>NC_083607.1:58350730-59793065 GCF_029168945.1 Cannabis sativa
AAAAGGTTTTTGTGTTATACATATAATGTGTTCAATAGACAAATATAATGATAATAATAAAAAACCATGAAAGTTGATCAAATCGTTTATATTTTCTTTTATTATTGCAGCAATTTGATTTTGCTTTGGCTGATAAACTTATAAATTTATATTTTATTTTATTATTTTTCTATATACATATTCGTCAATTATTAGGTAGGCCGAATAATAATATATAATATATAAAAAAGAATTAATAATTAATGCATGCATTAATTTTATCTACTTAAATTAATGCACCACACCTATACTTATGATGAAGAAGTCATTTTCAAATCTCCCTTAATAACATTCATTCAACTATATACAATTAATTCACTAATATTATATATATATTTATTTATTATTTTGTTATATAGAGATGGACTGTTTGGACCCGGAATTTACATAATTTAATTTCCATATATGGATAAATAATAATAATAATAATAATAATAATAATAATAATAATAATAGACATGTGTAGAAGTACAACACGTTAGGTAGTGTTGAATTATTGCTTGGATTTATATATATATGATTTTGCTGCCAATAAAGTATATTATATTGTAGTATATAGCTCACTATATATTTTCAATTTTGACGAAAATAATATCATTTAATTTCCTCACTATTATTATTATAGTTATAATACTTTGTCATATTTTGACCAAATTAGTTATATTTTGTTCCATTCTAATAACAATATGTATGTTTCTAAAACATTCATATGGCATTATTCTTATTTCCTTGATATGATTATAATGAGGATCCTTTCAACATATATATAAATTATGTATATATAATGAGGATATGAGAATATAATTATAGTCAAATTGAAACTATATATATTTGACCTTAAAGTATCGGAGACCACATATATATTGGTTATATATTAGGCTTTAACTTATTTAGATGGTGTCTATTAAGTTAAAACACTATATATTTTATGTGAAATTTATTATAAATGAACTCAGTTGTTTAAAAACAATTGCTATATTACACTAATTCTCTTAATTTTATATTTTTTTAAGAAAAAAAATTAGCCTCATTAAAACCCAAGGCCAACCCTAAAATTAATGGGCATTAAGAAAATAAAAATTATTGGACCCTTTGTTTAAAATATATATAGTATTTTTGAAAACTAATAATATATTTTTTTAAAGAAAAAATATATTTTGAGTCCTTGAACTGAGTAGGTCCTAGGCGCAAACCTAATTCATCTTAGCTCAAATTCGACCATGTTAAAACCTCTAATAAACTCATTAGGGGAATCCTCGAAAAGAAAACTAATAAAAAAAAAAAAGTGCCAAGAAATATTATTCATCAATAACCAGAACACTAAATATAATAATTATTCAAAAAAGAAAAAAAAAATAAACCTCTAGCCAATGAGTGAGTCACACAATTCTCTTAAAATTTTGAATGTATTTTTATCTACAAAGTTTATTAAATTAAGGGAAATCACTGTATATGTTTTAAATATTTTTGTCCACTTTGATGGTTTTTACTTTTATTTTTATTTTTACAGTTTGTGTTTTTTAATTTTACACTACCATTAGTTTTTTTAATTCATTTATAATTGCCATTTCTCTGCAGTAAACTTCCATCAATTAATATTCAACAAACCATATTTTTGTAAACTTTGTCTATTTTTTTTAGGGATTATTACGGTACCATTTTTTTTTTGTAAAAAAATTACACTTTTTAATTTTTTATATATATATTTTTACGATTTTTTATAGAAACAACAAGAATACTACATAAAAAATAACATCAAAACAATAATAAAAAATAACATACGGATAACAAAAAATTACCAATAAATTAACAAGAATACAACATAAAAAGACTATATTTTCTGTAAATAAAATCAAAAAAATCGTAAAAATATTTAAAATTCCGTGAAACTGTATTTTTGTAATTTTTTTTTTTGTTGTTTTTGTGTATTTGTAAAATAATTCTTTTTTATATATAAAAATAGAGATTTCTTTTTATATATCAATAATAAATAATTATGTAAAAATATTGAATTGTATTTTTTCTTTTTATTTGAATATTGAATTGTATATACTTTATATATAGAGTTGAACTTTAGTTTCTAGTTTCTACCTCCATCGAGAAGTTTTGTGACCCAATCAGAATAAAGTCAGCTGAGTTGATCCGATTGTAGGTACTACTTTGGGTTGTTTTTTCTTTTGAAAGGGAAGTAGGCTGCTTTGGGCTTTGTTTTTTCTTTCGAAAGGGAAGTAGGCTGCTTTGGGCTTAGTTTTGTCCATTTATTTCAACTTTTGTTATTTGAAAAGGAAAATTGTGGGAATTATTCTATATACTATTCTTTAAATTTATGATTTGGATTAATTTGGTAGTTTCTATGTGGGTTGCTATATTAATTTTAGTTGCGATTTAAGTTGGTCTGTTAATTGATATAGGGGTTTCTGTGTGAAATTCTGTAAAAATACAAAAAAAAAAAAAATATATTTTAAAGTGTAAAAATGAAAAAACCCCAAAAAACAATGTCTACTTTATTTAAATGAGAATAATAATAATATATATATATATAGGGATATGATTTTGTCCCGTGATTGTACTTTCACGGAATGCATTCCGTGATGTACGACAGCCGTCAGATGAGGGACTTATTTAATCTGACGGTTGAGATTGATCTAGGGGTAATTAGGGTTAAAAAGTAGAAACGTACCCTGACACTCATTTAATATACCCCGAGACCCATTTAATGTACCACGGAATACATTCTGTGAAAGTACATCACGGGACAAAATCATGTCCCTACATATATATTGTTAACGTACATTTTCGTTAACGATTATAAGCCTATTTTTGTAATAGGTTTAGCGCAGAAATTATAAGAAATCTAAGTAAGAATAACAGAAACAAAAATAGCACCAGATTTTTACGTAGTTTTAACTCTGGTTAGTCCACGAGTCAATCTTATTCAGATTTTTCTAATACAGAACTATGGTTCTTAACAATTAGTGCATTCCTTTTTTCTCTATAAGTTTTTTCGGTATAATCTGCTCCCTATTTATTGTAATATAAGTTGGCAGTTAATTACATTTAAGTTCAAATCCCATAGCAATATTCCTCGAAATTGTAGGCTTTAATTATGCTCCACGTAAATAAATATAGTTAATATTTGAAGACCACACAGTTGTGATTTAAACTGTTTTTAAGGGGTCAACGCTGACGTGGATTAGAACACGCTACAGAACGTACCTTGCTGAGGCGTCTCGCCTTGGGCATGGATGAATGGCTTAGCTTACATGCATTTCAACAATGGCAAGAGCATCAATGTACTGGGCAAACTTAAGAAATGCTCTTTGACCATAAGACCTTGCAGACTGGACAATCATGTCCTTCAAGTTATTGTAGCGTTTGGTTGGGAGGAATGAAAATATAGGAATAAGAATGGGAATGGGAATAGGAATAGGAATAGGAATAGAATGGAATAAAATTTAAAATGCATAAAAAATTGATAAAAAAATCATTAAATTTTTTCTCTTATTACATTGGAATGATGTTTACTTCCTTTTTAAAATGGAATAGTCATTCTACCAAAATGGTGGAAAGAGCATTCAATTAGAATGTCATTCCAATACTTTAAAATGTAATCAAACAAAAGAATGTAATGAAAATTGTTTCCTTTACATTCCATTTCATTTCATTACCTCCAACCAAACGCTACCTTAGTTACTATAATGTAAATCATACGCTAAGTGTTCTAACAACTTGTTCGCCTCGCCAATACCTCTTATACATAACGAGATGGATGTCTTGCTATGCGTTGTATATGTCCTATTTGGGACTATGCCTTCAGACGCGAAATAGTTTCTCGTAAATACGTGAATCAATAGTTTGTACATCCTTGTCTCGCTTAAGACTGTGCATTCAGCGAGTTATAGACATACTCTATTAATTCTACATTTAATGAGTTATTCCATTTTGTATTTAATAATATAATTGTCATTATATTTGCTGGTTCATATTCTTTGAGACTGACACGCGTCACTTTCTGAAGTAACAGCCGAATTTCGAGAACAACGTATTTATTCAAATGTGTATATCTTTTTCAATAAAATTAGTTTAACACAATAAAATATTTTCAAATAATAAAAGTTATGTATATACATAATTTTATAAAAATATTAGAGCAAATTAGTCTGAAATATAATTATGGAAAAACTTGTTATTTAGTTTCATTTATTACAATTAACTATTCATATAAATAAATTGGTGACAAAAATACTTATAAAGTTAATTATTAGCATATAGAAAAATTAATGGCATTCAAAACAGTTTTTTTTTTTTTTTTTTGCATTTTTACAAAATTTTACATAGAAACTTCTATTGCAACTAGCGCTGCAACTTAAATTGCAACAAAAAATCGTACAGAAATCCTTATTGCAACTAGCGCTGCAGCCACTTTAGAAACCCAAATCGTAAATTTGAAAAAAAAAAAATTAAAAAAATAGTATATGAGGTAATTCCCCAAAATTAATTTATAAGTAAAATTATTTTTAAGAAAATGAATACCTATATAAAAATAATTCAAATTAACTTTAAAAAAATAATAATAATTCAAATTAAAATTAATAAAAGTTGTAATTATTAATATTATTTTTAAAAAAAAAAAAAATAAATTTATCATTAAATATTATATTAATATTATATATACAAAATTTTAATTGTATACAAGCATATGTTGTAAGAATATACATCTTATGCCATAATGATAATATAATCTAAAATTATTTGTCGAAAAAACTTCTCTATCGGTAGAGATTTTATGCTATTGCTAAGTTATACTATAATTTTGTCCAATATATAAATATACATATTTATTGAAATAAAAAAGAAAACGGCCTATCACTTATATGAGCTCGAAGTTTCATTTGTAATTCTGGAACTTATTTTTCGTGGCTCTATTCCATGCCTCATTCATGGGGAACCTCACATATATTAAAAAAATAAATAAATAAATAAAAAGAAAGAAAAAGAAGTGAATTTGGTTTGTAACATTCAGTCCCCCTTGGAGTTGAACAACTTGCAGTAGTGAAGCATAATAAGTCCAAGTTTGATATTTATTTAAACATAAGCTTTGCATTGAATAAATAAATAAAAGGAATAATCAACCACAGTTTTTTCTGCAGTCTCCTTTATTATTTTTGGATAACAAAAACCACTGAACTTGGTATATAAAAACAAAAACAAAAACAAAATCAATTCAAAAATAATAAATAAGTATAAATTTTGATTCCATCGACAGTTTTGCTTGCTTGGATTCATACAATAAATATTATCGTATATTTTTTTTTATTATTATTATACAAAAAATTTGTATTGGAAAATTAAAAGAAATTTACAAAAATATTAGAATTTGAACTAATTTTTATAAAAATACTGTCATACGAATTTTTTTTAAAAAAATACTGTGTTTTTATATAACAACATGGAACACAAAATAAAACAACTAAAAACAACAGTAGAATAATTAAAAAATAATTGTAGAACAACAGTGAAAACTTAACACAGTATTTTTTTAAAAAATTCCACCCTATAATAAAAAGGTAAAAAAGTAAATTTTAGTATGCGGTGTAAATAACCCAAAATTAAATGAATGAAAAAATATTAACCAAACTAAAAATAAATAAGAAAGTAAAATTTAAAATATTTTCAAATCCCACATTAAAAATTTGGCTTTATGTTTTACCTTTTCAAGCATATAAAAGAAGAGTACTTTAATTATCATAATAACACAATATATATTTTTAATTTTTTCTCTATATACATACCATTTTCATCCCTCACATCTTCAAAATTCACCAAACTTTCCAATGATAATGTGAATTCATTTTCATTCGATGTTGAACATATTATTATTAGGAGAAGTACTATTTCATCACTTAAATATATATTAGAGTAGATAATGTTAATTGGGATTGATAATAATCTATTCTTATAATTTTTTTTTGTGAAAATAAAAAATCAAATGTATAATTAATTAACTTTTCGAAACTTTGAATAAATAAAACACAACCTTTAAAATATAAAGGGTAAATTGCGGCATAAATACTTAATGTTTCAGATTTTATACACTTAAATACCTAATGTTTATTTTTGGAGGTAAAAATACCTAATGTTACAATTCTCTTACATCGTTACTACTACTTCTGTTATTATTTCATAAATATGGACACGTGGAGGGCCCAAATGCATTACATTTATTTATTTTATTTTAAAATTTAATATTCTTAATATCAAAAAATAATTACTACTTATTTTTAAAAACAATAAGAGAGATGCAATACTAAATTACCATACCTGAGTGAACTAGTGTAGTATATGGAACATGATTATTGAATTGAAGTGCCAATATCATGTGAAAATTCTTATGAGAACAGATTTTTTTTTTTTTTTTGAAACAAGTAGCATTTAGTTTCTGAAATGAAAAATATTAAGTTTTAAAATAAAATAAAAATAAATATAATGCATCTGAACCCTCCATGTGTCCATATTTATGAGTTAATAACGAAAGTGGTAGTAGCGGTGTAAGAGAATTGTAACATTTTTTTTTTGCCTCCAAAAATAAATATTAGGTATTTAAGTGTATAAAATCTGAAACATTAGGTATTTATGCCGCAATTTACCCAAATATAAAATGTATACAATTAAAAGTGGTTTCATTTTTTTTTCTAGTGAAAAGCTGTACCATTTAAACAAGATATAAATACTCAAAGTTTTAAGATTATAAACAGAATAAATCTAATAATTTTTTTAGCGATAAATATTAATAAAATTGTAATTTTTTGTCAAATTCTATCAGTCCGGGCTCCGTTAGTATCATAAATTTATAATCAGACTTATTAGTTTTTAAATTTGTTGAAAGAAAAAATTTGAGAATAGTTACTAGTTACTACATGTTTCTGTGCAAAGCTTAATTATTTATAATTTAGACCTTACATATATCTTGTTAAGATACTAATAGAGTCTATAATGATAAAATTCAATTATTTAGAATTTAGGCTTTGTATATTAATGAAACTAGATGAAAATTACAATTTTACTAGTATTAGTACTTGTGTCGCTAAAAAAAATTATTGTATTTGTTTATTATAAATTCAAAATTTAAGTACTTATACCGTAATTTTTTTTAATTATTAAATTATTACTAATATATATACTAATATCATATATATTTTAAAAAGGTATTGTATATTTATTATAAAAAAAAAAAATAGGTATAAAAGTATAATATTTTAAAAATATTAAGTATTTTAATCATAATATACTTTAAGATAAAAACATTTAGTAAAAAATGGCACAATGAGTTCTTCACTTATTTGGCAATTCAATTCAATTACTGGTAAGATTAGGAGTAAAAATAGAGATTGGATTGAAAAGATTTGTACACGAAAGGGAATGAGTTTAAATGTTTGAATTGTAAGAATGGGAATGCTTTAAAGAATATTTAACTAATGTAAATTTATTTTAACTATTGGAGTGAAAAAATATGATAGAAAAATACATAATAATATGGCATCCCTCAATTAAATAGTAATATAATATTATTTTAATAATTTTTATAGGTATTTACTATTGAAGCATTTTAGAACAAAAAATATCAAAAATAATGTAGAAAAATGATAAAATAAAATATTATATTTTTAGGCAATGTGAAAATTTTTTATATTTTAAAATTGTTAACATTGGAGATGCTCTAAATGGTTCAATTTTAATTAAGAATAGTAATTTAAGTCACGACCTGCAAGTTTGACATGAATACGACTCGAGATTTTATGAGTTCGACATGGTACAATCGTGTTCGTGTTTTATAAATATTTTGTGTTGTAAATTGTGTTCGTGTCAGTCATTTAAAATAAATTTAAAAACTCCACACCATACAATAACACTAAAAATAGCAATTCAGCTTATTATCTGCCAACACACTACGAGATTTTACGGGTTCGACACGATATGAAATTTATCAAATCGAGTTCGTGTTTAACAAATTTTTTGTATCACGAGTCGTGTTCAGGTTAATAGTATTCGATACGCCAACACGAAATTGCCACCCTAATTTACCCAATAAAAAAAATCAAACCTAAGAATTTTGTAAGAAAAAAAAAATAATAAGAATTCAATTGCTATAACTTATAAAACCCAGATTTTAATTGCTAACTTTTTTCATAACTATTTGTTTGAAGGTTCTTTTGTAATTAAACATGAATTCTTTATGTGTTATTTGAACATTTTTTAATAGTTTATATTTAAAATTAAAAAAAAAAAATCAGTAATTACGCAGTATCATTAAAGAATAAAAAAGTGTAATAAAAATCCCTCAATTAACTCAAATTAAAAATTAAAATCCAATTCTACCATAGCTTTCCAATTCAAATAACAAGCTCTTATTAATGTATTCAATTTATGTTTGAAATTCCTAAACTTTTATGTAAACTGAAACTTGAACACATATGAATCTTGTACATTCATAAAAATTATACATTTATTTTATATGTGAACCAAAAAAAAAAACTAATCTGAGAAAAAAATTACTTGCTCAGTTCCTAACCAAAAAGAATTGTATTACAGAAGAAAAAATAAAAAACAACTCTTCTAGGCTAATAACAAAGACACCAACTCTTCTTATTTTCCTTGCTCAAATTCTTCTTGGATCAGACCAAAATGTGTTTATTTTCTCAGATTGTTAAGAAAAGTAACTCAAAAAGAGAAATTTGTGCACAAAACAAGGAAAAAAACAGCAGAGAACAGCAAAGGAAAAAAGCATAGAGACCCTTTTTGTGAGACTTCAAATCCTTCTGACCCTTCTTCCATTATGGGCTCTAATTTAGTATTTGAAGAAGAAGAAGAAGAAGAAGCTTTTTTCTGAGATATGAAAAGGGCTGGTGCAACTTCTCCCCAAGTTCTCATGTTTTTCACTTCCTTCACCATATTTTCAACCCCAAAAAAGAGTAAAGATTGGATTTTTATTTCTTTTGTATTGAAAAGATTGGATCTTGGGTTTTTCGATGGTTTTAGATTGTTTAGAGAAATGGGTTTTCTTTTTTTAGTTCTTTTGTATTGTAAAGATTGGATTTTTGGTTTTTGTTTGAGAGATTTGATGGTTTTAGATTGTTGGGGAAAATGGGTTTTTTTCTTTCTATTGAGTTGAGAAAGTTAGAGGTGAAGAGGGAGTGTATGTACATATATATAGACAAATATAATGATTTGAGTAGTGACCAAATGATAGAAAGAAAGAGAGAAGAAAGGACTAGGAAGCTTGTTGGAACTTTCAACCATAAACAACAATTTTTTTTTTTTTTTTTTAATTTGAGGGTGAGATTGCATTATATATTTATTAGTACTTATTTCATTTTCAGCTATGAAAAAAAAAAGAGTGCTGAAAGTTTAATTAAAGAAAGCATTTGACCTTTTCAAAATTATTTTTGGGTTAATTTTAACTTGAATATTGTGAAGTTCTATTTTCAGCCACTATTTTTTCATTTGTATTTTACTATACAAAGTGATGACAATGAGATCATCTTTTCAATCATTATCTGATAAAAATAATAAAAGAAAACTACCATTTAATCGATAAGTGATAGTGGGGTTTTTTGTATTTTAGTCCAAAATTATCCTAAAAATGAATAAATAAATTTCTTTCTTGGGTTGTTCAAAATCTACTGTAAAATGAATATGAAATAAATTTACAAATTTTTGAACACATAGTTCACATATTCTTTTTTGAAAAATAAGAAAATATATAATTTAATGAGTAATTTGCGGCATAAATACCTAAGTTTTATGCCGAGTAGCAGATAAATACCTAAGTCCTATTTTTGGCGGTAAAAATACCTTCCGTCACTACTCTGAAACTTCCGTAGGTACCTCTCCGTTATGTGCCAGGTTAGTGTCCACGTGTCACTACGTGATTAGTCCAGATTATTTTAATTTTTAATTTTTAATTTTTATTTGTAAATCAATTTAAAAATTAAAAACTAAAAAAAAATTAAAATAAAATAATAAATATTTAATATTCATATTTTAATTAAATAAAATTAAATAAATCATTAATTAAAACCTAAAACCTAAAACTAACAAATAAACACAAAAGAAAATAAGAATCCTCTTTGTCGTCCTCTTCTTCTTCCTACCCTTCTTCTTCTTGGACCATCGCGTTACAACAATGGCTTATAGAGGTGCACCACTGGGTCCCCCACCAATGGCTGTTGCTGCTTCATCATCTGCCTCCACAGTTCGGCGTGAGCTTCGAGATTGGAGGGTTAAGCTTCGTGAGGAGGGAGAATGCATTCTTGTAGTGATGGCTGATAGAGACCAGAAATCACGGTGGAGGATGGCGATAGAGGAAAATTTCAGTCTGAGAATTTTTTTTTTTGAGATCTTTGGCTGAAAAAAATTTCCTGGTATTGAAGAGAAGAAGATGGGTTGATGCATTTAGATTTTGAGGTATATTTAGATCTACCCAACAAACAAAATTCCACTGAAAATTCCCAGATCTAATTGAGGCAAAGGATGAGAAGATTAACCTCCTTTTGTCTGAGGTGAAGGGCAAAGATCTGATGGCGCTAATTGCATCTGGAAGGGAGAAGCTAGCATCAGTCCCATTTGTGGTGGTGCTGTTGCTTTCTGTGCACCTACAAGTGGAGCCGATGCTGCCCAAAAAAATTTGTGCTGTCGCTACTGCCGCGGAGTCAAAGAAGGAAGAGAAGGTTGAAGAGATAGAAGAATCAGACGAGGTAAGTTTTTTTTCTTTATTAAGCTGTTTGGTTTTGATTGTTTAGTGATCTTTTGAATTTTCACTAATGTTGTGTTATGTATTGTTTTGTTTCAGGATGATATGATTTTCATTCTCTTTGACTAGAAGCTTTGATTGGAAGATTTTAAGGTTTTGCTATTGGAATTTAGTTTTTCAGTCTCCAATTTATATGTATTTGTATTCTGGGTTTGGTTGAGGAATTTTTTTTGAGATTTTTGGGTGAGAAAAATTTCTGGGTTTGGGATGCAAAACAATGGAGAACACGATGAGGGAGATGAAGATTTAGGTTTTTTATTAATATTATTATTATTTTGTGTATTTAGATTTATAATCATGTTTAATTTTAATTTTTATTTAATTTATTTTAAAATGATTTTCAAATATGGTAATGAATTTTAAATAATAAAAATAATAATTAAATGATGTGGACTAATGTGAAGATGACATGTGGACACTTATATGTAACCTAACGGAGAGGTACCTACGGAAGTTCTAGAGTAGTGACGGAAGGTATTTTTACCGCCAAAAATAGGACTTAAGTATTTATCTGTTACTCGGCATAAAACTTAAGTATTTATGCCGCAAATTACTCTAATTTAATAAAAGTGATAAAATTTCTAAATTTAAATTTAGAATATATAATCAAGAACTTTAAGTCACAAAACATTTTAGGCTCATTTCTGATTTTGAAACTTTTAGTTTTATTTATTTTTTATTTTTTAAATCAATGAACCCCATAAGAATTTATAATGTTTTTCCTTCTCAAAAACTAAAACTCTGTTTTTCATAAAGATAATAATAATAATTATAATAATAATATTGTTTTGCCTGCCGACAAAATTAAAATTGCTTTGATATATTTCTTTTGTTTTCTTTCTAAAAACAATAATAATTCATATGGAAAATGTATTTGTTATTATCTCTTGTTTGATGTTATCGACACTTGGGATGGGAGTTTATACATAGAAAGCTTTTTTTTTTTTTTTTTTTTTTAATTTTTATATTTTAAAGTAATTTTTTTTTTTTTTGTATTTTTACAGAAATTCACATAACAACTCACATAATAACTAATGTAATAATTTAAATCTTAACTAAAATACATATAACAACTCACATAAAAACTACCAAAACAACTAAAATTATAAATTTAATAAAAAATTAAAAAAATAATATATTGATAATTGCCCATTAATTAATTAAAAGAATAACTAAGATTTATCCCCTGAATTATAGCCCTTATAGAGTTTTTTCCCTTAATTTTTTTTTTTTATTGTAAAAATTTTTGCTAAATTATAAAAATCGTTGGAAAAATCCACCTACAGTTGTATTATGATCATTTATTTAAGCAATTGATATAACACTATCATAACATTAATCTAGTCAAGTTCAAGAAATCTAACAAAAAAGTAAATGGTGATTCTACAATGCACTTCCTTAAAAGGAATGTACTTATGCATCCTCTACTTGTTTTGGGTTTTGGCATTCAGAAAAATTTTGTAGTCTAATTTTTTTTTTTCATATTCATGTACGTTATAGTTATTTAAGATATTTTTTAAAATTTTAAGAAAATCGAAATAATTTATAATATAAAAAATAATGTTGAAACAGTCTATTTTACACGTGTATAAAATAAAATAGTCATGTGTGCAACACACTGTTTGGACACAATTTTTGACGCATTAAACTTTTTTGAATTTCTTAAAATTTTGCAAGATATCTTAAATATCTATAATTTACATGACTATGAGAAAAAATATGACTAAAAAATTATTTCGAATACTAAAACAGATAGAGGTGTATTGGTGTATCCCTTTTAAAGAGGTGCATTATAGAATTTTTTAAAAGTAAATACATAAATAGTAATCTAATAATAAATTGTGAGAATATGTACTACCATTCTTATAGTTACTATTTGTATGTTTAGTGCTAATAAAGTAAATTTTAGGTATCTTAATGTTATTAAATAAGTTTTTGTATAACAATTATACTTGTATTTTATAGTCACATAAGTAAATTGTTTTAAAAAAAAAGTAAATAAATTGTAAATAAAAGGTGATATTTGTAACGATTTGTATAGTTTAATGATAAATTTTTACAACAGATTTAAAAAAAAAAATTAAAAAAACAAATGCATAATTTCCCTTGAAAATAAATAAATAAATAAATAAATGAGTTCAATTATTTATGTTGGATTATGTATGGAAGATCTTGAGGCGTTTGGTTGGGAGGAATGAAAATATAGGAATAAAAATGAGAATGGGAATGGGAATAGGAATGGAATGGAATAAAATTTAAAATGGATAAAAAAAATTAATAAAAAAATAATTAAATTTTTTTTCTTGTTACATTGGAATGGTCATTCCTTCTTTTTTAAAATGGAATAGCCATTCCACCAAAATGGTGGAAAGAGCATTCCATTGGAATGCCATTCAAATACTTTAAAATACAACCAAACAAAGGAATGAAATGAAAATTACTTCATTTCCATTCCATTCTATTTCATTACCTCCAACCAAACGCCACCTGATTGAAGAAGAGCCGTGTGAGTGTGTAGCGTGTGGGCCTCTCATCTCACCTTCTTCTTCTTGTTTTTTTTAATTGTGAATTAACTATTAAATTATACATTTGGTCCCATTCACACCCAATTACACAATTTAAATTATATATAATATTAAATTATCAACATTTTTTTCTTCGACTGAAAATATAACAGATATGTATCAACTTTAAGTGTAAAATTAAAGTCATTTTTTATTTAATATATAATTTAAAATTAAAAACACGATTGCACGTTTATTAAACTCATGAATCAGCATGTTTGATTTATTTTTCACATGTTTACATTTATCATTAATTAATAATTATTACCACCTAAATCTCACAAATCATTAATTACTTATTGAGAATTGTTAAAAGGTATTCTATAATTTTTAAAAAATATTATTAATTAATCGTGGAGCGTTACTTATAAAAAATATTAAATACCACTAATAACTAATAACAATACTTAAAGAACTCAATGCAAGTGAGTAATAATAGCTAAAAATTAAATAATTAGTCATAAAACACTATCCATCAAATTAGCTAAAATAACAAAAAAAAAAAAATTAAATAACCACTACTCATTTTCTAAATGTAGCTATACACAATTCATTCATCAAACTTATTTATTATTTTTGCTTCTTCCTTTCTTTCTTATATTTTTCATTTAAATAAATAAATAATATCTAAATATATAGTATTTAAATAATATAAAGGAAAAATATAAAAAAAAAACTCATAAAGCATAATTAAAAGTATACACATCCAATAATCAAAAAATGATTAGCCCACAAAATAAACCAAGTAATTTATAACATCAATAAAAAAAGGTAAATACCATTTTAGATCCTGTATTTTGCAAAAATTACCAATTGGACCTTCTGTTTTGTTAAATGACAAAATAGACTATGTATTTTCCAAAATGATATAAATAGGACCTTGAATTGGTTTTCTGTCAAAATAAAATTTAATAATAATTTGATCTAAAGGTGTTACGACAAAACTGTTTATATTTTCTATATCTGTTCGTGTTAGGAATTATCTTTAAGTTGGTTACATTAAAAAAAAAAAAGTTGTCTAAAATTAAGCTCAGGGTCTTATTTTTACCATTTTGAAAAATATAAGGTCCATTTTGTCACTTAACAATACAGAAGGTCCAATCGGTAACTTTTGCAAAACATGGATCCAAAATGGTATTTACCCATAAAAAATTACATATAAATGTAATCTCAAATAATAGAACAAAAAACCCTCATTAACCTAAAAGAACAAAAGACTATAAAATGCCCATATCAACAACATAACACTTAATCTTTTGGTTAGATGATCTACTAATATTGACTTGGTCTTGCAATATTCTATCACAATGTCTCATTTCTTGACCAAGTTTCTAACAGTGAGATATTTTATGTTATACCTAATTTTTGCAAAAAAAAAAAAATAAAATGGCTACTCTTGCACAAGGACCCACGTGCCAAGAATACCTTGAAGACACTAAAGTCAACCTTGCGACTTTGACCAAGGCTCATAAATATCAAATAAATCAAGAAATTCTTCTTGAGGGCCTCATGACACTTCTAGAGGGCTCGAAAACACCAGCCAACTATTTAGCACCGGGACTCACACACCCAAGTGTGCCCAAACTAGGGTTCATGGGCCTAAAAGTTTAATCTTAAAATTCTCCTAATTTACTCAACGATTTTAGTCATATAATATATCAGCAGAAAGAGAATTTCTTAATGAATAAAAATCCTAAACTTTTAAGATTGAAAAATAGAAAAATTTAACATAAAATAATAACGAAATTAATATGTAATTGGAAAAAATTAACATATACATATCAATTGTTACACAAAATTATCCTAAATTATATACAATTAACAATCTGATACCACATGTTAGAAAATTAATTAAGTCTTCCTCTTTGAATCTCTAAATCAGAAGTAATTTTATTTATCTAATTATCAAAAGTATACACTTGTGATGAGATAATATGTATTTATAAAAGCTCAAGTTAATTAGAAAAGCTCACACTTCTACTTCAAGTATTGGACTTTACACACACAGAGATACTAAGTCCATTAACTATTGATCACTGATATTATGCACTAACACAATAAAGATCTATCCAATCAACCTAAATTTTAATGAAGCCAATAAATATTAATGTAAGCTAAAATAAAAAGTCTAACATACAAAATTATGACTAAAGACAAAATTTGTGAGACTTAGTAATAAATCAAATTTGTAATTAACAAAAATTTGTGAAACATAGAAATAGATTGAATTTGCAATTTACATTCAGTATGTAAACCTAAAAGAAAAGCAAAATCATATAAAGTTAAAAATTTTCAATTATATTTTTATTGTTAATTTATTAAATTTGAACTTTTGAATCAAATAATATAATTGAAATGGGGTATAGTTCCTCTAAATGAAAAGATCTTTAAAAAAAATTTATATTTATGGCACGTTAGATGTCTTCTGGAAGAACGTTCTCTGAACTCTAACTTGTCCATCCGGAAGAAGTCTCGTGGAATGACAAAAGCCATTCGGAGAGGTGTCCCGAATGTCTATTGGTTCCACCCAGAAGGAGTTTTCGAGAAAGCTAGTCTTCCTCTGGGAAGGAGTTCGAGATGACTAGTTGTTCCCTCTTGGAAGGGAGTTCCAAATAGTCGACTCCAACTATGCTCTTTCTATCCGGCAAGTCCCTTCAGTATGTGCTTCAGTCCTTAGTCCCGAAAGCATTTGTCTCATCTGGAAGCCCTTTGACTTGTGTTGACGTGGAAATATTGTTATGAGGAGTTTGTTAAGTCTTAACTAACTTAACTGCTTAGCATTTACAACCATCGATTTTAAGATCTATATCCCTGAACCTATAAATACCACCAACACTTATCTTTTAGAAGAAGAATGAGTTCAGACAAGTTTCGAGAGAAGTGATCTTGAGAGAGAAAGATTGAGAGATAAATAGGGAGGTATAGAGAAAATAGAGATTGAGTTTGGGTTTTGTATGAAGAATCTTCTGTAAATGGAGAATATTCTTGGATAAGAGTGTGAAAGATAAATACTTTGAGAGAATACAAAAGAGAATTGATCTCGATTGTATTGTACTCTGTTCTTGCTCAATCAATAAAGAGGATTTGGTGGTATTTCAGAACTGGAATAGGACCATAAATCACATCGATCTATATGACTTGAACCAACATATATCTTGGTGTTAATTCTATTATTTTATTGCGTTATCGTTTCTAGTTTTCATATTCTACTCATTCCCATTTTAATCTCTAATTGTTGTGTGTGAATTATTAATCTTGTTATTACTAATTATTTATTGATTAAGTTTTAGTTGATTTGATTTTGCACATTAATTATAATTTTTCCACAATTAAAAAAAAATATTAATTATTTATTTAAAAATTAAAACAAATGAAAAAATTAAAAGAAATGAAAACATTGTGTATATGAAAAGGAAACCATTAAAGATAAAGTTCCATTTTTATCAATCTTCTTTTTAGAGTGTTACTTTAGAAAATTAGTATTAAAAGACTTTAAAGACCCCTAGTTTACTCGAGTTGGACCATTTACTAGAAAGTTTGTATCTTCAATCTTCATTTAAAAGTGTCCTTAGAAGAAAACAAAATACAATGCATGTCTCAAAAATGTTGTGTTGCTTTTTTTAAATCAATAAAGAAAATTGTGGACTTGGTCCTTTTTATAAATTAATTATTTAATTTCAAAAGCGTTTAATTTTTATTTATTTATTTTCATATGGAAAGTGTAAATATTACTTCAAATCAAGAGACATAGAAGTGTGTCCACAATTAAAAAATTATCATAGTTTAGAGACACAAACACCAAACACAAGAATAGTGAAAGTAACATAAAAACACTATTAATGGTTTTAAAGTACAGTGAAATTTGAATTTCAATATACTAATTTTTTTCTTTTTCTTTTTTACTATGAATATGTTGGAAAATTCACAAGAATCTGTCAGATCAAAATAAAACTGGTCTTTTTTAAGTTAGATTTTTTGGGGAATAATAATATTACTATTTCTTTTGTCAACTGGAAATACTTTTCTTGTTCCAAGATAAGCAAGGTGTTTCCCCATAAGTCCTGCAAATTCATGAAGCAATAAACACAATAAGGTAGTTTAGTTTGGAGTCCCATAAAATAAAATATAAAATATAAGGTTATTCACTATTAAATTACACCAATAATAATATGATATATTCTACGGTGTAAAGCATTCAAGAATTAGGTATTTGGCACTGGTCACCAAAATGGTCGCTGGTGTATTCAAGTTATTACATTTTGGTACTTGAATTTTTTATCTCGACAAACAAGCCCTTATATTTTTTTGTTTGAGAAATGCTAAAGGGCACCAATGGTGCTTAGCACATTCTTATGTGTCAGTATCGCTATTGGTCTAATTAAGTATCGGGTCCCACATAGTTTAATATAATAGTTTTTAGGGAGTATTGCTAGCCAATCACAACGTGACATGTCGAGAAGGTGTTAGGCACCACTGGTGCCTAATAGCAATGCTCTTTTTGTTTCCATGCAACTTTTAAACTCCCCATGTGAAAAATCCAGCATTTAAAATGGTCTTTTAGGAAGAGAAATGCTGAAAGACACTAATAGTGTTTAGCATCCTCTAAGATGTAATAGCGTTATTAGTGTAATTAAGTATCGGGTCTCATATAATTTAATAAAATAATTTTTAAAAATATCACTAACCAATTGCAAGGCGCGCTACCTTTAGATGGTGTTAGGTGGTACCTAATAGCAATGCTCTTTAAAAAAAAGTAAACTTGATCAAGAGGATTGGAGGGATTCAAACTTGGAAACTCCTCCTAATTGTGAGGACGTTATGCCTATGACTATGAGGCTATGATGACCTATTTCAAGGGTTCTTAAAATGCATATTTGGTTGAGTTCATATGGGCAAAATAGTGGTTAATGCAAAAGCTAAACTACCTTTTGTCTACAAATTTCAAGGAAACAAGATAGTTAAGGACTTAATTGCAAAAATTGGAAACTTAAGGACCAAATTCTAGATACTTTATCTCCAGGGACTATTTGTGTCTAATACAAAGAAAAGCTCAATTTGAACAAAGGATAAAGAAAGAACATAAATCATTTGATTCATTCATTTCTAGCATTGGAAGGTGATAATGGAGAGGCAATCAAATTTAAGAGTTGTTTGCTAAAAGACACCAGTGGTACCTAGCACCCTCCTATGTGTCAACATTATTATTGGTCCAATTAAATATCGCTAGCCAATCGCAAAGCGATATGTCTAGAAGTACTAGACATCACTAGTATCTAATAGCAATGCTCTTACACTTTAACATCTAGAGAATGAGTGTATTTGAAGACATGTCATAGGTCAATAACAGCTGGACAGGACCCATATGACCAACTAATAAATCTTTCAACTTAGATTATTTGCTTAATTTGTAAACGACTGCCCTACTTTCATGTGTGAAATGACAAATACCAAGATCATGCATGAGCATTGTAGTGAGATAAGATTTAGTAATGTACCTTGAAGTTGAAATTTTCATGTGTAGCAACAGAAAGACAAGAGCGACGAATATGCAGCATGAACCAAGGATAATGTACCATGTTCCGAGGAAATCATTTTTTCCTCCTAACCAGTTTGATGTCGAAAAAACGAGCTTCTTTTTACCCCCGAAGCTGTATATGTTGTAATTATTCATTAGTTTCACTACCACAACATCACCAGCTTCCAAATCCTCTTCAATTTTACCATACAATTTTCTGAAGCTGGGAAGCGCAGCAGTACGCATCCATACTATAAGATCTTCTTGCTTACTTAGCTGATAGATAATAATTATATCGGAATACACCCGAAATAGAAATTGTTAGATATCAGTTTTACCATAAGGAAACCAATGAAAAGTACAGTAAAATAGAGGCCTAAACAATGTAGCAATGCTCAATACTCCTATCCTTTGTATGATCATACTCATACCGATCTATCAGACCCAACAAAGTCATCCTACTTCCATGAAAGAACAAATCAAAGTTAATGTGCTTCTTTCTAAGGAAGAATTTAACACATTATACTTATACTTACAGGTACATTTGCATCTAAAGTTCCACCACCAATCAAGGTTCCGTTCTGAAAATTGTAGGGGTATACATGCTTCCCGAATTTGTGTTCTTGATCACTCTTCCATGCAATGTTCTTCCTGTTGACCTTTACTTTTGATCCCCCACGAAGAAATGTATATGTGTCGTTAAACAAACTCCAAGCTATTAGACCACAAGGTACAACCGGAAGGCCATTACTTAACTCTTCAGGCTGACAGGAACTAGTGCCATTGTAGCCTAGTCCATGTAAGAGTTGGCGATCGCTTCTACTTTTGACATACCTACATACAAATAAAGATAAACTGCAACTGTTAAAGCCATCTCAAAACTGAAATGTAAGAAGTAAAAAGTAACCCCATTTGATTCAAGAGATTTTGTCATGACATTTAGGTTAAAACAGTTGCGGATGAAGGATGACAATAGGTTCAACAAAAAGACAGCAGTGAGTTATGACGGGATTGTATCGAAGTTAGAGAAGGAATAAGAAGAGAAATCGGAGATGCCATACCTTCGGTGATTTTGATAGTAGTTATCAAGTTGGTAGTAAATATAGATTGGAGCTTTCATACGCTTGTCAATCTGAAAAACAAAAAGATAAATTAAGATATCAATAAGAATGATTATATAAAGGCATAATTTCTGATTTTGAGAAATCTTTCATACATAAAAGGAGAAATTGAATGAGATTCTGATACGGGGAAAAGAAAACATGACCTTAATAAACCGAGTACAGTTCTTCGGTATTGAGTTATCTTTTATATATGCCACCTTGTTAATTTTAAATTCCTCAGGCACACAATCAGCATCATACCGGTCCACAATTTCAACAATCTATGGTTCCATAGAGAAATAATAGTTCATATAAGTATGAATGATTTTAAAGGTCAAAAAACAAACAGGCTCCATTTTAAGATATTGGAAATGAGACTTACACTACGAGAGGCTCGAAGAGTAATGAATCCGGTAGGAATAAAAATGACACTGATCATAAAAAATGTACCAATAACCTACAGATAATCAAATATCGGAAGAAACTGTAAAGTAATGTATTAGAGAATATAACAACATAAAAATGTAGTATCAAATTACTCACCCATGCTGGAGTGAGGACAGGCTTACAAGCTGGAAGACTCTGCTGTTGAAATTGAGAAATAGCTGCAAAATCATCATATAAGTACCGAAAAAAGAAAAGATTCAATGCCAGCAACAATCAAAACTATCAAAAAAAGAACCCCACCAACAATCTGTGTCTTGAGAAAAAATATGATTCTCAAGTTACAACAATTCAAGACTTAGAATAAGAAATTCTAATGTCATCTTCAAAAACAAGTTACTAGCAAAATTCATAAAACAATTTAGAAATTTTATCATCTGGCTCAATTATTCCTCAAACAATTTTATCATTTAGAAACTAAAAGGTGTTCCAAATAATGTGAGAGTTCAATTAGCCTACATTGTTATAATCAAATGCAAAGAAAGTTACCTTCACGTCGTGTTGATCGCCGTGGAGTTGATTGAGACTCTATTGAGAAAGAGGTTGAGGTATTCTGTTCATCCACATCCATCTATTCTATCTAGACTTCAACAATTCAACTCCACAAATGCATTAATGTTCTTAATTAGCCTAAAGTCCAAATGATACACCCTGCAACAGAAATATCATTTCTTCAATTTTGTGTTTAAATTCAGTTCAAGATTCAATCAAATAACAGGATTGCAAATGAGACACAGACTCACATTGCTCACAAATTAACAGTCACAAGATTATTATCTAAGTCCACACATTTTGTTTCCCTAAGAAGTAGATATTCTTATATACATAAAGTTTATTGGACATAAGAACAAGATTATTATCTTTAATCCCATTAACTTTTTGATCAAATAAACCCCTAAAAACGAACTTAAAATGAATTTCACGCAAAACCCAGATAGTTCATTTTCAAGATTTTTAGATAATTCAGAAATTCAAAGACTCATACATAGAGAAACAGCAAAATAGTTTTTTTGCCAGCTAAAACAAGAACATGGATAAAGAAAGTAAAATGAAATTGATAAAAAAAAAACTGGGAAATTGATGAAGTCGAAAATGGGGTGTGAAATTAGTTACCTCTGAATCTTGAAGAGTCAAGAAAATGAAAGATCTTGGAGATTTGCGTTGTTGTTGGTTTAGCTCTGTTGATAATGGTGGGCAAAGATAGATTCTTGGTTGAACTAAAACTGAAATAAGTTTAATATTCTTAGCTTTCTGAAAGAGGAACTGTATATGTATATGTATATGTATAGATATATGATCTTTACAGAAGATATTATTATAAATATAATATAGAGAGAGAGAGGGAAAGAGAGATAGACCAACCACTGATATAACGAGAAGAATACCATAGAGTTTTGCCCCTAATTATTTCTTAAAAAAAAAAAAATTAGTAATTTTTTCCCCTGAACTTTGACATGTATTAAAGTGTGCTCCCTGAATTTTTTTGGCCGTTAAAAATTCTCCCGAACTATTGAGATTGTTAAATTTAAGGACTTTTGTCTAATTTTAGTAAAAAAATTCTAACATGGATAAAAGTTCAAGGAGCATGATTTTTAGTACATATCAAAGTTTGAGGGACATGATTTGGTAGATATCAAAGTCTGGGGAGCATGGTTTAGTACATAAGCAATTACTGAAACAGTAAAATTAAATGAAATTAGACAAAAGTCTTTAAATTTAACAATCTCAATAGTTTGGGGGGAATTTTTAACGGCCAAAAAAGTTTAGGGGCACGATTTACTACATGTCAAAGTTCAGGTGGAAAAATTACTAATTAGCCTAAATAATAGCAGTATAAATACTTAAAATTTTAAATTTGTACTTAAAATAAGATAAATAAATTTTTTTAACGGTATAAGTTCTTAATGTTTGTAAAATTATAATTTTTTTCTGTTTCATAAGTATAGACTCCGTTAAGATTAAGATTCTAGAGCATTGAGTTTGGACACGGAAATATGTAATATCACTTATTTCTAAATCTCTTTTTAATAAATTTAAAATGGAGTTTGTACTGACAAAACTGAAAAAAAATTACAGTTTTATAAATATTAGGTACTTATGCTGCTAAAAAAATACCGCTTACAAACTCAAAACTTTAGGTACTTATCAGACTATTTACCCTTTTATTTTTAGTAAGGGTGTTCGCAGTGCGGGACCTGCGGGTGGTGCGGTTTTGACAATTTTTTCAAACCAATTCGCACATGCAGTTTTTCTAATTTCCCAAATCGCACCCATACCGCCTAAAAAACTGCAGAAACCGCACCGCAAAAAATAGTGCGGTGTTGTTTTTATAGTTTATGCGGTTTAGACTAATCACTAATAATTAAACTATCACAAATACAACAAAGTTTGAGCAACACTTGTTAAAAATACCATAAAGCTTGAAAATAAATATGAACAAAAAAATTGAGAAAATTGCATTGTATACCCATTTTACTTAATTTATTTTAATTTTTATCTTCATTTTCATATTCTTTAAGATATACCTACTTTTATAAGTGGTGTTCCTATTATATCCCTTAGCTTAATGTAAAATATGTGCTAGACTTAAGTGAAGAGTGAGGGTATATTAGGCAATCCACTCAAAAAATGGATATATTTTAATGAAATGTAATATAAGGATATTTTTGATTAATAGATACAAAAAAGAGACGTTTCTCAACTTATCTCAAAAAAATTTAAGTTTTAATAATACAATTAGTGAACTTTGGGTTGGACATTTATATATTGGACCTAAATAAATATAAAAATTAGTATTTTTATTATGTGCGATGCGTTGCGGTTTGAAACACATATTACCAATTCAAACTGCGACTGCACCGCAAAGAATTTCAAACCGTATTTTATTGCGATGCGGTGCGGTGCGGACGGTTTGAGCGGTTTGATGAACACCCCTAATTTTTAGCCTTTATTTTTAGCTAATTAGAATTTTTGCCCTTAAACTTTAACATGTACCAAAACTAGTGAACTTTTCAAGCCACTAAAATGTAAAATTTTCTCGAACTATTAAGATTATTAGATTAAGAATTTTTGTCTAATTTTACTGACGGAAGCTTAACATAAATGAAAGTCCAAAGAATATGATATGATACATATCAAAATTTAGAGATACAATTTAGTAGATATCAAAGTTTAGTCGCACGATTTAATATATGAATAATCATCATGTTAGTAAAATTAAACGAAATTAAATATAAATTTTTTAAATCTATTACTTCAAAAAAAAAATTCTTTAAATGCCTAAAAACTTTAGGGGAAATATGATTTAGTACATTGGCTTTGGTGATGTAAAATTACATATAAGTCCTCAGATACATACATGCCAAAACCAAAACTTTAGACACTGAAACTGAAAAGCAGCCCAAAAATGTTCGTTGAGTTATTTTGCTTCGGACAATTATGCTGAGCTCGCAACGGTCAAGATCTCTCTTTTCCGACATTTTCATTCTCAAAATCCCACATTTTCCCTGTAACCAAACAAGACTCTTCACCACATTTTCTTCCCTCTTCAACCTCTGCACCAAACCCCAACAGCTCAAACAAATCCACGCCCGATTCATTCTCCATGGCCTGCAACAGAACTCAACGTTGTCTTCCAAACTCATTGACTCTTACGCCGAACTGGGCTTTCTTAGTCTCTCACAACGAGTCTTTGATTCCATTACCGAGCCAAGTTCAGGTCTTTACAATGCCATGTTGAGAAATTTGGCCAAGTTTGGTGATTTTGATAAAACCATTTTGTTTTACCAATATATGGTTAGGGAATCTATGTTCCCTGATGAAGAAACTTACCCTTTTGTTTTGAGGTCTTGTAATGGCTTAGGAGATGGCTTGAATCGGAAAATGGTTCATGGGCATGTTGTGAAATTGGGTTTTGATTCATTTAGTTTGGAAGAAAACCCTGTTTCAAGATTGGATTTTTGGAATTTTCATATCTCTGAGGCTTCTTCTCAAAGTGGTAATGGAGAGGAAAGTTTTCATCTTTTTAAGAGAATGAGAATGGAATTGATAGAACCCAATTCAGTTACTTTGATTAACATGTTGAGATCAAGTGTTGATTTGAAGTCAGTAAGAGTGGGAAAGAGTGTTCATTGTTTGGTATTAGTGAGTAATTTGGGAATAGATTTGTCTGTTAACACTGCATTATTGTCTATGTATGCAAAGTTGGGTGCTTTGAAATATGCCAAACTACTGTTCGATAAAATGCCTGAGAAAGATTGTGTAGTTTGGAATATTATGATATCAGCAAATTCTAGAAATGGTTGCCCAAATGAAGCTATTAAATTGCTAAGAGGCATGGGAAGATCTGGAATCAGAGCTGATTTGTTTACTGCACTACCTGTAATTTCTTCAATTACAAGATTGAAATCTATTGATTGGGGCAAACAAATGCATGCCCATGTGATCAGAAATGGTCTAGACTACCAAGTATCAGTTCATAATTCTCTTATTGACATGTATTGTGAATGTGACAAGTTAAATTCAGCAAGAAAGATTTTTGAGTTATTGGAAAACAAGACATTGGTTTCATGGAGTACAATGATTAAAGGTTGTGTAACTCATGATCAATCTGTTGATGCTCTTTCTCTTTTCTCCAACATGAAATCAAATGGCTTCAAACCTGATTTCATTACAATTATTAACATCTTGCCAGCTTGTGTGAACATTGGAGCATTAGAGAATGTAAAGTACTTTCATGGGTACTCGATCAAATCCGGCCTGAGCTCGCTTTCTTCTCTTAATACCGCTCTTCTCGTCAGCTATGCAAAATGTGGCTACATAGAGATGGCTCAGAATGTTTTTGATGAAGAGAAAATCAATAATAAGGATGTTATCACATGGAACTCTATGATCAGTGCTTATGCTAAGCATGGAGACTGGCAACAATGCTTTGAGTTGAACCGAAAAATGAAGCAATCTAATATGAAACCTGATCAGGTTACCTTTCTAGGATTATTAACAGCATGTGTAAATTCAGGTCTTGTTAAAGAAGGTAAAGGGATTTTCAAAGAAATGATGGAATTGTTCGGTTGCCAACCGAACCAGGAACATTATGCTTGTATGGTGGATCTATTAGGACGAGCTGGGCATGTGAATGAAGCCAAAGAGCTTGTGAAATCAATGCCCTTCGAACCAGATGCTCGGGTTTGGGGACCTTTGTTGAGTGCCTGCAAGATGAAGCATTCCGAGACTGATCTTGCAGAATTTGCTGCTGAAAAGCTTATAAGTATGGAGCCAAAGAATGCTGGAAACTACATATTACTCTCCAACATATACGCTGCAGCGGGAAAATGGGACGGTGTTGCTAAAATGAGAAGTGTTCTTAGGGATAAAGGATTGAAAAAGACTCCAGGCTGTAGCTGGCTAGAGATTAATGGAAAAGTACATGAGTTCCGGGTGGCTGATCGGTCTCATCCAAGATCAGAAGAGATATATACTGTATTAAGAAACTTGGAGCTGGAATTCAAGGATGCCAATGAGAATATGATCTGAATACTGATGTTGTTTACTGCTGTCTGTACCAAGACCACAAGAGGGTGAAGGCCATTAAAAGAATGCCCTTTAATCAGGCTTCCTTTATTTCCCAACTAAGACTAAATATGGAACTTTTTAAGGGAACTGTCTTAGATATACATACACAAAACACACACACACAGATGAATAGAGCCATAAACCGAGGGAAATCACTCATGTTGGGATTGACTTATATTTTGTAAGAGAAAAGGTTCTGAACAAGCAATTGGTTGTTCAATAAATGATTTCCTTTGGCCAAGTTGCAAGTTGCAGACATCTTAACTAAGGGTTTAGGTTGTTTTAGATTCTTTCTCTTAAGAAACAAACTTAGTACAAAAGATTATTCTACACAAAGTTTGAGGGAGGATGATAGAGTAAGTTAGCTTACTGTTATAGAGTTAGTTACTTCTAGAGTTGTTAGTTGTTACTAATTGTACAACTAATTATGTAACTAACCCTTGTATAATTACTCTGTATAAAGCTTATTGATTAGTATGAATGAAGTATCAAATTCATGATTCTTGTTGGAATTTTACCAATTTAATCTATACATAACAGAAATTAATTAAGTTTTAACCAAGGTCAATTTAGACCTTTTATCCCAAGTCAAACAATAGTTGACTGCCCTTTGAATCTTGAGTCAAACGACAATTGACTCTACCAAACTCACTGTCGTTTGGTTACACCTTAATCCCTCAGAACAATCTAGACAACTAGACCTAGTTCATTTCAACCTGACACAAACTCGATTGAAAAACCTTAGCAGAGATTAAACATGACTATTTTGGAGAGAGTAAGATGTATGTTAATTTACTCTGGTGTGCCAAAAAAAATTTGGACTAAGGTTGTTGTGGCTGCTACTTAATCAACAGGTGTCCCCTCAGCTACAATCCAATTCAAAACACCAATGGAAATGTGATCAGGACACCATGCAAATTATGGCAATCTTAAAACTTTTGGTTGCATAGCCTATGCTCATGTCAGGCAAGGGAAACTTGATCCCAGGGCAAAGAAATGCATCTTTTTGGAATATCTTGAGGGTGTGAAAGGGTACAAGCTATAGTGTATAGAAACTGGGAATCAAGACAGATGCATAATTAGCAGAGATGTTGTCTTTGAAGAAGACAAGGGTATACAAGGATGTCATGGCTACATAAACTAATTCTACCAGAGATGAGACTGAAGATGATTTGGAGTTTGAGGTGGAACCTGTTGGAAAGGTTCACGAAGAAAACCAAACTATGCATCAAGCACTAGTGATACATGAAAGTATTTTAGAAGATGAGAGTGAAGATGAACAACAAGAAGTAGTAGAAACCAGTCGTGCAGATACTTAGAGGTATAAACTAACCGGAGATAGATAGAAAAGGCAAACCAAGGCCCCTGAGAGGTTTGGTTTTGTTGACATCATACACTATGCTCTCAACATAGAGTTATGCAACAATGAGCCCAAACCCTATGCTTAGGGCTGAGCATCGGTCGGTTTGGTCTGTTTTTTTTTTTTTTTTTATATATAAAAATCCAAAATTCAGTTTTCAGTCTGGATTGGTGCAATCTGAAAAATCGACCGTTTTGAACCTCAGTTTGGTCAGTTTAAACCGCACAAACTAAACTTTTTTTTTTTAAAAAAAGAATGATCCAATTTATTCAATAAATACATTATTCTACATTTTACAACTACAAACATACAAATTAATTGTTCAAAAACTAATTATCTTATTCGTTTAACTTTAATATTAATAAAAAAATAATATATTATTTTAATATATTATTAGTAACTATAATATATGCAAAAAAAACTTAATAAATTAATATATATATGTATAACGGCCGGTTTTAGTTTTTTCGGTCGGTTTATTACCAAAAAACACTAACCGTCCAATGGCGGTTTTAACTGTTAGCAGTTTTTTTGGTTTTTCGGTTTTGTCGGTTTCGGTTCCAGTGGTGTTTGGTAGGTCGGTTTGAACGATTTTTTCAGTTTTCTAAATTTTATGCTCACCCCTACCTATGCTGAAGCAGTGGGGTTAATTGATAAACACAAGTGGAGTGCTGTAATGGATGATGAAATTATATCTCTCAAGAAAAACAAGACCTGGATTCTAATTAAGAAGCTTCTAGGACAAAGAGTGATAGGCTGCAAGTGGGTATACAAGCACAAGGACTCTGTTCCAAGAGGTGAAAAGGGTAGAAACGAGGCTAGGTTGGTGGCAAAGGGGTATACACAGAGAGAAAGGGTAGATTATACAGAAATCTTCTCTCTA
Source organism: Cannabis sativa (assembly GCF_029168945.1). NCBI lineage: Eukaryota > Viridiplantae > Streptophyta > Magnoliopsida > Rosales > Cannabaceae > Cannabis > Cannabis sativa. The sequence goes on from NC_083607.1 coordinate 58,379,020, forward strand.
GTGGTAAAGCATACCTCAATAAGGTTAATCTTGGCCATGATAGCAATCTATGAGTTAGAGCTTGAATAGATGAATGTCAAGACAACCTTTTTACATGGAGAACTAGAGGAGCAAATTCTGATGCAAGAACTAGAGGGCTATGTTGAAAAAGGAATGGAGGACATGGTGTGCTTACTTAAAAGGTCCTTGTATGACCTCAAGCAATCACCTAGACAATGGTACAAATAATTTGATGATTATACTTAAGACAGGCTTCAAAAGGAGTGTTTTGACAGTTGTGTCTATGTAAAATCATAAAAAATCAGGGCCAATGTTTACCTACTTTTGTATGTTGATGATATGCTAATTGCTAGCAATGATACTCAAGAGATTAATCAAGTCAAGAAGATGCTCAATGAGGAATTTGATATGAAGGATCTAGGCACTGTAAGAAAGATCCTTGGCATGGAAATATTCAGAGATAGGAGGTCTAAGACTTTGAAACTATCTCAAGCTGATTATATTTCTAAAGTATTGAGAAATTTTGGATTCTCAGATGCTAAGCAGTTAACACACCAATTGCATAACATTTAAAATTGTCTAGCAAACAGTCCCTCACCATAAAACAAGAAATCAAGGAAATAGAAGGAATTCCCTATACTAATCTAGTTGGGAGCATCATGTACATTATGGTATGCACAAGACCTAATTTGAGCCATGCTATTAGCATAGTCAGCAGGTATATAAGAAACCCAAGCATGGAACATTGGAAGGTTGTCAAGTGGTTAATGAGGTATCTCAAAGGTACAACAGATACTGGTTCACTATATGGCCCTAATGGAAATGAACCTGCTGTAAATGGCTTTGTAGACTCTGACTATGCTGGTGATATTGACACCAGAAGATCACAATCAGGCTGGGTTTTCAGAATCAACAACTTCACTATAAGTTGGAAAGCAAATCTCCAAACTATAGTGGCACTCTCAAAAACTGAGACAAAGTAAAGCTGTCAAAGAAGCTATTTGGCTCAAGAAAATTACTAGGGAATTAGGGATAAACCAAACCACTATCATGATACAATCTGACAGTCAAAGTGCTCTGCACAACAAAAATCAAATGTATCATTAAAGAACCAAACATATTGATGTAAGACTACACTTCATCAAGGATGTCCTAGCTGAAGAGAAGGTCAAACTGGTGAAAATGTCCACAGAAGAGAATGCCTCAGACATGTTGACCAGGCCTTTCCAACTGTAAAGTTCAAATATTGTCTGAATCTTCTCGGGATTATCAATGAATCACAGTAATCCTTGACAATGTCTGTTGTCTAGTTTGACATTCTTTCTTTTTGTGTCTATTGTTTGTAATCTTGAATGGCCTTAACAAGTATTTCAACCAAGGTAAAAATTGTTAGTTGTGGTCGGTATTTCTGTTAAGTTTCTCTTAACAACCTGTTAGGTTAGTTAGTTACTTATTAGACACTTAGGACAAAGCTATAAATAACTTTGTCTCATTCCTTGTAATAGGACAACATAGTTTTAGACACAAAAACTGTAAATACTACTACTATAATCAATAAAAGAGCAAGATTTCTTTTCATTTTTTATTCAAGCATGGTTTTTAGTGTTCTTGAATCAAGGTATTTGATTGCATAGGAATCGATCGTTCCTTACAGTGGTATAATTGGAAAACTTGAGGTTTTATGCTTAATGACTAATGAGGGGTCATAATTAAAAAATAATCCCTTACTTTTCTTTACTTTTCTCAAAATACAATCTCATAATTTTTTTCATTTCTTTCTTCTTAAATTTTCTTATACATGTTATAGTCGTATTATTTTTGGGTGTATGCGTTGAGCCGAAAACAACACATTTAATAAACATCTTAAGACGTATCAACACGACTTTGACACGGAAATTTAATGTGTTACTCCAAACCTATTTATTTCATGTTGTTTTAAGTTCTCATCATGTCGTGTCACAACATGACATTGCAAGACTAGCAAGAGTAAGAGGCATCTCTTATTCTTATTTTTGTATTTTCATTCTTCCAAACCAACGTATTCCTAAATATTTAGTATTGTATCATCAGAAGCGACATTCACACGAAATTGAGGGGGGAAAGAAGACAGGGAAGCAGGTCCAAGAGCAACCTGGAAAATCCGACCTATGAATCTCACCACCACCACCACCACTACCACCACCACGACCATGACCATCACTCGGAGCAAGGGAAAGGACACCTTCCCCGTTTTCGTTCCCTTGTTTCATTCCTTTTGTTGATTTCTTATTAGTGGTTGTGAGATTGCGAGTATTGGCTAGGGTTAATGATGATGAGATAATGAGAATAATAACCAAGTATATAATCAAATTAATATTATTCAAACTCATTTCTTTTTTTACAAAAATTAAGAGGAGCAATATATTATGGTTTTTATTGAATTGTGTCTTAATGCTACTATCTATGCATTTATTTATGGTGTAGAATTTATTAAGTAAGAATTAAAGGATAGAGACATTCATTTATGTCCATTCAATTATTGTGATTTGTTTTGTTTGTTTGTTTCATTACAGTGGAAGTTATTATTTTATTGTTTATGTTTTGAAATATTTTATCATTTATTGTTTATGTTTGAAATATTCTTAGTACTATTTTTATATTATTCTTCACAGATTGACACTAACAACTTCTCATAAAGAAATTTGTTTCTCAACAACTAAACTTCTTATGCTATGTCCATTTAGGGTAAAAGAAATTGTGTCTTTACTAATTATGTTAAAATTTTATTTGGTGACATTGTTTTTTTAAGAAAACAAAATCTGAACAAACATTTGAAATAGCCCTTTGTTTTTCAATGCGAAATGTTAACAGTAATTTTTTAATTTTATTTTATTTTTAATATGAGTGTTTTTTTTCTAGAAAATATGAGTGTATTTAGAGATGGAAATTGGTCGGTTAATGTACGGTGAATGCAATTCCCGCCCCCATCCCCGCTACCTATTTATACCCCCATCCCCGCCCCATCCCCGTCTAATAACCAACTGATTCGAGGTAGGGGAATACTCATCGGTTATGGGGAACCCATCAGGTATCCATTAAGGTAAAATGAAAAAAAATATTAATTTAAAATAATTGAAAAAAATAAATTAAACCAATATTCTTACAAATATTTATTATGCATTCATAATTCATAGAAGATAAAAGATAAACCTACTTAAAAAAAGCATAACCTAATAGAAAATAAAAACTAAATATGTCTTAAAGTTTGAAAAAAAATAAAAAAATTATATATATCTATATCGGGATCGGATGTTGTGCGGATAGTATTATTCCCGCCTCCGCTCCATCCCCGCTTCGAGTATTGAAATTGTCCCCCACCACCGCCCCATTAACCACCAAGATGGGGAATTCCCACCCCATTAGGGGCGAGTCCCCGCGGTTACCCATCCCCGCGGTATAAATTTCCATCTCTAAGTGTATTTGATAAAATAATTAGGATATTTATTATATCTACCACTAGAAAATAATTTTCCTTTTAAGTTCTTCTTCCTTTTTTTTTTTCTTTATCACAAAACACATTAAACGAATTTTCTTCTACAATAATCAAATTAAATTGTGATACATATATATATTTTTTTTTAAAAAGTTCTACTGTCAATTTTTTTTAGTTTAATTTTTTTGTTTTTATTTTCATGTACGTTATAACTATTTAAGATATTAGAAATTCGGAATAATTTACAATATAAAAAATAATGTTCAAACCGTTTATTTTACACGCGTATAAAATAAAATAGTCAAGTGAACATAATTTTCGGTGTTTTAAATTTTTTTTGAATTTCCTTAAAATTTTGCAAGATATCTTAAATAAGTATAATTTACATAACTATGAGAAAAATTTTGACTAAAAAATTATTTCGGATACTAAAACGGATATATCTGTACATCTTTTTAAAGGGGTGCATAATAGAATTTCTCTTTAATTTTTTTTTGGATGAAATAATTTAGTTGAAAGCCACTTATAAATTATAAGCCCTTCGTATTTAGTTTATTTACAATTTGGGTCATGGGAAAGGGACTTACATGTAAAATCATTGAATTTAAATTTGATGGGAGGCCCCTATTATTGCTGGATGAATTTCTGATGAGTTTCTCTTTCTCTGGAGAATTTGGAAGAAAAGAATGAAAGGGAAGTTAGTGAAAACAGTGCAAGAAAAACACAAACACACCAAAATTCCTTATAAATATGTACATATATAGATACACAAACACAAACACTCCTATACTAATACTACTATACTATTCCTAAATCAATTAAAGTTCAAATTTTTAGTTCAACCCAGAAAACAAACAATGGGTCAAGAACAACAACAACAACAACAAAACCCTTCTCTTTCTTCTTCTGCGGCGGCGCCCTCTCACCCTGACTCATCTGAAATTCAAACTCAACCTCTTCCTCTTCCTCCTCCGCCCTTCGATCCCAGTAGAAGTATTTTCTCTTTCTATCTCTTTTTCTCTCATATTTGTTTTTTTTTTTTTCTTTTTTCGAATTTTGGGCATCTGGGTCAATATTTTATTTGATTAAATATGTTTCTGTATAATTTCAAAGATTTACACTTTTTGAAGTTTGGTCATCTGGGTCGTCGTTATATTGTTTCAATTTTGGTTATAGCGTCTTATGTTTTATGTTTTTAGAAATTTTGGCATCTGGGTTGTCTTTCATTCGTATAGAATTGTATCTGTTGAAGTGATTGATTTGAGTATGTTTTTGGTATTGGATCAGTTAATTGTTCTTTCCATCAACTTTTTCTTTTACTGTTATTTCTTTCATTATTGGGTTTACTTTAATAACTTGTTAATTTTGATTTCAAAGCAAACTTTTTTTAACTCTGCAACAATCACACAATTAGATATCTTTGCTTTTGCCTCAAAGCCTTTACCTTTCGACTGTTTTTTTGTGCATTGAGTTGGAGAATGAGTTGTATTGGAATCTGGAAAGTAGGAAGAAGTTTCTGATTTCATTATATTAGAAGTTAATTATATGTAAAGATAGATCACCACTCTACAGTTCTTTAATTAGTTAGTTTTGAGCTAGAAGATTGAATGAATTTCAAGCTATGTTAGAAAAGAGATTTATAAACAGCTAACTATGATGAACTAAGGTAATAACTAAGTTCAACTTCCAATGGTCACTCTTTTGTTATGGTTGAGAGTGACTGTGAAGTAGTGATCAATGCTATTAATGAGTTGATTTCTAGATGGGAGATTTATAACTGTGTCACGGATTGTAAGAAACTCTCTAGCTTGTTTTTGGGTTGTACCTTTTGTAAGACTCCTCGTCGCTCATTGGGCGTTGTCTAAAAACATTGTTGGGTCCTTTGAGGTTTCCTCAACTTCTGAAACCTTGAACTACTAGATGTTGGTTTAGTAAACCCATCTGCCAATTGAGCTTTGCAAGTGTACATGTCTGACAATCTAGTAGTTCATATGCATCACCTTATTGCAGACAATGTAGAGGTCAAGTTCAATCTGTTTAGTTCTAGCATGTCACATTGGATTGGCTGAGAGCCTAAAAAGTAAAAGATGTTTTTAACAAATGGTTGCTCTTAACCATAAGTATAATAAATGTGCTTTTGTCTTACCATCTAAGTTTCTGATTTGTATTTGCTTTGATTTTTCTTTGCAGTGATTGGCATCATCAAAAGGAAGGCTTTGATAAAGGAATTAGCTGCTGTATACCATGCCGATTGCCTTACATACTGTCAAGAGCTGTTAGAGCTCCAAAGAAAGTGGAATGAGGTTAGATATAATACCATATTCTGCATCTCTTAATTCATGCTTTCTTTCTCGGTCTTTGACTAGCTTAAAGAGTAATTGTTATGTACGTACTTAGGAGGGACTCAAATATCAGACCTTGTATCTTTTTCACACCCCATTTATTGGCTCCAAACGCCTTAGCAGAAATGGACTCTCTTTTGATGTTGCATTATGTGAAGGGGGGCTTTTTTATTTTCGGAACAAATAACATTGATCTACTAGTTTAGAAGACTGAAAAACTTTATATGATATCAAATAATAGTTAAATTCTGCTGCTGATTTTTATTTCATAACTTTGTTATTCTATGCCATGTGAAAAGGATCATGAGCAGTGACATAATATTTGCACTTGTCTTGAATGTGTAGAGATTTTTTTCGATTTTATTGAGATAAGTTGTTTATGTCTTCTCACTGTAACTGGTTCTCGAAATGCCTGCAGCCATTTATTGACTTGAAAATTCCAGAAGATACAAGGAAAGACACAATGCGACCTCCAAAGCGTCTAAAGAAAGGCCGCTAAGCAAGCATTGATCTTTTTGAAAGATTTGCCTTTTGAAAAACATTGTTTCTGTTAGTAATATTTAGTCAGATGTAGAAACATTCTTCATGTTTCTTTCCTTACTGACAATTTTATTCCTGATTTTTCATTTCAATGGGCCTACTGCAATAGCAATTTGTATTCTTCAATGAAAGAAGTTAACTGACTATATTGTGTTTTACATGTATATGTGGTTAATTGAAAGGTCATCATATTGGAATAACCCCCATGAGAGGTCTGGTTATTATTGCTGCTTCATTTTGCTTAATCATTCTTGTCTTTTCAATTGTACAAGACCCTTCTTAACAGATTTCTAAAGCCCCTATACATTTTAAATCCAGGTTTTCCCCTTAGCAATGTTGAAATGAAAGATGTTAATGGTAAAATGCAAATTATGATATGCTTTTTCAATTTTTGATAAGCTCTAAAAAACTTACAAAATATAGGTGTTTACAAAAATGTTAAACATACTTGTACATGTTCTTATTGTTTTTCTCTTCTATAATAATGTTGTTTTGTTTCCCCTTCCTCAAAAACCCAACTAGTTAGCTTAGCCTAATCTGCAAATATCAATGCCCAAATCCTTTTCAATCGACAATTGTTGTTTGTAGGAGCATTTACAGAAGACCACAACCTTTGTAATGGACAACTTGGTGCAGGTCCTTCAAATAATGAACCCCATATTCTTTGCAATGGGCAATTTGGTGTAGTGGGTGCTGAAATCTGCCCTTTCATGGTAATTTCAGCTGATGTTCCTACTTCATGGACGAATTTTACCGATTCGGATAGTCGATTGAGTAGGTTCATCAGGGCAATAACTTCATTCCTTTGAAACTGCAGCTGAAGACCAATAACAATAATATTAAGATAAGTGATATGATGATGGTTTTTAATATGTCAAATGGTGAGTAGTAAGACATTCTAAGAGAATTCATGAAAATGGCTTGGTTTGAGATGAGCTATATAAGTTGTAAGTGGGAACAACAGTATCATTTTAACTTGGTTGAGAATTATTGGTAAATTTTGCAACTTTTTAGAGTCCACACTTTCTTCCTTTTCCACTAGTGGAATCAATGTAAATGTTCAGAGCACATTTCTTTCTTTTTCTTCTTTCAATTAAGCGAGAAACTTAGAGGTTGTATGACTGTTTTTAGTTTCCAAAATTATGTTTTCAAAAGTGAGAATAAAAAATAATTTTTTGTCATTTTAAAAATTTAATGATTTTTGGCTCAGGTTTTTAAAAACTATTTTTAGATTTTGTTTTACTAAAACTCTAAAAATAGTTTTGGGTTCGGGTTTGGGGTTTGGTTAAAGTTCGGGTCTGGGGTTAAGGTCTGTTGTTCGGGTATGGGATCAGGGTTCGATTCAGGGGCCGAATCCAGGTCCAGGGTCCGGTAAGTGAGCAAAAATGTAAACTAGACAAAAAAAAAATTGTTATAGAAAATATCATTTTGATATTTTTGATGTAATCTGTTTTCTAGCATTTTAAAACTTAATTTTTAAAAAATTTGGCCAAACACCACTCCTACTAGTTTTTAAGAGCTATTTTTCTATTTTTAAAAACTGAAATCAATTTTTAATTATGAAGCCAAAAAACCCTTTACCGTTTGATCGATGTTCTCGTGGCCATCAACGGAGAAGAGAATCTTTAACGCAGTACCAAGACCAAGAACCTGAAGCTTTCCCCAAAGTCGACACTTCTCACATCCTACGCAATCCATCAACGAACTGCAATGGCAAGAAATGAACCCAAGATTATTATGTTTCAGAAAAATAAATAAAGAAGTTGAAAATGAGCATTCAACTTCTAAGTGTAGCTAATACAAAAAGATAACCACATTTTCTAATCAAATTTCTATGGAATTACACGTCGATACAATACCTAATGTTTCTGAACTGCTTCTGTATGTTTTGTTTTAGTTCGGGACCCCTTTGCCCTTTCCACAATTTAGCTTCATCAAAGGGAACAGGGCAAGCAGCTTGTAGTTTTGGACTAAAGAGCAGCTGTTTCATTAATGATTGTGTTTTCAGATCCTCAACAGGGTTACCGGTTTCATACTCAGCATGTTCCAAGTAAGGTGCGGCCTAATACATTAAAGGGGAGACAATAGAACTTCATCAATGGCAAATTAGTTCTTAATGATAAACAATGAATAGTTCATAAGAGTAAAAATATCAAATATCAATACATTCATACATAGATTTACAAAAAGAGTGTGTGTTACATCTACATAAAAACTGAAAGTTGAATACACACCTTAGTCACAGCTCTGAGAACAAAGAGATATGTGAAGTACAAGTTTCTCACACGGTCTGGATATCTTAGGACTCGATCATGTAGTAATGAGATATTTTGACCCCACTGAAATGAAAAATTGACAGAGAATAACAAGTCAAAAAACTTCAAAATTTCTTGTACTAATTGTGCACTTAAGAAAGATGTAATGGGCAAGTGTGCAGAATTCCTTGTCCTATCCTAAAATGCATTAAAAGCAACTCAAATCAAACAATGTTCAGGTGCTAACATGAACACTATCTCAGTGAAATATAAACAAGAAATATACCAATTTATACTGTAAAGAGTAAAATGGCAAGCCTAGAATTATAAATAAAACAAATCTGTACCAGATTTTTAGCTTCATCAAGTAGATAATCCGCAGCTATGTGGACCGAAATAGAAGAGTGAAGACCAGATATCAACTTGTACAAAATTCTTTCTTCCTGGCATACTTCTTCAGAAGGATCTGGACAAGTTGAAAAATCACATAAAAAAACTGTAAAGAAAGCCTATTATCCGTCACAAATTTATCTTAAAGAAAGAACTAGAAAAGTAATTATATATACATAAAAAAAAGGAACAAACAGCTCACATTTGGGACAGTTCTCTGCGTAAATGGCATCCCAAATCCTTCTAGCAGATGGCCCCGTGTAGCCAGTATATCGTTCAGGATTAAGTTGTAGATTCACATATGTCATCTCGGCTGCAAATTTATATGAGCAAAAGTTATAAATCAAAGCTTCAAGATCAAAATTTGATAAACTACAAGTTCCAATTTTATTCCCTAAACTATTAAAAGAAAAAAAAACAAACAATTAGTTCAACAAGAAAGCAGTAATGCGTACTATTGTCGGTCTCATCATCATTCGTCCAAGGATTGTCCGTTTCTGTCCAGCCTCTAAAGGCGTTACTATCCAGAGTGCGGTCCACAGCAGCCTGTGGCTTTCCCTCTTGACAAACAAGGTCATCAGCTGAAAGGCTCCTTTGGTAATTCTTGAATGATTCAGGGAACTCATTCTCTGGACATTCACAAACACTGCAATCCCGCAGGCGACACATACCATCATCAGGCCAGAAAGGGCAGTCACACCACAATTTGGCCTGCGAAAATCGCACCAACCAGGTTTCAGAAACCGAATGCCATATAGAGTTCAAGGCTGGAAATAATTCCAAGTAGAGTATAATCCTATTTGTTTTAACTAAATTGGTTTTGAGAAATAAATTACTTAATGTAATAGTTGATATCCTAACAAAACATAAGCCTATAACATTCTGATTACTATTACTGTATATCTCCATTCTATCAATACAAGTTACAACTTCTTTATCTACATACATGCTGATTAAATCAGTCCTAATAAACTAAATGAATAAAGATAACAAAACATTTTCACCATACAAATTCAGCTAACTCGTAAAAGATCAACTAACCTTGAAATAGCGGAAAAATGGAGTCTTCACAAGCTCTTGTAGTGATGGATTAAGAACTTCCTCGTTCAGATGATCCACAGTTTCATAGTCACAACAACAATCCTCCACAATCCCACTAAACTTATGTTGATCCTAAATTCAATGAAATGAAAAACATAAAAGAATTTAGTATCACATTCATAATAATCCACCACATTTTCCAGGTAACCAAACAGAATTGACCCAAAATGAAGAAACCATACCCGATCACAGAGACAAGGCTTATTAGTCCGTCCAAAGAGAGAAATTCTTGGACAAGGCCTAGTAGTCATAGCTACAGCAACGAAAATGGCAATTAGAGCTCCAATTACCCAACCCCATCGTTTCATCTGACCCTTCATTTCAAACATTAATTATGCAACAGCAGCAAATGACACATAAAACTATCGAAAACTCAAACTGTCCACGCGTTTGGTTGCCGGGAAAGTTTAAGAAAAGTTTGAAGATTTAGTTGAAAAGAAAACGAATGAGAAAAATCAAAGTTAAAGGGTTGATATATATAGGGGTGAAATGAATTGGGTTTGTTCAAAAAACTGATTTTGATTGGAGCTATGATCTAAGCAAGAAAGTCCGGGAAAATCAACGGCGAACTATGGGCAAAGTGGGAAATTGGGAATAGTCTTGGAAATTCTGTGGAACCGACATTAGGAAATGGTCCCACGGTATTCACCACTATTTAATGGGCCTAAACAATTTGGCCCAAATAAAGTGGGCTGGGCTTAACTATCCTACTTACCCATTAGGAAAGTTTACATTTTTAGAAGGAAAAGTACATATTTTGTTTAGATTTAAGGTGTTTTCAATACAGACAATTGTTTTAGCAACTATGTTATTTGGAGGTTACAAAAGGAAATAAATGAAAAATAATTCACAACCCGCAAAAATGAAAAAAAAAAAAAAGATTTCTCAGTAAATTATATATGTAATCTCTCTTTTATTAAGGAAAATGTGTAAGATATTTTTTTGATAATTTTTTTAATTAAGTAGCTATAACACTATACTTGAATACTTCATGCAAATGGGTTGGAAATTCTTGACTTACTTGTTCAGGAAAAGAATAGAGTGCTCATACTTATTGTAATTGTTGTGATATTTTGCACACTCAAGTACACGTATCGTTTACAAGTAATAGACTCACTAAGAGTAAGGTCGATCCCACGAGAATTGTAATTAAGTACGTTAAAATTAAACTTATTGTAATTAAGTACGTTAAAATTAAACTTACTTCTATTTGGTTGAATAAAAATTAAGAAATGATTAAAACTAAAAAAATAAAAACAACGCAAGAATAAGCAATTAAACTAATAAGGAAATTAATAGTTAATAAAAACTAGGGCTTCGACTTCAATTTTTTCTATTGATTATGGCCTAAAATGATTATCTTCCTATTATAAATTTCTATGCAATAGCAGGTTTACTAAGGTAATTTATAGTCTTCTCAGATATATAAATCTCAATCACATGCAAACTTTCTACTCTCGTGATAAATTTAACATGCAACAGGCATTAAACACAGAAACCCTATAAGATATCTAAACCATATAGGTACTCTCGTCCTATATCGAAATTCAGTTCTATTTCACTATAGCATAATTGACACTCACTTCTCAGATCTCGCACCAAAATCATAGGCAGTTAATTGGTGATCAGACAATTAAAAGTAATTAAGCACGAATGAAATAGAATACATAGAAACTAAGGGGAAAATAAATCATATTAATACCATAAAGTAATATCAAAAATATTCATCTAACCCTAATTGTAAAGACCGCTTAGTTTAATTTAGAAATTAGCAGCTAATTATGTTTAATTATGAAATTATTAATAGCTATTTAAATAATTATTTATACTGTTATTATTGAATTCTGAGATGCATTTTTATGTCAGTTAGTAGTTTTCATAATTTTGCATTCTGGTGCCCGGTAACATGGAACTCGGTGTTTGGCTCAGTAAAATCACAACTTAGTATGTTAGTAGATTGGGACGGTTAATTAGACATTGGGAATGTCGGGAATGGCCGGGAATTCAGAATTTCCCAAAATACCCCTTTAGTGTTAGTTATGCTATTTTAGTGAGAAGGGGCAAAATGGTCATTTTGCCCCATTGTTATTTTGTCCTTTTGTGGACTTTATGTTGTGAAAATATGTGATTTTGTGGGTTTATTATTTATTGTGTTGGCTGAAATGAGTTAATAAAACCATTATTTTATCCACTTTTTCAAAAAATAAGAAATTGAAAAAAAGAAGCATATCTCTCTCTCTTCAAACTCTCTCTCTCGTTTTTCCCTTAAGAACCCAGCTAGGGTTGGTGAATTTGCTGCTTCATCTATGGATTTCAATCAAATTCTTTGTGATCTTTAATCTAGGTAAGGTCCTTAGCTCTTTCTTTCTTATTTTCTTGAATTGTAAGAAAAGAAATCATGCATGTAATGGAGTTTAGTTGCTGTTGGGGCTGTGGTTGTTTGTTGTTGATCTCTGAAGTTAGAATATGATTTAAAATGTTGATTCAAGCATGATTGTGCTGGTGATTTGTTGGTTTTATCAAGCTATGAAATTTTTACTCAAAACTATGTTTTTTCAAAGAAATTGATGAATCCGTTGCTGCTCTTATTGTTGTTGCTTGTTGTTGTTTTCTGAGATTATTTTATGCATATCTAGGAAGATTTGAGTTGGTTTGGATGCTTGTTTGTTAGATTTAACCAAGTTTGAGTTTTGAACTCAAAGCTTGGAGCTTTAATGGTGGATTTTGATTTTGTGCATGAAGCTTTGTTTTATCACTTGGAAAATGTTTATTAGGGTCTAATTAGCAGGTCTGGAAAGTTTGGTTGAGTTTGGAAACGTTTTGGTTGGAGAATTGATTTTTGGGGTTTTTCTGGGTAAAACCGGCTAACCGGTTTACACTGCTTGTAAAACCGGTTACCCGGATTTTGCAGTAGGGTGAGAAACCGGTTTTTCTCCACTTGTCGTTTCGTGCTAGTTTCGGGTTTTCAGACAGTTTATTCTCTGCTAGTTTGGGGGTATTTTTGTATTAAGTTACAGTAGGTTAAGTTTGGCTTTAAAACCTTTGTCCCGGTTGTGATTTAGCGTGTCACTTATCGGTGTTGTGATTTTTACGGTTTAGGAGCCTGTAATCCGCCGCGCAGTCGTTCCAGTCAGGTTGACTGGCACACCTGAATTCAGAATTGAGGTAAGATTAGTATAACAGTATGCATATGTAGATTACATGTTTAGCGTGCATGTAGGAAGCCTGTTAGATTACATTAGATATGTATGTTGGCTTCGAACCATCCAACTATGTCACGTCGGTACAGGCTGGAGTATGACCAGCAGCCGGAGTATGACCGGTTCGACCGATCAGGCTGACACTGTATCACGTTGGTACAGGCTGGAGTATGACCAGCAGCTGGAGTATGACCGGTTCGACCGATTAGGCTGATACTTAGGTTGGTGGTTCCGTACTATTTGACGTATCACGTCGGTACAGGCTGGAGTATGACCAGCAGCCGGAGTATGACCGGTTCGACCGATCAGGCTGATACTGTAACACGTCGGTACAGGCTGGAGTATGACCAGCAGCCGGAGTATGACCGGTTCGACCGATCAGGCTGTTACTTGTCAATAGTACCGTCCCTATGAACGTTCAGAACTCAATACCGTGTTGGACACAGCAGTTAGGGGGACTCTGTATCGTGTTGGACACGGTAGTTAGGGTTATGGTCAGGGGTATGGGCGTCTGATCATGACCGGGATTTATGTATGAGTATTATTATGGTTTTCTTACTGAGTCTGTCGACTCACAGTGCTATGTTCATGTGTAGGTAAGGGCAAGATCAAAGCTGTGGAACCGTGAGGACGAGCCTATGAAGATTGTACATGTCGGGGCGGTTAGGCCTGGAGCGTACGATCCTCGGGACAGCAAGGCTATTTTTGTAATTAGTCGCTAGGCGACAAGTATTTTGTATAGACAGTAAACTTTTGTAAATTTTTTGTAATCGGGATCCCGAGTATTTTGTATAAATATTTATAAGTTTAATTAAAAAGCAAAAATTTTAATTAATCACGTTTTCCATAAACCTCGTTGATTAGCAACGAGCTGCACAGTATGTTTAAAAATCACGTAATACGCCTATGCTAGTTAGGGTGTTACACTAATCAAGTGTTTAGCTACACATGTTCATGGAAGCAAAATCACACATATTAACTTAAGAAAATAGAGAAGAAAAGAATGTTGAAAACCCTCTAAAGAATGCCTCCAGTATTGACTTCGGTCTCTGAAATTCGTGCTCTATATTCTACTGTTTATTTCCCTTTGAATTCCTCTCCCAAAAACTATTAAAGTCCACTTCTTTTATAGCCAAAAAATGATAAAATAAAATAAAACCGCTGAAGAAAAAAACCTATTCTTCTTAGGATTAGAAAACCTATTTTGCTAAGAATTAGAAAAGGAGGTGAGTTTTCTACTGTGTCAACTGATAGTATTTTGGCCATAACTCTCTCGATATTGCTCGGAATTGGACGATTCAAGATGTTCCGGAAAGATAAAAGAGAGATCTAGAACTTTTATGTTTTAACTTTTCAAAAATCTAATCAGAACATAGTTGAATTCAGAATTGAAATTTCAAATTTATTTTCTTGCACAATTTTCTCTATTTTATACATCATCTTTTTGTGAGATTTTTTTATCTTTTTTCCATCTTATTCCTTTGATATTTTATAATCTTTTTCTATTTTAAATTTGCAAGAATAAAAGATAAAAAGCGTAAAATTGCTCCAAACAAGAGTAGAACTAAATTAAAAATATACTAAAAAATAACCTAAAAATAATACTAAAAACAACCTATTAGTAATCTTAAAGGCTTTTCTAGCCAACTTATAATAATATTGACTCGTAGACTAAGGATCGTTAATACTCCAACCACATAAAAATTTTAAGTGTCTTATTCATATATTTCATTCTCAATTGTATTTTCTTAAGAGCTAAAGAAAGCCATAATACCATCAAAGATTACGTTGTATAATTATGGTACTCACCCGAATAAAATATGGTCTTCATTACCAAGATAGTGCTGATCCAAATACCAAAATTAGGCTCGATGAAGATCCCACTGAGGCGACCAGTCACCAAAAAGGAAAATATCAGCGTGATGAAACAAACCTTCATGACGAACACATCGATGAAGGAGAAGAAGACGAAGAGTCTAAGGATTTATATCCTATGGATCAAGAAGACAATCCTGTCAATAAGGGAGATGAGCTCCATGAACCAAATCCCAATAACTTTCACAAAAGATGATGCTAAGCATGTGTATTTTTCACACAATGGCCCATTGGTGATAGAAGCTCAAATTACAAATAAGAAAGTGTCTAGAGTTCTCGTAGATAGTGGGAGTTATGTCAACATTCTCTTCAAAGTTGCCTTTCAAGCTATAGGTCTGGTAGAAATAAACTTAACACATCTTGTCCAATTCAACTCTAAGTCTTCAACGGAGATATATTGCTGCCAATAGAAAAAATACAACTTCAATTATATTAAATGGAGAAGTTTCTGAAAGTAACGTAATATCAGCCTTCAAATATTGTACATTTGTGGTAGTGGACTGTCCCACTGCATACAATGTTATCTTGGGACGACCTGCTCTAGTAGACTTTGGAGCTGTAACTTATATTCACCATTTATATATAAAGTTCCTAAGTAATACCGGAAGCATTGGAACTATCAGGCGTCATCAAAAAAGTGCGAGAAATTGTTATAATGTCTCAACCAAAATTATCCTTATGGTTAAGGAAGAGAATCCAGTTGAACTCGGAACACCCGTTCAACCAGCACTGGGGGTATTTCGGGAAGAAGATGAATTAGATCCACGTAAAGGAGTGAAAAAAATTATTGAACCAATGGAGGAGGTAGAAGAAGTGTGCATCAACGATGAAGATCCTATGAAAGTCATCAAAGTAGGGAAGAATCTGCCTCCAGTTGTAAGAGAGAAAATTCTATCAACTGTGAAGAAGAACAGTGATGTGTTGGCATGGAACC
The DNA here is from genome assembly GCF_029168945.1 of Cannabis sativa. Lineage (NCBI taxonomy): Eukaryota > Viridiplantae > Streptophyta > Magnoliopsida > Rosales > Cannabaceae > Cannabis > Cannabis sativa. Next base: position 58,395,129 of record NC_083607.1, read on the forward strand.
ATTTTGATATGACTAGAATCAGTCCTCATGTAATCTATCACGCTTTAAATGTAGACCCAAAGGCAGATCCACTCAGTTAGAAGAGAAGGCCATATTTAATCCAGTTCGAGCGAAAGTAGTAAATGCGGAAGTAGACAAGCTAACCAACATAGAATTCTTATGGGAAGCTCTATATCCAATTTGACTCGCCAATCCAGTGTTGGTCCCCAAGCTTAATGGAACTTGGAGAATGTGCATTGATTTCACATATCGAAACAAAACTTGTCTAAAAGACTGATTTCTACTTCTACGAATAGATCAAATGGTTGACGCCACATCCAGGTACAAATTTCTCAGTTTCATGAATGCATACTCCGGTTACAACCAAATAAAGATACATGTAGCGGATCAAGAACATATCAGCTTCCAAACTGACAAAGACATTTATATATTATTATACAATCATGCTTTTTGGATTGGAAAATGCTAGAACCACATTTCAAACTTAGTGATAGTTTCAAACTTTGTTTTTGCTGTAGTTTATAGGGTTGTTCATCAAACCACTCAAACCGTCCGCACCACACCGCACCGCAAAAAAATGTGGTTTGAAATTCTTTGCGGTGCGGTCGCGGTTTGAATTCTTCCTAAACTGCGCGGTGCAGTGCGGTGCGGTTTGCAGTTTGCGGTTTTGACTTGTTCATATGCGGCTCAAACCGCACTGCACCACACATTATGAAAATACAAATTTTTATATTTATTTAGGTCCAATATGTGAATGTTCAACACAAAGCCCACTAATTATTGTATTACTGAAACTTAATTTTCTTTTTATATATTTATGTTCAAGCTTTATGGTTTTTTTTTTTACAAGTGTTGCTCAAGTTTTGTTGTATTTGTGATAGTTTAATTATTTGTGATAGTCCAAATCGCAGAAATCGCAAAACTGCACTGCACCATTTTTAGCAGTGCAATTTTTGTAGTTTTTTGGTTTCGCGGTGCGGGTGAGGTTTGAAAAATTAGAAAAACCACACGCATGCGGGTTGGTTTGAAAAAATGGTCGAAAACTGCACCACCCGCACCGCGAACACCGTAGTAGTTTCCAATGTTAGATTAGCATGAATCAATTGGAGTAGTGTTTGCTCTAGCATAAATCAAGTGGAGTAGCTACTATGGTAAAAAGTTACATCAAGCATAGTTGTCAGTATTTTCTTATATAAGTTTGTAATTAGAAATTTAATTAGTAGAGTTACTATATTCAAATAATATTTGCAAATGGCATATATAGTAGAGTAGCTTAAACTGTATTAATTTAATTTTCTTTATGAAAGCAGAAACAAACATGAACTGAAAATATATTTCAAGAGTTGGGAGCACTTTAATCCAAAAAGGTTTTTACTTAATTATATTTTGGTCATTGTATTTGCTAACACCTTGGTACATATTATACATATGAGTATTGTTACAAGGTATTTATAATTCTTAGCACCACGATAAAATATTGATTTATAATTAGTTAATAATTTTTTATAATATTTATTAAAATAAAGTAAGTGGAACTCATTACGAGGTTTCAATGGTTACATTTTTATTGTAATTATCATGGTTACATTTTTTTAAGCCATTAGATTACTATTAAATGGTTGTGATTAATTTGGAAATTAAATAAAAATAAATAATAAATAACTTGTAACCTGAAAATAACCTAATCATTTATTTCCTTATAAAACTTTAATTAAGATTAATTATATTTTAAAATTAAATTAATTATATTTATTAATTAATTTTTTTTGCAATTTATTACTATATAAGGATCTTTTAGCAATTTATTTTTTATACTTAAATTATTTAAAATTTTATAGCAAAACTTTTTATAATTTAAAATTATACACATATAATTTCATAATTTAAATTTTATTATACTTGTAATCTTAATTTTAAATTATTACACTTAATTATTTAATTTTTTTATTTAAATATTTAAAAAGTAAAAAATGAAATAAGTTGAAGGATTTTTTAGAAAAAAAATGGCTGCACTTGTTATCGATTGATTAACTTGAGGCCTCATACTTAGTTTATATAATTGTAACAAAATAATTAAATATCATTTAAAAATAATTAATTATTTGAAAATTTATTATAAGAAGAGAATTTTAATTTGTGTCAAAAGAAGTTTAATTTTTGTAAAAAAAATAAATTTTATTGTAAATATTATAATTAAATGGCTTAATTATTAAAATAATTCAAGTAAAGATTTAAATATAAATATTAATTGCTAAAAGAGGTCTTGTTAAATATTTAATTAATTATTTTAAGAAAATAGTTAATTATAATTAAATAATTCTAAAAAAAGGAATGTCTACTATTTAATTAATTATTTTAAGAAAATTGTTAATTATAATTAATTAAATCTAAAAAAGGAAAGTCTACCTATTAGTAACCTGCTATTACAGGTTAAAGAAAAATGTAACCATATGGTTACAATAAAAATGTAACCATTGAATAGTCACCCTATTATATATATCCTACAAAAATGCGTACCCTTTAATATTTTTCTCTATTGTATATTTGTGATGGGACACGAAAAATTTCCTTGAATTTAACCGTGGTTGCTTTTTGTAAATATGACCATATATGGTCATGACTTATCCTCAAAATTTCATATATGATGCATTAGATTTTAATATGAGAAATGTTAAAGGGCATCAGTGGTGCCTAGCACCTTCTTAAGTGTTGATATTAGGGATGCACATTTTTCCCATGGGGATGGTGTCCCGCGGGGACCCGCCCCTAATGGGGCGGGGACTCCCCGTCTAAATGGGGAACGGGGCGGGGACGGGGATCAAATTTTGTCCCCGAATGTTAAACGGGGCGGGGACGGGTATGACACTCCCCGCCCCGACGGGGACCCGTTTAATTTATTAATTATTTTTTTATTAATATTTTATATTTTATAAATGCGTTTGTATTTTTTTTAGTATATTAATATCATTTTTACAATTTTTGAAGTTGTGTTTATGTATAATAATTACTATGAATAGTAAATAATATGTAATATTTTATCTTTTATGTAATTTAATAATTTTATACATTTAATTTTTTAAAATAATTTTTTTTTTTACAATAGGGGATTCCCCGCCCCGTCCCCGCCCCATTAGGGGATTTCCCGCCCCGTCCCCGATGGGGAATAAGCGGGGATGGGGCGGGGATGGGGATTAAAATCCTTAACGGGGATGGGGACGGGGAGAGCACTCCCCGCTAATTCCCCGCCCCGTGTGCATCCCTAGTTGATATCGCTATTGGTCCAACTAAGTATCGAGTCCCATATAATTTAATATAATAGCTTTTAGGGAATATCGCTAGCTAATCGCAACGTGACAAAGACATGTCGAGAAAGTGCTAGACACTACAAACTACTTGTCAATATATATTTTTTATTTATTTTAAGGACCATTGTTACTCTACACCATAATGTTGAACTTTAATAATTAAATATACACGGACTAATTTCTATTATTATTTAAATGTTATTATGATTATTCCCTTTTAAAAATTATGCTATTATGATTGAATTCATATAAATTTATATTTATAGCATTTATTATGAATATGCATATATAACCCAAACTAGTTACTATTAACCAAAATCAAAATAACATTATATAATTAGGGAAGGGGATATGTTGAATATCATAGAAAATGGAAGCCATGATTTTTGTTTTTTTGATCTGAGAAAATGGAAAGGATGATAGCATATTGATAATATTATAGGGTCAAAGAGTCAAACATGAATTTGAAAACGGTCAAATGTGATGTGGGTCACATGCCATTCTAATTCTAATATATATTCCCAGTAACAAATTTGGCAAAAATATTGTTGGTGGTCAAATTTCACATCTCTTCCATGATTTCATATTATCTCATTAATCCAAATAAATAAAAATGCAAATGCAAATACTCTCTCTTATTATATGCAATCATTTTCCATGCAGTACTAGTAGTAGTACTATAGGGTTCTTATTTCTAGTAGTACTCCATTATAATCACCAACTTTTCTGCATGTTGTTTAGCTTGGAATGGCATACATGTGCATATACATATATAAATATGTTTATCACTCTCTAACTAATCAAGAAATTAAGATTGTATTTAGCTAGCTAATTATATATAATTAATAACTATTGATCAGATATATTTAGCCTGTATATTTAGTTATTTCTTAGTAGAAAAATCTACTATACACTTTTTGGTATTTTATCTGTTTGGTTATTTGGGATAATTTTTTAATTCTTTTTTTTCATAATTTTATATGTTGTAATTTTTTAAGATCGCGGTATATATATATATATATATATATATATATATATTTGAAAAATTGTAAATTTAACCATTAAACTTATAAGGTAGTTAAACTTAGGATAGCACATTTGTTCTCTAATATATAGGTAAATTATAACATAACCATTAAGTAAACTAAAACTTTGTTGATAAAATATAACATTTAGTTAAAAAGATGCGGATCTCAATTTCTTTTGGAAAAATTACATAAATTGTTATTTTGGTAAAATATTTACACTCTTACGTTTAAAGTTTTTTTTAACAATTTTACGGTATTCTATAAAAACACAAGAAAACAACATGAGAGTAACGGAAAACAATATCAAAATAACTAAAAAAAATAATATACAGATAACAAAAAATTAATAATAGAATATAAGAGTACAATATAAAAATACACCAAAAAATTATATTTTATGTAAATAAAATAACTATAAAAAATATTTAAAATTTCATACAAGTATTTTTGTAATTTTTTTTTGTGTGTGTGTTTTTTTTTTATAAATTATCCCTTTTTTATATATATAAGGTAAGATGGATCCCAATTTATTCAAAAATCATTGCCATAATTATTTTACATTTCATCTCATCATCATATTGATAGGATCGAGTGTTTAGTTAATTACATATATATATATTATATATTAATGAATAATTAACATTATGGTCGATCTTTTATCTTCTTCTTCAACACATGCAAGCTGACTTTAGTAACCAAATTGAAAGAGATATATACACACATAAATATATGAAAACAATATTTCCTTATTGAAATAAAGTTAGAACAATAAAGCTGACCATATGGTTCTAACAGCTTTTTTTTTTTTAATTAATTTGGTCATGAATGAATATATATAAACAACCAATAAATTAAAGAAAAACAGAAAAAGCAATGGATTATGTCAGGTCAATGCTTCATCATTTCCCTAGAGGATTTGATGATCATTGATCGATCCATTGCCTTGTAAAAAAACCATGCTAATATATATATATATATATATATATTATATATTATATATGGATCGGCATGCATAACACCTCTGTGGCTCTGCCACACTGTGTTTTTTTCCAGTACGAGATGACCTTATATTAGCTTCTTTAATTATACACACAAATTATATATATTTTACCCTATAACTTTTTAATTATCTTTACAAAAGATTCTTTCTTTTTCTGATCCATAAATTGTTCCTTTATTTTCTCCAAGAAAAATAAAATTACAACCCATTAATATATATATAAATATTTATAGTGCAAGATGTGATTTTAATTTCATAAGTATATAATGAAATTATACCCTTATATAATAACTTCATAAGTAAATTAATACATACATACATCTTTTCTTGGAATTAAAAAGAAAATTACACTACTAATAAACTAATTTATAGATAGAAAGTAATAAAAATTATTGAAGTCAAATATATGAAGAAAGTCAAAGCCAGAGAGCTCCAGCATCTTTGAGTAGAGGAACAAGGGTTCCATTAATATGACAAGCCATGAGAGTTTCCACACCACCTAAGAACTTACCGCCAACGAAGACAGCCGGAACAGGCGGCTGTCTCCGTCCTGATCCTCTTCTACCTCCTTCTCCAACAGCATTAAGGAGGTCGAAGAGGACGTTCTCGATGTGGGGTCCAGCCACGAGTTTATCAAGCTCGAAAACCGTAGGCCCCACACCGAGACTAAAAAGGAGTTGTTTCACCACAGTACTCATACAACACTCGCTCATGCTAAACACCACCACCGCTTTACACGACCCCATTTGCCTAACCATCTCGTACGGACTACCGTCGCTATTCTGATCAAACTCCTTCATCATCATCATCATCACTGATGATGATGATCCCGATGATTCTCCACCCTCCATGTTCATCATTCTTCCTCTTGATGATGATGATAACTCTAAAGAATAATAATATTAGTACAGTGACTTAATTTTATAGTATAACACTGATCATATTCATATGTATAATAATCAAAGAAAAGAAAAAGATGAGTGTGTGTTTTTACTAGGGTTTAGCTGGGGTGAATAATTAGAGAGTACCTGATATATAGCAGAGGTGAGGTGAAGCTTGAGTATGGTGGTTTGTACTGTACGGACACTTTTTTCTTTCTTTCTTTCTTTCTCTTTTTTCTTTTTCTTTTTGTTTAGGTTTAACGTGAAGATAGTTGTGGTAGTAAGAGAGTATTTATAGAGAGAGAGAGAGAGAGAGAGAGAGAGAGAGAGAGAGAGAGAGAGAGAGAGAGAGAGAGAGAGAGAGAGAGAGAGAGAGAGAGAGAGAGAGAGAGAGAGAGAGAGAGATTATATATATAGGTATATGTATATGTATATGTATGTAATAATAATGTTAATATATATTTGACTGAGAGTTCTATATGTATATTGGTTAATTATGTGTTTAAATAATTATGTTTTGTCCCCGGTCCTCTAACACGTGTCAGACTAAGGTCAATCCAAAATTAAACACTAGTAAGTTAGTAACAGAACAGGGGTATAAATTAATAACACTTCTTTCACAACACACAAAACAAAGATTATTAAATGTGTCTTTGTGTAAGGTTGTGTTTGTGTTCATATTTTATTGAGTATCAATGGTGCTTAGCATCTTTCTATGTGTTAGTATCGCTATTGGTCTAATTAATTATTGGGTCCCACATAGTTTAATATAATAGATTTTAAGAAAAATCGCTAGCCAATCGCAACGTGACATGTCGAGAAGGTGCTAGACACTACTGAGACCTAATAGCAATGCTCTATTTTATTTATTTGCTTCCTTTTTATGTTTCGTGTTAAGTATATCGATTTGTATTTAATTTTTTAACTCTAATCTGACTTGTAAAACATCATATTGTGTTCATGTTAATTAACTCATTTTACTATACTATTAAAACTTAAGTTATAAAGAAAATAATAAATTTGAAGTTGGATTAAAAACTTATATATTTTTGTATATATAATTTTTTTACATACACAAAAACATACTATTGAATCACTAAATTTGTATTAATACACTACAAGAAATATCACATTTGCCAGCATATTTTTGTGCTGACAAAAGTTAGTATTGTGCTGGTAAAATAGAATTTACTTGTGATATGTTGGCAAAAGGGAGTTGACAAATCAATGTTGGTCTTAGAACTTTTGCCAGCATAAAATAAAAAGCGCTGGCAAAAATGACTTTTCCCAGCGCATTAGTTAGATTTTAACCACTGCAAATATACGCTGGTAAAATTTTGATCTCTTTGCCAGTGCATTTTGCGAAATGCGCTGATAAAAGTTACTTTTACTAACGGAGTAGCGAACTGTACTGGTAAAAGTAACATTTCTGATAGTATTTGATCTGTTTTTATTTTGTATCAGCCTAACTCATAGAATTCATGTTATATTTATGTTAATTTGTGTCTAAATCGATTTTGTCCCTCTTTTTCTCTCTCTATTTATATTTAGAGTATAATATTATAAAAAACGAAAAAGGGCAAATGTTAACCGAAAATGAAACTTTATTATATTAGTCACGCTATAAGGACTAGTGGTACAAGTGTTATGTTATTGATTTTCTATGTTTATATAGAGAGAGTGATTTGAGTACTATAGTATAGTAGGTGTCACTCTCATATCATTTTGTTGTAATTTAATATCAAATATTATATATATTAATTTAATAACTACGCTACAAATAACTACACATAATATCTCTCATTTGTTACATGTATTAATATACATAAATTATGTTTAATGTATATATAAAGGAGGTAATTATTTATTTTTTTTCTTGAAAATAAGCGTAAATTTATATTAAATAAAACTAGACTTCATTGTCGTTACATAAAATGTTTTCCGGAACAGAATTGATCGGGATCGATCCATACACTTGGTGGGTAAAAGCCCACTTAGCGACATTGTGTGCCGCATAATTATAGTTCCTACTAACATGAGAAAAATTACAACACATTAAAAAAGGAGAAGACTGAGAACAAAATGAGACATAGTTCTCTAGAGCCCAATGGGACGCCTTCCCATTGAGGGCATTGATTACTAGTCTCGAGTCACTCTCCACAATAACATAATTATACTTCAAATCTAAGGCAACCGACACTGCCAAGCAACAGGCCAATGCTTCTCCACAAAGAGCTTCCGAGAAATCCAATCGGGATGTGTGAATAGATACCACCCTCCCCAGATGATTCCTAGCAACGATAGCTGCGCACATACTCTCCAAACCCACACGAACATCACAGTTTAATTTTACCCAATCCAGAGGTGGAGGCGTCTAGCTATCCTTCACCGGCGGCGGAGGACTAGGCAAGAGAGAAGTATGTGCCTCTGCAAAAGAAGAACAAATATGGTCAATACATTTAAGAACATTAGGAGGGCAATTATTGTGTACCACGTCGTTACGCAATCTCCATATATTGTCCACAACAAGCGAGGCATAAAGAAACACATCCTCCACTCGGAGACCCCGCCTATTAAGGCTCCAAATGAACTTCACCCAATTCCAAACCCGAATACCAGTGTCACACACAGGGAAGATCCCCCACGGAGAAGCACGCCATAAGTGCATCGCTACATCGCAGGTAAGAAACAAATGTTCCATAGTTTCCTCACCCATACCACACAATGGACAACTGGTGTCTTCTATCTGAAATCTTCTTTTAATCACTGCTCGAACAGGGAGAGCTTGGGAAAGGATGCACCACCAGAGAACCTTGTGACGCTCCATTATGTTACTATTCCAAAGAGCAGGGGCGACAATACACTGGGGAGCTCTCTCCAAGGCCTGGGACAGATAAGCCGATTTACTAGAGAAACGTCCATTACTCTCCAGGGTCCACAACCAACTATCCTTTCCCAATCCTAGGGGGGTTCCATTTTTCAGAATCGCTAAAACAGTCTCCTGATCGAACAGACTTTTTAGCTTAGGGATGTCCCACCCTCCCGTAGGCGAAAGTAGATCAGCCACACAATGATTATCCATAGCAACACTTCTATTTGGTTTCGGGACGAAACCTTTCAAGTGAGGGATCCACGGGTCCCTCCAAATGCTAGTGTCTCTTCCATCAACGACCCTCTTGCAGGCCCCTTTCCGGAGGATATCACTAGCTTTAACAACATTCTTCCAGAACCAAGAATCAGAATCTTTGTACTTGCAGTGGAGAAAGTCCTTTCCCCTTAGGTATTTGGCCCTGAGGATCTTGCAACATAATGACTGACTCCCTGTCAGTAAATTCCAACTCCACTTAGCCAAAAAAGCGAGGTTCATTTCCTTGGTTTTCCGAAACCCCAGACCCCCTAAAGACTTGGGGAGACACAGATTATCCCAAGCTTTGAGATAAAGGCTATGGTTCCCTTTCTCAAAGCCCCACTAGAAATCGCGGACCAGACCATCAATCCTATTCACAAGGAGGTAACTATAGTATAAGGGTCTTTTGTGTCCACATAATATTAGAGTCATTTATATTTTTATTAGTATTTGAAGAAATTAAAACTTAATTATTTTTATGATTGTCTACATTCTATTTATATAATAACCATCTCATCTATTTTTAATAAAAATCTAAATAATTAATTATTATACCAGAAAAAAATTTTAAAAAATATATATAATTAATTATTGCATGCACGTCGATAAAAAACACAAACAAGTATGCAATTGATTGTGTTTAACTTATTTTTTACAGGTAAATTATTCTAAATTTTTTGAAAACAAATAAAGCTATAACAACAATATTGTAAGCATTCATATCAAAAAAAATTATAATTTGTCTAGTGATAAAAATACCTCTACTAATAGGGCCAAAAGTAGTACTTTCAGACAGTATAATTTTTGAATATATATATAAGTAGTGTTGTAAATACAATCACTTTTTGAGATAGAATGAAACTAGCACGAGTTTGGAAAATACGAGTACAATCTAACACAAAAAATATGAGCTTAGACACGATGCTACAAATTAACATAACACGACATAAAAAATTTGGGCTTAAGTACACGTTAAAAACCTTATACTTATAATTTGATAATAATAATAAATATATTTGTTAATTATTTATAATTCTACAGTAAGACTCAAATATAACATAGAATATATTATAATTCTACAATTAAAATTATTATAAACATATGATTGTTTATAAAATATTGTTACAAAAATATATATAAATAATTAAAGTTATAAAAAAAAAATACATTTAGTTTAGTAAGTATTTTTGTTAATTGTAAAAAAAATGTAAAAAATTAGAGTATGAATTAGAACTCTTATAAAAAAATAGGTTAGCTTATTTTTTTAAGAAAATGGCCCACTTTAGTATTTTTCAATGTATATATCGCGTGTATTGTCACGCAAATATTTTTGAAAGATATATAAGCCCAAAATCTTTATGTTGTATAATACAAATTTGAGCATGATACGAAAATTTCAAACCTATCTGTTAAAAATACTAGCATGACAATACACACGATCTATACATTGAAAAACACTAAGAAAAGGAATATGAATTGGACTACTTTGCTGATGCGCACATATTTACAAGAATATTATTATTAAGTACTAATAATACATAACACCACCTACAAGTGACACTTCACGATTTATTAACGATATTTTTCAAAAATTATTATTTAAATTATAAATACTTAATTACACTAATAGTAACACAATATCAAAAAATGTGATAAATACCACTAATATTTTTTATCCATTCGGATGCATGGTGTTTTTTGGAAATGCATTAATTTCTTTGCAGAAAAGTATTGGTATAGTAGTATAGCTAATACATAGTAGAAAAGAAAATAATTTTAATTTTCTGTTTGTCATTAATTAATTGATGAGATTTATAAATAAATAATTTGTATATTTGGAAAGGAAAAAGGAGATGAAATGAGATGCAATATGGTCCGACAAGCCGACCAAGAAAAGGCTGAGACGCCGTCGTTTCACAGTGAAGGGGTTTAGGTTTTGTTTGGTTTCGTTTGTTTTGAAGTTTGTCGTTTTTGGGGACAGTGACGCCGTCAGTTTATGACTCCCAACAGAACAGTCTCATTATTTTCTATTATAATATATATTCCAATCCCCACTCTTTTATTAATTTTCATTTCAGTAATTATTTTTACCACCACTTTATTACTCTACTACTTTTTCTTCTTTTTCTAATTTTGTACCAGTAATATACTAATACTAAAGCTTTGTTTGGGTCCATTATTATTACTTTTTAAACAATTCACTGCACTCTAAGACTATGTTTGGTATAAGGGAAAAGAGGAAGGAAAAAAAAATTTAGAGAGAAAAGTGGAAAGATGCGGTAGAGTTCTAGAGTTTGAAACTTAAGAATAGAGTAAGTGAAAAGAAAGGGAAAGAAACAGAGCACAATAGAAAACATAAAACCAAAACTTGAATTCTTTATTTACAATTGACATATTTATATACAATGAAAATTAGAGTAACATAATTAAGCACATAAAGCAAAGACCAATAAATTGTTAGAAAAAAAAATTAGTAGAACTAACTGAATTAACTGGATTATACCGCTGTACTAACATCCCCTTCAAACTAAATGGTGTAGACACTATTTTTAGTTTGGACTTTTAGTACAGAAATCTCTCAGTGGACAATGCCTTGGTTAAAACGTCTACAGCTTGGTCCAATGATGAAACATGTCGAATTGAAACATGTTTGTCTAAAATTTGGTTCCTGACAAAATGAAGGTCTATCTCAATGTGTTTAGATCGGATATGAAAGACTGGGTTTGCAACTAAAGCAGAGGCGCTTTGATTGTCAACCCAAATGACAAGAACTTGAACAATAGACACTTGAAGCTCCTGTAACAGAGATCAAAGCCATTTTAGTTCAACTGCAGCATTAGCTAATGCTCTGAACTCACTTTCTGTACTAGGGCGAGCCACCACATGTTGTTTCGCGGACCAGCTTATCAAATTTTCCCCAAGAAACACCAAATAGCCACCGGTAGACCTACGATCGTCTACGCAACTGGCCCAGTCAGCATCAGAGTATGCTTGAAGTGTCATAGCCAATGAAGGTTGTAGCCACAAACCATTTTTAACAGTGGCCTTCAAATATCTAAGTAATTTCTTACAGGATTCCCTATGAAGAGTCGTGGGAGCATGAAGAAATCGACTCAGTTTCTTAATAATATAGGCAACATCCGGACGAGTAAGAGATAGATATTGCAGAGCACCTGTGGTGCTTATGTTCAAAGTGATGTCGTAAAATGGTTCTCCTCCAGTTAATGACAATTTGAGACTCATACTCGTTGGATTAGGACACGATTTAGCTCCTTCCATATGAAGTTTCACCAGTAAGTCAGTGATGTATTTCGTCTGTGACAAGTACATACCAGTGTTATCTCAATCTATTTCCACTCCTAAGAAGTAGTGAACTGGGCCTTCGTTGGATTAGGACACGCTTTAGCTCCTTCAATATGAAGTTTCACCAGTAAGTCAGTGATGTATTTCGTCTGTGACAAGTACATACCAGTGTTATCTCGATATATTTCCACTCCTAAGAAGTAGTGAAATGGCCCTAAGTCTTTTAATGAAAAAGACATATTCAGATCAGATATGAGCTTGGAAATTAAGGTGGCATTAGGACCTGTAATGAGTATGTTATCGACATACACCAATAAAATGACAAGATTTGTACCAGTTCCATAGATGAACAATGAATTGTCAGCACGAGAGCCTTGAAATCCCCAAGAGAAAAGAGTGTGTATTAGCTTGTCATTCCAAGCCTGTGGGGCTTGTTTTAAGCCATATATGGCTTTTTGTAATTTGCAGACATAGGTTGGGTGATCTAGATCTTCAAATTCAAGAGGTTGGCACATATACACAGTCTCATTTAAGGGCCCATTTAGAAACGCATTGCTCACATCTAATTGAGATACATTCCAGTTATGAGTTACAGCCAATGAAAGCACTGTTCGAACTGTTGTAGGTTTCACTAGACTAAAAGTCTCATCAAAATCTATGCCAACTTCTTGCAAGTAACCCTTAGCAATCAATCTTGACTTGTACCTGTTTAGACTTTGTTGAGTTTGACCCTATGTATCCATTTGCACCCAATCACGTTCATGGAGGAGTCATATGGAACAAGAGTCCACATTTTAGCCATTTGAGGTTGGTTAATGCAGCTTTGAGAGATCGTGGTTCAGAGGGTAATAGGGATTCTGGCAAGGGGTGTTTAGTGGTAATATATGATATTCGTTTAGAGATGCCATTTTGGGATCTTGTACGCATGGCATGGCTTCGAATAGGTGCAGATGAAGCAGGTGGTTTAGTATCAGTTGTGAGAATATGTGGTCTAGGGTCATTTTCAAGGTCAGATGTGGGATTTTGGATGGTGGTGTGTTGTGGCTTTGAATCAGGGGCGGACCCACATAGAGGCGAGGTGGGGCAGTCGCCCCCCCGAAGAAAAAAAATCAAGAAAAAAATATATATACATTTTAGTTAATTACAACATATATTTATTTTAAATACTAAAAAATACTTCTTTCTTTCCTCCTTATTATACCAAACAAAACTAAAGAATAATCAAATATATCCTCCCTTCATACTTTTAACCAAAATACTCAATTCTTTCCTATTTTCATCATGATCTTACCAAAAATAAGGGTAAAATTGGAAGAAGAATAGGGAGAAATTAAATATTAAAATTATTATATTATCATTTTTCATATAAGTAATTAAGTACACATTATTTTTAAATGGTAAAAAATATATTTTTTTATATAAACAAATTTCTTTTTCTTAGATTTTCATATTTTTGTATGAATTGAAATTTGTGTTTGGAAAAAAAGTCTCCCTCTTGCCAAAACCAGAAAAATTCATAATCCCTTTATTCCTCTCCTTTTAACACTATCTTTCATCCTTAATTCTCTCCCCTCTACCAAACAAAATACATGGAATTAATTCCTATGTACATATATACATCGAATAATTATAGCTAGGTTGTTTGTTATACTATATCTTTATATATTAAAAGTGTCTATCTAACGGCAATTCTTGATTTAACAGAATATACTTTACAAATAAAAGAATATTCTGTTAAATTTAACCCAAAAAAAATTATTCTTATTTTTTTAAAACGTTTTCTTTTAACACCGTTAACTTATTATTCTTATAAAAAAAATTAAAAAATAATTTCTCACTCTCAACCCTAATCTCAATCGTTACTTTAACTTCTTATTCGAATATTCAGCAAAAAAAAAAATCTTATTCGCATTCAGGAAAAAAAAACTCTGATTCAAATTTAATTTGTAATTGCAATTTTCTCTCTCAAACCCAAACATCTATTGCGATTGACATTGTATTCAAATTCTTTAAAAAAGTGTCTATCTAACGGCAATTCTGGGTTTAACAGAATATACTTTACAAATAAAAGAATATTCTGTTAAATTTAACCCAAAAAAATTATTCTTATTTTTTTAAAACGTTTTCTTTTAACACCGTTAACTTATTATTCTTATAAAAAAAATTAAAAAATAATTTCTCACTCTCAACCCTAATCTCAATCGTTACTTTAACTTCTTATTCGAATATTCAGCAAAAAAAAAAATCTTATTCGCATTCAGGAAAAAAAACTCTGATTCAAATTTAATTTGTAATTGCGATTTTCTCTCTCAAACCCAAACATCTATTGCGATTGACATTGTATTCAAATTCTTTGAAAAAAAATAGTTTTCGATCATTGTTATAGAGGATATGAAAATGACTCTGTTGTTCTGTAAATAAGCCAGCTTACAACTTCTCTTTTTTTTTCCAATAATTTGAATTTTATTTTATTTAGTTTTTCAAATGTAACTTGCATTGTATAACTTTAATTTGTATATATTTAAGTAGTCAGAAAATATTCAACTTTTTTTTGTGTGATTGAAGATTGTTGATAATAAATAATATTGGTCATTAATGTTATATATATATATGATATTCATCTTGATCGATTCTCAAAATATATATACCAAATTAAAAGTCTCGAAATCTAATGAATATATGATTCTGTTCAACCACAGTCGCATCAACTCTATTCCGATTTCGGTGTACTGACATCGATCCTTCCAGTTGACGACCACAGAGCCCAAATCAGTCGATGAAAGCTATGGAATGTTCAGAAACAATTTTTTCAGCACCGAGTACGTGTCATCGAGTCGAGTCACACCTTTCCAACCTTCTTGGTAGTCTCCCACTATTATCTTTGGTAGTCTTTGATTCCTTATTGCATCGCCATTAATTCTTATCAGATAAGTCTTTTGCTTTTTTTTTTTAACAAATATTTTTGTGATTTTTTTTTATTTAAGTTTAGTAATATTTTTCTCCGTATGACTTGTTTATTATAGTTTTTATTAACATTTCTGATATTCTTTTTGTTTTTGTTTTTTTTTTTTTTCAATTGGTGTTCATTGACAGAAATTGATACCCAAGGTCTTTTGATATCAAATTAGTAAGTCTTATTTCATAGTTTGTTTATGTCTAGAATATTAATTTAAAGCCAGTAGATATGAATCTTAATTTTTTAATTTTATATGATACCAAATTACCAATATTATAATGTTAAAAGATTTTTTAATTAGTTTTATTTTCTGGTGTCGAAAACCAGTTTTAGAGTACATTTTGTCAGAAATTTGATTAAGAAAGTTGTCGGAGTAGCACCATATGATAAGAGAATTATCCTGCTTCTAAAAATTAGATAGGATAAGAGTGCACTTAAAGTAGCAAAGAGGAAGCTCGGAACCCACAAGAGGGAGAAGAAGCGGAGTACTCTAATATTCTATGCAAGATGAGGTAATGTCAAAGGACCTTGATTAATAGAATAATGCTAAGATCTTCCCAACTTGTATTTTTTAAATTGAGTAGGTTTATGCTATTTTTTTTTTTTTGGCTTTCTGAAATTAAATTTGTAATAGGGTTTAATTATGCATTATGTGTAAATATTGATTTATTCTGGTTCCAATTCAGAGTTTTAATTTTCCTTTGTGATATGTTTGCAGATTTGGTGGAGCTACTAAAAAGAAATAATAATAATTCTTTTTCAATTTGTATTTGGGTTGCATTATAGTGTAAGTTTTTTTTGTTTGTTAAAGTGACATTAACTTTGGAAATTATGAAATGTAGCCTATAGTTTTGGTCTTATGATAGAGGATACACATTATTTTCTTCTCTTAAACAAGGCTTTCCTGTCTTTTCTTAATTTTAAAAACTTTAGAGCATATTTCCTTTTAAATTTTAGAATTGGAAACAATTTTTTTTTTTAAAGAATCAAAATGTAATTGCTTTTTAACTCATTTTGTAAATATTTTGCATCTAATTTACTATTCTTAAAACTTTATATAATTTAATTAACTTTTCTAAACTAAGTATATAATTACGTATACGTGCATTTGCACGTAACTTCTGTCTAGTATATTCTAATAAATATCATTGAATTATTCGTTATATATGTATGTTAGATCCTATATATATGCTCCCCTATATATATAATGTATCAAATGGACTATGTTTGAAGTTTGATTAGTGTAGGGCTATTGAATAATATTTAATTATGCACAACCTATAACATAGTCTTGTTTTTTTAGTGAAACAAAATCTTAAAGGAACACACATACACATAATAGTACGATGTACGAGAATGAATGTTTGTGTCCTTGCTTTTAATGGTATATATTAATGATAATAGATCATAACTTTGCAGTTAATTTAGTTTTTGAATAGGGACATTTAGAATTAAAGAGACATATATTAATACGAAGTTGGTGTGAAAAAGTGCATATTAGCTCTTTTTTTTTGGAATGAAAATGATGCTTTTATTAGAAATTAAGATCAGTCAATTTAGAAGGAGGATTGCTAGCAATAAAAGTGCGACGTGACAAATAACAAGAACTATGTGCAAGGAAGTGTGCAGCCTTATAGCAGAACGCTTTACAAAATACAACTTAACATGAATCAACTCAGATAATAGGTGTTGACAAGTCTTGCACCAGCATACCAAATGTAGAAGGCAGAGACATTTGGCTGTGAATAGCTTGGACTGCAAGAAGGCTGTTTCAAGCACAACACTATCCCATGCTTTGACCTTAATTCAACTAAGAGCTTCTTTTATTCCACCCAGTTCTGCAATCTCAAGGGAAATTTTACCATTCTTACTAGAAGAAATAACTTCAATTATATTTTGGGTAGAGATTTATATCCAATTTAATCCGCACTATTTTTTTATAGTACATCTGATACACACTAAGTGCAAATTTTATATTTTGAATCCAATCAAATCCGTACAATAATTCAAATCCAATCAAATCTATTCCAATCTGCAAAAGTGCTGATTGGATCGGTTACTTTAGATTTGTTATTTTTTTAATATTAATTTATTTAATATTTATTTAAAAATATATTTTTACATAACTAATAACAAAAAAAAAAAATTATTGTTTTTTTATATCTCCAATAAAAAATTAAAATAAACAAAATAGCAAATTCAAAGGAAGAAAAAAATTATATGTAGAGAGAAATGATTAATTTTATTTTAAATTATATTTTTCCCATAAAATATAAATTTAATTTATTGAGTTTTGAAATATATTTATATGATATGTATTAGATTCTTAAATTATTATTTTTTTTACATTAAAATATTAATTACATATATAATTTTTTTTAAATATTTATATATGTGGATTCAATTGGATCAGTTATTTTTACATATCAATCAACATACAATTCGCACTTATGCAGATTTAAAAATTTTCAATCTAATTTAGTCAACACAAGTGTGGATATCCGCACTTTACAGATTGAATTTGATCGAATATTTTATAAACACCTGATCCTATTCTTACTATATATGTAAATAATTTTACTTTTAGTCATAACAAAATTTGTGATTAAAAGTAAAAAAGATGTGACTAATTATAAATTATCATTTTTATGTTGTAACTAAAAAGTTCGTGACTAAATATGTTAGTCACAAAAATCACAATTTGTTGTGACTAAAAATAAATTAGTAACAACTTGTATCTAAATATTATGTTTTAGTCACCATTAACTTTGTGTGTTATATATGACTAAAAGTCACACTTAGTCATAAAAAAATTATGTTGTGACTAAAAGATTGTAACTATTAAAAATCATTTAATTAACTTAGCTAGGAACAACATATATCTCGCACTAACTAAAATACATATTATTATGTTATTCATAATTTATACACTTGCAATTTTACGAAAATACATATATAGAGAGATAATCCATACATATAAATCCATAGCTCTTACAAATATTTACATGTGATGTTATTGTTAGGATTATTTACATATGGATATATGAGAAACAAATTAAACAAAGTTATTAATAATTAGAAAACCCTAATTAATTAAGCTAGAGAGAAAATATAAATCAAAAAGCCATTCATGGCTGAAATAAAAAAAACATACCCTCTTATTCAACTAATTTGAGAGTAGTACTTACCTCATGACCTGATCATGATTAGAAAAGAACAAAATGAGAACTAGCTATCATAATTATAATTGAGACCAAACCATGCAAGGGAAAAACCGCAACAAAGGGCGAAAACAAGCCCTAATTGGCCCACCAACATAGATCCGCCAACATGAACGTAAAGATACCTTGTTCTTCAACTTCTCCCAAAAAGAAGAGAAACAACTTTGATTCCTAGTGGCCAAAATCGCCGTGGATTGAAGATAAGCCGACGCAGCTCGCTTCACGAGACGATTTTTAATGGAAATGTTATTGCAATTGAAATCGTTTACTCCTAATTCAGCCATGTCTAAATCTCTCAAACTTGTGTAGCGATGAATGGTAGAACTATTGTTATGATCTTCGTCAGGGATTGAGGCCGACGCAGTGTCTGAATCCGAATTTTGAGTTGTTGTTGAGGAATTAGGTTTAGGAAATTTGAGTGAATGCAACCTCTTCAATTTATGATTATGATCGCGGTTAATAATAAGATGATGATCAATTTTGGTATCCATTAATAATGGGGTGGAACATTTTTGGGTGAGTATTGACATGTTAGATTGAAGTGAAAGGATCAAAAGAGAGTTGTTTTTTTCTTTCTTTTGTATAATGATGATTTGTGAGTTTTGTGAAGAGATTATAATTAATTAGTTTTCTGTTGGAATATTCTTATTTATTGGCAAAGAGAAGAAATAGTGCATAGATAATGGATGAAGAGGTTTGTAAACAAGTAATCAAGGTCGTCAATTTTTTGTGTGGATTGGTCAATTTTTGTGGGTTTAGCTTTGTTATAGCACATTTGACTAGGAATGCATATTATTTGGGACAATAACTACCAGCCCTATTTAAATCCCAAAACACATGTTTCCATTTGAGGAATGATAGTATGTATATACTAGTGGCTTTCTTATAATTATTTCTAAAAATTATTAAATTTATTAATTTGAATAAATTATATATACAACACTTAAATCATGTGGCACTCACACTCAGAGTCCGATCTTAGTGGATAATAAAAATAAAATTAAACCTTCACTTAAAAAAAATGTAATATTTAGAAAATGAAAATATTACCAAACGACACTTTTATTTCTAAATTTTTAATTACATAAATGAAAATTTTATTTTTGAAAAATAAAACCGCGTTCTATAACCACTTTTGTTTTTCAATTTTTAAAAACAGAAAACAAAATTATATTTTGTAAATTTCATTTTTATTTTTATTTTTGATTTTATTTAAGTCGGGTCTAGGGTCTGAGGCCGGTGCTAGGGTCTGGGGCCGGTGCTAGGTCCGGGTCTGGTTTGGTGGTCGGGGTCTGGGTTCGGTTTGGTGACCAGGGTCCGGGGTCTGGATTCGAGTCTAGGTCTGGGTCCCAACCGTCGGTCTAGGACCGAGATTGGGTTTCGATGCTAGGGTATGGGTTCAATCTGGGGTTCGGGCCGAGATCGGGGTTTGAGTCTCAGGTCTGGGTCCGGATTCGGATCTCAAGTTCTAGGTTGGTATCAGTGTCTAAAATATTCATTAAGAAAAAAAAAATCTGTTTAAAAAAATTTTGAAAGTGATTTTTTTTTCTTTTTAAAATTTTGATTCTTAATTAAAAAATTGAAAAGTGAAAATAATTTTATAGGACATGTTTTTTAAAAAATATTCATTTTTCTAATTAAGAAAACAGAAAAATGGACTATTATTCCATCTTACATGTTAAAATAAATTAATTTTTTTTAAACACAATTAAGTTTTCATTTATTTATATTTTTGTGTGAATATTTTTGTATGAAGAATATAGAGATTTTAACTTAATTATTTTTGCAGAAATAAAGTGGCTTTGGTTTGATTAGAGAGAAATAGAATTATAGAAAGTTATCATTTGTGAAGCTTATCCTCCCAACTCAGTAGTTGGTATTTCTGAGAAGAGAAGTCCAATTGTCAAGCCCATATCCAACATCATTAAAACATCCCAAGCCCATATTAATTTGGGCTTTGAATTTGTAAGCGAGCCCAAGAGCAATAATGTCTTCTTAAGTCATTGAATCGTGTCCTTCAAAAAAAAAAAAAAAAAAAGTCATTGAATCGTGAGTCACTCCACTAAATGCACATCACTTGCATGGCCCCTTCTCCATATGACACGTCACTAATTTTATAATATTCTTTCATTTTTTTCCTTTCTTTTTTTTTGGTAATCATTAATAATGTTTAGCTTAAACTAATATTTCTATTGAGATTAAGAGAAAAAGGAGTATTTTATAGGGATAAGTTGATAATTACCACTTTTTATTTTACATTCACTAAAAATAGCTGTAAAATAAATTTAATTAAAATATATCCTTTTTATAATTGAACTGTCTAATGTACCCCACGACTTTGAGTAATGGAATTGCAGGCGACTCCGACTCCTCCATAGAAATTAAACTCACGGAAGCTCTACCACGAGTCTACCATTGCCAGCGATCCTCCAATTACTCTACCATTGATTACAACCACAATCGCTATAATCATAACTATAATAAGAAATAAAGCAAGCAAATTCAAGCATTAAGAAAAATATAATTCCTACTATCAGAATGAATTTTCTTATCTTTGTCATTCCAATCATCATCACATTACATTTATGCTTATCCATTACCACATCCTTCAAATAAGTACATTGCTTTACTTTTATAACTAATATGGCGAAACTCTTCTTCGGGCACCTTATCGACCATACATGGAGGATTGGGTTGAGCTGCCGACTGAGGGATGAACGTGAAAATGTGCGCCCACAAAAGACGGAATACTGGGCCAGAATCGTCGATTGTTCGAAAAAAGAAGGAGGTGACAGAGGTTATCGTGTTATTTAGAGATGTAATTGAATTTTAGTTCTTTTTACTAACCTAAGGCTATAACGGGAACAAAACTTAGAAAAGTGGGTATAAATTAAAGAATATTAAAAGGAAGGTAAAAATTAAAACAGGTACAATGAAAGGGTTATAGAGTATAATTTCCTCTATTTTATATGCTAAATGATTTTTGGATTGGCACTTAGAATTAGAGGAAATTACACTCTATACCCTTTTTATATTGTCCTATTTTATTTTTACCCTCTTTTTTAAAATTTACCATGTTTACTTTTTTTTTTTAAAATATTGTACTAATTTTGCCCCTGTCACTTTAAGATACTCTCCATGTGACTCTCTTATGTCAGAGTATTTTAGGTACAATACATATAAAAAGAGGTATATTTCAATCAAATATAAAATTAGAGATAAATTTGATTAATTGATTAATAAAAGTGGTATTTTTCAACTTATCCCTTAGAATCAAGTATCAAGTCAATAATTATGTGATAGTTTTTTGATTGGTTTTAAGTTATTAAATTTTTATTTTTTATTTAAAAATTAATTTGAATATACTAATAAAAAAATAAAACGTTGATAATAATTTAAAACTTAATGATCAAGTACTTATAAAATTTTAAAAAAATATAATTTAAGTATTATTATTTTTAAAAATTAAACTTAATTATTTATATGTAATTAAATAATAAAATATTTACTTCACAAATTATTTTTTAATTTGTCAAAAATATGATGGAGTGCATCTATTCACTTCATTTTGAAGAGAGCATCACAACTATTACTTTATAAGATATGACCAATATTTATATATATAATTTAGAAAAATAAAAATGTATCGAAACATTTTCTTCGTACTTTTATTATTATTATTATTTTTATTTTTATTTATTTTTTTAATTATTTATTATTTTTTTATATTTTTAATAATTAAAAAAATAAAATTCAACAAAGGTACATTTTTGAAAGGTATATATTGATATATTTTTATTTGTTTAGTCATCTAAGAAATTTTTTTATGGTTATGTATACTATATTTATTTAAAATATTTTTTAAAACTTTGAAAATTTTAAAAAATTAACCTGTTTAAAATAAAGTTCAAATAATTTATTGTACGCATGTTAAATTGTTTAAGAGTGTCTTTTATATTGTACATAATTTCAAATTTCTTAAAATAAATACCTAATATTTTCATATGTTTTTATGGATTAAAAAATAATACCAAATATTACTTTTTTATTACTTCTGTCACTATTAGCAGTTCTTTTAAGTGCAAGCTAAATTACTTTCCCATATAGGGATATGATTTTGTCCCGTGATGTACTTTCACGGAATGTATTCCGTGGTATATTAGATGGGTCTCAGAGTACATTAAATGAGTGTTAGGGTACGTTTCTATTTTTTAACCCTAACTATCCCTAGATCAATCTGAGCCGTCAGATCAAATAACTCTCTCATCTGACGGCTGCCGTACATCACGGATTACAATCCGTGAAAGTACAATAACGGAACAAAATCATATCCCTAAAAACATAACCTATTTATACCATAAATATTTCTAACATACCTAAAAAAAAATTAAATTAAAAAATTTTCTTTATTGAAATAAATAAAATATTAAATATAGATGGGTGTATTGTAAAACAACCTAAAATTTAATTAGTCTCATGTCAAACGAACAATATTTTGTGTCTTGTTTTTTTTTTTTTCTTTTAGAGGAATATTTTGTGTCTTGTTTTAACATATAAAAAATTGTAAACCTAAATTTGAAAAACACCTTAACACACTCTCCTCTCCTCTCTTCTCCGGTCATCTCCAGACTATGCTAATCATCACCATCCAATATAAATCCGTATTTAAGGTTTGTTATTCTTTATCTTTCTATCTCATCATTTTTTACAATTAATTGATTAATTTTGTATATATATATATATATATATATATATATATATATATACATAGCGAGAGAGAAGAGTTGTTGTTTGTTTATGCAAACCATGTGTTTGAGAAAATGCCTCACAAGTGTTAAAACTTATTTGAAATAATATGCTTATATATATATGTGCATTTTGTTTGTGAGGAAACTTAGAAATGAACTGAGTTTGATAATTAAGAGTATTTGATTACAGAGTCTTTGGCCTTGAATTTCGACTTAGGTGACGTGAACCCATGAACTCTTGCAAAAACCTTACTTAAGTTTCTTTCTGGGCTGTGCTTATGAAAAGCTTCACTTTCTCTCTCTTTACCTATCGGATTACTCCTCACATGTTTCCCTGGTAAAGCCCTTTCTCTTCAATTATTTGTTTGTTTATTTTTTATTTATTAAGAATTTGTAACATGGGTGTTTTTTCTTTCTTTTTTTCTTTCATTGGTATTGCAGTCAAGAAGTTTCTTTGGGTTGTGGTATTAAAGGTCTGTTCTATAGGAGAATACACAGTCATAACATTTGTAGACCTGTGATAAATGGTGGAGTAGTACTGAATAACAGATATGCTTCTCCTGAAACTCATTCTATTCTTCAATCAAGTGGTCTCCAGCACTGGTTCAAGAATTGGCAGCAACTAAGAAAGAATAAATTGACTGCAAGCACTTTTGCTTCTGCCATTGGGTTTTGGCGTAAGCGAAGAGTCCAACTGTGGTTAGAGAAGATTGGGGCCATTGAGCCGTTCTCTGGTAACCTGGCAACATGTTGGAGTAATATCAAAGAAGAGGAAGCCCTTGAAAGATACAAACTGATCACTGGAAATACGGTATTGTTTCCAGAGTTTCAGGTTTATTCAGCGAAAACAAACCCGGGAGATGATTGGTTGGCAGCTTCACCAGATGGGGTTGTTGATGGGCTTGTTTATGGTTTGTCTTCACGAGGAGTTCTTGAGATTAAGTGTCCCTTTTTCAATGGTGATATGAGCAAAGCTTCCCCTTGGTCACGAATTCCGCTTTACTGCATTCCACAGGCTCAGGGGTTGATGGAGATTGTGGATAGGGATTGGATGGATTTCTATGTTTGGACTCCTAAAGGAAGCAGCTTGTTCCGACTTTATAGGGATGCTGAATACTGGGATGCCCTTAAATTGGCACTCTCTGATTTCTGGTGGCAGCATGTTCATCCAGCAAGGGAATGTATCTCTAAATCCCCTGTCGTCTTGGATCCACTCACTGACTTAAGATCACTCAAACCACTTCCAAGACATGAATTGTGCAGCTATATAGTTTATGACAGCAAACGCATAGTCGATGAATCCAGACTGTTGATGCGAGAAATCAATGGCATACTCCAAAGCTCATGATGCATCATCATACCTCTTAGTAGATCACAAATTAATCAATGTATTAATTAATCATAAATTTCAAAGGAACTCATCAGCATTAGAATGGCCTATGCATTAACCTTTCTTGATGTGGATGCTGCTGATTCCGCTACTGATGAGAGAAGAACAAAGCTGAATGTGAAGTGTGCTTTGTACATTGATGGTACCCCATTTGGTCCACCCACAATACAAGGTTTCTTCAATTCTTAACATCTTTTTCACATTTATATGGTAAAGCATCTTTTATGCCAAACTTACTTCATGGTCATGCATATTGGTGCTCTTGCTGGTATGGTAGTGCAGGTTCGAGACGTTTCAAGCGGGAAAGATGAGGGATTAATTGGTGGGGCTACGGTTCCTCTCTATAATATCTTAAGGCAACTCGAAACAGGAAAACGAAAGGTCAGGCTTTGGCTATCAAAAGTTGCAGATGGTTCATTCAGTACAAACTAAAGCGCTTGAAGATGCTTATGGACAAGTATGAGAGATGGTAAATCTAACATGTCGGCTGCCTAGATTATCTTGCATTCAACACTAGATATAATCAAGGAAAACGAAAACACTAGAAATGGGCTTTCTTATTTATACCAGGTGATTTAGTTAGTTGATGTTCATATGTGTTTGAATCTCTTGTTTGTTTGCATATAATACTAAAAACAGTACTCATTGAGTTCTTAAGGATCTTAGGAATCATTGTCAATTTTATTTATTTGGTTTGTAAGGAAAATTTCTAAATATCATCACTTATAGAAATAACTAATGAAATTGTCATTGTCATTGTAAAGGTGGGCATATTCTTTATTTCTTTTAATATGATCATTGAACCATTGCTGTATTCATGATATGATTCTCAGTTGAAAATTGTGACTGGTAAGACTAAAGAGACTTAGTTAGAGGGTGGGGAAACATGAGATTTATATGTGTGATAAATATAAATTTAGGAATCTAATAATAGTTTGGACTAAGATATCATTGCCTATTTTCCAAATCAAACCTTGCTTAAGAAGGTCTCTTACAATGCCAAATATGAGGATGAGCCTCCTTATCCTCCAAAATATTTAAAACATAATGTCAACGATTTTCTCCGATGAATTTTGTATATCTTGCTCAGAGTCCCACCAAAACTTAGCCATAAAAAACTTAAATTGTTGACACTAGGTAATTTAAAACAAGATATTTCATAAGAAGGAATGGCTTGAATAATAACTTTTAACATAATTTCCTTACTAGATCTAGGAAGACATTTTTTATGTCAAGAGTTTATTAATAAAGTGTCCACTTTGTTCAAAATAAAATGAAGAGACAACTTTTAAAATTATGAAAAATATAAAGTTAAACTTAAATATTTGCTAATAAAAAGTTTATTTTCAAGAACTAATGAATCTAAAAAGAGGCTAGAGGAAGGAGGGGTATTGAGAGAAAAGAGTTAAAATGACTTAGAGAAATTGATAAGCTAACTTAAAGCCCTAATATAAACTCTAAAGCATCTTTTATTGTATTACAAAAATCAAAGTCAACATTAGCTAGAGAAAAGAAAACTATCATATGAGAGATAATAGGAGCATTGCCAGAAATTATGAGACTATAAAGTAAACCAATTTGCTCTTTTAACTTAAGGGCCATGAAGATAAATTTTCACAACATAACAAAATAAGATAGGGAGATAAAAGATTACTGTATCTAACACCCTCGAGCAGAAACAATTCACCTAATAAGCTAAAGCTAGTTATTTATACAAAAACTAGAAATAGATGCTAAATATTTCACAGCTAAAGAAGCAAAATTTGGGAGGAAATTTAGGTAAAGTGTAACACCCTTATAAGTTATAACCTAGTGAGGGTTAGTTTAGTGATTCACATACTTAGATGGTATGGTTGTAATATTTATATTATTATATTATGACATAATTGAACATAATTGCTTTAAGTGAATTATGTGTGCATAAGACTAATTAAAGACACCCTAAAATTTTTTAAAGACATCTCATTTTAATAATTTTAATTTTTTATTTTATATAAAATTATATCTTTAATTGTATTAAATTTTTTTTAACTTTTTTTCTTCCAATTCATATTCTTAAAAAATATGTCTATCAAATAAAAATAAATTATATTTTAAATATTATGACCATAAAATAAAATAAAATATATATTCATGATATAAAAAATATTTATATATACTAATAAAATCAAAATAACTATTGAAATTAACATAAAATAATGTGAAGAATTTTTTTTAAAAAAAAATTATCAAAAATAATTTTTAAAATTATTTAAGTTTATTTATTTTTTAATAATAAGGTGCACTTATCATTTTATGGGATGCAAATAGAACTTCCCTTATTATGTTATATATTGTAAGTTTCAACAACAAATTATAAATTCAAAATAAAATCTTCAAATGGTAATAACAAAAAATTATCAATTTATGAAATTCTCAACTTTTTTTAAAATTAAGTGAAATTTTATAATTTAACTAGGATTAGTGGAATTATTATTGATAAGTGTTCACCTAAAGTTTAACAAGGGTGACATATGTGGCACATGACTACACTAGATTAAACTGATGAAGAATATATAAAGTCACTTGATACAACAATACAACCCTAATAAAACAAGGAAATGCATCGATCCTCAGATTGATCATTGAGATACTTGAGATACGTATGCGGTAAACGAGGCCTCTACACCCTTGAGTTAGGTTGGTCGACCCCCCTAAGGGTGGATTAGGTAGCGACCTGCCTAAGGGTGGGTTAGACGATCACCCCCTCCCTCCTGAGGGTAAGTCATCCACCCTAAGGTGGGTGGATTCGTTCGGATGACTAATTCTTCACTCCCTACATTCTTGTGGTCCTGGTATCGTACCTTACTTTTATTTGAACATGGATAGTGCAATGCTTGCTACAAGTATCAAAGTTCATTTCATGTGCTCTATGTTTGTCTACGGTCATCACTTAAACCCGTACATCTATAAGTATCAAGGTGCAACAATACTAAGACTATATGTTACCAAGCTTTAATAACATCATAAGAAGCAAAGGGGAATGTCCCGAGGATACAATCCCAGAGTGGGTGTATCCCACCCTAGGGTCGGTCGACTGGACCACCCATCCTAGGATCGATCGACCATATATAATGTACCATATGGGTGCACCCCCAAACAACTCATCACATCCAACACTCTTGAGCATCGCTCAATCCTGCACGAAGCTCAAAAGTGGTTACAAACCCACAAAAATAATAGGATATTATTGCAAGAATCAGTCAACCACTCCCAAAAATCAAGGGAATGATTGAGATATTTTAGCACCAAGATCGTATCTCTAGAAGTGAGACGTACCAACCATTTTCTATGTAAGGGGCACACTTGACCTGGGAAATGTGACAGTCAGTAGTCCCGTGATCCGTAAGGGGAAATACTGGGTAAGCTGTGCAATCCCACATCGCCTGGGGAAGGTCAAGTGGGATGATTCAGAGACTGTGTAGGTATGGGACTACACAGTTGAAGAGAGCTTAAATGGATTGATTGGTACTACCTATATGAACAAGGTGCATCTTGTTTTTCGGTAGCCCATCTTGAAAGAACTCCACAGTTAAGCGTGCTTGGCCTGGAGCAATTTCAAGGATGGGTGACCTCCTGGGAAGTTTTCCCTGGATGCGTGTGAGTGAGGACAAAGCACGCTGAAAACACTCGTGTTGGTCTGTAGGGTCAGTCATCGATCCAGGAAGCAGCCAGAGTGGCGTACTCGTGTATAAGAGCCATTAGTCCGTGGGTGTATGGGCCCAATGGAGGCTTGAAGCAGGGACGTTACAAATGGTATCAGAGCCTTGACCCAGCCGGAAGTGTGGTCGACGAGGACGTCGGACCCCGTAAGGGGGGTGATTGTGACAGTCAGTAGTCCTGTGATCCGTAAGGGGAAATACTGGGTAAGCTGTGCAATCCCACATCGCCTGGGGAAGGTCAAGTGGGATGATTCAGAGACTGTGTAGGTATGGGACTACACAGTTGAAGAGAGCTTAAATGGATTGATTGGTACTACCTATATGAACAAGGTGCATCTTGTTTTTCGGTAGCCCATCTTGAAAGAACTCCACAGTTAAGCGTGCTTGGCCTGGAGCAATTTCAAGGATGGGTGACCTCCTGGGAAGTTTTCCCTGGATGCGTGTGAGTGAGGACAAAGCACGCTGAAAACACTCGTGTTGGTCTGTAGGGTCAGTCATCGATCCAGGAAGCAGCCAGAGTGGCGTACTCGTGTATAAGAGCCATTAGTCCGTGGGTGTATGGGCCCAATGGAGGCTTGAAGCAGGGACGTTACAGGAAAGGGATCCAAAATTCATTACTTAAAGAGCAGAAACACTGCTATTTTTATTCCATGCACTCAAGAGTATGTTTTTGACCTGCAACAAAGATTAATAAAACATAAAAGGAGTAGACTATCACCAATATTTGGAGTCGAACTTCTTTAAATTTTAGTATTTTTTATTAACATTTATTATGATTTTAGTTTAATTTTCCATTTATCACGACTTTATGTGGATTGGCTAAAAACCATTCAACAATAAGTGATAAAGTTACCTAAATAACATGTTAATAATTATATTATTATCAGTGTTAAGGATAATATGGTCATTTGATTTATTAGGTTGAAGTAAATAAAGATCAACACTTACCTTACTATTTAGTTTCATTTCATCTTTTTGAAAATTCAAACTTTATCACTAAAGAACACTTCCACGAACGAAAAACTCATCAAACACTTGCAAATTTCAAAGTTTAAGCTTGATTTGGTAAGGGGATTTTCAAGCATCAAGGTCTAGGAATTTATTTTAGGAGAAAATGTAAGAATTCTCAACAATTTTTCCTAGTTTTGTTCTTGAGGGAAATTGGGAATTTTCATACAATGTTAAATTTAAGGGAATCCTAAGTTGTTTATACTGATGAAATGAAATCACACATTTTTGAGCTCTGACTTGAGTCGGTTGACTGACCCTCACTAGTTTAGGGGGCTTGAGTAACTTTCAAAATTGATCGATCATCTTGTTATGGCCAATCGGTTAGCCTAACTTAGCGTGGAGTTTTTGGGTTCGATTTCAAGGGATTTTGACACCTTATGGAAACAAGAGTTAATGTTCCTAGCATATAATTAATCATGTTTAAAGTATAATTAAAGCCTAGTAATTCATAAAGAAATTACCATAGGTTTTGGTAAATTGAAAAACTAAATCTATGTTGAACTTATTGTGACTTAGGGCTAATTAAGGGCACTCACACTTGGGTATCTTCTTTGTTGCTGGAATCCAAGTAATTAGAAAAGTGGACATTTGCTATATGAGCATACCTTTGACGAGTGCTCTATGCTTCAGGTAAAGACAACGTTAGTGGTTGGGAATAAGTTGGAGGGCTTTGGCCGTGTGGTACATGTTTGGATTGCATGACTTCAAATCATTCGAAAAACCTTTGTTTATAAATGTCTTATTATAATATGTTGGAAAAGAACTTAAGTTTAAATATTTCGTTTAAATGAATATGGGATCCCATCTAGTTATTAGCTGAAATGGTTTTTGTTTAAACTTTTATTGATATTATGTTATTTTAATACCATCTTAATGAAACTACACTTTTGAGTCAAAAATCTTGATTAACAAGATAAATGCATTTCAAACACACATACATATTCTTCTCTATTTATAAGTAGGAATAGGATGCTAGATAGAGCAAGACAGATTTTATAAAGGAATAATTACATAAGACACAATTTTTTGTAAAATATTTATATTTTTACGTTTAAAGAATATATATATATTTTTACATTTTTACGGTTTTTCAAAAAATAACATGAAAATAACATAAAATCAACAAGAAAACTACATAAAAGTAACATGAAAATAACAACTAAAAATAACATACATATAATAAAAAATCAACAACAAATTAATAAGATTACAATATAAAAAGACCGTATTTTTTGTAAATAAAATTAAAAAAATCGTAAAAATATTTAAAATTCCGTGAAATCATATTTTTGTAATTTTTTTGTTTTTTTATGTTTTTGTGAAATAATCCCTTTTATAAACTCACATTCTACCATGTCAAAAGCATTTGCCATATAAGTTTAAGAAACTACGAATAAGAATTTAATGGGCCATAGGAAAATAATAGGGATAGAGGAATATCTCTTTTTTTGTATATATTAATTAAAAATACCCTTATATTTTATTTCATTAAAATCTACTCACTTTTATGAGTGAATTGTCTAATATATCCTTAATCTAACTCATTGACATTGAGTACCATGTATGTTTCCTATAATGATAGCATGAACAAGATTATGTGTAATCAAAATATTATAAGATTATTCTATAAGGTTCCTTAATGTATTGTATTGTATTGTGTTATATATTATTATATTTGAATATAATACTATGTTTGGTGTATAATAATATTGTATTCTATATATATTTTTAAAATAAATAAAATATATATTTTTATTATTAATATCATATGTAATAGTAATCTCGATCTCGCTTTATAACCTCGCGACTTTGAATCTTACCCTATATTTAAATATCAGATTTGACCCTGACCCAAATCACAACCTAGGCCTGGACGAAAAACTTTGGACACCGACCCCCGACTCAGACCCCGACCCCAGCCCAAACCTAAACCTTGGACCCGGACTTGGACTTAGAGTCTTAGACTTGAACCTTGGACTTCGGCCCCGGGCCCACACCCAAACCTTGTGTAACACCCTAATGCAAAAGCACGCTACAGTACTTTTTCAATCACAGTGCAATCTTTGCTAATCAAAGAATTTTCTTGAAAAACGTGTCAAATTAAAACTTTTGTATTAATTAATAAACTTTATAATATAATAAAATATTTACAAGCACCGGGATCCCGTTTTCAAACTTTTTAAACTTAATATCCCAAAATACATAATTTACAGGTCGCTCAGCGACTACAAAATATAACTCCCAGATGTCCCGAGACCGAACACTCCAGGTCGCGCGCTTCGACATGTACAATCTCACCTTAGCTCAGGTTCACTCCTGTTCAGCTTTCGCCTTTCCTTTACCTACACATGGAAGTAGAACTGTGAGTCGACAGACTCAGTAAGAAAAGCATATAACATATCATATAATTTCCGACTTGTACTTAGGTGCCCATACACCTAATTACAAGGCTTAACAGATGAGTACGAACGTTCCATACTAGGGTATAACCACTATACCACATACACTACGTACCTTAATGTACGAGTGTTGGTAGGGTTTGTTCATACCCTAAGTACCCCTGAGTGATATACCACGCACTCCAGTACCTCTCCGTACTTATGCTGGTATCACGATACTCTCAGATAACATTCACTATACCAATGCACTCTATACCATAACCGTATAAGTGTTGGTAGTGCAAATAACATTTAAAGCATGCATATACACATAACATATACATACACTCAGATATTCATATCACATATTATATATAGTTCTTACATTCTTTTCGAATTCAAGTGTGCTGGCCCACCTGAACGGAAATTCTCGTGCTAGATGGATGCCCTAATCACATGAATTATTACATAAATGAGTGATTCGCTAAATCACTTTTCGGGGACTTAAACTTGAAACTAAAAGTTTTCCTATCGATAAATAACATGGCAATACCCTAAATATCTCAAAAATGGGAAAAACTAGGGTTCCAAAAACTCCCCCAACCAGCAGACCGGTTCCCAACCAGAAGTCCGGTTCTGGGACACCAACCGGCCGACCGGTTGCTACAGGTCCCCCAGAACTGGAATTCCGGTTCTGTGCTGGGAACCCGAAAAATTCCCCCCTTGACCTCAAAACCAAGCCAAACTTTACCAAACTTTCCAGAATACCTGTACAATGCATAATAACCAACATTTTCTAACCAATAATTCCCAGAAAAAGCCACTAAATCAAATTATGCCATTAAAGACCTAAACTTGAGTTTCAAAACTCAAGCTTGCTTAATTCCCACCCCATAGCTCAAAACTGATATCAAGGGCTTAAAATCAACTCAAAACAATCTTAGAAATCAGACTACAATCTTTAAACCCTAACAGCCACTAATTTCAAAAATCACATACTAAACCAAACTTTAAAGCTTCAACAATAAACAAACATGATTCTAAAATTACCTTAGCTTAATTCCTCTAGAATTCCTTGCTGAAACTACTCCAAAGATCAGCAGCAAAAACCCCCCTTGATTTCTGGTTTGGCCGAACAAAGAGAGGGAGAGAAGATGAATTCTCTAATCTTGGCCTTTTCTCTTATTTCCCTTTAATTCCTTCTTTCTTTCTAAATGAGTAATGGGTTAATTCACTTAACCTTGGCTGAGAAAAGGAGTTGCAAGGTGTCACAAGGTTGGGCAGCCACCTAACTCACTATTTTACCAAATGACAAAATTGCCCTTTGACCCAAAACTAGGGTATTTCAAAAGCTAGGGGTAAAATAGTCAAATTCCATAACCCCGCTTAATCCCAATATTTTATTTTCTCTAAAATATTTTCCACTAAGAAATAAGGTTCTAAGCTTACCCATGTGATCAAACTAGCTATCCATCGCATTTTCCGTTGTCGCCGAGCAAAAATTACAAAAATTACATATTTCACATATTAATCAAATAATACTCCTAGAGTTTAATAAAATCTCCGGAATTGAGAAATTATAACGATCTAATATTCATTTCTAAATATTGGGGTCCACAAATAATTAATTCATAAATAATTATAAAATAACAGAAATTAGTGCTAATTGCCTTTTACTAATCTAAATTACTAAAGCAGTCATTACACCTTGCACCCTATTTCCAAACTTAACCCTATCCCAATTTCGATTTCACCATAATACAACCTAAGTTCATAAATACTATTGTCCTAAAAAAAAATTGAAATTGTAATCAATCTATGTGCTAAAAACATAAAAACAAATAATTTTGAAGTTTGTGCATGTAAATTATTTAGAATTTTAAAAAATTATAAGAATTTTTTAAATAGTTATAATGTATGTTATTATATAAAAAAAATATAAATTATGATTTTTTTTCAAATATCAAAAAGAGAAACACTTTTACCGATATGTGACCAAAAACATGTTCCTACTAAAGAATTTTCCAATAAATATGTATAGTGGGCAATTGTAAGTGCATGCATAATTATATATCTCATTACTTTTGTTTTGACAAAAGTTCTCATGAGAAATAATTATGACTATGATATTCATGTCATTTTCCTTTTTCTTTTCATTAAAGAAAAACAAGAGGACACCTTTTGTTCTCCAAAATCCAAATGCCCATAAAGAAATTAATGAGGCTCTTGAGAAAAAGAAAAAAATGATCTAATTAAAGTAGCATAAAGAATAATTTATATTATATTAAGAGCTAGCTCTTTAGATTAATTATAAAAAAATAAATATATATCATATATTATAAGAGTCCTAGAACGTTCGAAAAAGTAAACCAACAAAGCAAAAATGTGATGTATTAAAAAGATATTATTATTATGATTATCACTTTAATAATAAAATTATTGTGTCCATGATTCAAACTAAACTGATAATATATTTGTTAATTTGCTATTATTAAGAATTTAAGAATAATTTTATTGCAAATTAAATTAACTTATTCTAACTTCGAAATCATGATCAGACCATTATTAAAATTTAGTGGGATAGTGAACTTATTTAAATGAGCACATTTTAAATGTAACCTAATATATATTGGTGATCAATAATTTGTTAATAAATCTAGATATATATCTACTCATTTATATTTAGAGAGAATTACTTTATATAATATTTTTTTTTTACGGTTTGAGTTGGTTCGGTGTTTGTTCCGGTAGTTGTTGAGTGAGTTACGATGTGAATTTGAATTGCGATTTCAATGGTTACATCAAATATGTAAACACGGTGGTTACATTTATTTTTAGTCATTGGATCATTATTAAACAGTTGTGATTAATTTAGAAATTAAATAAAAATAATTAATAAATTACCTATTACTTAATACTAACTGATTTTATTTATTTTTTTTTATAAATAATAAATAAAAAATAAAAAATAATTATAAAAATTAGTTATGAAAAATGTCTTATTAAATATTTTAATTAAAAAATTAATTTATTTTAAGTATATAATTAATTTGAGTCTAAAAATAGAATTTTTATCTCTTAGTAACTTGTTATAACAGGTCATAAAAAAATGTAACAATCATAGTTACATTTTTAATGTAACTATTTAATAGTCACCCTTATGTATAAATATATATATATATATATATATATAAAAAGAATTACCCCATATACTATTTTTTTAACTTTTTTTTTTTTTTTAAAATTTACGGTTTGGGTTTCTAAAGTGGTTGCAGCGCCAGTTGCAATAGGAGTTTTTATACGATTTTTTGTTACAATTTAGGTTGAAGCGCTAGTTGAAATAGTAGTTTGAGGAAATTACACTTAGTATGAGATTTTAAAAGTTTTTATGATAAATATGGTACATTTAAGTTTGGCCAATTTATATGGTATTTTTTTGTTTTTAGGTTTTTTTATGGTATTTCATATGCCATATATATGTAATTAGGTTTCTAAATCCCATATTTAATGTTTTTATTTGTTTAGGAAGTTTTATTTGTCATTGATGCCGGAAAAGTCACCGAAGTTTGCTACCGGTGCCGGAAAAGTCGTCGGAGTTGCTGCCGGCGTCGAAAAATTTGGCGGAATTGGCATTGTCGCGCGTAAAAATCACTGAAAAATCACCAAAAAACCGGTTTCTTGAAGTCTAAGAAACCGGTTTCTTGGTGATTATTCCGTTGACAATGCCAATTCTGACGACTTTTCTGACGCTAGCAGCTACTCCGGCGACTTTTCCGGCACCGACAGTATACTTCAAAAAAGTCATCAGAATTGGCATAGTCGCCGGAAACATTACCAAGAAACTAGTTTCTGGTTTCTTGATGAAGAAACCAGTTTTTTGGTAATTTTTTCGGTAATTTTTCTGACGACAATGGCAATTCTGACGAATTTTCTAGCGTTGGAGCAACTTTTACGACTAATACACCGGAAGCTACTCCGGTGATTTTTTCAGTACCGACAGTAAACTCTGAGAAATTCGTCAGAATTTGCATTGTCGCAGGAAAAATTATCAGAAAAATCACCAACAAACTAGTTTTTTTTTTTTTCGGTTTCTTGGTATTTTTTTTGTATTTTTTTTCTCTGTTTGGTTGATTGATGAAACTGGTTTCAATTATTTTCAGTGTATCTCATTTTTGTTTTGTTTTCATAATCTTTATTATTGTTGTGTAACAAAATTAGTTCCTTGATGAAGAAACTACTTTCTTGGTGAAGAAACGAGTTTCTTGATAAAAAAACTACTTTCTTGGTGATTTTTTTATTGATTTTAGTGGCAACAATGCCAATTTTGACGACTTTTTTTACGCCGGCAATAACTCCGGCAATTTTCCAACACCAGGAACTACTCAGGCAACTTTTTCGGCACCGACATCAAACTCCAGAATAGTCGTCGGACTTGGCATTGTCACCGGTAAAATTACCAGAAAAATTAACAAGAAACCGGTTTCTTAGAATCCAGTTTCTTGAAGAAACCTGTTTTTTGGTGATTTTTCCAGCGACAATGCTAATTCTAACGACTTTTTCGGCGCCGCCAGCAACTCCGGCGACTTTTCCGGCACCGACGGCTACTCCGATGACTTTTCCGGTGCTGGCAGTAAACTCCGGTGACTTTTCCAACACGAGTGACAACTTCGGCAATCACTATAGTTTTATTTGTTTTATTTTTTTAAAAAAATAAATATGAAGGGAATTTTAATATTTTTATGGTAATTTAATTAAGTTTTTATTTTTTTATGAATTTTAAATTCAGATTTCTTTTTAATGTTTTATATGGTTTGTTTTAGAAAAAAAAACCATATTTTTAGTTTGATTGGTTAGATAATGCCATATTTAGTGGCATTTACTTTTTATGCCATATTTATCATAACCTTAATAATTTTTCCTATATTTTTTAAAATAGCCCTAGTAGTTTCTATGTAGAATTTCGTAAAAATACAAAAAAAAAAAAAAAAAAACTGTTTAAAAGTATAAAATTGAAAAAGCTCAAAAAAAAAAAAAACCTGCTTTTAAATATAAAAATAAAAAAACTCTTATATGTATAAGACCACACATTATATAATTAATAGAAAGAGATAATTTGGCGTGCGCGGAATGACTTTGTTTGGCAAAAAAAGAGTTGGGTTGCTTCAAATATTGTAACATCAGCTAGAATCATGCTTGATCAATACAAATTTGCTCAGGGAAGGAAGGGCCTTTCATTGTCTCCTTTGTTTGATGGGGGGCGGAACTGTGAGCGTTGGACTGCACTTGTGTTACACAAGATTAAAGTTAATGTTGATGGAGCTTTATCTGAACAAGAGGGGCGGTTTGGAGTGGGCTGTGTAGCTCGAGATCATCATGGAACCATGGTAGAAGCTTTCAAGAAAGGAAAGGTTGGGTATGTCCAACCCAAAATTACTGAGATCATAGGCATTAAAGAAGCTTTGAGTTGGATGGCAACTCATCCCTGGGACAATGTAGTGTTAGAAACGGATAGTTTAGTGTGTGTCCAAGCAGTCCAAAGTATTGTCTTTATGTCCTCACAGTTTAGTCTTATTGTTCAAGATGTTAGGAATTTACTTTTGGCGTTATCTTTTGTTGAGTTATGTTTTGTTAAACGATCTGCAAATAAGTTGGCTCATTACTTGGCAAGAGACTCTTGTTTCTCTACAGGTTGTGTGCTTCACTTAGAGGATTGTTCCCCTGAAGTGCGTTCTATTATTTTGAATGAGTTTATTTAATAAATTCCCTGATTTATTCAAAAAAAAAAAAAAATAGAAGGAGATAATTAACATGATATAGTGTTCGGATTATTGTATTCCCACACTAATAAATAAATATTAATTACTTTAATAATCTTTATCTCTTTCTGTATTTTTTTCTTTTTCTTTTACAGTGGAAGAAATTTTGTCACAAACTATATAATAACCCGTAAAAGTGTTAATTATTATTAATTTATATTATGTCAAAAAATATTAATTTATAATACTAATAGGAAATAGAGATATTATTGTTGTTGTTGTTGTTGTTGTTGTTGTTGTTGTTGTTGTTGTTGTTGTTGTTGTTGTTGTTGTTGTTGTTGCTGTTGTTGTTTAAATTGTCGGGAGTACTAATTTTTCCCGACAGTTTTAAACAATTATTTTTTTTAGCGATGGTCTCTCAAAAAAAGCGTTTTTAGGACCGTCGCGAATTCTAACTTTTGTAGTAGTGTACTATCGGATTATATCGTACCTTTTATCAACTATTGTACTACCATCAGACCACTATTAGACCTTTATCCTTAACCTCCAGATTACACTACTATTATACCCACGTCTATCGTACCTATTGGACCATATAAAAAATCACAAAAAATACAGATTTCACAAAAACTTAATTTTTATTGAAAATACAAAGAAACTACAAATTGTTCGTCTATCCGTTTGACAGTGGTGGTCGTGGACCATGCACCAGAGAGAACCACACAGAGAGAGGGATGGTTGTGGGTCGTCGGCACCAGATAGTGCAGTGGTGCGATTGGTAAATTTTGGAGTGGTTTATCTGGTAGTCGGTTGGGTGAGAAGGAAACTGAAAGCGAGAGGGAAAGAGAGAATAGAAAGAGAGTTTTTTTTTTTTTTTTGGGGTTTTTTAAAATGAGAAGGGGTAATTTGGGCGTATAATAGAAAGTTGGCACACAAAAAACTTATACACATTAACTTTAGTTTAGGTGGTTAATTTTAATAGTCTAATTAGGATTTTACCCCCAAACTTTGTACACATATCAAATTATTCTCCCTGAACTTTTAAGGCTTTTAAAAATTCCTCATAAACTATTGATATTATTAGATTAAGGACTTTTGTCCAATTTTAATAAAAAAAGTGTAACATGAATGAAAGTTCAGGGGACACATATAATTTGGTACATATCAAAGTTTGAGGAGCATAATATATTTAGTAAATATCAAAGTCTGAGAAACATGATTTAGTATAAACAATCACCGAATTAGTAAAAAAATGAAAGAAATTAGACAAAAAAATTTAAATCCAACAATCTCAATAATTTATGGAGAATTTTAAGCAGTCAGACTAATTTAAAGGATATGATTTGATACATATCAAAGTTTAACGGATAAAATCTTAATTAATTATTTTAATATAATAAATACACATTTAATCAAATTTCTAGTTGTATGATACTATACTAGGTAGGTGATTACATCATCAATTTTCCAAGTTACACTCAAATAATTATATCGATAATAATTTATCAAGATCATACATGCTTCCACTTTGCTAATATATATTTAATTTAGACTAGTATTAGTACGTTACAAATTATATTATATAATATATAAATAAATTATAAAAATGCTTTTTAGTATTATAAATTCCTTCTTTTTCTTCTC
Source organism: Cannabis sativa (assembly GCF_029168945.1). Classification (NCBI taxonomy): domain Eukaryota; kingdom Viridiplantae; phylum Streptophyta; class Magnoliopsida; order Rosales; family Cannabaceae; genus Cannabis; species Cannabis sativa. Next base: position 58,434,578 of record NC_083607.1, read on the forward strand.
TTTTTGATTACTTTGCTAAATTGACCTCATCATCATTCATGCATGCACATAAACAATACCAACTTTGACCTGCCACTCTCTCTCTCTCTCTCTCTCTCTCTCTCTCTTATATATTTTTATATATATATATATATAGATATATATATATAAATATATATGGATATAAACTCATGACTAGTGACTCTCTATGATAATGATCTTATAATTAATAATTTATAAAATGGGAAAATTAGCCATATAAAAAGCGAAGTATAGCTATCTAGGGTTTGTATATATTATATTACGTACCTCTCTTTTTTCTTTTTCACTTTATAAAACAATAGCAAAAAACTTTATTTCTATTATGAACCAAACAAGATATGATGTTATTGTTTTTTTTCTATCAAACTTCTTTTCTTTCTCTAAGAATAATTATGCAAAAGAGAAAGACCTATAATCTTTATTAAAGAGAAAAAGAAAAGAGAAAGATAGTGGTTATCAAATTCTCGAGTTTAAAGCACTTGAAAAGTCATTGCCCTTATATATTTGCATAAAAGCTTAAAGAAAAATTTATACCTATAGGTTGGGTTGCTTTGGTATATATATCTCTAAAATATTTGTATATATATTTATATAGAGACAAGTAAGAGAACATATTATATATTATTGATTTCCACTCACATAAATTAAATATTAATTCCCACAACCAAAGTTTGAGGAGGGTTTTATTGCATAATTATTTCACAAAAGTTCCCAAAAGATTAATCAATGTGACTTTTCCTTTATTAGATTATGCGGGAATCTATTAACATCAATGAGTGAACATTTTTCAAATTTGACAAAAACATACCTAAAATAATATGACAAATACCAATTGATAACCATAATGTAAATTATAAAAATAATAAATAGGATTTATCTTCTTGAACTATAACTATTGTACAGTTTTTTGCTCCTTGAATTTTTTTTTTTTGTTGCAAAAAATCTAATTGAACTATAAAAATCATTACAAATATTTTTTTTCTTTCTGCAGTTGTATTCTGGTCATTTATTAAAATAATTTATTGATATATAAAATAACGTTAATCTACTCTAATTCAAGAGTCTAGACAAAAAATAATTATATAAATAACGATAAATGTATATTCTTTGAGTTAGCTACTGTTTGCATGTTTAAAGTTAATAAAGTAAATTGTAGGTAATTAATATTAAGTTATTAAACAAGCCCTCATACTTCTCGGAACTCATAGCTACATAAATAAATTATTTAAAAAAAAATAAGTAAAATATAATTAGAGAGAAATATTTACAACAATTTACATAGTTCAAAGAAAACTTTTACAAGAGATAAAAGATCAAGGGGCAAAATCTACAAAAAATCATTGTTCAAAGGATAAAAAGTTTAATTATTCTTATAAGAATAATGGTTATGATATACATTTAAATTATGTATCGATTTTTTTATATATAGTCAAAATGAAATTTATTATTTTGTCTTTTGCTGTAAAAGTATCACAAATAATAAACATGGTTGACACTCCCATGTATTAATATAAGAGTAATATTACATACACATTTAAATTGTAAATACTTGCACTTGTGTAGTTATGAGATTGAAAAATGGGAATAAAGACACCATATAATAAGTGCTCTTTAGCATTTGTTTTGTGCATTAAAGCATTTCTCTTACAAAAAGAGCATTGCTACTAGATATTAGTTGTGTCTAGCACCTTCTCGACATGTCGCGTTGTGATTAGCTAGCGATACTCTTTAAAAACTATTATATTAAATTATATGTGACTCGATACTTAGTTGGACCAATAGCGATATTGACACATAGGAAGGTGCTAGGCACCACTAATGCCCTTTAGCATTTCTCTTATAAAAAAAGCATTGCTATTAGGCATCAGTAGTGTCTAGTACCTTCTCGACATGTTGCGTTACGATTGGCTATCGATACTCTTTAAAAGTTATTATATTAAATTATATGAGACCCGATACTTAGTTAGACCAATAGCAATATTGATACGTAGGAAGGTGCTAGGCACCACTGATACCCTTTAACATTTCTCTTACAAAAAGTACGTTAAATATAGTATTTATAGTAATTTTTTTTGTGCCAAATTTAACACATTATATACATACATTGAAGGTAGTCTTATATCTATTTATTGAGGCTGATATTGCGTGGGGGCCATGAACCATGAACCATGTGGGTTGATCAAATTGATTACTTTATATAATTAAATGACAACATATATACTTCATGTGATGATACGACACATATATACCACTTTATGTTATCATGTTTTCGATCTCAGAGAAAATTTATCATCACTATATATATATATATATATCTATTTATATAAAGTGGGCCTATATAACTGAATTCTTGATTTATGAGAAATTCATGAGTGTGACTTTTTATTTATATTTAATAAAATAATAAAATATTATTTATATATAGTAAAATAATAAAATAAAAATAAAACAAATCCCATTTAAACTGATATTTGATATTTGAACTGATATTATTTATATATATACAATATTATATATTGTTCTCATGTGATATTATTTAAACTATAAATTTATTAGCCTATTTTGAATTTAATTAAAACCAATAATATATATATATACCTAATCTTGTACGTTCTCATTTTTTCTAATTTTTTTTTATTAAAGTTAATTATTTTAAATAAATAAAAATTCATAATAAAAATCTAATTTCTAAATTTTCTCAATTACTATACTATTTTGAATTTAATTAACAACAATAAAATATATGTACATATATTTTTCATTTTTTTAATATAAATTTTCTATATACATATATATTTATACAAAAAAAAAAAATAGAGATAAAAAATAGTAGTGAAGAGATCCAAAAAATTTCACATAAGCTTCAAACACACTCTAAAAAAAGGATCATTTATAATTCTATGTGTAACTAATTTATTTGTTTATTTGGATGATTTTAGTCTATGTATCTCAAATTATACTTTTTAATTTTTATAATTCGGTTATAGTAAGTAAGAATATTTGAGTTGATGTAATCATAACAGTATATATATAACTTTAGTTGAGCATGAATTGTCCATTTGATTTTGTTTTAAGTTTAGATTTTACAATTGTATTTGAATACTTAGCTATATATATGTGGATCTTGAGTTTATCGGGTTAATTTGTTGAAAATATATATTTACTGATTTGCTCAAAACAAATATACATAAACACATATATTTTGTTGAATCCAAATATACATAAACACATATATTTTGTTGAATCTATCATGGAGTGCTATGAGATTGATGAGAAGCTTCAAGAGAAGAATGATATTAAGATAAATTTGGAGAGCATTGTTTTGTTATAATATTATTTGGAAGCTATCATATTTCTTGTTTTTTATATTCTTTCTTTCATATGTCCAGTTATATGCCTATTCTTTATAATTTTATTATTACTGGCTCGAGTTAAGTGTCCATAGTAAGTGTGTAGCATTATTATTTTTTAAATATATTTCAAGCTAATCTCCATTCTCCTATTCTCTTCACGCAAATTTTAAATTTGATTTTTCACTATTGATTTTCAAATAACCCCACACACTAATTAAAATTAGTTTTTAAATCATTTTAAATTATATGATTATTTATTGAATCTTTCTCAATTAAATTATAGAACACCTAACATAAAACTAAATATACGTGCCTTGCACGTAACTTTCTTCTAGATATATATGGGTATGCTCTTAATGGGTATTACCCATGTATGGGTATTTTATTTTTGACCATTGGATCAAATATCTAATGGTTGATATTTATAATCATTAATTAAATATTAAAAAATTAATATTTCCTATTTTGTTATTCTCTATATTCCTAAAATAGATAAAACTATTAATAGAAATAAAAAATTTATAAATGGAATTGTTATTTAAAAAATAAAACACAACTAAAAAATTAACAAACTATTTTTTTTTATCATTTTAAAGATTAAAAAGAAAAAAAAATGTATATTTATCTTTTTAAAAAATTTCTTCATACTAGAATTCTAAATTGTATTATTGAAAATAAAAAAATAATAATTTTAAGATTTAAACTGTAATGCACATAAAATGTATAAGATTTTTTTTTAAACCTAAAATCTTTAATTTTATAATAATTAACAATTATTTATATGTTTTTATTTTTTTTTAAAATACTTGAGCTTACCAAATCTATAAGAACAAAACCAATGAAGAAAATTTTAACAAAAAAAAAATGAAGGAAGAAAAAAGTATCATAAACATTATTGAATAATGGCAATTGCCAACACAAGAATTTCAGCACAAAAAATTATATTTGACCCCTAGACAAGATTATCATCTTCCAATCCTAAAAATATAAATAATGAACAACACCTCATTAGTTATTCTAGGAGAATGATTCATGGTAATATCAAAAAAATCATTTGGATGGTAATAATATTTTAGCCTAAGTAAGAACTAAGAAGTATTGTAGCATTTTATTTTTAAGAATATAAATAATATTAAGACAATTGGATTCCACAATCAAGCTCCTATTCTTCTAATAAAAAAAACACATTAGTATACATGTAAATGATTTTTAGTTTTACAATAATAAATTATTAATAAACTCATAATTTCATAAAATAATAAAGTAGTAATTTTAATTAATTTTTAAAAATAATTTATAATTTTTTTTTCTTCAAATTATTAGTTGTAATTATTATTTTCAATTTTATAAAAAATAAATATAATTTTTTTTTTTTAAAAAAAATAATTTTTAGAAACTTTCCATAAAAGGTTATTGGATTATTACCTTATTAATTTTTTTTTAGTTCCCATCAATGGGTATTACCCATTAAGAAGTGTTCCATATATATATATATATAACTTATAGTTAACAATCACAACAAACGAGCTAGCTAAAAACTAAAAGAAAAAAAAGGTAGCTAATAAGCCTTACCCATTACACCTCTTTTTAAACTCAAAAAAAAAAAAAAAAACTACATATAGCTCAATAAAATAGTGAAGAAATAAACATACACTACAAAAAATCTTACTTTTAGTCACAATAAAATTTGTGATTAAATTTTTTTTTTTTGGCTAATTATAAATTATTATTATTGTGTTGTGACTAAAAGGTCCGTGGCTAAAAGTATTAGTCACAAAAATTACATTTTGTTGTGACAAACTAAATTAGCTAGTGACAACTTATAACTAATACTATGTTTTAGTCATAAATAATTTTTTGATGTGACTAAAAGTAACATTTAGTCACAAAAAATTTATATTGTGACTAAAAGGCTGTCACTAAAAGTAACAATTTTTTGTAGTGATAATTTATGTTTTTTCTTTGTCTTTTTCGTTCTTTTAATTAATTTTTTTTTTTTGTATTTTTCTTTATTTTAATTAATAAATATATGTAAACATATAATATTTAATTAATATAAAAAAATATAACTTAATTATAGTGTAATATAAATATGTCGTCTTTCTCCCAACTACTCAATCTATGTCTGCATATGGATGTCTTCCTAAAATCCTATTGAATCTCAAAACCCAGTCATACTATACAATTTACTGTAGTCATCTATAAAATGTATATAGTACCTATATCGGGGTCTCAAAAATCCCTATAGATTAATTCAATGGGTTGAGAGACTCTAATATGAGATATAAAACATGGTAACGATCTTGACTTGTTTACATGCTTCACAAAATTTAAGATTTTTTAAATTTCATGATATATCCAACTTAGATAAAAATTTTGTTAGAGATTTTGGAGCTAGATGATGGCCCTACTGTGTGTGTCAAATATTGACATTTTTAGATTGAACAAGAAAAATTGTAAGGGACACATGTGCATATAAGGAAGAAAAACTATCTTTGTTCATGAAATTAGTATTACAAGCAATGGAATTGGATGTTACAACATCAAAATTACAAAGTAATTAAATTTCAAGATGAAGAGAGATTTGACTTTGGTTTAGTGGTAGCTAGCTGACATTGAAGTTGCACACTTGGAGGTGAGAAAATTTTTTGAGACAGCATATAAAGTCTATTTTTAACCCTCCCCCTAGCAAGACAGTCCTTGTTGCCTTGCCCTTGACAAAATAACAAGTAAAGTGAAATTCCAATTAGAACACAATGTTATATTGAGTGAGTTTTAACTTTTACTGTAAATAACTCGAGCTCAGTGCTGTTCAACTTTAGCCTTACTTTTATTTACACATGCAAATAATATTTGTGAGTCGACAGACTCAGTAAGAAAAACATAATCATATCATAACATAAACCAGATTATAACTAGGCGCCCATACACTCAATCATAATTCCTATCTTGCGTCCCACGCGTACTGAGTCTAGAACGTTCATATGACAATATAATTGGCCATAATACCAGCATATACTCGATACTCTAGTCGTACCAATGTGATAGCGTCAATCAGTACTTTGCCAAACATATATCCGTCAGTCTTCAGTGCAACTCTGTGTACACTAATACTGCCATTACTGATATGTTATCTAACATACATTTATAAACATGCACGCTAAACATGTAATCATATATGCATATTATTATACTAATCTTACCTTGATTTTGAATTCAGGTGTGCCAGTCAATCTGAGTAGAAACTTCTGCTCGATGATTTACAGACCCCTAATTCACAATATTTGTAAAACTGATAAGTGATACACTAAATCACTTTTTCAGGGACTTAAAATCAAACTAGAAGTTTTCCTATCGATGAATATAGCGTGGAAAATACCCTAAATATCGTTAAAACATGAAAAACTAGGATTCCAAAACTACTAGAACCAGTAACTTGGATTCCTAAAATGGAAAACCAATTCCTAGGGTTTTGCTTGGGGAAACTTTTAACTTGCTCTATAAGAATGCCGAAATCGGTTAACCGGTTCACTGCAATGAATCCTAAAAACTTCACCATAAATTCAATTTTACCCCAAATTGAACCAAACTTTCTAAAATACCTAATTAAGTCACCACAAACATAAGTCAAGCAATAAAAACAATTATAAACCCATGAATCTAGATCTATTATTAAAGACCTAAGTTTGAGTTTAAAAACTCAAACATTAGTTTTTCTCAACCACAACAGCTAAAACCAACTTAAATCAACTTAACTAACTCAAATATAACACTAGAAAATAATTCTAAGCATCTTCAAAGCATACAACAACCTAATTCAGAAATTCAAAGAGATGAAGTAGAGGAAGCTTACCTTGAGCTTCAATCTTCCAAATCCTATGAATTTTCTAGCCAAACTCCTTGAATTTGCTAAGAAGATCTAATCCCCCTTTGGCTCTAGAAGTTGGCCGAACAAGAGAGAGAGAGGAAAAAGATAGGATTTCTATTTTTGATTTTTCAAATGACTAAATGTAAACTAAAGAGTAACACTTTATTTTATTCAGCTATTTACTAATTAATTAAGCCTAAGAATAATTAAAATCCCACTAAAGATGAAGGATGAATGACTTATTTATCCTTACTTCACTAAGAAGTAAGCTACAAATCTAGGGGTAAAAATGTCCAAAATTATAACCCCAGGTAATCCTGATATTTTCAATGTCTATCTATATTGATCCACTAAAACTAAGATACTATATCTTTTCTCGGTGACTCTATAGGCCAAACGTCGCATTCCACTGTTATCGACATAAAAATATAAAAATTATACAATTTCACATATATCATAATTAATACATCTAGAATTCAAATAAATCTCTATAATTATAAAAAGTATAATTAAAAGTCTAATTCTCAAAGATAGTATAGGTTAGCATGGTTATAATATTATAACCATGCTAACCTATACTATCATTGAGATAAGTATGTGTAGAAAAAATAAAATAGAATCAAATATTTAACAACAATTACAAAGTTGAAGAAGCCTTGGAATACATCCATGCAGCTCTATGTTGCTAGCAGAGCCAAAACTCATGTTGATCTATGATAAGGTGCAAGGTCGACCTTGAGAGTGTTTGGGGCCTTTAAAAGAAAATAAATTATCACTCTATTCTAAGGATATGTAGTATTTTTAAAAATTATTAAAAAAAAATTGTGCACCTCTTAAGAGAATTTTTTGGGCTGCCCCCTAGACGCAGGCCTAGCTCGCTTTTGCCCAAGACTAACCCTGAGAATGTGTGAAAGTTTATAGTGGATGTTTCTTTTTCTTTTTTTTTTTTTTTTTTTTTTTTTTGTGAAAAAGTTTATAGTGAATGAAAGGAAAAAAGACAACGTAATGCTATACACCTTGATCCATGTGGCACAATAAAATTGGTCGAGAAACTTATAAAATTGCTGCTCTCGACCAATTTTATCGTGCAACTTAGATCGAGAATCTACTTCATCATGCATAATATTTTTTAAAAGATAAAAGTATATTAGTAGTAATGAGTTATTATGAGTGAGTGATTAATAATATGATTGACACTCAAATTACATATACTATTTATACAATAATATGTAATTAATCTCAGTTACATAATAAAAAATATGTAGCCTCCATATATAGGTGTATATAATATATATTTTAATATATTCATATATAAAAGTAGGCCAAACACACCTCTAAAAGAGAAAGAGAATTTTTTTAAAGAAAAAAAAAAAAGCTTTACTTTTTCCTAATTCTAAGTAACTCCAAAAAATCCAAATTCAAAATTGTTTGATTTATATGTCACTATAAAGAATCTTCTTTGGAACATATTCTAAAGGTTTGTCATCTTTTTCAAATTCCCAAATAATTGTGATAATGAAAACACCCTTTTCCGAATAGCTATTTTCACAACAAATTTCAAGTCGCTTTAGTTATTTTGCAAAATGTAAGTATCTAATTATAAAAGTTTAACCTCTTCAAATTAAAAATATAATATTAAATTATTATTACTATTATCTTTCGAAATAGTTTCGAAAGCTTTTGGATTATTGATCGTAGTCCTACTACAAGACCGATTTCGTTCCATCTTTGAGTAATATATCAGTATGTAGTATTATTTTTAAATTATACTACATAAATACTAAAAATTACTAACGTAAAAAAAGAGTTTTTTTTTTTTTTTTTTTCAATTTTAACCCCAAAAAATAATAATATTATATCAATACTTTCAGCTAGCCAAATAAACAAATATACAACCCAAATAAAAAAAAAATATACAAATATCACTTACACACACCTTCAACCCATGATTCATGCTTCTTGGACAATTATCGCGCAACCACTCAACAACCTAACACGACCGAAACGAAAATTCAACCAGAAAGAGAATCACCATTAATTTCGGCGACTTCACCTGAGAAGACGACCAGAATCAATCAAAACAGCGGCTGTTTCGACTTCATGAAAAAAAAAAGTGTAGAAAAATTACTACGAAACTAAAATTCAACTGGAAATCTAGTTTAATTTGCATAGAATTAATGTCCTGACTTTAATTTTTCAGATCCATGAAAGACAGATTTCAACAAGTTGAACTGGAGTTCTCAAACAATCCAACTCAAGTATAATAATAATAAAAAAATACATCAATACTATAGTAAAATGTTTATCTTGGTGTATTTTCGTTGTTTTTCAAATTTCTAATGGTGAATCTGTTCATATTAAATCATAAAGAGACATGTAGATAGAGTTACGTACGTGAATATACTGTTGTAATTTTTAATGTTTCATAACAGTTGCATATAAACATTTTGCTAACAGTTATTTCGTCCGATTGAAACCTTCGTCTGATGCAACCTTCAGCCAACCACCCAGCAACCACTCAGAAACTTTCGTCTGATGCAACCTTTAGCCAACCACCCTAACCATCGTCTGAACCATTGCGCAACCACGCGCGCAGCAACCACCCTGCAACTATTGTCTGATTGTGTAAGTGATAGTGTAAGAGATATTTTGGTAATTAAAATCACATAAAATGTGTAAACTTGTCCAGACCTTATAGAAGTATTTTTATAAATAAATTATAAATATACATTTTTTATGTAATAATTCTTAAAAAAAAATTAATAAAGACAATTTATGTGCACATATTTGTAAAAATTGCCCTAAATATTAATGTCCACATATTCTGACTTTTTTTTTTTTTTTTTGAGATAAACACATATTGAGAGTTGATCACTCAAACTTTGGAATGGATAAAATGGCAGAAATTAGCAAAAACATTTTATTGCCGTATTTATCAAATATGATAATTTATATTTGATATTAAATTGTGTTGGATAGTGACTAAGATTCCATTCCCAATTAAATTGTCACGTAGTAAATATAATAAAATAAATAGAATTTTTACTTGTTCCAACAAAATTAAACTTTCATTTCTATACTTCAATTTGGCCCTTCTCTTTCAATTTTATTTTGGAAGTTAGATTTTGGTGGAAAAAAAAAATGTAGAGAAAATATAAAAAAAAAAAACGTAAAACATAAAAAATAATATATATTTATATTTGATATTAAAAGAAAAATTATATAAAATAAATATTTAATTTGACATAATTTTCGATATATTAATGTAGCATTAATGTATGGATTGTGGTTTGCGGACAAATTGAGACTTTATTTTAAATAGGCTAATTAGTAATTTTTTCCCCTGAACTTTGACATGTAGTAAATCGTGTCCCCTGAATTTTTTTGGCCGTTAAAAATTCCCCTCGAACTATTGAGATTGTTAAATTTAAGGACTTCTGTCTAATTTCATTCAATTTTACTGTTTCAGTAATTGTTTGTAACATCCCCGCTTCAAGCCTCCATTAGGCCCTTACACCCACGGACTAATGGCTCTTATACACGAGTACGCCACACTCTGGCTACTTCCTGGATCGATGACTGACCCTACAGACCAACACGAGTGTTTTCAGCGTGCTTTGTCCTCACTCACACGCATCCTGGGAAAACTTCCCAGGAGGTCACCCATCCTTGAAATTGCTCCAGGCTAAGCACGCTTAACTGTGGAGTTCTTTCGAGATGGGCTACCGAAAAACAAGATGCACCTTGTTGACATAGGTAGTACCAATCAATCCATTTAAGCCCTCTTCAACTGTGTAGTCCCATACCTACACAGTCTCAGAATCATCCCACTTGACCTTCCCCAGGCAGTATGGGACTGCACAACTTACCCGGTGTTTCCCCTTACGGATTTCGGGACTACTGACTGTCACATTGTTTATGTACTAAATCATGCTCCCCAAACTTTGATATCTACCAAATTATGCCCCTCAAACTTTGATATGTAGTAAATCATGCCCCTTGAACTTTCATCCATGTTAGAATCTTTTACTAAAATTAGATAAAAGTCCTTAAATTTAACAATCTCAATAGTTCGGGGGAAATTTTTAATAGCAAAAAAAGGTTTAGGGGCAAAATTTAGTACATGTCAAAGTTCAGGAGGAAAAATTACTAATTAGCCTTTTAAATAAATTATATAATTTTATTAATAATTATCAACTAAAATAATAATTTACAATTCAATCGGGGATATCACCCTCTTGGAAACATGATCAAAATTAAAATTAGAAAAATGACCAGAATTAAAATTAGACAAGACTAAAACAATCAAAAACATGTCACAGTGACAAGTAGGGATGTTCATTGGGCCACATTCAATGGTTTTAGGCCTATCCAGATCCGATCCAATTATATATTGGATGTTAAATTTTACCATCTGATCCGATATAATTAATTTCATTCATCCAATCGATCCAACATCCATTAGATGTTAGATTGGATCGGTTGTTCTATCCATCGAATATATTTTATATATATTTATTGGTTTAATTTGAGTTTATCCAATATTTTAGATCTAGTATTTTTTTTTATCAGATCGAATTCATCCAATATTATAGGTCCAGTATGTATTGGATTGAACTGGATCCATCCAATCCAAGAAAAAAAGAGTAAAAATTTAATGCTATTTTTTTATATACACATATAGATTTTACATATAACAATATAAAATCTAATTATTCATCCAAAATAAATAAAAATACTAATTAATTCGATTGAATGTTGGATGTATTGGATTTTTAGACACACCCATCTACCGTCTGATCCGATTCAATTGGATATTTAAAAATAACATTAAATCCGATCCAGTCACAATTGGATATCAAATATTTAGTCGGTTGTAATTGGATCAGTCGATTCTCATTGGATTGGATCGATTTATGCACACCCCTAGTGACAAGATCGACTAAAACAATCAAATTTATGTTACAGAGATAAGACAAATCGTAGTAGCAAAAATTTAATTGCAATAACAAAATACAATCTCGATCAAATGGCACCTATAGCTAGGTAAGGCCGGCGGGCTTGGCAAAAAATAAAAGACAATCTCATATAACTATAAATTTAGAAATGAGAAATTTTAATTTTTTAAATTTAATAAATTGTATGCATGTATTTTAAAACCAATATATTTGTAATGATAAATAGTCAAAATGGTTCTCTGTTCACATATGTTGAGTAATGCCTTGCATGTTACAACAGTATAATGACAAAAATATTATTCATGGACACATCTAACTCCTAACTAAGTATAATTTAGGTTATCTAATCTAACACTATTTTTTTTTAAAAAAAAGAAAATTATATATAATAAATCAAACCTAGTTTTAAATTTTATTTCATAGGTACTGCATTATACAATGGGAGACACCTTAAGATGACCAGCTTCTAACATTAATCAATGTAAATACATAATGTATTATTGATTAATTTCTTTAGTTTTTTATATGTAAAAACACATTATTTATAAGTTAATTAATGAAAACATTAGTTCTTATATTGGGGATCATATTCCTCTTCAACAACAAATATATTGTTGAGCTTGAGTTTTGAGAAGGAATCACTAACTTTTTCCACAATAGATTATTAATGAACTAGTTCATTAATTTGAGTTCTAATTCATTTTGTTAATTAAATGTAAATAAATAATAGCTATATTTTTTTTTCTAAAATTAATTTTTTCTAAATTAAATAATATGTACTTATATTATAAGATTTCGCCCAATTACGTATTCACACAAGTGTTAAAGTTAGCACTACTAAATAAAAAAGAAATATTACTATTATAGGTATCAATGTTGAGTAACACCAAAACAATGTGACATCTTATGATTTATTAATAATTTTTTTTATAGTAGTTATTAAATTAAAATTGTTGTAATTCAACAACACATTAATTCAACAATAACAACACCAATTCATTTCAATAAACAACATAAAAGATTGAAACTTTAAAGCAAGAAATCAAAGACAGATTTTTATCCAGGTTCGGCCCAAAAACAATGCCTACTTCCTGCTACCCCCTTTGGTATTCATTCCATTCATTTGGTTCAAAGTTACAATGAACATCAAGTTAGATACACAGCCTCAAAGTCTGTACAAGAGACAACCCAATTCTCTCACTCAAGCACTCCAAGAAGCTCGACTTGGACAGTGCTTTACATCAGCTTTGCACTCTGTTTTTCACTCTCCAATCAGATCACTCTCTCTCTCTGATTTTTCTCTATCTCTCACTTAATGAGATCACATGCCTTTATATATAGGCTTACAAGATGGAAAATAGAACAACTAACTAAAACTAACTACCCAACAGTGAGGACTGTGAACATAACAGAAAAAACTAACTTTCCAACAAACTTGGAACTAGTCAAAGATCAACTTGTTTACTTGCTTGGATTACAAACAACCTACAAATTCCACCTTAATCCAAACACAGTGAACAAGATGAGAAAGACCATAGGGGGTATACCAGTCACTTTAGGTAGAAGTTATGTTAAGCAAATCCAAGCAATGTTTGAATTTGCTAACAGATAGAACTTTGGTGCCTGCATCTGCAGGGTTTTCTTCACTGGGAATCTTTTCAAGTTCAACTTCTCCTTCTTCTACCTTGTCTCTGATCCAAAACAATCTAATATCGATGTGTTTTGACCTCTCATGGTAGACTGGATTTTTGCAAAGATGAATTGCAGACTGACTGTCTGAAAATACAGTCACTCTTCTAGGCTTCATTTGAATTTCACTCAAAATTCCTTTTAGCCATACTGCCTCTTTGAAAGCTTCAGTTGTTGCCATGAACTCAGCTTCAGTTGTTGATAGGGCTACTACTGGTTGGAGTTGAACTTTCCAACTGATGCAGCATTCATTTAATTGAAAACAGTAGCTGGTTATGGACTTTCTAGTGTCTCTGTTGCTGGCATAGTCAGCATCAACAAAACCTTCTAGTTTCATCTTAGAACTAGTTTTATTGAACTTTAAACCATAGTTTGCAGTGCCTTTTAGATATCTCAATAGCCACTTTAGTCCTTTCCAATGCTCTTCTCCAGGATTGGACATGAATCTACTTAAAACACTCACTGCATAGGCTATATCTGGCCTTGTGCTTATCATGGTGTACATGACACTGCCAATAGCTTCAGCATATGGCACCTCTTTCATTTCTTTTTGTTCTTTGTCAGTCTTGGGAGACTGATCAGTAGATAGAATGAAATGGCCAGCAAGAGGCACATTAACCTCTTTAGAGTCTGACATTTTAAATTTCTGCATTAATTTTTCGATGTAGGGACTTTGAGACAGTGTCAGTTTCTTGTTCTTCTTGTCTCTTGTGATGTCAATGCCAAGTATTCTTCTTGCTGGTCCCAAATCTTTCATATCAAACTCCCCATGAAGTACTTCCTTTAGCTTAGTTATTTGGCTTGAATCCTTTCCCATTATAAGCATATCATCAACATAGATGAGTAAGAAAGTTGCTTCCTCAGTTTCAGAACCTTTAAAGTAAAGACAAGTGTCATATTTTGATCTGGTATATCCAACTTTGGTCACTACAGAGTTGAATCTTTTATACCATTGTCTAGGAGATTGCTTTAATCCATACAAGGATTTTTTCAACAAGCAAACCAGTTCTCCTTTATCAGATTCCACCTCGAATCCTTCAGGCTGTGTCATGTATATTGTTTCATCAAGTTGTCCATTTAAAAATGCTGTTTTTACATCCATTTGCTCGATTTCCCAATCATTCTGAACTGCAAGGGCAAGCATCATTCTGATGGTCTTCATTTTAACCACAGGTGAGAAAATCTCTGAGTAATCCACTCCTTCAACTTGTGTGAACCCTTTTGCTACAAGTCTAGCCTTGTATATAGTTTCTTCATTTTCTGAAATGCCAGGTTTGTGTCTATAAACCCATTTGCAGCCTATTACTTTCTGCCCTTCTGGTTTTACAATCACTATCCAAGTTTTATTTTTCCTTAGTGAAACCATCTCTTCAGACATAGCTTTGTTCCATTTCTTAGCATCTTTCCCTGATACAGCTTCCTTGTAAGTTCTTGGAGCTGTTTCTGCTTGCTCAGTTACAACAGCCAGAGCATAAGCAATAATGTCAGCTTCTGCAAATCTAGCTGGAGGCTTGATTTCTCTTCTGCATCTGTCCCTAGCAAGTTGATAATCTTCTAGATTTTCATCTTGAAAGTCACTTTCAGTTTCAGAATTCTTTTCAGTTTCTGTTTGAATTTGCTCAGGTTCCACCTCAATTTGCATACTGGTTTTTGACTTGATTTCATTTCCTGCAGCATCAGAAAGACTACCTTTCTCATTTATTTTAAAAGGAAAATCAAGTTCATTGAAAATAACATCCCTACTTATGATTACTTTGTTATCCTCAATTGACAATAGCCTATATCCCTTGATACCATTTGGATATCCTAAGAAAACACATTTAACAGATCTTTTCCCTAGTTTGTCTTCAACTTTGTGTGCATAGGCTGCACAACCAAAGATTTTTAAATGAGTTAGGGAAGGAGGTTTACCTTTCCATAGTTCTTCAGGAGTCTTTGCATCAAGTTTTCTGTTTGGACTTCTGTTAATGAGATAGCAGGCTGTGTGTAATGCCTCTCCCCAATATTTCTTGTTCATTCCAGCCTCTAGTAGCAAACATCTAACCTTATTTAGCAAGGTTCTGTTCATTCTTTCAGCAATACCATTTTGCTGAGGAGTCTTTATCACAGTTCTATGCCTTTCTATTCCACACTTCAAACAAAGCTCATTAAATTCATCATTAACAAATTCAAGACCATTATCAGTTCTCAGCACCTTAATCTTTGAATTTGTTTGAGTTTCTACAAGTGTTTTCCAGTTTTTAAAAGCTTCCAAGCAATCATTTTTATGTTTCAAGAGAAAAATCCAGACCTTTCTACTATAGTCATCAACAATGGACATGAAATATTGATTACCTCCAGTTGTTTTGATCCTACTAGCTCCCCAAAGATCTGAGTGTATATATTCGAGTACTCCTTTGGCTCTGTAGTTGCTGTTTGAAAATTTTATTCTGTGTTGTTTTCCCTGCACACAGATTTCACAAAATGGTAAGCTTGCATGTGAGTAATTATTTATCAGACCTTGCTTTGACAACTCTACCAGTCCTTGTTCACCAATGTGTCCCATTCGAGCATGCCAAAGTTGAGTTTCAGACACATTTTTGTTCACTGTTGCAGCATAGGCAGGCATGATTGTTTGGCCATTCAAGAAATACAATCCATGCCTTTTGGTGCCTTTCAATATCAGCATAGAACCTCTGGTTATTCTCATAACTCCATTGCTTGTTTTGTATTCACATCCCTCATCATCAAGTGTTCCAAGAGAGATTAGGTTTCTTTTTAAATCTGGTATGTGCCTGACTTTGGTGAGAGTTTTCACAGTACCATCAAAGCTTCTAATGGCAATAGATCCAATTCCAGTTACTTGACATTTGTGATCATTTCCCATAACTACACTTCCTCCATTGATTTCCTCATAATCAATGAACCAATCCTTATTGGGACTCATGTGGTATGTACATCCACTGTCTAAAATCCATTCATCACAGTTCTTTTGCTGCAGAATGTTGCAGGCATCACCATTCTTCTGACTCGAGTAGCAATCATTTATCACAGCAAACAGATCACCATCTGAGCTATAAGTCTCATCTACTACAGCATTAGAATCATTTGACTTGTCTTCTTCATCCTTCTGTCTCTTTTTCTTGTTCTTGATTTCCCAGCAATTCTTGATCAGATGACCAATTTTGCCACAGTGGTGACATTTTCTTGTCTCCTTAGGCCTGGACTTTGATCTTGAGTTTGATCTAGAGTTACCTCTGAATTTTGAGTTGCTCCTTCTATGCATTCTGCCTCGAACCAAAAGTGCATCATCATTTCTTGATTCTTGCTTGGCTGCTTTCTGCCAATTCAATTCAGCATCTCTGGACCTAAGGGTGCTCATGACATCTTCCAAAGTCAGTGTGTCTCGACTGTACATTATCACAGTCCTCATTTCCTTGAATTGGTCTGGAAGACCATTCAATATGATCACAGCTTGATCTTCTTCCTTAATTGTTTCACCCATATTAGTAAGAGACAACACAATTCTATTTAACTCATCAAGATTTTGTTCTAAAGAATTAGCAGGATTCATTTTAAAACCATAGAACTCCCCTTTCAGAAAAATCTTTGTTGCAGTTGATTTGGCCATGTAGAGATGATTTAGTTTAGTCCAAATTCCTAGTGCAGTCTTTTCTCCAATAACTTGCCTTAGTACATTATCTGCTAGGTTCATGATAAGTGCTGATCTAGCTTGTTTCATTACTGTTTCTGAGTCTTCTTTCTTGACTCCATCTGAACCTTTTTCTGGTTTTTCTTCCTTTTCAGTTCGATCTTCAATGGCTGAATCTAATCTCTGATAGATTAGTATAGCCATCATTTTTTCTTTCCATAAACTGAAGTCTCCAGTTCCATCGAATCTCTCCAGATCGAATCTTGCTGATGATGAAGACATTGCAGCAGGCTTCTTTGAGTTCTTGAATTCTTGGTGTTCTTCAGATGTTGAATCTTAGAATCTTCTTCTCCTTTCTACAAAACCGTAGCTCTGATACCACTGTTGTAATTCAACAACACATTAATTCAACAATAACAACACCAATTCATTTCAATAAACAACATAAAAGATTGAAACTTTAAAGCAAGAAATCAAAGACAGATTTTTATCCAGGTTCGGCCCAAAAACAATGCCTACTTCCTGCTACCCCCTTTGGTATTCATTCCATTCATTTGGTTCAAAGTTACAATGAACATCAAGTTAGATACACAGCCTCAAAGTCTGTACAAGAGACAACCCAATTCTCTCACTCAAGCACTCCAAGAAGCTCGACTTGGACAGTGCTTTACATCAGCTTTGCACTCTGTTTTTCACTCTCCAATCAGATCACTCTCTCTCTCTGATTTTTCTCTATCTCTCACTTAATGAGATCACATGCCTTTATATATAGGCTTACAAGATGGAAAACAGAACAACTAACTAAAACTAACTACCCAACATTGAGGACTGTGAACATAACAGAAAAAACTAACTTTCCAACAAACTTGGAACTAGTCAAAGATCAACTTGTTTACTTGCTTGGATTACAAACAACCTACAAAAATATATAAGACTAGATATTAAATTGTATTAGTAACATCATTAATATCTTTTAGTAATTCTATAAATTAAATATTTCATTAACAAAAATAATTTTTCGAGTAGAAAAAAGAAAGTTCATGTGACTTTTGCCTAGCTAGAATTAGTAGAATGTTCACTAGGAGCTGAAAAATAAAAAAAATTGCGAGCAACACAATGTCCAATCTAATAAATCTAATAAAGTATAACAAAACATAAAGTGACATTATCCAAGAAAGCTAAAAGATGTTTAATTGTGTAATTAGTTACCTAAAGGCTAAAGGAAGATGGCATATAGTAACTAGCAACTAATGGCCTGAATAATTACCAGACTATATATCAATTTACAATACCATAACATAACGTCAATTTTTTTTCTTGATCTAACTCAACGCTTTCTTAACCCTAAACACCTCAGTATGGCGGGAACTATGTAGGTATTTTTAAACTAAAAGAATGCAAATTCATCCCTTATTAATTTGCAGCAAATGTATATGCATACTCCTTAACTATAGTAAAGTATTGTAATGTCCTTCCAAACAATAACAAACAAATATTATTATCTCATGTGAAGAAATCCAAAGGAGATGAAAGAGAAAGAGCACTAAATTGAACATACAAAAACTAGAGGTCCATAAGGGAAAGACATCTACTATGAATGCTTCCTTGTCAAATGTCAAATAACTATTGGATATTATTGGAGCAAGATAGCAACATTAATGAATTCTTTAGTTTCTACTTTCTACATACAAAATCAAAAAAGATTTTCCCTCTAATCAATGTGCGCGCGTGCCTCTCACGTGCCTCCAATGTATGGTAAATAATAGTGGCAAATGCTCAAGCCTCAAGTATGTCCCATGCTAAAAATGATTACTAGTCCAACTTCTTTTTTTTTTAAGTATTTTATGCACATTGTAATTATATAACAAATATTTTATTAATTTTTTAAGAATTATAAGGAATTTAAAATGTGACATTTAAATATTTTGTTCCATATTAAACAAACATGCAACATAAATAACTAAATTCTATTCCAAAAATTAATAATTGGATATGGTAGCAAAAATATAAAAAGATTAAGAGCCATTGTTTGAGAAGAGAAATGCTAAAAAATGTATTTTAAAGTGTCTCTAACACTACAAAATAATTTGAAATAATTACATAAGGTACTATTTTTTTAAAATATTTATATTTTTACGTTTAAAGAATATTTTTTTTTTACATTTTTACAGTTTTCTAAAAAATAACACGAAAAATAACATAAAATCAACAAGAAAACTACATAAAAGTAACATGAAAATAACAATAAAAAATAACATACAGACAAGAAAAAATCAACAACAAAATTAACAAGATTACAACATAAAAAAACCGTATTTTCTGTAAATAAAATCCAAAAAATCGTAAAAATATTTAAAATTCTGTGAAACTATATTTTTATAATTTTTTTTTGTTATTTTTATGTTTTTGTGAAATAATCTCATAACTTTATAGTAACAATATTAGTACAATTTAATATCAAATGTCTCCCAAGTGTTTGAACACACTTAAAATTGTGAAATAACAATTCTCACCTGACAATTGCCCACAATAACAAGAGTGGGGGAGATCAAGATTTGATTCATTGTGATGTACTAGTACTTAATCATAATAAGGATAGACGACAAAATTGTGTGGTAGACCAGAGACCCCTTTTATTTATATTTTTATAAAAAAATAAATAAAGAAAAACTCATTTAAAACATTTCAATCTCATCACACAAATAAAAATAAAATTAAATTAAAACACGCAAACACTCCCCACACACACACACCTCTTTAGTCCCTATATCCAACTACATATATATATATATATATTATATCTCTCTCATTATTTTTCTTCTCATCATCACTCTCCTCTCTTCTCTTCTACTCTCTTATATAAATAATATTATAGTAAAAATAGTGTGTTTGGATGGTGAGAAAATTATAATATGGAAGGAGTTATTCATCCAACAGACACATCTGCTTTCAGAGATTGTTTCTCTTTGGCTTGGAAGAACCCTTATGTTCTTCGCCTTGCTTTCTCCGCTGGAATTGGTGGTCTTCTTTTTGGCTATGACACAGGTAATTATAACATATATATATATATACATATATTATATGTATACACTCTCTCTATATATGTATAATGAATTATTTTGGAATGAGCAGGAGTGATATCAGGAGCTCTTCTCTACATTAGAGATGATTTTAAGTCAGTGGACAGAGAGACCGTTTTGCAGGTATAAAATATTATTATGATGTTAATCATATTCGTTAATTATACATACAATTATATATCTTTATATATATGTATATACTTGCTTAATTACCAAAATACCCCTGCTCACCCTCATCCCTATGTTTGATAAGTACGTATAGATTGTTTTCTTGTGCTCTCTCTAGTATATTCTTCTTCAGTCTTCATCATCTCGGTCCATATAGTTGGTAATTAATTAATTTCTACACCATGTTTTTTCATTTTCATGGATGTAAATTGACCATAATGCCCTTCATCTCTACAAGCTTTTATTTTTGTACGTAACCAATCTAATGACCTTTTGGTCATTTTCTTTTGGCTGTGGTATAACGTGATTATATAGTTAGAGCTTCTCAAACTATATTTCATTTTCCCTTGCAAACAATACAAAAGGAAAAGCTTATTTCATTTTTCTTGGGTGCTAATTGACTATAATGCCCTTTTTAAGTACCAATGTATTTTTTTTTTTTTTGGCCACCTTCACCTCTTTGTTATTAACTTATTATTATTATTATTATTATTAATTATTTTGAAAGGGCCTCACCTCTCTTATTATTTTGATGGTTATAATTAGAGCTTAAAGCATGTATATTTTTTAGAGGTAAAATTAACTATTTCATTATTCATTCATATGTTTACTCATAAAGCTCAAAGAGTATATGTTGTTGTACACTTTTTTATTTTAACAAATTAGACTTTGGAGTTAGGGGTCCTTTTCTTCTTGTAGTCATAAATTTGACTAGCTTTTTTTTTTTATTATTTTTTTTATTAATTAAAGTAAATATACATTTCCAATAAGTCCAAGACTTTATACTATTTGCATACATCACTTTAACATAAAGGTTTTCTCTATGGACCCCTTTAATGCTTAATTTCAGCAAGTCTATATGTACAAAATTATTATAATTTTTCTTGACTCTTACAAATAAGTAAATTATAATAATTTGTATGAATTCATGAATTATATATTGGAGATGTTGACTCAAATTTTGTCAAGTATTCAATATTCAAATATTTTATTTGGGAACACTCTTTCATTTTAATTTTTATATGTGACATATTTTATGTTTTTTTTTTTGAAGCCTGATTGATCTCTTTGACATCCAAATAATCAAGATAAAAAAATAATAGACTAATTATGATTTTGTCCTTTCAAATTTTGATACGTACCAAATCATATTTTCTGAATTTTTTTAGACTGTTAAAAATTCTTCTTGAATTATTGAAAGGGTTTTTGTCTAATTTTATTTAATTTTACTAACGTGACAATTATCCTTGTACTAAATCGTATCCTCTAAACTTTGACATGTACTAAATTATTCCCTCGAATTTGACATGTACCAAATCGTGTCCCCTGAGCTTTCATCTACGTCAGTACCTTTCATTAGTAAAATAAGATATATATATATATATATATAGAAGTCATTAAATCTAATAATTTTAATTGTTCGAAAATATTTTTTAATAACCTGAAAATTTTAAAGGGCATAATTTAGTATATTGAATCTTTAAAGCAAAAATTATATTACCCCAACATAAAAATAATACTTACTTTTTTTTATTATTATTTTTGTATTCATTTGAGATTATTATAGTCCTACTTCACATGCATGAGTCTCAAGCAATTAAAATATTACAAAATGTCATTATTTTGTTGGACATAGCCTAGCATCGGTCATAGGGAAATGGAATAAGATAGGATAAGAATTGGGCCAAAAATCAAATTTGTCAAAACTATTTTTCAAAAATTATATTAAAATATTGAACAATTATCAGTTATGGGGGCCATAATAAAATATTGTGATTAGATTCGTAAATATGTAAAATAATAATAATTATAATAATAATAATTGTAAATTGCTTACGTTAATTAGAAATAACTGGACTTTGATATAAATATTTTTTTTTTTTAAAAAAAGAATAACAATGTGAGTGAATGTTTGTGATAAAAAAATAATAAAGTAAAAAAACTAATTTTAATAATTATATATTATTTTATTTCTTAGCAGAAAAAAAAAATTATATTACATAAGTTACAATATTCATTAACTAATAAATTTGATTATATATGCACACAATTTATGTAAAATTATATTTTTATAAGATAATAATTTTTTTATCTAAAAAAATAATTTAATTAACATGGATTTTGATATATTTTGTAGGAGAGCATAGTAAGCATGGCTGTGGCTGGTGCCATAATAGGAGCTGCCATTGGAGGATGGCTTAATGACCGTTACGGGAGGAGAACTGCTCTTCTCGTAGCGGATTTCCTCTTTTTCGTTGGAGCAGTGGTGATGGCCTCTGCTCCAAACCCGACCCTTCTTATTGTGGGTCGGGTTTTCGTAGGTCTTGGGGTAGGTATGGCATCCATGACAGCTCCCTTGTACATTTCAGAGGCCTCTCCTGCTAAGATTAGAGGTGCCCTTGTTAGTACCAATGCATTTCTCATAACTGGTGGCCAGTTCTTGTCTTACCTCATCAATTTGGGATTCACAAATGTAAGATTAATTATTAATATAATTATTTTTTTTAAGGAGAATTAAATTTATATCATTTTTTAACTTTTTTTTTCTTTAAATTTACAGTTTTAATTGTTCCGGTAATTGCTCCAGTAATTTTTATGTAGGTTGTTATCAGGGCCGGTCCTGAAATAAAGTGGGCCATAGGGAATTTTTTTTTTTTTTTGGGCCCTTATGTTAGAAAAAATGTGGTATTTTTCAAAAGCGGTAAAAAAAATATATAATTTTAAAAGAGAAAAAAAAAATTTGGGCCCCTGGTCTGGGTGGGCCCTAGGCACAGGCCTAGCCAGGCACAGACCTAGCCCGCCTATGCCCAGGGCCGGGCCTGGTTGTTATGTATATTTTAGTTACCATTTAAGTTGCTATGTAAATTTTCAAAGAAAAAAAAAAAAAATACTTTAAAGTGTAAAAATGAAAAAAGTTCCTTTTGAAAGTTCGTTTGATTAATCATATTAAATTATATTGTATTATATTTTATGTAAATCGATATATATTAATGATTTTATAATAAGCTTATAAATAAATAAATAAATAAAATTAAACATATTATTATATGAAAAAAAAATATGATATGTAACTTAATTTCATAGTAATTGATATTGATTTCTGTTTAATTTAATTGTTAAATAGGTTCCTGGGACATGGAGGTGGATGCTTGGAGTTGCTGGGCTCCCAGCTTTGGTGCAATTTTTCTTGATGGTTTTTCTTCCTGAATCACCTCGTTGGCTTTACCGTGAGGTAATAATATTTCAGTAATATATCTGCAAAAAATTTTATAAATATAAGAGTAATTTACGGTATAAATACTTAAGTTTAACTTTCAATTGTAAATAAATACTTAAGTTTAATTTTTAGCGGTAATAATACCTAAGTTATAATTCTGGAACTTTTTTAGGTACCTGACTATTAAGTGATAAGTAAATTGTCACGTGGTAATTTTTGATTGGTCCAAGTCATTAAATTTTTATTTTTTTAAAAAAAAAATTAATTTAAATATACCAATAAGAAAATGACACGTGGATAATAACTTAATATTTAACGGTTAGGTACCTACAGAGTTCAAAAAATATAGCTTAAGATTATCGCTAAAAATTAAACTTAAGTATTTATTTGCAACTCAGAGTTAAAATTAAGTATTTATGCCACAAATTATTCTAAATATAATAATAGAGAATAAAAAATATATTGTTGAAGATGAAAATTGTACTATTTAAATCGATATTATTACTAAATATTGTCTGGTCGGGCCTCATAGTGATTGGGTTTTGAGAAAGGAAAATTTACATGGTATAGTAATTTTTGCCATTTTTTTATAAAAATACTGTCAGACGGTATTTTTTACTTTTTTACTGTATTTTTTTTATAAGTTTCATACTGTAGTATACTGTATTAAGTTTTCGATGTTGTTCTACATATGTTTTTTTAGTTGTTCTACTGTTATTTTGAGTTGTTTCGTTTTATGTTTTACTGGTGTTTTATAAAAATACAGTATTTTTGAAAAAAAATTCCGTGTAACATTATTTTTGTAAAAGTTAACTCAAATTTCAGTATTTTTATAAGTTTTCATTGAAAAAAATTATTATTCGGCCTTACACTATGATATTATATTTTTCAAAATTACCAAAAAATTTGTGTAGTTTTTAAATGACATGTTTTTTACGGGCCTGAGTTAAGAAATTACATATTTTATAGAGAAATGTAAGTAAATGATCCTATTTCTAACTCTATAGATAGTTAATGTCTCTTTTTTTAAAATAATTAAGCAAATGTCCTTTTTTACTTTTTAATACCTAAAATACCTTTCATTATATAAAATGTATTATATGTTTTATTCCTTTAATAGAAATTATGAAAAACAATAAATCAAAACCTCTCTACTGAATTTTTGTCAACTATTTTTTCATTATATAAAATGTATTATTTATTTTATTCTCTTAGATTTTGCTGCTGTTGTTGTTGTTGTCTAATATGTTATTTAACCATATAATTAGTTTTTTATTAATATATTGTATGATATACAAACAATATACCTTAAACCAATATACATATATCACATACTTAAACTAATATATTATTAAATGAATTGTTTTCCACAATATACAGTATCATACAAAAACTATATACCACAATCATAAGCAGATATAGCATAGTCAAAAATTAATGTACCACCAGCATAGTGAAAAAAAAAAAATTATACAAAAAAATTAATTTAATTTTCCACAAGTTTTTTTTTTCTTGTTCTTTTCTTCATAAAATACCAATGAGCATAAAATCAATATACCTCAGTCAAATATAACTATACCTCATACTTAAATTAATATTTAATAGTTTTTTTTTTCTTTATATCCTTCACGATATACATATCACATACAAACGATATACCTTAGACCAATATAAATATACCACAAACTTAAACTAATATACTATTAAATGATTTTTTTTTTCACGATATATAATAGCATATAAAAACTATATTCTGCAATCATAAGCATAAATACTATAGTGAAAAATTAATATACCACCAATATAGTGGAATATATATATATACTAAAAACTTAATTTAATATTCCACATATTTTTTTTCTTCTTTTCTTTCCTTCATGATATACTAATGAACATAAAGACAATATTTTCTAGTGAAATATAACTATACTTCAAACTTAAACTAATATTCCATATTTTTTAATTTCCGTCTTTCGTTTATTATATATCATAGCACATTAAAATAATATACTATAATCTTAAACTAATATACTACCTTTCAGTTATTTTAAAAAATATATATATACTACCTTTCAGTTTTTTTTAAGATATTATTGCACATAAAAACGATATACTATTGTGTAAAATAACTATACCAAACACTTAATTATTCAAGGTTACAATTGTAATTTTATTATCAAATTTTTAGCTAAAAGGACATTTTGTTAATTTTTTTAAAAAAGAGACATTTATTAACTTAATTGTTAGATTTAGGGTCATTTTGCATCTTGACCCTATTTTATAAGTCTTAGTACAATTTGTACAGAAATTACATATTTTATAAAAATATAGTTGTACGGAATTTTAATATTTTTACAATTTTTATGATTTTATTTATAAAAAATTTAGTCTTTTAATTTATTTTTATGTTGTACTTATTAATTTTTTGTTATTTATATGTTATTTTTTTGTTGGTGCTTTAAGGCTGTTTGAATATTATTTTGCCGTTATTTTTATGTAATATTCTTATTATTTTAGTGTTGTTTTTATAAAACATTGTAAAAATGTTAAGAAAACAAAAATAAATTTAAACGTAAAAATATAAAAAATTTCAAAAAATTAAGTTTTAGAAAAAATTTAGCAAAAAAAAAAATATATATATACGAGAAAACCAGTTTAAGATAACTGACTACGTACCCTAAAATTAAATTGTTTTTCTACTGTGGAAGTATTATAGTTACTAATAATTTTATATATGTGTGTAAATATACAGGGCAGAGAAGAAGAAGCAAAAGCAATTTTACTAAAAATCTACACAGCTGAGGAAGTAGAAACCGAAATGCAAGTTCTAAAAGAGTCAATAGAGGCAGAACAACAACAAAAAGGATTAGATGAGAAAATCAACATTTCACAATTATTGAAAACAAAAACAGTGAGACGCGGCTTATTAGCCGGCGTAGGCCTACAAATTGCTCAACAATTTGTAGGCATAAACACTGTCATGTACTACAGCCCCACCATTGTTCAGCTCGCGGGAATCGCCTCCAACCAAACCGCGCTACTCCTTTCCCTTGTCACGGCGGGACTCAATGCCTTGGGATCGGTTGTCAGCATTTATTTTATTGATAGGACTGGGAGGAAGAAGCTTTTGGTTATTAGTTTGTGTGGTGTTATTGTCTCACTTGGCCTTTTGTCTGCTGTTTTTCATGAAACTACTTCTCATTCTCCCGCGGTGAGTGTCGCCGCCACCTCCCATTTCGGGAACTTTACTTGCCCGGATTATGGCTCTGCTGGTTTTGGTGCTGGAACTTGGGATTGTATGAAGTGTTTGAAGGCTTCTAAGCCGGATTGTGGATTTTGTGCTTCTCCAAACGACAAGGTATCTTCTGTCGTTTTTAGAATTTGGTTTATAGTATATTATTTACTACTTCATACAATGGAATAATGGAATTCTATTTTAGTGATCATAACATCATTAAAAATTTTCATTTAAACACTAGCAACTTGTTAAAAGGAAGTCAATCATCCCATACCATTTTACATGACTTTAGTGTAATTTAGTATTAGACCACACATATTTCATTTAAAATAGATTATATATATATATGACTATATACTAAATTGCAAATAATAAACATAGTTAATTTGAACATTATGAATATTACATATTAATGCTCTAAAAATAAACTAGCCTAGCTTTTCTTCTCATTTGTATTAGAGGATTACTATTAGGAAATTTATAATGCCCAAAAAAGGTAATAATTTATAAATAGTTATCATTTTTCTATACATTTCATTATTATAATAAAATATACGTGATTAAATATTAACTTACACTAATAGATATACTGACTCTAAGATTTTATGAAACTTAGAAAAAATTTAAATTATTTGGTCATTATTTAAGAGGTATGTGATAAATTACCAAAAAAGATGTGTATTTATAAAGAGAAAAAAAATTGCGGACCACTAAGTTGGGTGGACCCTAGGCGTAATCCAAGACCGAGCCTAGCATGTTAAAAGGAAGAAAAATTTGCGAGCCCCTAAGCTAGGTGGACTTTAGATATGAGTCTAGTCTGTCTTAACACAAGACCTGCGTTTCTCATGGTGTGGCGTGTTTAGCTTTTTCCTTTGAAATTTTGAATTATGTTTATTTTTTTTTAGAGATGTTTCTGACATGTTAAAAGAATGAATAACTATAAATTTATTAATTAAAATATTTTTCATAACTTTCAGTTACTTCCGGGAGCATGTTTGGTATCAAACGACAACGTTAAGGAGATGTGCAAACAAGAAGAGAGACTATGGTACACAAGGGGTTGCCCAAGCAAATTAGGATGGCTAGCACTTGTAGCACTTGCCTTGTACATAATATTTTTCTCACCAGGAATGGGGACAGTTCCATGGATTGTCAATTCAGAGATATACCCACTAAGATTTCGTGGTGTATGTGGTGGAATTGCAGCCACAGCTAACTGGATTTCAAATCTAATTGTGGCCCAATCATTCTTGTCCATGACTCAAGCCATTGGGACCTCTTGGACCTTTTTCATATTTGGAGTCATTTCAGTTGTGGCCCTAATCTTTGTTCTTGTTTGTGTGCCTGAAACTAAAGGACTTCCTATTGAAGAAATTGAGAAGATGTTGGAGATGAGGAGTTTGCATTACAAGTTTTGGGAAAATAGCTCTTCATCATCATTAGATAACAACAAGAAGGGACAATCTGTTTAGACAATATTATATGTATGTATAATTAAGTTTTTATTATGTAAATTGTGTAAGGTTGAAGTTGTTTTTGTGTGTTGGGAATTTAATTATTAGGAGAGACTTAATTTTGGGAACCTTTGGGATTTTGATGTCGGATGAGTTCCCCAAGTTTATTGTATAATTATGTATTGAAGATTGTAATGAGGTTATTGGTATGAAAGTTGTGAAATTAGAAAAAAAAAAAAAAATATATCACTTCCTGTTATTTTTTCATTGAGCATCCGCCCTGTTAAGAATTATGGGGTTCCATCTCAAAACTAATTGGCAATGAGTGGAGTAGCCCATGTTCTTATATATGGCTCAATACTTTTACATTTAATCCATGTGGGACAATATTCTCCAATATCCCCCCTCAAGATGGTGGCTATTTTTGCTCACCAATCTTGAATCACCTTATCACAGGCCATGCCATTTGCTCGCTTATTTTTTGTTCGGATCTCAGGTGTCTTTGCACCATCTGGATCCCGTGCGGCTGGCTAACCATCTGGACAAGTGTGGATCGAAAGCCTGCTAGAGATATGGCTTTGATACCATGTTGAGAATCATGGGATTCCATCTCAAAACTAATTGGCAATAAGTGGAGTATCCCATGTTCTTATATATGGCTCAATACTTTACATTTAATCCATGTGGGACAATGTTCTCCAATACGCCCACTTTTTTTCTGTGGCTGTTATAATCTTTCTTCTCCCCAGCTGTGGGTGTGCTTACAAAGAAACCAGTTCTTTATTAACCTCTCTCTTCCCAAACTCCCTATTTATGCCACTTACTGTTCTCCTCTAATCATTTGTGCCCCAATTTTAATTTCATGGATAGAGTGCTTAGTGATATGGCTAACCAATTCGTTCTGAGTGATAAGAAAAAAATTGTTCAAGAAATCAGAGAGTCGAGTGCTGCATCCACACCGGCAATCTATGAATGGAGTGTATTTGCCTTTGTCCTCACCCATAAGAAAGTAAATCCTGAAGGTTTCATCTCTCTTATGTCTGATGTTTGCAAGTTTTGTTTCCCTGTGACCATCTCTTCTCGGCGGGATTATTTCCTAGTCCAATTTGATTGTGCTGGAGACATGCGGCGTACCCTCTACTGCCAGCCTTGGCACTTACAATCGGCCCACCCTTATTTTTTCCTCTTCACCTATTTTAAAAAACCCTATTTCTGCTAATTTTACCCGCATTTCTTTTTAGATACAGATTCACAGGCTTCCCTTCCTCAGTAAAACCAGGGCTCTGGCTAATTTCATTGGCACTACAATGGGAGAATTCATGGAAGTTGATGATGACTCTCTTGAAGAAGGTTGGGGGCTATTTATACGTGTTCGTATCGATATTGATGTCACCTAACCACTTCTGAGGGGCACTCTTCTCAAATTCACCAGTATCCCAGAACATCTTTTGGTGGACTTCAGTATGAAAAACTACTTGATTTTTTCTATAAGTGTGATCGTTTGGGTCACACCAACGTGAGTTGTTTACAATACTTAGAGGCTGAAGATGCAGGTGGGGACATTTCCAGACTTTATGGTTCTTTGATAAAGGGGGATCCACTACCAAGTCTTGGACAAGGTCGTGTCCCGAGAGAGTAAACTTGTCAGAATGTAGCTTGGGCCCTCCTTACTCGCCTTGTTCGTAACACCCTTAACCATGCTCTGTCTCAAAATCTTCCACCCTCTACCCTTTCCTCCCATATCCACCCAACTGAACAAATGACCATCTCCCCTATTGCCTTTTCCCAAAGCTGAATTGGCAGCAAAATCCTTATATTTCTCCCTAAGAAACCTTCCCAAACACTACGATGCCACCCACATCTGTTCCTCTCAGTACCACTACCGTGATCCCTATTGAAACTGATACAGTACTCTCCAAGACCACTACTCCATCCACAACTACTGAACCCTATGAACCATAAACTTAAAAGAGGAAACACATTCAATATATGATAACTATCTCCGTTCGATTCTGAAATGGTGTTGCACACAATCACATGGTGATAACTCTGGACTTGAATATGTTGAACATGTTGGTATGGATATGACTAAAACCGTTGAACCTGTGCTTGAAGCTTCAAACTCTGATGCTGCCTTTGTGACTGAGGACTCCTCTCCACATTTTGTTGTAGACGGCGATGCTAGTCTGGTGGGTGTGGGGCCGGCCAAAGTATTTTGGAGGCCTTGTGCAAAAAATTAAAATTGGGCTTTTTATAAAAAAAAAAAAAATTGTACATTAAAATCACAATTCCATTTCTAGTTTCTTTTTTTTTTTTTGTTTTTTTTTAATGATATGTTTCTAAAATTTTAATTATAATTTTTTTTTATGTATGTATACTTATAATAATAATAAAAAAAAGCCTTTCTTTTCAAAAAAAAAAAATAAAATAAAAATTGGGCCTTGTGCAATGGCCCAAGCTGCCTAAAGTTTGGGCCGGTCCTAATTGCTCCACAAGCCCGCCATTCGCCATGAATGTTATAGGCTGGAATGCTCGGGGTTTTGGAAAGCTAAGAAAATTCCGTCAGTTATGCTTGCTTATTT
Organism: Cannabis sativa; assembly: GCF_029168945.1. Lineage (NCBI taxonomy): Eukaryota > Viridiplantae > Streptophyta > Magnoliopsida > Rosales > Cannabaceae > Cannabis > Cannabis sativa. The sequence goes on from NC_083607.1 coordinate 58,465,837, forward strand.
CTAAATACATTGCAACCTCAACAAATAATCTCTCTTGCTTTGTTATTGTTGTTAACTATTTGTAATCTATTCTTTATAATATTCTTTACATCATTTACAACACCAAAAACTAATCTAGAATATCCATTAAAATACACATATTTTCGAGCCAAAGGTTATAAATCAATGCTGCCAGAATTGGGATATTGAACCTCTGAATCTAGTTTTGACCTTTCGAAGCAATCCACCCAGTCCAGCCAACAGATCTAAGGGCCAACCTTTGAATCCCATCTAAGCAAAGATCAAGTCCATGCCTATCTGAGACATAATATATTTGAAGAAAATGTGATCATGATTCTCCGATTCATCTTCGGACACATCAACGAGTTCAGCTCTATATGAAATCGACTCAACTTGTATTATTATTTTTTATGGATTTGAATTGGAAAATTTTATTTTGTGATATGAAAAATTAAGAAAAACTATGGGTAATTTTTTTTTAACTATGTATATTGCTTAGAAAATTTTAAAATTTATATTGTGTTTTTTAAACTTGTACTTTAATCTTAATTTAGGGTGCGTTTGGTAATTTTTTTAATCAGTTTTCTTTTTTCTTTTTTAATTATAAAAGTAGAAATATTTTCCATAAACATGTTCTATAAAATTATTTTTATTTTTTAATTTTTTAATTGAGAATCAAAATTTTAAAATTTTGAAAATAAAAAAAATCACTTTCAAAATTTTTGTAAATATTTTTTAGGGAAATTTACACAGATTACTGTGTTTTGCCATTTTCTTTCTTTTATACTGTTACACGCCCAAAATAACTTTTATACTGTTTTTTTTTTTTTTTGAAATTAACTTTTTTTTTTTTTCGGCAGTGTACTGCCAACAATTTTATGTTATTGTTTTGTTTTTTTTTTTTTGATTGATTGGGACTTGGGCTAAAGTTATTTATTTAATTTTTTATTTTAATAGATGTAAAAGTTATTATTTATTATTTTTAATATTTAATAATTATTATTTTTTGAGATAATTTAATAATTATTATTTTGATGAAAAGGTTGATGGGATGTGTCATAAAAGTGACATGTTTTACTTTTTCTTTTATTTAAATAAATTTAAAAATCACACCTCATGTCTCACTCTTTTTCTTTTATTTAAATAGATTTAAAAATCCCACTCTCATTTCTCACGATTCATCTTCTTCACCATCTTTATCTTCTAGCTTTTCACATAAATCTCACCCCCATGTTCTAATATTCATCTTCTTCTTCAAGTTTTTTTTTTCTTCATCTTTACCGTTGTTTTAGTATTGTTCTTCTGTTGTTTTTCATGATTTTTATTTTTTTTTCATGTTCAGTTCTTCTTCTTCATCTTCTTTTCTTTTCTTCTTTTTTTTTTTTTTTTTTTTTTTTAATTTTTTGAAGTTCTTAGTTATGTTTTTTTTTGAAAATATAAGAGTTAGTGTGGTTTTTTTTTGTTCTAATTTTCTAGAACTTTTCTTGCAAATATAGTGCATTTAGTATTGAGGATGTGCACAACATAGTTAATTTTTGATCATTTTTTTCTTTTATTTTTTTTTTGTTTTAGTATTGTTTCAGTATTGTTTTACTGTTGTTTTTCATGATTTATTTATTTGATGCCGATTTCACTGCTCTTGCTCCATCTCGCTGGAATTAATAGGTATTTTCTGGGTGTTCTCGTGTTGTTGTGATGGTTATGTCTGTGAGTGTGGAAGATGGAGGCTATAAATACATTTCTTCTTCGTTCTTTTTGGCTATTTTGTTGGTTTTTTTCTTTTGGTTCTCCTATAAATATATTTGACGAGCTCACTCACAAGAGAGTTTTGAGGTGTGTGTTTCTTTTATATTTTTCTAAGTAGTTATATTTGCTTCATTTGTTTTTGTGTTGTTTCAGTGTTGTTTTAGTAGTTTTTTTTATTATAATTTTCTAGGAATAGACTTGCAAATATAGTTGATTTTGCATCTGGTGTTGAGGTTGTGCAGCAGATTGTTTGTTTTTTTTAATCATTTTTTTCTTTTGTTTTGTTTGATTGTTTTAGTATTGTTTTACCGTTGTTTTGCCATGATTATTTATTGACGTCGATTTTACTGCTTTTGTTTAATCTTGTCGGAATTAATGGTTATTTTCCGGTGTCCTGGTGTTGTTGTGGTGGTTATGTCTGTGATTGTCAAAGATGGAGGCCTCATACTTTTGTTTTGGTATTGACAGTATAAAAGAAAAAAAAAAGGGAGGACAGTATAAATGTTAATTCTGCCGTGTGGCAGTAAAATTGAAAAGTATTACCCCAAATCCAGTATTTTTGTAAAATGCCCTATTTTTTATTTCTTAATCAATATTTGGGACTCCGACTCCAATCTAGAAACTGGGATTCGGACTCTGACCCTGGCCCCAGTCCCGGACCCGGACCACAATCCGAGCCCCAAGTCCGAACGTAGACCCGACTAAAATAAAATTATAAAATAAAAATAAAAATAAAAATTATGGAATACACTTTTGTTTTATGTTTTTTAAATTAAAAAATAAAAGTGGTTAACACATTTTTGCTTTAAAAACACAACTTTTATTTTTATTTTTGTGATTAAAAAATTTTAAAAACAAAAGTGTTACTAAACGCTACTTTAATGTTTTATATAATTTTGAATTGAAAAGTTTTGTTATGGTTATTAAAATAATGACTATTTTTGTTTTTTTGCTTCAATTAAAAGTGTGGTTGAGATTTATGGAAAAAAAAAAGTGTGGTAATCTTATGAGAAAAACATACATATATTTAAGGTCATAAGAAAGTTTTGGATTAAATTTTTAATTTGGTGTAATATATAAGTTAACTTAATTTATAGTTTTCTTTTTAAATCCATAGTTGTGTAACATTAAATATAAACATAATTAAGTTGAGATATGTAAAATAATGGTTAAAATGTAGAAAAAGTCTTGTTTCTAAAACTTACAATGTATAGTGTTGATTAAACTTTTAATTGTAATAATCTTTGTCTTGAATAAAGTGAATTAAGGAATTTACTTTCAAAATAATAAAAAATAATCATAATGTATATATTAACTTTATTATTTTTCTTAAAAATTTGTTATAATATTCTTAGTATTGTATAAGTTTACTTGATAATCAACAAACTTTTTTTTTGCAAAAGAAATTAAAATTTGCTTTGATTGTTTATTGCAATAGGTATGTACAATGACTTTTATGTTGTTTAATAATATTATCTAAATTTTAGAGTTTGAATATCTTAGATATTCATCCATAGCAAAGTATCTTCTGAGATTAAATATGCACTGCGGTCGAATTGGTAGAATAATATGCATGTTAGATAAGTTTGAATATCTTAAATATTCATTCGTAATGAAATAAGTTATGCGATTAATTGCGATCAGATGGGTGATAATTTTTTAAATTTTATATATTTTTTTTTTGCTGTTAATTAATAGGCGATTATTAAATTAAAAAATATTGTATAAACAGAGGAAACGCTTTCGAAATTTTTAAAAATTATATGCTTTTAAATAGTAGAACTAAAATAAAAAAATCAATTTGAAAACTCAATAATTAATACTAACTTAAAATATGATTTAATTATTTTAAGTAGTTTTAATTAAATATGAATAAAGAATGGATGAAAGAAAATAATCGACATCATAAATGACACACGTCAACTATCGTGTGCACGTATCACCAATGGTATAGGAGTTTATATAACCCATCCACCACTAAAAAAAAAAAAAAAAAAATTATTGTAGCTAAAGAAATTAGGTACACTCTCTAATTACAATTTTTATAACATAAGTGCCTCTAAATGTTAATTTTCAATGAGCATGAATATTTGGATGCTTTAGCTTCCCTTTTTATTAATCTGCTGAAAAAACTGCCTCTAAAGACTTATATTGTAGTAGTGTGGCGGGATCCAAATACTCATTTGGGAGCCCCCTACATCAACCAAGACTCTGGGCTAGGGACCCTTCCTGAGGTTGACTGCTATGACTAGGGATACGTTACTCCGAAAATATTTTCCTTCTTGCCACGTGTCAAAAATAATGTCTACATCATAAGGGCCAATTTTTGAGTAAACTTAGTTGTTAGATGAGGTTACTACGCTCATTATGTGATTAAAATGAGGTAGAAAACACTTGAAATTAAGAAAGGTCAAAAAGGGATTACAAAACTCTAAAACTTATGGCGCGTTTATTAAACTGTAACTGAAAGCAGAATAATTAATGGGAGAAATGAATCAGTTTAAAATAGAAAATATTAGGAAACAATATTTTATTATGCTGTTTACTAAATTGTTTGGAAAAAAAAACCATAATCATATTATTTCGTTTACATAACTAAAAAAGGGAATCTGAATACTTTAATTTGACAAAATTATCATTATTAGAACATGTAATTATTTTTTATTTATAGATTTTAAAAGAGCATAGTTGTCTTTTTTGTTTTTAATTAATAAAATTAAAATTAAAATAAACTAAGTTAGGAAAGAGAAAGGTATTCCCTACAAATATGGGTGGAGAACTTTTCCATTTATTTTCTCCCTAATTTGTGTGGGCCCACTAATTTCTTTCTATCCAGAATTTAGTAAACAATTTTGTGGGAATCAATACTATACCATTGATTCTGTTATCCCAATTTTCACCCACATGACATGGCATGTCCACGTGGATAGGATCAATGCCATGTGGAGTACAGCTTGTCAACAAGAAGACCAAGTCATCGTACACAACATATCAGTTGGTGGGAAGTACGAATATTTAAGCAGGACGAAGGGACAACAAACTGGGCACCTTGAGGGGTCTAGCCGACCACCCCTAGCTGGCCCTATGGCCAGCATAGGCCGGACAACCTCAAACAAATGAAGGGCCGACCAGCTTGTACCCCGGCAGGAACTTGGCCAGCAACCTTGCAGACTGGAAAGCACTTGGTGTGCAACCTTCATCTGGGACAAAAATCTAAGCTGCGATTTGGGCTTCAACAACCCACGAAAATAGGGGAGCAATATCAGCTATTTACCTATTTTTGGGGGATAACTAATCTATTTATTATTTATTATTTTATTATGTAACAAGTACTTTATAGTTCCTATTTTTTTTAGGGATATAAGGTTATTATCTTCATGTAATCCTATATAAAGAGCATTAGCCTAACTCTGATTTTTCTAAGTCTCTAGCTCCCTAAAGCTCTCAAGCTCTAAGTCCGAAACCCTAACTCTCTCTCTCCCTCTCTGTTACACGCTCAGGCTATCTCCCTCACTTGAGGTTTGCCTACTTGATTCTCATATTTTTTAATCTTAAGAGAGCCACTTCAGAATCCACAACCCTTGTGATTAGAGTGGTATTATCTCTGGCATTAATACAACTAAAAGAGGAGTAGGTCATTACTCGCTAACTAAGAGGGTCAAACCTCCATAAAAATACCGTGTCTCCTTTACTTTCCTGTTCTTATTGTGTACACATTGTAGCATCAGTAATAAATACGACTCTACTGTCGGTTGTCCAAATCTAAGATCAACAATTTGATGCTTTCATTGAGTGGGAGTTGTCAATTTATCTGATCTAACACTATGGTTAACACAATGAGAACTTTGGCTACAACTTCTGCCTCATTGATTGGGTCTTCCTTAAGACCCTATGACTGCTAATCCTGATGTTCGTGTTCTAGTCACAACTGAAATCTTCACGAATCAGACGAATATGGCCAACCCTGCCAAACCGGCAGACACCACAAACTTGGCCACCACAACTGGTCAGGTTGACACTACCAACCCAATTGGTCTTAATGGCCAACCTTTGCTGCCCCGGTAGGGCCCTCCACTCGTGCCTCATTACTGAAGGAATGGCCAACATGGAGCAACCCCCTGGCACCACCACTGGATCTGGTCCTCGGTATTATGCTGGAGAGACGGGGCCAGGATTTGGTGAGCCTCATGTAGACTTGGGAGAAGATCTCGAGTTGGCCAGACTTAGAGAGGTCGTCTGGCAAGTTAGCCAAACTGAAGAACCACGCGTCGTTGGCTGCAATGCATTCGCACAACAGAAATGCAAATTTCTAAGATGGATGGATGACCAGGAGTACATCCTCCGATCTCACCAGGGCAGAGCTAGACCGCCGTAATAGAGAAGCTAATGACCTTAAAAGGCAGTTTAATGAAAGAACTGTCAGGAGGGGTCAGGATCTCATCAGTGATCCTCTCAAAGGGAGACTAGTCAACAAATTAGGCAAGGTCTACAAACAACGGTCCAACCATGTTCTTTTAGAACCAAAACAAACCTTCCCTTCCAAAGGAGGACAAGTCTTGTCACAAAGATCTAGTGGCGAGAACAGCCAGGCTCTTGCAACCAGCGGCTTAGGGGCTGACCAGGGATATCTAGCACAACAACACCCCCACTTGGCTAATCTTTGGCTCGCCAGCCCCTTAATGGTGCACCTCTGGCCGACCAATAAGGTGAACTTCCTTCTTAGAATATTCGAGAGCGAGTTACCAAAGGCCAATCTTTAACCGGATAGGTTTGAGAACAGATGGAAATACCCAAGACAATAACAACTTGAGAAGTGAGTACAATCACATCAGATACTTAGTTCCACCTAAATCCAGCAATCAGTGTGATCTATCCCCTCTTAACACACAGGTTGCACCAGCCAATCAGGGAAGAATGGGCGCCCAAGCCCTACCTAGCATAGGGATGGCCGGCTAAGAACAGTTTCCCAGAATAAGGCTAATCGGCCATGGTCAGTTCCCTTGCCCAAGGTTGATCGACCAAAGCTAGCTACCAGGTTTAGGGCTGGCCAGCCTCGAATATACCCTCTCCTAGGGTATGGCCAACCAAGTTCTGGCCAATCCAAGGCTGTAGCCTAACCAAGAAGGGCCAATCAACCATGCCCCTATAGCGTCAGATTTTTCTGTGCAAGCATAGTTAGCTCAAATAAGAGACATGATCAAGGGCTTGGTTGGTCTGAAACCTTCAGACCTTGAACTTGATAGGTCAAGGGGCTTACCATTCTTGGCATACATCAATGCCTTACTGTTGCCCAAGTTAAAGATGCTGGTATGGAAGATGTATACTGAACGAGAAGACCCACTGTCACACATCAAGTACTTTGAGATGCAACTTGATCTCCAAAAGATTATTAGTGATGTGCGGTGTTGGATCTTCCCGGTAACCCTGTCAAAAACAGCTAAACAATGGTACTTCAAGCTGGCTCTAGGATGATTCAATTCTTGGAATTAATTTTCCCAAGAATTCTACACTCAGTTCTCATCCTCTAGACTGATACCATCACAGCAAGAAGACCTTGTCGAGGTTAAACAACGACAAGGCAAACCTTTGAAGAATTATATCCAAAGGATCATGGTCGAGGCCACCAAGGTCAAAGGCCTAACAGAAGAAGATCGGTATACGACCATTGTGGGTTCATCCTCCCATTGAGTGACTTCTAGAAGGATATTCGAAGGATCTCAACCAACAACATGAAGGAGTTCCTTGATAGAGCTAACGACTTTATCAAGCTAGAGGAAGCCCTCTAACAAGCCCGAATAGGGCAAGTCAACAATAGGCAGTCTCACGGTGCTTTACAACCCCAAGACCTGCCAGGTGCGCAGACAAGCACTATAGTAGTGCCGCCCATACCTCTAGTGGCAAGAACACTAGGGGCAAGCGCAATAACAATAGCTTTGGAGAGAACATTGATAAAAAGGGGAAGTACAACACTTGCTTCACCCTCCTTACGGAGAAACCTGAGACCATTTACATGGCCACTCAAGGCACTGTCCCATACAAGAAGCCCCCTCCCATCAAAAGGGAAATGAGTAAGAGGTATGTCAAAGTTTTGTCGATATCACAATGACTTCGGCCATGACACCAACGAGTGTCAAAACTTGAGGAGGGATATTGAATTGCTTATAAGGAGGAGCAATCCTCACTTGCCTCGTTATGTGCATAAGCTTCCCAGAACAGAGACGTTATGCCACCTCCAGTGGTGGGTCACGTAGGGGTCATCATTGGCAGACCCCACATTGTTGAAGAAACTAGCAAAGCTAGGAAACACTATGCTCAGACACTTCGCCACGAGCCTAAAAGCGATATCTTGGCTGTTGAAGGAAGGGGCTCCAAGAAATTCAAGCTTGGGGAGACTACAATCTCTTTTACAAAGGGAGATGCTGCCCAAGTCAGCTTCCCGCATAATGACCCCTGGTCATTACTGCACAAATCGGGGACATGACGGTTGCAAGGTGTATGGTGGACAACGGAGCTTCCTCCAACATTCTTTTTAGATCAGGTCCAACTAACTGACTTGGCACCTTGTACACAAGTAATGTATGTCTTCTTTGGCCAAGGCATTACCCCAACAGTTGGAGAGAATCCAACAACCAGATAGTTGATGGCACAATTTGTAGTAATCGACGTGCCCTTAGCCTTCAATGCTATGATAGGTCATCCAACCTTGTATGACCTAAAGGAAGTAGCATCCATCTACCACCTTTGCCTGAAGTTCCCAACAAGGCATGGGGTAGGATGTTTGAGGAGACCAACAGTCTGCCCGTCACTGTCACAACTTGGCCTTGTCCAAAGCCAAGAAAGAGAAGATGCCTGCCAAGAACTCTGATGAAGAGCCCAATAAAGGGCAATGAAGGCCAGCCCAAAGCGGGGAGGTAGACATAGATCCTTGTTTTGGGGATCCTGCAGACAACTTTGGACCTATAGAAGAACTGGAAGAAGTGGATGTTGATCCCACTTTTCCAGCTAGAAGACTCAAGATTGGGAAAGGTTTAGCGCTGGAAATAAAATCAGCATTAGTAAAATTTCTAAGGGCGAACCTGGACCTCTTCGCATTGTCACATGGAGATATGGTCGGAATAGACCCCTCTGTAATGACCCATGCCCTCAACATTGATCTAAACTTCTAACCTGTGCAACAAAAAAAGAGGTTGTTGGACAAAGAGTGTGTCCAAGCACTAAGAGATGAAGTCGAAAGGTTGAGTGCCCACGACTTTATCACCAAAGCATTCTATCCACTTTGGGTATCCAACCAGTGTTGGTGCCCAAACCAAATAACAAGTAGAGGGTGTGCATAAATTTCACCAACCTAAACAAAGCATGTCCAAAGGATTGCTTTCCGCTTCCAAGGATCGCCATCTGGTAGACGCCACAGCTGGCCATGAGATTCTAAGCTTCATGGATGCTTACTTAAGTTACAACCAAATCAAGATGCATCCACCAGATTGAGAGCACACAAGCTTCATGATGAACCTAGGCCTATACTACTACAAAGTCATGCCCTTTGGTCTGAAAAATACAGGGGCCCGGGCCACCTATCAGAGGCTTGTGAACAAAATTTTCAAAGATCTCATTGGCCGCTATATGGAGGTGTATGTGGACAACATGCTAGTCAAGTCCAAAACGGCTTGGGGCATGTGGAGGATCTAGATGAATGCTTCAAGATCCTCCAAAAGTACAACATAAAACTCAACCCCTCAAATGTTCTTCAGAGTAGGCTCGGGCAAATTCTTTGGCTTCATAGTCAATACTAGGGGAATAGAAGCAAACTCGACCAAGATTCAAGCCCTTTTAGACATGAAGTCGCCCACAACAATTAAAGAAGTACAAAGCTTAATGAGACGTATTGCTGAACTAAGAAAATTTGTGTCCAAATTCTAGGACAAATGCATACCCTTCTTTAGTAATAAATACGACTCTACTGTCGATTAGGTCATTACTTGCTAACTAAGGGGGTCGAACCTCTATAAAAATATTGTGTCTCTTTTACTTTTCTGTTCTTATTGTGTACACGTGGTAGCATCAGTAATAAGTACGACTCTGCTGTCGGTTGGCCAAATCTGAGGTCAACAGATTTCCATTCTCTTTAAGTAAACATGCTATTAGTGTGATGAAAACATGTCTGGCGACATTTCGCCTAGCACCAGGCGTCATGGGAACAGTTGTGCTACAGTTTTAGGAAAACTCCTCTTTCAACATGGGAACAGTTGGGTTTGTCTTTGCTTCATTCTCATAACCTTATTCACACCCATTTAAGGGCTGATAACAATCATGAAGTGTTGGGAATTAGAATCTTGAAATTGTGGTTCACACCCATTTATTTGTTATTATTTTTGATTTATTACTTTTTACTAGCTCTTCAAATAGTTTTATGAAATGTTTTGAGTATATATGAGTCCACACATGTTGTTGCACTTTTTAATAATTTTGATGCCTTTTACGGTTTATGTGTCTTTTATGGCATTTGTGTCATTTTTTTGTGGCTTGTCCCTTTAAGTTTAGGGTAGTTTTGTGATATGGTCACTTGGCAAGAGAAGTAATCTATTTTGTGCTCATAATTTCTATTTCAACAATTTTTCTGTTTTAACAGATAAGTATTTCAAGTCTTTTAAGTCCTTAAATTTAAGATGGATTAGTTTACCATCTTTCTTTCGCTTTATCTTTTTTCATTATATTGTGTGATAATATAGTTTTATGTTTGGTTGTTTTTGTAGGTTGTATCGTGGAGAGCCTACACTTACAGAGAATTTATCGATAAGTTTAATTTTAAATATAATATGTTTGATATTGATTTTCTGCAATTTTTTATTAGGGTTCTATTTTGTTGTTACTAGCCAAAGGGTAATACCTTTGGCTAGTTTTTCTTAGAAATTTTGGTTGGTTTTTTTAGTTTTTTAGTATTGTTGAGCTAGTGATATGGGTTGTGTGTTAAATTCTAAGTTTATTTTTAATTTTATTTTGAAGAATGTCATTCTAATATAACTGTGTTTTTTTGGTTTGGTGTTGTGATGTTTTTCAGTTTTGCTAGCTCTGACGACAATTTTATATTGGTAAGGTATTTTTTCAATGTGATGGGGTGCTGTTTGATTATGTTATTAGCTTTATTGTCAAAATTTCCGGGGCAGTTTTGTCCCATGTGGCTGGGGATAAGAATTCTGCAGCGCATAATTTGGCAAAGCATGCCCTTCGGTTAGACGATGAGCTATCCTAGCTCGAGGAGGTGCCAATGTCGATTGTGGATGGTTGTTTTGTTTATCATGTGTGATTTTAATCACCGCGTCAAAAAAAAATAGACTTATGTGGTTCATATTGTGACACACTAGTCTCTATAAAGAGAACATATTGTTAGAAACTCTCTTTAGCTTTGATAAATTTAGAAAATTGATTTCTATTTTTTTCTTTTCTTAAGTACTTGTGGTAAAGAAAAATATATTTTTGGACAAAGGTCCAAGACTTTGTTCAAATATGTAAATGAAAAATGCCAAAGGACACTAGTGGTGCATAGTATCCTCCTATGTGTCAATATCACTATCGGTCCAATTAATTATCGGGTCTCATATAGTTTAATATAATAACTTTTCGGAAGTATCGCTAGGCAATGACAACGCAACATGTCGAGAGAGTGTTAGACACCACTAGTGCCTAATAGCAATGCTTTATGTAAATTATGGTTCATTGATTGAGCGTATTGAGGTGTCAAATAACTAATGTAAATGAATTTGGTAGGGGCCTTTTTTTCATTAATTAGATGGGAAATTATCATTCCACTAATAAAAGTTAGAGGACTATTGCCATTAACGCCGCCACCTCCATCTCCATTGAAGCATCTTGTATTTGTTTTGTTGTAATAAATGAAATTCCAATGTTAAGTTTATACCAATGAAATATATTTACTTAAAAAAAAAAAAAAAAAGCTAATTTATATATGCGCCTCAAGATTTTTTTTTGTTTTTTTTTTGATTTATTTTTCACATCTAAAGATTTAGCAAAAAAATAAGCAAATGTTACATTGAGCACAATTATTCCATGGTTTGCTCCAATATATAATAGAAAATTAAAATGTAAATTAATATAAAACCAATTATCATTAATAATAACTAATAAATTAAAAGAAAATTCATAAAAATTAAAATGTACAATGTTACGGTTAAAAAAGTATATTAAGGTCACTCATGAATTATACTATATATATATACTAATTTTGTAAAAGTTAAATTGTGTATTTATTGATGTGCTAAATTTAACAAAATATTTTTGTTAAATTTAGTGAAACTTTTAAGATTTGCTAATATTTGACCTAATTTTTGAGATTTTCTAATTTAGTACACAATTGGAGAAATATCATTTACAAAATTCTAAAATATAATGTTGCTTTTATATCACAAATGTGGTACTCTATCTTAGATGCTCTAAAACTACGAACACTTTCTATGCATATTATTATTATTATTATTATTTTGAAAAAAATAGTCTCATGAAATACCATCCAAGAACAAATCACTTAAGGGGGCCGAAAGCTAACAAATTTATTGATAATTAGCATCAACCAAAATAGATTTCTGAATGCAAGATGGATAGCCAGGCCACCAGACAATACTAGAAGTAGCTTTCAATACAAAAATATTAGCAAGAGAGTCAGCCACTACATTAACAGTTTTGGTACAAAAACTAAAACTCACAAAATTAAACTTGGAACATAAATTTCTAACATCATCAAGAATTAATCCCAAAAAAGAATCTAAAACTAACGAATTTTGGAGCTTACAAACCAATCTTTGATAATCAGATTCAACATTGAGAATTCCAAAAGAGATACATCGGGTCAGAGCATTCTAAATCGCTAGTGCTTCAGCCCATTCTGGTATGAAATTTTCGTCTACTCTCCAAGCTGTCAAAGCATAAACTTTGCATTCAGAGTCTCTTATCACCATACCAAGGCTACAAGACGCATTAGGGGCATCAATGGCAGCATCTATATTTATTTTGCAAAAACCACCAGGGGGACGAAGCCATCGGGGAGGCGTTGAAGGAGTACGCGTTTGTTATCCCAAAATTGGCACTTTGACGTGGCATCACAATAATGGTGACACGTGGCATCAACTTAGAGCACCTGGTCGGATCAACATGCCGAGCAGGATGCCTCGGTGGCATGTCCATAATGGAATACTCAACGAGTCGTGCAGAATGAGCAACACTTAGCCAATTCAGCCAAGCACTCCGTGAGTCACCAGCTCAATCCCTATAACTCAGGGATCAACTTGCGTGGATATGGCGTACACACGATTCCACTATCGGTGTATACGGCCTCAATCCCACGATCCTAGCATTCAGCAATGATCCCACGATCTTTGTGTTTATGCGCTTTGTAACGAGAGAGAAAACTCTTCTTCCTCAAGTTTCCTACCCTATAAATAGTGAGGAATGTTCACTGGGCAAGAAAGAGAGAAAAAATACGCCAAAACGCTATAAGCTAAGGCTATCTAAGAATTATATATTCAGAGATACTATTGTAAGAGCTATAAGAAAAGGAATCTTCTTCCTTATTCTTAAGTCAATACAACTAACGAGGATTAGGCTATTACCGAACTGCTCGAGGCTGAACCTCTATAAAATTTTTGTGTCTTATTATTATTATTATTTGCTTTATTACGTATTCTTATTACGACATATCGTTTATCGCTTATTAAAAGACTCATTGTCGTTGGCTAAAAGCGAAGTGATCAACATTTTGGTGCTTTCATTGAGAGAAGAATCACAGATCGCTCTTTCAACACGATGGTGCAAACTCGCAGAGGCCTGTCAGACCTAGCAAACTCACAGCCGCTGGATCCGATGTTGCAGGACCCAGCAGTTCGACGGTTCCACCCGCTATCAATCCTGGACAGACGGGAAGCGTGGTGAATGATGGAACAACTCCTGTTACTGAAACTGCGCCTGGTGTGCAAGAGACCAGAAATAACGGTTCTGCACACAGCCAGAATGTTCATAGCATGACTGTTCCACCAGGCATCAGCGCCCAGACAACCATCGCAGATGCAACCGAATTGCAAAATCTCCGTGCTGCGCTTGGACTCATGCAGGGCCACAACAGTACCCTGCATCACGATCAGGAGGAGTTACGTGTCGCAGTAAACCTCGCGTTTGACGAACAGAGGCGTATGTTCGCCAAGTGGAGAGATAAAGAGATGGAGGTATTAAGGGCTCACCATGCAGAAATCGAAGATCGTAGTCGGCAAGCTACTGTGCTGATACGGAGAGCCTATCAAACTGTAGGCCAGCAGGCACCGAGCGTCATTCCTCTTGGAGAAGCCGAGGATGACCCAACGGTGAATGCCTCCTAGACAAACAACGGTCAACTGTCCAATCCCCGGTCACGAGTTCCACTCGTGGGCCAAGAGGTAGGCGGACAGACCTTGTTCGGGAATTCATCAGGAGGAGTTATGCTCGATGGATCCACTCAGAACAATGGAGCCATTCCACTTGCCAACCAAGCGAACCAATCGCTAAGGCAGCCAGGGTCTTCTGTGTTCGAAAGGTTGGGAACACCCCGCGACCTAAGGGACGACCTAAACAAAAGAAGGGGAGCAGACGAGCAGAATACTACAACGAATGTGCAGTCTAGAGCCCATACTCAAATCCCCGCTCAGAAAGACGCTGACGTAGCCCAACCCGACCAGAATGCCAACGAACTCAGCCCAGCCGTACAGGCCCAGCTTGACGAACTGAAGAATATGTTTCATGGCATGGCCGGGCAGCGTAACAATGATCTTGAGTTGGACCGCGCACGCGGAACTCCTTTCTCGTTAGAAATCAACCTCCTGCCACTGCCTCACAAGTTCAAGATGCCAACGTGGAAGATGTACTCTGGAAGAGAAGATCCTCTCTCTCATCTCAAGTATTTCGAGATGCAGATGGATTTACAAGGAGTGCGAGGAGACGTATGTTGCAGAATCTTCCCCGCAACTCTGTCGGAGGCCACACAGCAATGGTATTTCAAGTTGGCTCCACGAAAGTTTAGTTCATGGAAAACTTTCTCTTCGGAATTCATGCACAATTCTCTTCCTCGCGCCAACTCCCATTGCATCTGGGGGATTTGGTCGATGTAAATCAGTGACCAGGCGAACCACTCCGGGCATACATCAGCAGATTCATGACGGAAGCGACCAAGGTGTCACGGGTAACCGAAGATGGAAAGTTATCCGCGATATTGGGGGGCATTGAAGTCCTTCGCGAACTATGGAAGGACATAAGGAAGAACCGACCGTTCGACTCAATGAGCGATTTCCTCGATTGAGCTGAAGGTTTCATCAAGCTCGAAGAAGCCATTCAGCGAGCAGAAGGTGAGCAAAAGTCGAACAAAATGAAGGCTCCTTCTACTGGAACGTCCACCCAGCTTCCCCAATATTCTGGCAGCTCAAGTGGCAAGGGTTCAGACAACAACCACAAGCAAGGGAACGAGAAGAAGGGAAAGTTCACCGAAAAACCCGGACAGACTCCCCAAGATCGCGCCAAACACACTGCATTCACTATCCTAACTGAGGATATAGAAAGTGTGTATATAGCAACTCAGTCGTTAATTCCATACAAGAAGCCCGGGCCCATGAAGAAAGATACCAGCAAGAGGGACATGACAAAATTTTGTGGGTTCCATGGAGACTACGGCCACGACACCAACGAATGCTACAACCTGAAGCGGGAGATAGAACTTCTGATCAAGAAGAACAACCCGCACCTACAGAAGTATGTCAAGGCCAACCAAGGTCAGAACAACCAGGATCTGATGCCTCCGCCAATAGATGGACACTTGCAAGTCATCATTGGCGGCCCGCACATCGCTGGAGACACGGGCAAAGCTCGGGAACGATATGCCCACACAGCTCAGTACGAGCAAGAAGAAGTCATCCTAGCCGTAAAAGAAAGGAAGCCCAAAGTTCCACGAGCAGGAGAACCAACCATAACATTCAACGACGAAGATGCTGTCCAGATAAAAATTCCGCACAACGACCCGCTGGTCGTGGAAGTCCAGATAGCAAACAAAATGGTGCCCAGAACCATGATTGATAATGGGGCTTCTTCAAATATTTTGTTCAAGACTGCCTACGAGAAGATGGGGCTCCAGCTCAAGGATTTAACTCCATGCCTTCAGCCCGTCTATGGTTTCTCCGGTCAAGGAGTTACGCCTCTAGGACAAATCCGCCTACCCCTCACAGTTGGACAAGCTCCAACGAGCATAACTGTCATGGCACAGTTCCTGGTATTGGATGTTCCTTCAGCCTTTAATGTAATGCTAGGCCGACCAGCCTTGTATGACTTAAAAGCTGTCACATAAATATTCCACTCGTGCATGAAGTTTCCAACCAAAAACGGGGTAGGGTGTCTTAGAGGGAACCAGCAATCTGCTCGGGAATGTTACAACCTTGCAGTGGCCAAGGCTAAGAAGGAAATATCCTCCAGCCAGAACCCGGACAAGGGAATAAATATTCCCAAGTAGGAAACCGCCCAAGGCGAGGATGAAGATGTGGATCCTCGACTTGGGGACCCAAGCAGCAATGTTAGACCTGTGGAAGAATTAGAAGAGATCGAGGTCGATCCAGATATCCCAGCCAGAAAGCTGAAAATCAGAAAAGGTTTGTTGCTCGAAGTCAAATCGGAATTGATAAAATTTCTGAGAGCAAACCTAGACATTTTCGCCTGGTCACATGCGGATATGGTCGGAATCGATCCTTCTATCATTTCGCACGTCCTAAATATCGATCCTAATATACGGCCAGTTCAGCAAAAATGAAGACTGCTGGATAAAGAACGAGCAGTAGCCCTGAAAGACGAAGTTGAAAAGCTGCGCAACAACAACTTCATTCTTGAAGCTTTCTACCCGGCTTGGGTCGCGAATCTCGTACTCATGCCTAAGCCAAACAAGAAATGGCGAGTCTGTATTGACTTCACAGACCTCAATAAGGCGTGCTCTAAAGACTGTTTCCCACTTCCAAGAATCGATCAGCTCGTCGATGCATCCACCAGACCAAGAACATACAAGTTTCCGGACAGATATGGGTCTCTACTGCTACAAAGTCATGCCATTCGGTCTTAAAAACGCCGGAGCAACATATCAAAGAGTGGTCAACAAAATTTTTAAAGACCAGATCGGCAGAAACATGGAAGTGTACGTGGATGATATACTCGTCAAATCCAGAAAGGCTGGGGGGCACATAGACGACTTGGACGAATGTTTCAAAGTCCTCAGAAAATACAACATGAAATTGAATTCCCTAAAATGCTCCTTCAGAGTCAGCTCGAGGAAATTGCTAGGCTTCATTGTCAACGCTCGAGGAATTGAAGCCAATCCAGAAAAAATCCAAGCCCTCCTGGATATGAACTCGCCAACAAAAACCAAAGAGGTACAAAGCCTAACTGGTCGAATCGCCGCACTCAGCAGATTCGTGTCAAAATCAACGGATAAATGTGTCCCATTCGTCAACATCCTGTGAGGAAACAAAAAGTTTGAGTGGACAAAAGAATGTGAAAGAGCTTTTCAAGACCTAAAGGCACAGCTCGCAAAACCTCCCGTCCTCTCTAAACCTCTGGACGGTGAGGAACTAGGGATATACCTGGCAGTAACGGAGCATGCCATAAGCGCCGTACTAATTAGGGAAGAAGATGGCGTGCAACATCCAGTCTACTACATCAGTAAAAGACTCGTCGAGGCCGAATGCCGATATCTGTTGATAGAAAAGCTCGCCTACTGCCTCATCTTAGCAGCAAGAAAGCTAAAGCCTTATTTTCATGCTCATCTTGTTCGGGTGTACACCGACCAACCACTACGGCAAATACTGCAAAAGCCAGATGCCTCTGGGCGATTACTCAAATGGGCGGTGGAATTGGGGCAGTACGAAATCGATTTCCAACCCCGAACAGCTATCAAAGGCCAAGCTTTGGCCGACTTTGTGGTGGAATGCACAGGAAAAACTGAAAGCATCCCAGAAGGCGATCCCGAGCCAACACCACAGCCGACCAGCACTAAAACCAAGCCAACCTGAAAGCTTCACGTGGATGGATCGGCCACAGATCAGCTATCCGGCGTAGGAATTGCCCTTGTCACACCTGGGGGCAACACTTGCATGCAGCGGTCAAATTCGGATTCAAAGCCTCCAATAATGAGGCCGAATACGAAGCCCTAATTGCTGGACTCAAACTAGCGAAGGAAATAAAAGTCGAGCACATCGAGATCTGCAGTGACTTATAACTGGTGGTTAATCATGTATCTGGTGAACACGAGGCTCGGGGAGAAAAAATGATAGCATATCTAAGCAAAATACATGATCTGCTTGCACAGTTCAAAAGCTACAGCCTCAAGCAGATTCCAAGAGAGGAAAATACAACTGCAGATGCGCTAGCCCGTTTGGCGAGCAGCAATATAAGTGACAAGGCAAACCTGATCCCGATCCAGTTTCTTGAAGAGCCTAGCATCACAGGCACAGAAGAAATCAAAATGATCGATACATCTCCGAACTGGATGACGCCAATAGCAGCCTATCTCAACTCTGGGGAACTCCCAGATAACCGAAATGAAGCTCGGAAAATGAGAAGAAAGGCAGCACGGTACATCATCATAGATGGGATCATGTACAAAAGAGGATTCTCAATGCCATTACTCAGGTGCGTCACACCAAATGAAGCTGCAAGGCTTCTATATGAAGTTCACGATGGATTCTGCGGAAATCATGCAGCCAGACAGAGCTTATCGAAGAAAATTCTAAGGCAAGGCTACTTCTGGCCGACAATGATTGAAGATTCGAAAGCCTACGTAAAGAAGTGCGACGAATGCCAGAGATTTTCAAAGATACCAAGAGCTCCGCCCAACGAGCTGACATAGATGTAAAGTCGGTGGCCCTTTGCCATTTGGGGAATTGACCTAATCGGGCAATTACCTAAAGGTAAAGGCGGAGTGCAGTACGCAGTGGTAGCAGTTGACTACTTTACAAAGTGGACTGAAACCGAACCACTGACAACTATCACATCAAAGAAGGTTCAAGACTTTATAGTGAAGAACATCATATGCCGGTTCGAACTACCGTACAAAATAGTCTCGGACAATGGCAAGCAGTTCGACAGTCAATCTTTCACTGATTTCTGCGCGAACCATGGCATCATCAAAAAGCTTCTCCGCAGTGGCACATCCACAAGCAAATGGTCAAGTTGAAGCAGTCAACAAGACCCTGAAGGACACACTAAAGAAGAAGCTCAAAGATGGCTAAGGAAATTGGCCGAAAGAACTCCCCGAAGTTCTATGCTCATACCGTACAACGGAAAAAACATCAACCGGTCAGACACCATTCTCAATGGCGTACGGTTATGAAGCTATGTTGCCCGTCGAACTCGAACCACCATCCCACAGAAGGTTGACGTACGATCAAGGTACCAATCACATACTCCTTACAGAATCACTTGATGAAATCGAAGAAAAATGAGCAACTGCAAACTTAAAGTTGGTAGCTCATCAACAAAAAGTGGCTCGGTATTTCAACAAACAAGTGAAAGCTCGGAAATTCTTCGTGGCAGATATGGTCCTAAGAAGGGTATTCCTAAACACCAAAGACAGCACGTCAGGCGTACTGGGACCCAACTGGGACCTTATCAGGTGGTCGAAGTTCTCAACTCCGGAGCATACAAACTTGGTAAGTATGACGAAAAAATGCAACTCATTTTAGTACCATGATACTGGAATGGAGAACATTTAAGGAAATACTACCAATGAGTACTCAGGTCGGGTAGACCACTTCAAAGTACTCAGGTCAAATAGAGCATATCAAAGTACTCATGTCGAGTAAACCACATTAAAGTACTATTGAACATTCACTATAAGTGAATGGCCTCTTGGGCGGACTCCGCGCAAAGGTTTCCGAAACAAAAGTACTCAGGTCGGGTAGACCACTTTAAAGTACAGTTTCTTATTTGTTTTATGTCATGTTAAGCTAAAAAGATCCATTGGATCACTAGCTCTGATGTAAGTTACTACGGTAACAAATACATTTTCGATCAATAAAAGAATAAAGATAGTATTTCCAATTGTATTGAGTCGAAAAAATCAGCATGATTATAATTTACCTAGAGTGCGTACAAAAGGTTCGGTCGAACCCAAAACACCGAACAAAAAAGAAATATATTTGTAAAGACAAGTGACCAAGAGTCATACGTCTGCTCGTTCACTTGGGGGCACCTATACCTGTACAAAGCATCTGGTAAACATAAAACAAAAACAATTGCACTGCAATTATAAACAGAGAATGAAATTCATGAAGGATAACAAGAGCATAATGTACCGGGATTAAAAGCTGCCCGGTCAGCCCGTTGTCCAAAAAATGAAAATTAATTCCAAGTTTAAAGACCGCCTTGCCGGTCATGATTTCTTAAAGGCATTACATCCATATATAATATATATATATATAAATAGGAGAAATAAAAAGATCAATGTTCAAACGGCTGGAGTCCCAGGCTCTGGATTTGGTTTTTCTAAGCCGACTGGAGCAGGAGGATCTGTTGTTTGAGCAGGAGAAGCATCAGCAGCCTGGTCAGAAGCTTGGTCGGAAGTTGAAGCAGCCACCTCTTTCCCACCATAGGCAACTTGGGCCGCGCAGTACTCGAGGTACATTTCCTTGGCGTCGCCTAAGTAGTCGAAGTTGGCCTGGGGATTAGCCTTCCAAAAATCAAAGAAGAGCTCGAGGCCGGCAGTCTCCAAAGCATCTACCTTCTCCCTCAAACGGTTCGCCTCGACCGCCTGAGCGTCCTTATCATCCTTCAGCCGAAGAAGGACCTGCCGCAGAGAAGTCCTCTCATCTTGAAGACGATCAACATCAGCAGATAAAGACTCGATGATTTCCTCAAAGCGATCAGCAGCCTCGAGGTCCTTTGTCAGCACGGTGACCTTCTTCTTGGTAGCAAAAAGCTTCTTGTTGGCCTCACCCAACTCATGGCGAACAGCTGCAGTCTCCGCCCTGGCCTCCTCAGCTTTCTTCTTGGCCAAATCTGCCTCCGCCCTCAAGGCGTCGGACAGAGCCATACTCTTGGAAGCAGCAGATTTAGCCCAGGAGTAAGCATAACCCAGCTTCAAACCTGCCTGCACAAAGGAAAAGGTCAGCATATGAAGCTAAGTATGAAAAGCTAAAAGGGAAGTGTCGAAAAGAAAAGACTAACCCTGGTAAGCTCCTGTAAGACGCCGCCCACCAACACATCCAGAGATGAGTGGTCCGCACCAGCCAACTTCTCACCGACCTCAGGAACCAGCCGGTTCATGTGATGAGCCATCACCTCCCTGCCCTTCTTGACCTCAGTCAGCACGGGCATGGATGGAGTTGGTGCCTGCATCCGTTTAGGAATCCTCCTGACCAACTCGGACCCAGATGTTGGTGGCCCAGACCCCTTAGACTTGGCAGATATGGGAATGGAAGGATTTGCAGTAGTCAGCTCCTCAGAAAGATCAATGATCTCTCCAGAAGGCCTCTTCTCTGAAGACCCCTCTCCGACCTTGGAATTCTTGGTCGGAGGGGAAGCACTAGAGCCTCCGCTCATCCTCTTCCTTAAGGCGTCCATCATCTGCCGAGACATGTCTGCACAAAGCAAAAACATCATGGTTAGCAAAAACCAACAAAAAAATACAAAGTATGGAAGCCAAGAAGCTGAAAAAAGAAGCAAAGCGCAGAGTGACTGTCCGTCCAGAAAGTCAGAAGTCCATCATCACCTGACATCGACTTTATCTCAGCCATAACGACCTTCCCTTTTCCAGCATAAGGATGGGATGGCCAAACAGGTAAAATGGGCTCCCTTATGTGAATGCCGTGTTCCACGGGCCTGGGCGTGGCCGGGAGTTTCTTCTTCCTCCTCAAAGGAGCCACCTACTCAGCCTCAGCCTCGACTTCATCTTCAGGATTCATAGGCTCCTGAGCGTAGTGCTTTGCCCGAACACCGCCCTTCAACTTAGCCTCCCGCTTAAGTTGAATCAGCTCATCCTCCAAATGAGCTCGTTCAGGCCGAGCAGCAGCAGCCTTCCTCTTATTCCCCGTCACGGACTTAGAAGAAAAGTCCTCAGGGTAGAGCCCGTACTGCATCAGATTTGCATCGAAGGTCAACCGGATAATATTCCTGTCTTCCGCCAGCAACCGGGCAAGCTTCTGAGCCTATCCCTAAGGGTAAGAGTGAGGGGAGGACGGTGATATGTTGCAATCTACTGAAACCGAGTCCGGGTGATGTTCGGATCCTTCACCATGAAGTACTCATCAACAAAATGCCCTATTTTACTGATGGCCTATTTGTCCGTCCCGCTCAACCACTTGAAGCCTGGCTGAGAGAAGTAAAAATACCACGACCTGCCTTGCTTGAGGGTAGACTTCAGGTCAAAGAACCAAGCAACCTCGTGAGGAGAAGGAACACCCCATTCCTGGGAAGCATAGAGGACGAAGAGGGCAGACAGATACCTAATGCCCTTAGGAGTGATCTGGGCCGGGCAGAGGCCGAAGAAGTCCGCCACATCCCGGAAGTATTTGTGCAAGGGCATCAATGCCCCTTGTTGGCCGTGAGCCCCCGACCAGGCGCACATCCCCTTACTAGGGTTTGAAGCGCGATTGTTGTGGGCGGGAATGAAGCAGTCCAGCTCACCCAGGTATCCGTCCTGGTCGAGAGTGCGGAGGCGCGCCTCCAAAATCTTGGACGTAGGACTCACCCATCTGGCGCCCAAGGCACCCTGCCTCCTATGAGGAACCGCCTCAGCAAGCTCCTCGGTGACGTAGTCAACGCCTGCAACCAGGACGTCCCCGTCAGCATCAACTGGTTGCCCAGCATCATTGTACTCCCCATAGTTAGGGGGTTCAATCTCCTCCTCTCCCTCAGCAGCGGGAGGGCTGCCCGGACGTGCCTCGTCTAGCTCCTCAACCTTTTGGACTTCAGCGTCCCCCTCACGGTCCTCCTCCAATGGGACCGCCAAATCCTGTTCGGCGTCGGGCAGGGTGGCAAGCCGAACCACCTGGGGATCAGAAGCGTCAGCCAGACGCGTAATTTTCTTCGTACGAGCCATCATTCTATGGCTGGGTACGGAATCAGAAGAAGGATTAGCACGAAGATGAGGGTGGACTTCGTGCAGAAGTTGAAGCAGTTCCTAGTCGATTTGATGCTCGCAGTACTACAATTTGGCTTTTTAGTGACACTATTTAGTGACATGCACAAAAGTGTGGGTCACTATAGAGTTAGGAGTAACTTTTAGTGACATGCATAATTAGACTCCAAACATTAGGTGTTAGTCTCTTGCAATGTGTGTCACTGAAAATATAGAGTGTCACTAAAGAGTGAATATAAATTTTTCTAATTTTTATTAATTTAAAAAATATTGACCTATAGTGACGCGCCAAATATGACTGGGTAAATATATCCCCTCACACTTAGCGCGTCACTATATCATAATTATATTTTTTTAAAAAAGAAAATTTATCTATAATTAATAAATAAATAATAAAAAATAAAACAACCCTATCACTTTTACAAACCCTATCAGTTTACTAAGTAAATAATAAAATAGTAAAATAATAAAATAATAAAATACATTGATCATTGGGAATCCAAATGAGTAATAAATACAGTTGTATTCTTTATTGTTTATTCATTTCAATAATAATAATAATAATAATAATAATAATAATAATAATAATTTATTTCTCTCTCTTGGTTACTTAAAACTACCTAACCCTAACTCTTTCTTTCTCTAACCTTGTCACATTTTCTTTCTCTAACCATTAACTCTTGTGAAAATTACATCAAATATGGGTTTTTAAAAATATTTTACTTAAATATGGCATTTTTAAGTTTGTACACGTTTTATGGTAGTTTTGTATTTTTAAATTTTATTATGGGATTAAATTTGCCATATTTGTGTAAAATTATTTAGAAAGCCCATATCTGATTGATTTTCTCTCAAAATTACAATCTCACTTTACAAACTCATTCCACAAACCCACTCCACGTCTTCTTCTTCTTCTTCTCCAATCCCCATTGATATCAACTATACACCCATTGATTCCTCCTTTTCACATGTAATTTGTTTTTCTGAAATTCACTGTAACATTATTTGAAAGCTCCTTCGCCATCTCCCAAGTTTGAAAGTTGTTTGTCGTAAGTCTCTCTCAAAACATTACAGAGCCGTCGAGAAGTGGTGAGTGATCTTCGTAGCTTCTTCTTTCTTCCTCCTTTCACTCTCCATCGTTCTTTGATTTTTTTTCGACGCTTGTCGCCAGCAGAAGCTGCAATTTTGTATTCAGTTTGAAGATTTGATTTTTTTTTAAAAAAAAAAAAAAAATTAATAAAGGTTGAAATTTTCGGACTTTTATAATGGAAGCAAAGTTGTTATTTATTTTAAAAAACATTCATGTGCATTAAAACTAGAAAGCAAACGGAAGAAAACGTAAAACTAGTTGTAATATTTTATAATGGAAGCAGATGGAAACCGGTTCTCCTACTAAACATGCATACATTGGGAATAACATTAATCTTGCCAAAAAGGTCAAAGTGCCCATTAAAAAATGAGCATGACGAGAATTAGAGTTTGTGTTATGTTTTTATAGAAACTGGTTTTAATTCATTCCTTTTGGCCAACTATGTTAATGGTGTTTGATAGAACTAGTTTCAGTACTTTTTTTTTTTTATCAATTAATGTGTTATTTTTTAGTTGATGTTAATGTGATGAAACTGGTTTAGTATTATTTGTTTGTTGTTGGTTATAATGTTAAAAGTTTGGTTTGATTACTTAGTAGCATTATTATATTTTGTGAAATATTGGTTAAAACCAATTTTGTATGATGGATGTAGCTTTGATGTAAACTCTTTGTTGTCTTATTTAGTTTAGTTAAACTTAGTTTCTGTTTTAAACTGGTTTCGCAGGTTTGAAACCGGTTTCACATTAGGGTTCTGTAATGAGTAGTTGCTCAATTTTATGAAATTATTGTATATTTTTTAATTTTAAGTTTCCTTTTATTATTTTGTACTTATATTTTGTTTTTAGATTTTTGTTGTACATTGTATGTTATTTTAATTATATTTGCAAGTTTTTAAATTTTTTTGTTTGTGTCTGATTTTTTTTTTTTCCATATGGTTGATTGATGAACTGGTTTAAGTTATCTTCTTTATTTATCATTTGATGTTTTGTTATAATTTTTGTTACGATGGTTCATACTTCATAGGTTAAAACTGGTTTGTTATTGTACGTAATTAAGCTTTAAGTTTTACTTTTTCTTTTGTTATTTTAGAAATCTAGTTTCGCTGTGTAAAATTTTCAAATAGGTGATAAGTAAAACTGGTTTCTGATAATTTAATTTTCTAAGCTATTTGTTAAAAAAAATAAAATAATGTGCTATATTTTTTTTTACTAGCTCGGTTTTGTGTTTCAAATTTTATGTTTATTCAATTTTTTTTACGTAATTGCCTTCTCTATTTAACATGTTTAATTGGTTGTTTAATGAAACTGGTTTCTTTGTGTCAGATTTTTAATTGTTTAATGTAAATAATTTCTCTATGTCAAAAATTTAATTGGTTGTTTAATGTTACTGATTTTTATGTGTCAAAAATTTTATTTGGTTAGTTAATGTACCTCGTTTCAATGATTTAAATTTATTTATGTGTTAAGAATTCTCCTATGGTGGTCTACTTTTTTTTTTTAATTTATTAATTATTCTGTTTCAATATATCATTTTATTATTTTAAGTTTCTTATGTTTTTATTTATATTTTTTAGGTAATTGTATTTAGTAACGGGTTTTTGTATTTAATTTTTGTTTTAGATATTTTGGCATTTGGTTTATGTAAGTTAATTTTTAATAATTATTTTACGAAACTGGTTTTTTATATCAAATTTTTGCTAAGTTGTTTAAAGTAACATATTTTTGTTAGTTTATAAGTCATTATTAAAAATAATTTTATGGTATGTATTTTTATTTTTATTTTTTGAGTAACTGGTTTTTGAAATTAATATATCTTTTTATTACTTTAGGTGTCATATGTTTGTTCACTTTTTAGTTGATTGTAATATGAAACAGGTTTTTGTATTAAATTATTGTTTTTGTTATTATATGTAACTTATTTTAAAATTTAGTTTTTAATTTGGTTAATTTACATAACTGGTTTCTTGGTGTTATATTTTGAACTAGCTGATAAATATTACTGATTTCTCTTTGTCAAATTCTAAGGTCCAACTTCGGTGACAACTCCAACATCCAGCATCGGTGGCAACTTTGATGTCTAATTACAGTAATTTTTCGGTAGCGACGACTTTTTCGACGATGATAGCAATTATGTTGAATATTCCCATTCTATTCTTTGCTTTTATTGCGGCTAATATTTTGTTTTTTAGTGGATAGTGACGGTTTTGTGTAGTGGGTTGATAATCGAGTCTTCGAGCTTCTCAAAAATTTGTAATTAGTTTTAATTTTGGTCTTGTGTTGGTTTGAGTTTTGATACTGGATTGGTGGTCAAGTCTTAGAGATTCTAAAATGCATGTAAATTTATATTAGTATTTGTATTTGTAACCAGTTTTTTTCGTTAAGAAACCAGTTTTTGATTATATACAGTTAATTGGTTTATTAATTTATCATCTTAATAAAATTATTTTAATATTCCTTCAATTTATTAACAAAAAAAGAATCAGTTGACATCATTTTTTTATTCCAATATTTTATTTTCTAAAAAAGAAAAAAAAAACACAATTTTAAAGTTTTTTTATGGAATTTCTTCTTATATACAATGATTTTTTCCCATATTCTTAAGTTTTTGTTAGAAAAGCCATATTTTGTACATTTAAGTTTTTATGCCATATATATCAAAACTTACATTTGTTTTCCCATATTTTTGTAAATAGCCCTTAACTCTTTCTTTCTTTCTCTGACGGCGGAAGCACCTCCCAGGAGCGAACTGACGGCGAAAGCACCTCCCAGCCAGCGAACGACGGTCGAAGCACCTCCCAGCCCCAGCGAACGACTTCGCGACCTGACGGCAGAAGCACCATGCGACACCGGCAGCTGACGGTCGATTTGTTTTCTCATTCATTTCTCAGTCTCTCTTTCTCTCTCTCTCTCTCCGTCTCTCATCTGTGCAGGATCTCGATGTTCGTCGTCCGAGTTCGTGGTTGATGGAGTTTGATACTCGTTGTGGACCATGGTTTTTATGGTGTTTGGGTTCGAGAATCAAGCAAGTTCGTGGATGACGGAGCTTCGAGTATCAAGGCTATTCATCGACGACGGGGCTTCAGAGCTTAAAGGTTTGTGGCTGTTCGAAGTCGACTGGGTTGTGGGGTTCATGGTGGTTTATTGTCGACAAAGGATTGGGGTTCGGCGCTGTTCGTGGTGGTCGACGGAAAATGATTGTGAAAATATTTTGTTTGTTCTGCAAATTTGTGTGTTCATATGTTCATAATTTGTTACAGTATTGTAGGATTATTTTTTTGGTATATGATATCTATTTAACTCTTACTGTATAGTTTTGTTGTTGTGAATGAAGTTTCATCAAAAAATTCTTCAAAAATTAGTGTGAATAATGCACAGTATAGGTTATAAGAAAAAATAAAAATTATGCTTCTATTTATTTTGATTAATTATTTTTTAATAATATTTTTATAACATGTATATTGTTTATTTATTAATGAAAATATTATTCAATATTGTAGACAAAAAAAAAATGTATCTAAAATAATTATAATAATAAATAGTTGAAATATAAAAAATATAAAATAAATTTAAAAACATAGATATAGTGACGCGCAGTAAATGTAGCTATTACTTTTATAGTCTGACATGGCCTGAGTCTAAATGCCTATAGTGACGCGCAATGAGTGATTGTAAAATGATTTAGTGACACCCGTGAAGTGTCACTAAAAACTAGCTTTTCAGTCACCCTCATTAGTGACGCGCAGTGAAGTGTCACTAAATAGTTTTAGAGTCACTCAATGTGGGTCACTGAAACCCATTTTTCTAGTAGTGTCGGGCTCCCAAGACTCACCAGGATTCATCTACAAAAGACAACACGCAAGATGAGTGTTGGACGGAGTATCAAGCGAAAAAACAAGTAAATATGCCGACCAAGAATACCCAACAGATTAAAGAACAGTCATGTTCGAAGAAAAGTCTAAACTCAAGAAGTCAAAAAGTTTTTCTTGAGTTAGGGCAAAAAAAATTTCATGAAGCTTAAAGAAAACAGAATGAAAAGCAGGCGCAATGCAGTTCTAAAGTAAGCCTCACAACTGAAAGCTAATGCAAGGACATGGAAAAGAAGAGTCGCAGAAGTTTCAAACCCTAGGGTTTCCTACAGTGTTCTTTCTACAGCAAGGATACATTCAAAAGCACAAACATGCAAAGGGAAAACATAAAGGGAGTCAGAAACTTACTCAAAGATTCAAGTGTCCGGATTCAAGCAAGCCTGAAATCGTCTGAAAGCTCTTCAGCAACTTTGAAGCTAGAAAATTCTCTCTTTTTGCTCTGAAGTTTTCTTAACAACGAAGGGTGATGAAATGAGGTAATGTGCCAGTACTCCAAGTATTTATAAGCAAAAGGGTAGCTGTACGTAAAGGAACCTTAGACGCCTCGACTTCCCGCCTTGAAAGCAAATATGGGAAATCAAAATAATCGAGTGCAACCGTCAGCCGTGGAGAGAGAAATTCAGATTTTCAAAATATTAATTGTCAGAGCATTAATTAGCCGAAAAACCGAAGGGACGCCCAGTCAGCTTCACATTGAGTCTCGAACGGTCATGCTCGACACGTGTCCTCTTCCAAGGCAGAGCCAGCTCGGAAGAAGTCTATACGCAACCTCGGAGGTCCCGCACAGACTTGAGGGGCAAATGTTATCCCAAAATTGGTACTTTGACGTGGCATCACAAGAATGGTGACACGTGGCATCAACTTAGAGCACCTGGTCGGATCAACATGCCGAGCAGGATGCCTCGCTGGCATGTCCATAATGGAATACTCAACGAGCCGTGCAGAATGAGCAACACTTAGCCAATTCAGCCAAGCACTCCGTGAGTCACCAGCTCAATCCCTATAACTCAGGGATCAACTTGCGTGGATATGGCATACACACGATTCCACTATCGGTGTATACGGCCTCAATCCCACGATCCTAGCATTCAGCAATGATCCCACGATCTTTGTGCTTATGCACTTTGTAACGAGAGAGGAAACTCTTCCTCCTCAAGTTTCCTGCCCTATAAATAGAGAGGAATGTTCACTGGGCAAGAAAGAGAGAAAAAATACGTCGAAACGCTATAAGCTAAGGCTATCTAAGAATTATATATTCAGAGATACTATTGTAAGAGCTATAAGAAAAGGAATCTTCTTCCTTATTCTTAAGTCAATACAACTAACGAGGATTAGGCTATTACCGAACTGCTTGGAGCTGAACCTCTATAAAATTTCTGTGTCTTCTTATTATTATTATTTGCTTTATTACGTATTCTTATTACGACATATCGTTTATCGCTTATTAAAAGACTCATTGTCGTTGGCTAAAAGTGAAGTCAACAGCGTCTGAAGGTTGTCAGACTCCCTCCGGGTTGCTTTCTGGAAAGAAAACAAATAGTCGACATCCCAAGGTCCAATGATTTCTGGTGGAATAATAGACTGCTCGTGAACTTGTTTGTTCTGACGATACTAAATAAGCCACCAAGTTACTAGGATCAACTCTATATCACTTTGAGAGAGCTGCAAAATATAATTGCTAACGAACTCGAAAATGTCCCTTACAATCATATTTGGATTACCAAGCTTAAAAGAACAAAGCTTTCGAATGGAGGCAAGCTTGCTACAACTCCAAAGAGCATGATGAGTAGTTTCTAAATCACTAGTACAAATAGGACACAAATTTTCATTGAGAAGACCATGTCTTTGGAGATTAATCTTAGTAGGAATCCAGTTAAACGACAACCTCCAAGCAAAACTTTTAAGCTTGAGAGGTAATTTTAAATTCCATAAGGTTTGCCACCAAAAGGATATACCATTTGAGGTTGATGCTAAGTTGTCTTTTACATTACGAAGAGCTAGCCAATAACCATTTTTAACTGTGTAGAACCCATGCTTTTCAAAACTCCAAACAAGTTTGTCTAGAACATCTTGCAACGGCCAAGGAATAGAGAAAATAGTTGTAGCCATCTCCACAGAAAAGAGCTCATGGATGAGGGTTAGATTCTAGCCGCGTGTAGCATGACAAAGCTCTGAAACAGTAGCTGCTTCACTAAGCAACCCCAACGGAGAGCGAAGAAGGTCTGTGATCATGGAACCCACTTATCTTTGAATATCAAAATTGTTTTACCATTACCAACCTGACAAATAGCCACAAGATCAAAGAGTTCTTTGCCTCAAAGTATATTTTTCCACACATAATTATTGGTCCTAATAAAATTTGATTTTGAAGGTTTAAATCGATTACTCATAGCTTTTCTATAATTATTAAATGAGAATATGATTGTATTTTGATCTAATGTTAAAATAAGAGCTTACATAACATTCCTATAACTATTAATAAAGTTTTATAATAATAAACATATCATGATGCTTAAAACTTGAATTTCTCTTTCTCTCTTTTTTTCTTTTTGGTGAATATCATTTTGGATTCTGTATTTTGTAAAAGTTACAGAATTAATCCTTTACTTTGGTAAATGATAAATTAGACCTCTATTTTTCAAAATAGTACTAAATAGTATCCTAAACTAATTTTCTGTCAAAATAAAACTTAATAATAACTCGATTTAGAGATGTTATAAAGAACTTGTTACATTTACTGCAACTGTTTGTGTTAATAATTGTCTTCAAGTTGGTTATATTAAAAAATGGAATAATTACATAAGACACCATTTTTTGTAAAAAAAAAATTACATTTTTACGTTTAATGATTTTTTATTTTTTTTTTACATTTTTACGGTTATCCCGTAAAAACAACACGAAAACAATAAAACTACATAAAAGTAACATGAAAATAACATCTAAATAACATCAAAATAACAACAAAAAATAACATACAAATAACAAAAAATCAACAACAAATTAACATGAATACAACATAAAAAGACCGTATTTTCTGTAAATAAAATCAAAAAATTCGTAGAATTGTTTAAAATTCTGTAAAACCATATTTTTGTTATTTTTTATTGTTTTTGTGTATTTGTGAAATTATCCTAAAATAAATTGTCAAAAATTAAGCTCAGGGTCCTATTTATACAATTTTAGAAAATATATAGTCTGTTTTATCATTTAACAAAATAGAAGGTCTAATCAATAATAGAGGGTCAAATCAATAACTTTTACAAAATACATAGTCTAAAATAATAATAACCCTTTTTTTTTCGTTCACAAAGAACAAATTTGCTAAAAATATTTGTCCTAGAAAAACTTGTTTCAATAAGTCGCTTCTAAAATAAAAATTTATGAAATTATCTTTGTTATCATTAAATTCTCTACTGTGTTGGGTTCCCTATATGGTTATTATTATTTTCTTTTTGAACAATACCTGGACCATATGGTTGTTGAATGTATTAATTATTATGAAAATTGTTCAGCAAACTCAAGAAAGAAAGAAAAAAAAAACCTTTATCTAGCACCTTAATTTTCGTGGTCCGTGTGTATCTGCTGAGAGAGCGCAATCTCGACTGATCACTCAATAAAAACAACCAAGGTAGGTGTTTTTTTTTAAGGTTCATTTTCGACGGGACCACCAATAATCGTCGAGACATAACTATACTAGACTTAAAAAGATATTTTTTCTATGCACGTAATAAGTAACATATTGTTGTAAATTTGATCAATTTTGAGTTTATACTATGGTGTTTTGGTGTTGGTACAATAGACGAGATCAACACACTGCATTGGTACCTCATGGACCTTTTTCATATTTAGGTCATCTCAGTTATATATGGCCCTAATCTTTGTTCTTGTTTGTGTGCCTGAAACTAAAGGACTTCCTATTGAAGAAATTGAGAAGATGTTGGAGATGAGGAGTTTAATTTGCATTATAAGTTTTGGGAAAATAACTCATCATCATCATTAGACAATGTGGAAATTGATCCTCTAAACCAATTTATTATCCAACTCATTTAAACCAACTAACTTAACTAACTTTCAGTCATGTTAGTTAGTTAGTTGATGTTATTCTTGTTTGAGTTGAGGCCTATATATAAGTCTAGTCTTTTTCATTTTAAAAGAGAGAACAGAAGGTAGAAGAGAGAATAAGAGAGAGGATTAGAGAGAGTTGCTTAGGGTTCTAAGCTGAGAGTTCTGTTCTTGAAGAGGGTCAAGAACAAGGGGTGTACTCAGGTTGATAGAGAGAAAACTGTGACTGTTTTCTCTGGTGTGTGTCGAGTGTCATCTGAGCTGTGATTGCTCTGGTTATTGTAATTGTATTGCTACTCTCTTATTCACATATTAATGAAGTTTTGGTGATATTTCTCAGCTGGAGTATGGCCAGGAATCATGTTGATCTCTAGGACTGGAACCAGGATAAAATCTTGTGTTGTTCTTTGATTGATTTCTGGTTTGATTCATTGTTTTGTTAATTGGTTTATGTTCATTATTATTGTCCAAGTTGTGATTTTATTGCAGGTTTTATGATTGAATCATCAAAGTTATTTCCGCTGGAATTACAACAGACAACAACAAGAAGGGACAATCTGTTTAGACATTATATATATATATATATATATATATATATATATTATAATTAAGCTTTATTTGTATATGTATGCATGTATGTACTGTGTAATGTTGAAGTTTTTTTTGCTAAAATTAATCTTCACTCCTCCTATCTAATGGCAAAAATTTATTACTATTGTTTTTTATATATAAAAAAAAATGTTTTGTTCCACACAAAATAATGACAAATTTCATACTCATCTTAAGTAATATATATATATATATTGTTTCAAAAAATATATATATATATACCTTGTATAGGTTTATTATAATACTAGTAAACAACTCGCGTTTCGCACAGATAATTAAGAAGTTTTAAATTATATATATATGAAATTAATTATATAATTTATAATTTGATGATAACATAGAGCTAGAGAGAAAGAAAGGGGAGAGCGAGAGTACGAGAGAAAGAAATTAAAAAAAAAAATAAAGTTTTTATTTTATGTATTTTTTAAAATTAATTTTCTAAAAGTTTTTTATATAAGTTTTATAAGTAAAATCAATTATAGATTAACACGTGTCATTTTAAAAATATTTAACAGTTCTGTTAAAAAGAGTACCTAGGGACATAACAGAAATATGGTTTTCGGTACTTTTGCCGCTATTATTGAGCTTTGGGTATTTAGTAGCGTTAACACAAGATAATTGTGAAAGAACAATTTTTACGTGGTTTTATAGTTAAATCTACATGGTCCACGAGTTCATATTATTTCTAAGTTATAAATCTTTAAAGAATACAAGATAATCAATATCAAATATGAGAAATACTAGATAATCAACACTTATTCTCTAGGGTGATTCCTCTCCCAAAAAATTCCTCCCATCTGGTAGGTTCTGTTCCTATTTATAAGATTTTTCAGAATGACAGTTATTCTCTTTAGTCTTATCTAGACAACTGCTCATGAAAC
This sequence comes from Cannabis sativa, assembly GCF_029168945.1. Taxonomy (NCBI): domain Eukaryota; kingdom Viridiplantae; phylum Streptophyta; class Magnoliopsida; order Rosales; family Cannabaceae; genus Cannabis; species Cannabis sativa. The sequence continues at coordinate 58,499,226 of NC_083607.1, forward strand.
GTAGACAATCCTCACGTTTCGTATTTATAACATATGGAATAAATGAATTGATTGCTGGTAACCGCTTTTTTAACTTTATCTGAAAACGATTATTTTATCGAGTCGTTGTTCTAATTTTCTTTTGGAGCTGCTCGCAAATCACACTGTTAAGTATGTGTTTCCATTCCTCAAATGCTTCTCGCGAAAAGAATGATTTATTACTTTATTCGTCGCACTAGTTATTCAGAATGAGATCTTGGGTAGTTTTTTATACAATCTCTCAAATTAGATTCTTAAGATTGTATATCTTGTTTATTTGATGAGTTTATGAATGTGAATGTATAAATATATATACAAACACTATACAAATATATGTGAATGTGAATGTATGATATATATGTGTTTGATGTTTATTTAAAGGTACAAAAAAAAATTGTATTAGTTTGATTATATTTTGTGTATATGTATGTTGCCACATATGAATTTGTATATATACATGTGCTAATGTTTATGTGTAAATATATTACTAACACTATACAAATGTGTATATATATATATGTGAATGTATGAATGCATATGTGTTTGATGTTTATTTAAAAGGTACAAGAAAAATTGTGTTAATTTGATTATATTTTGTGTATATATGTATGTTGCCATGCACATGAATTTGTATATATACATGAGCTTAATGTTTATGTGTAAATATATTACTAATTATTTTTGAGATAATTTTCTTTGTAGAAGTTAGTCTTTATTTTCAGTGTTCGCTATCTTTGGGAATAACTTGCATTTTAAGATAAGTATTGGTTATTTTTTAATTATTAATATGGATATATATATTACAAGAGTTTGAATATCTTACATATTCATTCATAGTGAAATAGGTTCTGTTCTGTGACATGTACTGCGATCGGATGGATTGAAATTATCTGCATTGTGAAGTGTTATTTTGTTTTGATTGTTATTATTTTAGGTTGTTTTAATTGTTATTTTTCTGTTTAAAATTTTTAAGAATGTCCAATTATAGTTGTTATGTTGTCTAAATTGTAGTAGAAAAATAAATATAAATTATAAATTAATTTTAAACTTCATTTTTTACTTAATAAAAAATTAAAATATTAAAATTTAAGTAGATAATTCAAAATTTTATTAAGTTAGTATTTTTAAGATTATATAATAATTAATAAATAATTTATATTTTAATTAGTATGGTGAATAGTTATTAATTAACTAAAAACCTAATTTATCATTTATATTTATAATGAAAAAAACGTCAGATGTGAAATACAAACTAATTTAATTTTGTTAAAAGTATCATTATTATAAATAATTAAATGTAAAATTAATTTATAATTATTAAGTATATGAATAATTCATCATAATACTCATTATAATTTATTTAAAATAGAAAAATATATGATATATTATTAATCAACTTAAAAAGTTTTATAATTTTGAATAATTTCAAAAAAAAAAAATTAAGTAAAAAATGAATTCATAATAATTAAAAATAATGAATAAACTCAATAATTAAAATAATTAAGTAAGTAAATAATAATTCATAATAATAAAAGATAATTTCAACGTCTGCTGCTACACAACATGTATTGCTGCTTTGGTGTATAAAATATGGCAAGTTAGGAATCAAAAACTATGGTCCCAGGAGTCCACACAACAGCAAACATTGGTGCAGGAAATAAAAAAGCTAGTCAAAAACAGAATTTCTAGTGTAATGCCAAAATGTATAGATCAAAAAGAGTTGGAATGGTTTCAAGATTTATACGAGGCTGTTAGTTTTTATTTTTGTTTTATAGATAAATGTATAACTGGTTGTTCTTCTATGAGCTATAGGTTGTAATATAAAAGGTTATTGTGCAATGAAATTCCTGATTCATCAAATAATAATAATAATAATAATAATAATAATAATAAAAGATAATTCATCATAAGTTTTTTAAAATTGAAAATTTGAATATGAGTTAAACAAATTTAATAATCTTCTTCATTTAAAAATTTTCTTAGATGGCGATCGATAAAAGTTGGATAACGAAAAATTATTGTGATGATGCACCAGTTGTCTCCGATGACACTAATGCAACAGATGCCACAAGTACAACGCAACCGCACTACCAATGTCAGAAGTATCGCAGCAGCCATACTATCCGCAAATGCCGCAAATTCCACAATAATAGTCTGGAGAGAATGGTGATGGTGATGATGATGATGAGGAGGAGCAGGTGTAACACCCTAACTAGCATAGGCGTATTACGTGATTTTTAAACATGTTGTGCAGCTCGTTGCTAATCAACGAGGTTTATGGAAAACGTGATTAATTAAAATTTTTGCTTTTATATTAAACTTGTAAAGTATTTATACAAAATACTCGGGATCCCGATTACAAAATCATTTACAAAAGTTTAGTGTTCATACAAAATAATTGTCGCCTAGCGACTAGTTACAAAAATAGCCTCGTTGTCCCGATGATCGTACGCTCCAGGCCTAACCGCCCCGACATGTACAATCTTCATAGGCTCGTTCACCGTCCATCAGCTCTAGCCTTGCCCTTACCTACACATAAACATAGCACTGTGAGTCGACAGACTCAGTAAGAAAAGCATAATAATACTCATACATAAATCCCGGTCATCATCAGACCCCCATACCCCTGACCATAACCCTAACTACCGTGTCTAACACGATACTGAGCCCCCTAACTGCCGTGTCCAACACGGTACTGAGTTCTGAACGTTCATAGGGACGGTACTATTGACAAGTAACAGCCTGATCAGTCGAACCGGTCATACTCCGCCGTCGGTCATACTCCACTCGTACCGACGTGTTACTGATTAGCTTTGATCGGTCGAGCCGGTCATACTCATTTGGTCATACTCCGGCTGTACCGACGTGATACGTCAAATAGTACGGAACCACCAACCTAAGTATCGGCTGATCGGTCGAGCCGGTCATACTCATTCTTGGTCATACTCCGGCTGTACCGACGTGATACGGTGTCGGCCTAATCGGTCGAGCAGGTCATACTGCAGGCTGGTCATACTCCAGCCTGTATCGACGTGACACAGTTGGATGGTTCGAAGCCAACATACATATCTAATGTAATCTAACAGGCTTCCTACATGCACGCTAAACATGTAATCTACATATGCATAATGTTATACTAATCTTACCTGGATTCCGAATTCAGGTGTGCCGGTCAACCTGACTGGAACTATCTGCGCGGCGGATTACAGGCTCCTAACCATAAAAATCACAACACTATAAGTGATACACTAAATCACTTCCCGGGGACTTAAACTAGGAACTAAAAATTACCCTATCGATAAAAAGCATGGCAATACCCCAAATAACATAAAAACGAGGAAAACTAGGGTTTCTGAATTTTCCCCAACCGGTAGACTGGTTGCCCAACCGGAATTCCGGTTCTGGGAATTTTCGAAACCCATCCAGAATTCCGGATGCACAACCGGAATTCCGGTTCCTCGCAGGCAGAAATTCAAAATTTCATAACTCATTCAAATCAACTCCAAATCACATAAAACCTTCCAGACCTGTTCTATATAACCACTAGAACATTTGTAAAGCATCAAACTCACCCAGAATGCACATAAACAAAAAGTGCCATTAAAGCCCAAGCTTTGAGTTCCAAAACTCAAACTTGGTTAAACCTAGATAACATGCATCCAAACTAGCTCAAATCTACTTAATCAAGCATAAAATAACCTCTGAAAATAGTAGCAAACATCAACAACAAGTATATTATAGATTCAAGACATTTCTTAGAAAAATCATATTTTTGAGTTAAAATTCCATCTATTGATAAAACCAACTAATCATAAACCCAATCAAGCTTGAATCAACATTCTAGAATCATGATCAACCACAGAAATCAACAACAATAAACAACAGCAAGAATCCACACAAAACTAAGCATGCAACCTAACAAACTTTCTCAAATTTACATAAAACTTAAAGGAAAGCTAAGGGAAACATACCAACAACTTGAGATCACTAAAATTTGCTAAAAAGGAGCTTGAATCACCAAGAAAACTGGCTGGTTCTTGCTGCTCCAAGAGGGCCGAAAGTGAGAGGAAAGAAAGAGAGAGTTTTGAGAAATTTTCTATTTTTTCTAACTTTGATTTTTGAATAAAGAAAAGAATTAAAATTATTCCCTTATATTTCAACCAACATTTAATGAAATAAAACACATAAATCAATTAAATAAGGTCCACTAAAGGACAAAATATCATTGGGGCAAAAAGACCAATTTGCCCCTCCACACTAAAATAACATAAATAACACTAAAGGGTATATTTGGAAAATTCTAAATTCTCGGCCATTCCCGACATTCCCAATGTCTAATAAACCGTCCCAAACTACTAACATACTAAGGTGTGATTTTACTGAGCCAAACACCGAGTTCCATGTTACCGGGCACCGAAAATGCAAAATTATGAAAACTACTAACTGACATAAAATGCATCTCAGAATTCAATAATAACAGTATAATAATTATTTAAATAGCTATAAATAATTTTCATAATTAAACGTGATTAACTGCTAATTTCCAAATTAAACTAAGCGGTCTTTACAACTATTCCCCCCTTAAAAGGATTTCGTCCCCGAAATCTAACCTGAATAACTCTGGATATTGAGCTCTCATATCTGACTCTAGCTCCCAGGTAGCTTCCTCCACCTTGTTGTTTCTCCAGAGAACTTTGACCAATGCTATGGTCTTATTCCGAAGGACTTTATCCTTCCTATCCAGGATTTGCACTGGCTGTTCTTCGTAAGTCATATCTGGCTGCAGTTCTAGGCTCTCATAACTGAGTATATGAGAAGGATCTGAAACGTATTTTCTCAACATCGAGACATGGAATACGTTGTGAACTACTGATAAAGCTGGAGGCAACGCTAACCGGTATGCCACTTGACCTATCTTCTCGAGAATCTCGAAAGGTCCTGTAAATCTAGGGCATAACTTGCCTCTTTTTTCGAAACGTTTGATCCCCTTCATTGGAGATACCCGTAAAAACACATGGTCCCCTACTTGGAACTCAACATCTCTGCGTTTCGGATCTGCATAACTTTTCTGTCTACTCTGTGAGGCAAGCATTCTAGCTTTTATTTTCTCTATTGCCTCATTGGTCCGCTGCACTGACTCTGGACCTAAGTATTTCCTCTCCCCTGTTTCATCCCAGTGGATGGGAGATCTACATTTCCTACCGTATAACAGTTCATAGGGAGCCATCCCTATCGTACTCTGATAACTGTTGTTGTAAGAAAATTCTATCAACGGTAGATATTTATTCCATGAGCCTTCAAAATCCATAACACAGGCTCGCAACATGTCCTCCAATATCTGAATTGTCCTTTCGGACTGACCATCTGTCTGAGGATGGAATGTTGTACTGAATTTTAGCTTTGTACCCATTGCTCGTTGCAAACTTTGCCAAAATTTGGAGGTGAACTTCGGATCCCTATCCGAAACTATAGACTTCGGTACCCCGTGAAGTCTTACTATCTCTCTGACATACAATTCTGCCAACTGATCCACTGTAAATGTTGTTCTAACCGGCAGAAAATGAGCAGATTTCGTGAATCGATCCACCACTACCCAGATGGAATCAAACAAACCCGTGGTCCTAGGTAACCCGACCACAAAATCCATCGTGATATCTTCCGACTTCCATTCCGGTAGGGTTAGAGGCTGCAACAACCCTGCTGGTCTCTGATGTTCAGCCTTAATCTGCTTACAAGTGAGGCATCTCAATACGAATTCTACCAAATTCTTCTTCATACCGCTCCACCAGAAGTACGGTTTAAGATCTTGGTACATCTTAGTGGTGCCGGGATGCAGAGAATACGGGGTAGAATGAGCCTCCTCAAAGATCTCCTTCTTGAGTTCCACACTATTCGGAACACAAACCCTAGCTTTATACAGGAGCATCTCGTTGTCTGACACTGAAAAGTCCTTGGCTTGACCAGCCAAAACCTCATCTCTGATCTTCATTAGCTCTGGATCCGTCATCTGAGCGGCTTTAATTCTTTCCAACAGATCAGATTGCAGCGTTAAGTTGTGAAGCTGACCTACCACAAACTCAATGCTGGATCTAACCATATCCTCTGCTAACTGAGGCGAGATCTGAACCATACTAGCTACTTGCCCGGGACCCTTTCTGCCCAGGGCAACGACCACTACATTGGCCTTCCCAGGGTGATAGAGGTTCTCACAGTCGTAATCTTTCACTAATTCCAACCAACGTCTCTGTCTCATTTTCAAATCTTTCTGAGTAAAGAAATACTTGAGACTTTTATGGTCGGTATAGATTTCACACCTTTCTCCGTAAAGGTAATGCCGCCAAATCTTCAAAGCAAAAACCACCGCGGCCAACTCTAGATCATGAGTCGGGTATCACTGTTCGTAATCCTTTAACTGTCGGGAAGCATAAGCGATGACCCGATCGGCTTGCATCAACACACACCCCAGACCCTGTTTGGATGCATCACAATAAACCACAAATTTCTCGTTGTCTGAAGGCAAAGCTAGCACTGGAGCGGTAATCAATCTTTGCTTCAGCTCCTGAAAACTAGCTTCGCATTTGAATGACCAGACAAACCGCTGATTCTTCTTTGTAAGTTCGGTTAGGGGCATTGAAATTTTTGAAAACCCTTCCACGAACCTACGGTAGTACCCAGCTAAACCCAAGAAGCTTCTGATCTCTGTCACAGTCTTCGGTCTCGGCCAATCCCTGACGGATTCGATCTTCCCGGGATCCACCTTGATCCCATCTTTGCTCACAATGTGTCCTAAGAAGGACACCTGAGATAGCCAAAATTCGCATTTCTTGAACTTGGCATAAAGCTTGTGTTCCCGAAGCCGTTGCAGTACCATCTGAAGATGTAATTCATGCTCCTCTTCTGATTGAGAGTACACGAGGATGTCGTCGATAAACACAATCACACAGATATCGAGGAAATCCTTGAATACTCTATTCATCAAGTCCATGAATGCTGCAGGAGCATTGGTTAGTCCGAACGACATAACCAGAAATTCATAATGTCCATACCTAGTGCGGAAAGCTGTCTTCGGAATGTCCTCCTCTCGGATTCTCAACTGATGATAACCCGAGCGGAGATCAATCTTAGAAAAGACCGTCTTCCCATGAAGCTGATCGAACAAATCATCGATCCTAGGTAATGGATATTTATTCTTCACTGTCAACTTGTTCAATTCTCTGTAATCGATGCACATCCTCATAGTTCCATCTTTCTTCTTGACGAACAAAACCGGGGCTCCCCAGGGTGACACACTAGGCCAGATAAACCCTATGTCAAGCAACCCTTGAAGCTGAATCTTTAATTCCTTAAGTTCAGCTGGAGCCATTCTATATGGAGCTTTGGAAACCGGTTCCACCCCTGGTGCCAAATCTATCACGAAGTCAATCTCCCGCTGAGGTGGTAACCCTGGAAGTTCTTCGGGAAAAAACATCCAAAAATTCCCGAACCACCTTGATGTCCTCTGGCCGAATGGTATCTGGCCGAGTGGTGTCCACACTAAAATAACATAAATAACACTAAAGGGTATATTTGGGAAATTCTAAATTCCCGGCCATTCCCGACATTCCCAATGTCTAATAAACCGTCCCAAACTACTAACATACTAAGTTGTGATTTTACTGAACCAAACACCGAGTTCCATGTTACCGGGCACCGGAAATGCAAAATTATGAAAACTACTAACTGACATAAAATGCATCTCAGAATTCAATAATAACAGTATAATAATTATTTAAATAGCTATAAATAATTTTCATAATTAAACGTGATTAACTGCTAATTTCCAAATTAAACTAAGCGGTCTTTACAGGAGGAGTCCACACAATTGAGATTATAATAATAGTACTATTTGTTATTTGTAATTGTATGAATGTGATGATATAAATATTGTCTATTTGAAAACTTATTTTTAGTTGTTGCATTTAGTTATTTAAATGTTTTTATTGTAATTTCTAATTTATATGGTAGGACACTTTTATAAATTAATTTTTATTGGTTTTGGATAGTTATATTAAATCCATTGTGTACGATTTTGTCGTGCCTAAACGTATGAATGAAAGAATTTTTTATTCCAATTGGGCACCATATGTGTCGTGTCATTTGATCAGTCACTTGGCACAATGTTATTTATTGTGCCCGTTGAGCTTTTTAGGCAGGATAAAAAGAGTACGACTTGACGTGCTTACATATCTATTGGCGCTAAAAATTGAATTTGTTGGCACTAATTTAGTCATGCCTATAGCCCTTTTTTTTTTCTTGTACTCAATTAAGAACAAAACACCGAAAATCATAAATGAAGAGATAAAATGATTAAAAATTAAACACAAAAGACAAATAAATTACACTCAAAGAACATCAAATAACTCTTTGAATTATCAACCACTATTGGAGTTTATTTTTATAAAAAAAATACTAAAATATGTATACACATCATGTTTTTAGCACTTCATTCATTAGAGATGCTATTATATTAATATTTAGAGGTATCTTATATGGTTTATTGACAACTCCATGGATGTAGAAGCGTTAACCTTTTCGGTGGGATTAAAATGAGCGTTGGATGTGGGACTGTCTATCATGGAGATCTTCTTAGAATCGTTCTTTTTAATCTTTGTCTTTGAGAGCCATATAGTATAATGTACCATAATGAATTGAAGTTATTTAATTCTTTTATACAGAAGAAAAAGTTTTATTTTCTATTTATTTCGCAATCACAATTATTTATTGTGTCAGTCACAATTTTAATATTGCAACTCATAAATTAGTAAATGATACCCTTAGAAAACATGTTTAACATTTAAGGGCTCGTTTGGAACGCCGTATTAAGTCGTACTGTATTGTATTGTATTATATTGAATTGGATTATATATCATATTTTTATATAATACTATGTTAAACTTTAATTTATACTAAAATATTATATATTTAAGTGTCCATAAAAATTAATACCACATATAGTTTTACATAAAAATATTGCATAAAATACAATTTAATACAATACAATACAATACGACCTAATACGGCGTTTCAAACGAGCCCTAAAATATCAAGAAACACGTTTATTATAAAAGTTGGTTGGCAAGTATAAGAGAATGGTTCTCCAAATCAATATCCCACATTAAATGATGTCCTTGTTCACCGCTACTATTATTGAGTTCACACATAGAAAATCATGACCACACACTATATAAGATATCACTGGTGTCTCACACTTACTACAAAAATTTGCTACTTTTAGTGATAATATTTTAGTCACAACATAAATTTTTTGTGATTAAATATTAACAAAAACTTACTTGTGACTAAAATATAGTATTTAAATACAAGTTATTTAGTTTTAGTCACAACAAGTATTGTGACTAAAAACACATTTAGTCACAACAAATTGTAATTTTTGTGACTAATACATCTAGCTACGAACATTTTAGTCACAACATAGGAATAATAATTTATAATATAGTCACAACTTTTTTTATTTTTAATCAGAAATTTTATTGTGACTAAAAATAAAATTTGTTGTAGTGGTATTATTAAGATGTGATTTTTTATAATTGGCTAACAATATTCTATAATAATTACTAAATTAAATTATTTCACTAATGATATAACACCTTTAGATACTACTAGACAGATACTAATATTTAATTTTTCTTAATTATATTAGTGTTTCAAATCTTAAGTAATTACCATGCCACCAATATAGAGGGTATAATGGTAATTTAGGTATCATAGTAGCATCTATAAATAGAAGTATTAGTTTACTCCCGGACGGCATGTATAGTATATCTAAGAACTTTTTGTACAATAATAATAATAATAATAATAATAATAATAATAATAATAATAATAATAATTAATAATAATGAGTAAAAATAATAATATGGGAGTTGGAGCTGGTACAACTACCATTCTAAGTATTGATGGAGGAGGAGTTAGAGGGATCATCCCTGGAGTCATGCTTGATTTTCTTGAATCAAAACTTCAGGTTATAATAATAATTAACTTAATTATTAATACATATTTTGCAGTTATATAATACTATACATATGTACACATACATATCTATATATTTTATAATATAAATAACCATATTATATGTAAAGATATGTTTGATTAATAATTAGAAAGCGTAGTGAAGTGTAGTCTAAAAAATATATGGTTTCTTCATTTGAGAACAAATTAACAATAAGTGAAGTAACTCATATTTTATAAATGATATTAAAACTTTCTATCTATTATAAATGTAGAACATGTAACATCCGGCTCATCACAAGTGATTCTTATATATAAAGATATTTTATATATGTTTGATTAATAATTAGAAATCATGGGGAAGTGTAGTCTAAGAAATATGGTTTCATCATTTGAGAACAAATTAACAATGAATGAAGTCATATTTTATAATAATGGTATTAAAACTTTCTGTCTATTACAAATGTGGACCCCTTAAGTACGGTCCGATCACAAGTAATTCTTTTTAACTCGCTATTCTTGAATTACAATTTGGCTCTCTACTTTTGAATTTTAATCATATACTCGTAAGATTAGTTTTCTTTAGTTCAAATATCTTGTTAAAATATTATTAAAATATGGTTTAAAAAGTAGGATTAATATCATTTTGATATCTGTGTTTAGTAATAGTAATCTCTATTTCGTAATATAATAAATTAGACCATATATTTTTTAAAATAGGACAAAATAGAACACTGAGCTTAGTTTTTTGATAATTTTTTTTTTTTAATATAACTAGCTTGAAGATAGTTTCTAGTACGAACAAATGTAGAAAATGTACATATTTTTGTCATAACAACTTCAGATGCAGGTTATTATTAATTTTTATTTTGACAAAAAAAATCAAGGATATTATTATGTACCATTTTAAAAAATACAAGGTTCAATTTGTCATTTAACAAAATAGGAAATCAAAGTGGTAACTTTTGCAAAACAGGATCTAAAATAGTATTTACCCTAAAAAAGTATAAAAAAGTGTATGATCATAAGAAAAAGGGAAAATTTATTTTTATGGTTTTTAAGGCATAAGTTTGAAAAAAAGAAATATGACTTTTTTTTTTTTTTCAAAAAGTTATTTTATGGGAAAATTTGAGGAAGAAATTAAAAAAATATGAAAAACAGTATAAGGTAATTAATTATCCCCTTATTATGATAACTTGTTACCCTTATTTGGTTTTTTCATATTTTTCAACTTCTTCTTATAAATAATTTTTTTGAAAAAGAAAAACCCATATTTTTTTTTGCACATATAATATAAAAAATCATAAAATTTATAATTTCTGCTAAGAAAAATAATTTTATCTGAAGGCTAATTGTGAATTAGTAGAAAATAGTGTGTAATTTTATAAAAAGTATTACAATAATGTGAGACTCTCTAACACATTAATTTATATGTTGGTTTAGGAATTCGATAAGAATGCAAGACTTGCAGACTATTTCGATGTGATATCAGGAACAAGCACTGGTGGTCTTATTGCCACAATGATATCAACACCCAACGATAAGGGTCGTCCTTTATATGCTGCCAAAGATATTGTCCCTTTCTACAAAAAGGAATGCCCACAAATCTTCAAGAAGTCAGCCTGCCCTTTGTGAGTAATTAAATAATCTCTCTAATATTCTACATTTCATTGCATTTGAAGTATTGATGGTATTGTATATGTTGTTTATACTAGGGTAAATGTACTTTATATATATTTTACAAATATTACCTGATCGAAGTTTTTATTCTGTTAAATAATAAAACAGATCCTATACTTTTAAAATAGCACGAAATAATACTATGATCAAGTTTTTAGAATGAATACGTTAGATTATTATTAAGTTTTAATTTAAAAATAATATAATTGAGCTCATAAATTTTATACTATTTTATCATTTAACAAAATAAAAAGTTAAATTTAATATGCAGTCGTAATCTTTTGTCCCATCAAAAAGAGTCTGGTGTTGCTGTGGAAATGAAGATGAGCTACCACTCCGAAAACTGTCATGATGAAATGCACCTGAAAATTCCACATCCAACTACAACTACTTCCTATGGAGTTGGAAAGGATAATTATAGTAAGAATGAAAGTTTATTACTAAAGTCTATTTATGATGGTAATTACCTTCACCGTTTGGTCAGAGGTATTCTTGGGAAAAAGGTTTTAAGGGATACTCTCACAAAAGTGGTTATTCCTGCATACGACATCAACAAACTCTCACCTGTTATCTTCTCTTCTTATGAGGTACTACTACTATACCACTTATGGTGCAGCTCAAGGTACTATTTTGTAGAATTTTGAAAAATACACAATCTAATTTATCGGTAACTTTTGTAAAAGACGACAAAATTCAAAATGGTATTAGTCCTTTTATATATGTTACATATACAAAATCGTATATGCCCTCTACACATTGGTGGATTCAGAAATAAAATTAATTAATAGTTCTTAACCAATTATGTTGTCTAACTATTACAAGTATACATTAGCAACAATTTTATATATATAGCATATTTTGAAGGGTAAATATTATTTTAGATCCTGTATTTTGCAAAAGTTATTAATTGGACCCTCTGTTTTGTTAAATGACAAAATGGACCTTGTATTTTCGAAAACGGTACAAATAGGATCCTCAATTGATTTTTTGTCAAAATAAAATTTAATTATAATCCGATCTAAAAAGTATTATGACCAAATTATTTACATTTTTTGTATCTGTTCGTATAAGGAATTGTCTTCAAGTTGATTATATTAAACAAAAAAAGTTGTCAAAAATTAAGTTCAGGGTCTTATTTTTACTATTTTGGAAAATACAGAGTCCATTTTGTCATTTAACAAAACATAGGGTCCAATCGGCAACTTTTGCAAAACACAGGGTCCAAAATAGTATTTACCCTATTTTAAAATTTTAGAGCTAGTAGACTTTATTTGCTCTTTCTAGGCTCAACGTGAGTCTGCCTGTTGTTATAATTATCATTGAACTATGCATATATATATATATATATATATAAATTTTTTATTTATATATGAATTAATTAAGGGATAATGCAGGTACTGGAAAATAAGAATGAAGAATTGAATGCATGTCTATCAGATATTTGCATTAGCACCTCTGCAGCACCAATTTACCTTCCTGCTTATAAGTTCACCAACCAAAATACAGAATTCAATATGATTGATGGAGGCGTTGCCGCAAATAATCCAGTAATACATATATTATTTTGTGTTTTATTTAATGATAATTCAAAATAAATAAACTTGCACCAAAAGATTTTCGTCTAATTTTTTTTATACTTAGAATTAATTAGAAATCGAGCTTACAAACTAGATTTAAATGGAGAGTGAGAGTGTATTGGGCAACCTACTTACAAAAATAAGTACATTTTAATAAAATATAATATGAAAGTATTTTTGTTTAATGGATACAAAAAAAAAGTATTCCTCAACTTATCCCAATAATTTTAGGAAATTTACATGGTATACTAACTTTTGCTATTTTTTTACAAAAATACTGTCAGGCGGTATTTTTTACTTTTTTACTGTGTTTTTTTATAAATTTCATACTGCAGTATACTGTGTTAAGTTTTCACTGGTGTTCTACTGGTATTTTACTAGTGTTCTACTGTTGTTTTGAGTTATACTGCTTTGTGTTTTACTGGTATTTTATAAAAACACAGTATTTTTTAAAAAATTTCCGTGTGACAATATTTTTGTAAAAATTAACTCAAATTCCAGTATTTTTGTAAATTTTCCATAATTTTTGAATCTAACCTTCGTTGCCAAATTGCATAAAAAAAAAAACCTTCCTTTCCAAAAACTATTTAAGATCTCCCAAAAATTTACTCGAAACTGATATAATTATAATCATATAGTCAGTTGTTAAATTAAAACACAAAAAGTTATTTCATCATAATATAATTAGCTATCCAAAAGCAAGTAATGCATTTTCTTAATTAGTTTAATATTAATTAATAATGTTTGTTAATATATTGATTAATTTCAGACTGTAGCTGCTATTACAGAAGTTTTGAAAAGAAAGAGAATTAATAAGGTTGATCATCAATTAGAAAAAGGAAAAGGAAAGAAAAGAAAAAAGGATACTAATAATAATGAAGATGGTGATCAGAGTAGTGAAGATCATCATGATTATGGTGATCTTCTTGTTCTGTCCTTAGGAACAGGAGCTGATAAGGTTGAAGGGAAATACAATGCTGATATTGTTAATGGATGGAGTATACTTAATTGGATACAAAATCCATCTTGGAATTTCTTCTGGAATCCTGACCGTCCAATATTTGAAATCATGGCTGATGCAAACGCAGATATGATTGATCACTACACCACAATATTTTTCCAAAATTATCATCAAAATTTCCTTCGCATTCAGGTACTTATATTATATCATTAATATTTAATATAGTTTCAATAAAATCTTATTAACTTGAGAGAATAAATATTGTAATAAAATAAGATTCAATACTAACTTCTAACAATTAGTGTTATTGGTGTTTTCAATATGCAAATAGTTATAATCTCAATTGCAAATTGTTTTAGTTATTTAACCTGTCTTGTAAAGTTTTTGAAAAATTTTAAATATTAATTTACAATATAAAAAGTAAGTTGAAACAAACTGTACCATGAACATTGTTTTGACTATACAATTTAAATTATTCAAAAAAATTTAAAAATTAAGAAAATGTCTTATATATAATTACGAGGGATTATTATTGAGAAGTGTACCATAATCTTTTTCTATAATTTATTGCTACTATGATTTTGCATAGGTGTAATAATAATATTTTTTTGACACAATTTTAATTTGTCTTAACAAAAAGTAAAATTAAGTACATGCATTATCTTGTTAGTATAGTAGTGTTGTTGTTATGATAAAATTAATATTAATTTCTAAGATACATAGAGAAGAAAAGAAATGCTATATACTCTATATATTTAAGAATAACCTCTAATTTGTTATAAAAAAATCAAGTCTCGATTTGGGCCAGTTATAAATAAGAATAACCCCTAAATTGTAATTAGTTATATATTTTTTAAGTCTCGTTTTAACAAAGTATACATCTATATAAGAATAATTACATCTTAATAAAATATATACATGTATTTTATACATTTATTTATGTAAAATTAATAATTTTACTCTAAATTATAATACATGTATGAAATTATATTTACTCTAAAATATTTCTATTATGATATAGTATTAATGATTATTTATTGTTATTATTGTTACATTGATATTTTTTAGTTTTTTTAATTTTTTTTAGTATAACTCTATTTAGTTATAACCTCTCAATATAATTTACTTGATTCCAAGTGTATTCTTGGATGTAATTCCTTTTATTAATGATTTTTAATTGATGGGGCTATATATTAATTATATAATTTGAAAGGACTCGGAATTACCAAAAGATCTTAGTGCGATGGATAACAGTGACCCTACCAATCTCGAAAAATTGGAGCAGTACGCCAAAGACTTGCTACATAAGCCAGTTACTCGCCTTGATCTACCTACCTTTAAACGCATTGTTATGAATAAACTAAACCAAACTTACCAAGATGCACTTGAAGAGTAAGTAATTTACTAATCATTTACATATACGATAAATTAATAATACCAGGTGTTATACTATTAATTATTGGTACATATTTTAATATCGGGTCTCACAAGTTTTGATTTAATAAAACTAATAATAATTTATATGGATGTGGATGCATGGTTTTGCAGGTTCGCAAAAAAGCTTATTTTCATAAAGAAAAGTCGAGCCGAACAGGCTTAGTGATCACTGATCATGGCGTTGTATTAATATATAATATGTATTTTCATTGTTTTAAATTATAAAGCTCCACAAGGTCTGCTGTTTGTGTTGAGAGTCCAATAAAATTACACACATCACGATTAGTTATAGTACTATCGTTTATAATGTGTGTGTCGTTATTAATTTGGTTAATTAATAATTATGATGTTAATTTGTCTAAACTATATATATATATATATATGTGTAATAGCAAAGTGTATGATCGTTATTATGCATATGTACATGATCGTTATATAATAAAAGTGTGATTGTTTGTACTATATAGCCTGAAGAAATTTGTGTTTAATAATGTTGTATTTTATTTATTTATGAATTTCAAATTAATCTCAAATATTGAATATCAACAATATATATATTGATAAGTCAAAAGAAGCGCTGACTTCTCTAATTAGTATTATGCATTGTTTTGTTTTTTTTTTTTTTTTTGAATAATGATGAAATTTTATTAAATCAAATCATTCAAAATTAAAGATGCAAAATTCATGGGTAATGCATCCCCAGAATAAGTACAATCAGCCTCAACAAGAGAAGATCGCGCAATAGCATGCGCAACCTTATTAGCAGATCGCTTAACAAAATTAACAGAAACATCATCAACACCCAAACACAAAGTCATACAATCAGAAAGTATATGGCCATAAGGAGAAGCCATATGTTTAAACTTTTGTAAATCCCTAATGACTCTCAAACAATCCGACTCCACCACCACATTCGTCCATCTATTGTCTTTAATCCCTCCTTTATGCCAATTGCTTCCACCACGTGGGGCTTCAACACACCCTCTTTGAGAAGACTCTTAGCTTGTAAGACAACCCCAGCCGCTGTCCTTGCTATCAAACCAATACCAAAACGCCTCTCATTAGAAAAGATTGCACCATCAACATTAACTTTAATCATAGGAAATTGAGGGGCGGTCCAATGCTCTAGAACTTCAACATCCGAACCATTAACATCATGAGTAGGAACGGTGTTCTTATGAGCATTATACCAATCAATAAAGTTCAATTTAGCTAATGTCACAACCTCACTAACCTCGGGTCTTTTGGAATTCCAAACTAACTCATTTCGATGCTTCCAAATGGCCCATACTATCATAGAAGCCTCAAGCTTCTCGGACGCCGTCCACACCCGAAGGCCCTCTTCAAACCAGGATGCAAATGTCATGGCAGCGGTAGCCACGGTAGGGACATGAGACAAACTCCAACAACCTTGCGCAAAGGAGCATCGAACAAGGACATGGAGAGAGGTTTCTGGAGCCGAGTTACAAAAAGGACACTGGGTATCGATGGGCACATGTTTGGTTGAAAGCTAAAATCTCGTTGGAAGACAATTAGAGTTTACTCGCCATAGGAAATCTAGCACCTTTGGAGGAAGTTTCAGCTGCCATAATTCTTTCCAAAAGCCCGAATTAGGCTCCATAGTGTTGCTTCCTTTGAGTACTTGTTGCAAAGCGTAAGCACTTTTAACTGTGAACAAGCTATTGTCTTCCTTCATCCAATACCAAGTATCATTGCCAACATTCCTTGTAAGAGGAATTTGCCAAACCAATGCTTGATCTCTTTCATTTAGAACATCCGAAACAACTTCTCCATCCCATTCCAATGAGTCAATTTTCATCAAAGAGCTAACCATATTTCCCACAAGGGCTGGGTGCCGAGACTCAATGTAAGGATTCAAATCATTGGCTAGCCATGGATCATTCAATATGTACGTTGTAGACCCATCCCCTACTAGCTTTCGAACCCCTGCCCGAACCAAGTCTTTGGCTTCAAACACACTCCTCCATATATAACTCGGATTGGAGCCAAGTGTAGCCGAAAGGAAAGAACCCGAAGGGAAGTATCGGGCTTTAAAAATTCTTCCCATCAAACTCTCACCGCAAGTGAGAAGCCTCCACCCTTGCTTAGCCAACAAAGCAAGATTGAAATCTCTGAAATCCCGAAATCCCATGCCACCATTAGCTTTGTGAGTCGAAAGCTTATCCCACCTCATCCAATGAATCCCCTTGTTAGAAGTAGATCTCCACCAGAACTGACTAATGGCACGCTCAATATTATTGCAGATTCCAACAGGGATAAGGAAAACATTCATGGTGCATTGTTATTGTTAGATTAGTTATAGTATATGAAAAACCTATATAACTTCTTGTATTATCTTGTTCTATTACCGATTTTCAATTAGTTCAATTTGATTTAAAGCTATTAGCTGTAAAGTGCTGAAACTAAAATTAAAAAAAAAAAAAAAAAAATCAATTTAGATGCTTTTCTTGTACTAAAAACACATTTTAGTCTAGCAGTGCTTGGATTTCTCTAACCAAAGTAACATGCACTATATGATTTGTAAATATACAAATTCCAATTCTTGTACAATGATCACAAATTCCCTAATAATGAAATTATCCAACTACTAAATTCCTTTGTAAGATCCTCTTGCTTCTTGTTCGTTAAAATTCTTGTAACAAATTTTTTTCTGATTTTATAGAATACAGTAAAAATATAAAAAAATAAAAATAAAATAAAATATTAAAATATAAACTTTTTACCAAAAATAACTGTAGTTTTACATTAAAATTCTAATAATGTATAAAATTAATTACTTGCGTATAATAGAGTACAATAATTGTACATTTTGTGAAAATTTAACATTCTCACTTAAAATTTTCTTGATATATGATACTTTACTGGATGAATATTGTGAAAATCCATAACTGAACAGCTCCAGCCCTTAATATATAATATCGAAATTAAAATGTAAAAAGCACAATAATCATTAACTCCAGAAAATATTCCCAAAAATATATTATTTTGAGTGAATTATTGATAATTATATGCTAAATATAACCGACGAATATATAGAATTGTATAAGTACTACATATCAACCTCTAAACGAAAATAAAATAATTGTTCAACTATTATTCAAATAAATAAATAAATGTTCAAATAAGATTAATAAATAATAATTAAAACATTTCTAACTTAAACCATCTCCAAGTTTTGAGGGACAACTCTGTGTTGTTGATCATCATCATCATAATATTTTTGCCAGTAAGGATGTTTACGCCATACAATAGACATTTCTTCAATAGGAACTCCCTTAGTCTCCGGAAGCAACATGTAGATAAACACAGTCATGATCACCACGAACACCGCAAAGAAAATAAACAGACCAAACTTAAGGTGGCAAAGCATGGCTGTGAACACTTGAGCAATACAGAAAGTGAAGATCATGTTCACCGACACGTTAACACTCTGAGCCGCTGAACGAACCTCCAAAGGGAATATTTCACTAGGAACTAACCACCCTAACGGACCCCACGACCAAGCGAATCCCGCCACGTAGACACAGATAAAGAACACCAATCCGTATGCATACCAGTTAGGAAGAACGCCCGGGTTGCCGCTCACACCAAACTTCAATGCTATACCAATTGTAATGATAACTTGGCAAAGGAACATCTGAACTCCCCCTTCCAAGAACAGAGTCCTTCTCCCAAACTTATCGACGGTTAGGATCGAGACGAAGGTGGCGAGTGTGTTGACTACGCCCGTGATGACCGCTGACATGAGCGAGGCGCTGCTTCCAAACCCAATGGTCTTGAATAAAACAGGGGCGTAGAATGTGATCACATTCATTCCCGTAAGTTGTTGAAAAGCTGGGATTGCAATTGCAAATGCTAATTGGGGTCTGTACTTCTTTTGCAAAAGAGTTCTCCAAGGGTGTTTCACTTCCTTTGAAGCTTCACTTGCGCTTACTAAGTCATTAAACTCTTCCTCTACATTGGCCACTCCTCTGATTTTGGTCAGCTGATCCTTAGCCTCGTCCTGTTTTCCACGCTCAATCAAGGAGTTAGGAGTGTCAGGAAGGGTTAAGCTTCCAGCTATGATTAGCAGAGCAGGCACGGCAGCTCCGCCTAAGCTGAGGCGCCACCCCCAACCGCCTTCGATCTTGGCAAAGAAGTAGTTTAACAAATTGGCTACCAATATTCCAATGGTGATGGTAAGCTGGAATAGCATGTTGAGAGCTCCACGGTACTTGTATGGAGCCATCTCAGAGACATAAATTGGGACAGACTGATTAGCACAACCAATGCCAAATCCCAAGAAGAGTCTTCCAAGAATGAGCATCCAAATGTTTTGGGCAGATGCATTGAGAATTGCTCCAATAAGAAAGAGGATTCCACCCCAAAGCATAGTGACTCTTCTTCCCAAAAGTCTAGTTATTTTGGAGGCTCCAATGGAAGATACCAAAGCAGCTACGTATAGTGATGATGTGAAGAGTGTTAGGAGTTGGCTGTCGAATTTACAATATTGATCATCTGAGATTGTCATTGAATTTTGTTTTGCATATACGGATGGAAAGAATTGGTTTAAGAATGAATCCATGGAGGTGACTCCACCTGAAATTCCAAGATCATAACCAAATATTAAACCTCCTGATGCAGCAACCGTGCAACTCCATACAACTCTCCATGTCAGTTTTCCAGGATATTCTTTCCCATTATTACTATCAATAATTGCACCACCACCCATTCTTAATTGATTCTATCACTTCAACTTAATTAAATTTATTTTCGATTTCACAACTTACAATGACTACGGATTATTAATGAATTATTATGAAACTAACCGGTAATTCTATTCTATTTATAAGAGAGTAATTGTTATCCAAATCGCATTAGGAATAGATAGATGTATATATTTAAATTTTCCAAATAAAATTAATTATAAAGAGAAATTGTCATGTATACTGAGGACTTATCTTATTCGATTAATTAAAATAGATATTTTATTATTTTTAATTACTTAATTTAAAAATATATATTTTTTTTTAAAAAAAAAAAAGATAATTAATTCTTTTGTGCCGCGCCTTCCTTTGTGCACGTACGTACATAACTATCTGATCATCTCATCATAGAAATATCATTATTATAAGAATATTTACATTTAATTTAAATTCAATATATATAAATAATTAAGTCATAAAATATTATTATTCCAAAAAATAAAAAAAATCATATTAGTAAGATCATTAATGAACACAAACTCAAATAGATTTATTTAAGTTTAATTACATATATTCATATAATTTCATGTTGTGCACTCTTACACAAACAAGAACACAATACAAGAAAGGAAATAGGCTTAAAACATTAAACCGGAAACAATAAACCAAAAAAAGTAAATTGACAGCAAGAAATAACGAGGTTCAGTCACAAGTTTTAGATAAAACTTGGACCTAATTCCCGGGTAGAAATAGCTCTATTAATTGTGATGATTTTATTATTGAATGGAAAAAATTACAACTTATACAACAATGGAGAGTCAAGAACACAAAGTACACTAATGGTGATTCACACCAGTTACCAATGAGCTCACTAAAGGATGTCGAAATCTTGAACTTAAACAGCCTTGTAACACCCCAAACTTGAAGAGAATTCATCTCAATAAAGCTCTCATTTTTTTTTCTCTGTGCAACCCCTCACAAACTTGATCTCTCTCTCTCTTTATGTTAGTTGTAGAATTTCTATTTATAGCAGTAGATTAGTTAGGACACATACTAACCGAAATAACTGCCAACTGTCAAGGCAGTTAGTTAGTTGTTTAGGTGCTCTAAACCCCACAATTTTCACTTGGTTTAGTACACTTTAACAACATGGTAATCCAAGCCATAAAAGTAACCAATAGAATTGATTCCAATGTCCAATGAATGTGAATCTCAGTAAGAGATTCTAGTTTGAGTTGATGTTGAGCAAGTCAAGACAAAGTCTAAACTTGTCTTTAGTCAAACTCTTTGTAAAAGCATCAGCAGGGTTTTCATGAGTATTAATCTTCCTTACAGAGACAATTTTGGATTGAATCACATCTCTAATAAAGTACATCTTGATGTCAATATGTTTAGTTCTCTCATGAGACATGGGCAAATTGCTTGAGCCAAATTGCTTCTTTAATGGCTCTGTTGCAGCCATATATTCTGCTTCTGTAGAAGATAGTGCAACAACCTTTTGTAGGTTAGATATCCAATTAACACATCCCCAAGACAGTGAAAACAAACTCTGTTAATGACTTTCTAATGTCTAAAGAACATGCATAATCTGAATCAACATAACCAGTCACTAATTCCTTAAATTTGCTAGTGCCATCATAAGTTAAACTAGTGTTCAATGTACCTTTTATATACCTCATCACCCATTTCAAAGCAGTCCAGTGAGCATTTTGTGGATTAGCAACAAACCTGTTTGTCATGCTCATGGCATGAGCTAAAATACCTCATCACTTATTATTATTTTTTGTATATATATTTTGGTGTATGGTATATGTATTTTTTGCTATACGTACGGTATATAATTTTTTTAAATAATATTTAAGTTTTATTTTCTATTGTACTTTTATTGACATGATATATAATTTTATTAGCATCCTATATATTTTTATTTTTATTTGTTGTTATTATTATATATATTTCTATTGTAAGGTATATATTTTATGTTATATGGTATATAAGTTTTATTGTATAGTATATCATTTTATTTTAGATAATGTATGTTTAGTTTTTATTTTAGTATACATAAAGGTGATATATAATTTGGTTAATATGATATATTAAATTTTTTTAATAATATTATACTATTTTGTTTTTTTTTTTATATTGTAGGTATATACGTTTTATTATATGGTATATGATTTTTGTTGTCTATAATATATTATTTATTTAATATGATATTTAGTTTCTATTTTATTATATATACATTTTTTGGTATGTATTCATATTTTAATGGTGGTATATATAATTTTGTTAGCATGATATATATATTTTGAGTATTAATTTAGTATTTTTATAATTTCTTTGTGGTATATAATTTTATTACTACGGTATATTAATTTTCTGTACTACGATATATTTAATACTGCTGTATATATTTAAATGATCTAATATATTTATTTATTTTTGTTACAATATAATAATATGCAATACTAAAAAAATTATGTAACTTAATTTTATTATTATATATATTTTTAAAAAAAAATATGTGATAAATGTATTTTTATAATTTTTATTAGCTAATTTATTAGATTTGGCAATTTTCTTAATTTTTTTAAAAAGTGGACATTTACTAACTTAGTTACCAAATTTAGGGCCATTTTGCATCTCAACCCTAATTTAATTGATAAATAAACCCTTTACTATCTTATAAAACCACATATTTGCATTGTTAATTTTATTTTTGACATATTAGATGGACAAAAATATTCTATGATTTATATATAAATTTCGACTGAGTTATTTTATTTATTTTTATTTACAAAAAAGAAGAACAACAGTGCTACCTTTAGAAGAAGGTTCTTCAAGCTTTCGGTAGATAATTTTTCAAATCTTACCTCGAGAGAAAGCAAGTACTCTTCAAAGTGATTGAAGGGAGTTCAATTTGAGAATGTAGAATATATCAAGTTTGCAGCATACAATAAAAAGAAATCTATTTATACATAAGTCAATTAATATTTTTGAGATCTATCTAATAGCCCTCGTGACAACCTGCAAGGATACCACCTATAAAAATCTTAGTGCATGTTTGACATTATAACTAAAAAAACTGTTTTTTGTTTTTAAAAACAGAAAATTGTTTTTAAAAACAATTTGGCTTGTTTGGCCTTGTTTTCTAAAGACAGTTTTCAGAAAATAAAGTTACAAAAAACAAGAATTTTGAAAACAACAAAATGTTGTTTTCTGTTTTAAAAACCAATTCACTTTTGGTCAATATTGTTTTTAAAAATCACTAACCAACGTGACTTCTGTTTTAAAAATTTCAAAAACTATTTTTTGTTCTCATTTCTAAAAACAATTTTTTAAAACAAAAAACTTAAAATAATACCAAACATGCTCTTATTTGTTTCTGTTTGTTTTCTGTTCCATTTTGTAGTTACAAAATTGCATTCTCTAGCTAGAGAATAACTAGTACCAATACTATTATTTTACAATTAATTAAATTAATTAATAAATTAATAATTTTAAAATAAAGATTTTCCCACATCATTTTTTTACGTTATAAACTTGAAAATAAATGACAAAATTAAAAAATTTAGAAATTTTTACATAAAAAATCAATTTTACACAATTTATTACAAAATTACTCACACACGCCTATGACTACATTTTTACTTACAAAGTTACTTTTATTACACAAATACCACTTAGTCATCATTCCATCCATCATCAATCAAATCCTACTCTCTTCCCTCTCTTTTTTCATTTTCTATCAATCAATCCATCATTTCACTCTCTTTTTTTTCTTTTCTTTTTTTTTTAATTTTATTTCAGTTTTTAATTTTTAGTTTTTAATTTTATTTCAGTTTTTAATTTTTTATTTTTAATTTTATTTTCAGTTTTTAATTTTTAATTTTTTTTTCCATAACAATTCTTCTTTTCTTTTTATTTTTAATTTTTAATTGTAAAGCTAGTTTCTTATATATTGTTACTTAGGTCTAGGATTGACTTCTATCAATCAATCCATCATTTCACTCTCTTTTTTTCTTTTTTTTTTAATTTTATTTCAGTTTTTAATTTTTAGTTTTTAATTTTATTTCAGTTTTTAATTTTAAATTTTTTTACATAACAATTCTTCTTTTCTTTTTATTTTAATTTTTAATTGTAAAGCTAGTTTCTTATATATTCTTACGAAGAAACGGACCTTGATAACATATGGAGCGACGTGTAGAGAATAAAGCCGTAAAGAGTATAGAAATCATTGTGCTTCTTATGTATGTTTGCTCAACAAATAATGCAGAGATTTCATTGTCAACGTTTCTGGGAAAAAAGCTAATGTTGGTGCTGATGTTCGAACCGAGGTTTGTTTTCGGTTTCTTTTTGGTTTTCTCCCATATTTGAAATTTTACACCTTCTATATGTATTTTTTTAATAAGTTTTTTATCTAGTTGTTTCCTGTCCATTTTTATATCATCAATGGGTAACAATGAGATTTATCATGGATGTTGATGTTCAAAGAGTTTTTCCTGTATTTTAGTTTGTATACAGTTGTTTTGTAGTTTTATTATAGTTTTGCTACTTGCATATGTTATTTCACTATAAAATTAATATGCAACTATTTGCACAAAACTTACTATGTATAACTACTATTTTTTAGTCCCCATCAAATTAAATTCTTGCATAATATATAAACTATCATAAAACGATAATGCAACTATAAGGCAACTATTTGCACTTGCATACAGTTGTTTTGTAGTTTTATTATAGTTTTGCTACTGGCATATGTTATTTCACTATAAAATTAATATGCAACTATTTGCACAAAACTTACTATGTATAACTACTATTTCTTAGTCCCCATCAAATGAAATTCTTGCATAATATATAAACTATCATAAAACGATAATGCAACTATAAGACAACCAAAACAAAAAATAAATCAAAATGTAACTGTATATAACGTAGATGTATTATTCATGAGGTTTTTTTAAAAATTTTCACATCATACATTGTTTTGAATTTGGTGGGAGGTCCGGATCTGTTTGTTACAGATCTACATTTCATGAATCTGGATTTCGATATTAGGGGGAGTTGTTTTGATCGAATAAAACAGAAAACAAATGTGTAATTTCAGTTTCTTCACAGTTTTTCTGATTTTTTTTTTCGTCATTTTCAGTTTAGATCATTGCAGGTATTTTGTTCCAGTTGTTTTTGCCAGAATTAATAGTTGTATTTTTCTCGTTTTGGTTTCATTTTGGTTGTTTTGCGGTTTTGAAACGAGCGCGTATTTTCATCTTCATGGTTCGCTCTGTACAGCTGAAGGCTTAGTGCATGTGGTATTTTTGTAAATATTTGTATGTGGACTGTATAAATGTTTAATGGGCCGGCCCAAAGTATTTTTGTAATTTTTTTTCCTTTTTTGTATTTTTTTGTTTTTTTCCCAAAAATTTATAATCCTCTATTTTAATATTGTAATCATGTAATTGACATGAAATGTGATATTCTTATTTAATTGGAGAAGTATGGCATTCATGATTTATGTGTGAACGATCATATTTGTACCCATATACACTTTCAATAATTTTTTCATCATTTTCTCCTTTAATTAATATAGGTCATGAAAAGATTTTCCATCTTTAACTCTATGTTTGAAAATTGAACTTTTGTGTTAAAAAAAAGTGAGAAAAATATAAGAAAAGAAAAATAAAAAAAAAAATAAAAGAATAAATTCTCATTAGTACGAAAAAAATTACATGAAAAATCACTTGAATCAACAAGATTTTCCATAACAAATATAAAAAATAAATTCTTTTTTTTATTCTTAACATTTTTAATTTTTTACATTTTCTTTATCTTTTTATTTCTTCACTTAAATCCAACTTTCGAAAATAACCAAAAAAAAAAAAAATGTTTTCATTCACTTTTTGCTGTGTGGAGTTTTTCATTTGTTTAGGTTTAGTTGAACGTTTGCATTTAATCTTAGATTTGTTAGTTTTATTAGTTTTTTTTTTCTGGAAAATGTTATTAGCTGAACAGTAATTTTAAATGTTTGTGTACTTATATAAGTGTAATGATTAATTATTTGGTATATCTATTATTATTTTTTAACTTTTTTTTTTCAAATTTATATTTTGAGTTGTTCAAGTAATTTTTATGTGAACTTTAATTGCGATTTAAGTTGTTCCCTTAATGTATGTGAGTTTTTTTTTTTTTTTTGTAAATTTTCGTAAAAAAAAAAAAAAAAAACTAGTTTATTATTCACCATTATCTTAATTAATTTTTCAAAAAAAAAAATCATAATAATAATCTCTAAGTATAGTTTATTATTCTCCATTATCTTAATTAATTTAAAAAAAAAAAAAATTCATCCTTGTTCAAGTTAAACTCGCATTCAAATGAATAACACGTATTTATTTCTAATGATTAATATAAAATTAAATTAGGGTCGATAATTTATCTTTTTTTTTTTCAAAAGACATAATTACGTTAATTTTAAATTAAGTAATTAATAAAAATGATAAGATATATATCTATTTTTAATTGAATATGATAAGTCGTCGGTCAGATATTTAATTTGATTTTTTTTAATAACACTAATATGAATATATATACTTTTAATATTGAATTTAAAATATTTTTATCCTAATGCATATATTATATATATATCTATTTTTTAGTTGAATAAGCTAAGTCGTGAGACATTTGAAAATTTAAATATATATATATATATATAAATCGATCTATATTCCTAATACGATTTGGATGAACAATTAATTTCCTATAAATAGAATAGCATATTACCGGTTTAATTCATAATAATTCATTAATGATCAGTAGTCATTAAAAATAAATATAATTAAGTTGAAGTGATCGAATCAATTAAGAATGGGTGGTGGTGCAATTATTGATAGTAATAATGGGAAAGAATATCCTGGAAAACTGACATGGAGAGTTGTATGGAGTTGCACGGTTGCTGCATCAGGAGGTTTAATATTTGGTTATGATCTTGGAATTTCAGGTGGAGTCACCTCCATGGATTCATTCTTAAACCAATTCTTTCCATCCGTATATGCAAAACAAAATTCAATCACAATCTCAGATGATCAATATTGTAAATTCGACAGCCAACTCCTAACACTCTTCACATCATCACTATACGTAGCTGCTTTGGTATCTTCCATTGGAGCCTCCAAAATAACTAGACTTTTGGGAAGAAGAGTCACTATGCTTTGGGGTGGAATCCTCTTTCTCATTGGAGCAATTCTCAATGCATCTGCCCAAAACATTTGGATGCTTATTATTGGAAGACTCTTCTTGGGATTTGGCATTGGGTGTGCTAATCAGTCTGTCCCAATTTATGTCTCTGAGATGGCTCCATACAAGTACCGTGGAGCTCTCAACATGCTATTCCAGCTTACCATCACCATTGGAATATTGGTAGCCAATTTGTTAAACTACTTTTTCGCCAAGATTGAAGGCGGTTGGGGATGGCGCCTCAGCTTAGGCGGAGCTGCCGTGCCTGCTCTGCTAATCATAGCTGGAAGCTTAACCCTTCCTGACACTCCTAACTCCTTGATTGAGCGTGGAAAACAGGACGAGGCTAAGGACCAGCTGACCAAAATCAGAGGAGTGGCCAATGTAGAGGAAGAGTTTAATGACTTAGTAAGCGCAAGTGAAGCTTCAAAGGAAGTGAAACACCCTTGGAGAACTCTTTTGCAAAAGAAGTACAGACCCCAATTAGCATTTGCAATTGCAATCCCAGCTTTTCAACAACTTACGGGAATGAATGTGATCACATTCTACGCCCCTGTTTTATTCAAGACCATTGGGTTTGGAAGCAGCGCCTCGCTCATGTCCGCAGTCATCACGGGCGTAGTCAACACACTCGCCACCTTCGTCTCGATCCTAACCGTCGATAAGTTTGGGAGAAGGACTCTGTTCTTGGAAGGGGGAGTTCAGATGTTCCTTTGCCAAGTTATCATTACAATTGGTATAGCATTGAAGTTTGGTGTGAGCGGCAACCCGGGTGTTCTTCCCAACTGGTATGCATACGGATTGGTGTTCTTTATCTGTGTCTACGTGGCGGGATTCGCTTGGTCGTGGGGTCCGTTAGGGTGGTTAGTTCCTAGTGAAATATTCCCTCTCGAGGTTCGTTCAGCGGCTCAGAGTGTTAACGTGTCGGTGAACATGATCTTCACTTTCTGTATTGCTCAAGTGTTCACAGCCATGCTTTGCCACCTTAAGTTTGGTCTGTTTATTTTCTTTGCGGTGTTCGTGGTGATCATGACTGTGTTTATCTACATGTTGCTTCCGGAGACTAAGGGAGTTCCTATTGAAGAAATGTCTATCGTATGGCGTAGGCATCCTTATTGGCAAAAATATTATGATGATGATGATGATCAGGAACACAAAGTTGTCCCACCAAACTTGGAGATGGTTTAAGTTGGAAAGTTTTCTTGTTTAGGTTTAGTTTAGTTGAACGTTTGTTTTTAATCTTAGATTTGTTATTAGGTTTTTTCTTTTCTGGGAATTGTTAGTGTTAGGTGAACAGTTATTTTTGTTTAATTAATTTAAAAGTATACTTATATATATATAAGTGTAAAGACTAATTTTGTTATTTAATTAGTATATAATTAATCACTGTTGAATTTTTTTTTTTGGTGTGGATATCTCTGTACAAGTTAAATACACACATGCATATTCGGACCTCTCACAAGTCATCTTAAATTATGATCAATAATATCACTCAAAAAGTAATATTTTAATTAATTTGGGACTATATATTCTTATCAGTTAATATAAAACTTAGATGACAATTTTATGTGAAATTAAAAACTGACTTACAAAGTGGTATTCCCATCAAATTCTTAAGTTCAACTAACAATAAGGTAAGTTAATTTGCATCACTCTTTTAAGTGGCATTAAGCTATATATTGTTACGATTTAATTATTAACTATTAGGCACTACTTGTGTCTAACATCTTCCCGACATGTTGCGTTGCGATTGGCTAGCGATATTCCCTAAAAGCTATTATATTAAACTATATGGGACCCGATACTTAATTGGACCAATAGCGATATTGACACATAGGAAGGTACTAGACACCACTGGTGCCTTTTAGTATTTCTCAATATTAATGTCTCCCTCACACGGGTGGTGTAATAATGCTCATTGTATATAGCATTACTATTAGGTACCTTAAGGTACCCAGGTTTGTGAGAAAGTTAAGGTAAAATTTTGATTTGAAAAGCTAGAATGAAAACTATTGTGAAGTGATAGAGGTAAAATTGGTAGAATAATTAAAAAAATAAGTAAACATAATAAATTTAAAAAAAAAAGAGTAAAAATTAAAGACATCAAGTTAAAAAAAAATAATATATAGTGTAATTTCCTTAGGGGTGTTCATCCGATCCAATCCGCACTTTTTTGGTCAAACAACATCCAATCCGCACTAAGTGCAGATTTCATATTTTGGATCCAATCCGATCCGCATAAGAGTTTAAATCCAATCCAATCCAATCCGCAATAGTGCGGATTGGATCGGTTATTTTGGATCGGTTATTTTTTTAATAATAAATTATTTTATATTTCATAGAAAAAAAATTAAAAAAAGACTATTGTTTCTTAATCTCCAATAATAATCTATTTCCATCTCTATTTATATACAAATTAAACCAATATACATATATATATATCAATATATATGTACTTATCTTTTGATTAATTTACACTAAAATATATATGTATTGTTAGACTTTTATTTGGGCTTACATTAAGTTTTATTGGTTTTATTAAAACTTGGGTTGATTGGATAGTTCTTTGCTGTGTTAGCCCATGTTGTTGGTGATCAATTGTTAATGGGCTTAGCATCTGTGAGTAAAGTCTAGGTGAAGCAGAAGTGTGGGCTTTTCTAGTTGACTGAAGCCTTTGATGAGCGAGCCCGGCCAACTAGGGTTTTGTAGCTAAGTCCCCTCCCTAACTCTATAAATACATATTGTCTCATCACAATTGTATACTTTTTGATAATCAGAGAAAATAAACTGCTTCTGATTTAGAGATCTAGGGAGGAAGACTTAGTTGATAGTATTGCACTATCAAATTGGAGTAACTGCTGTGGATCAATCAGAGATAATTGCTATGGATCAATCAGGTACACATACTCAATTATCATATACTATTATTGTGTTCTATGTTATATACAAATAGATCTTGGGTTAATTGTTAATTTATCTAACATGTGGTATCAGATTGCCTATTGTATATGATTTAGAACCTATAATTAGTATAATTAATTTGTATATATTAATTATCCATAATTTCATATTAATTTCGTTATTATTTTATGTGTAATTTTTTGTTTATAAATCTTAAAACTTTAGGGATTTTATTGATCGTTAAATTCTCTTTCAATTGATATATTATATGTTTGAATTCATAGTCTATATTAAGAGAATTTTAATTTAAAGTTTTAGGGTTTATATAATTATAATATGAAATTATAAATTGTGTGTTTTGATTTTATGGTTTTTGATCTAAAATTGATGATAGATTTCTCATTATCAATTGTTTATCAATATTCTTACACAATTTATTTCGTGTTCCAACCGAGAATTCATAACACAATCAATTTTTTTTTTTTAAGTTTTCAATTTTCGGATTCAAATTCTTGATCTACCATTATTTTGGATGTTTTATCCCAAATTGAATACTTAGATTGATTAGAAATCTATTCCCGAACAAAACCCATTGATTTCCCGGTCTTTTCGTCGTTTTTTGGCCGGAAAAACGAGCAGACCCGACTGGAGGAGATCCGGGTCGCGTACCCGGTTTCAGACCCGCTGGAGGAAGAAGACAGCTCCCAGCCGCGAAGCCCACTCGCGCAGGCGGCGCGTGGGGGCGCGTGGGGCCGGCTGGGAGGTCCGTTTTCGACGATTTTTTTTTCCAGCGTGCTTAAAATTCAATTTCTGATTTTTCTATGATTTTTAATTAATTTTTTGACTCCGTTTAATAATTATTATTATTTTAATGATAATTATGCAGTTAAAAAAAAATTATTAAAAATATTTTTTGATAATTTTTCGAAATTTGTCAATCATAGAAAATTTTTTAAGTTTCTTCTCGTTCCATAAAACATAGTCACTCTCTTATTTAATTTATTTTGACTATGTAGTCTCCACCAATATTCTTTATTTCACATTTTTCCATTAATTGTTGTTCTAAAGTTATAAAACTTGATTATTTGATACAAAAATAATGTGTTATGGTGGACACTTTATTTTTTGATTATCAATATAATAAAAGCAATTATATATCTCTTTTGGAAATTTGGTTGAAAATTATTAATTTTCAATGATTGTTTTATCACCAAATTTCACATGTTGAAGAAAATATTATATTTTTGGTTGACTATATGTGTAATTACTTGCCCAAAGGTAGTATTTACATATATTAGTTCACATTCCATGAAGTGAGTTAATATTAAATGTATATATTTTAATTATTTGCCCAAAGGTAATAATTTAAATATATAAATTTATTATTATTTTTTGCTTGAATTAATACATATTTTTAAGAAATTTATTTGCCCAAAGGTAATAAAATTCTTAAATGATATGTATTTTTTCTTTGTTGTTAACTTCATGAAGGTAAATCATGTGTGTGTTATATTCTCACCCCAAAGGGGAGTTTATAATGACCAGTTGATTCTACAATATTTTCTAATACATTGCTCATATTGCTTATTCAAGTTTTCATTTTGAATTTTTCAGTCTCCTTTTCTGTGAACAACAATAATGCTTCCATCCATATTTTGAATGCTTCCAACTACAAGACATGGAAACGAGATGTGGAATTTACTTTAGGCATAATGGATATGGACTTGTGCCTACGAGAAGAAAAACCTGCTAATCTTATCGACTCAAAGATACCGCCGAGAGAACTCATCATGCACAATGGGAAAAGTCAAGTCGACTTAGTCTTCTTACTATGAAAAGATCCATTCCTGAACATCTATTGAGTGGTTTGCCAGACACTACAAATGCCAAAGAGTTTTTCAATGCTGTAGAAAAATTATACGACATCGGTGAAAACGCCGAAGCCGGACATCTTATGGATGAAATGACAACCATTAAGTATGATGAATTAAAAGGAGTGCGAGATTTTATTACGAAATTGGTGAATGTTCGGTCCAAGTTAAAAGATCATAATATTCCTCTTCCCCGACTCTTTCATTATTCATCGAGCTCTTCATGCTCTTCCCGCCTCTTTCGGCCTTATCAAGACAGTACCTACAACACTTACAATCAAACATGGACTATCATCGATCTAATTTCTCAGTGTGTAGCTGAAGAAAGCAAGCTTAAAAGGGAGAAGAATGAATCTGCTAACTATGTTTCTCACCTCAAGCCCAACAAAGGAAAAGGAAAATTCAAGAATAAAAATGATGGTGCTACTAAACAGAATGGTAATGGTAAGGAGCATAAGAATAAACAGAAGAATAACAACGGAAAGTCCAAATACTCTAATGTGAAGTGTTACTTTTGTGAAAAATTGGGGCATCGGAGAACAGACTGTCACAAATTTAAGACTTGGTTAGAAAAGAAGCAAGCACAATCAGGTAATCCATTGGCATGTGTTTGTTTTGAATCTAATCTAGTTGATGTTCCTATTGATTCTTGGTGGTTAGACGGTGGTGCTACTTGTTCATGTTTCGCTTCCTTACAGGGGCTAAGGGATCTCAGGAAGCCAAGTGAGAGGGAGTCCAAGCTTAAAGTGGGCAATGATGTTGGAGTTGAAGTTATCTATGTTGGAACATTTATTCTTGAATTACGAGTCTCGTGATAAGATTATTACGAACAATACTTTTTATGTTCCTACTTTGTAAAGGAATTTAGTTTCGCTTCCGCTTTTGGTTAAACAAGGATATTCTTTTCATTTTGCAAATGATAATGTTGACATTATGCTTGACTCTCGAATTATTGGAAATTGCTTTTATTCTATGGTCTTTACAAGTTGTCATTGGCTCCTTTAGATTCCTCTTTTAATGTTGTGAATACCGTGGGTAAAAGACCTCATATTAAGGAAACATCCTTATTGTTATGGCACAAAAGATTGGGTCATATTTCCGGAGAAAGGGTTGATCGTTTAATTAAATGCGAAATACTTCCTCCTCTTGATGCTTCGATTGGGATACTTGTGTTGATTGTACTCGTGGAAAATCGACTCAAACAAGAAAGAAGGCGCAAACCGCAGTCAATCTTTATTGGAAATTATCCACACGGACATTAGTGGTCCTTATTCCACCACATTGTGCATAAATAAGTATTTTATCACTTTTATCGATGATTTTTCTCGTTATGGATTCACCTATTTAATTAAAGAAAAATCGACGCCCTTGATAAACTCAAAATTTTTCGAAATGAGGTTGAGAAACAATTAGGAAGAGTCATCAAAGTTGTTCATTCCGATCGTGGAGGAGAATATTATGGTCGTTATACGGAATCGGGACAACACATGGGGCTTTTTGCGTAGTACTTACAAGAAAATGGTATAGTTGCTCAATACACTATGCCCGGTTCACTCCGAGCAAAATGGCGTTGCCGAAAGGAGAAATCGCACTCTCATGGATATGGTTAGAAGTATGATGAGTAGAACAAATCTTCCGGAGTTTTTATGGGGTGAAGCACTTATGATCCGCAACTTATATTTTAAATCGTGTTCCCGGTAAATACATTCCCAAGACCCCTTTTGAGTTATGGACCGGGCGGAAGCCTAGTCTTAATCATCTTCGAGTATGGGGTTGTCCAAAGTGAAGTAAAGATTTATGATCCTAATTTGAAAAAGTTAGATCCGAGAACAAATCGCTGTTATTTCATTGGTTATCCAATGCGCTCAAAAGGCTATCGCTTTTCTTGTCCCACTCGTGGTACGCGAATTGTTGAATCTCGATCGCTAAATTTACGGAATTTGATGTTCTGAAAAAATTCCTTCAACATCTCTTGAAATGGGGAGTCCTCTAAAGGAATTTGTATTCCTATGTCATTTTCAAGAGATGATAATAGTAGTCTCCATCCTACTCCGGTTGGTAATGCTCCCATTGTTGATGAATATATTGCTCCCGATATCGAAGATGATGAAGGTCCTATTATTGATGAAGGGCCTATTAATGATGAAGCTCCTATTGTTAATGAGAATCCCGTTATTGAAGAAATTCCGGTTGTGGAAGATGTTATTCACAACAATGATCAACAAAGAGAAGTTATTCCGAAGTACCCCCTCTAAGAAGATCTCGAGAGACAAAAGAAGTCAACAAAGTGTCATGATAATTTTGTTTATCTTGGAGAAGGAGAATATGATATTGATCATTTTGTGGATCCCGTCACTTTTAGTGAAGCACTTAATAGTCCACAATCTTCAAAATGGTTAGCGGCTACGGATGATGAGATCGACTCCATGAAGAAAAATGGTGTATGGGAGCTAGTGTTATTACACGATGGTTTTAAACCAATAGGTTGTAAGTGGATTTTAAAGGCTAAAAGGGATAAAAAGGGACGATTGAAAGGTTTAAAGCGCGTTTAGTGGCTAAAGGCTTTACTCAAAGAGAAGGTATTGATTACACCGAAACTTTCTCACTGTTTCCACTAAAGATTCATTCAGAATTATTATGGCCTTAGTTGCGCATTTTGATTTAGAGTTGCATCAAATGGATGTTAAAGCTGCTTTTCGAATGGAGAATTGAATGAGGAAGTCTATATGTCTCAACTCGAAGGCTACAAGGAGAATGGAAAAGAACACTTAGTTTGCAAGTTGAAACGATCCATTTATGGTCTCAAACGGGCATCTCGCCGGTGGTACTTGAAGTTTGACAAGGTTGTGACATCGTTTGGTTTCGTAGAGAACAAGTTTGATCGGTGTATTTATATGAAGATCGTGGGAGTCGTTATATTTTTCTTGTTCTTTACGTAGATGACATTTTACTTGCCGGCGATGATTTGTCACTACTAAATGAGACCAAAAATTTTCTCGTCTTCCAATTTTGATATGAAAGATCTTGGAGAGGCATCCTATGTTTTGGGGATTGAGATCCATCGTGACGGGGAATCGAAAAGTTCTTGGCTTATCTCAAGAAGCTTACATTAATCGTGTGCTCAAAAGGTTCAACATGGATTTGTGTAAAGTCGGTTACGTTCCTATTACGAAAGGGGACAAGTTCACTAAGCAGCAATGTCCTAAGAACGACTTGGAAAGAGGAGCAATGAAGAACATCCCTTATGCAAGTGTAGTAGGGAGTTTGATGTATGCTCAGGTTTGCACTCGACCTGACATAGCTTTCGTAGTCAATGTTCTTGGGAGATATTTATCTGATCCTGGTCTTGATCATTGGGTTGCAGCCAAGAAAGTTTTGAGATATTTGCAAAGAACGAAGAGTTTTATGCTTGTGTATAAGCATGTTGACAATCTTCGAGTTGTTGGTTATTCAGATTCGGATTTTGGTGGTTGTGTAGATGATTTAAAGTCAACTTCGGCTATATTTTCACCTTGGCGAGTCTTGCTATTTCTTGGAAGAGTGTCAAGCAGACTTTGATCACGTCATCTACTATGTATGCTGAGTTTGTTGCATGTTATGGGGCATCTTTGCAAGCTTTGTGGCTGAAGAATTTTATTTCGGAGATACGAGTGGTTGATTCTATTTCCACACCTATGCTAATCTATTGTGATAATGATGCTGCTGTTTTCTTTTCAAAGAATAACAAGATTAGTAGTGCTTCTAAACATATGGAAATAAAGTATCTCACATCGAGACTTGGTCAAGAAAGGAGACATTGTTATTGAAAATTGCAAGACCGAGTCGATGTTAGGCGATCCTCTAACCAAAGGGTTAAGTGCCGTCTTTGTTTAATAAACATGTTGTTAATATGGGCATTTTAGAATCTTTTGATCTTTTGGGTTAGTGGGAGTTTTGTTTTCTGTTTGTTTTTAGAAATTATTATTTATAATTTTCTGAATAAAGTTATGAACTACATTTTATGTTTCAATATTTTTATTATTGAATGGATATGTTTTCAATTATGTTTTGTTATATTCTCGAGAATGATTGAATTGAAAGCATGTGGTTCATATTGTTGTGATCATTGTCTATTAAATTTATTTGCTTATTGACAATGATATGTTGTTGGCTTAATTCTTTAAGCAAGTTTAGTGACACTTACTTATTTTAAGTGGTGTATGTTTAATTTCACTGGCTTATTTATTAAGCATCACGGTATCAGTGAAATTGAGGACTGATAAGGATATTATGTTATTTTAAATTGATCACATGTTGAACATAATTCCTTACCACACTACTAGACTTATTGACCATGTCGATTTAATACTTTGGTATTTGTGATTATGAATGTCTTTTGTTGAGCTAAAAACAATATGACTGTCATAGTTCATTATCAAAGGTTAAATTGGACCGGTATGTTGAGATGCTATCAGAGAACTATCAGTTTTTAAAGTGGCCACAAATGTTTTCTTGTTGTTCAACCCATGAGTCGTTTTCAAACAAAATTATTTTGATATATAATATATATGTATTAAAATCAATGTAGCCCAAGTGGGAGAATGTTAGACTTTTATTTGGGCTTACATTAAGTTTTATTGGTTTTATTAAAACTTGGGTTGATTGGATAGTTCTTTGCTGTGTTAGCCCATGTTGTTGGTGATCAATTGTTAATGGGCTTAGCATCTGTGAGTAAAGTCTAGGTGAAGCAGAAGTGTGGGCTTTTCTAGTTGACTGAAGCCTTTGATGAGCAGGCCCAGCCCAACTAGGGTTTTGTAGCTAAGTCCCCTCCCTAACTCTATAAATACATATTGTCTCATCACAATTGTATACTTTTTGATAATCAGAGAAAATAAACTGCTTCTGATTTAGAGATCTAGGGAGGAAGACTTAGTTGATAGTATTGCACTATCAAATTGGAGTAACTGCTGTGGATCAATCAGAGATAATTGCTATGGATCAATCAGGTACACATACTCAATTATCATATACTATTATTGTGTTCTATGTTATATACAAATAGATCTTGGGTTAATTGTTAATTTATCTAACATGTATCTCTTACTAAAATAACTAAGCTAGTATACATATATTTAAATTTATGTGTATATGTCTATGTGAATAAGAATTATTTTTCTTGTATTTTTTATTATAAAATAAATAAAATGCACCAACTCAATATGTTACTAAAAGAAGTTTGTGTTTTTTTTTTTTAATTAATATATAATATATTATAATTTTTTTAAAATATGTATAATTAAGTGCGGATTGGATTGGATCGGTTACTTTTTGAGGTCAAACAACATCCAATCCGCACAAGTGCGGATTTTGGATTTTTCAATCCAATCCAATCCGCACAAGTGCAGATATCCGCATTTTGCGGATTGGATTGGATTGGATCGTGCGGATTGGATTGGATCGGATACTTTGTGAACACTCCTAAATTTCCTGCCAATTTAACGTGTTTATTTATTTAAGTGATTTGTAATTTTTATATTATTTATCAAAATTAAAATATGTGACACTCAATATTAATTTACACCAACAACTATATGTCACTTCTTCTGCGGTGAGTGTCCTTGACCATTTTTCATTATATATATATATATATATATATACACGTTATTAGACATGTTTGAGCAAATTTTGTCACAGTAAATCTACTATATTATTTTCTTGCAAATAGAGGGCATTAAAGTAAATTACATGTATAACATATGCATTGCATGAAGAGCAATAATCTACTATGCATTACGTATAGTTCTCATGCATTATTAATTACATAATTAACATTAATTAATTGTCCATATATATACATACTAGGTGATTGTTACGTGCCAAGCCACGTAGTGTTAGTTTTATTTAATATTTTAGTTTTTTATTTTAATTAATAATTAAAATAGTATAATTATTTGAACGATTTGTTTTATAAAAATAAAATATGTGTCAGTATATCTAGTAAGTAAAACATAATTGTGTTATAATAATGTATGTTATTAATAGTAAAATGTACATTAATCTTCTAATTGAAAAAAGTTCTATTATCTCATTTTATATCTAATAATAGCTACACAACTATATATTTATAGACTTTCACATTCTTTGCAAATTACTAATAAGCACCAATAATATTTTCATATTCTAATATTTTTCAACCTTCTCCTCTTGGTGGTAAAATTAAAAATAAAACTAAAAATAAGCACAAACATATAAGGTAAATACTAATTACAGCCCATTTCATCTTTTTTTTTTATTATTTTTTTAAGCCCAAGCCCAAAAATCTCTAAGCCAACACAATCAATCTTCTTTTATATTATCTTTTCTAGATATTTTATTTATATTTTTCTTTTTTAAAAAATAAATAAAAAAATTATTAATATTCTCCCAACATAGGTTTGTTAGAGAGATATGTGGCTAACATGATTTTTTTTTAATTTAAAAAGAGATTATTAATATTTAAAAGATTGTTTAATTTTTTGGGTTTAATTATTGGGTTTATTTTTTAACGGGAGATCAAATCTAATCGTTAAATTTAACAGAATATTCTTTTATTTTTAAGTATATTCTGTTAAACCAAGAATGTTAAAACAAGAAATGCCGTTAGATAAGCACTTTTAATATATAAAGATATATATATAGTAGATTTATAATGAATTATATTATAGGAACTGGATGATAACAAGAATGCAAGGGTTGCAGACTATTTTGATGTGATGTCAGGAACAAGTACTGGTGGTCTTATAACCACGATGATATCAACACCTAACGATAAGGGTCGTCCTTTATTTGCTGCCAAAGATATTGTCCCTTTCTACAAACAAGAATGCCCCAAAATATTCTCAAACTCATCTACCACCACACTGTAAGTTATAACATATATATATATATATATATAATTTAATTGCATTGTATATGTAAGTTTTAAAATATTTTAGTACTCATCATGTTCATCATATGTGTTTACTAGAAGGGATCACACAAATTTTTAGAAAATTCTAAATAATTTAAGATGGTTCTATAATACTTTTTGGTTTTTAATTTTTTGAATCACAAAAATGAAACTATAACTTTTTTTTTTCTAAACACACAAATGTTTTGTTTAGCTGTTTTTGTAATTCTATTTTGAAAACAAAGTTAAAAAAGTGCTTCGTAAATTTTATTTAATTTTGTCTTTTGTTTTTCAATTACGTGAAGATTAGAAACTGAGATGAGAGAAAGTGGATCGAGGTTTAGCTCGAGGACAATGTTCGGTGTTGGGGTTTGAGTTCGTGGTCTAAATATGGGGTCCCTGTCCAGGTCTGAGCAAGGTTCGGGTCGGGGGTTGGTGTCTGTGGGCCAAGGTTTGATTTGGGCCAGAAGTCAAGGTCTAGGTTTGGGTCCAGGTTCGTGTCGAGGTCAGGGTTTGAGCCACTATTCAGGCTAGGTTCGAGTATGTGTTTGGGTCAGGCTTCGCTCCAAGAGTTGGGGCTAATCTAGTCAAGGTTCAGGCCAAGGGTCGGGTTGGAGGTCAGTGTTCGGGCCAAGGATCAAGTTCGAGTCCAAGCTTAGGTTGGGCCGAGTCTGGGTCCAAGCTGGGGTTTGGGGGGGGGGGGGGGGTGGCCATGGGCTAGGGGGAGGGGTCCAGGTTTGGGTCCAATTTAGTGGTTGGGATCCAACTTCAAGGTTTGAGGTAGGGTCGAGGTCCGTGTCGAGGCTTGGGGCTTGGGCAGGGGTTGGAGGCCGAGGTCCACGAACTAGAGGACTTGATTTATGGATCGCGGTTGTCGGGTCGGGGTTCAGGTTTAGGTTCGCATTTGAAGTCGAGGTCGAATCGGTGGTCAAGGTTTGGGTACCGAAGCTTGGCCCAAGGCCCAAGTCGAGTGCTGAGGTTTGAGTCGAGGATCGGGGTTGCCAACCTTCGGGGTTAGGGTCCTTAGGGTTCGTGTTGGATCCAAGTTCATGGGTCGGGTTAGGGTCTGAGATCTGAGAAGGGGGTCGGGTCCGAGATCCATGGTCCAACCTAGGAGCCATGAGCGAGGTCTAAAATCGAGGTTGGGGTCCAATTACAGAATCGAGGTCCAAAATATTAATGAAAGAGACTAAGAATAGATTATAATTAAAAAAATGTTAAATAAATTTTACTTTTCTTTCATAATCCACTTTTAGTAAAATTAATATTCAAATAATTTATTGCACGTGTTTAAAATTTAAAACAAGTATACACCCATAGTAAGCTTCCAACTGCAGAAGCATAAGGAATTTTCGCCATGTCCTCTATCTCTTGAGGATCAGTAGGAGACTGTTCCTTAGATAGACGGATACCATATTTAGAAGGCATGTTCGCCCCATTGGTGTTGTTCATGGAGAATCTCTCTAAAACTTTGTCCATATAGGTTGTTTGAGAGAGAGCAAGAGATCTGTTCTTCCGGTTTCTGATAATCTGAATACCAAGAACATAGGCTGCTTCACCCAAATCTTTTATATCGAATTGAGTGTTAAGCCATTCCTTGATGCTAGTCATTTTCTTGATATTGTTTCCAATAATCAAAAGGTCGTCAACATAAAGGACCAGGAATACTACTACTTGGTCTTCCTTGAGTTGATAAACACAAGGTTCATCTTCATTCTGAAGAAAGTCGTAGGTCTTGATGATTTCATCAAACCTTTTGTTCCATGAGCGAGAAGCTTGCTTTAGTCCATAGATAGACTTATTTAATTTGCAAACTTTCTTTTTCCTGCCCTGGAAGAACATAGCCTTCTGGTTGCTCCATATAGATGGTTTCTTCAAGTACCCCATTAAGGAATGCAGTCTTGACATCCATTTGCCAGATTTCATAATCGAAAGCAGCATCTATGGAGAGAAGAATTCAGATGGATTTGAGCATGGCAACAGGACTAAAAGTTTCCTCATAGTCCACGCCTTCTCTTTGGGTATAACCCTTGGCTACAAGTCTAGCTTTAAAAGTTTCGACTTCGCCTCCAGCTCTTCTTTTCTTCTTGTAAACCCACTTACATCCGATTGGATGATAGTCATCAGGTGCGTCTACATATTCCCAAACTTTGTTCTTTTTCATGGAATCCATTTCTGAATCCATGCTGGCTGACCATCGTTTCCGTTGCGGACTAGCCATTGCCTGTTTATAGGTTAATAGGTCGTCTTCAATACTGTCACCAACGACCATATTGATTTCACCATCCAAGCCATAACGAGCTGGTTTTGTTGAAACCCTCCCACTACGACGAGGAGCGGTGATCTTCTGAACAGGAACTTTGGTAGTAGTTTTCTCAGTAGGTTCGACTGAGGGAGTGGGATTATCCTCTTCTTGAGTGGAAGAGGACGGAACATTGGAAGGAGTTATATCTGAAAGCATTTCCTCTAAAACAACTTTACTTTTCGGTTTGTTGTCTTTAATATAGTTTTCTTCAAGAAAAGTAGCATTTGTAGAAACAAACACTTTGCTATCCTTTTGACTATAAAACAGTCCACCCCTAGTCTCTTTAGAATTTCCGACAAACATGCAAACTTCAGTTTGTGATTCAAGTTTTCCTTCTTTCTTTCTCAAGACATGTGCAGGGCACCCCCAAATTCTGTAGTGGCGTAAACTAGGTGTACGACCATTCCATAGTTCGACGAGTGTCTTAGGGACTGCTTTAGATGGAACAACATTTAAAATGTCATTTGCCATCTGTATAGC
This sequence comes from Cannabis sativa, assembly GCF_029168945.1. Lineage (NCBI taxonomy): Eukaryota > Viridiplantae > Streptophyta > Magnoliopsida > Rosales > Cannabaceae > Cannabis > Cannabis sativa. The sequence goes on from NC_083607.1 coordinate 58,541,307, forward strand.
ATATCCCCAGAAGGACGTAGACAGAGTTGAATAACTCAGCATAGACCTATCCATTTCCAAAAGAGTGCGATTTCTTCTTTCTGCAACTCCATTTTGTTGTGGAGTGCCTGGGGCAGTGTATTGGGATTCAATTCCAAGTTCAATTAAATGATCTTTGAACTGCATATCCATATATTCTCCACCCCTATCAGTTCGCAAGATCTTTAATGTTTTACCTAATTGGTTTTGAGCCAAAGCATGAAATTCTTGAAACTTTTCAAACGTTTCAGATTTCTTTTGCATTAGGTAAAGAAAACTATATCTAGAGTAATCGTCAATGAAAGTGACAAAATACTCATAACCACCTCGGGCTTTTACATTCAAAGGTCCGCAAACATCGGAATGCACTAACCCTAGGGGTTGTTTGGCACGCTCTCCCTTTGTAGAGAAAGAACGTTTAGTCATTTTTCCTTCCAGGCAGGACTCGCATACTGGCAATTCACCTAAGACGATATTTTTCAATGGACCGTCTTTGGTTAACCTTTTGAGTCTATCAAAGCCTATATGACCTAAACGTAAATGCCATAGATAAGTTTGATCATCATTATCAATCTCTTTTCTTTTGAGGTTTCTAGGTTTAGCTACATTGAAAAGTTCACTATTTAGTGAGATTTGTGTATTTGGTCTTAAAACATAAAGCCTTTGTTCCATGGAAGCAACACATATTTGAAATCCATTACGAGAAATTGAACAATAAGAACTCGAAAAATTCAATATATAAGATTGTGTTTGCAAACATGAGACACTAATCAAGTTTCTACTAAAGTTTGGAATAAATAAAACATTTTCTAAAATTAAAAATCATTGTTGAAACTTGATGCGGGCTTTTCCTCTAGCTTTGACCGACACTAACTCGCCATTACCAACTTTAAGCTTTAACTCTTCTGGAAGCAGATTTTCCCAAGTTTCAAGCAGCTGCAGTGAAGAACATACATGGTTAGTAGACCCAGAATCAACAATCCAAGTGGATTTGTCGTTCTCTAAAACACATGATTCAAAGACAACAGCATTACCTTCGTTTGAATTGTTTAGAAGTCGGGGACATCGTTCTTCTTGATGTCCCTTTTCATTACAATTCGAACATAGAAGATTATGTCTGATAATTGTACTTGAAGAAGCAACTTTGCTAGAGCCTTCATGCTTAATCCTTTTCCTCTGATTAAGATTTGTAAACCCAGGAGGACCCACTGCAATCAGATTCCGTTCATGGGCTTGTAATTCTGCTTCGAGCTTGTCCATGTCGGAGGAGTTGAAATTGTTGATCATGTAAGAAACAACAAATTCATTATACTCCGGAGGAAGACTATTAAGAATGAATTGTACCCATTGTTCTCTTGATAAATAAATTCCTAGTAGATTTGCCTTTTGGAACTTCAGATTCATCATCAACAAGTGCGAGTTTATGCAACTACCATGATGCATTTTCACACTATAGAGTTCTTTTGCTAAGATATTAACTAGAAGGGGATCGGGGTGAGGGTTATTCATATTGGCACTACAACACATCAATAAAACAGAAGTAAGGTTTTGGTTCATAAATTCATACACATGTTCAGAAAATAACAAATAATCACATATGTTATAAAAAAATACTAAATCTAACATAGTTTATTTTCCAAGGTTTTCAACAAACTGATACAGTGTCTCGTTTAGGCGAGAGTCAAAGCATCATCCATTGAATAGAATTGTCAATTCATCTAAAATGATAATCATTCTAGCAACCTTTTATTCGATCAAGATTGAAATTCAGTGTTGTCCCGTTTAGGCGAGAGTCAAGGCACTTCTATCTTATGAGCTTCAACCATTGTTTCATATTTTGTAAGTCAAATATAGTCGCCACCATTAGGGTGATCCATACCATATAAAACACTTACAAAACTACTTATCTTTCAAGATTAAACGGTGCTAACTTGCTAATGAACGTTCCTCCATTAGGGAGGATTACTCACTAAAACAAAAGCTATGTAAAACTAACAATGGAGATCGAATGTCTCTTGATTAAAGCTCATTATTTTAAAATATATATTTATTTAATTATTTATTCCGTATTATAATAATGAAAAATTACAAATTAAAGTTGGTTTTAAAAAAAATTATATTAAAAAATATCCAACTTTAAATAAATTTCAATTATTATTTAAATTCGAAAAATAAATTCGAAATTTAAAATAGAATAAATTTGAAAAAAAAATATCTTGTTTAAGTTGTTTAGAAGAATCTAAAAAATCAACTTAAATATCTTTCAAATTAGATTTAATTAAATTTAAAATTAAGTTGTAACTACTTAATTTGAAAATATTCCATTTTAAGTTAATATTTGAAAAAATATCAACTTAAAAAATATTTAAAGAATTTTAATAACCAATTCCTAAAATTCCTCAACTTAATTTTGAAATTTGAAATTCAAAAGATATTCAGATTTAAGTTTATTAGTTAGAGATAACTAATTTTCAACTTAAATAGGAATATTTAATGAAAAATTTAAATTAAGCTTCAGAAAGAATCTAGTTGGTTATAATTCTATATTTAATTAAATACAAGAAAATACATATAGTTGAGCTTAGAATATAATTCTTTAAACTATGGTTTTCTTAAATTAATTTCAAAATCAATGAAATTAATTATGTTGCTAATCAATTTTATTAGGTTAAACTAATTTAATTAACCTAGTACAGTTATCCAAATTAGGCAAATGGGCCTTCACAATTGGGGTAGTTCATGTGAGGGAGTGTTGGGTTCAGTATGTCGTACCCACTTTTATGGCTCCCAACTCTCACACAAGGCCCAAAAGAGAGGAATTTAACCTTAAAATGAACAACTGTTATTAATTGAATAGGCCCTAAAATTAAATGGGCCTAAATAAAATCTATCAAAAACTATGATATTTTATTTAGCAATAACAACCTATATGCATCTATAACAAAATTAAACATATAGGCTCACACAGGCACACATTTGGATGGACCCTATCATGTTGCTAGGTCATACACAGATGAAAGAAGATTGTAAAATTTACCTGTTACAAATTATTTACTTGACTAATTGAACCATGGGTTAAAATCAGATCATTGGATCTGTCAACAAGTTAACCATGACAATTTAGATCAAGCAATAATAGGTTTTATAAAACTTACAAACAAGCTAAAACACATACTCCTGCAACAAGATGAGTTGGATAGTTGGATGTAGGATTTATTTAATTTTAAATAATTTTTTTCGAAAAAATATTTAAATAAAAAATATTTCGGTTTTATTAAAATAAAATAAAAAAAATTAAAATTAAACCTACAATTTTTGAAAAATTAGATTTCAACTAACCTAAATATCATTTCAAACAAAAAATTGCTAACTACCTTTTAAATTTTTAAAGTTATTTTATAAATTAAATATAAAATAAGAAAAAAAAAATAAATATTTTTCAGATTTTATAATTTAATTTAAATAAAAAATAACAAAATTTAAAAGTTAGCAAAATATCTTACTTCTATTTAAAATTACATGATCATAGTAATCTTATTTTAAATTTAAATAAGGTCAAATAATTTTAAAAAAAAATTAATTTAAAAAATATTTAATATCTGACCTTTAAATTTAAAAGATAAGATAAAATAATCAAATTTAAAAATAAGATATAAAATCAAGCAAAAAAGATAGATTTTTACTTGTTTTCAAATTCAAATTACACTAATATCTAAAATTAAATTTAAAAAATTCAAATTAATTTATTTCTGATATTAGATTTGAAAATTAAAAAGTGTAAATCAAAATACAAAACTACACAAAAAATCAGAAGTTAAATCCATGAAATAACATGAAAAATTGAAGAAAAACGAAAAAAAAAAAATGTGAGTTGTACGGACAGTATGCTGTGCATACTGCCCGCGCGCGCATGGGAGAGTGCTTGACCGAGAAACCTCGGTGCAGGAGGCTGCATGCAGCCTCTCCGCGCGCGCGAGGCTCGGTTTCAGACAAAATTTAGTCTGTGCGCGTGCTGTCCGAGGGATGCCCCTCATCCGCGCGCGTGGGTAGGTGCACCACCCCTGATATTTTTTGAAACTTCAAAAAATCATAACTAATTCAAATTAAATCGAAATTGAGTTCTGTAAAAAAGTAAATTGCTTAATTTTTTCCATACTATCCAATAAAAATAATTCCAGAAACAGATATTCAATTATTTTTCACGAAAATTCACAAACATCAATCAATCATCATACAAGACACAAAACAACATGATACCATCCAAAACACAAACAAATCGTTTTAAGTCCAAATTTCTTGCAAGCAAATCAATTACCATGGCTCTGATACTAGTTGTTGGAAATTATTTTACCAGGATCTTAGATCTACACACAAGTATGTTGATTAACATCCTAAATATGAACTTCTAAAACGATTATAAAATAAACACATATAAAGTATGAGAAACCTTACATTGGATGCAGCGGAATATTATGTCTCCTTCCGTTCAGATCTCTCCTTTCTTTAATGTTGAAACTCCTTCTTGTTGAATGTCTTTCTTCACGATCTTCCTCACTATGATTGAGGTATCACTTGCTGTGTGTGGGCACTATTCTATCACTAAGAGGTTCGAAATTATTCAAGGAAGAAGAAGAGTATGAAGGTGGCGGCTAGGGTTTAGAAAGAGAAGGCTCAGGTTTTTCTCTGAAGGAAACAAGATGTGAAAGTGTCAATTTCCTGAAGCCTTCACTATCTATTTATAGCATTCTACATAGGGTTAGGTTTGAATTATTTGGTATTAAAATAATGAAAATATCAGATGATAAAGCCTATAAAAGTGGCCGGCCATGGCTATGTGGATTTGGGCCTCACTTTTTGCAATTTTGCAGTTTTATCATTTTTGCATCTCATTTTCTCAAAAACGCCAATTTTCAAATTCAACCATTTAAATGCCAATTCTAACTATTTAATACTATAAATAATTATTAAATAATATTGTCATTTAACATATTTATTAATTGAACCATACAAAGTATCATAATTAACAAATATGCCCTAAAAACTCTTTTTTTATAATTTCGCCCTTACTTAGTGAAAAATTCACAAATAGACATAGTCTAATTTGAGAATTATAATTGATTAATCAAAACCAATTAAATGAGTCTTACAAGTAATATTGTCTCAACTAGTGGGGGGACCATGGGTCTTATATAACCGAGCTTCCAATAAGCAGATCAGAATTTATAACCTAAATTCACTGACTTATTAATTCTTCGTTGAATCCACGCATAGAACTTAGAATTGCACTCTCAGTATATAGAACGCTCTATATGTTCTACCATATAGACACGTCATTAGTTATCTATTGTTATAATCCTAATTTGATCAATGATCCTCTATATGAATGATCTACACTGTAAAGGGATTAGATTACCGTTACACCCTACAATGTATTTTATCCTTAAAACACTTAACCCCGTATAAATGATATTTCAGCTATGTGAAATGAGTACTCCACCATTTATTTTCGTTTGGTCAAGCTCGAAGGAGATCATCCTTTACTTACTATTCGCCAGATAGAAGCTATAAATTCCATATTTATGTTCGCGCTCCCACTCAATTACACTACCGTGTTCCCAAAATGTAAGTATCACCCTGACCCAAAAGTAGGCTTAACTAACAAATCAAAGAACACGAATAACACTCTTGAGATTGAGCCTAATCATAACAGGATTAAGATCATTTGATCTAGGATCAACTAGGCGATATTGACTTGAATAGATATTACGGTAAGTTTAATAAATCTAAGTCAAAGTTCAATATCGGTCCCTTCCGATGCATACTCCATGCACCCAACCTGAGCTTTACTTTAACCAATGCTTTGGAAAGAACATAGCATTTCTCCAAATGCAAGTAAACTCTGTTGTAGATTATCATATCAGTAAAACCCTGTGTCTGATAAATCTATGAATCTTTATTCACATAGTCATGTTTACTTTCCAATGTGTCGACAACACAATAAACAGGATCAAGTATGTGAAAAGGGTTTCAGATGAATTTATAAATCAAATAGACAAGCAATTGATAAGATGAACCAAAACATACACAAATGAATGAAAAATACTTATGTTTCTTTATTGATATTGAATAAAATAGATTACATTGAAATGGAGTTTTATTTAGGGCATAAAACCCAACACTTTCGTAGGTTAGATTTCCAATTAACACATCCCCCAGACAGTGAAAACAAACCTTGTTAATGACTTTCTAATGTCTAAAGAACCTGCATAATCTGAATCAACATAACCAGTCACTAATTCCTTGAATTTGCTAGTGCCATCATAGGTTAAACCAGTGTTCAATGTACCTTTTATATACCTCATCACCCATTTCAAAGCAGTCCAGTGAGCATTTTGTGGATTAGCAACAAACCTGTTTGTCATGCTCATGGCATGAGCTAAAATACCTCATCACTTATTATTATTTTTTGTATATATGTTTTGGTGTATGGTATATGTATTTTTTGTTATACGGTATATAATTTTTTTAAATAATATTTAAGTTTTATTTTCTATTATACTTTTGTTGACATGATATATAATTTTATTAGCATCCTATATATTTTTATTTTTATTTGTTGTTATTATTATATATATATTTCTATTGTAAGGTATATATTTTATGTTATATGGTATATAAGTTTTATTGTATAGTATATCATTTTATTTTAGATAATGTATGTTTAGTTTTTATTTTAGTATACATAAAGGTGATATATAATTTTGTTAATATGATATATATAATTTTTTTTAATAATATTATACTATTTTGTTTTATTTTTTTATTGTAGGTATATACGTTTTATTGTATGGTATATGATTTTTGTTGTCTATAATATATTATTTATTTAATATGATATTTAGTTTCTATTTTATTATATATAAATTTTTTGGTATGTATTCATATTTTAATGGTGGTATATATAATTTTGTTAGCATGATATATATATTTTGAGTATTAATTTAGTATTTTTATAATTTCTTTGTGGTATATAATTTTATTACTACGGTATATTAATTTTCTGTACTACGATATATTTAATACTGCTGTATATATTTAAATGATCTAATATATTTATTTATTTTTGTTACAATATAATAATATGCAATACTAAAAAAATTATGTAACTTAATTTTATTATTATATATTTTTTTAAAAAAAAAAAATATGTGATAAATGTATTTTTATAATTTTTATTAGCTAATTTATTAGATTTGGCAATTTTCTTAATTTTTTTAAAAAGTTGACATTTACTAACTTAGTTACCAAATTTAGGGCAATTTTGCATCTCAACCCTATTTAATTGATAAATAAACCCTTTACTATCTTATAAAACCACATATTTGCATTGTTAATATTTTATTTTTGACATATTAGATGGACAAAAATATTCTATGATTTATATATAAATTTCGACTGAGTTATTTTATTTATTCTTATTTACAAAAAAGAAGAACAACAGTACTATCTTCAGAAGAAGGTTCTTCAAGCTTTCGGTAGATAATTTTCCAAATCTTGCCTCGAGAGAAAGCAACTCTTCAAAGTGATTGAAGGGAGTTCAAGTATACTTGAAGTTTCAGCAATATTCAATTTGAGAATGTAGAATATATTAAGTTTGCGGCATACAATAAAAAAGAATCTATTAATACATAAGTCAATTAATATTTTTGAGATCTATCTAATAGCCCTAGATAGCCCCTGGTGACAATCTGCAAAGATACCACCTATAAAAATCTTATTTGTTTCTGTTTGTTTTCTGTTTTATAGTTACAAAATTGCATTCTCTAGCTAGAGAATAACTTGTTAGACTTTTATTTGGGCTTACATTAAATTTTATTGGTTTTATTAAAACTTGGGTTGATTGGATAGTTCTTTGCTGTGTTAGCCCATGTTGTTGGTGATCAATTGTTAATGGGCTTAGCATCTGTGTGTAAAGTCTAGGTGAAGCAGAAGTGTGGGCTTTTCTAGTTGACTGAAGCCTTTGATGAGCAGGCCCAGCCCAACTAGGGTTTTGTAGCTAAGTCCCCTCCCTAACTCTATAAATACATATTGTCTCATCACAATTGTATACCTTTTGATAATCAGATAAATAAACTGCATCTGATTTAGAGATCTAGTGAGGAAGACTTAGTTGATAGTATTGCACTATCAAATTGGAGTAACTGCTGTGGATCAAACAGAGATAATTGCTATGGATCAATCAGGTACACATACCTAATTATTATATATTACTATTGTGTTCTATGTTATATACAAATAGATCTTGGGTATATTATTAATTTTTCCAACATGTGGTATCAGATTGCCTATTGTATATGATTTAGAACCTATAATTTTTATAACAATTAATATGTATATGTTACTTTTTTTTTTTCAATTACATATTAATTTCGTTATTATTTTATGTTGAATTTTTTATTTTTCGATCTTAAAAGTTTAGGGGTTTTATTCCTCATTAAATTCTCTTTCTTTTGATATATTACTTGCATAAAATCATTGAGTAAATTAGGAGAATTTTAAGATTAAACTTTTAGGGTTTATATATTTTCTTTATGAAATTAATTTTGTGTTTTTCAATTCTATTGATTATAATCTGAAATTAATTGTACATATCTCATCAATTGATTTAAAATGTTTCTAAAAGTTTAATTTCCGAATTGGATCAAATTTTCGGGTTACTTTGCTTCTTTAGTTTTTGGATTAGTTTTAATTTAGATCTACTTAAGTTTATGTGTTGTTGCATGAAATTAATACCATAGATCTATTAGAAATCGTAAACCAATCAAAATCCCTCTTTTTCCCGTCCGTTTCGTCACTTTTTTGGCCGGAATTTCGTCCCGACCCGCTCGGGTCTGAACCGGGTCGCACAAAACCCATTTTTTCAGCCATGGAGGTTGCTGGAGGTTGAAAACAACCTGCTGGGACGAAGCCCACTCGCGGCTGCCGGAGAGTGAGAGAGAGTGAGGTAGTTTCGTGACTCCGTTTTCGACGATTCTTTTTTTCAACATTATTAGAATTTGATTTCTGAATTTTTGGTGATTTTTAATTAATTTTTTGACGCCATTTAATAATTATTATTATTTTAATGATAATTATGCAGTTAAAAAAATTATTAAAAATATTTTTTGATGATTTTTCGAAATCTGTCGATCATAGAAAATTTTTTGGGTTTCTTCTCGTTCCGTATGACATACTCACTCTCTTATTTGATTTATCTTGACTATGTAGTCTCCACCAATTTTCTTATATTCACATCTTTTGATTATTTGTTGTTCTAAAGTTATAAAACTCGGTTGTTTGATACAAAAATAATGTGTTATGGTGGACACTTTATTTTTTGATTATCAATATAATAAAAGCAATTATATATCTCTTTTGGAAATTTGGTTGAAAATTATTAATTTTCAATGATTGTTTTATCACCAAATTTCACATGTTGAAGAAAATATTATATCTTTTGGTTGACTATATGTGTAATTACTTGCCCAAAGGTAGTATTTACATATATTAGTTCACATTCCATGAAGTGAGTTAATATTAAATGTATATATTTTAATTATTTGCCCAAAGGTAATAATTTAAATATATAAATTTATTATTAGTTTTTTGCTTGAATTAATACATATTTTTAAGAATTTTATTTGCCCAAAGGTAATAAAATTCTTAAATGATATGTATTTTTTCTTTGTTGTTAACTTCATGAAGGTAGATCATGTGTGTGTTATATTCTCACCCCAAAGGGGAGTTTATAATGACCAGTTGACTCTACAATATTTTCTAATGCATCGCTCATATTGCTTATTCAAGTTTTATTTATTTTATTTTATTTTTTTGGATTTTTCGGTCTCCTTTCTACGAACAACAATACCGTTTTCATCTGAATTCTGAATGCTTCAACTTTAAGACATGGAAACGAGATGTAAAAATTACTTTAGGCATAATAGATTTGGACATATGCCTTCGAGAAGAAAAATCTGCTGATCTTATTCTAATATTAGAATTGTTGCCCAAAAATTCTTCATGCACATTGGAAAAATTCAAATCATCTTAGTTTCATTGCTATGAACCGTTTAATTCCTGAACATCTTTTGATGGTTTGCCAAACACCTCAAATACTAATGAGTTTTTCAAAGTAGTAGAAAAACTATTTCACACTAGTGAAATCGCTAAAGCTGGACATCTTATGGATGAAATGGCAACCATTAAGTATGAAAAATAAAAGGAGTGCGAGATTTTATTCTGAAATTGGTGAATGTTCAGTCCAAGTTGAAAGATCATAATATTCCTCTTCCTGACTCTTTCATTATTCATCGAGCTCTTCATGCACTTCCTGCCTCTTTCAGTCTTATCAAGACAGCCTACAACACTTATAATAAAACATGGAGTTTTAGTGATCTAATTTCTCAGTGTGTAGCTGAAACAAGCAAGCTAACAAAATGAAAAGAATGAGTCTTCTCACTTTGTTTCTCAACTCAAGCCCAACAAAGGATAAAGAAAATATGAAGAGAAACAACAACAACCAGAGGCTAAGGGATTTCAAGAAGCCAAGTGAGAGGGAGTCAATGCTTACAGTGGACACTTATATTGGAGTTGACGTTATTTATGTTGGCACATTAATTCTTGAATTACAGTTTAGTGTTCAGATTGTTTTGAACAGTACTTTATTAATTCCTACTTTTAAAGTAATTCAGTTTCGCTTCCGCCTTTTAGTTAAACAATGATTTTCTTTTCGTTTTACCAATTATAGTGTTAACATTATGTTTGACTCCGAATAATTGGAAACTGTTTTTACTCTGATATTCTTTTCAAATTATCATTGACTTCCTTAGCTTCCTTTTTCAATGCTGTGAATATTGTGGGTAAGAAATATCTTATATTAAGATAACATCCTTATAATTATGGCAAGGTAGATCGGGTCATATTTCTAAAGAAAGAATTGATCGATTCCTTCTAGCTAAAATTCTTCCTCCTGTTGATGTTTCTGGTTGGAATACTTGTGCTGATTTTACTTGTGAAAAATTGACTAAAATAAGAAAGCAGACTGCTATCTATAGTCACTCTTTATAAGAGATTATCCACAATGACATCAGTGGACCTTATTCCACCACGTTGTGTAGAAACAAGTATTTTATAACTTTTATCGATATTTTTTTCTTCTTTCTTCTTCTGGTCTCACCTACCTGATCAAAGACAATCCAACGCTTTTGATAAAGTCAAAATCTTTCGAAATATTCTTGAGAAATAATTGGGCAGAGTCATAAAATTTGTTCATTTTCATCGCGGAGGAGAATATTCTGGTTGTTATAAAGAATCTAAACAACACATGAGGCCTTTTGCTGAATATTTTCCAGAAAATTGTGTAGTTTCTCAATACAATATGTTAGGGTCACTGAGCAAAATGGCGTTGTTGAAAGAGAAATCGCACTCTCATGGATATGGTTAGAAGCATGATGAGTAGATCAAATCTTCCAGAGTTTCTATGAGGTGAAGCACTCATGACTGCAACTTATATTTTAAATCGTGTTCCGAGTAAATCTGTTCCCAGAACCCCTTTTAAGTTGTGGACTGGGCGGAAGCCTAGTCTGAATCATCTTCGTGTATGGGGTTGTCCAGCTGAAGTAAAGATTTATGATCCTAATTTGAAAAAGTTAGATCCGAGAACAAATCGTTGTTATTTCATTAGTTATCCAATGCGCTCAAAAGGCTATCGATTTTACTGTCCTACTCGTGGTACGCGAATTGTTGAATCTCAGACTGCTAAATTTCTAGAATTTGATGTTGCTGACAATATTCCTTCAACATCTCTTGAAATGGGGGAGTCATCTAAAGGAATTTGTATTCCTATGTCTTTTTCAAGAAATGATAATAATAACAGTCTTATTCTTACTCTAGTTGATAACGCTGCCATTGCTTATGAATATATTGCTCCTATTTTCTAAGATGACGAGGGTCATATTATTGATGAGGAACCTATTATTGAAGAAGGTTTTGTTATTGATAAGGGTCATGTTATCGGAGAAATCCAATTGTGGAATATGTCATTCAAAATGATGATCAACAAATAGAGGTTATTCCAAGGGTACCTCCTATATGGAGATCTCAAAGACAAAAGAAGTCAACAAAGTGTCATGATAATTTTGTTTATCTTGGAGAAGGAGAATATGATATTGATCATTTTGTGGATCCTGTCACTTTTAGTGAAGCACTTAATAGTCCACAATCTTCAAAATGGTTAGCAGCTACGGATGATGAAATCGACTCCATGAAGAAAAATGGTGTATGGGAGCTAGTTTTATTACCTGATGGTTTTAAACCAATAGGTTGTAAGTGGATTTTAAAGGCTAAAAGGGATAAAAAGGGACAGATTGAAAGGTTTAAAGCGCATTTAGTGGCTAAAGGCTTTACTCAAAGAGAAGGTATTGATTATACTCAAAATTTTCTCACCTGTTTCCACTAAAGATTCATTCAGAATTATTATGGATTTAGTTGTGCACTCTGATTCAGAGTTGCATCAAATGATTGTTAAAACTGTTGTTCTGAATGGAGAATTGAGTGAGCAAGTCTATATGTCTCAACCTGAAGGCTTCGAGGAAAATGGAAATGACAACTTGGTTTGCAAGTTAAAACGATCCATTTATGGTCTCAAACAGGCATCTCACCAGTGGTACTTGAAGTTTGACAAGGTTGTGACATCGTTTGGTTTCGTAGAGAACAAGTTTGATCAGTGTATTTATATGAAGATCAGTGGGAGTCGTTATATTTTTCTTGTTCTTTATGTAGACGACATTTTACTTGCCAGCAGTGATTTGTCATTACTAAATGAGACCAAAAATTTTCTATCTTCCAATTTTGATATGAAAGATCTTGGAGAGGCATCCTATGTTTTGGGGATTGAGATCCATCGTGACAGGAATCGAAAAGTTCTTGGCTTATCTCAAGAAGCTTACATTAATCGTGTGCTCAAAAGGTTCAACATGGATTCGTGTAAAGCTGGTTTTGTTCCTATTCTGAAAGGGGACAAGTTCACTAAGCAGCAATGTCCTAAGAACGACTTAAAAAGAGAAGCAATGAAGAATATCCCATATGCAAGTGCAGTAGGGAGTTTGATGTATGCTTAGGTTTGCACTAGACCTGATATTGCTTTCATGGTCGATGTTCTTAGGAGATATTTATCTGATCCTGGCCATGATCATTGGGTTGCAGCCAATAAAGTTTTGAGATATTTGCATAGAACGAAGAGTTTTATGCTTGTGTATAAGCATGTCAACAATCTTTAAGTTGTTGGTTATTCGTATTCGTATTTTGGTGGTTATGTAGATGATTTAAAGTCAACTTCTGGCTATATTTTCACTTTTGTTGGTGCTGCTATTTCTTGAAAAAGTGTTAAATAGACTTTAATCGTATCATCTACTATATATGTTGAATTTGTCGTATGTTATGGTGCATCTTTGCAAGCTCTATGGTTAAAGAATTTTTGTTTTTAGAGATACGACTAGTTGATCCTATTTCCTCTCCTATACTAATCTATTGTGATGATAATATTGTTGTTTTTTTTTCAAAGAATAATGAGATTAGTAGTGCTTCTAAATATAAGGAAATAAAGTATCTCACTATTAAAGACTTGGCTAAGAAAGGAGACATTGTGATAGAATATTGAAAGACCAAGTTGATGTTTGCAGATCCTCTAACCAAAGGATTAAGTGCCATATTGTTTGATAAACATGTTTTTGATATAGGCATTTTATAATCTTTTGCTCCTTTGGGTTAGTGGGAGTTTCTTGCTTTATCTTTTGAGATTACATTTATATGTAATTTACTTGTTGATGTTATGAACTACTTTGTGGGCCAATACTTTTTTGATTATTGGATGTTTATGCTTTCAGTTAGGCTTTGTTATATTCTCGAGAATAATTGAATTGAAAGCATGTAGTTCATATCTTGTTGTGATCATTGTATTTTAAGTATATTTACTAAAAGACAATGATATTTTGTTGGCTTAATGTTTTAAGCAAGTTTAGTGACACTTACTTATTTATTAAGTAGTGTATGTTTAATTTCACTGGCTTATTTATTAAGCATCACGGTATCAGTGAAATTGAGGACTGATAAGGATATTATGTTATTTAAATTGATCACATGTTGAACATAAATCCTTACCACACTACTAGACTTATTGACCATGTCGATTTAATACTTTGGTATTTGTGATTATGAATGTCTTTTGTTGAGTTAAAAACAATATGACTGTCATAGTTCATTATCAAAGGTTAAATTGGACCGGTATGTTGAGATGCTATCAGAGAACTATCATTTTTAAAGTGGCCACAAATGTTTTCCTGTTGTTCAACCCATGAGTCGTTTTCAAACAAAATTATTTTAATATAATATATATATATGTATTAAAATTAATGTAGCCCAAGTGGGAGAATGTTAGACTTTTATTTGGGCTTACATTAAATTTTATTGGTTTTATTAAAACTTGGGTTGATTGGATAGTTCTTTGCTGTGTTAGCCCATGTTGTTGGTGATCAATTGTTAATGGGCTTAGCATCTGTGTGTAAAGTCTAGGTGAAGCAGAAGTGTGGGCTTTTCTAGTTGACTGAAGCCTTTGATGAGCAGGCCCAGCCCAACTAGGGTTTTGTAGCTAAGTCCCCTCCCTAACTCTATAAATACATATTGTCTCATCACAATTGTATACCTTTTGATAATCATATTGTAATCATGTAATTGACATGAAATGTGATATTCTTATTTAATTGGAGAAGTATGGCATTCATGATTTATGTGTGAACGATCATATTTGTACCCATATACACTTTCAATAATTTTTTCAGCATTTTCTCCTTTAATTAATATAGGTCATGAAAAGATTTTCCATCTTTAACTCTATGTTTGAAAATTGAATTTTAGTGTTAAAAAAAAGTGAGAAAAATATAAGAAAAGAAAAATAAAAAAAAAAATAAAAGAATAAATTCTCATTAATTAGTACGAAAAAAATTACATGAAAAATCACTTGAATCAACAAGATTTTCCATAACAAATATAAAATATAAATTCTTTTTTTTTTTATTCTTAACATTTTTAATTTTTTACATTTTCTTTATCTTTTTATTTCTTCACTTAAATCCAACTTTCAAAAATAACCAAAAAAAAAAAAAATGTTTTCATTCACTTTTTGCTGTGTGGAGTTTTTCATCATTTGTTTAGGTTTAGTTGAACGTTTGCTTTTAATCTTAGATTTGTTAGTTTTATTAGTTTTTTTTTCCTGGAAAATGTTATTAGCTGAACAGTAATTTTAAATGTTTGTGTACTTATATAAGTGTAATGATTAATTATTTGGTATATCTATTATTATTTTTTAACTTTTTTTTTTCAAATTTATATTTTGAGTTGTTCAAGTAATTTTTATGTGAACTTTAATTGCGATTTAAGTTGTTCCCTTAATGTATGTGAGTTTTTTTTTTTTTTTTGTTATTCACCATTATCTTAATTAATTTTTCAAAAAAAAAAACAAAAATCATAATAATAATCTCTAAGTATAGTTTATTATTCACCATTATCTTAATTAATTTAAAAAAAAAAAAAAAAATCATCCTTGTTCAAGTTAAACTCGCATTCAAATGAATAAAACGTATTTATTTCTAATGATTAATATAAAATTAAATTAGGGTCGATAATTTATCTTTTTTTTTTCTAAAGACATAATTACGTTAATTTTAAATTAAGTAATTAATAAAAATGATAAGATATATATCTATTTTTAATTGAATATGATAAGTCGTCGGTCAGATATTTAATTTGATTTTTTTTAATAACACTAATATGAATATATACTTTTAATATTGAATTTAAAATATTTTTATCCTAATGCATATATTATATATACTAGGTAGGAGTTACGTGCCGAGGCACGTAAAGATTAGTTTTAGGTAAAGTTTAGTTATTTTTTTTTATTTCTTCTTATTTAGATTGTATGTAAAGGTATGATCATACGAATAATTTGTTTTATCAAATTAATATTTGTGCTATTATAATTGGTTGGTAAAATATAATTAGGTATATAATAATCTAGCTCAAATGTAAGTTCTCGTAGAAACAAATTGGCACCCATAAGTAAAAAAAAAACAATTAACATTTTCATTCTTTTTTGTTTACCCAACAACTCTTTATCCAAAACACAAAAAAATACAGAATTCAAGAAATTCAAGCATTTAACTTTCTTCCCAGATTTCAACAGGCTCATTTCTAATATGCATTATTGACACCAAGAAACATGGTAGCAGCATAGAGAGCTCCCATAACCATAAACAAGTCTTGGGTTGATTCCCTACACACAAATTAATTGTATGTTGAACAGTTCATTCAAAAAAAAATTATATGTTGAACAGTTTAATATCTTTGTAACTACAATAACATAGAAAACAGTAATGTTGAAACGGATGACATAATTATACTATTGTGTAGTGTTCTCTTCTCATATTAAAGATCAAATACGGTTACTTTTGAATTAATACCTGAAATTTAAGAGATTATATAGCACACAGCTTATGAAAATACTGAAATTGATGTCACAGATATAATAATACCCGATCAGCGAATAAGCTCTCTTTCTTATTTGTCTTGAACAAAGCCAGTTGAAACTCTTCCTACAACACAGGTGTAAAGCGAACGAGTTAAAGACTACTTAATCTTAATCACTTTTTAAACCACAAAGGAAGATAACAAACCTTGTTAATTAATCCATCATCGATCACAGCACTGCTGATCTTCTTAAAAAGTTCATAAAGCGCTTCAATTTCGCTTACACTGACTGCATTCAATAGACATAATTTTCCATTGTCAATAGTTAGAAACAGTGCAAATAATTTCCAATGATTCCATACTTTAAATTCTTTCTTTCTACATTCAATAAGCAAAGAATATTCATTGATTACTCCTACTTTATACTCTCTCTCTCTTACTTTAGATTCTCACTGTGGAAAAAGGCAAACAATTTGCAATGATTCCTACTTTTTTTCAACAAAAAAGAAAAAGAGGCTCCTCACCTAACCCAAACATTATTTAGGTACTTAAAAAAATAGTCAAACCTCAAAACTTGTTGGAGCAAACCACACAAGATTGAACATTTGAGCTACCCTTCTTGGGTTTTAAACGATTCCTACTTTAAATTATGATAATTTGACAAGTAGATTGAATTATTCAGCAAAAGCAATATAATATATGAAAATTTTCACTAATCTATTTTGGTTGAGAATTCAGAATCATACACACAGTCTCCCCTGCAAGAACAGCGGGGTCGTCTAGCCCTCTCGATTGGTTATACAAGTCGAGATCAAAGCATCGCAATAGGGAAGCAAATAAATGCTTAAACCCATCTATGCACTGCAACATGATATTTTCTCTAAATCAAAACACTCCATATCTGTTCAAAGAAACCGATAAAACATGTGTGAGAAATTCATAAATGTCTTGAATTCGATCGATACTACCTTCAAAGTAATGAAAGAGCACAATGAATGAACAAACCTGTTAACCATTTCCTACTTCTGATATTAAGCTCAACTACAAAAAGATTCTTCGAATTTTCGACCACCAAATATTTTATTTATTTGTCCCTGGAATTAACACAATATGATAAAAGTGTTCAATGTTGAAACAACTTAAACATGTAAATGAGTAAATTTGAGTCCTAAAAGATTGAACTATCATATCATTACTCATAAAATAAGAAATTTTTAGAATCAAATTATTTTCATGTGAAGTATCAAGATTGTACTCCTCTATATGAACTAAATTGTTAGAACAATGTTAAAGAAGTAAAAGTTGGAATCAACACAGTGTTCAATGTTGAAAGAACTTAAATATGAAAAAGAGTAAATTTGAGTCCTAAAAAGATTGAACTATCATTACTCTTATGAAATAAGAATTGTTTTAGAGTCAATTATTTTCAAGTAAAGTATCAATGTTAAAGATATAAACCAAGCATATTATTAGAACAATGTTAAAGAGAGTAAATTTGGGTCCTAAAAGATTGAACTATCTTCATATATATCATATGAACCAACCAGATTGTTATAACAATGTTAAAGAAGAAAATTTTGAAGCTTTGTTACAAGCTACCATGTTAACTAAAAAATTCCACCATTTAAATTTTGAAGCAAAACTTCAAAAGATTCAAACTTCCACATACCCAGAAAGCTTAAATTGCAGTTCATAAAGAAAAAATCAGATATTATAAACACAAACAGAAGAACAAAAATCGAAGAAACCTATTTCATACAATTAAAGAAGAAATCCCAAACCTATACACAAGAATTACCCATAACCAAGAATTCACCAATTTTTCAAATCTGAATAAATGGAACAAAACCAGATCCAAGATCCCAATAAAGAAAGCCAAAATCCCATTACGAAAGTACAAAACTTGAAAGCAGACAAACGATCCAATAGTGCAAAAGGAAAATTCCCAGAAAAAGAGTTGAAAAGAAAACCCCCAAAAATGGGTTATCAAAATATTGGAAAGATCATAATGAAAAGAAGAAAAAGGAACTCACTTTTTTGTTTAATGCGTTTGGCTTGAGAGAACAAAAAAGCAAGTGAGTAGAGAGAGTTGAGTCGAGCGTAGCATTAAATTTTCTCTTCTCGTTTCATAAGAAGAAGCTGTTCATCAAAATTAGTTAGACACTGAACAAAAAAAAAAATAAACTTAATAGCATTTTGTATTCTACTAAGAAAGTTAACCAACCTCATCAAATGCCTCAAATATATCAATGCTTGGTTGATGTATGGTACAAACTACAGTCCTTCCCGTATCAACAGTATTGCGTACAGTCCTCATCACAATGGCTGCTGCTCGTGAATATCAAGCAATTACTAACTCTGGCAGATGAAAACCAAAGTATTGAAGGAAAAAAAAATACACAATGTGTAAGTTTTTACTGTAAATTGCTATAACCTCATCAGAAAAGAGAAACATGTTACCTTTTGCCGATATTGTACCCCCAGTAACACAGCTAGCAACAACTGTATTTGTTGTGTCATGCTTTGCTCGCGCCTAGATAGCTCTAATATCCAAAAGCTTCAAAATACAAAGTCTGCCTCCAATCGAGAAAAGCAAAGAGTAAACTGAAGGAAGGAACTGTAACACAATAAAATTCTAATTGGGGTCTCTACTCGATTAAAGCGAACTTATCAATTTCCCTAGGAATCATCGAAGGGAAAGAAAGTTCAAACCAAGTAAAGAAACAAAAATAAAAAACCCAATCAAGTCTTTACCAAACCCACAACCGACCCAGAGAGAGAGAGAGATTCGTCACCGAAACCACAAATACTAAAAACAACCTGATTCGAGGAAAAACCCAAAGAGAGGAATCTGCGAAAGAAGAGGAGGAACAAGGTGAATGGGTTTATGAGGAGGAGGCTGTGGCGGCCATTTCTGGGTCGCGAAAGAGAGGGATTGAGAAGGTTTAGCTTGTGTTTGTTGGGGTTTGGGGGTTTGTAGAGAGACAGAAGACTCTCTCGTGTAATGAAATGGAAGCCCTAATTTGAAGAATGCTATCCCCAAATCCAATTCAGGGATGAATCGTGTGGCTCGCACGTGCGGTAGGGACGAATTTAACAGAATATTGATTTTTTTGGGGTTAAATTTAACAGAATATTCTTTTATTTGTAAAGAATATTCTGTTAAACCAAGAATTGCCGTTACATAGGCACTTTTAATATATAAAGATATATATATATATCTATTTTTTAGTTGAATAAGCTAAGTCGTGAGACATTTGAAAATTTAAATATATATATAAATCGATCTATATTCCTAATATGATTTGGATGAACAATTAATTTCCTATAAATAGAATAGCATATTACCGGTTTAATTCATAATAATTCATTAATGATCAGTAGTCATTAAAAATAAATATAATTAAGTTGAAGTGATCGAATCAATTAATAAGAATGGGTGGTGGTGCAATTATTGATAGTAATAATGGGAAAGAATATCCTGGAAAACTGACATGGAGAGTTGTATGGAGTTGCACGGTTGCTGCATCAGGAGGTTTAATATTTGGTTATGATCTTGGAATTTCAGGTGGAGTCACCTCCATGGATTCATTCTTAAACCAATTCTTTCCATCCGTGTATGCAAAACAAAATTCAATGACAATCTCAGATGATCAATATTGTAAATTCGACAGCCAACTCCTAACACTCTTCACATCATCACTATACGTAGCTGCTTTGGTATCTTCCATTGGAGCCTCCAAAATAACTAGACTTTTGGGAAGAAGAGTCACTATGCTTTGGGGTGGAATTCTCTTTCTTATTGGAGCAATTCTCAATGCATCTGCCCAAAACATTTGGATGCTCATTCTTGGAAGACTCTTCTTGGGATTTGGCATTGGCTGTGCTAATCAGTCTGTCCCAATTTATGTCTCTGAGATGGCTCCATACAAGTACCGTGGAGCTCTCAACATGCTATTCCAGCTTACCATCACCATTGGAATATTGGTAGCCAATTTGTTAAACTACTTCTTTGCCAAGATCGAAGGCGGTTGGGGTTGGCGCCTCAGCTTAGGCGGAGCTGCAGTGCCTGCTCTGCTAATCATAGCTGGAAGCTTAACCCTTCCTGACACTCCTAACTCCTTGATTGAGCGTGGAAAACAGGACGAGGCTAAGGACCAGCTCACCAAAATCAGAGGAGTGGCCAATGTAGAGGAAGAGTTTAATGACTTAGTCAGTGCAAGTGAAGCTTCAAAGGAAGTGAAACACCCTTGGAGAACTCTTTTGCAAAAGAAGTACAGACCCCAATTAGCATTTGCAATTGCAATCCCAGCTTTTCAACAACTTACGGGAATGAATGTGATCACATTCTACGCCCCTGTTTTATTTAAGACCATTGGGTTTGGAAGCAGCGCCTCGCTCATGTCAGCGGTCATCACGGGCGTAGTCAACACACTCGCCACCTTCGTCTCGATCCTAACCGTCGATAAGTTTGGGAGAAGGACTCTGTTCTTGGAAGGGGGAGTTCAGATGTTCCTTTGCCAAGTTATCATTACAATTGGTATAGCATTGAAGTTTGGTGTGAGCGGCAACCCGGGTGTTCTTCCCAACTGGTATGCATACGGATTGGTGTTCTTTATCTGTGTCTACGTGGCGGGATTCGCTTGGTCGTGGGGTCCGTTAGGCTGGTTAGTTCCGAGTGAAATATTCCCTTTGGAGGTTCGATCAGCGGCTCAGAGTGTTAACGTGTCGGTGAACATGATCTTCACTTTCTGTATTGCTCAAGTGTTCACAGCCATGCTTTGCCACCTTAAGTTTGGTCTGTTCATTTTCTTTGCGGTGTTCGTGGTGATCATGACTGTGTTTATCTACATGTTGCTTCCGGAGACTAAGGGAGTTCCTATTGAAGAAATGTCTATCGTGTGGCGTAGGCATCCGTACTGGCAAAAATATTATGATGATGAGGAACAGAAAGTTGTCCCACCAAACTTGGAGATGGTTTGAGTTGGAAAGTTTTCTTGTTTAGGTTTAGTTTAGTTGAACGTTTGTTTTTAATCTTAGATTTGTTATTAGGTTTTTTCTTTTCTGGGAATTGTTAGTGTTAGGTGAACAGTTATTTTTGTTTAATTAATTTAAAAGTATACTTATATATATAAGTGTAAAGACTAATTTTGTTATTTAATTAGTATATAAATAATCACTGTTGTTTTTTTTTTTTTTGTTGTGTGTGTGTGTGGATATCTCTGTACAAGTTAAATACACACATGCATATTCGGACCTCTCACAAGTCATCTTAAATTATGATCAATAATATCACTCAAAAAGTAATATTTTAATTAATTTGGGACTATATATTCTTATCAGTTAATATAAAACTTAGATGACAATTTTAAGTGAAATTAAAAACTGACTTACAAAGTGGTATTCCCATCAAATTCTTAAGTTCAACTAATAATAAGGTAAGTTAATTTGCATCACGCACGCGTGGTGATCACGTGAATCATGCTGTTTCTCACCCCGTCTTCCTCAAAAGTGGGTACTCTTTTAAGTACATTATCGCACTATTTATTATCAAAAGTGGCTACTCTTTTTTGTACATTAACTAAATTTATTTTCAAATATATTGTACCCAAATTATCCTTACACTTACATAATTAATACATAATTTCAAACATAATAAATTTATGTTCTTTGTAGATGAGTGTATAGGTTTGTGGGAAAATCAGGATAAAATTTTAATTAAAAAAGAATAAAAATTATTGTGAAGTGATAGGAGTAAAATTGGTAAAATAATACTAAAAAAAAGATAAACATAATAGATTTTAAAAAATATATAAAAATTGAAGACATCAAATTAAATATATATATATATATATATATGTAATGTAATTTCCTGCCAATTTGACGTGTTTATTTATTTAAGTGGTTTGTAGTTTTCATATTATTTATCAATATTAAAATATATGACACTCAATATTAATTTACACCAAACAATTAACATAAAATAATTAGTTCTTGTGTGGTTTTCATTATATATATATACACGTTATTAGACACTTTTAAATCTACTATATTATATATTTTCTTCCAAACAGAGGGCATAAAAGTAAATTACATATACAACATATGCATTGCATGATGAAGAGCAACAATAAAGAATATGTTATTACGTATAGTTCTCATGCATTATTAATTACGTATAAAGTTTTTCATATTCTCTATTTTATTGTATATCGTTCTAAGTTTGGTTTTGAATAACAAATAACAAATAATAATTAATAGTGATGAGTGATATTAATTATTATAATATTGGAGTTGAAGGTGATACAACTACTATTCTTAGTATTGATGGAGGAGGAGTTAGAGGGATCATTCCTGGGGTCTTTCTTGATTATCTTGAATCCAAACTCAAGGTACGTAAAACATAATTAACATTAATTAATTTGTCTATATATATACATATATGGGTATGCTCTTAATGGGTATTACCCATGTATGGGTATTTTATTCTTGACCATTGGATCAAATATCTAATGGTTGATATTTATAATCATTAATTAAATATTAAAAAATTAATATTTCCTATTTTGTTATTCTCTATATTCCTAAAATAGATAAAACTATTAATAGAAATAATAAATTTATAAATGGAATTGTTATTTAAAAAAATAAAATACACTAAAAAAAATTAACAAACTATTTTTTTTAATAAAAATCATTTTAAAGATTAAAAAGAAAAAAAGTGTATATTTATTTTTTTATAAAATTTCTTCATACTAGAATTCTAAATTGCATTACTGAAAATAAAAAAAATAATAATTTTAAGCTTTAAACTGTAATACACATAAAATGTATAAGATTTTTTTTTAAACCTAAAATCTTTAATTTTATAATAATTAACAATTATTTATATGTTTTTATTTTTAAAAAAATACTTGAGCTTACCAAATCTATAAGAACAAAACCAGTGAAGAAAATTTTAACAAAAAAAAAAAAGAAGGAAGAAAAAAGTGTTATAAACATTATTGAATAATGACAATTGACAACACAAGAATTTCAGCACAAAAAATTATATTGACCCCTAGACGAGATTATCATCTTCCAATCCTAAAAATATAAATAATGAACAACACCTCATTAGTTATTCTAGGAGAATGATTCATGGTAATATCAAAAAAATCATTGGATGGTAATAATATTTTTCTAACAATGATATCCTAAGTAAGAACTAAGAAGTATTGTAGCGTTTTATTTTTAAGAATATGAATAATATTAAGACAATTGTATTCCACAATCAAGCTCATATTCTTCTAATAAAAAACACATTAATATACATGTAAATGATTTTTAGTTTTACAATAATAAATTATTAATAAATTCATAATTTCATAAAATAATAAAGTAGTAATTTTAATTAATTTTTAAAAATAATTTATAATTTTTTTTCAAATTATTAGTTGTAATTATTATTTCTAATTTTATAAAAAATAAATATATTTTTTTAAAAAAAAAAATAATTTTTAGAAACTTGCCATAAAAAAGTTATTAGATTATTACCTTATTAATTTTTTTTAGTTCTCATCAATGGGTATTACCCATTAAGAAATGTTCCATACATATATATATATATATAGTAGATTTATAATGAATTATATTATAGGAACTGGATGATAACAAGAATGCAAGGATTGCAGACTATTTTGATGTGATGTCAGGAACAAGTACTGGTGGTCTTATTACCACGATGATATCAACACCCAACGATAAGGGTCGTCCTTTATTTGCTGCCAAAGATATTGTCCCTTTCTACAAACAAGAATGCCCCAAAATATTCTCAAACTCATCTACCACCACATTGTAAGTTATAACATATATATATTTAATTGTACACATTTTTAAATATTTTAGTACTCATCATGTTCATCATATGCGTTTACTAGAAGGGATCATTACACAAATTTTTAAAAAAAATCTAAATAATTTAAGGTTGTTCTATAATATTTTTTTGTTTTTAATTTTTTGAATCACAAAAATAAAACTATAATTTTTTTTATATTTTTTTAAAAACACAAATCTTTTGTTTAGCTGTTTTTGTGATTCCATTTTATAAACAAAATTAAAAAAGTGATTCGTAAAATTTATTTAATTTTGTTTTTTATTTTTTATTTACCTGCTGAGGACTAGAAACTGAGATGAGAGAAAGTGGATAGAGGTCTGGCTCGAGGACGATGTTTGGTGTTGGGGTTCGAGTTCGTGGTCTAAGTATAGGGTCCTGGTTTGGGTCTAAGCAAGGTTCAAGTCGGGGTCGGTGTCTGTGGGCCAAGGTTTGATCTGGGCCAAAGGTCGGGATCTAGCTAGGTTTGGGTCCAGGTTCGTGTTGAGGTCAGGGTTTGAGCCACTATTCAGGCTAGGTTTGAGTATGTGTTTGGCTCAGGGTTCGGTACAAGATTTGGGGCTAATCTAGTTAATGTTCGGGCCAAGGATTAGGTTTGAGGTTGGCGTTTAGGCCAAGGGTCAAATTCGAGTCCAAGTTGGGGTTAGGCCAAGTCTGGGTCTAGGTTAGGGGTCGGTGGCCGTGGGCTAGGGGGAGGGGTTCAGGTTTGGGTCCAAGTTAGGGGTCGGGGTCTAGGTTCGAGTCTAAGTTAGGGTCGGGGTCCAAGGTCAAGGTTTGAGCTAGGGTCGAGGTCCGTGTCAGGGCTTGGGGCTTGGGCAGGGGTTGGAAGCTGAGGTCCACGGACTGGAGGACTTGATCCATGGGTTGGGGTCGTCAGGTCGGGGTTCAGGTCTAGGTTCATGTCTAAAGTCGAGGTTGAGTCGGTGGTCGAGGTTTGGGTGTCGAAGCTTAGGCCAAGGCCCAAGCCGGGTGCTGAGGTTTGAGTCAGGGATCGAGGTTGCCCGGGGTCAGGGTCCTAGTTAGGGTCCGTGTTGGATCCAAGTTCATGGGTCAGGTTAGGGTCCGAGATCTGAGGAGGGGGTTCGGGCTGAGAACCGTGGTCCAACCTAGGAGCCATGAGTCGAGGTCTGAGGTTGAGGTCGAGGTCCAATTGCGGAATCAAGGTGCAAAATATTGATGAAAGAGATTAGGAATAGATTATAATTAAAAAAAAATGTTAAATAAATTTATAAGTGAATATCTTTTTTGTTTTTTAAATTTTCAATTTTATTTAAAATTGAAATAATTTTACGAAACATGTATTTTAAAAATATTTTTAAAAAATATTTCATAATGCACATTTATTAAAATCAATATTCAAATAATTTATTGCACATGTTATTAAAATTAAAAACAAGTATATATCCATAGTAAGATGTTTTATTTATTATTATTTATTTACCTTTTTGCTTAATACACAATTGAATAGCAATTTTTTGCATTCTTAATAATTCAAAATAATCTGAAAAATTTTGTGTGAGGTCCAAAAAATACTATATATGTCGATCAACAATTATGAAAAGAAAATACAACAATTTGCAATATATATCCATGTATACACACATATATATAGGCCATAACATTTCATATATACTCACCAAATCTTATATATATATTTTTTTTTTTAATCAGTTATAATAGTTCTTCCTATCCAAACAACAATAATGGCGTTGCTGTGGAAATGCACCTGAAACATTCAGAAAATTCTCATGAAATGAACCTGAAAATTTCAAAGAAGGCTTCTGATGATGACAATAATAATAAAAGTAGTTTAGGGTCACCAACCTATGATGGTAATTACCTTCATGAACTATTAAGAAAAGTTCTTATGGAAAAACGTCTGAGCAATACACTCACAAAAATGGTCATTCTTACATATGATATCTACAAACTCTTGCCTGTGGTCTTCTCCTCTTTTGAGGTTAGATTCTTCACTCTCTCTCTCTCTCCCTCTCTTTATTATTGCTCCAACTTAATTAACTTTACATATTGTAATACTCATATTTGTTAGAAATCAAATTTAAAATACATATATGAATCTTAAACTCATATCAAATTATTGAGATTACTTTATAAATTAATAAAATAAAAAACAGATTCTATGATATTTGATACAAGATGAGATTGTAAGTATATAGTTTTCCGCATATTAATCTTCTCTTTATGAGTTCTTACTCAATTAATGGGAATTAATATATAACGGAGAAGAGTAGTTAAGATTAGTTCATTTAATTATATTACTTATTTAATCCAATTCAAAATATATATTAGCTCAAATAATTAATCTGTAATCATAAATAATATATAGAATTTCACATATATATATATTTGAATATATATTTATAATTATTAGGTTTTTTTTTTGACAATTTAATTATCAAAATATTTTTTAATTAATGTGCATTTTTATTGAGCATTTAAATTATTTTTCGATTTTTCAATAATTTTGCAGGTGAATAATGGGAATGAAGAATTGGATGCTAAACTTGCAGATATTTGCATTAGTACCTCTGCAGCACCAACTTATTTGCCTGCTTATAAGTTCTCTAACAAAAATGTTGAATTTAACATGATTGATGGAGCTATTGCAGCAAATAATCCGGTAAATTAGAGAGTCTGATTAATAATATTTTTTATTATATAGGTTAAATTTTATAGACAATAAGTATATTAAGTATATTAGGTTATTGTTACGTGCATTATCAGTATACTTAGTTATATTTTTTATTTTTATTTTTGTTATGTGTATTTTTAAAATTTTATAAATATATTACATGAAATCACTTAATAATTTTTTAATCTTTTTTAAAAAAAATAATATTTAAAGTTTTAAAAATTTAAAGAAATAAATATAAAGTTTAAAAATATTAAAATTGAACATACTTTAAATATTAAAATAACAATAAACATAATACAGTAGAACCTCTATTCAAGAATAGACTTGGGACTAAGCAAATTATATTCTAATTGAGAGGTTATAACTAAATAGAGTTATACTAGAAAAAAAAAATTAAAATACTAAAAAATATCAATGTAACAATAATAACAATAAATAATTATTAATACTACATTATAATAGAATTATTTTAGAGTAAATATAATAGTAATACATATGTTAAAATTTGGAATAAAATTATTAATTTTATGTAAATAAATTTACAAAACATATGTATATATTTGATTAAGATGTAATTATTCTTATATAGAGGTATATTTTGTTAATACGGGACTTAGAAAATGTATAACTAATTACAATTTAGAGGTTATTCTTATTTATAACTGGCCCAAATTGGGACTTGATTTTTTTATAACAAATTAGAGGTTATTCTTGAATAGAGTATTCTTAAATAGATGTTCTACTGTAATAATATAAATAATATATTAATATTTATATATATTTAAATTAATCTAAAATTAGTATAAGTTTAATTAACCTAAAATAAATAATATTAATATATATTTATAAGACTAGCTATTTGTATAGGTGTGGATCAAATGTCCACAAGGAATATGGCTCTGATACCATGATGAGAATAAGGAGGTTGAGAGGTTCCATATCTTAAAATCAATTGGTGATAAGTGAAGTAGTCCATGTTCTTATATATGACTCAGTATTTTATCATTTATTTCATGTGGGACAGTGTCCCACAATAATGCCTAATAAGAAAGGATTGATTGTCTTGGCCCAATAGTTTAATCCCAAAGACGTATTAGTTTATAAGCCTAGAGCGTATTAGTACATTATGGTCTGTATTAATACTATGTAATATCAAAGTTGATCTTGTTAGTTTTGAGTACATGTGATTAATATTTGATCTTTTATGAAATTGTAGACTATGGCTGCTATAACAGAAGTAGTGAAAAGCAGAGCAAAGAAAATTGATATAGAAAGAAGAAAAGGGAAAAGAAAAAGGGAAGAACATAATAGGGATTTGGTTGATTCTCCTCATCTTCTTGTACTCTCATTAGGAACAGGTGCTGCAAAGAATGTGGGGAAATATGATGTTGACACAGTTAACAATTGGTCAGTTGTTAATTGGATAAACGATCCTATTTGGAATTTGTTTGGGAATCCAGATCGTCCAATCCTTGAAATATTGTTAGATGCAAATGCAGATATGGTTGATCACTACACTACCATGTTTTTTAACTCTTCTCATAATCAGGAAAACTTTCTTCGTATTCAGGTACGTAATTTTATTGAGCATTATTATTAGGTCTAATATGGTGACCAATACTATATAGATATCACGTGTTGCGATTGGTTAATTATCAGTTTTTTATAATATTTATTAAGTTAAATTGTGTGAGATTCGATATTAATTTTGACCAATAACGATATGTCATCTCTTGTGGTGTTTGGCACCAAAAGAGCATTTCTAATGGTAATAATTTTTAAAGGTGCTAAAAAACCTCAACATTATCTAAAAATATAATATTTTATTTTATCTCTTTTTCACATTATTTTTAACACTCTACTCTTACTTTTAAAAACACTTCAATGGTATAAAAGTCTTTAAGAATATTATATTTATACTCTCACACATTATTATCTAAAATATTATTTATTTTAATTATAAATATTGTCACACTAATGTTTTTTTAAAAAAAAAAAAAAAAGATTGCATGACATAGTGGCATCAACATAAATTTATATGATAGCACCTATTTATAGTATCACGATGCGCTTAGGATGTGGGGACCACCTAAGACAATATCAATTTTTGGGACCCTTAATAAATAAGAAATTTTATTTTTTTATGTTTATTTAAGTTAAACAAATATGGTTTTTTGAAAAAATAATAAGAAAATTTTGGAAAAACATTAAAAGGTTACAGGTTACTTTAAGTAGGGGTGGTAATTCGTGTTCGTGTCGTGTCGAGACCCATGTATAACAGGTACATGCTCGATCCGAACACGACCCGTTTAATAATCGTGTCAAAAAAATGAAACCCGAACACGACTCGTTTATAAACGGGTTGACACGACACGACTCGTGTAACCCGTTTATAAGTATATTTTGTTTAAACATGTCAATCAATAACACGTTTATGAAGTATTCAACACGTTTGTAACCCATTTATGACACGTTAAAGTACTAAAATAACTTTAAATAGGTCATTAACGGGTCAATTTCGTGTTAGCCGTGTCAACCCGAACACGACCCGTTTATTAAACGGGTTAGACAAGTCAACCCGAACACGACACGTTTATTAAACGGGTTAGACGAGTCAACCCGAACCCATTTAAGGCAAACCCAAACCCGCTAACTCTCGTGCGGGTTTCGAGTCGTATCATCGTGTCTGACCCATTTTGTCGGCCCTAACTTTAAGGAGGTAATTGGTTACTCTAAAGAGTAACTAGTTACGTACCTTTCTATTTTTTCCAATTTTTTTTTTTAATTTTTGAATTTTTCGAAAAAAAAAAGGTATTCTTGCATACAGTAATTTATAAAATGTGTAATTTTCTCGTAAATAAATTTAAATAAAATAAATTGGCAAAAATATATAGATATATAAATATATATATATACTACATATGAAGACATTAAGGAAAAAAAATGAGACAAATATGGATGAGTCTTCTGTTAGACTTTTATTTGGGCTTACATTAAATTTTATTGGTTTTATTAAAACTTGGGTTGATTGGATAGTTCTTTGCTGTGTTAGCCCATGTTGTTGGTGATCAATTGTTAATGGGCTTAGCATCTGTGAGTAAAGTCTAGGTGAAGCAGAAGTGTGGGCTTTTCTAGTTGACTGAAGCCTTTGATGAGCGAGCCCGGCCAACTAGGGTTTTGTAGCTAAGTCCCCTCCCTAACTCTATAAATACATATTGTCTCATCACAATTGTATACCTTTTGATAATCAGAGAAAATAAACTGCTTCTGATTTAGAGATCTAGGGAGGAAGACTTAGTTGATAGTATTGTACTATCAAATTGGAATAACTGCTGTGGATCAAACAGAGATAATTGCTATGGATTAATCAGGTACACATACTTAATTATCATATACTATTATTGTGTTCTATGTTATATACAAATAGATCTTGGGTTAATTGTTAATTTATTTAACATGTGGTATCAGATTGCCTATTGTATATGATTTAGAACCTATAAATAGTATAATTAATTTGTATATGTTAATTATCCATAATTTCATATCAATTTCGTTATTATTTTATGTGTAATTTTTTGTTTATAAATCTTAAAACTTTAGGGATTTTATTGATCGTTAAATTCTCTATATTATATGCTTGAAATTATTGTCTATATTAAGAGAATTTTAATTTTAAAGTTTTAGGGTTTATATAATTATAATATGAAATTATAATTTGTGTGTTTTGATTTTAGGGTTTTTGATCTAAAATTGATGATAGATTTATTATTATCAATTGTTTAAGATTGTTCCTACATGATTAATTTCGGATTCAAACCGAGATTGGCATTACATTTTTTTTTTATATTGTGTTTTTCAATTTTCGGTTAGATATTTGCCATGAAATTTAGAGATTTACACCTTAATACCCGAAATTAGTAGTGTACATGAATTAGAAATCCATTCCCGAGCAAAACCCATCCAAAATCCCCACCTTTCGACGAAATTTTGGCCGGAAAACTGTTGCAGACCCGAATCGGAGGAACCGGGTCGCGTGACCCGCTTTCAGACCCGACTGGAGGTTGAAGACCACTCCCAGCCGCGAAGCCCACTCGCGCAGGCGGCGCGTGGGGCGCGTGGGGCCGGCTGGGAGGTCCGTTTTCGACGATTTTTTTTTTCAGCGTTATTAGAATTTAATTTCTGATTTTTCTATGATTTTTAATTAATTTTTTGACTCCGTTTAATAATTATTATTATTTTAATGATAATTATGCAGTTAAAAAATTATTAAAAATAATTTTTGATAATTTTTCGAAATTTGTCAATCATAGAAAATTTTTTGGGTTTCTTCTCGTCCCATAAAACATAGTCACTCTCTTATTTAATTTGTCTTGACTATGTAATCTCCACCTATATATTTTTTTTTTTTTATTTCACATCTTTTAATTATTTGTTGTTCTAAAGTTATAAAACTTGGTTGTTTGATACAAAAATAATGTGTTATGGTGGACACTTTATTTTTTGCTTATCAATATAATAAAAGCAATTATATATCTCTTTTGGAAATTTGGTTGAAAATTATTAATTTTCAATGATTGTTTTATCACCAAATTTCACATGTTGAAGAAAATATTATATTTTTGGTTGACTATATGTGTAATTACTTGCCCAAAGGTAGTATTTACATATATTAGTTCACATTCCATGAAGTGAGTTAATATTAAATGTATATATTTTAATTATTTGCCCAAAGGTAATAATTTAAATATATAAATTTATTATTATTTTTTTGCTTGAATTAATACATATTTTTAAGAAATTTATTTGCCCAAAGGTAATAAAATTCTTAAATGATATGTATTTTTTCTTTGTTGTTAACTTCATGAAGGTAGATCATGTGTGTGTTATATTCTCACCCCAAAGGGGAGTTTATAATGACCAGTTGATTCTACAATATTTTCTAATACATTGCTCATATTGCTTATTCAAGTTTTAATTTTTGAATTTTTCAGTCTCCTTTCCTGTGAACAACAATAATGCTTCCATCCATATTTTGAATGCTTCCAACTACAAGACATGGAAACGAGATGTGGAATTTACTTTAGGCATAATGGATTTGGACTTGTGCCTACGAGAAGAAAAACCCGCCGATCTTATCGACTCCAAGATACCGCCGAGAGAACTCATCATGCACAATGGGAAAAGTCAAGTCGTCTCAGTCTTCTTACTATGAAAAGATCCATTCCTGAACATCTATTGAGTGGTTTGCCAGACACTACAAATGCCAAAGAGTTTTTCAATGCTGTAGAAAAATTATACGACACTGGTGAAAACGCTGAAGCTGGACATCTTATGGATGAAATGACAACCATTAAGTATGATGAATTAAAAGGAGTGCGTGATTTTATTCTGAAATTGGTGAATGTTCAGTCTAAGTTGAAAGATCATAATATTCCTCTTCCTGACTCTTTCATTATTCATCGAGCTCTTCATGCTCTTCCTGCCTCTTTCAGCCTAATCAAGATGTACCTACAACACTTACAATCAAACATGGACTATCGCCGACCTAATTTCTCGGTGTGTAGCCGAAGAAAGCAAGCTTAAAAGGGAGAAGAATGAATCTGCTAACTATGTTTCTCACCTCAAGCCCAACAAAGGAAAAGGAAAATTCAAGAATAAAAATGATGGTGCTACTAAACAGAATGGTAATGGTAAGGAGCATAAGAATAAACAGAAGAATAACAACGGAAAGTCCAAATACTCTAATGTGAAGTGTTACTTTTGTGAAAAATTGGGGCATCGGAGAACGGACTGTCACAAATTTAAGACTTGGTTAGAAAAGAAGCAAGCACAATCAGGTAATCCATTGGCATGTGTTTGTTTTGAATCTAATCTAGTTGATGTTCCTATTGATTCTTGGTGGTTAGACGGTGGTGCTACCGTTCATGTTTGCTTCCTTACGGGGGCTAAGGGATCTCGGGAAGCCAAGTGAGAGGGAGTCCAAGCTTAAAGTGGGCAATGATGTTGGAGTTGACGTTATCTATGTTGGAACATTTATTCTTGAATTACAGTCTCGTGATAAGATTATTCTGAACAATACTTTTTATGTTCCTACTTTTAAAAGGAATTTAGTTTCGCTTCCGCTTTTGGTTAAACAAGGATATTCTTTTCATTTTGCAAATGATAATGTTGACATTATGCTTGACTCTCGAATTATTGGAAATTGCTTTTATTCTGATGGTCTTTACAAGTTGTCATTGGCTCCTTTAGATTCCTCTTTTAATGTTGTGAATACTGTGGGTAAAAGACCTCATATTAAGGAAACATCCTTATTGTTATGGCACAAAAGATTGGGTCATATTTCCGGAGAAAGGGTTGATCGTTTAATTAAATCGAAATACTTCCTCCTCTTGATGCTTCGATTGGGATACTTGTGTTGATTGTACTCGTGGAAAATTGACTAAAACAAGAAAGAAGACCGCAAACCGCAAGCCAATCTTTATTGGAAATTATCCACACGGACATCGATGGTCCTTATTCCACCACGTTGTGCGTAAACAAGTATTTTATCACTTTTATCGATGATTTTTCTCGTTATGGATTCACCTATTTAATTAAAGAAAAATCTGACGCCCTTGATAAACTCAAAATTTTTCGAAATGAGGTTGAGAAACAATTAGGAAGAGTCATCAAAGTTGTTCATTCTGATCGTGGAGGAGAATAATATGGTCGTTATACGTAACTGGACAACACATGGGGCTTTTTGCAAGAGTACTTACAAGAAAATGGTATAGTTGCTCAATACACTATGCCCGGTTCACTGAGCAAAATGGCGTTGCCGAAAGGAGAAATCGCACTCTCATGGATATGGTTAGAAGTATGATGAGTAGAACAAATCTTCCAGTAGTTTTTATGGGGTGAAGCACTTATGATCGCAACTTATATTTTAAATCGTGTTCCCAGAAATCTGCTCCCAAGACCCCTTTTGAGTTGTGGACTCGGGCGGAAGCCTAGTCCGAATCATCTTCGAGTATGGGGTTGTCCAAATGAAGTAAAGATTTATGATCCTACTTTGAAAAAGTTAGATCCGAGAACAAATCGCCGTTATTTCATTGGTTATCCAATGCGCTCAAAAGGCTATCGCTTTTACCGTCCCACTCGTGGTACGCGAATTATTGAATCTCGATCGCTAAATTTCGGAATTTGATGTTGTCGAAAAATTCCTTCAACATCTCTTGAAATGGGGAGTCATCTAAAGGAATTTGTATTCCTATGTCATTTTCAAGAGATGATAACAGTAGTCTCCATCCTACTCCAGTTGGTAATGCTCCCATTGTTGATGAATACATTGCTCCCGATATCGAAGATGATGAAGGTCCTATTATTGATGAAGGGCCTATTAATGATGAAGCTCCTATTGTTAATGAGAATCCCGTTATTGAAGAAATTCCAAATTGTGGAAGATGTTATTCAAAACAATGATCAACAAAGAGAAGTTATTCCGAAGTACCTCCTCTAAGAAGATCTCGCAGACAAAAGAAGTCAACAAAGTGTCATGATAATTTTGTTTATCTTGGAGAAGGAGAATATGATATTGATCATTTTGTGGATCCCGTCACTTTTAGTGAAGCACTTAATAGTCCACAATCTTCAAAATGGTTAGCGACTACGGATGATGAGATCGACTCCATGAAGAAAAATGGTGTATGGGAGCTAGTGTTATTACTCGATGGTTTTAAACCAATAGGTTGTAAGTGGATTTTAAAGGCTAAAAGGGATAAAAAGGGACGATTGAAAGGTTTAAAGCGCGTTTAGTGGCTAAAGGCTTTACTCAAAGAGAATGTATTGATTACACCGAAACTTTCTCACTGTTTCCACTAAAGATTCATACAGAATTATTATGGTCTTAGTTGCGCATTTTGATTTAGAGTTGCATCAAATGGATGTTAAAGCTGCTTTTCCGAATGGAGAATTGAATGAGGAAGTCTATATGTCTCAACTCGAAGGCTACAAGGAGAATGGAAAAGAACACTTAGTTTGCAAGTTGAAACGATCCATTTATGGTCTCAAACAGCATCTCGCCAAAGGGTACTTGAAGTTTGACCAGGTTGTGACATCGTTTGGTTTCGTAGAGAACAAGTTTGATCGGTTGTATTTATATGAAGATCGATGGGAGTCGTTATATTTTTCTTGTTCTTTATGTAGATGACATTTTACTTGCCAGCAGTGATTTGTCACTACTAAATGAGACCAAAAATTTTCTGTCTTCCAATTTTGATATGAAAGATCTTGGAGAGGCATCCTATGTTTTGGGGATTGAGATCCATCGTGACAGGAATCGAAAAGTTCTTGGCTTATCTCAAGAAGCTTACATTAATCGTGTGCTCAAAAGGTTCAACATGGATTTATGTAAAGCTGGGTTCGTTCCTATTCCGAAAGGGGACAAGTTCACTAAGCGCAATGTCCTAA
Source organism: Cannabis sativa (assembly GCF_029168945.1). Lineage (NCBI taxonomy): Eukaryota > Viridiplantae > Streptophyta > Magnoliopsida > Rosales > Cannabaceae > Cannabis > Cannabis sativa. The sequence continues at coordinate 58,576,862 of NC_083607.1, forward strand.
GAACGACTTGGAAAGAGGAGCAATGAAGAACATCCCTTATGCAAGTGTAGTAGGGAGTTTGATGTATGCTCGTGTTTGCACTCGACCCGACATAGCTTTCGTAGTAAATGTTCTTGGGAGATATTTATCTGATCCTGGCCTTGATCATTGGGTTGCAGCCAAGAAAGTTTTGAGATATTTGCAAAGAACGAAGAGTTTTATGCTTGTGTATAAGCAGGTTGACAATCTTCGAGTTGTCGGTTATTCAGATTCAGATTTTGGTGGTTGTGTAGATGATTTAAAGTCAACTTCTGGCTATATTTTCACCTTGGCAGGTGCTGCTATTTCTTGGAAGAGTGTCAAACAGACTTTGATCACATCATCTACTATGTATGCTGAGTTTGTTGCATGTTATGGGGCATCTTTGCAAGCTTTGTGGCTGAAAAATTTTATTTCGGAGATACGAGTGGTTGATTCTATTTCCACACCTATGCTAATCTATTGTGATAATAATGCTGCTGTTTTCTTTTCAAAGAATAACAAGATTAGTAGTGCTTCTAAACATATGGAAATAAAGTATCTCACTGTCAGAGACTTGGTCAAAAAAGGAGACATTGTTATTGAAAATTGCAAGACCGAGTCGATGTTAGCTGATCCTCTAACCAAAGGGTTAAGTGCCGTGCTGTTTAATAAACATGTTGTTAATATGGGCATTTTAGAATCTTTTGATCTTTTGGGTTAGTGGGAGTTTTGTTTTCTGTTTGTTTTTAGAAATTATTATTTATAATTTTCTGAATAAAGTTATGAACTACATTTTATGTTTCAATATTTTTTTATTATTGAATGAATATGTTTTCAATTATGTTTTGTTATATTCTCGAGAATGATTGAATTGAAAGCATGTGGTTCATATTGTTGTGATCATTGTCTTTTAAATTTATTTGCTTATTGACAATGATATGTTGTTGGCTTAATTATTTAAGCAAGTTTAGTGACACTTACTTATTTTAAGTGGTGTATGTTTAATTTCACTGGCTTATTTATTAAGCATCACGGTATCAGTGAAATTGAGGACTGATAAGGATATTATGTTATTTTAAATTGATCACATGTTGAACATAATTCCTTACCACACTACTAGACTTATTGACCATGTCGATTTAATACTTTGGTATTTGTGATTATGAATGTCTTTTGTTGAGCTAAAAACAATATGACTGTCATAGTTCATTATCAAAGGTTAAATTGGACCGGTATGTTGAGATGCTATCAGAGAACTATCAGTTTTTAAAGTGGCCACAAATGTTTTCCTGTTGTTCAACCCATGAGTCGTTTTCAAATAAAATTATTTTGATATAATATATATGTATTAAAATCAATGTAGCCCAAGTGGGAGAATGTTAGACTTTTATTTGGGCTTACATTAAATTTTATTGGTTTTATTAAAACTTGGGTTGATTGGATAGTTCTTTGCTGTGTTAGCCCATGTTGTTGGTGATCAATTGTTAATGGGCTTAGCATCTGTGAGTAAAGTCTAGGTGAAGCAGAAGTGTGGGCTTTTCTAGTTGACTGAAGCCTTTGATGAGCAGGCCCAGCCCAACTAGGGTTTTGTAGCTAAGTCCCCTCCCTAACTCTATAAATACATATTGTCTCATCACAATTGTATACCTTTTGATAATCAGAGAAAATAAACTGCTTCTGATTTAGAGATCTAGGGAGGAAGACTTAGTTGATAGTATTGTACTATCAAATTGGAATAACTGCTGTGGATCAAACAGAGATAATTGCTATGGATCAATCAGGTACACATACTTAATTATCATATACTATTATTGTGTTCTATGTTATATACAAATAGATCTTGGGTTAATTGTTAATTTATTTAACATCTTCTTATACTTTTTTATGAGAAAGTATTGATTGAACTTGTATGAATGATACATTAATAAATCGAATTCCTAAAAGAAAGAAAAATCAAACATATGTCTAAATATACACATATATATTCACACAAAAACAAAACTCAACTCATCTTAAAAATAAAATTCAAATCATGCAAACTAAGACCATGTTTAAGACTTTAACCAAGTTTTTAATTCATTTTCATATTTTATATAAATGGAAAAATGACTTACATACCTTTAGCAAAGCTCAATAAACATCAAAATGATAACATATAATATCAATTTTTTTAGAAGAGCAGAGTCAAATTCATGACCTCCACAATGGAGTGTTCTATGAAGTTACCAACTTTGCAATTTCAGAAAGAAAAAAAAAGTTACCAACTATGCTAGATATTATTAGTAGTTTTACATATACTTAATTTACTTAAAAATAGTAATCAATTCATCTTTGTTATAATAAATAGAAATTGGTAATCTGAATGATGTTTATTTTGTAAAAAGTTTATGTGTTAAAAGTTTATCTAAATTTATTTCATACTAAAATTGATTTAAATTTGGATCACAATATAGTATGATGTAAAATTTATTTCACAATAAATCTACTACTTTTACATTTATTTTTATGTCATTTTTAATATTTTATTATTAAATTTAATGATAGCATTAAATTATAAACTTTTTACATTTATTTTTTATTGCTTTTATAATAAAATTATTATTTTTTATATTTTTAATAATAACATTAACTAAGCATTAAATTTTACATCAAATTTTGCAGTGTATTAAATTACAATACTAAAATTTGATACAAATATATTACAAAATCACTTTTTATGTGAAATATAATACAAATTTTACATTCTTAGTTGTTAGTGAAACTCCTAACTCAAAACACAATAATTATATTATATAATTTTAGCAAGCATTGTATATATTAGTTTAGAATTTATGTTGAGAGTGAGTGAGGTAATTGGATTCTCTCTGGTAGATTATTACTTTTGAGAACTTAATAATTACGAATAAAATTATTTTTAGTTGTTACTAAAAGTAAGATTTTTTTTTTGTAATGATGTATGTAATAATACTAACGCTACATGTAGGATTCTACATTACCAAAAGAACTTGCAGCCATGGATAACGCAAGCCCTGAAAACATGGATAAATTGGAGCAGTACGCCAAAGACATGTTGAAGAAGCCAGTTACGCGCCTCAGTCTACCTACCTCTCAGCGTATTATTGTCGATCAAAATCAAACTTACCAACTAGCACTCGATAAGTAATTCGTTAAATTTTTTATTTCTGCATGTTTAATTTTTAATTAATTTAGCAAACAAAGTTAAATAAATGCAAAGTGAGTAGAAAATATTATGCTATTGGGGTCGTTCTTAGTTGAACGAAAATTGATTATTATGAAAACGATAAACTACACAAAAGTTGTATTACGAGTATAAGATGCTTTTACAATGCACTCTACTAAAATAGGTACACTGGTATAACTTCTAACTGTTTCAGCATCTAGAAAAAAAATTTCGTTCATTTTTTTTTATAGTCATGTATGTCATAGTTATTTAAGACATCCTGCAAAATTTTGAGAAATTTAGAATAATTTACAATATAGAATTAAATGTTCAAACTATTTATTTGACATGCATATAAAATAAAAAAGTCACACACGTAACAGATTTTTTGAATCCTATTTTCAGCGTGTTAAAATTTTATCGAATTTCTTAAAATTTTACAAGATATCTTAAATAATTACAACGTATACGATCATAAAAAATAATTCAAACCAAAATTTTTTTCTAGATACCGATACAAATAAGAGTGTATCAGTGCACCCTTTCAAGGGATATATTGTAGAATTTTCACAAACTACTTGGGTTCATTAAAATGATAATATACATTAATTATATATTTCATGATAATTAATAATATGCACATTATAATGGTTGTATTGCAGATTTGCAGAAAAGCTTATTGCCATAAAGAAAAGTCGAGCCAAATTAGCCGACTCGCAAGACTAAGCAATGGTGTTGTCTTAATAGTTTTAATAAAGCTATGATATTTTAGTATACATGTGATTTGTCAAAAATAACATACTTTGAAGTGTTGTGTATTTATTTATACTCAAATCCAACTTAAATTTTTAAGCAAATTTACGGTTGTGTACCAATACCAACTAAATCAAAATTAAGATCTTGACTAAGTTGAAGTTTGGTGTAGTATATAGAGAGGAGTGTGTCAAGAAAGATATTAATCAAGAAACTTAAGTATGAACAATGAAAGAGAATATTTTCACCATTTACCAAAAAAAAAAAATAGTTATGATCACCAAGCCATTTTGATTGACATATAATTAAGTGGAAGTATAAGTAAGGCTTTGATACAATTGTAAATTGTTGTCCTGTACAAGATTTTATTTCTAATCTAAAAAAACTCCTATAAAATCAGGGTTGGAAGTCGGCCCCAAGAGTTGGTAATAGCCTATTGCCTTTATATTTTACTAGTCTTGTTGTAGGTCAAGAACAAGCTTTTAAATGAAAGAAATAAAAATGGCAGAGTTTATGCTCTTTGGATAGTGATTTTGGATCCCCTTCGAGGTCATGTATGTCCCCTTACATAGGGGAAGTGTTGGTGAGTCTCTCTTCAAGAGACGTATCTTTGTTGTGAAGATATCTCAACCGTCCCTTTGATTTTTGGAGATGGTTGAGGTCCGACTCTTACAGGAATATTCTGCTATTTTTATGGGTTTGTAACCACCTTTGAGCTTTATACAAAATTTGAACAATGTTGGGAGAGTATTGAATGTGTAGGTCACGATGAGGGTACTCCTTAGGATATAGCATGACTGTTCGACCTACCTGGTCATGGTGATGGTACTCACCTCAGGATGGTACCCCTGGGGACTCTCTCTTTTGCTCCTCATGTAATGTGTAATGCTTAGCACTAGGTAGTCTTCATAGAGAGAAGACGTATTGCACTAACCATATCGTGTTTAGATGGAATGTGATACTTGGAGATGAGACTGTAGGGGTGAGGGGTATACCCCTAGACTAATTTATAACCTTTGAGTAGATGACTCACCTTTAGGGGAGAGGTGATTGTTTAACCTACAATGGGGTATTTGTCCATTCCTCTCCACGAGGTAGTTACTTTACCCACGCTAGAAGAGTGACTGCTAGACTTACCCATTGGAGTTTGCTGGTAAAATTACTCCATGGGGGTAGTTTCTTTATCTCCCACACGCATAGAATATACTCATGGCATGTTATTACTCACTTTCATCTCATATACTCAAAATTTCATGTTGGTGAATATTGATTTTACATATTCACATTAATTCAGTCTTGACATTCTTGTGCCACGTGTGTGATCATACTTGTCACGTCATCCTTATCAAAATTTTGGTAAACAACTACATTAATTTAGAGTCTTATGAAAATAGTGTAAAATACATGTAAAAGTTTATATCGAATTCCTATTTATCAAAATTTTTACTTTTGGTTCTCACGAGTTGATAATCATTAACAAATAAGAGTATAAATATTTCTGTGAAAATAATCCCATTTATGTTAAAACTACTTTTGATTTGTAAAATTATTTGGAAAGCTTAAAATTCATAATTTTAATATTTCATCTTTTTATGGCACATTTACTACATAGGATTTAGAATCAGAATAAATTAATAGAGAAATATAATAAAATAAATGAAGAATAACCGAAATCAATATTTGTAATAAGTTGTTTACTAAAATTATTTGGAAATAAAATAATAATAATTTATCTTGTTTACTTTATGAGAAAATATAATGAAACGCTTAAATTGACTAAATTATCCTTTTGAGTTAAACTATAGTAGGCGGTAGTTATTTTGTAAGACATATTTTAAAGGACAAAATTGTCATTATATATTTAATATTAAAAAATAAAATAAAAATCATTACCTTTAAATGTCATTCCTTAAAAAAAATTGGTGGGGGAAAATATTCCCTTTCTTTTATGCCTTATTTAATCAAGTTTTCCATCTCTTAATTTTATAAAGTAAACAAATGTGAAGGAATGACTACCTTACTATTAATTAAAATTTGTGTTTTTTAATAAGTTGGGGGTGCTGTTTGAGGATGTTATGACTTTATTGTCTAAATTTCCTGTAGCAGTTTTGTTCCATGTGGCTCATGATAAGAAATTATGCAGCTCATGATTTGGTAAAGCATGCCCTTCGGTTAGACTATGAGCTATCCTAGTTCGAGAAGGTACCACCGCCGATTGTAGATTGCTCCATTGTTAATCATGTGTGGTTTTCTAAATTTGACACAAAAAATGAGTTTGTGATATATTTAATCTACTGTTTACAATTATGATCCAATGCACAAAAAAAATTGATTATATTGATGGTCATATGATATTTAATGAGGATACACATAAAGTATTATTTTTTTTTAGTTTTTTATTATTTAAATACCAGTAACATAGTAAATAAAGAATGTAAAGTTTAGTGAAACTCAATGAATCATAATAATTAGTTACATTATAGTAAATAAAAAGGAATAATTACATAAGACACCATTTTTTGTAAAATATTTACATTTTTACGTTCAAAGAATATTTTTTTACATTTTTACGGTTTTCCAAAAAATAACACGAAAACAACATAAAATCAACAAGAAAACAACATAAAAGTAACATCAAAATAATAACAAAAAAACAACAAAAAATAAAATACATATAACAAAAAATTAACAACAAATGAACAAAATTTTAACATAAAAGACCGTATTTTATATAAATAAAATCAAAAAAATCGTAAAAATATTCAAAATTCCGTGAAACCGTATTTTTGTTGTTTTTTTTTTTGTTGTTTTTGTGCATTTGTGAAATTAACCCAAATAAAAAAATAGCATTTATTGTGGGCTAAATTTGTCAGAGTATTATATCTTGTCATATTTGACACAACTTTTAACATATGCCAAATTTAGCACGTTTTTTAGAATACTATTAAAGTAGTAAGTGTGCTAAAATATAACAATACATCACCTTTTTGTTACTCTATGAGAGATATTTTTACTTATTAGTAAACATACCATTAGTTAATTATAAAAAAATGGGATGATTTCAAAAAAACACAAAAATAACAAACAAAAAAATACAAAAATATTGTTTATATGAATTTTTAATATTTTTACGATTTTTTAAATTTTATTTACATAAAATATAATTTTTTTTATATATTTTTATGTTGTACTTTATTATTTTATTATTGTGTTATTAATTTTTTGTTATTTGTATATTATTTTTTTATGTTGTTTTATTGTTTTGTTACTTCTATAATTTTTTTTTTGTATATTACAAAATACCGTGAAAATATATAAAAAAAATTTGAACATAAAAAAGTAAAATTTTATTTTATTTAATTATTAAAAAAATTATAAAAGAAAGAAAGAAAGAAATCCTTATAATAAATAATTTAGAAAAATTTTATAATGCACCACCTTAAAATAGATACATTGATACATCTCTATCTGTTTTAGTATCCGAAATAATGTTTTAGTAATTTTTTTTTATGGTCATGTAAATTATTGATATCTTGTAAAATTTTAAGAAATTCGAAAAAGTTTAACACATCGAAAATTGTGTTCAAACAATGTGTTGCACGCAGGGCCAGCCTTGAGAATATATGAGCCTAAGACGAATTAAATTTGATTTGAACTCATGACCTAAAATAATATTTCATCCACCTCAACCAACTAAACTATGAATATTTATTACTTACAATACACTTAAATTTTACTTAAATAAAAGTCTGATAAAAAATTTTATTTTTTTATTTTGGTCCCCCAGAAAGTGTGGGCCCTAAGCAGGGCCTAGCCCGTCTATGTCTAGGGCCGGCCCTGGTTGCAAGCGTGACTATTTTATTTTATACGCGTGTAAAATAGACGGTTTGAACATGTTTTCTATATTGTAAATTATGTCAAATTTCTTAAAATTTTATAAAATATCTTAAATAGGTATAACTTATATGAATATGAAAAAAATTGAACTAAATTTTTTTTCTTCATGCTAAAATAAGTAAAAGGTACACCAATACATTTCTAAAGGAAGTGCATTGGAAAATCATCCAATAATATATGATTTTGTAAATAATAATAATAATTCATATTGATTATTGAGCAGTACTCTGAAACTGAATATCCAAACACAAAGGCGCTTCAATAGCTCCTCTCTCTCTCTCTATCTATTGGAGACTAGGGTTTTTCTGACCACCAGGTACACAAGCTTCTTCCCAATTTTAGGTTTTCTTTCTTTCAATTACATTCCACCTTTATCTAATCTTATAATGACATTTTCAATTTCATTTCTCTCACAAGTTTTGCCCTTTATTAATTTCTTTCTTTGATTTTTTTATGATTTTTTTTTTCTTTACAGTTTCCTCCATTAAAATCTCAATAGGGAAATCTTGTTGTTTATTGGTTTGAATAATTTAAGCATTGTATTGTGTTCAGGAATCAAAAGCTTCAAACTTTGCAGTTATGGGTGAAAGTGGTAAGCGAGGTCGTTCACAGAGAGACCACTATGAGAGTGAAAACAAGAACCAAAGAAGACGTGGGAATGAGAAAGACGAAAGGGGCAATGATGAATTGATCGTTTACAGGATTCTATGCCCTGATGGTGTCATTGGAAGTGTCATTGGTAAGAGTGGTAAAGTCATTAATTCGATAAGGCAAGAAAGTAGAGCAAAGATCAAGGTGGTTGACCCTTTCCCGGGTTCCCATTATCGGGTTTTGACCATTTATTCCTATGTTAAGGAGAAGGAAGATGTCGAGCTTGAAGACGAGTTTAATGAAAGGCGGCCTCTCTGTGCTGCTCAGGATGCCCTTCTTAGAGTTCAAGCCGCCATTGCGAATGCAGTGTCTTCAGTTGGAGATTCTGAGAAGAAAAGGAGAGATAGAGATAAGGATAAGGATAAGGATAAGGATAAAGAAGAATGCCAAGTTCTTGTCCCTGCTAGCCAATCTGCTAATATAATTGGTAAGGCTGGGGCAACAATTAAGAAGCTTAGAAGCAAGACTAGGACGAGCATTAAGGTTAACCCCAAGGATGGTACTGACCCAGCACATTCATGTGCTATGGAATTTGACAATTTTGTTCAGGTTTGTTTTTGTTTGTCCTTTTGCTTTACTGGGTATTTGTATTTGAAATGTAGCTTTATTGTGTATGTTAAATTTGAAGAAAATGAAAATGATTTGGAAGAGTACTAAGCCAAGTTTGAGGACATGGAGTTCTAGTTGACCAATTGTTTAGGCTCAAAAATTAAAGTCAAGAATGCTTGAAACATTAAGTACAATATATTATTATCCAGATTTGTCAGTGAATTTCTTTCTAGTATCCGTTCTGTATGTAAACTTTGTTTCTTTATGAACAGATAACTGGTGAATCAGATGCAGTGAGAAAAGCATTGTTTGCAATTTCTGCAATTATGTATAAATTTCCTCCTAAGGAAGATATACCACTTGAGACAAATGTACCGGAAGCTCCACCGAGCATAATTATTCCATCAGATGTCCCAATTTATCCACCAAGTGGGCTATACCCAAGTGCAGACTCTATTTTGCCTTCTAGACAGATTCCTTCAATCTTAGGTGCTACACATTTACAGGATATTCAGGGTTATGCTGACACTGGAAATACATGGTCTCTTTATTCATCTGCTCTTCCTGTAGTGCCTAGTTATAGTGCCGCCACTCGTTCTGAGGAGTTAACTATTAGGGTGTTGTGTCCTTCTGACAAGATTGGGCGTGTGATTGGCAAGGGTGGTGGTACTATTAAAAGTATAAGGCAGGCTAGTGGTGCTCGTGTTGAGGTTGATGACACCAAGGATGATCGTCATGAGTGTATCATCACTATCACATCAACTGAGGTATTGCCTCCTGTCATGTTATGTTAATCTGTTTGGCATTTAAGTGCACTTTTTTAGTAATATGTAGATATCTCTTGTACATGGTATGTGCAATAGGTTGGCAGGGCCAGGGATTCTGCGGCTTTTTTGCAATCCCCTCCCTCTCTCCTTATCTAGTTATGCTGTCTTATAGAAACCTCTTGTACATAGGTATACCATATGTGCAAAAGGTGGGCAGAGACGGGGATTCTTTTACTGTCTTAAAAATCCCGTTGCAGTTTCCTCACTCAATTGTTTTACACACACACACATATTATACACGTACATATAAGAAGCTGAACCGGGTAGTTACCATTTTATGCAGTTACTTATTTCTTCTCTGTAGTCTATATGTTTGAAATATGTCACAGAACATGTTGCTTAGTAACATTTTGAACCTTTTTATTGTGTGAATAATGCAAATATAAATAGGGAATATGGAGACATATGCCTATTTGAAAACTTCTCTTCTTTCCTTTAAAATATCAGTTGTTAAGATATTAATAAGGTGTACAACTCTTTAACATAAAAATTAGCTAATAACAATGCTTGGAAGTCATGGATGTTAATGCGGTGCCACTAGCCTATTTGATCGATCTATTGTTTTGCAAATCAATGATTGCATGTTTTCTCCAATTCTGGTTACACTCTGTTCTATTATATTTTGTGGATCATTCCAATTCTGGTTATACATTTATATAAATGTATATATATAGTTTTCTTTAAGTGCAAATGGTTATATTGTATACATCTCTACTATGTGTTGATAATATTTGTTGTTTGTCACATGGTAGTCAGAAGATGACATGAAGTCTATGGCAGTTGAAGCTGTTTTATTGCTTCAAGGAAAGGTAAATGATGAAGATGATGACACAGCGAACATGCGACTGCTTGTTCCATCTAAAGTTATTGGTTGTATCATTGGAAAAAGTGGTTCCATCATTAATGAAATTCGTAAGAGGACAAAAGCTGAAGTTCGTATCTCAAAAAGTGAGAAGCCAAGGTGTGCTGATATCAACGATGAGCTTGTTGAGGTTTATTTCGAAAACTTTTTAAAGAACATGGATAATGATAAAATCCTTTGATTATTTGACGTTTACTTTTTTTTTTAAATCAGCATTATTATAGTAATCATTTTAATTTTAATTTTGTTCTTCATACAGATGTCGGGAGAAGTTGGTAATGTAAAAGATGCACTTGTTCAGATTGTTTTACGGCTCCGAGATGATGTATTAAAAGACAGAAATACTTCTCGTAATCCTTCTTCTGGTAATGAAGCATTATACTCAAGTGGCACTAGCCTGTCAATGTCATCAATGTTGCCTTCTGTTCCCCCAGTTGCTCCTTTGAGTAGTTATGATCAGAGGACTGAGAGTGGAAGTGGCTTGGGCTTGATCTCATCAAGCGGCCTCTATGGATATGGATCTTTACCGGTATGTATCTATTTGTACAGTTATTTCTGTTCAAAATGTCTCCACTACTATCACTAGTACTATAATAACAGTTTTTAGCTGTAGTTTTGACGCATAATCATTAATGCCGTTGATTGTAGGTTATCTTGACATTAATCTAAGATTTTGATTATTTTGCATCAGCAGATTGATCGTGTTAGTAGTTTGGTTAACTTAGCTAGTGATTCTATTGGTTATGTCCTTCTAGTTTTTTAGAATCTCTTTTAGACCTTAGAGTGAGTCAGGCTTGAATTTTTCCTCTTTCCGGGTACTTACACAATTACATTTAACTTTAATTAGTAACCTCTTGTTCTGTCAATTAAGAAATGAGTGTTTTTTTGGGAAATTCTTTTAATTAATTAATAATGATGATTGCCTTCAAATTTTGTTGATTTAAGGTGAGGTGATAAATCTTAATTCTCTGGTACTTAAGGTTCATATTTTGGCCAATATTGTTTGATTGGCGGCATGCCTTATTTACTGTTGGATTATTCTAAGGAAACATCTGTTTGCTCCCATCTAATTTTGTCTGGCCTTTTTCATTTATCAATTTTTCAATAATAGATGGGAGAAAATGGCTACGGTGGATCAATGTCGTCCTATTCATCCAAGATGTATGGAGGGTGAGTATTTTAATTTATGAGATTTGGTTGAAGTTTATATCCTTTGACTTTCTCACACCATGCACGTATGCAGGTTGACACCCCCTTCAACACTTGAGATGTTGATACCTGCTAGTGCAGTGGGTAAGGTCATGGGAAGAGGAGGAGCAAATTTAGCCAACATTAAGAAGGTGTGTTCATCCCTTAATATTCTCTCTTCTTTCTCCTTGTATTTTTACAATTGACATTCATTGTCTTGGGTTTGATTAATATAGTTATATTCCTACTTCAATGAGTAGTCACAAATGTTCAAAAGAGTGTAGTTTTAGGTCATAAATCACACTTGTGTTTTTGTCTAAACTTGATGCATGAATGAGAAATCTGGACTCCATTTCTAACTTGGTAATTAGACAGATTTTAGTACCAATATTTCATACACATGAACAAAATTAAGTTACAGGTCAAGAAGTCTTACACTTAAGAGTTGAGAAGAATTTATTAAAATTGCTTGAACGAGTACATATAACTAATCTATACTTATTTCATTCATCTTCAGATTTCTGGAGCAGCAGTTGAAATTTCTGAGTCCAAATCCTCTCGGGGAGATCGAATTGCTCTTATTTCTGGAACAGCTGATCAAAAGCACACAGCGGAGAGCTTGATTCAGGCATTTATGATGTCCACTTAACTTCTAAGGATACCTCTTGGTGTTTGAAGGTGAATGGTTATATATTGGTTGGTTCTCATTTTCGTTTCCTGTATCTATCTCCTATAGGTTTCGGTTTCAGGTGAGCTAATCTTTAGGTGTATTTACCAGTAACCATCAAGATTGTGAAGGAGGATCGATGCTTTTAAGGGGTGTATAGGGTTTCTTTCTTTCTTTTATCGCTGTCTGCAACATCGCCAAACTTTTTAGGAACCTGATAGGTTCTTTCTTTCCGTCAGTATATGGTTTTAAGACCTTTTGTTGTCTAGTGTAGGCCCCATCTGATTTCCAATGCTAGCATACTCTGAATTTGATGTTCTCGCCGGAAAACTTATTCACTAGTGATCATAATTTATCAATCTTATTATATGTGTGCTATTTTCTCTTGCCATTTCCAACCTTTAGCTTTCAGCTTCTTGCTAGAAGCATCTTCTCTGTTAATGGTGCAAGTGTTATGTGATTGATTACAATCTCTTCTTTTGAGATTCTTCTTGATATTACAATTTCAGTGCAGCTCCGAATGACGGAAACTTATTCTATACAACGAGATTTCCTATCATGGAACATCTGGTTTCTGTCTGTGCTTGCTTCTTTATTCTGTGTCCTCTATCTTCATTCTTGTGTGAAAAATTTCATCACTGAATTAAATCATGGAATCATCCTAAAAATTATTTATCTGATCTTTTTGGATCCCTTTTGCGACATGTATTGCTGTAAACTTCAGATCACTTCTCTACCTGAATTTTGCATATCTGTTTATGAAAATGTATATTGGGGGTGGCCCCAAAAATTTATCTTCTCGCTACTCCGATCTTCATCTTAGTTTAGTTGACTAGTAAAGAACACTATAGTGGCTTTACTCGTTAGTGATAAATGAGTGTTCATTCAGCGGCAAAATCATATTGCGACATCTATTCGTTTTATGAGCTTAACTGCTTTGCATATTCTGTTTGTGAAAATGTAAACAGGGATGGCCCCCAAAATTTATCTTCTCGCTACTCGATTATCATCTCATTCTTACTTTAGTTGAATAAGAAAGAACATTATTCTGAGTTCAGAATCGCTTTACTCGTTAGTGATAACTGAGTAGTGTTCATTCAGCAGCAAAATCATATCTCGATATCTGTTCGGTGCTTACGCAACCAAACTATGAGCTAACATGTTTTGCATTATTAGTGCATTCCTTGGAGTTATATAATTTCATTGGTATCAATTGAGTGGTAGAAAGAATTTATCACAATAAAGTCACCAAACTCACCATGCTTCTTCCAGAGCCGCCTACTCATTTTCTTTCGATACGAAATTTACTTTATATAATCCAGTACTTGGTTGCCTATATGTTGAAACTTATAATTTTGACCTTGGCTAGGTTCTTTACACTCTAGATTAATTAGGCAGTTGGTTATAATTTAGTTACAGCTAATTAAATCATTTAGATTGTAGTCTATTCTTCTTTCTCGTCGTCTTAATCGGGCAAAGGCGGGACTGGGATCTGATCCTTAGGAAGTTACAGTGGCTAGAGACTCTTACCATCTAAAATTAACTTTTACCTTCCTCGATTGATTTAGAACTTGCCTCCTTAGTTTTCTTCCGTTTCTAGATAATGTTTACTCCTTTTCTCCCGATGATACTATATACTTTCGTCCATTTTAAGCCATTCTAGTAGAAATATTAATTGCCAGGATTACGTTTAGACTCGAGAGCTCGTGGTAGAGCTATTAGCCTTTAGGTACCGATCACTTTGCTTAGGTATCGATTGTTTGGTTAACGAATTCATTTGGCAAGCTGTAATCGAAAAGGTAAAATTTATTGTTTCGGTGAGGATTTTGTTATAGTGAAATCTCCTCTAAGTAAAATAGCAGCACATATTTTTTTTGGTCATGTACTTGTATTTAAATTTTGTAATTAGTGTTAAAACTATTTCTAACAACAAATGTCTAAATTGATGATTTGTATTGTAATAGCAAAGTATGCAATGTTGGTGAATGTTTGATTATTTACAAGGCCAAAATAATTGAGTTGGTGTATCTAAGTGATGAGGTTATTTTTCTGTGTTTTTACTAAATGGGGATTAGGAATGGGATCATACTAAAGGTAAAAAAATGTTAATAGGTGCAAGAATTTTATGATTTTTTTAAAAATTTTACGTTTAAAAGTTTTTTTTATATATATATTTTTTTTTTATGATATTTTATAAAATATATATAAAAGTAACAGAAATTAACATAAAAAATAATATACACATAACAAAATAATAAAAATATAACATTAAAATATATTAATTTTATATAAATAAAATTTTAAAAATTATATGTATGACAATTGTGGTGGCTATGAATTGAATTGTCTCATCAAGATTTAAAATTAGAGTTTTTATACCATATACTGAAATTTTTTATTTTACTTTTTTATTGTGGGGTGAAATTTTTTTTCAAAAATATTGTATTGTATTAAATTTTTACGGTTGTTCCACGATCATTTTTTCAGTTGTTTCACGGTTATTTATTATTATATTTTACTATGTTTTGTTTCATCTAATTATTATACATGTTATAATGTTAAAACTTTAATAAGATTTTTTTGTTTTGTATTGGTCAAGCTTTATTTATTTGATTTGTAAATTTTTATTATAATTTTTAATAATAATCATAGTGTAAACCGCTCAAATCATATTACACCATATTACATTGCGGTGTGATTTTTTGCGATTTTAAGATCTCGCGGTGCGGTTGCTGTTTGAGAAATTATAAAAAATTACATATGTAGTTTGGTTTGAAAAAAATGATTACAACCTGCACCACCCGTATCGCAAATACCCTAACAAATATACACTTTGCTTAATAAAAAATAAGAAAACAACTAAAAATAATGAGAAATCAATCTCATGACAACTATAAATAACTAGAAAAACAATTTCATGACAACTATAAAACACGATTTATTATATTTATTAAAGATATATTTTTGTAAATAAAAAGTTTAAAGAGTAAAAATAAAATTTAACCAAAATGGGGATAATGGTTCAAATTGCATCAATTCATCAATATGTATACATTTATTTATTAATCCATAATTACTTATCAAATTAGATTAATATAAAATTACCTTGACAAAATTTTATGTGGTTAAGCAAATAATTTGCAAGGAAAAGTAATTCTTTTATGTCACTTATATTTCTATCGTTTTATTGGTCTCCTTCATTTCAAATTAGAAAGAAAATGGGAGCAAAGAAAGAATTATAAACGCAAATGAAAATGAAATTACTATTTTTTTTTTTTTCTCTACTCAAATTGTGTAATGATACATTTAAGAGTAATGTAGTAATTTCACAATGAAAATAAGAATGAAATAAATTATAATAAAATAAAATTAAACTTTATATTAGTAAATAAAAGTTAGTTCCTACCATTTTTTTAAAAAAAAAAATTAAATTATTACGCATTGAAATGATTCTCTTAGTTTAAAAATAAAATAAAATAAAGTAATTATTCTATAAAAAAAATCAATTTTATTAAAATTAAATATTTTTTTTTCTAATCTATATTATTTTTGAAAAATTTACATGAAAAATACAAAAAAGTAACTTTTATTACAATTTTACTTTTACAAAGGTGGGTCAACTTTTATACCTCTTTAGTTATTTTATTTACTAAAATATCACTTACACATACATTTTGCATACTCATGATGTCACTCTACCTATTTTCCCTAATTTTTTTTTTTCATTTTCAATTTATTTTTTCATACACGGATTTGATTTTCAGTTGTTATCTACGATCAAAATCTAAAATCGTATTTTCTTTTCAAAAATTTGATCTCCTCCTCCATCTCCACGTTTTACTTTGCAACTGCCCACAATTTTCCCATTCTTTTTTTTTTCTTTCATTTTATAAAATGCTATATACAATGGCGGTGACTTGGTCCTTATCTGCACCTTCACCATTGTTGAAGAAATCTGCGAAAATAGGTGTTAAAGCTTGGGCCAACAAAGCTAAAGGTAAACGCCCTATTGATGACAATGATGATTCTAATTTTGCTCTCCCTATTACAAAACTTGTTCGTCCTCCTCAGAAGAAGAAATGAAAAACTGTTAAGGCTGAGAAGAGTCCTTTCCTGGAGGCTAAAAGATGAAGAAGTAATCTGATCATATTATCAAGGTTTTATTTCCGTTTCATTTTTCGTTTTGCCATAACTTTTAAATATTTCATCTTTTATGAGTTATGTTTTCCATTCGATTTTAGTATAGGTTTTACATTTTTTTGGTTGTTTAAATGTTTGATTACTACTTTGAACATTTGTTAGGTTTAGGTTTTTTTTTTTTTTTTTTAGATTTTTTTTTTCATTATTGTACATTTTAATGTTTGTTTTATTGTTAGTGAATTGTATTCTTTATCTTTTTTTTTTTTTTTTTTTTTTGTATTTTGTGATCTTTTCCCTATTTTAGGGGTTCGCCCTAAATTAGTGTATATAATGTTTTTTTCTTTGACATGGTGTAGTTACTCTATTTTGTTCTTTGTTTTTTAGTTTTATTTCGATTTCATTACAGTTTTAAAACTTTTTATGTGTACATATGTTAGATTGTGGAACACATTTTATTCCTTGTGATTTGTATATTATTTGATTTTATGTGGTATGGTATTTAGTATGTTTTTAGTTTTGTCCTGATTTAGTTAAGTATTGTATACACTGTTTTTTTTTTTTTAATTTGGTGTAGTTGTTATATGTGACTGGATTTATTTATAGTTTCATTATATTATTTTAGTATTAAAACGGTTTGAGAATTCCATGTTATAAGCCTTGGTATGAAGTTGACCAAATTTTATTTATTGTGAATTTTCGAAAAGTTAGCCATTGGGCATTGGACGGCTTGATTTGAATGAGAGAATTATATTTCTTTATAATTCTTTGAGGACTGCCAAGATAAATGCGACAGCAAAGAATACAATAAAGACATACTATGTTTTGCTTCCTTTATTCTTTGATGTTCTTGGTTTGTAGAAAAAGAGTAGTGGAGATTGCTAGTCTTCCTGGGCAAGAGAACAAGTGAGTTTATATGTACATGAGTAAAAAATAAGATTTATTGTCAGAAATAGATATTTGTGTTAAAATTTCTCAATTATGGAGATTTTATTATATGTACATGTTTGCTTATCATTATTGTCATTATGATAAGGTTGAGTATCTAAAGTTTAGTTGGACAAGATTTAAGATTTAGCTTCATGGATGCTAGTGAGTTCATCAGCGATATGAGCTTGACCATTCATCAACGTCTTTAGTTGTTATGTGATCACGATCAAGCTGTGATCATGGGATTTTGAATGTTCTTTCATGCGTGAAATCTTGGCATCAATGGTCTGCATTCCCTTCTCCATTCTCATCGACACGATTTACAAGAATTTGTGCTCTGATACCAATTAATATGATCCGAACTGCTGCTGCTTGATTACTAGCAAATACAACAGTATAATATAATAGTAATAGGGATAATATGTATTTCAATAGTAAAAATGGATGATGAAGAAAAAACTAGTATTGATGAAATGTGATTCACACAATTCACAACTCCACAAATTTCAAGAGTATGGGCCTCTCCTATTGATGTTGAAATAAATAACCAGTTCAAGCATACCTACTACACCACTGAATACACATATATAACACTAATTAAAAGTCAAAAATAAATATACAATAAATATACTACAAACATTTTACTTCTCCAAATTAATTCTAGTGAGAGTTTTACTTCTAGTGAGACCTTTTACTTCTCCTAACATAAGTGAAGCGAACCAAGGGTCTAACAAGGACACGAAAAGAAATGGGAAAATTCTCTATCTATTTTTATGATATTGTTACTTTTTTTTAAAAAAAATAAATTATTTTTATTAACTAAAAAAAAAACAAATATACATTTTTAAAATCTAAAAATAAAAAATAAATGTAAATAGTGAATAAGTACCTAAAGTTTTAAGTTTGTAAGCGGCATAAACCCAATATTTATATTTAGCAGCATAAGTGCCCAATGTTTGTAAAACTGTAATTTTTCTCCAGTTTCATCAGTACAAACTTCATTTTGAATCAATTAAAATAATATTTGAAAGTAACTGAAACTACATGTTTCTGTTTAGACCCAATGATCTAGAATCTGAGCTTTATATGTGCCCTGTTTTAGACAATAACAAAGTCTGTACTGACAAAATTAGAGAAAAATTACAGTTTTACAAATATGGATACTTATACCGCTAAAAAGAAATATTGAGTTGAAGCCACTTACAAACTTAAAACATTGAGTATTTATACCGCTATTTAACTAAAAACTAATTACATTCTTTAACAATAGCAATTCAGTAAATTAAAGCATTCTGATTACCTTCTAAATATGTAAATAAAATAAAATTATTCTAATTTTCTTTCCAGTCAGATCAGTAAATAATATAATGAAATATTTTTGATAAGTAAATTTTAATTTTTTTTTTCTAATGTTAGATTAGTAAACATGCATTAAATGTATTTCTTTTTATAACAAAAAATGTATTTATTCAATTTTTTCCACAAAAAGTTTTACATACATATCTTATTTGATTGAAACTAACATAATTTATGGACATTAAATTAGAGAGTTTTGTGTCGTTTTTAATTTAATTTAAAGGTTAGTTAGGATTTTTTTTTTTTTTGAATTTTGACATGTATCAAATTATACTTTTAAACTTTTCAAACTTTTAAAAATTCTTCTTGAACTATTGAAATTATAAATTCAAGGACTTTCAATTTTACAAACGCAACGATTATCCTTATACTAAATTGTGTTCCTTAAATTTTAATAAAATTTCTATTAATAAAATTTGACAAAAAAATTCAAATAAGTTATACGTCAAAATTCAAAAATTAAAGTCTTACTTTTTTTTTTTTTGACGTTGAGGGAGGGAGATTCTAATCTATCTATCTATCTATATATTTATATAATGTTGTTGTTAGGGTATGTGAGGTGGCGGATTGTATGAGTGTTCTTTCCATTTTCCTATTTTTTCAATTTTTCTTATTTTTTCTGTTTTTAACTATTTTATCATTTAATATAATATAATATTAATAAAATCAATGGACACAAACTTTTCTTTTCATATATTTATTAACATAAATAATAAATGCATAAAATATAACTGAATTCATTAACACTATTTATTTAGCCTATTCATTAACTCAAAACGTTTTTTTTATGTTTAATAGGAGCACTCACTAAAATTTATTTTTAATAATAATGAATGAATAATATACAATTGTAATTGTTGCTTATTTTTCTTTTTGGAAGTTCATTCTCATATAATGGCCATTTCAAATTCTTATACCTCTCTCTCAATTCTAATTATATATATACACACATGTGAGGTATGAATTTTTAACAAGACAAGTATACTTTTAAGCTAATTTCTATATTTTATTTCTCATTTGCATTTCTTCTTCATCCTCCATCTCATGCCAAAAAGATTGTATTTACAACTCTTTATTTGATGACTGTACATTATGCATTTCTATTTATCTCTAATTTAAATCTACATTCTTATATGTTTCTCTCATTTGAAGGTTTTTTTTATAGAATTTTTAGTTTTTAGTTTTGAGCATTTCTCAATTAATGTACATTCCTTTTGT
The DNA here is from genome assembly GCF_029168945.1 of Cannabis sativa. Lineage (NCBI taxonomy): Eukaryota > Viridiplantae > Streptophyta > Magnoliopsida > Rosales > Cannabaceae > Cannabis > Cannabis sativa. The sequence continues at coordinate 58,597,078 of NC_083607.1, forward strand.
TTGTATAGTTTTATTTGAATTAACTAGCTTCATAAAGAATTCTACATCATCAATTTTTTTAAGAAGAGGTAAGTTTAACATCTAATCTCTTGTAAGTAATCTTTATGCTATGAATAAATATAACATACATATTTTCATATTTATTATTTTGTTATCATTTCAAACTTGTGGTTTCTCTGCTTTTTAAAGATAAATATGGCACTGAATTTACTTTAATACTCCGTAGGTATATATATATATATTTATATATATATATATAAGCTCTACAATTTTTGATTATTGATATTGAAAAAGAATTAATTGTTTGTTTTGGTTATTGAAATACATAATTTATAATATCATTTTTTTTTTAAGTTTCTCATCTTTTTGGAGTCAATTCAATGTGTATGGAACATAATTTCTTAGAAAATACTTCTTCCTATTATACCTTATATTTTGGAGAAGTACATATATATTGTGTTTTACTAATAAGAGTATAATAATTTTTTTTAATTGTATGTTGTGTCCAATTTACGATTGAGTCTCTTGATTTTAGTTTTCTACGATTATCTTATTAGTTTTATTTCAAAGATGGTAACAATTTTCAAATGTTCTAAAATCACTTTATTATAATAATTAAGTTAGTTACAATTTCATAATTCCATGAGTTGTTCAATTCATAAATTGCTTATATATGTCTATTGTTATTGTTATCTTATGTTTACACTAATTTTACAATGTGAAAGGAAAAGAAAGAATCTAAATTTATAACGAAAAATAAAAAGTACATTTTTAATTCTATTTATTTTCTTCATATGAAAGCAAATCAATTAAAATTGAATTCATATGCAACCTATTTTTAAAAACTAAAGTAGATTCAATTTATTTTTTATGTTGAAAATAATAATATTATGATAACAAGAATCCACATCATAGTTAATGACATTACTTTTTATTTCTAATTTGTTCTCCTCATTGTAAAACCAAAAAACAAAAATAAAAGAGAATTATATAGTAAAAAAGAAACGTTTGAGTTCCATATGCAATTTAAAGATTAATTATTTTATAAAATGTAACAGATAATAAAATAAAAATTTTATGATTTTGTAACTTAAGTTAGTAATTAATACTTAATCATGGTAGGACCATTGTTATTAAGCACCATAAGGTGTTTAGCACTACTTGAGGTGACACTCTATAATTTACTCGCGATATTTCTTGAAAGTTATATATATGAGACATGATATTTAATTGTACCAATAATAATATGACACTGAGAAAATTGCTATGTATTATTAGTGCCTTTTAGCATTCCTCATCATGACAGCCAAGTGAAGAGCTAACCTATTACACTTCCTCTTTTAATTACACTGATGCATTAATAATTAATTAAAAAAATTAATAACAAATTTATTTATTCAGTTAAAAAATGTAAATGTTAAACTTATAATCCTTTTTTTAAAAAAAATAAACCGAAAAACTTAATTAATGACTAATTTATTATTTCAGTTAAAAAATAATTTGGAATAATCTTTAATAATGTGATTTATTAGTCTTAAAATAAAATAATAAACACTCCTAATAATTTTGTAACGTAATCTATGGTTAAAAAATGTAAAATGTAAGATTAATTAGTAAAAAGATAAAACATACTTTTAAATTTTAAAATTATAGTATAATAATATGTTAAAAAATAACAAAACAAAATATTAAATTCAAATAATATGTTGTACCGATCGAATGTCAATTAGGCTTAGAGAATTTAACAATAATTAAGAATAGTCTTAGAAAATATGAATTTAACAATAATTTTATTTTTATTTTCTCATTAGGCGTAAATAATCAAATGGTATTGTACTTGACATACTATGATGCTAAATAAATTTTAGTAGTAAAAGTCATATTAAGGCTAAGCAAAGCAAGTTTTAGAAATTAATTATTCACTTTGATAATTTAAAGAAGATTAATTCATGACCCAAAGAAAAACATATACATTTCATAGAAAAGTTTCCAATCAATATTAATTACCTTTACATTTTATTACAAAATTAGTTACATTTCACTTGACATTTGATAGTATAACATTTAAATATAATCATAAGGGTTTTTATATTATTATGATATGGTAAAATGACTATTGCTATATTTAATATTTTACATATAATTTAATAATGTGCACTTAGAATAAAATTATTAAAATAAAATTATCAGCAAAAAATAATAAAAAATAAAAAATAAGAAGTAAAAAAATTTAACTTCTCCTTTCTTATAAATTTTATTTGAATATATAACTGGACGAATAATAATAATAATAAAATAATTTAAAAGATATATAAATAAAAACATACAAAAATTAAAATACTATATAAAAAATGTACAAAATCCATATTCACACACCACAATTTGTTACACTTTTAATTAAATCAACAAATTAACAACAGTAATAATAATAATAATATGATAAAAAATAATTAAAAAAATATTAATACCTTTTTGTTATTATATTTATTATATTAACAAAAATTATGTGAAAAAAATGGCGCAACGCGCGGTTTTATTGCCTAGTTTTTAATAGTTATGTAACAAACAACACTTAAATTTTCTTATTAAATTAAATTATCATATCATAATCTAAATTATTATAATAGAATTGGAGGGGAAATATGGATAATGGTTGCTTTGGGAAGTGTAACTGAAAAACGACAATAATGAAAAATATTGCTTTGCTATGAATTGAATGACTTGACACTACATATGAATTGTGATCATCATCATCATCATCATCGTATCAAATACCAATATTATATTATCCAACAACACATGTCCATTTCAAAGTTTCAATCTTTTACGCCTTTTCATTGATTGAAGTTATTTCTTAGAAGAGAAAGAACAACCCCACCAAAATTCTCTCTGGTTCTCGGTCATCAATGGCGTATGGGAGGTGTTTGCAGCTGAATCATGTTCTGGGCAGACTTAGTTTTACTGCAACCAGGAATTTTACTGGTCTCCCTAAACCCAACCCCTCTTCTTCATCTTCTTCCTCCCAAGACCTCATCAACTCCGAACAAGAGTTCAGTGCTCACAAGTAATCTCTCTCTCTCTCTCATTATGCTTCAATGGGTTTTCTCTGAATTATACCTTTTTTTGATAACTTAGCGTATTTTGGGTTTTGGGGGAAATGGGTAGGCAAGATTTTGAGTGTTCTTGGGTTGAGCAAAAGGCTCCTCTTTGTTTTCCAAATTTCACTTTTTTGTGAAAGATTATTATGATGATGATTTTGAATGCTAATCCTGATATTGGACTTAGTAATTTCAGTGCTAAATTGTTTATTTAATAGAGAAAGAGAGAGACTTTACTATTTTTTTGTTCTTCAACTTGTGTCATTTTCATGTTCTGAAGTTTCCACTTTTACATTATCTTGTGTATGGTTTTTCTTGTATGTTAATTTCTTCTGTTAGAGCAATCTAATTGAGCACCTGTTGCTAATAGATTAATATTTGTCTAAGACATTTTAGTACTTGTTGAAATTATGCAGCTATCACCCAATACCAGTTGTGTTCTCTCAGGCAAAGGGATCATGTATATGGGATCCTGAAGGCAAACGGTATCTAGATTTTCTCTCTGCTTATTCTGCAGTTAATCAGGTACACAAGATTGAGAATTTTTGTTGTTATGTGTATTTTTGTTACTTGATCACTGAATTTGTTTCTCTCTGAGCCAACTTGCTTATTACTGTGACAATTGCTTTTCATAGAAGATGTAAGGCAGACAATTTACTGATGTTCAATTCAATCGAATTTATATCGAATTCCAGTTCCCTTTTTGTGTTTTTCATATGAGATATTATGGATTCTTATTTCATAAGTTCTTGTTATAGGGACATTGTCATCCGAAAATCATGAAGGCTTTACAAGAACAGGCGGAAAGGCTCACCCTTAGCTCTCGAGCATTCTATAATGATAAATTTCCGATATTTGCTGAGCGTCTAACAGATATGTTCGGATATGACATGGTTCTGCCTATGAACACTGGTGCTGAAGGTGTAGAAACAGCTCTGAAGTTAGCCAGGAAATGGGGTTACGAGAAAAAGAAAATTCCAAATGATAAGGTAAAATTCATGGAGATTATATACAACAGATGCAAGGTCATCTCTCTATGTCTTAGTTATTTACTGGCCTTGATAAACAATGATTGAGTTAAGTTATTATTATTTCAATGCTTACAACTGTTGCCCATCTTAGCTGTTGTGTGGAGTATAGATTTAATTTATCTCATTTTAGTTTCCAATTTGCATTGATCTGTTCTTAAATATGGATTTTTCTGTTGTCCACTCATTATAAACACTCGGTGTTAAATTTGAATATGCTTATTGAAGACAAATTATCCAGTTGCTAATCATGTTAGTATTCGGAACTTGTGGTCTCATCCTATCTGCATTTAAGTAATTGTTAAGAAATTTATATGGTTATGCCTAAGACTATCCTTCTATTCTAGTTTGCTTTGCAACATTTTCTGTTATGATAATATTTCTCTTATTCACAATGACAATATGTGTAGGCTATCATCGTGTCATGCTGTGGATGCTTCCATGGTCGTACATTGGGTGTCATCTCAATGAGCTGCGACAATGAGGCAACCCGAGGTTTTGGACCCTTGTTGCCTGGTCATCTCAAAGTTGATTTTGGTGATTTAGAAGCCCTTGAAAAAGCTTTTAAAGGTTTGTGTTCTCTAAGCTTTCTTGCATTTTGAATTTTGAGAAAGAGGGGAAATTTTATACAGAGATATCTTTGTAATGTCAATTTATTTTATATGTTAACTTATGATTGTTGTGAAGTGCAGAAAATGGAGATCATATAGCTGGATTTTTGTTTGAACCCATCCAAGGAGAGGCCGGGGTACGTTTTTGCAAAACAGATATTTTTTCTTGAGTTTAATAAGTTAAAATTAAAGAAAGCATGTACAAGTGTTCATGTGTTTGTTCATTTAAACTACCTGAGAAAAATTGTATCTTTTGGTTGTTGGTTGGTAGGTTGTTATTCCTCCTGATGGTTATTTAAAATCTGTCAGAGAACTTTGCTCAAAATACAACATTTTAATGATTGCTGACGAAATCCAATCTGGCTTAGCTAGATCGGGAAAATTGCTCGCTTGTGATTGGGAAGAAGTTCGCCCAGATGTAGTGGTAAGCCGTCACTTTCTTTTTCACACTCTACTCACTCATGAAACCAAAGTTTATATTCATTCTTTTTTTCTCTTCAGATTTTAGGAAAAGCCTTAGGCGGTGGAGTAATCCCGGTAAGTGCAGTTCTTGCAGACAAAGATGTGATGCTCTGTATCAGACCTGGAGAGCATGGAAGGTTTGCACTTATGCTTACTTGCTAATATTGATTCTAATCATCACTAGCTAAGGCTTTGTCTCAATGGATTTTATTGTGTGTAAATAGAGAAAGAACCATATCGCCCCCCAAAGAAAAATGTCGTCTTTATAATTTCTTTTCTTTCCAATTGACACTTACCAGGCAAGAGCTCACCTTGCTTTGATTTGTTATTGACTTAGTACCTTTGGCGGGAACCCATTGGCTAGTGCAATTGCCATTGCGTCGCTTGATGTAATCAAAGATGAGAAACTTTCCGAGAGGTAAATAATTTCATTGCATACCGCCGTGTCTTCAATATGACATGGAAATTTATTTTTTATGAAGTCTTTTCCCAGAATTTTCACAATTTCCATGCTTTTATTCTTCTTACAGATCTGCACAACTAGGACAGGAACTTATGAAAAAACTACTTAAAATTCAACAGAAATTCCCCGACTACATTAAGAAAGTTCGAGGAAGAGGCTTGTTCAGTGCCATGGAGCTTAACAGTAAGAACTTGCACCCTGTTTCGGCTTATGATATCTGTCTTAAGTTGAAGGAAAGAGGAGTTCTTGCAAAGCCTACACATGATACTATTATCAGATTAACTCCTCCATTGACAATAAGGTAAGTAACCATGCTTATGAATTTCCCATTGACATCATGATGAAATACAACACATGCATATTATCTTTATCTTTTTATCATTTGACATTGACATTGACATTTTAAGTTAAAATTTCGTGCCAATCCTTAACGCTACTCTTGACCATAATCTTAAGGGTTCTTTCTTGCCTTTATGGATTTTCATTTGAGGTCATGTGTCTTAGACTGACCTCCTCCCAAATTTATTAGGGAGCCTCGCTTATGGCAAAGGAATACCGTGGTTACAAGCTAACTGTAGCTGTCGAACAATACACCTATAAAGAGAAATAGTTTACAAGCATGAATTAAAATTACAGCTGGCTAAGGTTAACTTAGAGTAAGATGAGATCTTTGATAGGAATTTCCTATCAATTGGCTATGAACAGCAAGAACAGTAAGAGAAATAGGAAAACCGAATAGTAGTTTGTATTCGAGAGACAGATTCTCTCCTATTTGGGTTACAACCCTAACCAATTTCTTCACACCCTTACAAATGAAATCCCTTCCTCTATTTATTCTCTTAGCCTAGACCCCAGCCACACTCTAATCGAGCCCCCCTCTGACTATTCTTTGCTCCATAGCTGTAAATACGTGCGTGTCATGCTAATTTGGCCCATATTTTCGTGCTTTTTAAAATATGGGTTGTGCCATGCCGGACTATAATAAAATATAAAACATGTGTCGTGTCGTGCCGTGTCATAAAAAGATATGGGTCATGCCGTGCTGTGCCATAAAAAAATACGGGTCGTACTATGCCGTGCAACAATTTTATAGTTAGGCCCGACACAACTCACAAGTCCAGTAATTCATGCCATGCTCAGATTTATGTCGTGTTTTATACATGTCATCTCATTTTTCTTAAATGGACCAACCTGTTTTCTTATACGGGCTCAAATTCGTGTCCTATATTTTTGCATTTTTATTATAATTGATGAGCTAAATACTAAAATATGTGTATTTTATAATTTTAATTACTTTTATGTATTTTTTCAATAATAGTTACACACAATCATATAAAAAATAATTATAATTATTATAATTTGAATACTATTACCATTTTAATTGACAATTAAATATTTATCATTGTTATTATTATCAAATTATTGAACTTTTTAATGTGTCATGCTTTCGACTTAATCTATTCGTACTTTCGGGCTTGTCGTGTCGTGCCAAAATTCATATTTTCTCGTGTCGTGTTGTGCCTGAGCACATATTTTTTAATGCCGGCTCGTGCCGTGTTAAAAAGTCCGGCCCATATTTACAGCACTACTACGCTCTATCAATTTCATTCCCTGATCAGGTCTAGAAAAGACAATTCCTCAAATCCTTTCCACTTAAATAACCATGTAGCCACCAAGAATTAATCTTACCCCATCATACTTCTTCAGCCCCATTTTCGACTCGTTCGGACCTTCATTTCACTCAGTTGCTTTGTTTTCCTTGAGAAGGCTTGAATCACCAATCAACAAGTTTCTTCTTTTCGAAACAATCTAACAATATCTAGCTGCATCGAAATAAACTTATGCATAATTCATAGGAAATCCAGAATGAAATTCTTAACACACTTGATGAATATGATTATGATGGAATCTATGCTGTTATTTTGTGACATATATTTTGTTTATTACAATAGTTTGGATGAGCTCCAAGAAGGGTTAAATGCCCTTCATGATGTTCTAAAACTGGATTTACCAGACATGAAAAAGACAAAGCCAAAGCCGAAAGATACCTCTTCGAATGCTTCTTCGAACACATGCGACCGTTGTGGAAGAGACTTGTATGCTTCTCAAGACAAAGAATGAGCTCTTGAGTTAATGAGTGAGCAAAATTTCATTTCTATTTTTAAAACATTTTACATAATACAATAGTATATTAGGCTAATAATATGGAAACTCTGTCTCTGTAGTAACTTCATATATTATTGTTATTATTATATGTTTAGATAAGCTTAAGACATGGATCTTACTTAGTGTAATAATGTTAAGAAACTTCATCACTGATGATTGGAGAATCTATAGAATCAATTTAAGATCATTTTCACACCTTACTCTTGAGTTTGAATCAATTCCATTTTATGTTTTGTTAGAGTTAATAATGCTCTTTTGATTTTCTTCATTATTTTTTCAAATAATATAATAATCAAAATAAAAACAATTTGGTAATTTAAATGGCATTTTCTTTTACTTAATCTTTTTTTCTCAATTTCAGGGTAACATTTTCTAGAATTTCTCTTAGATTTGAGCCCATAGCCAATGATAGAACTAGAATAGATATTTTCTGGTTTTTTAGTCACACAAGCCTATATCCTTGCTCTTTTATTAATTTCTAATTCTAATTTTCTTTCCCAATTTAATATTGCTGATATTTTCTGTATATTTCATTTACTATAAAAGTAGGTGATTCGAATTTGTGATTATTTGTTTATCATTATTTATAGGCTAATTAGGATTTTTGTCCCCTGAACTTTGACATGTACCAAATTATGCTCCCTGAACTTTTAAGATCGTTAAAAATGCCCCCTAAACTATTTAGATTGTTGGATTTAAGGACTTTTTTCCAATTTTAGTAAAAAAGTCTAACATGGATGAAAGTTCAGGGGCCATGATTTAGTATATGTCAAAGTTCGAGGAGCATGATTTTGTAGATATCAAAGTCTGGGGAGCATGATTTAGTATATAAACAATCACTGAAGTAGTAAAATTGAATGAAATTAGACAAAAGTCCTTAAATCCAACAATGTCAATAGTTCAGGGGGTATTTTTAACGATCTTAAAAGTTCAGGGGGCATGATTTGGTACATGTCAAAGTTCAGGGGGCAAAAATCTTAATTAGCTTTATTTATATTTCAAATATAGATATATTTTGATTTTTTAAAAAATATTTTGTAAAACACTCTTAACAAAAAATAAAAAAGAAAAAATCATTATAAAAAATTAGTAATGTAATTAATTAAAAGAATGAGAAAACATGATTAAAATTTGTATTTATAAATGGTTTTATTAGATATTATTCATTTTTAAGTTGGATTAGGATGGAATAGAATTATATAAAAAGAGTGAATGATTCTTTAGTAGTTTACTCCACTCCACACGTGAGAGCCTTACACATGTGAGAGTACAAGCTATGTTATCTTCAAATTTATTTTCAATTTCATAAATAAATGATATGATCCATAAATAATGGTGTAATGCCTTTAACTTGTCCTAATTATAATTTCCATTGATTTTGTTGGGATTTATTTATTACTCTAATTAATTATTAAGGGAGACATAGTGGAGACATAATAATAAAATAAACTTTTATTGGTTGTTATGTAAAATAAAATTATATATCTACCAAGAGACAACTTCTCTTTTCTTAATTATTAGTGCATATATGATAATATATTTAGATCATAATGATTATATAAGCACTCTAAAAATAAATATATATTTTTATATATATATATGTATATGTATATGAAGCTTAGCTGGAGTTCATTTGGTGTAATATAGTTGTTGGAGAAAAGCTTAGCTGTGAGTGATTATCATAATTGTGAGGACTGTGTTAGTCGGCATCCTCTTGTGTAGACAACACATCTATATTTTATATCTATTTATACTATATAAATTATTGTTGTTATTATTGAATTATTTAAACATTTCCATTTTTATTTTTACTAAAAGTAGTGTTTGGTTGTTTTTGGATTATATTTCTAAATGCTAATGGAACATCTATTCTTTAGTTTTTGTTGTTAATGCTTTTCTTCTTTTTCTTTTAGGTCTTATAGGTAGGTATAACCCTAATATATATTTATATTTATATATATATATATGTATGTATAGGAGGTATGAGATTGACCACCAATATCATAATACAATACAATCACTTTCTTATTTATTTGTTTTTAATGTTCCTTAAAAGAAGAAGATGAGTTACCTTTATAAAGCTTTGACTCAAAGTTGACTTATATTGTAATGATGATTATTTGTTGTGTAAATTGGTTAAAAAAAAAATGGTATTCTTACCTCAAATTTAGTCAACAATAAACTAAAAAAGATGTTCTTAGTTGTTGATCTCTTCTAGTTGTATCTTTAACACTATAGTGGTGTTTGTTTTAGTGCATTGACAAAAGTGTCCTTTAAAATCTTTTACTAATGTAAAGGTATAAAATAAGGGTAATGGTAATTAGATAGGTGTAAAACTATAATCAAGGATGGTATAATAGTGATTATATTGTAAAGATTAGGATTTCAATTACACCAAACCAAACATGGTCATATTTGGTAAAAGGGGGAGAACAATGGATGGGGAGGTGAAAATAAAGTTTTAAGTGCATCTTCTTGCAACTACATTTGGTTTCACATTCTCTTTATTATCATTATAAAGGCTCGGCATAAAATTTAAAAAATCGAAAAAATCGTTCAAATCAACTTACCGAATATCGTTAGAATCAAAACTGACGGAACCGAAAATCAAAAAAATCAAAATCCAGCGTTATACATATATATTAATTTATTAATTTATTGAGTTTTTTTTTTATTTTACGTATTGTAGTTACTAATAATATATAATAATAATATATTATTATTTTATTAATATTGAAGTTAAAAGAATAAGATAATTAATTTTTGAACAATTAATTTGTATGTTTGTAGTTGTAAAATGTAGAATAATGTATTGAAAGAATAAATTGGATAAAAAAAAAAGTTCGATTTGGGCGGTTTAAACCGATCAAATCGAAGTTCAAAATGGTCGGTTTTAAGATAAGTTCTGGATTGGTCGGTCGGTTTTCAAATTTCACCAATCGAGATCGAAAACTGAATTTTAGAATTTTATATAGAAAAAAACCAACCAACCCGAATGATGCTGAACCCTAATCATTATAGTAAATTATTTTTCCCAAAGAATGTAACATTAGATTAAACTCTTAATTACTAATAGGTCAATATTTTTTTTGTTGACCTACGGAATGATATTTGCAATATAATTGTTTGCAACCATTGACATGTGTTAAGGCTCTCTTGGGTAGAAAACTTTTCTATGTATAACTCTTATAACCTTTTCTTTATCCTTCAATTGTTGGATTGGTTTTTATTTTAAGAAAGACTACTAATGGTTTCTCAATTTTTGTTAAATCATTGTTTTAATTTTTGTTGCTATTTATCTATTTTTGTTTCAATTTTGTCTAAATGATTTTTAATAGTTATTAAACATTGTTTGTATAATTTTTTTTTACTATTTCGTAGCTTAACAATTTTTTGACTCATTAATTAATTGATCCATTTTTTGTGTTAAAGTTTTGACTTCTTTCATTAGTATATATATAAAAGAAGATGCATACATAAAATTACCACTTAAAATCACTTTGAAATACAAATTTATATCATTTTTTTGAATATTTAAGAAAGGTGTTTATGTTATTTTACTGTAAAATATATATTTGATAAGAATTATTGAATAAAAAAATACTTGAAAATCAAATAAAGACTGCAAATATATAGCAATGGCCTTCCAAAAAAACATGTTTATAGATAAAATATTATATCATTTACTAAATTAACAACCCAAAATTTTGTCATTTGCCAAAAACTAAGAGACTTTTTTTTGTCCTATTCAAACTTACAATAGCATAAGGGACTTTTTTTAAAAAAAAAAAAAATAAATGTGTGAATTCACAAAATGGATGGTAAAATATGTGTTGTGCTTGGTAGGTTAGTATCAATATAAGAGTGCAACTAATATTTAAGTGATTTTTTTTACATTAAAAAAATTAATATTAAATATTACAATTTTATTTAAAAGAAATGTTATATTTTTCTTTGGAATTTTAAAGAAGTAACTTTTGTTAGTGGGCTAGGATATTTGTGATATAAATAAACAAAATGATTGGATTTGTATTGTTATTTAGCAATGAATGCACTTTTCCTAATAGTTATATATTTTATATATCATTTCAAAATATATATTTATTTTAAAAGGCAAAATTTTGTGTTATGTAGACACTCAACAAAAATATTTTGGTCACATTCAATTGGACCTATAACTTCAAATAATATATGAATGATTTTTTTTTTTGAATAAATAATATGAATGATGTTAGTATATGTATGTATTATGTATATAATATGAGTGTATGTAATAACATTTATATATGTGGTGTATTGTAGTACACGAACAAGTAGAACACATCACAATACTTATGATTTATATATATATATATATATATATATATATATACATATATACCCTACACTCTTGTATTTTGCATATGTGAACAAAAATAATAAGAGAAGGTGATACGTTTCTTTATATTATGTGTCTTCTCTATTAGTTAATAATATAAATTAAAAAAATTATTGTGCAATTTATTGTTTGAATTTTGTTTTTGATATTATAAATTATTCTGAAAATTTTTAAAAACTATTCTGAAATTTTTTAAAGTTTGTGGGATTTTTTTTAATAAATTAGGAAAAAAAAAAGGTGATGCCTCTATTATAAAACTTTCTTACATAGATATTATTAATAATAAAAATTTTAATGGTTTATTGAACATTTCTATTTGGGTTTGGAACTTATTGTTTACTTTCATGTGTTGTTGGAGAAGACTAAAAACACAATTGTTTTTGTTACTTGTTTTTATTTTGTTGCATGTATATTTGAAATGAATTAAGAAGATATTTTGTTTCAATATTTATTTAATTTTGATGATGTTAAAAAATTTGTATCTTAATAAATTTTTTAATATTAAAAATAGTAATCGATTTAATCTGCACTATTATATATTGAAATAGATCAAAAATATAAATAGAAATTTTCAAAATACCATTTTTTATGTTTTATATATAATTTTACGACTTGAAATTTTTATTTATAAAAATACGTCTATAAAATTTTAAAATTATAAAAATATACTTTTATACAAAAAAAAAAATAAGAAAAATTATTAAAAAAAATAACGAGAAATCAATCTCAAAACAACTATAAATCAACTAAAAATAACTTCATTTCATTGACAACTATAAATGAAGTATAAAAACAACCAAAAAATATTTATTATATATTTTTATTGAAAACGTATTTTTGTAAATAATTTTTTTTCCTTATTAACATATTTTTGTAAATTTTTTTCAAATATAAAATCCACACTCACAATCAAATGCACCTTAAACAAAAAAATATATATATATATATAAATTTAATTAGATAAACACCCCTTATAAGTATTATTAAGTAATAAACAACAACAAAAAAATGAATTATTTGTAAAGTCTTTATCTCTTTGCCACACTTAAATAAAAGTGGAAATTGCACCCTATACCTTTTTTTTTGTTAACCCATTTCATTTTTACTTTTTTTTTCCTATATATTTAATTTATACTCTCTTTTATTTGTTATATCCCGATTATACTCTTATGTAATGAAAAAAAATATTCCTCATCTCCTTAACAGTATCTTTATGTGAGAGTATAATCGGTAATGGACTTATAAAAAAAAGTACAGGTATATTTCAACTTACCCCTAAATAAAACGGAGTTACAGTAATTCAACATGAGCGAAATTATAAGAAAATATTTTTATTCAAAACTTAATACCTTACTCTTTACCCACAAAAGATTTATGTAGTATTTTCATGGAGATAGTTCTCCATCCACTTTTCATGTGGACTTTTCAACATATAATTTAAATAACTAATTTTAATTTTCATATATTACTCATTTACATTTTGACTAATTTTTTATTTCACAAAATTTACCCAAACTATTATACTAACTAATCATGCCCCTGCATAATTCTCCCAAGGTTGGAAATGTTTAGGTTCATCATTTGCACTTTCTCAATGTTCTTCAGATCAGTTACATTGAAGGTAGTGAAGATCTTGTAGGCATTCTCATTAATAATAGGTTCTAGAACTCAAAATGGTTTGTCGACTCGAGGAGATATTGTGTGAGAATTAGAAATTCATTCCTATTCCTTGATAAATGAATTCATACTAAGTCTCTCCTTTGAAATGAGTGCTAACTTGCATTTGATACTTTATATTGAATTAGGGCTAGCTTTGAAATTTAGTGAGTCATAAAAAATTATATTTATATATATTTTTAGATCTTTATTTAGAAAAAAAAAATATGGTAATTTTTAAAATTAATAAAAAATGTATAATTTTAAAAATTGACACATTTTTTTTTGGGCCCCTAGGCTACATAAGCCCTAAACACAAGCCTAGCTCACTTATACTTAAAATCGAACCTGCATTGAATGATCTTCTCTCACTCTTCCTTCTAAAACTTCTTGATTTGCTTAGCATGTTCATCATCATCACTAAATTTACAAGTGGTAGGTAGTAGAGGAAGGTCCAATAATATTTGTAAACAAATATGTAATGTTTGATTGTTAATTTATTAAAAATGCAAGTGAAAACCATTTAAATCTCACTGCACCATTTAAAAAATATTAAATATTTTAGTCATTGAATTATTTTTATTACTATTATATTATCTTGTTTGCTTATCATTATTTTATACTAAATTTAAGTGGATATGAACTAATGTTGTGCATGCATGTCAAGTCTATAAAGTACTCTTTAGATAGAATTATAAGTTCATACAAGTTGATTATTTGAATAAGACACCTTAATTGTTCATAAAATCTTAGCATTTGTCCCATCAATTAGATTGTCATCCAATTAATAGGAACACACAATTGTGCCTCATAAAATTAATGGTTAATATGCATTGATGGGTTACTCATAAAATTAAAGTGGGTTCCCATCACCTACTCACTCTAACACAATCATTAAACAACTAAGGTATATACATCCCTTCAATACCAATATGGTCTACTTAGACATTAGTAGATTAAATAATAATGCCCAATATGATAAAGAGAAAAATAAATAATATGGACCACTCTTAGTCTTTAGAAGTTCCATCAATTTGAAAAAAAAAAAAAAACAGAAAATTATGGGCACATCACACATATATTAAATACTACACTCCTAGCCTAAGGAAAAATAAATATTCCAAAGAAAATATATTTTTTTATATAAATGTATAGGAACCAAATTTTGTCTAATGAGAAAAATGTATTTTGTTCATCTTATAGTCAATCAATGGAAGCCTAAACACATCAAATAAAAAGTATGTGTTAATAATGTAATTTAAGTACATAAAATGAAGTTTGCAATACATAATCATACATTAATTCCTTTCTTAATTAATAAAAAATTTGAAGAAAAAAAATCCAACCCATAAATATACAGAGGGAGAGAGAGAGAGAAAGTTTTAAAAATGCCAAAATTTTAAAAAATAAATATTAAAATACAAAATTTATGAAAATTACCAAAATACTTAGGTGTATAATCATAAATATGATGGTTATCAATTAAACAATAAATTTTCTAAATTTCTATCAATTTTTTTTTTTCAACTAAAGTTTACAAATGTATTACGTACAATTATATTTGGGATAATTTAAAAAAAAAATACAAAACCAATAAAAAAAAATTACAAAAATGCAGTATGTATAGAGTTTTTAACATTTTTGCTGTTTTTTAAATTTTATTTATATAAAATATAGTTTTTTGGAGTATTTTTATATTATATTGTTGTTGATTTTTTTATTTATATATTATGTATTATGTTACTTTAATGTTGTTTTTATATTTTTATGAAATACTGTAAAAATATGAAAAATTTATAAAAATTAGTATTTATTTAATTATTCCATTATATTTATATAAATAATGTCTACAAACTAGACAGAACATTATTAATTAAATTATGTTTTTTTTTTCTCAATTATATTTTATAGGCTAATTAAGATTTTTTTCCCCCGAACTTTGAAATGTACCAAATCATGCCCCTTGAACTTTTAAGGTCGTTAAAAATACCTTTTGAACTATTGAGATTGTTGAATTTAATGACTTTTGTCCAATTTTAGTAAAAAAAATTTAATATGCATGAAAGTTCAGGGGACATAATTTAGTACATGTCAAAGTTCGAGGGGCATGATTTGGTAAATATCAAAGTCTGAGAAGCATGATTTAGTACATAAACAATCATTGATATAGTAAAATTAAATGAAATTAGACAAAAGTCTTTAAATCAAATAATCTCAATAATTTAGAGGGAATTTTTAACGACAAAAAAAGTTTAAAAAATATAATTTAGTACATGTTAAAATTTAAGGAATAAAAATCCTAATTAACTTATTTTATATATACTAATTGGTTTTGATTAAATTTCATTTCCACATAAGCCCATTCATTTGAATTGTTTATTAGGGTGACATTGGTGGGGAGGGATCATAGGTTTATGGGCAATGAAAAGGGAAGGCTGTCTCTCTCTCATTGGTGCATAAATCATGTATGTATATATCTATATTATTCTCCACTAATATTATAAATATAAGATCAAAAGTAGCTTTCAAGCTTTAAATTTTGGTTCCCAATACATAACAAATTGACATGAAATGATATATAGGATTAGATATATGTTACCCTACTACTTCTACTATTAGATCTTCTTTATTAATTTACACTCAACATGTTTAAGATTTGTAAAACTAGTTCACACTCACTCACACACAAAATCTAGCTGTGAAAGACAAATCTTGATTTGATTAATAACAAGAAAAAAAATGTGTGTAAAAAGTGATTTGTGTTTTTGTTTTAATCCAAAAATGATTGTGTTCATCTTGTAAGAAACAAACTGTTGGAAGTATAAAATTAGTAATGGTGACTATAATTAATTTATCTTAGGACCCGCTTAAGGGTAGGACAGCAGAGGTCCACGCCTATAGCTCCCACTAGAGCTGTACATCGGTCGGTTTGGGCGGTTTATCCTATATATTTTCTAACCCAATCTAAAGTTTGGGTTGCTAAAATTTAAGTGCAACCCGCCCAATTTAAAAAAAAAAATCTACAAACCGACTAACGGTTTGGGCAGTTTGGTCGGGTTAACCCGCCCAAACCGGCCAATTTTTTTTATTTTTTTTTTTTAGTTTTAAAAGTCAAAATCAACAAAAATTAAAAAAAAATAAATTAAAAATATCACATTCCGCCAAAGTACAATACCATATATATGACTTTAAAACTAATAATCAAGTATATAACTTTATATTATTATATATTTAATCATTTATATTATATATAATAAAAACTAAAAAGTAAAAAAAAAAAAAAATCCAAAGTCGGGTTGGTCGGGCTGACCTATTTTTAACCCGCCCAATTAACAGATTGGGCGGTTTGTAATTTTTTCGAGTTATTTCGGTTTGTAATTTTTATCAGTTTTTTCGGTTCGGTTTGGGCGGGTTATTCGGTTTAGGCGGTTTACAAACTTTTTTGTACAGCCCTAGCTCCCACTCAAGTACAAAAAATCCTTTAACGAATAAATCTCAAATTTAATATTTAAAAATATTTTTTATTATTATCTTAAAAAATATAATTATTTTTTATAATTTATTTATTTTTATAATTTTTAAATATTTATAATAATTTTTTTTAAAATTGTATTTTATTTTTTAATTTTTTTAATATTTATAATTATTTTTTAAAACTAATATTACGTGGACTACTAAAAACTTGCCACGTGTACAAGTATGTACACGTGGACAGTCTACTGTGACACTTAACTGTGATTTTTTGACAGAGGTGTGCAGAGCAAAACGGAACCAGGATTTAGGTAGTTTAGCCGCCAAAAATTCAATTTTTGTGGTTAAGTATTACGAACCATAAAGTTCAGGTGGTTTAGCCGCCAATATCTCTTTTATTTATAATACATAAATAATAAAATATTATATATTTGATCCTGTATTTTTTAATTAAACACTCAAAACTACCCTATAAAATAATAAAAATATTATAACTGTTATATTTGAAATTTGGCTGGCACTTCAGGAAATGACACATGTCAACTAAGGAAAATATGAACCAGCAAATATAATATTAATTATATTTGTAGATGTTGAAATGGAATAACTCATTAAATACTGAATCGATAGAGTATATTTATAACTCGCGGAACATCAAGTCATAAGCAAGATAAGGATGTACGAACTATTAACTCACGTATTGATGAGAAACCATGTGACATCAGTAATGCAAGACGAGGCATTAACCTCGCTACGCATGGCGAGACATAAGCGAGGCATGATGTCTGTTAAGGCACTTAGCATATAATACACATTATACAAACTAAGTATAACAATCGAGCAATTCCAAATAACGAAAGTGAGGCATCTATCTCGCTATTGGAAGGCACACTCGTCTTATTTTTACTAATTAGCTCTAGACATCTTTCAATGAGATCCACAACTCCGTCGAGTCAGCTCCTTCAGATAGAAGTTGACATTCAAATGATGTTGACTACTGAAGTTCACCTTGCCACTAAGAACTGCGATTGTCAAATGGAGCGTTATGTCTTCAAGCGCAGAAACGTCGAGGGTTACATTATCAATCTCGAAAAGACATGGAAAAAGTTCCAGCTCGCTACCAGGGTTATTGTTGCTATGTTTCCAGCGAGACGTCCCAGAATAATGTGTTACAACGTATTTAATACACGTTTACATTGACCCAGTAAAAGCGGACCAATCACAGCTATGTGATTTTCAAATTTTAACCGCATTTATTTTACGTGGGATGTAATCCAATCCCATGATTTCAGGAGATTATTGTTGTAAAAGATCAGTCAAATCTATAATTAACTTCTCTCGTATGTAATTATAAATAGGAGCAGGTTACACTAAAAAGGGGACGAAATTCATTAGAGAAAAATTCCTAGAACTGTATTAGAAATCTAATAAGATTGACTCGTAGACTATGCATAATTTTGACTGCAAAACTACGTAAAAAACCTTTGTGTTCTTATTTTTCTTTACTGTTTTTATTTATGTGCAAATCTATCACAATTTAAGCTCAAATATAGTTAACGAAAATCTGCATTAACAATAACAATGTATTAAAACCTAGAAGTTTTGTTGCTACATTTAGCTACACACTATTCATAAGGTAAATTTTTTAGTTATAATAGCTCATCTATTGTATAAGTTATTTTGACACTTTTTTTAGCTCTTAGCTATATTTTTAGCTTTGTATACATGAGTTATTATGAGTGCTATAAGGAGGCATTGGGCGAGGGCAAGGGCCGATTTTGAAAGTAATTTAATTATTAGGTCCTTGCTCTAAGGATATGTAGCATTTTAAGACTTCTAAAAAAAAATTGTAATTTTTAAAGATTTTTTTTTTTGGCCATGGAATCGGGTGGACATAGCTTGGCATATGTTTGGCTTATTTTAACCCGAGTTGATCCTGCCCTACATGCCCACCATTTAAGCTAAATTATTAAAAGTATTTTTTTTGTTGTTGATAAAATTACACCAAATATAATATTTATTCAATTATTAAAATCCTATCACGGGATTAAATTATTGAAAGTTCAAAAATACCTCTCTACTTACACTAATATTGTTGGGTCCGCCCCTTTATTGGTGGGCTGGACCAATAAGGGCTTAGGCCCATTTTATTTGAATCAATTAAAGAAAAAAAAAAAGAAGAAAGGAAGCATGAGTGCTTCGTGAGCAGCAAGAAAGAAAAGAGAGAAGAAAGAAAAAGAGGGGGAAAGAAGAGAAAGAAAGCTAGAGAGAGAAAGGGGTTTTGCCATTTTGCATTGAAGATCAAGTGGTGGATTCTTATCCATTTTAGCTCAAATTTTGGGTGGTGAATCCTTGCAAGACGCTCTACCCATCTACCGGTTCCGATTTGGCGATTGTCCTCTCTAAGGTGCTCTTCTACAATACCCACTTGGTGAGACCCAAACTTTTTCTACTTGTGTATCCATCTTTTGAGATGATGAGTAAAGTTGTATTGATCCAAGATTGTTTAATCTTGATGTTGTTGTGAGTCTCTAGTTTACTAGAGAAGAACTTTGTAGCCCCATTATTAAACTTTGGTGATAGTGGATGATTTGAGCGGACTACGGTCCCGTGGTTTTTCCCGCATTGGGTTTCCACGTAAAATCTTGGTGTCTCACTTTTACTCTTGATTTGTGTATTTTATATTGCTTGTGGTGCTTTGGTTGATATTTAATAATTGCTTGTTGTGGTGTTTGATAAGTATCCCACTTTTGACATACAAAGAGGGAAAATAATGTGGTTAATTGCAATAGGTTTTCCCAACAAGTGGTATCAGAGCAAAGGTTGATTGGTGTTGAATTCTTGTGTGTTGAAAAATGGATGAGTCGGATGGAATGATGAAATTGAACTTATCAAATTATTCTGCTTGGAAGCAATTGATGGAAGATTTGCTCTATTGTAAAGATTTGTACAAACCTATTAAAGGTAGTGAGAAGCCGTCTAAGTTAGATGATGAGGAATGGGAAGTTCAACATAGAAAAGCCATTGCCTATATTAGACGATGGATGGATATAAATCTTCATGAGCACATCTCTAATGAAACCAGAGCTGATGTTGTTTGGAAAAAGCTAGAAAATCTCTTTGCGAAGAGAACAGCTGGCAATAAGATTTCTCTACTTAGAAGACTTGTAAATTTGAAGTACAAGGATGGTGGTAGTATGGTTGAGCATACAAGTCAATTTCAGAGTCTTGCAAACCAGTTAGTTGCCATGAAGATGAATATGGATGATGAGATGCAAGCATCATTACTCCTCAGTTCTTTACCTGACAGTTGGGAAACGTTGGTGATAACGGTTTCTAATTCCACGCCAGAAGGGACTTTGACTATGGATTTGGTCAAAGATAGTTTGCTTAATGAAGAGGCCAGAAGGAAAGCACAAGGTGAATCTTCTTCTTCCTCTGGGGTTCTTGTTACTGAAAAGCATGACAGGCGGGGACGAAGTCAGACTAAAAATCAGCATGGTTCTAGAAGAAGATCCAAGTCTCGAAAAGATATCAAGTGTTATCATTGTAACAAGCCAGGTCACTTAATAAGGGATTGCAGAATATTGAAAAGAGAGCAGAATCAAGGAAAGAAAAATGAGAAAGTGACTAATACAGTTTCCACTGAAGGTGATGTTGTCATTGTATGTGATGATGGGTGTGTTAGTCTTGCTACCCAAGATTGTAATTGGGTGATTGATTCTGGCGCTTCATTCCATGTTACTGCTCGTAGTGATTTCTTCACTTCTTACACTACTGGTGATTTTGGCACTGTCAGAATGGGAAACAATGGTGCATCAAAGATTGTGGGTATTGGAGATATTTGCTTGGAAACCAGTGTTGGTAGCAAATTGATTCTCAAAGATGTTAGGCATGTTCCAGACATTCGCCTTAACTTGATATCTACTGGAAGACTTGATGATGAGGGGTTCATAAACTGGTTTGGTGAAAGTAAATGGAAGCTCACCAATGGTTCTCTTGTAGTGGCGAGAGGAAAGAAAGTGAATACTCTTTATGTCATGGAAGCTAAGCTACACAAAGGAGAGATTAATGCAGTTCAAAAAGATGCAAACATTGATCTTTGGCACCAGAGGCTCGGTCATATCAGCGAGAAAGGACTTCAAACTCTTGCTAGAAAGCAATTCTTACCGAATCTGCAAGGTATGCCTCTTAAAACTTGTGATCATTGCTTAGCTGGAAAAACACATAGAGTTTCTTTTCATACACGTCCACCATCTAGAAGACCTAATGTTATTGATCTGATTCACACTGATGTCTGTACTATGCAAACTAGAACTCTTGGAGGTGCACTTTATTTTGTTACTTTTATTGATGACCATTCTAGAAAAGTTTGGGTTTTTGCTTTGAAATCTAAAGACCAGGTGCTCGATGCTTTCAAAGAACTTCATGCCAAGATTGAAAGAGAAACTGGAAGAAAGTTGAAGTGTGTTCGAGCAGATAATGGTGGTGAGTACAGGGGTCCATTTGAATACTATTGTAGACTCCATGGAATCAAGCTTGAGAAGTCAGTTCCAAAAACTCCTCAACATAATGGTGTGGCAGAAAGAATGAACAGAACAATTGAAGAAAGGATTAGGTGTATGCTTTCCCATGCCAAGCTACCTAAGTCCTTTTGGGGGGAGGCTATGAGAACTGCAGTTGATTTAATTAACCTTTCTCCTTCAGTTCCTCTGAACGGTGATGTACCTGATAGAGTATGGAGAGGGAAAGATGTCTCATATGGTCATTTGAGAGTCTTTGGGTGCAGAGCATTTGTTCATATTCCTAAAGATGAGAGATCCAAGCTTGATGATAAGGCAAAACCATGTATTTTCTTGGGGTACGGTCATGAAGAGTTTGGGTACAGATTATGGGATCCAGTGAACAAGAAGATTATCAGAAGCAGGGATGTGGTGTTTCTTGAAGATCAAATGTTTGAAGACAGTGACAAAGTTCAGAAGCAAAAGTTCCATCCTAATGTTCCTATGAGTACTAGCTCAGTTCCTTCACCCCTAGTGCATGATGATCATGGGGGAGATGAACAAGAAAACCATGAAAAGCATGTCAATGAAGAAGCAGATGAACAAGAAGATCGTGGTGAGAATATTGATTATGATGTTCATGATGATGGTGAGCCAACTGAACAGGATCAAGAAGCACCTCCACCACCACCAGTTGAGACTCCAGTAAGAAGATCCACAAGAGAGCGTAAACCAACTTCAAGATACAATCCTCATGAGTATGTAATGCTCACTGATGGGGGAGAGCCAGAAACTTACCAAGAAGCCATTCTACATAAGCACAAGAATGAGTGGGATGGAGCCATGCAAGATGAGATGGGATCCCTGCATGAGAATCACACATATGACTTGGTGAAGTTGCCTAAAGGGAAGAAAGCTCTTAAGAACAAATGGGTTTACAGGCATAAGACAGAAAACAATGGCTCACAACGGTACAAGGCACGATTGGTTGTGAAAGGGTTCAGTCAGAAGAAAGGTATTGACTTTGAAGAAATATTTTCTCCTGTTGTGAAAATGTCCTCTATTAGAGTTGTTCTTGGTTTAGCTGCTCGCTTGAATTTAGAAGTAGAACAACTTGATGTGAAAACTGCATTTCTTCATGGTGACTTGGAAGAAGAAATTTACATGGAGCAGCCAGAGGGTTTCAAAGTCAAGGGAAAAGAGAATCTTGTGTGCAAGCTTAGAAAAAGCTTATATGGACTCAAACAGGCACCTAGACAGTGGTACAAGAAGTTTGATTCCTTCATGTCGAGCCATGGATATACCAGAACTACTTCTGATCATTGTGTGTTTACAAAGAAGTTTTCTGATGATGATTTCATTATTCTCCTGCTGTATGTTGATGATATGTTGATTGTTGGCCATGATGTCAAAAAGATTGAGAAGCTAAAGGAAGAGTTAAGCAAGTCTTTTGATATGAAAGACTTAGGATCGGCGAAACAGATACTTGGAATGAGGATTTCTCGTGACAGGAAGAATGGGAAACTTTGGTTATCTCAAGAAGCTTATGTTGAAAAAGTTCTTGAAAGATTTAACATGAGCAAAGCTAAAGCAGTTAGTTCTCCACTTGCAGCCCATTTCAAGCTAAGCTCCAAACAATGTCCTACAAGTGAGAAGGATAAACAAGAAATGGCTTCAATACCTTACTCATCTGCAGTTGGCAGCTTGATGTATGCTATGGTTTGTACGAGGCCAGATATTGCTCATGCAGTTGGAGTTGTTAGCCGATTCCTTTCTAATCCTGGTAAAGATCATTGGGAAGCAGTGAAATGGATATTGAGATATCTACGAGGTACTTCCAGGTTGTGCTTATGCTTTGGTAGTGGTGAACCTATGCTTGATGGGTACACAGATGCAGACATGGCTGGTGATTGTGATTCTAGGAAATCCACTTCAGGATTCTTGATGACATTTGCAGGGGGAGCTGTTTCATGGCAATCGAGGTTACAGAAGTGTGTTGCTTTGTCTACTACAGAAGCTGAATACATAGCTGTAACTGAAGCTTGTAAAGAAGCTTTATGGATGAAAAAGTTCCTACAAGAGTTGGGCTTGCAGCAAGAAAGATACATTGTCTACTGTGACAGTCAGAGTGCCATTCACCTCTCCAAGAATTCAACATTCCATTCAAGATCCAAGCATATTGATGTTAGATATCATTGGATTCGTGATGTGCTTGAGATGAAAGAATTGCACTTAGAAAAGGTGCATACCAGTGAGAATGGTTCCGATATGTTGACAAAGGCTTTGCCTAAAGAGAAGCTCAAAGCTTGTAGGCGAAGAGCGGGCTTAGTAGAGCCCACCAACTGAGGCG
Source organism: Cannabis sativa (assembly GCF_029168945.1). Lineage (NCBI taxonomy): Eukaryota > Viridiplantae > Streptophyta > Magnoliopsida > Rosales > Cannabaceae > Cannabis > Cannabis sativa. The sequence goes on from NC_083607.1 coordinate 58,621,263, forward strand.
GAGGGGGAGATTCGGCTTAGGCCCATTTTATTTGAATCAATTAAAGAAAAAAAAAAAGAAGAAAGGAAGCATGAGTGCTTCGTGAGCAGCAAGAAAGAAAAGAGAGAAGAAAGAAAAAGAGGGGGAAAGAAGAGAAAGAAAGCTAGAGAGAGAAAGGGGTTTTGCCATTTTGCATTGAAGATCAAGTGGTGGATTCTTATCCATTTTAGCTCAAATTTTGGGTGGTGAATCCTTGCAAGACGCTCTACCCATCTACCGGTTCCGATTTGGCGATTGTCCTCTCTAAGGTGCTCTTCTACAATACCCACTTGGTGAGACCCAAACTTTTTCTACTTGTGTATCCATCTTTTGAGATGATGAGTAAAGTTGTATTGATCCAAGATTGTTTAATCTTGATGTTGTTGTGAGTCTCTAGTTTACTAGAGAAGAACTTTGTAGCCCCATTATTAAACTTTGGTGATAGTGGATGATTTGAGCGGACTACGGTCCCGTGGTTTTTCCCGCATTGGGTTTCCACGTAAAATCTTGGTGTCTCACTTTTACTCTTGATTTGTGTATTTTATATTGCTTGTGGTGCTTTGGTTGATATTTAATAATTGCTTGTTGTGGTGTTTGATAAGTATCCCACTTTTGACATACAAAGAGGGAAAATATTGTGGTTAATTGCAATAGGTTTTCCCAACAAATATAATAACTAGCAAAGTTTTGAATTACAAAATTACTATATTGATGTCTTTGAATTTCCTAATCTTCCCAAGACCACCCATTAATGATGTAGAAAGACAATTGAAATTCTAGTTCATTAAAAATGGAAAAGGATCCTACATTACAAAGAACAATATTAGGATAAAGATACATGTCATATTGGGTTGGAAAATTTTCTGATTTTTGAGATAAGGGTTTCTTGATCAAATAACTTTACTTATAATTTGTTAGAGAATTTGTTTACATTGGGTTTACCATAATTGTATTTTTTTTCAAGCTATGTTTGGAAGTTGAATTTTGGTAGTAAAAGAAAGAGGTAAGAAAAATATAGAAAAAAAAAAAAAAAATCAATTTCTCATTTTGGTATGGAAGTATGAAAAAAATAAAATTGATTCAACAAACCTTTTTTATATCTAACATGAAAAATTAATTTCTTAACTTTTTTTCTTAACATATCCTAAAATACAAAATTGATCTAAAAGTATGTACCACTGCCAAGTGCCAATACTTAATTAATTCATCTTGAAAGTTTAATTTTATGCATAATAAAAAAATTATAACTATTTATCTGTGAACATAGATTAAAAAAAGAAAGGAGTTGTGACATGGTGATTGCCTTAAGGGTAAATAGTTTTTTGACTGTGAAGTTAAGAGCTCCGATTCTTAGTTTTGGAGAAATGTGCTGCGATCTAAGGAGATTTTAAAAAAAGGGGCGTGCAAGATAATATCCGATGGGACAGAGACAAGTATTTGGGATGACCCTTGGGTTATCCAGGGTACAGATTTTTATCCTAAGCCCAATTATCGTCAACAGATGGGCTTGGAGAAAGTGTTGGATTTGCTTTTACATGACGGAAATTGGGACACACCCAAGCTACACCACCTTTTTGACCAGGAAACGGTTAGTAACATCTTAAGAGGCGGTAATCCGAGTGGCCAGGGAAGGGATAGATGGGTCTGGACAAAAGAACCAAATGGCGTGTTTTCAACAAAGTCTGCCTATCTTATTCAAGCCCTTGATCGTGCTCCTTTGTGCAACATTGCTCCGGCACTATGGAACAAACTTTGGAACTCAAAGATTTTGGAGCGACACAAGGTCCATTGGTAGAGTATCCTTTCCTATGCTCTACCCTTAAGAGCCCCTCTTGCTAAGAGAATGGGTTTTGAGGAGGTTTCCTACCCTATTTGTGGGGTGGCTGAGGAGACCACAGAGCACTTGTTCCTGTATTGCAACTTTGCCTTCCACCTCTGACACTCTTCTCCTTGGGGGGTTATGCCTATTCTAGATTCAGGAGCCCGAATGTGGCACTGGGTTACCTTTCTATGGAATCTTAAATCTAAAGAAGTTGATATTGATGAGCTGTTCCTCTATGCCTCAATTGTGGTAGATACGATTTGGAGAGCCCGCAACGACAAGGTACATAATAAATTAATGGGTAACATTAAACACTATATTGACTCTATTTCTTATTGTTACACAGATTATGGCTCCTGCCTTCTTTCCTTTTCTCAGTCTGTTGGGACTCAGGCTTGGTCTCCGCCGCCAGAAGATTGGGTTAAAATAAACTGCGATGTCAAAGTCGGAGGTGAAACTATGTGTGCTGTGGCGATTGCGAGAGACCATAACGAATCAGTTTTGTGGGTGGCGACAAAAAGGCTACACTTCACTGACCCACTCACTAGAGAAGTTGCGGCCTGCCTTTTAGCCATGGAGACAGCAGTCTCTTTGCATCATCCTTTATGTTGGTGGAGAGTGATTCAGAGATTGTTATCAAGAACCTAAAAGGGGATAACTCTACTTGGGGGATTGAGAACTATGTGCGACATTGCAAGCTCCTTTCTACTTTTATGACTAATTGTAATTTTTCTTGTATTTCTAGAAACTGTAACTATGCGGCCCATAATGTGGCTAAATGGGCATTTGCCAATAATGTTACGGGCATGGTAGAGATATCTACTATACCTGTTAATATCTTTTGTAATGATCATGAGGTCTAACTCCAATTTTATTTATAAAGGTATTTTTCAAAAAAGAAAAAAATTAACCACATAATTATTTATATTGTAATTTAGGTGACTTGTGGTAGGGATTATTAATATTGTTCAATGAATTTCTATATATATATATATATGGGTGACTATTCAATGGTTACATTTTTATTGTAACCATATGGTTACATTTTTTTTTTACCTGCAATAGCAGGTTACCAATAGGTAAAAATTCTATTTTTAGAATTAATTAATTATAATTAACTATTTTTTAAGTAATTAAATAAATATTTAACAAAGACCTATTTTAGCAATTAAAATTTTTAAATAATTTTTTTTATTTATATATAAATCCCTTGATTTAATTATTTTAACAATTAACCTATTTAATTATAATATTTACACTTTTTTTTTTCAAAAATTTTAATTTATCAGAACAGGAAAGCCCCGAAGCCTTGGTCACCTCAATTTCCATCCTCCCATACTCTTGTTTCTCCCCAACCCTGACTATCCCACCCAGTTTTTGAAATATTAACTGGAGACCATAGCAGATTCCGAGCACGAACACGCCATTGGACTCGGCCCATTCAATGAAGCCGTCAGGGAAGCTCGGGGAGCCAGGAGTGTGTACGGAATGAGGACCGCCGGATAGGATGACGACTCGAGGCTTGTAGTCAGCAATGGTCTTGAGAGAGCTGGTTCCGGAAAGGCAAAGGGAGAAAACATCGAGAAATCGGATACGGCGAGTGATGAGATGGGTATACTGGGAACCGTAGTCGAGTATCAAAACCCTGTCTGATTCCACACTTTTGGGGTCGATGACCATGGATGGAGGCTAAAGAAATTCGACTCTGGACCCAACGTAATCAATCATCTTCTTGACGGTGCTGTGAAGGTTTTTCCTATTTTGATTATTCGTTGCCAACACACATAGGTAAGCTCCTCAATCTTGGCCTCTGTTGTGTTTTTAGGTGGATTCTTTTTGAGCTATATGCATATTATTTCAATTCCTCTGTTTGGATTGAAAATTAGTAATGATGATATTGATGGTTACGATAAAATTTTTAGCTTAGCTTTTTAATCTTCTGTTTGATATCTTTTAGTTGGTTGTGAATTTTGATGAGCTAGTTCGATAAAGTTCTCTCTTTTTCCCCTTTATTTCTTCGATTGGGCAAGATTCTTAGAGCATATTATTTTTGTCAAATCTTGGTTTCGTTAACTGATGGAACAATTGTGTGCGGCTAAAAAATAACAGACACTACGTTAGATGTACAGGAATGATTGATATATAATTATGATTGTAAATAATAGTGTGCCATGAATCCAATCTGTGGATTTCGAATTTGTTATATTGATGTAACTCAAACTTAAGATTCTAAGAGAAAAAAGATGAGAGAGACATTCAAGATTAGTACTAATAAGATTAGTAGTGATGTTGATACCAGAAGCACCATTTAGTTTAAGAAATTGCAACCTTGTGAGGTTCCCAAGCTGAGAAAAAGGAATGAACGTGATCATATAATTGAATTCAAAGTTGAGATATGTGAGTCTACTTAAAGAACCGATAAACTCAGGAATTCTAGTAAAGTCATTATTACTAAAATCGAGGTACCTCAAATGTTGTAATTCAAGCAAAGAAGGACCAATTTCACCACCCAGATAATGAAGATCAAGAGTGATAATATGATGAGTTAAGTTATGACAGCTGATACCTCTCCATGCACAACAATTTGGGCTATTACTTGTCCACGAGGATAGAAGATTGTCATCATCGAGAAAGCCTTTCTTCAAGTCGAGAAGAGCTTGTCTCTCCTTCTCTATGCAATTACTACTACTCAAATCGGTGATGGGGTTCATTATAGCAATATAGTTATCATTGTCACTACACAGGAGGAAGCATAACTTTCAGTGTTTGGAAACCAGTTATAGGTACTAAACTAATATTGTTTTAAGGTCTAATGGATCTTACAACGTGTTTTATCAATTACCATTCTCGTTTTCTATTTGTGTTTGCTTACCCCAGAGTATGTTCATATGAATCTTTTTGTGAGGGGGTTCGGGAATTGGGATGAAACCAAGATTAGAACCTTAGATATCAATTTTACACACTTAGATTAAAATATTTTAAATGACCAGGTGCAATAAGTCAATTAAGGTTAGAGACTCACCAAACAATAGGATAATTTAGATATTCTTCTACTAAAAACAAAAAGAAGCAAGTATATATGAGTAAGGAGGCCACAACGAGACTTTTACCAATCTGAAATGACCAAAATAATTCTTTCACTATTATAACTCTTCCCATGGGAAATTAACAATGTAAACCATAAAATTTCTAGAAGGAAACACATAATATCATTCATGAAAAAATAAGGTGCTTGTTAAAGTAAGTTTATGTATATATTTTTATAGAGAGAAAAAACAATACTATTTACTTACTCAGAGTAGGAAATTCAACTCATTTCTCATGCAATAATTGTTGGTTTGATAAGATATAATTTACTTACTCAGAGTAGGAAATTCAACTCATTTCTCATGTCTTGAAAAAGTCTTATCGAATTTGAGTCCTTGGCAGTTGACAGTGGCTCAACTCCAAATACATAACTTCAGATATAGTGTAATGGTTGTTTTTCTAGGTATAATTTACTCATGAGTAGGCAGAGGTTTTGTGGAAGGGTCATGACTTATTTATCATGTTTTGGAAAATCCATTAGCCATTTTGAATTCTTCGTCAATTGGTTAGTTCAATAGTATATTACTCATTGTCTGCAATGCAAAGTATGTACCTTTGTCTTCTTAGAATTTCAAATGTTTTTTAAAGAGGTAAAAATGTGCTTCTTACTACTCTCTCAGGTGAAAGAAGATACTGATCTCTTTATCATTGATGAAGTTGGAAAGATGGAGTTGTACAGTTCATCTTTTTTCCCTGATGTTCTTAAAGTTCTGGAATCAAATATACCAATCTTAGCTTCTGTTCTAATTCCAAAATTTGGACGTGATATACCTGGAGGTATACTATAATAAACGAATCTGGTTATTATCTAGCCATGACTACGAATGCAAATGAGTTTTGGTGCTGAAAGTTAAAAGCTCTTTCTAGTGATATATAATTGTATGCTTTTATTCTTTGCCATGTGCAATGATTTTGCTAATGATAGTGAGATTGAATTTCTGCAGTTGCTAGATTGAAGAATCATCCTGGTGCAACAATCTTTACACTCACTGAGAGTAACAGAGATGTAATGAAAGAGCAGATATCCTCTCTTTTGGCTGATTTACTGAGAAAAATATAGACCTTTAAGAGTGATTGGATTTGCAATATTTTAAGTTATCATTTTCCTCACTTGGGTCAGAGTTTGGTATGCAGGCTAGTTTTAGCAAACAGTCAATGGATTTAGAATCAGTTATTCTTTCCTTATGACCGTTTCCTTCTCTATATTTGCTCTTTACAGTTTCTAATAGAAAAATACTGGACTTACCATTAACTTATGAAAGAAACTACTGTCGTATACTTGATTTAACACATGTTGTTCTTTCAAATTGTTTGTAGCACACCCACACACCCTTTTTGACATTTACATGAAAAATGTTATATGCCAAAGAATCGGAGTATTTGAAATAAATAAACAAACAAAAGCCAACTGAAATGTATTTCGACTCATGATGAGTTGGACTCAAATGGGGACTACGAGCTTCGTCTGCCTTGTTCAGTTTGTAGCATTTGTTTGGCCAAAGATGAGAAGGAATTAGCTGTATCTTGCATGTCTGTAGTTTTCTGGTTTATATCCTGACAACCAATTCATCACACAGTAAGTTGATTTGATTATGATTTATGATATTCAAAAGTATATAAGTTCATAATCTAACATCTGTAGGGGTTTACTTTACAGCTGATGTTAGAAATAATTGGTTTATGACAGATGTAGTCCACCATTTTTCACAATCATGTAAATTTGATTAGCAGAGATTAGAAAGAAGTACCTGCAACTTTCTAACATTCTCTTGCAGCTTGCGTTCAGCAATTTTCGCATCACTTGTTTCCTGTCACCAAATACAAATGAATGAATTGCAATTCTTACATATTGTTATGGGATTATAAACATCATGATATATCCCAACACAAAAACAAACCAACAAACGAAAATTTAACAATAAGATCATAAACATCATGATATACAAACCAAAGATTGTTTGGAGCTTGAGCCAACAGAGGCCAATGAGGTAAAAGGTTGAGATTAATTTAATGAAAGAAATAAAGAAAAAAATCTAATAAACTAGTAGTCACACATGGAAAAATCAAGTTCGTAATTTTTATTTCTATGACAATTAATTAAAATCCAGACATAAATAAGCACAACAACACTTTCGGGAACTAAATAATATTGGTATGGTTTGTTTCTTCCACTAGTTGCATTTCTCATGCATTTCATTAAGGAATTAAAACAAACACTTAATGGGCACACAAATTCTGTCCACCTTTTCTGTCCACTTTGTAATCTCACTTAGTCCCATTACAAACAATTCAATGCAAAGCAAACACATTTAAAAAAAAAAGATAATAAGTGGTGATTGTGAAAATCAAATCGAGAAAACACATAACTCACCAATAATGGATTACAAGACAACACCTGAATTTTCGTTGTGACTGAACATTGAGAAGGCGATGGAGGGAAAATTAGAAATGGGCTGAGAGGGCAAAGAGGGCAAATTTTGCTAACAGATATCATATTATAAAGTTTCAAATGGTAACAATATACACAATTTCTAAATGTCAGAACTAAACATTATAAACTAGTTACGACTTACCTAACTGTAATTAAAGAATCGGATAATAGCTAAATCAAATCCCTATAGAATGTCAATGTAGAACGCTATTCAAAATAGAGAGAATGACTTGATAAAACTCAAAATAACCATACAAAACCCTAAGTTAAGTACCTGATTTGAGCGAAGCAATTGTTTTATCCAGCAGCGAATGAGTGAAACGGAATTCGTCCTCTCCAATCTTCGATCTCCAATCTCTGATCTAAGTTTGAAAAAAATTCTAGGGTAGAGCTGATTGAGTTGAAAAAAGCCAAAATGGCAGAGAGAGAGAGAAAGAGATAGAGGGAGTGAGATCGGAGAAGATGGAGGGAGCAAGATTGAGGGAATGAAAGAGTAAGGAACGTTGAACATAATGTGAAAAGAAGTACAATATTGATGATGTACAATGTTGACATCTCTATACAATAAACTGTAATCATTTTATGTTTTCAAAAAAAAAATGTAATCATTTTAAATTAAAATATTATAAGTGTAATAAAATTTTAATTATGAAATTATATGTGTATAATTTTAAATTATTAAGAGTTTTGTTGTAAAAATTAAAATAATTTAAGTGTAAGAAAATAAATTGTTAAAAGATCCTTATTTAATAATAAATTGCAACAAATTAATTAATAATTATACTTAATTTAATTTTAAAATATAATTAATTTTAATTAAAGTTTTAAAAGGAAATAAATTAACAGGTTAATATCAGGTTACATGTCATTTTTATTTTTTTTTATTTAATTTCCAAATTAATCACAACCATTTAATACTGATCCAATGACTAAAAAAAATGTAACCATGATGGTTACAATAAAAATGTAACCATTAGAACCTCCTCCATATATATATATATAAACAAACAAAAGTACAACTATAGTACATACATACATATAACCAAGTACATAACAAGATCAAGATTAGTTCTAACAAATAATTAAGTTAATTAACTAAACACTTTGAACAAAATGATAATCATTAATCACCTAATTATAAAAATTGTCTTAATCAATTAACTAACTTCATGAATAAAACTTAGGTAGATGGTTAATTTCTTATGATTAATAGTATAATCCCTAATAAATTAATTTTAATTATTATATATAACTAACAAGAGTGTTGCACAATTATCAAGATTGCTTCAACAATAATACACCAAAAAAGAATATATATTTTTGTGGTGATTAATTTAATTACACTTTTTTTGGGGTTAGATTACTTCAATGTGGACCACAATTTGTGGTAATAAACTATGGTTCTTTTGGGTCTTTAATCTTTATTATTATAGTTAAGTAGTACTATTACATTTTTTTTTGTACGGAATACCAAAGAATCATATGAATATAAATATTCATTTATTTATAATATATATAAGTATAAATTATTTGCTTCTAATTAAGGTTTTAAACCACGATTACAAATCATAAACACATGCCACAACGTGCTCATGGGATTTATTTTTCTTAATTACTACTTTTTTTTTGTAAATAAAAATATAGAATGAAAGTATTCTTGGATCTATTTGTTGTGCATATATTAATTGCACATGAATTATTATTATTATTGCATGCACATGATATTGGATACAATCTTGAGATTTTATATTATTTCTAAGGCTTTAATCAAGGGGTAATTATATAAAGATATTAATTTAAGGCCATATTTCAATTAAATAGAGATTGGATCTTATTCCTTTTATTTATTTATTTTAATTTCTATAATTTATGTCACACTTAACCAATTTATTCTATCATTATATCTTTTCAAAGCTAGCTAGCTCAGCTTTATTTAAAGGAAAATCAATCAATTATTATTTGTTCATTTTATATCAACTCAAAGCTACTAATTTACTATTTAGTATATGAAGCTTTATAATTAACAAATCTTTGATGATGTCATTTTAATTATTGAGTTTGTTAATAAACCCAGCTCATGATCGATAATGAAGAGATTAAATCTGATCCAAATTAATTGATCAATTATAATATATTAATTATACCAATAATTATGGAACAGTTGACTCTTTATATATATATATATATTTATATGTCTAGTTGTCATGGAATTTATTAATATAATCACTTTTTAAAATTAAAAATAAGCATTGCTTAATTAACCTAAAGAACAATATTAATTTCTCTTATAATTTCTTTTTTCCTTAAAAAGGAAAGTTCCAAGAACTATAGAAAGGAATAACTTTAGCTTTTTCTTATTTTATTTTATTTTTTATAATAATAATAATTGAAATACATATATTTTAGGGAAAAAAACAAAAAAGGAAAAAAAGGAAAAAAAATTACAAAAATACTTTGGGCCGGCCCATTAAACATTTATACAGTCCACATACAAATATTTACAAAAATACCACATGCACTAAGCCTTCGAGTACGGAAGCGAACCATGAAGATGAAAATACGCGCTCGTTTCAAAACCGCAAAACAACCAAAATGAAACCAAAACGAGAAAAATACAACTATTAATTCTGGCAAAATCAACTGGAAAAGAATACCTGCAATGATCTAAACTGAAAATGACGAAAAAAAAATCAGAAAAACTGTGAAGAAACTGAAATTACACATTTGTTTTCTATTTTATTCGATCAAAATAACTCCCCCTAATATCGAAATCTATATTCATGAAATGTAGATCTGTAACAAACAGATCTGGAGCTCCCACTAAATCCAAAACAATGTATGATGTGAAAAAATTAAAAAAAAAAACCTCATGAATAATACATCTACGTTATATACAGTTGCATTTTGATTTATTTTTTGTTTTGGTTGCCTTATAGTTGCATTATCGTTTTATGATAGTTTATATATTATGCAAGAATTTAATTTGATGGGGACTAAGAAATAGTAGTTATACATAGTAAGTTTTGTGCAAATAGTTGCATATTAATTTTATAGTGAAATAACATATGCAAGTAGCAAAACTATAACAAAACTACAAAACAACTGTATGCAAGTGCAAATAGTTGCCTTATAGTTGCATTATCGTTTTATGATAGTTTATATATTATGCAAGAATTTAATTTGATGGGGACTAAGAAATAGTAGTTATACATAGTAAGTTTTGTGCAAATAGTTGCATATTAATTTTATAGTGAAATAACATATGCAAGTAGCAAAACTATAATAAAACTACAAAACAACTGTATGAAAGTGCAAATAGTTGCCTTATAGTTGCATTATCGTTTTATGATAGTTTATATATTATGCAAGAATTTAATTTGATGGGGACTAAGAAATAGTAGTTATACATAGTAAGTTTTGTGCAAATAGTTGCATATGAATTTTATAGTGAAATAACATATGCAAGTAGCAAAACTATAATAAAACTACAAAACAACTGTATACAAACTAAAATACAGGAAACATTCTTTGAACATCAACATCCATGATAAATCTCATTGTTACCCATTGATGATATAAAAATGGGACTGACCAGGTTAATCTAATCTATTAGCTTTGCCACCTTCACTCATAAATCTTAATCATGTTTGTCCTAATACTTTTCTAATATTAATTTTATAACTATACTCACGTCAATACTACTATAAGCATGAATTAGATCGTTTTCTTTTCAAGTATAGAATATCATCGGTAATTGTTTCTTATTATTTTATTTTGTTATCTAATTATTTCGACGTGGCTTTGAGCTAGTCCAGCGAGAATGAAAATGACATTAAAATTGTACGAATTTATTTGTACATGCTTATATCAGTTGAATGGCCTAGTCAAAGTCTTCTCTTTTGTCATGAAAGTATTTCAGAAGTTGTAAAGTTAAACTAATAAGTTAAAAAGATTTAATTAAAAACTGAAATAAAATTAAAAATAAAAAGGAAAGAAGAAAAAAAGAGAGTGAAATGATGGATTGATTGATAGAAGTCAATCCTAGACCTAAGCAACAATATATAAGAAACTAGCTTTACAATTAAAAATTAAAAATAAAAAGAAAAGAAGAATTGTTATGGAAAAAAAATTAAAAATTAAAAACTGAAAATAAAATTAAAAATTAAAAATTAAAAACTGAAATAAAATTAAAAAATAAAAATTAAAAACTGAAATAAAATTAAAAATAAAAAGAAAAGAAGAAAAAAAAGAGAGTGAAATGATGGATTGATTGATAGAAAATGAAAAAAGAGAGGGAAGAGAGTAGGATTTGATTGATGATAGATGGAATGATGACTAAGTGGTATATGTGTAATAAAACAAACTTTGTAAGTAAAAAAGTAGTTATAAGCGTGTATGAGTAATTTTGTAATAAATTGTGTAAAATGGATTTTTCATGTAAAAATTTCTATATTTTATTATCAATTTAGTCTTTGTAATATTCTCCATAGAAAACTACGTAGTCTTTAATTAGTAATTTTTTTCCCCTGAACTTTGACATGTAGTAAATCGTACTTCCTGAACTTTTTTGATAGTTAAAAATTCCCCCCGAACTATTGAGATTGATAAATTTAAGAACTTTTGTCTAATTTCATTCAATTTTACTGTTTCAGAGATTGTTTATGTACTAAACCATACTCTCCAGATTTTGATATCTACCAAATCATGTCCCTTAAACTTTGATATGTACTAAATCATGTCCTTTGAACTTTCATCCATGTTAGAATTTTTTTACTAAAATTAAACAAAAGTCCTTAAATTTAACAATCTCAATAGTTCGGGGGGAATTTTTAACGGCCAAAAAAGTTCAGGGGGCACGATTTACTATATGTCAAAGTTCAGGAGAAAAAAATACTAATTAGCCTAATCTTTATAATTTTTTTTATAAGGGTAAATATTTTTTTATATGAATAAAGTAGTTTCATTACTTCAAAAACACTGATTTACATACTACAAGCATCTTCATTTGAAGACCTCAAGTATTCTATACAATATTTTTTATTACAACGATAAAAATTATTCCATATCTTTCAAGCTAATTTTTTTTTGGTCAAACACTGTTTTACAAATTCTTTAACTATACAAGTTCCACTATTTACATCTTCAATTTTCGAATTTCAAAGCTTTTTATTCCTTGTCTTCCAAATTTGATAAACTAAACCAGCCAATACAGCAGATAAAATTTGCTTTTTGAACTTACTGGTTTTAGCTCTGTCGATCCATCTTGTAAGTCTAGTAATGGATGCAGTACACGCCTTCCATTGAAGCCAAACTTTTATTTCCTATAAGCATTGAAACAAGAATGTGCATATAAAAAATAGATGTTCACGAGATTTTTCTTGAACATTGCATAACAAGCAACCCAGATCATTTGTGACAGTCAGTAGTAGTCCCGTGATCCGTAAGGGGAAATACCGGGTAAGCTGTGCAATCCCACATCGCTTGGGGAAGGTCAAGTGGGATGATTTTGAGACTGTGTAGGTATGGGACTACACAGTTGAAGAGAGCTTAAATGGATTGATTGGTACTACCTATATCAACAAGGTGCATCTTGTTTTTCGGTAGCCCATCACGAAAGAACTCCACAGTTAAGCGTGCTTGACCTGGGGCGATTTCAGGATGGGTGACCTCCTAGGAAGTTTTCCTAGGAAGCGTGCGAGTGAGGACAAAGCACGCTTGAAACACTCGTGTTGGTCTGTAGGGTCAGTCATCAGTCCATAAAACAGCCAAAGTGGCGTACTCGTGTATAAGAGTCATTAATCCGTGAGTGTAAGGGCCCAATGAAGGCTTGAAGCGGGGACGTTACATCATTAATGATTCTAAACTTAAACAACTTGTCTCTTGTGCGCAACCTTCTTTGAACTGCTAGCCACATAGTAAAATTATGTTTAGAAATGTTATTTTAGATTCTATATTTTTAAATTTTAGTGTGATACAAAATACAAACTGATGTTATGAAGTTTTATTAAGAGATTATTTCACAAATACACATAAACAACCAAAAAATTATAAAAAATAAGTTTCAAGAAATTTAAATATTTTTACGATTTTTTTGATTTCATTTACAGAAAATACGGTCTTTTTATATTGTACTCTTATTAATTTATTGTTGATTTTTTGTTATTTGTATGTTATTTTTTGTTGTTATTTTGATGTTATTAAGATGCTATTTTTATATTACTTTTATGTAGTTTTTTTGTTATTTTCATGTTGTTTTTATAAAAAAACCGTAAAAATATATTAAAAAAATATTTAAACGTAAAAATATAATTTTTTTTTTTACAAAAAATAGTGCCTTATGTAATTATCTCTTTTACGCACAATATTATATCACCTATTTTTTTGTACACAATATATCTAAAGGGAAACTTATGCTTTTATATATATATATATATATATATATATATATGTGTGGGTGACTATTCAATGGTTACATTTTTATTGTAACCATATGGTAGACTTTCCTTTTTTAGAATTAATTAATTATAATTAACTATTTTCTTAAAATAATTAATTAAATAGTAAACATTCCTTTTTTAGAATTAATTAATTATAATTAACTATTTTCTTAAAATAATTAATTAAATATTCAACAAGAACTCTTTTAACAATTAATATTTATATTTAAATCCTTACTTGAATTATTTTAATAATTAAACCATTTAATTATAATATTTACAATAAAATTTATTTTTTTTACAAAAATTAAACTTCTTTTGACACAAATTAAAATGCTCTTCTTATAATAAATTTTCAAATAATTAATTATTTTTAAATGATATTTAATTATTTTGTTACAATTATATGAACTAAGTATGAGACCTCAAGCTAATCAATCGATAATAAGTGCATGTATTTTTTTTTTCTAAAAAATCCTTCAACTTATTTCATTTTTTACTTTTTAAATACTTAAATTAAAAAAATAAATAATTAAGTGAAATAATTTAAAATTAAGATTACAAGTATAATAAAATTTAAATTATGAAATTATATGTTTATAATTTTAAATTATAAAAAGTTTTGCTATAAAATTTTAAATAATTTAAGTATAAAAAAATAAATTGCTAAAAGATCCTTATATAGTAATAAATTGCATAAAAATTAATTAATAATTATAATTAATTTAATTCTAAAATATAATTAATCTTAATTAAAGTTTTATAAGGAAATAAATGATTATGTTACTTTCACGTTACAAGTTATTTATTATTTATTTTTATTTAATTTCCAAATTAATCACAACCATTTAATAGTAATCCAATGACTTAAAAAAATGTAATCATGATGGTTACAATAAAAATGTAACCATTCAAACCTCCTCTATATATATATAAAAATAGCATATATTACATTACATAAATATAATAAAATATTAGGTGGGCTATAATTATTGTATTTTGGGCCCAAATTTAATGGCAAGAAATTGGACCTAAATGTGAGCCCAATCTTGTGATTTTGTAGGCATAGCCTTTAGCCTTGACCCTACCACCTATCAAACAACTTATTTTGGTAGGTCCACCAATATCTTCTCCAAAGATTTTAATTCTTATTTATGTATGACATTTATTAATTCGAGATGCATTTTTTATATTCTTTTTTTTTTTTCTGAACATACATTTTTTATATTCCTGTATATATTATATACATATATTTTATTTTGGGCTACCTTTTTCTTGTTCTTCAACAATAGTGATTGTAAATATTTCATTAAATATAAGATTTAATAAGGTTAATACTATTTTATATTTTGTATTTTATAAAAGTTAATAATTAGAGTTTTTATTTTATTAAATAATAAGATAGATTTTATATTTTTTTTAAATAGTATTAATAGAACGTTAAGTTCAATTTTTAACCATCTTTTAATATAATAAATTTGAAAACAATTCTTAATATAAAGGGGTGTTCATTGGATTACATCCAATATTTTTGAGCCTATCCAGATTCGATCCAATCATATATTGGATATTAGATTTTACCATCCGATCCGATCCAATCAATTTCAGTCATCCAATCAATCCAACATCCATCGGATATTGGATTGGATCGGTTCTATCCATTAGATGTGTTTCATATATATTTATTGGTTTAATTTGAGTTTATTCAATATTTAAAACCTAGTATTTTTTGGATCGGATCGAATCCATCCAATATTTTAGGTCCAATATGTATTGGATTAGACTAGATCCATCCAATCCAAGAAAAAAATAGTAAAATTTTAATGTTAATTTTCATATATACATATAGATTTGACGTATAACAATATAAAAACTAATTACTCATCCAAACTAAATGAAAATACAAATTAGTTCGATTAGATGTTAGATGTATTGGATTTTTACGCACCCCATCCACCATCCGATCCGATCCAATTGAATATTTAAAAATAACATCCAATCTGATCCGATCACAATTGGATATCCAATGTTTGGCGGTCGCTTGTAATTGGATCGGTCGGTTCTCAATGGATTTGATCGATTTATGCACACCCCTAAACATGTATAGTAAATATAACTAGTTCCGTCATAACACCTCTAGATCATGTTATTATAAAGTTTTATTTTGATAAAAAATCAGTTCAGAATACTATTTAATATTATTTAAAAAAATACATGATCTAATTTATCATTTATTAAAATAGATTATTAAATTAATAATTTTTATAAAACAAGGTCTAAAATATTATTTATCCTAAAATATATAATTTTTTATGTACAATATTCAAGTCTTATTCATATTCTTTTCTTTTTCTTTATTTCTTATGAATTATAGGCTATTTCTTTATAGTTGAGAATGAGACTATATATTATATGACTTTTAAGGGTCAAAATTGTTGAAGAGAAATCCTACCAAGCTAAACAAAGCTAAAAAAATAAAAGAAAAATCATAATCTGACCTAATTAATAATAAATAAAATCTACACAATATAAAATGATACTAAACTAATTCACAACATTAATAGACTTCATACATATTGATATAATAATGTGTTTAAACATTCTACATATGTACACATTTTAGGTTCACATATTATTATTTGTTGTTTTTATGAGGTAGTTTATGTGCTTATTAAACTCAAATTATAATTTTTTTTAGAAAAATATATAATAATTACAAATAGGTGCCTTTTTTTTGTCTTAATTATAATGATATGTATTATAAGGAAAATTATATAATGTTTTCAGTAAAAAAATTACACTTTTAAGTTGAAAGTTTTTTTTTACAGTATTTTATATTAACAAAAAAAAATAATAAAAAAATTACATAAAAATAACAAAAAAACAACATCAAAATAAGATAAAAAATAGTATACAAATAACAAAAAATTAATAACAAAATAACAGAAGTACAATATAAAAATACATCAAAATTTCGTATTTTTTGTAAATAAAATTTTAAAACCGTAAAAATATTTAATGTTTTGAACAACCCTATTCTTATAATTTTTGTGTTTTTTTTTTAAAATAGTCTCATAATTATATTCAACCAAAAAATCTTTTTTTTTTCTTAATTGCAAAATTTTGATGTGATTTAGTATTTTCTTTTCATTTCATTTTGTTGTATTTTTATTGTTTCTATTTTACATTTTAATTAAAGCTTTATAAATTGAGCTGATTTAGAGTTAGTTTTAGGCATGACCTACTTGAGTTAAGGTTTTTTTTTTTTGTTTTTTTTAATTTTGTTTTTTGTTTTTATTTTTTTCGATGTAAGAAAATGAATTCTCATTAAATCAAATAAGACTATTACAGCTAAAATTAAAATAAGCTTAGAACTAAAACACTACCAATTATTTACAACATTAGCGATAAGCTTATCATTAAGGGTTCGTTTGGAACGCCGTATTAGGTCGTATTGTATTGTATTGTATTATATTGAATTGGATTATATATCATATTTTTATATAATACTATGTTAAACTTTAATTTATACTAAAATATTATATATTTAGGTGTCCATAAGAGTTAATACCACATATAGTTTTACATAAAAATATTGCATAAAATACAATTCAATATAATACAATACAATACAATACGACCTAATACGGCGTTCCAAACGAGCCCTAAATGTCATGTTTAATTAACTCGCTGTTAGTGACAAGACAAAAATTGTAAAAAAATTAACTCTAGGGACTAATTATCAATAACTGTACATATATATTTTTACATTTTTAATATATACAAAATAAAATAGTATATACTTTTTTTTCTTGAGAGGATTACATAACAATGTTCAAGATACAAAGATTTTTATTAACCAAATAAAATTGACCATAACAACTATAACAACAACAATGAAAACCCAACTTTCGAATCCAAACTCTTCCTTCTAAGTACACAATGGGCCAAGCTGTGAAACTCACACACCCGTGAACCATGCGCAACAGCGCAATAGAAAAAATAAAGGGTAAATACTATTTTGGACCTTGTATTTTGCAAAAATTACCGATAGGACCCTATGTTTTGTTAAATGACAAAATAGACTTTGTATTTTCTAAAATGGGTAAATACTATTTTGAACCCTGTGTTTTGCAAAAGTTACAGATTGGACCCTGTGTTTTGTTAAATGACAAAATGGACCTTATATTTTCTAAAATGATAAAAATAGGACCCTGAGCTTAATTTTAGACAACTTTTTTTTTAATACAACCAACTTGAAGATAATTCCTAATACGAACAGATACAAAAAATGTAAACAGTTTTGTCATAGCACTTTTACATCGAATTATAATTAAACTTTAAAAATCAATTCAGGGTCCTATTTAGGGGTGTTCACAAAGTATCCGATCCAATCCAATCCGCACGATCCAATCCAATCCAATCCGCAAAATGCGGATATCCGCACTTGTGCGGATTGGATTGGATTGAAAAATCTAAAATCCGCACTTGTGCGGATTGGATGTTGTTTGACCTCAAAAAGTAACCGATCCAATCCAATCCGCACTTAATTATATATATTTTTAAAAAATTATAATATGTAATATATATTAATTAAAAAAAGACACAAACTTCTAATTTCTTAATCTTTTTTAGTAATATATTGAGTTTGTGCATTTTATTTATTTTGTAATAAAAAACACAAGAAAAATAATTCTTATTCACATAGACACATACACATAAAGTTTAAATATATATATACTAGTTTATTTATTTTAGTAATTAGATACATATATATTTTAGTGTAAATCTAAAGATAAGTATATATATATATTGATATATATGTATATTGGTTTAATTTGTATATAAATAGAGATGGAAATAGATTAGTATTGGAGATTAAGAAACAATAGTCTTTTTTTAATTTTTTTTCTATGAAATATTAAATAATTTATTATTAAAAAAGTAACCGATCCAAAATAACCGATCCAATCCGCACTATTGTGGATTGGATTGGATTGGATTTAAACTTTTATGCGGATCGGATTGGATCCAAAATATGAAATCCGCACTTAGTGCGGATTGGATGTTGTTTGACCAAAAAAGTGCGGATTGGATCGGATGAACACCCCTAGTCCTATTTGTACTATTTTAAAAAATACAGGGTCCATTTTGTCATTTAACAAAACACATGGTCCAATTAGTAACTTTTGCAAAATACAGGATCCAAAATGGTATTTACCATTCTAAAATAGGAAAAATAGGAACCTAAGCTTAATTTTTGACAATTTTTTTTTTTAATATAATCAACTTGAAAACAATTCCTAATACGAACAGATACAAAAAATGTAAACAGTTTTGTCATAACACTTTTAGATCGGATTATAATTAAATTTTATTTTGACAAAAAATCAATTCAGGTCCTATTTGTACCATTTTAGAAAATACATGGTCTATTTTGTCATTTAACAAAATAGAGAGTCTAATTGATAACTTTTACAAAACACAAGATCTAAAATGGTATTTACCTAAAAATAAATGATTATAACTCCAACAAATACATTACAAATCCGACAACAAGGAGAAATAATAACAAGTCATTAATAATTTATTTTATTTACTTAAAAAAAGTAATTTATTTTATTAAAGACTCAAGACTAAATTATTTTGCATAGTAATTATTTTATCAAGTGTTGTACTTACTTCATTTTATTAAGTGGTTATAATACTGAGTTTAGACTTTAGACCTTTGTGGTGGAAAAAATACTTATATCTTGTTTAGGAAAATTAATATTTTTATGATACAAAAGAAAAATCAAGTTCTCTCATATTTCCCAACCAAATAACTGAGAATGACCAAAATTTTATTTATTTGTTATTTCACTAATATTTTAAAAATATATTTTTAGATCAATAAATAACTTATCTAAACATTATTTATTGAGGTGAAAAAATATAATTTTTAATTTTACAAGAATCCAATATTAATAAAAAAAAACTATCTATAAAGAGTGATTTTGTTTTGATTTGAGTCATATAAAAAGGACTATTAATTATGGGCAATATGCATGAGTTGTCCCATTTGATGTAAATACTAAATAATCCATATAAATATTATTTCATAATATTTTTTTAAAAAATAAAAATAGAGTATGGGAAATAAGAATACAATAATTATCTTTTTTAGAAAAATAAAAAATGAATACAATACTATACATACATACAATAATTATAATTGGGGACACACAAGTCCCAATAAGTATGAGTATTTTATAGGTGCAATTTAACCAAAGTTTGTACATTAATAAATACCATGTTAGGTACCCTACAAATATTATTTATTTAATTATACTTTGTTTAAAATGGAAACAATTGGTAAAGTTTGGTGATTATATTGTTTGTGCTATAAGCATATTATGCCCCAAATTACGGATTAGGATTATGATTGTGATAGAGATGGATATAGATATATCATATTTAATTATTAATTTTATTTTTATATAAATAATAAAGTACAAATAATTATTAAGGTATCAATTATTATTATCATTTATTAAATATTTATTTTACTATGTAAATCAAAATTTGTTTTGCTTGAAAACTATAAGAAGTTATAGCTTATCAATATATGAGTGAGTTGGCTCATTTAATTATTTGAATTAATGTCACATTTCTTTTTGTTTAGATTGGAAATTATATTGATACATTACTTTAACAACTAATCAACTTAGTTAATCTTAGTTGCTAAAACTAAATAGAAAAGAAACTTTGTTAATATTAATAAAAAAATTACCATATTTGTAACTCTACGTTATATTCTATTTTTCTTTTACAAATATAGAGTAACAAAAACTTTATTTATTTAAAAAAAGGTCTATCTTTTTTAAGTAATAATATTTGCAATTACAGTAGAACCTCTATTTAAGAATACTCTATTCAAGAATAACCTCTAATTTGTTATAAAAAAATCAAGTCCCAATTTGGGCCAGTTATAAATAAGAATAACCTCTAAATTGTAATTAGTTATACATTTTCTAAGTCCCGTATTAATAAAGTATACCTCTATATAAGAATAATTACATCTTAATAAAATATATACATGTATTTTGTAAATTTATTTATGTAAAATTAATAATTTTATTTTAAATTATTATACATGTATGAAATTATATTTACTCTAAAATATTTCTATTATGATATAGTATTAATGATTATTTATTGTTATTATTGTTACATTGATATTTTTTTAGTTTTTTAATTTTTTTTTTAGTGTAACTCTATTTAGTTATAACCTCTCAATTAGAATATAATTTACTTGGTCCCAAGTGTATTCTTGGATAGAGGTTCTACTGTATATTGTTTAAACTATAATCATTATAAAAAGGTAGTGTAAGATCTGTTGCCTTCTTTTTTAATACTAGTAATAAAATTATCATATTTGTAAACTCTAATTAATTCAATTTTAACTTTATTATTTAAAAAAACCTAATTATTATTATTTTAAAAAATAAAATATTTGACGGGTTGTTATTAACAAGTGTGACCTGTCATATGTTCATTCAAGATGTAAATCTTGTATTCTTTACATTTTGATGATGACTTATGAGTTACTTAGTTGAAGATGCTGTTAGCAATTTTTGTCATATTTAATGTAAGCAATTTAATTAGTCTATTTTTATTGATTTAGCTTGGATGAGTAATATCTACATATAATGAATTATGTCTATAAATGAACATTTTCCCCATAGAGAATGCCCCACAGGGACCCGCCCTTATGAGGCGAGAATTTCTTGTCTAAATGAGAAATGAGGCGGAGACGGGGATTATTTTTTGTACCTGAATGTTAAACGGGATAGGGACGAGAATGACACTCCTCGAAGATTCGTTTAGTATTTTATTTTATAATTTTAATAATATTTATATTTTATAATTTATGAATTTGTATTTTTTTTAGTATATTAGTATCTAAGTTGCGTTTTGGATAAAAATTAATTTATTAAATAATAATTAAGGTATAGTATTTTAATTTTTATTAATCTCCAATAAGGAATAAGCCAAAATAAAGATTAAAATCCTTAACAACAATTAAACACATAGAAGCATCCCTAACTATGTTCGATTTACCAATTAATAAAAATTAATTTTTTTAAAAAAAATATATAGGGTGATTCTACAATGCACCCCCTTAAAAGGGATGTATTGATGCACCCTTAACTTATTTCGGCATTAAAAAAAAATTTAATCTAATTTTTTTTTATATTCATGTACGTTATAGCTATTTAAGATATCTTACAAAATTTTGAGAAATTCGGAATAATTTACAATATAGAAAATAATGTTCAAACACTCGATTTTACACGCGTATAAAATAAAATAGTCACGCGTGCAATACAATGTTTGAACATAGATTTCGGCGTGTTAAACTTTTCAAATTTTTTAAAATTTTGCAGGATGTCTTAAATAACTATAACATACATGACCATGAAAAAAAATTTGATTGAAAAATTATTTCGGATGCTAAAACAAATAGGGGTGCATCAATATATTCATTTTAAGGGTGTGCATTGTAGAATTTTCCAAATATATATATTAATTTTATTTTTTCTAAATAAATAAATGTAAGATCAAGTAGAGCCTTAAGCTCATGATATCCTCTCCTTTTATTTTATTATTATTAATATTTTGTTTTGTGTAAAGACAAAACCGTGGATCTATCTCATCCCACCATCTCTCTCTTTAACTTTCTCTCTCTAAAAACATAAAACATGAACACAAAATAATACTCAAAGGGCTGCAACAAACAAAGCTTTCTCTCTCTACCTCTTAACCTCCAATGGACACAAAATAAAAATTCAATTTTTAGGGTTTTTTTTTTTCTTATCTTTCTTTCTATTTTTATTTTTTAAACAAATTTTCTCTCTAAACTTTCTTTCTAAGCAAACAACATGCAATATCAACCTTCAGATCTGTCTTGTACCCACTTCTCTTCTCCATCATATTAATCTCAAAGTTTTCATCTTTTTTCTTCTCTCTCTCTCTACAGTTCGATCTGGGCAATACCCACTTCGTTGGTTTAATCACTTTCTCTCTCTAGAAATGTCTTCCATGCGTCCAGATCTGACTTGTAGAGTATACCCAGAACCAGATTCCATGGAAATCGACCACTTAGATCGTTTACCTGACTCTGTTCTTCTTCTAGTCTTCAACAAGATCGGAGATGTTAAAGCTTTAGGTCGGTGCTGTGTTGTTTCACGTCGTTTTCATAACCTTGTTCCTCAGGTTGAAAACGTCGTCGTTCGTGTTGATTGCGTTATCTCCGATGATGATTCATCTTCCTCTGCTTCCTCTTCGGATAAGTCTCGTGGTCCTTTCTCTAATCTCTTCAGATTCGTTTTTAGCGGCATTGTTAAGCCTCTTCAAGCTCTTAGTCAGTTTCTCGGACCCAAAAGAGCTTCTTCTTCTTCCTCTTCTTCTTCTTCTTCTTCCTCGTCTTCGTCTTCCGGTTCGGGTTCGGGTTTCGGCTCGCTCGCCGTCGGAACAGAAGACGATGGTGGTGAGATTGATCAAGCAGGGGTCACACACCATTCTCCGACTCAGGTTTTGAAGAATTTTAACGAGATTAAGTTTCTGAGAATCGAGCTTCCCAGTGGTGAATTGGGTATAGACGACGGCGTTTTGTTGAAATGGAGAGCTGATTTCGGTTCAACTCTCGATAATTGCGTGATTCTCGGTGCTTCTTCGGTGATTTCTCCTGGATCGATGAAACCCTCGATTGGTGGTGGTGGTAATAATGGTGGTCAGGAAAATGGGGGAACTGATGGGGTTTGTGGTGAAGATAATGGAAGCATTCCAGATTCGTTTTACACAAATGGGGGTTTAAAATTGAGAGTGGTTTGGACAATTAGCTCCTTAATTGCAGCTTCAGCGAGGCATTACTTACTCCAACCAATAATCTCAGAGCACAAAACGTTGGATAATTTGGTCCTTACAGATGCAGATGGTCAAGGAGTATTGTGCATGAACAGAGATCAGCTCGAGGAGTTGAGGGTTAAGCCATTATCGGCTTCTTCAGCTTCTAAGAGAACCCTTGTACCAGCTCTCAACATGAGACTTTGGTATGCTCCTCATTTGGAATTACCGGACGGTGTCGTTTTGAAAGGCGCCACCTTGGTTGCTATTAGGCCTAGCGAGCAATCGGCGGCGAAGAAGGAAGTTTCTGATGGGTCTTGGGTTTCAACGGCGTTTGAGGAGCCTTTTGGAACGGCGGCTAAGATGCTTGTCAAGAGGCGGACTTACTGCCTTGAGATGAACTCCTTCTGATCACATTAATGGCGATCTAAGGTATATATAAATGTATATATATATATATTTGTTTATGTTCTGTGATTGATTGATTGTGTTTAGACTTTATTAATATAAATTTCAAATTAGGTTTTGATTGCATGCATTACTTCTAATGCAATAAATATTTTACTAAATATGCTAAATTTGTTTCTAAATCAAGACAGGAAAACTGGGTTTTGTTCTGTTTATATTATTCTAACTCATGTTGATGTATAATGTGATATATATATATATGTGTGTGTATATACTAAATTTGTTTCTAAATCAAGAGAGGAAAACTGGGTTTTGTTCTGTTTTTCTTATTCTGACTGTTGTTAGTGTTGAATAATGTATGTATATACTAAATGTGTTTCTAAATCAAGAGATGAAAGCTGGGTTTTTTTTCCCTTTTCATTACTCTGAATTTCTATTGGTGTTGAATAATGTGATATATATACTAAATATGTTTCTAAATCAAGCTTGGAAAACTTAGTTTTGATTCATAATTAAAAGATGTTTTGTTATGTGGTATGGTGACTCATTCTAGTTTGGTTGGGATAATCAGGTAAAGCAAAAAAATGGAATGAAGGGAGGGAAGGAAGGAAGGAAGGAGAAGAAGAGTAATATGTGTATTTCTGAAACGGGAGAACCACAGAACAATTTTGTCATTGTACCACTTTGAAGATAAAATCTTGGTTGGAAAAGCAGGAAAGAAAATAAATCAAAAAAAAAAACAAAACAATGAGAGCTTGAACTAAAAGAGTTGGAAGAAGAAAAAGGAAAAAATGCATCTGCTGGTTGTTTTTTTATTTCAGGCATATGCTCTTAGAAGAAAAGAGTACTTCACACACTCATATATGCATGCACTCAGCTTAATAGGTTTGATAATATAATTTATATTATTAGAGCTTGAAGAAGTTTGTACTTGTAGTCACCTACTTCTGTATCTTATATATCATCATCATCATCTTCATCTCTCTGTATTGTGAATATTGTAGGCATGACTATGCTACTTTGCTTATGTGATATATATATAATTATAATAATAATAATAATATAAATTCCCAGGTTTTAAACCAGGCTCACAAATGGTATTACTATCTCTTCTCTTCTCTTCTGTCTTCATTTATTACTCTTTTGTCATTGTGTAAAGTTTACTCTCTTATATCACCATCCATAATTGCCCTCTTATTATGGTCACCACATGTTATTGCATCTTTGTCAGTATCACCATCTATGCTATTAAATATATATATACACACACATTAGAATGAAAAATTTTCAAGAGTTTTATTATAGTAAATTTGAGTGGTGTGATAAACCCACCCAACTCATCATTCATACTCAAATCTCAATTGGGGTCCCCTCTTAAAAAAATAATGATGGGTTTTGACCACTGTCTTATTTGAGTTTTGAGGTACTATATTCATACAATATATATTTAATTTTTCATCAACTTGATTAGGCATAATACTTTCAAGTTGGTGATTATTTAAAGTTGAATTAGGCATAATAACCTAGGCTATTATCATATATATATATATATGAGCAATTGGAAGACACCAATCATGACTGTGTACCCCCAATATAGAGCATCTTATGTGTGTGAAAATCAAATGTTTGTCTTAAAATGAATGGAGGGTAGTTGAGTTGTATAAAATAAAAACCAATTCATGTGATTGTGTTTAACATTTACAAAAAGCATATGTTCTTTTATTTTATGATGATGATGATGATTTAGGGGTATGGACCAGCTTGGTTTTTAGTAAGCTTTTGTCCACTTTAATTTCTGGAACTTACTACCTGTTTTGCAATGTTCTTAGGGTCCCAAAATAACCCAAAAAGTTTGCTTATTTGCAATTTTATCCGACACCCAAAAATGTCACTTGTTTAATTTATTATTATTATTATTATTAATTTTTGTTTTTCTTTTCATTTAAAAAAGTTGGAACCAAGATAAGGGTCGGTGAGAAACTTTATTCCCTTAGCCCTTATAAACTTTTATTATTGTCTCTTATAAGAGTAGTAGTATGTATGTATATATACTACAAAACAAGCATAGTGATTTTATTTATTTGGTTGTAGAAAAAAGATGGTTTTCTTTGTTCAAACAATATTATTATTATTATTTTCATGATTCATATCCAGAAAACACAAACAATATATATATAGTTCTAGAAGAAGGTAGTGAGTGAGTGAGTGAGGACAGAGTGTGAGAAGAGATTTGTTTAATTATTTATTTTAATAATGTAAGAGAGTTCAAGCTGGTTCCAGATCTCATTTGGTAATTAATATAAATAAATTAAGTAGAAAAAGAAAAAGGGTGAATACCATTTTAGACCTTCTATTTTACAAAAGTTACCGATTGGACTCTGTGTTTTGTTAAATGATAAAATGGACCCTGTATTTTCTAAAATAGTACAAATAGGACTCTGAATTGATTTTTTTGTCAAAATAAAGTTTAATTATAATCCGATCTAAAAGTGTTATGACAAAACTGTTTACATTTTTTTGTATCTATTCGTATTAAGCATTGTTTTTAAGTTGGTTGTATTAAAAAAAAGTTGTTAAAAATTAAGCTCAGGGTCCTATTTTTACTATTTTAGAAAATACAAGGTCCATTTTATCATTTAACAAAACACAAGGTCTAATCTGTAACTTTTGCAAAACAGAAGGTCCAAAATAATATTTTAGTATTGAAATATCTTAATTTTGATTGGGAGAATTATTATTATTATTATTATAATATGAGTTAATTAGCTGTGTCTGCCTATACCTTTATCTGTTTCTCACATGAGAGAGATACCTTAGCTTTGCATGCTCACAATTCAAATTCTCTACTGCACGTGAATTTTTAATGTGTACACACTCACAAGTTCACAACATATTTATAAATATATATACATGTGTACTTTTAATTGCTTATTAAGAAAATTTAAGTTTTTAAGATAATTTTTTTTTACCTAACTAGAAAAATCTTTTAGAATTGTTGTGGAAAAAAAATTATGAAAAAAAATTTTCAGCAAAAAAATGATAAACAAAATTTGTTGGAGTTAAATATTTTGTATATAAACATTTTTTTTAATATAATATAAAAAGAAATAATTTTTACTTTTTTTATTTAAGTAGTAAAATTAGGTATAAAAATTTAAATTTCTCTTTTATTATTCGTCATTTTATCAAAATTTAATAGTTTAGTATTTTTAAAATTAATATTTATAGTTAAATTTATTTTATATATATACACATACATTACTCATTGTGTAATCTATTATTGACTTTTTTTTTTTTTTTATTGTAAGGCAATCCTAGATATTGAAGGCTAATTTATTATTGAGGCAAATGAATATTTCTATTGAAACAATGAAGCAAAATAGTTGATTGGTTTTATTTATATATCTAACTTTTTTTTTTACTTAGTTTTGGACCATTGATAATATATGGATCTCACTTTTGTTGGAAATTAGCTAAACTTATTATTTTTTTTTCATAGGGTTGGTTTGTGGTCCAAATTTGGTGGTAAATTAAATGCCCTTTTCCTCAACAAAATTTAATGCAATTTTTCATTTTTGAATAAATATTTAATGCAATTTTGATCATTCACCTTACTTTTTTTGAAGTCAATGTCTAAAGCCTAATCATTTCAATCTTATTTTCTTAGTGCCTAAATAAGACATCAATAATAATAATAACCACCTACTGACAGCTGGGAATTATTTAAATTTTTTTTTTTATGTTCAATTATTATTTATATATGTATATATATAAATACATTTTTCTTACCTCTATTTCATTTTACTATGGAACTCTTCAAGTCACTTCTTTTTTTAGTTTTAGGTTAATCAATGACTTTATTACCATATAAAAAGGTTGTGTAACTAAGGGTGGATCTCATTTAATATAGCTTTGAATTGAAGCCTATTATTTTTTTTTTCTTTTTCATATCATTCATTAAGGCATTATTTAGACAAACTTTTAGAATCACCCATCAAAGTAAATTTTACTTTTTTGATGGTGCTTTATGAAAAAGAGAGTGAATTACTTTTATAAATTGTAGTTTTTTTTTTAAAGTACTACCATTAAATATGTTATCCACTAACCATTAGGAAAACAATGTAGTGAAGAAGAGTATCATCATCTATGTTTTTGTATGAGCTTTTTAGCTTTAGTTAATTTGAAAGAGAAATGTTAAAAGATACCAGTGGTGCCAATCACCCTTCTACGTGTCAATATTGATATTGCTGTAATTTAGTATCGGGTTCCATATAATTTAATATAATAACTTTTAGGGAGTATCGCTAACCAATCGTAAAGTGACACGTCTTAATGGTGCTAGACACCACTCGTGCCCAATAGCAATGCTCAATAAAAAATACTAAATGACACTAATATGTGAATACTACTATTAGAGGGGCGTTTAAAAGTAATTTTATAATTATTAGATCGTGTAATTATGTTTAAATATTAAATAATAATTATGATATGAATTATTATTTTTATGTTTGACAAATGAATTAGTAATCATATAATTTAATAATATTAATTAGTTACAAAGCTTAAAAATGGTAATATTTTGTAATTAAGAATTTCAGAGTACAATTGAGACCACTCAATTACCTCTATTACATGGTTACTGTATAATTATCTAGTTGAACAAACACACCAAATTTTATAATTACTCTAAATTACACTTAATTCCAATTATAAAGTGACTTTTCAAACATGCCCTAGAATAACTTAATATTATGTCTCATGTATTTTAATTACCAATCCTAAGGTGGTGTTAGATACTACTGTTGCCTAATTAGTAGGCTTATTAGTTTGAGTTATGAATCAGATGAATCGTTTCCAATTTCTCATAAGAGAATTGATTTTAAAAAATTTTACACTACGCACTGAAATTTATAATTTTTTTTCTACTATGGGGTGGAATTTTTTTAAAAAATACTGTGTATTTTTTATGTTGTGTACTGTGTTAAGTTTTTATTATTATTTCACGATTATTTTTAGTAGTTCTACTATTGTTATAACTGTTCTGTTTTGTTGTTTAACAATTGTTTTATAAAAAGAGTATTTTTATAAAAAATTTCTTGTGAGAGTAAAATTATAAATTTTTACTTAAAGTTTAGTATTTTTATAAAAACCTCATGATTTTATTGAAGAATATCACTTTTGGGCCATTTTCAAAATGAAAAAGCCCAAAAACAAGTTACTCACAAAACTAAACTTGAATATACAGTCAACACTTTACAACAATCCCAAGAAGATGAGTCAAATTCAAGTATTGAAAAATCTTCATTAACACTCTTGATTATTATTAGCAAGATGAATGAATAAACATTTTCATGTGCAAATAAAACAAAAGATGAGAAAGGCATTGAATTATTTGGTGCATAGAACATAAGTGAATAATGGACCAATTATAGCTTTCTTTTTAGTAACCTTTAATCCTAATAATGTGACCATTTTGTACAGCTAAAGCAAACACTTTCACAGCTAAAAAAGCAAACACTTATAGCTAGTAAATGTCCATTCACTTCATCCCCAAAAATTGCTAAAAGGTACTATTAATGCTTAATACCTTACTCGGTGTCATACCACTATTAGTTTAATTAAGTATTGAATCCCACAAAAATAACTCTTAAAAAATATCGCTAACCAATCAGATGTAAAAGGTGTTAAGCACCTCTGGTGCCCAATAACAATACTCATATATCGAAGGGTGATGAGAATTGTGGTGATTGCTTAAACATGAGAAATTGTACAGAGAATTTTGTAAGGAAAAAAGAATTACTTTACTGGAATTGTCAGCTAAATTTCATCAAAAACATGATTAATTATAATAATAATAATACACACATACATAAATATATAGATATATATCCGAATTATATGAATGGGAAGCTGAATGGCTTCAAAAAGGGAGATTAATGTAGAAAATATCATCAAAGTGTATCAGAAGCATTTTAATATAAGCAATCATCTGATCAAGGAAAGTAGGCTTCACTCTTTGCCTCCAGCTAACTTTTCCCACCATTTCTTTTATATATCTTCACTTTTTCTGCAACAACCAAAAAACTTTACCATTTAGATTGAAGATGACCACCAAAAACATACATGCAAAGTTGATTGAGATGAGTCATAACAAAAATGCTAAAGCACAGCTTAATAGTAATAAGGTGGTGGCAATTTTGGATTGGTTGGTCAATATGATTTTTGGCATTTTTGAATGCTCTTGTGTAATTGAGTAGTAGCATTTGCAGTGTACTATAATATATATAAATATATATATATATATCATCATTAGAAATCAATGATTAAAAAGAGGAAAAAGTGAGATTAACAAGAAATTGGAACAAGACTTTTATGCTGATAGATCATATGATCAGTGAAACACTATATACTGGATTATGATGCAGAAAAAAAATTGAAATAGCATTCCATCTCCCTAATTATGATGCAGAATTACAGCCTATATATATATATATATATAGATATATATATACTTTGCTATACAAACTCATGTCTAGTTGATCATGCATACATTTCTATTCTCTGATAGAGAAGAAATTAGTAGCTTCCTTTCAGAAATGCATGCAGGGTTTATAAACACCTTCAAATTAATGCATGAGTAATTTATGAACCCCACATCTTGATACAAGACAAGATAGTTTTGGTTCTAGATATAGTTAATAATCTTCAGAAAGCCAATTTTTTTAAGCAAATCTATATAGAGCAGGCTGATCTAGCTATTTCTAGTTACTGCTAATAAGAGGCATTGTAGTAAGTTGCATATATAGCTTATTTCATTTATAGGCAAGAGATCACAGCAAACAAGAGTTTAAATTTTAAATCAGCTAGATTACAAATCACCATAACTATAATACCAACTGATAATAATATCTATAAGAGTAACAAGAACATGAAATGAAATTAAGCAATGTTCAGAATCTAGTAAAATTGATCAGTAAAGGAATGATCTTTTGTCATTTCTGTTGCCTTGTTAGTACAAGTCAAACTAGCTAGTAATCTTTTAAACCTTCAATAGTCATTTACAAAATCTATGACCTTTGTTTCTCTGATCTATCTCTTAAATAGAATTAGTTCATGTTATAATACCTTATTCTCCTTCCACTTTTTTTTACTCTTTCTAGTTTCTGAATCAATAAAATGAACCTTATATAACAACTTCTAAAGATAATATTTTTCAATAATCATATGTTGCATATGATACAAAGAGCAATCTTAGCTTATATATACAAAAGGTATTAAACTAACAGGTGGCCTTAGTTGAAGTAAAATAAGGCTATGATTAAGGAGATTTTCAGGACAAAACTATTGAAAAAGGAAAATATCTAATGCATAATTAAGAATCTAATAAAAAAAAACACTTTAGTCTATTTTAATTGACATATTTTCATTAAAATACTTTTTTTTTTCAATATGTAATTATTAATGAAAACTCTTTAACTTCTTATTTTTTTTCTTAAGGAAAAATTATTTAAATATGGTTTAAAAAAAATCAAAAAACCAGAAAAATTTCCCACAAAGAGAAAAAAATAATGTAGCAAATATAGTATTTATACAAGTGAGTCTTATTTTGTTAGGCTGAATTTAATAGTACATATAAATATCCAGATATTTCCCAAAAAATATGCAAAAACATTATTATTGCAATCCTTATCTAGAAAAGTAATTAATAATAATACAGCTTACAACATAAACAATAGGGCACAAGTATATCTTTAATGTGGGTGGGCTATATATATATATATGCCTACACCTACACAATCAATGAAAAACAATAAAATTTCAGTATGTGAAATGAAGTTTGTATATTACAAAAAAAAAAAAAAACCACAATTCTTTCACTGTAAAGAAACATGAAATATAAGAAAGTTCATAGCTTGAAATTGGTTACTGGTGTTTCCTTTGACTACAACTCATAGAGTATCATATATAGCAAAACTAAAGCCACCAACATGGCTGTAACTTTGCCACAATTAATTTGGTCATAAATGTCTCCTTTAGCTATAAGAATCACTAGTTGACCTAATATTATAACCATATATGATACTTAACCTATATAGAGCCTTGGCTAAATATTTATTTCTCTCTCCCTTGAAAGGTTTAATCTTTTGCACAACCCAACTTACAGAATCCAAAAAAGGCTCACTAGAGTGGAGATGAAAGTAGTTAACATAACACAACCAGAACAGAACAGAACTTTAATGTTTCCACATTTTTAGTCTTATTTTGTTGTAACCATAGATTTTGTTTTACTTCAAAGGTACTGTATATACTATATTGTTAGGATTAAATTCATCAAGTTAGTATGTCTATCTATTTGCTCATCAGATGAATCTGGAATATACTGCTGTTAGTTATAACAGTTGGCTCAGTTGGCTTTAATACCGGGGACCCCACCAACAACTATATATAGTGGTGTTCAGAGTTCTGATTGAAGAGTTCTGATCTCTAATCTCCAAAGCTCATATTTTAGGTTCAGTTGAGAGAGAAAGAGTCCAAAATCATAGTAAGTGTGTGTGAAGGAATGTAAAAGGGAGTATCACTCTTGAAGTGATTTCACTCAATGTGAAGCATTTCTTTGTATTACTTTACTGTGTTGAGTTGTAATTTTAGGCTCATTCTATTGTGTACTACTGACTATTCCTATTCAATAAAGATCCATTATTCATTCATTATCAAGTTAAGTTTTCTTTGTCTAATTTTCAATTAAGTTCAAGTTTTGGTTTGTGATTGGTTTTAGTTTTGAATTGTGTTTCTTAGATATTGTTATTGCTTTAACAACTTGTTTTGAGGGCGATGATTTACCATATATATATATATATATATATAAAAAAAGAGTAAATTACTAAAGCAATGATGCAATGCAATCTTATCATGTAACATTGTCATGCAATCATGCTAATATGCATATACAACAGCTACAGAGAGAAGTTCTAAAAATGCTATTTGGCTTCAAACAGTGATATCCAAAAAATATTTATTATACAACTAACAAAAATTCAAATGTAACCAAAAATAATGTACTTAAGATAGTAGCAAAAGGTATTAACTAATGCTGTGTATTTAATAATAGTATATAATATCATACAATATAACAAACCATTTAAGATAACAATTCTACAAAAAATAGTTCTACAAACTTATCATAACCAATTAATTTAAGCACTGTTTGGACTTGGTATGCAGTATTCGAGAGGAAAAACATAACAAAAATATAAATATTTCATCCGAATTGGAGATTTTGCAGAAGATTAATTAACCTTGGTAAAACAAAATCATAGATTTAATTTCTAATAAGCCAAATATAATACATTTGTAACCGAAAATAGTGGCAACTATAGACACAGGGGTGGATTTACAAACAAATGGTCTAATTCTATAGCTTTTGACTATAAAAATTGGATGGTTCTCTTTACTTATCCAAAGTTCATAAACCAATTCAACATACTAGTCTAACTTAATTAGTTTCCTAATATATATTACTATCTTCTCTAATCACTATGTTTTATCAAATAAGGATTAGTCTATGGTTTAGCATATAGTGGTGTAACTTAATTTTAGTCAAGTAGCATTATTTGCAAAGCATGGCTCTTGTATTTATAATCTTCTTTTACAAACTACATAAATTATTTTCTTCTAAATTTATTAAATATTTCCTCTCTATACACATCTTAAGCTACACCAACTGGTACTAATGTACTATATTACTCCAAAAATACGTGATAAATAGGAATAAGAATAGAAATAGAATTAGAGCGAAATGAAATTTAACATATTTCATTTTTAATTAGAATAATTAACCATTTCACTAAATCGATGGAAAAAGTTATTCTAATATTTTAAAATGCACAAAACAAATGAGAAGAATGAAAATAGAATATTTTCCATTTAATTCTGTTTTATTACTCTTAACCAAATGGAACCTAAATTAATAAACAACTTTTAAAGCATAATATATTATCACATATTGAGAGTTCTGGCATCTATAGCCCAATCACAACTGCCCCAAAGTTAATAAATTACAGGTCTTTGGTATCTGAGAGACTTATAATTGGTGCAGAAAACAAAGAACATGGTGAGTTTTGTTATTACTTTAGTAGAGATTTTACTCTCATTTCAAGTATAACAACTGTACTATTAGGCTTTTTGTAAATGGAGTTATATATTATGAAATACAAGTAGTACAATAATACTCAATATTATGAAAATAAAAAAAAAGGGAACTTAGAACAAAACAAACACATTCTTACTATAGAAGTTAAACATTTCTGATTGTATAACTCAAGGCCAAATCATAGTGTAGGAGAAGATAATAAGAAAATAAAAAAATTGTTTCAGTATATAATAATAATATACATATATGTGTTCTGAGTTTATACCTAATTATCTTTATGAGTTTTCATTTTAATTACTAATAAAAGAACTCTTTTTTTAATTAAAAAAAAACTCTTAAGAAAAAGTGATTATTTTACAAGTACACAAAAATAACAATAAAATTATAAAAATACGATTTTAAATATTTTTATGATTTTTATAATTTTATTTATAAAAATACATATTATAAAATTTTTACAAAAAAAATAATACATTGTGTAATTATTCCTAAGAATAATACCAAATAATGTTCAATCATATATATACTACTACAATATTTCAAAAGTTTATGATACACCTTAGGGTTAATTTAAATCTATTTATTTACAATATTTAGTGTTTGCATTTATTGCTAAATTATTAATAAATTAATTTAAGGTCTACTCTACATCCCACACCAATATTTTCTTTATTTTTCATTTTTAGAAGGAATTGGGAAATATGACACTTAATAATAAAGTACTAAAATATATGTATATACATATGGATTCTAAAGGTCATATCCACACATAAATATCCCAACTTTTTCTAACCTATTCTATTACCTATTTGTCTGCCATTAATACCCCATCTTGCTCCATATATTCATAAACACCTATAGTACTGTACTAGCTAGGGTTAGACAACCAATAATAATCCCTTTTATATTTGTTAATAAATCTTTAATTAATTAAAACCCTTTCTCTATATACATAACTTTCCCACTATTTCATGACTTTTAAAACAACACAAAAAACTCAAAGTTATTAGCTTTTTAGGAGCTTGAGCCAATAATACCTATACATACATATAGCCCCATTGCACTTCAATTTTCTTCATTTTTTTTATAACCTATTTCAAAGTTTCCAAATTTATTATTAAGAATTTAGTTATCATTAATAAAGTTAACACATTTACTCATTAGATCTTTTCCTCACCATGCACTTCTTTTCTAACCATTATATTTACTTAATCATTAGATCTTTCTTCATAATAAATAGTTATTAGCTAAGAGCCAAGAATCTATCAAAACATGAAAAGAACACATTTTTAAACAGTAATGGCCAATGTGATCAATTCATCAAGAAACTACAAACTACGTTCATGCATGGCATGTTTTTTTTTTTTATTAAAAAAAGAAACTTTTTAAGACCCTTCTTGTGATTTCACTCACATCAACTCAAAACATAATCTAGAAAACCAGTTGCACAGTGATTATTTGCCATGTGTTGTGATTGGAAAGCAGGAAAAAGGAAAAGAAAATAAGAGAAAGAGAAAAGAAAAAGCTAGCTATATATACTATATATTCAACTACTAAATTACTAATTATATGTAAAGCAAGGTGTTTTATAATTTTTCATTATAAATTTTTGATTTTGTTTTATGGGTTAAAGTGAGGTTGTTAATTAAGTTATGTTCCTCTCATAACCAACACATGACATAGCCATGGGGAAGTTAACATCTGTCAAAGACTTCCTTAACAAATGCTAGTGAGAAGGGAACCAAAACAAAAGAGAGCAATAAAAGGAGACAACCAGCCGATCATGGAATCATATCACATTATTCATTCACAACAATCCATGCAGGAATCCATATATATATATTTATATATATATATGTATGTACAATGACCAATGCCTTTTGAGTTATTTAAGATTACCAAGAAAGCAAAACCTGTTATCATTCATTCATGGTTATAAAAGAAAGATATTTATAATATATTTTTATGTGTTTAAGGAGACGGAAACCTATGTTATGTCATGAATAATGAGGAGAAAGAAAACACAAACAAACAAACAACAAACAAAGAAAAGAAGGATTATTGATGATCAATGAAACAAATTTGTAATAATAATAATAATAATAATAATAATAAAAGATTAAAAAGAGAGATTAATTTGTATTTACCAGAAAGAAGAACATGTTGCCAAGAGGAATCTTCATATGCCCATTAATAAAGTTCAGTTCTTTCCTTTTCCTTTGTGCTGCTGCTGCTGATGCTGGTGGTGGCTGTTGTGGTTGTGGTGGTGGTCAGAATTATGGCGGTTTCCATCGCCGTAACAGAGTTGCAATCGGCCATCAACAAACCCAGTTGGGAATTGATGATGGTGGTTGTGGTTGTGGTGATGTTGATGTTGGTGTTGGTGTTGATTCTCCATGGAAGGAGCAGCTGCCTGAGCCTGAGCCGGAGCGGGAGGTGCTGCTCCTATAAAGAAGGGTAGATTGTTTGTTCCGTCTATGGGAGAAAACCTCTGAAAATGAGGCAAAAGAGACGGTGAATTGGACTGAAGGGTCCCCCTATTGAAACCAGCAAGGCCTCCGGATGAAGAGATAGAGAAGTTGAGGTTGTAATCAACAACCCCACCCCCACCACCATTGCCTCCGCCGTTGGGTTGGGATGACGTGGCAGCAGAAGCAGCAACCACCGGAATGAGATGTTGTTCAGGAACAAATGAGAAATGTTGTGGTGGTTGCAGTACTACTGTACTCTGATGATGACTCTGATTATTCTGATCACCATTATGTTGTTGTTGTTGTTGTTGATGATGATGATGATGATTATGATTGTGATCACCAAACATAGACATTGACATATTATGCTGCTGTTGTAATGAGTTACCAAGATTGATTATTTGCCCAGAAAACCCAGAAGAAGACTGGTTATGATGATGTTGTTGTTGTGTTCTTGAAACAGATGATGAAGAAGAAGATAACCCAAGTAGCCCTGATGCAAAGTAATCCATATGAGCACCTGGGTTTTGTTGGGTATTGGGACTAGAACTGTTGTTGTTGTTGTTGTTGTTGTTGTTGCTGTTGTTACTCATTCCAGCTGTGAGAAGCTCAGTAAAGGTTGAATTTTGAGAAATGGAATTGAGATTGTTGTTGTTGTTGGGGTTGTCGTTGTGGTGAACAACAATTCTTGACTCATTCTCTTTCTCTTTCTCTTTAGCGGCTCTCTCTCTAGCTCTCTCCCTGGCCTTAACTCGGTTAACCCGAATATCGGACCGGGAAAGAGACAAGCCGGAGCCTTTACTAGTCTCCGATGTACTACTACAAGCTGATTTAGACAAAGGCTGATTTTGGTTTTGATTTTGATTTTGCTGATCTAATTGAAGATGTTGATGATGATGGTAATTGATACCGTCCATTTCAACCTC
Organism: Cannabis sativa; assembly: GCF_029168945.1. Classification (NCBI taxonomy): domain Eukaryota; kingdom Viridiplantae; phylum Streptophyta; class Magnoliopsida; order Rosales; family Cannabaceae; genus Cannabis; species Cannabis sativa. The sequence goes on from NC_083607.1 coordinate 58,658,901, forward strand.
AGCTGAATCAAACCCTTGTTCTCCGCCGCCGGTGTTGGTTCCAACACTACCCCTCTTCTCATCGCTAAGCTGTTTAGGAGTATCGGGAAAAGAGCCGTTGAGAGAAGGAAGCTCAGCAATGGCTTCCGAAGCCGCATTGATTAACCATTCAACAGCTTTACTGGGTTGATCGAAACCCAATCGATCTTGAAGGTCGTAGAAATGAATCGCCGTCGTTACCGATAACCTAACTCGCCGGTCTCTTAACCCTTTCGATGTCCATACTTTACTGTGCCGATCTTTACCACCTGAAGCTCTCGAAACCCTAATAATTCTTGAAGAATGGTGCCACCCTCGAAGCCGATTGGCTCCAGCTCCTCCGCCGCCGTTAACGATAGATAGGTCAGTAGTAGTAGCAGCTCCGGCACCGGCAACCCTTTTGATCTCTCGACTCCCTTCTTCTTGTTCTTCATCAGGTGGGTAATTTTCGTTTCCCCCTTTCCTACTGCCATTTTCATTAATCCTCGAGTACTTTAAGGCTTGAGCTTGAATCTCCTCCACCTCCATAACAGCAGTACTTTCATGCCTTTTCTAAACTAAAACAGATAACCCAAGTCGAACTCATTCAAAAAGTCTTCACTTTTAACTCAAAAGCTTCAATCTTTACTCCCTCTTCTTCTTCTTCTTCTTCTTCTTCTTCTTCTTCTTCTTCTTCTTGTTCTTATCCTTTAGACATGGGAGAAAAAAGAGGAGAGAGAGAAATTGGTGAGTATGAAAGAGAAAGAGGTAAAGAGTTGATGAGAGGTGCAGGTGGGGTTGGGCTTGGCTGTGTCCTATTGCATTGATGACGATAATTCAGAGAGTACTTTGGCTTTTGTATTGATAAAAAGACCTTTTTTTACGCTTTGATATATCACAGTCTAAGTCAGTGAAGAGAAGAAGAGGACTCTCTCTCTCTCTCTCTCACTCTCTTTCTCTCTCTCTTTTAAGCTTTTTGCAGTATTGCAGAGAGAGGTGAGTGATGGTGGTGCTGCTGTTGGTTGCTGTGCTGTGCCTGTTTGTGCTTTTAGTTCTTCTCTCTCTCAACCCTGCAAATACAAATGAGAGAGCATTATATATATATATATATATATTAACACAGTTGTACTATATCTATATATTCAGATGAGTAATAAAAGAAAGCACTATATACTATACCACTACTCACTGTATGTAAGCCTTTTTTCAAACAGGCTAAAAGATCTGACTTTGTATTAATCTTAGCTTAGCTTAGCTTAGTTTATATAATATATATATATAATTAAATTAAGCCAAAAAAACAAATAAAGCTTCATACCTAACAAAAGGGTTTTAAAGAAAAAGATAAGCTTTAGCCGAAATACAAAGAAAAAAGCTAACACTATATAATAGTATAGCAAAGCTCCTATTTTTAAAGACTTTGATCTGTAATTTTCTTTTTCTTTTCAGATTCAAGTAAATTTCATTACAAGCCGCCGATTTAATCACCTTTGCTGGCTGTTTCAGTCCCTAAAAATGGCAGACATATATACATATATTACACTCACTCACTGTCATTATATATATTTATAAAAAAAATATTTAAAAATATATATAGAAATGACAAACCTTGAACAATGTTTGGATTAATTAGATTCTGGGGTTACAGGTGTCAAAGTCTCTGGGTAGCTAAACGTTGACTGTGATTATGTGCTTATAAAAAAAAAATCTTCTTTTTTTTTTCTTGGTGCTGTAAGCTCACAGATCTGTGTATTCAAAATTCATGGGATCAGTTCCTTATTACTGAAAAAAACCAATAACCATAAACAAAAAACACTAAATTCCACATATTAATTTATTCATTATTCCTCTTGTATATATATCTATATATATATAATCTTTCTCCTCTTATTGAGACCAATACTGCAATATCATCAATCCCATTTTAGATTTTTACAAATTAAATCAAAATCACAAAAAAACAAACACTTCCCTGTTTTGGGTTTTCATCAAAATCATAACTTTTCAGTTCATGATTTTAAAGCAATGAATTTTACAAATCTAAAGCCCATTTCAAAGTTGTAATTTTTTTGCTCTAAAACCCATCAAAATCCAGCTCATGATTTTTTTTTTTTCTTTCAATACATATATGTTTCCAATTTCCAGAAATGATGAAATAAGATCAAAAACCCAAGAACCAAACTTGAATTCACAAAAAATCTTTGCTCAAATTGGGGCAAAAATAAGTAGAGAGAGGGAGATTTAAAAGAATGTAGGGAGAAATAAATAAATAAATAAAAACTTACTGATTTGACAGTGGAGTAGTTTAGGGTTGTTTTAAGCTAGCTATATATAGCTATATATATATTAGTACATGTTTGGCGGGTGAGAAAACGAAAGAAAGAGAAAGAGAAAATCCCAAGCATGTGGGAATTTGAGGGACAGTAAATCTAGAGAGAGAAAGAGATTAAGTAGAGAGAGAGAGAGAGGTTGTTCTTCAAAGTGCCCTACCTAAGATAAAAGAAGGTATAAAATTAAATAGATTTTAATATTTTGGGTCATATTCATAATTTTAACTAAATCACTGGACTTATTGGCAAAAAACCAAAACATACAGAACAGACACAGCGCCGTAACCCTCAAACCTTTAATTCCACTTTTGCCCTTCTTATTCTTTTTTGTTTCTGTTTTGCCCTTTTCAAATTTTTATATGTTTGTTTTTATTGATTTTTCTTTTATAAGAAAAAGATATAGTGTGATTTTTCTTGGGATGTCTGAAACCAGATAAATTAAACAAATATTATTAGTATTATTAATATTGTTATTTTGTATTATATATGTATTTTTCTTCTCATTTTGGACTTTTCCCCATTGTTGTATTATTGGCTTTGATAATTTATTTATTTAATTTTCACATTTTTGGCTAGTATTAGGTGATTAACGATTCTTTGTTTTATATAAGATTTATATTTATATATTTTTAATTTTCGTTTTAAATATTATCATGTATCTATGTAAGTATAATTTTCTTTAATATTATTAATACACTAAATGTACTTTTTTCGTATTTGTTTCTATCTCACTTTTTTTTTTTTATTTTAAAGATAGTAATAGTTATCATAATAATAAAAAACATTTAGATAAATATTACAATAATTAATAGATGAATGGGATTTGTTTAGGTAAATATTCACATAAATATTAAGCAAATGCAAAAGTAATAATAAATAAATATAGAGGATTAATTAAGATGATTAAATGAAAGAAGATCACAATTAATGATGTAATTAATTAGATGCATCACATCATGTCTTTATCATGAGATTAATTATCATTAATCATATATATTCTCTTCATTAATTAGTATATAAATAATAAAAAATATTAATAAATGGATATATATGTAGAGAGAGAGAGATTTGAATTGGAATATTAGATAAGTATGAGATAAAACAATGAATAAAAATAGAAATTAATGTTTAAAAATAGTTAGGTGTACAAGTTGTAAACATGAGTACGTGTAATAAAATAATAAAAAAAATTAGATAAATACATCAATATGTTAATATCTTTATATATTAAAAATGTCTATTTAATGACATTTTTTGTTTAACAAAATATAATTTAAAAATAAAAGAATATTCTGTTAAACTTAACGATATTAGTAAAATATATAAATAATTAAACCCAAAAAATTAAACATTCTTTTTTTAAAAAAAATTAAAAAAAAACTACACCGATACCCACCCTAAATAACAATCATCAATATAAAATTTAAACTTTATACAAAAAAATCGTTTATAACCGTTAACTTTCAAAAATATATAAATAATTAAACCTAAAAAATTAAACAATCTTACGTTTAAACCCAATAATTAAACCCAAAAAATATTAATATTAATATGGTTACACTTAACAGATTAGGCTTACACGATTTTTTTTTTAAACTCAAAAAATTAAACAATCTTTATTTAAACGTTTAAACCCAATGTTTATAACATAAAACATTTGAATAACTGTATATTATAGGTTTATATACACAATTATGACATTCTTAACAATTAATTTTATAAAACATATCGTTTATAACATAATTTACAATTAATCACTAAATTCTTAAACAAAAACCACAAGAACTTAAAATAAAACTAATATTTACGTGGGTTGCCACGTAACTCGCAACTAGTATAACTAAAAATGCCTAACTAATTAAGCTCATTAATTTCTTCATTTTCTTTTATCTATATATGCATGTGCATGATTTTACTTTTTTAATTTGTGAATTACTTATAAAACTTAATTAGAATAGATGTTCTTTCAACATTTCAAAATATAAATAGTTGGCTAATTTATCTACTAATCATGTAATTAATATGCATAGAAATAAACTATATATTGGATAAGGATTTTCACTTTAGTATTAGTTGTCACAATTATTTTTTCCAATGGTTATGTGGTGAACCTATACCTATATGATCATTAATAACTTTTTTTTTATCTTATCATCTTGACCAAAACATAACCTAATTTGTTATAATTAAATGATGGAAGGATAAGTTGCTAAAACAAACGGGAGGGTTGGATCGACCTATGAAATATAATTCTGAAGAAAGATTGTTGGCAGCGGTGGAGACATTTATTTGGCCCCCTTTAAAGAAAATGCGAGAATCACGAAGGAATCGAAATATCGCTACTTTGAGTGTTATTCTCACTCCAGTGGAAATCGCTTTCTTGATGAGAATTAATATGCATAAGAACACTTCTCAATAGGTATTACTTATTAATGGCTATTAAATAAATTTAACTATAAATATTAATTTTGAAAATATTAAGCCATTAAATTTTGATCCAATGACGAATAATAAAATGAAAATTTAAATTTTTACGTTTAATTTAACTACTTAATTAAAAAAAATATCAAAAAAATATTTTTTTTTACTATACAAAATACTTGATTTAAACTCAACTTTTTTTATCTTTTTTTTTTTTTGTAGAAAAACTTTTTTTCGTAATTTTTTTTCTAGTCGATGGACCAACATCAGCCCATATAATGTAAAAATAAGAGATTTTTCTAATTAGATAGAAAAATTAAGCATAAGAATTCAAATTTTTCTGGTACTACTCATGGATAATACTCATTAAAAGTATACCCATATATACACATTATGGGGGAATTGGTGCATCACTTTTTTTTTTGTGTTTTCAGTACTTAGTAATTGTTGACATCGCTTTTAGCCAACGATACTGAGTCAATTAAAGCAATTAGAATAATAAATAATAAGTGTATGTAATTATGTAGATAAGAACACATAGATTCATAGAAGTTCGATCCCGTGATAATAGTAATAGCCTACTCCCCTTTACTTATATTTAAGAGAAGTATCTCTGAAGATCTTCTTATGCCGAATTACTCTACTCAAAATACTCGACATCTTTGGATGATATGATTCTGTACGGGCAATCATGCACAGGTTTTGCCTGGTTGATCCCTGCTGAAGATGTAATCTTGATAATTTTAAGTAGAAATTCTCTGGGCGGGCCATTGAGAGAAAATTACATGTTTAAACTTATCAATGTTCTCCACATATTACCATGTTGGATGCCACATCACCTTTGTGCGAAATTTGAGATGACAGTGATCTCAATTTTTTTTTGTTATGACAATATATATTACAATTATATAACAATATAAATTTTTAAAAAATTCAGTGTGCTAAAAATAGAATTTAAATAGCTTCTTTATCAAACGTGTATAAAACATATAAACATATATACACTCTTCTCTATTTTTTTTTTAAAAAGAAGGATTTTCATTCAAATAGAATCACATGTTGGAGGAGAATTCAAAAATCAGGGACAAGCATCTGTCTAAATAAACTCTCCTAAAGAACTAGTACCAGAAGTAGCTAGTGCGTGGACAACACTATTTATGAGAAATAGCATTACAAGAGCCACCACCAACAACTGTTAATAACGAAATATCATCAAGAATAAATGAATAAGAATATTATTACTCTAGAACTATCAACCCAACTCACAACCACAAAAGAATCACATTCAACTTTAGAAATAGAAAAGTCAAACCGCTATGCAAAAGAAAGATCCAACCGCAATGCAAGCAACTCGACCACACTCACTGAAAAATGCCTAGCCGCACCCACCGCCCAAGCTCCCTATACCACACCAAGGCTATCCCGAATCACACCTCCAAGCCCAACAAAGCCTATACTTGGTACAACAAAGGCATCTGTGCACAACAAAAACAAATTCAACAGAGGGGAAACTCATGGTGTCTCCCTCTACAAAATTGAGCCACCACCCACTTGGAATAGACCCCGATGCTCCATCTGCTGAAATTCCTCCAACGCATTATAAGCCAACCCATCAAGCACATTTAGTCGCAAGTGCACCCCACCAAACAAGACTGAATTTTAGTCAAACCAAACACACCAAAGCACCATGACAAAGAGCTCAAAGGAAAAACTCGTAAACTCCTCAAATAGAACCACTAAAAGCTTAGGCAACGACTTCGACTGCCAGCGACTAATAACAAACTAGAAGCCCAACCTATACTAAACCTGAACCAACAAAGAGAAGAAAACAAATGCATGCTCAAGAGTTTCAGTCGCTTCTCCACACCTCAAACAACAAAGAGAAACATGAACCTTTCTTTTAACAAACTAGGAAAGAATGATATAATCTCCACACAAACACTTTCATCTTAGACAGAATTTTCAAACTCCACAACCCATATCACCACCACTTACCCTTGACGAATTCGATTGCTCATTGTAAAATTTAAGAGACCAAGTAAGAGAATACCCACTATTCATAAAGTAAATCACATCCCTATCATAGTGCCAACAACATCTATCACCTCTCACACCATTAGCTAATAGAATACTAAGAATAACATCAACATCCATTAGGAGAAAACTATTGCATAGCTCCACCACATCCCAACCACCAGTGACATTGAGATATTCATGAACCACTCTATTATCATCTCGACGTGCAGATTTTGGCTTGAAATATACCAGGACCATGGAAGCCACAGATTTTGAAAAGTCCTTACAAGTCTCCTATCCCAATCCGAAAGCCTAAGCCCTTACTTCAAAAGTTTCATCCCCCACATAAGACTAGTCCACAAATGAGACAAAGCATTAATTTCTATCAATAGAGTCATGTATAGAACCATGTGGAAAATATTTATGCTTCAAAATTCTAGCTGCAAGCGTATCCAAAAACTGTACGCCACACTTGCTTGGCCACCAGTCCTTGATTGAATAAATGAAAGTCTTGAAATCCCGTTCCACCTTTCACCTTAGCCCGACACACATTCTCTTATTTCAACCAAGCTATTTTCTTTTTATCCCCCGAAGAACCCAGTAAAACTGCAGAATTATTGACTTCAGCTTATCGCTAGTCCACCCTGGAAACTTAAAAATGCTCATCAAGTACATCAGAGAAATAGCTTGTAAAATGGCCTTGATGAGTAGTTCCTGCCCGCTAGTGGAGAAAAGACTCATTTTTTAACCCCGCACCCTCTTTTGAGCCTCCTCAAAAATACCTTCAAATGTCTTTTTTTTTTTATTCTGCCCTACTATAGTTGGCAACCCCAAATACTTGTCTTGTGAAACCACCGAAGTTAATCTCAATATCTATATTACCGCATCTTTGTCAGGTTGTTGCACATTAGGACTAAAATTGATCGTTAGCTTACTAAAATTAATTATTTTGCCCCGATGCCTCTTCATACTTTTGTAAAATCTTTTTAATAGTCTTTGTATCATGAGCATTAGTTCTCCCAAATATCAAGTTGTCATCTGCAAAGAGCAAATGTGACACTTGAGAACGTGATCTTGAACATCGAAATCCAACCAAATTAGAGTTAGCTTCTCCTTGCGTGATCAAAGATGACAAAGTCTTTGCAGAAAATAAAAATAAGTAGGGAGATAAAGGACACTCCTGACGCAATCCCCTGATAGGGACCACATGTTTCCTAAGGCGCCCATTAACTACAAAAACATACTCGGTAGCTGTCGCATAATTCATAATAAGCTTAATTTACCCTTCTACAAATCTAAACTTCCATATGTACACTCTTTTATAAGTATGTTTTAAGCATTAATTAAAACTTATTTAAAAAATTTCAAAAATTCATAATCCCACTAAGGTATATCATTACATTCATTTTTGTAGAAATATTATATATATATATGTCAATATCAAAGTATAAGTGGAGTCTTAAGTATTCATTTATGTATTTTGAATATAATTTCCTTCATTCTAGTTTTTTCATTGTCTAAATCAATTATTTAATGTCTATTTTCCTTTTTGTCCAATGCCGAATTCAATTCATGTTATGCATTTATTTTGGTTCTAATTACAATTTATGGAGATAATAATGAACATTTAGTATCAAATTTATAATAACTTAATTAACTAGCATGTTTGGGATCCATTGTCATGATATATTTTTCAATTATTTATTTATTTATTGTTATAAATTGACATTAATGTATTCTCATTAATTATTATGAAATGAAAATTTAGGTTTTTTACAACCGGCCCCCTCTAATATCACTATTGTATTACAAATAGTTTATTATTATCATTTATTATAAAAACATTACACGCTTTAATTTTTTACGAGTATAGAAACTAAATATTGAGATTTTACCATAGACTAAAAAAAAAGATTTTACAGAAAGTTTTATTCATGGTTTATTTATTACTTTTTGAGTAAAAAAATGATTAGGAAGTTTAGAGTTTCTTGTTCTTAAATTTATATCTACATGAGGTTGCGCTCTTCTTTTTTTTTTTTTTTTTTTTTTTTTGGTCAGGCATGCCTATTTTCTTTGAGATAGGTGTGGCTTAGTCGAGATTGTGTTTTGCTATTACAATTTAATTTTTACTACTGTGATTAGTCTTGTTTCTGTGACATGATTTTGAGTGTTTTAGTCTTGTCTATGTGACATAGTTTTGAGTGCTTTAGTCTTGTTTGTGTGACATAATTTTGTTTTGTTATTTATTCTTCTTTGTTCTTCGATGACTCGTCATCAAATCACTATTAGTGGTTAGGAATAACAATTTCTCTATGACTGAAGGGGTTATTAGTAGTGCAATTATGTACCTTGTATAATAGTTCAATGCTCAAGCAATGAGGTTAAATGAACTTGTTGTAACATTTTTTACTGTTGTGTCTTCTGAGCAGTAGATGAAACTGAATAAAAGTGTTCTAAAGGTTATCTGTGGTGCTGCAATCTTTTTATCTGATTTTATTTTTAGTTTTTTTGGTCAAACGATCTGGGAATTAGGCGACTGATTATTTGGCTCATTTTTCTAATTATCAATCCCAATCATGTCTCTAACAGGGGAGATATCCTAATTGAATTGCAGACTATTATTTTAGTTGATTGGTATTGTTAAATCAGAAATTCGTTAATATTAATTGATGCTTGATAATTAATACTTTGAACGAAAATGGCTAAATAAATGTAATAAATTAAAATATTGAATAATAAAAGAAGAGAGAGATTTTTTTATGTATTTATAGTTAAATCTACATACTCCACGGGTAAGTATTATTTCTAAAATTTTTTTGTGTATACAATTTGTCAGAATTTTTATAAGTTAGAAATTTGGTCGTGCCTTGTATATTATTGTTACTACTATTTATAGGAGTAGGATTACATTTATTTCTTTAATGTTCTCTAGACAACAGTTATGAAACTTGGACATTCTCTACTTTTTATATATCTTTTAATAGGTGGGAAGTGTATATATAACTGTTCCTGATTGTCTTTAGATAAGTCTTATCTCTCCGTATTAACGATATCTCAAGAATGTTTCTGATTGTCTTAAACAATTTTAGTACCTTTAGTTTAAGTCTTAAATCTTCTAAGATATCCATTATAAGCTTTAGTTATTTCTTGTGATTGAATCAACATTTATAATTTTGGACTTAGGTGAAGCATTTGATTTCTTCTTCTCATCAATTGGATATATCATACTGATACTAATTATCTTTCTTGGATTGTGCCTTCATCCCTCTATTATTTAGGAAGGGAGAATAGTACTCATCTTTTATTTGAGACAATCTTGAGTATCTTAATCTATCAATGGTCGATTTAACCATAATAATATTTCACTTAACCAGTATTCTTCGAGAGGTATATGTTAAATCTGGATTCTTTAATGAGTGAGTTGAACTATTAGCTCATTAATTGAGGGATTTAATACACGTGACATGCAAATAAAGCCATATATTTATTGCTCGAAATATAGGTATAATAGATATTAATAAAATTACATAATTTATCAAAAAAAATGATTAGGATATTTGTTGACGCTGAAAAATGGTCAATACCAGCTTGCTAGATTGGCGATGTGAATAATAAGTTTAAATAAATAATTTAGAGAGACACACAAAATTTATAGTAGTTCACTCCCCTTGTCGCAATGTTAATGGAGCTACGTCTACTTCAGGTTTTTATTTCTCACGAGAATTATAAGAAAATTAGTTAAGTGTAAAAGTTTAAATTTCTAGAGAGAGAAACTAGAAACAGATGCTCTGACCATATGAGTACTTTTCAAAATGTGAAAAATGGGCTAGTGTTGTTCTCCTTTTATAGGTGAAGGAGTACCTATTAAATGTGAATAGAATAATTCAAAAAAGTATATAGAAATGTACATTTAGACTATTTTTTACGGTAGATGATGATCTAATTGTGAAAATTAACTTTTGAAGTTGATTGTCAATTTTTGGAGATTGAGTCCCGCGAGCAGGACCCGCTCCGAGTAAATTGTAGCTTTAATTCGTAACTCTCTTGAGAGTAATATTTTGAGTCAAAAAATTTAAAGTTGCGATTAGAGTGTGAGACATGACTTGATATATCATTGAAAATTCTTGGAAATTCAAGTTGAATCACGTCAATAGGATCAATATTGAGTAAGTTATGATCGTTTTACTGAAGGCTATTTTGGGCCCAACGCCCAGGTTGACATATGATGTGAACCTAGACGATGGTTGAGTTGGGAAACATGTCGAGGATGTACTTTTTGATGTCTAATTGATATTTTGACATCACTTAGTCGATTTTTATGTTTTGGCGAAGTTAGTCACTAGTTCTCGGAGATGTTGCTGTTTTGCGAAAATAGAAGACTCAAAACTCCCAATTTTTGAGTAAATAACTTTGCCAAAAAATGAAAATATGAAGTTGTGAATTTGAATCTTCTAACTTCATGACTCTCAGTTATTATTAAAAACTAGACGAACGGTCGAGACAAAATCAGAATCCGATAAGCAGAACCCAGCGCACCAGGCCATTTGTCAACCTGGGCGTTGGGTTCTTATTTCAGAGCTTCTGGGATGTCGTTCTGATACTTCCAAGGTTCAAGAACTTGAGGACAAGGTCTCCTACCCTGTTTTCGACCATTTTAGAAAGAATGCTCAAATCAGAATTGACATTTGAATGATCAAAACCAGCGCACCAGGTCAACCTCGGCACTGGGCTTAGTTGTGATACCCTTAGAATTGTAGTTTTCTCCCTAAGCTTACTTGTATCTTCATTATTTCTAATTGGAAAAAATACCCAAAATATTTTTTTTTTTTCAAAAAATTGATTAAAAATTACCCATGTTGACATATGTCAAGTGTTAACCTAGGTGCTAGGTCCAGTTTCAGGCCACTTGGAAGTTCTGTTTGGTCTCCTGAAAAATTAAAATCTTAATCTTTGATGAAAACAAAGAATATTCTCGGAAGAATTTTTGAAAAAACTCCTCAAAATTGGCCCAGGTTGACAAAATGTCAACATGGGCGTTGGGCCAGCTCCAGGTGTCACTTGTTTCCCCATTTTCATGAAGATGAAGAATATGCACGGGTCAGATTTTTGATATGATGCTTGAAAGTGGCCTAGGTTAACAAATTGTCAACGTGGGTGTTGGGTGCCTGGGCACCGGGTGCTCAAAAATGAAAGTTCTCCGAATCTAATTCTGATGCCTTAAATATATTCATGGTATTTCTAGTTCATGTCCCAGTGAAAAAATTGACCCGTTTTCACGAAGACTGTCCTGAAAACCAAAACCCTAGTTAGGTTGTCAACTTGGGTGCTAGGTGAAACCCTAAGCGCCCGGGTAAAATTTCAAGGTGTTGGTCCGTATATTTTTAGCTTCTAGGGCCTGGACTTGGATGCTTCATGTCTTCATGATACAAAATATTGAATTATAGTGAGTTGGAAACAACTTGGCAGGATCCAAATACCCACACCGGAGTTCTCGAAGTCAACTTGGGCGCATGGCTAGGGACTTCTCCCAAGTCGAATTGCTATGATTTGGGACTACTCAACTCCAGGATGTTTTCTTTCTTGCCACGTGTCAAAAATTAATGTTCACATCATCAAAACTACTTTTAGTGTAAACATTGCCCCCAAGTCAATCTATACTTGTGTGAGGTTGACTTAATGATGTGAACTAAGCCCGTTTCTCTCGAAACTACCAGGTTGACATCAATTTTAGTAATCTTGGACAATTATTTTTGTTCTTCAAGCATTCCTACTGGGAGTAGGATTTCATATCCTTATTCCCTCTTGAATATTGGAATTCAAAATTCTAAGTATAAAAAGAGAAGAGAAAAGATGACCATCTTTTCTTATCATTTATATTTTCCTTCAAGGTTGGTTGACAACTTTAGACTTCTTTTGCTGTTTAGTCAAAGGAGTATTCTTCAAAGTTTCACCTATTATCCCTTTCTCTTTATCCTTGCAAGGATTTGAGATTTCAGGATCTTTAGGATCAACTCTTCTGGAAGCATCTGTTGTTAGAGTTGTTTGCACATTAGGGATTCCTTTGGTCAGGGTTGTCATCACAGTTTCCATTCTTGTCATCTTCCCAAGTGGTATCTCATTAAACTAGTCCTAACAAGATAACATACTTTCAGTTAATTGAAGTTTTTTGGCCATAATAACCACAGGATCTGACTCATCAGGTTTATCCTTTCCTCCAGTATCATCGTCAATAGTCTTGTCTTGGTGATCATCCTTTGGTGTGTCCCGAGGATCATCTTTTGAGGTATCTTGAGAATCATCTTCAGCATCATCAGAGCTATTCTCTTCTGAATCATCATCTTCAAATACAAGAGCGTCTAGATCTGTGTCTTTGCCAAGTTGATCCTTGTGACGGCTGGTTGCTTCATTCTGAACTTTTGTATCTCTTGTCTTGGCATTTGGATCAGTGAAGACCAGACTTGTTTTGGGTGAGTACCATTATTGAGCGTAATCTTCAGATGGTATTACTGCTTCCTTCAACTCTCAATGAAAGCACCAAAATATTTACTGAGATTTTTAAAAAGCCAATTATAATAAATTAAAGCTGAAGAAATAAATAATTCAAAAAAAGAAATAAGAACAACACACAAAAATTTTACGTGGGTCGAACGTTAACGAGCTTTAGTACACGAGTCGGTGTTATTATGTATCTTAAGCTGGAAAAACCTTTAGGAATACAATGAGTATAAGTTCTCTTAGCTTGCGTGAGCAAATATTACAAGAGAGTTTAACCCTTAATCCAAAGGATTTGTTGGGTATTTATAGTGTTAAGAGAATTATACTTAGTTTCTCTTAATCCCTCTAATAGGGAGTTTACATGAAATTACATAATTTGGGATGTTTTCGTGAAGTTCAGCCCACGAAGAAGAAAATCTGCTGACTAGACATATTGAATATGATTGGATTTGTCAAAATCCTGTCCTATAATTGTGAGAAATTAATTATGAATTAATTGCTTGATTTTCATTTTAAATAGTTTTCCCTTTTAAATTGATACGATCTTCTGTTGAGATTTGAGGATCATTTACTTTTTTATTCTGTGCGCTTGAATAAAAAGGTAGACCAAACTCGTCTTCCAGGAACATGCTCTTTGGCCCTCTAGCATCACGATACTGGAGCTACTTCCAAATACAGACTGTTGTTGGCGGAAGCTCTTCTGGTCATAGAGCTAAGTTACATTCCTGAAAGGTCCTGTGTGACTTGGGCTTTACCCAAATTATCTTCTTTGGGACCCGCTGGGGGGCTTTTGATGCTGACCTGAAATCCACGTGTCTCTTGCTGGAAACACGGATAACATTAGTAAAATTCATAAATAAGACATAGTCATTATTTAGAATCCTAATTGATTAAATAAATCAACTAATTGAGACTACAAAACAATATTATCTCAGTTAGTGCAGGGACCATGGGCCTATGTATCCAAGCTTCGAATAAGTACATCCAAAATTTATCAAGTAAATTTCCTAACGTATTAATTCCTCCTGAATCCACTATAGATTCAAAATTGCAATCCTAATTACATAAAACGCTCTATATATCAAATATAGATACACTATAAATTATCCATTGTTATAATCTAAATAGTCAATAATCTTCTATAGACGGTTTACATTGAATAGGGAGAAATTTATCGTTTTACCCTTCAATATATTTTATTCTTAAAACACTTATTTAACTTGTAAATGATATTTCAGTAAACTAATATAATTACTAAAATGAGTGCTCTATCATTTATCGCGTTAAGCCAAGCTCTAAGGAAACAATTGTTTCACTTCTAATCGTTATAGAAGCTATAAATTTCATATATATGATTAACGCTCCCACTCAATTGCACTATCGAGTTTCATGTATAAATTTGTCATGTGTAAATTTTGTACACTGTGACATGTCTTACTTGGCACTTAAGAGAGTCTTGTGGACGAAAGTGTAAAGAGCAAAACAGAATATGAGTTTGATAGATTTTGCTGTCAAAAAATCAATTTTTATGATTAAGTATCACAAATTGTATAATTCAAGTAATTTTACTGCCAACATCCTTAAAAAATAGCTAGCTATCTAAAGATTAAATGTATAAAGCAAAATAACTGTCCCTCTTATCAAATAGAAGAGTAGTTGTAGATTGATAAATATATTCAAAATTATGAAAGTCAACTATATATTATTTTTACCTTCATATTCATTATGATTCTAATTAATGTGTTCAATAGTACAACTAACCAGATTTAAAAAAAATCGGTTCCTCCTAGTTTAGTTATATACAAAAATCTTTACAAAACTTATTTAATTTGATGAGAGAGTAACTTTTAAAATAACATTTCCTAAATACATTTAATGAAAATTAAGCAATGCATAATGATAATTAAGTACATACATGGCTGGTGAAATGACAATTAAAAGTCTCCAACCAGCTCAAGAGTACTTGTCCCAAGTTTCAACCCATGACTAGTTCAGTCGTCTCCTTCGTGAACAATGTTATTAAGTTTGATTCTACTGTTTGGGACATTTTGTCACACAAGTAATCATCGGCCTTGTTACAATCCGATACCTTATTTTCTTAAACAATGCTTGTTAAGTTAATACAAATGTAACTTTATTAATATTTTTCAATATAAATTTTAGTCACACACGTAATATTAATTTATTTACTAAAATTCTATAATGAAATTAAGATTTAGTAGTTATTATGACACAACGCTCAACCTTGAAAATGGTAAGATTTATGTTGGAGTTGTCGGTAGAAATCACCTTGTTGAAATTTTCAACTCTTCAAAAGTCTCTAAGGAGGCGCCTATCTAATATTTTCTCGAGGAATTATCTCATATGTTATTTTTCAACTTTTTTTTTTAAAAAAATTACAATTTGAATTATTTCGATAATTTCTATGTGTGTTGCTATGTGGATTTTGGTTGTTTCGTTGGTTGTTATGTGAATTTTCGTAAAAGTATAAAAAGAAAAAAAAAAAAAAACTACTTTAAAGTCTAAAAATAAAAATAAAAAAACTTTTTTTTTTTATTTCTCAAACTACATGTAACAATATTATATATAAATATATATACATATTATAAAAATCACACTAAACATAGCATTTGTCCAATATTACCAAAATATTATCATAGGTTTAAGGTTTAGAAGTTCTTTAAACATCATAAATTACTAGGGAATTTTACAAAAATACTGCTTTTGGACCAAAACTTTACAATTATACTGGGACACGGCAAAAACAACATTTTTACTGCCCCAGCCCAATTTCATTACTTTTGTACTGCCCAAGCCCAACAGCATAACATTTATACTGTGAACAGAAAAACACACGGGAAACAACCTTCTTCGTGTGTGGGGAGACGCCGGAGACGGAAATCACCAAGAAAAAACCATTAAATCCGGCAAGAATAAACAAAAGCAGTAAAATCGACGTCAATAAATAATCATGGCAAAACAACAGTAAAACAACACTAAAACAATCAAACAAAACAAAAGAAAAAAATGATTAAAAAAAACAAACAATCTGCTGCACAACCTCAACACCAGATGCAAAATCAACTATATTTGCAAGTCTATTCCTAGAAAATTATAAAAAAAAAAAACTACTAAAACAACACTGAAACAACACAAAAACAAATGAAGCAAATATAACTACTTAGAAAAATATAAAAGAAACACACACCTCAAAACTCTCTTGTGAGTGAGCTCGTCAAATATATTTATAGGAGAACCAAAAGAAAAAAACCACAAAAATAGCCAAAGAGAACGAAGAAGAAATGTATTTATAGCCTCCATCTTCCACACTCACAGACATAACCATCACAACAACACGAGAACACCCAGAAAATACCTATTAATTCCAGCGAGATGGAGCAAGGGCAGTGAAATCGGCATCAAATAAATAAATCATGAAAAACAACAGTAAAACAATACTAAAACAATACTAAAACAAATAAAACAATAAAAGAAAAAAATGATAAAAAATTAACTATGTTGTGCACATCCCCAATACTAAATGCACTATATTTGCAAGAAAGTTCTAGAAAATTAGAACAAAAAAAAACCCACACTAACTCTTATATTTTAAAAAAAAAACGTAACTAAGAACTTCAAAAAATTAAAAAAAAAAAAAAGAAGAAGCAAAGAAAAGAAGATGAAGAAGAAGAACTGAACATGAAAAAAAAATAAAAATCATGAAAAACAACAGTAAAACAATACTAAAACAATACTAAAACAAATAAAACAATAAAAGAAAAAAATGATCAAAAATTAACTATGTTGTGCACATCCTCAATACTAAATGCACTATATTTGCAAGAAAGATCTGGAAAATTAGAACAAAAAAAAACCACACTAACTCTTATATTTTCAAAAAAAACGTAACTAAGAACTTCAAAAAATTGAAAAAAAAAAAAAAAACAGAAGAAGAAAAGAAAAGAAGATGAAGAAGAAGAACTGAACATGAAAAAAAAAATAAAAAAGTTATATGTTGATGGAGAGAAATAGAGAGAACTTGAGGAAGTAGAGAGTGAAAAAAATGAAGAAGATGATGAATAGTAAGAGAGAATAATGGTATTGAGAGATTAGAGTGAAAGAAATAAATTTGAAATATTTTAGGTGACATATTTTTATCATCAATTTCAATTAAAAAATAATAAAAAAAAATATATGTCACTAAAGTGACAACACAAGTCACATCATACCTTTATACCTTTAAAATATAATATAATTTTAATTAAAAGAAAATTAAAAAAAAAAACAAGAAAAACCCCCCACTGCACACGTTTTTTAAGATTATAATATATATATATTTTATGTAAAAAGTTTGCAACTGCCAAAAAAAAAAAATTTGTTTTAAAAAAAAAACGTGGCAAAACTCTATCGTGACAAGTGGCAAGCATCAGCCCATTACATAATAAAGTTTGCAAGGCAGTAAACTGCCAAAAAAAAAAAAAACACAGTATAAAAGTTGATTCCAGCGTGTAACAGTATAAAAGAAAGAAATTGAGAAAAATCAGTAATGGGTGTAAATTTCCCAATTACTAATACATAAGCAATATGAGACACTTTATTAAAAAGAACGAGCAATATAAGACAAACACGTTATAAATTACTCACACGTCAATAATATAGAACAAATACACATACATTTTTTTTTAAATAAAATCACATAACACATAATATTTATCCAATTATTAACTTACAAAGTATTATTATTATTATTATTATTATTATTATTATTATTATTATTATTATTATTATGTGAAGTGGCATCAGGTAGAAGAAATTAAATGGGTTTGATGGACAGCCTCATAAATAAGATAAATACCACATTTATTAAGCTATTTGGCATTCTACCAATTAATTGTTAAGAGCTTAATTACTTTTATGTCCTCTGAATAAAATAAGTGAAGTTAAAACAAAAGATGCAAATGTCGATTTAGTTAATTAGAGAATACATCTCACTCTCAGAATCCAATTAATTAGTTAGTTAATTAGTTTTTACTAGGGTTAAGTTGTGACTTACTTAATTGTTGGTTGGTTATTCTTTTGAGTGTATTTTACTTCTTCTTTTATTGTTCTTCATTGTTCTATTTTCTTGTATTTCTTCTTGTGTATAAATAAGAGTACTTTTATTAACTACCAATTGCAATTATAGTGAATAACACTTTTAGGTGTGGCATAATTAACAATATTTTATAATAATTATTTTTTTTTTTAAAAGGAAAATCAAACTTTATTAACTTTCAAATTCAGTCACCAAAGTAAGTAACAATTCAGTTGGAATATTTTTCAAACTGAAAGTACAATCAGGGTAAAATAAAGACGCTCTTGCAAACTCATGACCGCTTAACAAAACAAAACGAAACATTACATAAATTAGCCAACATGGCTTTACATTCTTGAATGACACCACCAAAATGAGAAGCTAAAATAGTCGAGCTTCTTAATGCTTGGACAACCAACAAACAATCTGTCTCCACTCAAATAGAGCAAGGAGGTTAAGTTTTAATCCAACTCAACGCTTCCTGAAAGCTCAAAAGCTTTTGCAATAATCGGAGCAACATTGCCCAAATGTAATTTTGTGTGATTTTCCAGCAACAAGCCATTATGGTCTCAGACAACAAAAGCACAACCAAAACGATTATGTCCTTCGAAGATAGCTGCGTCCACATTGATCTTAATGCTATTAACCTGTGGTTTAAGCCAACGCTCTATCCCATCATAATGCTGAAGATTAAACCATGATGACTCAATTTGAGTTTTTTGAGCGTGCTGCCATTGATCAAGATAGCTCTTAGCAGAAGCTACTATTGTTGAAATATTAACTGATTTACATTGCCACACTAAATCGTTTCTTGCTCCCCAAATGACCCAGCATAGGGCAGCAACTAGGCATTGAAGATCTGTAGTCAAAGTCTTAAAAATAGTCACACACCAATCCAAAAATTCTCCGCTAGCAGTAGCCACCATTGTACCAATGCCGACTCTTTCCCATACTTCCTGAATCACTCTGCAAGTGATCAAACTGTGTTTTATAGACTCAAGAAACTCATCACACAAAGGGCAGCGAGGATTAACAACAACTCACTTAGTAGCAAGCTGAGCTAAAGTTGGTAGGCAGTTGGTTAAAGCCTTCCACATCAAATTCTTTACCTTTGGTGGCAGTTTCAAAGACCACAATGTCTTCTAAAACTCAGACGCTTCCACCTCATTGCACAAACCTTTCAACGATTGAATTAACTGGTAGGCACTTTTCACAGAGTACACACCAGTTCTTTAAACCAGTTCAATACATCACTTGACTAGTTTGAACACAGGGGGATCTGCATAATCAACCTATTATCCCTATCTTCAAACAGATCATCTAAAATTTCACTATCCCAGGAACATCTGTCAATGCTCATCAAGTTACACACCTTAGCTTGTTGGAGGGCAGGATGACACGAAGCCACAAAGGGCTGATTTTGATCAGGCTACCACTGCTCGTCTAGGACATTAATTGTAGAACCATTTCCAACACTCCAACGAACACCCGCACGGATAATAGCTTGAGCTTCCCAAACACTATGCCACACAAAGCTTGGATTATTTCTAAGAAATGTCGAAGAATAGCTTCCCTTAAGGAAATAACGAACTTTAAAGACTCGAGAAACAAGTGACTCAGGTCTTGTAAGAAAGCGCCAACCCTGTTTTCCCAATGGAGCCAAATCAAAATCACGAGGATTACGAAAACCCAGGCCCCCATTGTTTTTATTGTGACACATATGCTCCCAAGACATCCATGAGATTCTTTTATTGTCCCCCGAAGAACTTTTCCACTAAAATCTTGCCATTGTGCTTTCACTATCTCTACTAATCTCCATAGGTAGTAAGAACACATTCATAGTGTAACTAAGAAGAGCTTGTGCTACTGACTTGATCAACACTTCTTTACTAGCTCGTGATAATACTTTCGAATCCTAACCTTGAAGCTTTTTTTGAACCCAATCCTTAAAAAATCCCAGAACAACCGACTTGTTCCGACCCATAGTACTAGGGAGCCCCAGATACATACTCATGTCATTTTCTTGGGGAAATTGTAGTAGTGCATTAATATCATCCCTAATGTGACCCACAGTATTGGTGTTATAGAAAATAGATGATTTCCCCAAATTAACTTTCTGACCTGAAGCACTCTCAAATTGATGGAGGAGGTCTCTAACATGTGTAGTTTCTTGAAGAGTAGCTTTACAATATAAGTACTTGTCATCTGCGAATAACATGTGAGACACTTTTGGAGCGCCATTCACCACTTTACAACCATGGATCAATCCCTTCTCTTCATATCTTTTGATCAATGAAGATAAACCCTCCGCACAAATGATAAAGATATAAGGTGATAAATGATCACCTTGTCGAATTCCACGGGTAGAAGTAATCTACCACCATAAACCACCTTATAATTAGCCGAGCTAACACATTTCATCACCAACAAAATCTAGTTATCCACAAAACCAATTCTACGAAGGACCGATTCCAAAAAATTGAAATTATAAAAATATAAATCACATAAAAAATAAAATAGTATACATTATTTATTATTCAATTTACTAATTATCATCTAAAATATAACTTAAATTTTTATAAAAAAAATATACTAATATACTAAAAAATATAAACATAAATTATAAAATATTATTAAAAATATAACTAAAATATTAAACGAGCTCCCATTGGGGCAGAGAGTGTCATCCCCGATCTTGTCCTGTTTAACATTTAGAAATAAAAAAAATGATTCATGTCCACACCCTGTTCTCCATTTAGAGAGGGAATCTCCACTTGGAGCAGGTTCTCGCGAGTCTCATCCCCATATGGAAAATGTGCTTCCCTAGCCTCAACATTATCATAAAGTGTCCTAATATTATTAATGTAATTAAATGTTAAATCTTGCGTATTTTAATTTAGTAACTATTGTATAAATTATTTTTCTTTTGAGAGAGCAATGCTCATATCTATACATATTTAAAGAACATTATTATGTATTAGTGGTGTTTAGCACCACTTAGAGGTGACACTCTATGATTAATTAACAATATTCTTTAAAAATTATTATCTAGACTTAATATTTAATTGTATAAATAACGATATGACACCAAAAAAGCATCACACAACACTCATCTCTTTTAACATTTCTCATATTTATAGCAAAGATTTGAGATTGAGAGGACATTAAGGATTAACTAAATGAGATAAGACTTATTGATCCGTACTAGTAATGATGTATCTCTTTTGCTTCCTCCTCCAATTACCATCATTAATTAATTAATTAATTGTAATTAATTAAGTCCTTAATTAAATATATGTCGTTTAATTAATCATATACATATATATTATATTATATGTGGAAGGTAGCACCATAATAAAACCCACTTTGAATCTATTTGCTGGCAAACTAATTAAGAGCATTTTTGTTACCAAAGGGCACCAATAATTTGAGCACTTCTACTACTTTTCCTTATAAATTTATGGAGCACACACTTTTTCCTTTTAAAATAATAATATATATATATGTATATATATATTTTTGAGAAAAGAAAACCAACTTAATCATCTTATAGTGGTAGTTCATGACTTGGATTCAAATGTTTATATATAGGGGTGGTCATCCGATCCAATCCAACTTTTTTTTCTTCATCCGATCCAATCCAATTAGTAATTGGATTTGGAAAATCATCATCCGATCCAATCCAATTAGACCTCAAAATCCAATCCAATCCAATCCAATTACTTATTGGATTGGATCGGTTTTTTTAATTGGATATCTAATTACACACCTAAATTTCAATATTAGCTTAAAAATATAAAGAAAAATACGTAAAAAATTAAGTATTACTTTTTCTTTAAGTTTAATACTTCTTAAATATACTATTCTTACAAGTGTATTGTAGCTAAAAGTTTTAAATAATTAAAACAATAACATTTCTAAGTAATAAAATAGAACAAAACATCATGAAAATAAATACACTAAACAATCAAGTGTTACAAATTCAACATACAAAAATATCTAATAAAAATATAATAAATATTTATTATATTTTTCGATATTTTTTATTATATAAATAATTTTTTTAATATATATAAATATAATTGGATTAGATCGGTTTTTAATTGAATTTTGAGATTGACATCCAATAACCGATCCAATCCAATTAGAATCCAACTTTTAACATCCAATCCAATCCAATTGTAATTGGATATCCAACTTTTTGTAATTGGATTGGATTGGATCGGTTCGGTTCAATTGGATTGGATTGGATGATGCCCACCCCTATTTATATATACTGTTATTTAGAAAAATGATGTAGCATGACAAGTTGGCATCAACATGATATCAACACGTCTGATTCTGGGCATAAACGGGTTAGTTTTGTGCTTAAAGCCTACTTAGCCCATAGGACAAAAAAAAATCTCTTTTTAAAATTATACATATTTTTTTATTAATTTTAGAGTCTAAAAATATTTTTTTTTATGACCCACTAAATTTCAAAACCGACCATCATACTGGTCGACCTATTATGAATAATTACCTTGCTCATGTTGCTTGAAGTTAATATGTACTATATAGACAAAATATTAAATAATAATAATAATAAAAAAGAAATAGTTTTCAGTGTAGTAGTAGAAAGTGTTGTTGTAAATTTTAGAAAATTTGTATTCTAGTCGTCATATTTTAAGAAATAACATTTTTGAATTATATGATAATGCAATTATCAAATTTTATGATTGGTTTATCATAATATTTATTAATTTATTTATTAAAAAAATTGAATTATTAAATTTTTATAATTAATTTAATTTGAACCAAAATTTAGAGTGCAAGATCAACAATGCTACATTAATTAGTTAAAAAAAATTGCATGAAACCGAAAGATCAATTTGTTTATTTTATTTCTCTCCACAAATATTATAAGAGACTCAATGCATGAAAGCTACAAAATCCACTAATTAAGATCATTAATGGCTCTGCATGCAATTTTGATATGAGAAAAGCAATACCATATACATAAAATAATGCAATGAATTTATAAAATATTATTTCAAAATACATTTTATATATATATACCTCTCCACAAGCTCAATCTATTTAACAATGTTTTAATTTTTATTTGAGAAATATTATAAGGGTGCATATATAAGTATAATAATAATATTACACAATTTAGATCAATGTCATCATAAGATTAGTGGTACTCAACTACCAACCTTTTTCTTTTCTTCATATATTATTGTACCTAGACTATCCTCACTTGGCACCACTTGAATCACCATGACAAAGACATATAAATATATATATAATATATACATAAATATGTATGTTATACATGTACACAATCATTCAAATAGTGGATTTCTTTTTTTTTTTTGAAAACATTAAAATAGTGGAATTGATTTTACAGGAGTATTACATTCACTATCGTTAGTAAGGATGCACACCGGACAAAAAAATTAGTGGGGAATGCTCCTTCTATTTTTATTCCCGTTAAGAATTTTAATCTCTATTTTCGCTTATTCCTCATCGAGAATGAAGCAGAGAATCCCTTAATGGGAGCAGAAACAGGACGGGAAATCTCCTATAAAAAAATAAAATTTATAATAAAAATTTAAATATATAAGAATATTAAACTACAAAAAATTAAAATATTAGACATTAATTATAATTTAGTAAACTAATAATTATCCAAAAGATAATTTAAAATTCATAAAAAGAATACTAATATACTAAAAAAATACAAACATAAATTATAAATTATAAAATATTATTAGAAATATAAAATAAAATACTACACGGGTCTTGTCAGGACGGAGAGTGTGATTCTCTTCCCCGCCCTATTTAACATTCAGGGACGAAAAATATAAAAAAAAAAAAAGCTTAAAAATATAAATTTTTTAAAAAAAATAATATTTTATATAATTATCATTTTTTTAAATCCACTTAATGACTAGTGGGCTTCAAAAATAAAATCCAATATCTATTTACCTTCCCATATTTAATAATAACAAAAAAAACAAATACATAAAGTTGAAAAATATATCTTTTTTTTATATCTATTAATCAAAAATACCTTTATATTATATTTCATTAAAATGTACTTACTTTTGTGAGTAGTTTGTCCAATATACTTTTACTTTCCATTTAAATTTAGTACATAATTTACATTAATCTAAGGGGTATAATATGGACATCATCTATAAAAGTGGGTATATCTTAAAAAATATAAAAAATAAAGATAAAAATTAAAACATGCAAAACAAAATAAGTATGCAATGTAATTTTCTCGTGAATAACACGAGAATCATTCGTGATCTATATAGTAAGTTATTGTTACGTGCCTCTCGAAAGCCAACTGTGCCACTTTGATCAAATCAGTTGGTCTCACTCTCTCTGTATATGCAATGCAAACGATAAAATTTTTGAAAAAAATGGCGTCCAAGATTGATGAAATGATCAGGGACTTTTTGTGGTGAGGTGATAAAGGTAATATGGGCTTAGATCTGAAGGCTTGGGACAAATTGTGCCTTCCCAAATCTAGAGGGGGGCTAGGACTTCAAAAAGTGGTGGAGATGAATAAAACTTTTATGGCTAAGTGGGATTGGCTGCTGATCAATGAAAATCAATCGCTTTGTTGCAGGGTTCTTAGAGCCAAATATATGAAAGATACACTTTTTGAATTGCTCCAATAAGAATTCAGATTCCTGGTTTTGGAATATAATGTTGTCAAAGCTCAAGATGTCTTAAAGAAAAGTGCATGCAAGCTTATTAACGATGGGAAAGATACAAATATTTGGGAAGACCCGTGGGTATCCCATGAAAAAGAGTTCATTCCAAGACCAGCTACCAATCATCCTAATGATGTACGAAATGTTTCTGATATGTTGTTAGGTGATGGTGATTGGGACATTAATAAACTTTATTCTCTTTTTGACTTTAAAATAGTTCGTAATATTTTGAAGGGGAAAACCGAGTGGTCAGGAAAAGATTGGTGGATTTAGACCAAAGAGCAATCCGGCAAGTTCTCAAGTAAGTCTGCGTACGTGGTCCAAGCCCTGGATCGTGCTTCTCCGTCGGTCGTGGCACCTTCCCTTTGGAGTAGATTGTGGAATAGTAAAGTGCTAGAGTGCCATAAGTTTTTGTGGTGGTGTATCATCTGGATGTGCTTCCTATTCGCGCTCTTTTAGCAAAGAGAATGCACATCGATGATGCTTCCTGTCCAGTTTGTGGGATGGGAGGAGAATCCATGGAACACCTCTTTCTCCATTGTAACTTAGCTTTTCATTTGTGGAGATCTTCCCCATGGGAGATTTGACTAATTTTTGGTTTTGGTGGTTGTAATGGGATTGGGTTAAATTTCTGTGGGGTCTAAAAGCAAAGGGTGTTAATGTGGATGAGATTTTCCTCTATGCTTTGGTAGTGGTGGATACGATTGGTGGGCCTAAAACGATAAGATACATAACAATAATCTGAATAGCATCACACATTATATTGACTTTATTACTCACTGTTATGCAGATTATGGATCTTGTTTATTCCCTCCCCCGTCTGCTACTGTTACGCTCGCTTGGTCTCCTCCTCCTAAAGACTGGTTAAAGATTAACTGTGATGTTAATGTAGGGAATGAGACTATGTGTGTGGTGGCTTTGGCTAGAGACTTTCTGGGAAAAGTTTTGTGGATTGCTACTGATATTTTAGAATTCACTGATCTCCTTATCGGTAAAGTTACAGCGTGCTTACTACGACAGACCTTTTGAAGTATCATTATGTGATTATTGAGAGATACTCTGAGATTGTTATTAATTCCTTAAAGGGGACTTCCTTTGACTAGTGAATTGATAATTACATACACCATTGTAATAGGCTTTCTTCTTTGTTGTGGGTTGTAATTTTCCTTTCATTTCGAGTCTGTGTAATTTTGCGGTGCATAATGTGGTTAATTGGGCTTTTGCTCATAACTTAACTGCTATGGTAGAGATATCTACTATTCCGGAATACATTATTTGTAATGACCGTGATGTCTAGTTTTCATATCTATTGATGTAGCTTTAAAAAGAAAGTATTATTGTTACGTGCATTGTATGTATATTTAATTATATTATTAATTTTATTTTTGTTATGTGTATTTTTAAAATTTTATAAATTAAAAGAAATCACTTATTAATTTTTTTTTTTAAAAAAATAATATTTAAAGTTTTAAAAATTAAAAAAAAATGAATATAACATTTAAGTATTTTAAAATTATACATACTCTCAATATTAAAAATAATATAGTAATATTTATATATATTTAACTTAATTTAAACTTAATATAAATTCAATTAGCTTAAAATAAATAATATTAATATTTAAAATTAATCCTACTAACACTATTAAATTTAAGGGTAAATACCATTTTAGACCATGTGTTTTGTAAAAGTTACCAATTTGACCATCTGTTTTGTTAAATGACAAAATGGACCCTATATTTTCCAAAATGGTAAAAATGGGACTCTGACCTCAATTTTCAATAATTTCATTTTTCGATATAACTAACTTTAAAACAGAAAATGTAACCAGTTTTGTCATAACATCTCTAGATCAAATTATTATTAAGTTTTATTTTGATAAAAAATAAGTTTAGGATCCTATTTGTACAATTTTAGAAAATACATGGTCTATTTTGTTATTTAACAAAACAAAGGTCTAATTGGTAATTTTTGCAAAATATAGGGTCAAAAATAGTATTTATCCTAAATTTAACGAAATATTTTGCTAAACTAACAAAAACTGTAAGATAACTACATTTTATATGTATAAAGATATTATTTGGTTGGTTTTTTTTTATGGGTAAATACTATTTTAGACCCTGTGTTTTGCAAAAGTTACCAATTGGACCATCTGTTTTGTTAAATGACAAAACAGACCCCATATTTTCTAAAATGGTAAAAATATGACATTGAGCTCAATTTTCAGCAATTTTATTTTTTAATATAACTAACTTTAAGACAATATTTCTAACATGAACAGATACAGAAAATGTAACCAGTTTTATCATAACATCTCTAGATAAGATTATTATTAAATTTTATTTTGACAAAAAATCAGTTCGGGGTCCTATATGTACAATTTTAAAAAATACAGGGTCCATTTTATTATTTAATAAAACAGAGAGTCGAATTAATAATTTTTACAAAATACAAAGTCCAAAATAATATTTACCTTTTTTATTATTTATTTATTTTTCTTATACATAAGCAAATATAAACTTATGATATTAATTTTGCCCACACACCCAAAAAAAAAAGAAAAAGAAAAAAAGATATTATGGTCATATAGGGGGCAAGAAAGCCTAAGTGACCCTTTGGTAAAAGCAATGGAAAAGCTAATTAAGTGTATGAGATTAATTATATTTATATATTAACATATATTATAAGCTTGTATGGATATAATAATTTTATATATAGTACTAGGGAAGGTCTACACATGAGTGGCTATATACCTACCAACCTAATTATATATACATTTTTCTTCCATTTGTTATCTTTTGCTTATTGTATTCCATACATAGTACACTCAAGAATAATTAAATAAATTAAAACGAAATTAGTACAAATATGGTATAAAAGCCTTCATCTATGGGAATACCAAAAATGGAAAATTAATTAACAAAAAGAATGAAAAAAAAAATTGTATTTTTATTCTACTTACTATTTAATTTGTAAATGTAGCTAGTACTAGTTATAAGTTTCTTAATGCTATAACATTCTCATAAGTATATTTTTTTTAGCATATGATATTATTCTAATATCACTTCAGAAAATTAAAAAAAAAAACATGCATTAAAAAATTAAACTTAGTGTATGATGACTTTTTTTTTAACAAATTATATTTATGTAGATTATTATGACCTATCACCTACTGTTTTCAAAATCAGTAAATTATGTTGTATATATATATATATATTGAGTTTAATATATTTTGAGAGCAAATCATAATTTTATTTTTAATTAAATAGTACCCATGTGCTTGCTTTCACGTGATTACATCAAAACCTTATATATATAATTACTAATTAAGTACAGCTTTTTTCATAAACATTCTTTTCTAGTACATTGTACTTATCAATTTGTATATATATATTTTATGTAAATAATTTTTATTAGCTCTAAAATATATGTATAAATAACACTCTTGAATTAATAGATGAATATATATATATATATAGTACCATTAATATTAGAAAATATTACAAAAAAAGGAGAGTTTTCTTGTTTTGTTTTTGTTTTAATACATAAATTTAACAAGTATTGAATTAGTGATCCAATTATAACTATACCATATATATAATTGCCTAGTTTTAACTAAAAACCTTAAAAGAAGCATAAACTTTTAAGAATGCTTCAAAAAGAGGGTACAAATAAGGAAACAAAATAAAATAAAAAAATCCATTTAAAAAAAAAATAAAATAAAAAAGCATCCTATATGCTATAATATAAATATATATATATATATATTTTACAGCATATTATCTTATTGAAAGCAAGTTGCCAATATAATATATAAAATATATGAAGAAAAAAAAACAGCAAAATGGTCCCCAACCTAATATGATCTTCATCCAAATTAAATATCACTATATATAAAAACAAAGAATATAAACAACAAACAACAAAAGGGTTTTCTTTAATTCTCTTGAGAGACTTAATTATATAACAATTTAAAAGGAATTGAAAAAAAGTAATGATATTAACAAAAGAATTTAATAACTCAGTTCACCTTCATAATAAGCTAACCAAAATTTTCATCAACTACTCTAATTATTGTGACAAGTAGGTTGTATATATATATATTAATAAGTACTTCAATAATACATATATAATAATTATCTAAACCAATAGAAAACAATACATACATACACAACATATATATATATATATATATATATATATAGAAATATGTGAGTATTCAATTGTTACATGACCTATTATACTAATAACAATTTTATTTTTAAACTTAAATTAATTATACTTAAAATAAATTAATTTCTTAATTAAAATGTTTAATAAAACTTTTTTAGAAATTAATATTTATAACTTTTAATTTATTTTAAATTTAAAGAAATAAATAAAATCAGGTTAGTATCAGATTAATTACAAGTAATTTATTAATTATTTTCAGTACATTTTAAATTAATTACAATCGTCTAATAATTAATGATTCAAGAACTAAAAGTAAATGTAATTATCATAGTATTTGATGTAACATTGAAACTTACTATATATATAAATTTACATATATACTTCAATCTCTATGTTACACTTCTTCTTCAATTATTTATAATATCTCATCCCATTTATTAATTATTACTTCTCCATCATCTTCATTTTTAAAGAGAAATACTTAAATATATTAATACTTATATTATTATTAATATAATTAAATATTAAATTTTATATAATGAAATATCACTAATTATTTACAAAATATTACTTCTAGATAGTACTAAACACCACTGATACTTTATAACAATGCTCGTATAATAATAACAAACATTATAAACACATAAGAGAAAAACTATTTTTTCTAATATTGTTGTATTACTAATTATGCCAAAGCTATTCCCAATTCTCTATGTGCTTAATTAGATTATTATCATATTTAAGGTGAAATTAATGATTAAAAAGTGATTTAAATTATATGATGAGTTGGGAGGCAAGGGCACGTGTCATGGGGTAATGGGTGAAAGTGAAAGTGAAAGTGAAAGTGAGTATATAATATCTATAATGTGTACTATATATATATGTATATGCAATGCATGTAATCTACCAATGTAATGTGGTTGGGATGACAAAAGAAATAGAGTGAGAGTGAGACCATAGCACGTGTCATGGTCTTATGTCTTCTTAAACTACATATACCATCATCAAATTCAAATCATATCATATTATATAATAGAGAGAATGAGAATGAATTTTGTCCCCTTTTGTATGAAAAACCAAATGCATTTTGTTATGTATTATAATTTTTTATATATATATATATTTAGATTATAGTGGAATGGACCCTAGTTTCAGTTTGATGTAATTTAGTTTTTAATCGGCCGTTAAATTAATTTAGTTTTAATTTGTTGTAGACACAACCTCAAACTAGAACAAAACACACAATATAAATTCGATAGAATTGATCAACAATCAATAACTAAAAACAGAACTGGTTCGATCAAGAAATCAATAACCAAAAGAGAGATAAAAATAAAGAACACAAACACATACTCTAATCCACAGTCGAAACCAACCTCAACGGCTCTTCAATCTCTTTATACAACTTGTTTCAAATTCTGTACAGTCATAGGTTCTAAGAATTTAACACTCAACAATGGACATTGTTCTCACTAAGCTCTCTCTCTGTTTCTAACTCTGGCATTTACAATTATGGGAATATAATGAATTAGCAAAAGGGGAGGAGAACCTTAAATACTAAGTGGGTCGAGATAGAAAAGTCCAGCTCTAAAATATTGAGTCCTAACTGTTATTTCTGTTATAGGTCCATTTAGTCGTTTGAGTCCAATAGCATTTTACCAACTATAACAATCATCCACCTTGGTAAACATGCTTGAGATTTAGCATCTTGAGCTGGTTCAATTTGAAATATCAGCAGCTAAATATGTTGAACAAGCTTAAACAATGTCTAAACTTGCTTTAAAGGACATACTTAGTAAACATGTCTGTTGCATTGTCCTTTGTTTCTTCTCCACTTGAATTTTATTTCTACCAATGGCATCTCTGATGAAGTGAAGTTTAATGTCTATGTGTTTAGACCTCTCATAAAACATCGAATTTTTAATCTATTGCAGGACACTGTGATTGTCACATAGCACAATAATTTTCTCTGAATTGTAACCCAATTTCTGTGAATCCCCTCAACCATATGGCTTCTTTGATTGCTTCTATAGCAGCTATATACTTAGCCTCTGTACTTAATAATGCCACCACCTTTTTGGAGGTTTGACTCCCAAACTGATGCATCCACCCAATGCTTTAAATGCATAACCTATCAATGATCTAATTGTCTCTAAACTCCCAACATTATTTGAGTCCACATACCCTTCAATCTTAGTTTTGTAATATGTGTCTGCATTGTTCATTAATCCAAGGTCCAGGGCGCCTTTGGTATACCTCATTATTTATTTAAGAGCCTTCCAATATTCAAATCCTAGATCTAAAATGAATTTGCCAGTAACTATTGAGTACATTAAGCTTCCAATACATGAAGCATAGGGTATTCTGTCCATTTCCTCTCTTTCTTCCCCGTGCTTGTTATTGTGATAGCTTGAAATGTGGTGCAAGAGGTGTTGTAATAGATCTAACTATTTTGTCATGTTTAACCTGTTCAGAACCTTTTCAAGGTAGCTTTTCTGAGATGAGAACAAGTGCTTTGGTCTTGTTCTTATTATGGCAATTCTCAAAATTCTCTTATCAACACCTAAGTCTTTCATTTTAAACTCTGAGCTTAATTGTTCCTTGAGTTTTCTAATTTTTAATCTATCCTTGCCTATTATCAAAATGTCATCTACATATAATAGAATGTATAGGTTGTTGGTATAGTAGACACATGGATCATAGTTGCTCCTTGTATAGCCTATGTGAGTCATAAGCTCATTGAACCATAGGTTCCACTATCTTGGTGCCTGCTTGAGGCCATATAAAGATTTCTACAAAAAGACACACCTTGATTGAGACTGCTGCTCTTGAACCCTTCTAGTTCAAGTGTTTAACCATGTATATTTTCTCTCAAGCCTTCCATGCAAGAAGGCTGTCTTACATCCATTTGATCCATATCCATATCATACTTGGAAACCTTGGTCATGATTACTCGAATGGATATTTGTTTCACAACTAGTAAGAAAATATATGTGAAATCTATACCTTCTCTCTGATTGAATCCCTTAGCTAGAAGCCTTGCCTTGTACCTGATTGGTTCACCTGGTAATCCCTCATTGTGTTTGAAAATCCACTTGTAGCCTATAAATTTCTGTCCTTGTGGCTTTCTCACTTTTATCCAAGTCTTTTTCTTGATCAATGAAGTCATTTCTTCATTGATAGCCTGAGTCCATTTATCAATATCACTGCTATTCATAGCCTCTTAGTAGATTGCTGATTCAGTACCGACAATCTCTTCAAAAGTGTTCAAGGCAAATGATGTGTAATCAGCATATCTATGTCTATTTAGAGGTTTGATTTCTCTTATGTCTCTTTGTAGACAATTGATAGATGTCAAGCTCAGTCTGCCCTATGTCATCACTAGAAATAACCTGATTGTCATCTTCATTGTCTTATGTGTGACCTGATGCAATGGTTTCTTCAAATTCTACTGGTAGGTTTCTCTATAACCTAGTATCACCGGTCTTATTTGCATTATTTGTATCCATCTATGTCATAGCCATCTGGTCTTCTTTGAACACCACATCTCTACTGATGATATATTTCTTGTGTCCCTCCTTTAAACACCATAATATGTAGCCTTTTACTTTATTGGGATAACCCAAGAACATGCATTTCAGGGCCCTTGGGTGGAGTTTTTATTGCCTTATGTGAACAAAATCAAGACAACCAAACACTCTTAAATGGTCTAGCTTAGGTGGATTTCCTGTCCACAATTCTTGTGGAGTTTTCAAATAAATAATAGTGGATGGACACCTATTTATGAGATAACATGTTATCTTTACTGCCTCTCTCCAATACTTTTGTCTAAGTTTGCTCCTTTTAGCATACACCTGACACTCTCAATAATGTCCTATTCATCCTCTCAGCAAGACCATTTTGCTGAGGGATTTTGGAAACTATTTTGTGTCTAGAAATGTCCTTCTTGTCACAGTAAGCATTGAATAAGCCTGAGCGAATTTCAATTCCATTGTCTGTTCTCAATTTTTCGACCTTCTTCCTTGTTTGAGTCTCAACTAGTTTCTTCCGTTTGATAAAAGTTTCAAAGGCCTCATCTTTTATTATTAAAAGAAATACCTAAACTTTCCTGGAGAAGTCATCCACAATACTTAGGAAATAATTGGCACCACCTAGTGACTGAACCCTTGAAGCTTCCCATAAATCTGAATGCACACATTGTTAGAAATTATTTTACCAGGATCTAGATTTACTAACAAGTATGTTGGATTAACAACCTAATATGAATTCTAAAACAATGAAAATAAACACATATAAAGTTAGAAAACCTTACAGTGGGTGCAGCGGAATAATATGACTCCTTCCGTTCAGATCTCTAGCCCTTGATTCCTTTCTGTAGCAGAGCATCACCAAGATCTGAACTTGGATTGTAAAGCCCGCTTAGTTAATTTGGAAATTAGCAGTTGTTTATGTTTAATCATGGAATTATTTATAGCTATTTAAATAATTTACTACTGTTATTTACGGAATTCAGAAATGCATGATTATGTCATCAGTAGCTTTATATTTCGCATTTCCGGTGTCCGGTGTTTTGGAACTCGGCGTTTGGCTCAGTAGAAATCACAACTTAGTATGTTAGTATTTTGGGGACGGGTTTTAGACATTGGGAATGTCGGGAATGGCCGGGAATTTAGAATGTCCCAAAAATACCCCTTTAGTATGATTTATGTGATTTTTTGGTGAAGGGGCAAAATGGTCTTTTTGCCCCATTAGTGTTTTGTCTTATATGATTTAATAAATGGATTAAATGTTTATTTTTAAATAATAATTGTGGCTGAAATAAAGTGTTATATGCATTAAAATCCATTTTCTCCTTCATTTGAACACTTAGTCAAAATTAGAAATTCATTTCCAAAAATCACACACTCAAACTCTCTCTCTCTCTTTCGGCCAAGCTTTGAGCAGCAAGGAGGGGGTGTTTTTCCTTTGATTTTGGCTGGTTATTCATCATCTTTTAAGGTCCATTGCAAGCTAGGTTGGTTCATGTCTCTCCTTCTTTAATTTCTTGAAAAATATGATGAAAAATGATGATGCATGCATGAGTTTTTAGTTGATTTTGCTGCTGTGTTTTTGTGGTTAATTTGTGTGATTCAAAGCATGATTATTGATGTTGATTGAGCTGTGTTGAAAGCATATTAGTTAGGTTGTTCAAGCTTGTAGTTTTTATGTGAAAAAGTTATGAATTTTGAAAGAAATGTTATATTTTGTTTCTGTGAATTGCTGGATGTTCTTGTATGTTTTCAGAGGTGTTATTATGCTTAGTTAAGTAGAATTAACTAGGCTAGGATGCATGTTAGTGGATTTAACCAAGTTTGAGTTTTTGAACTCAAAGCTTGGTCTTTAATGGTGAATTTTGTATATGTGCTTTCTGGGTGATTTTGAGGCTTTGGATTTGTTCTAGGGATAGTTTAGAACAGGTCTGGAAAGTTTGGGACCAATTGGGGTTGAATTGGTCGAGTTATGGGATTTTTAGTTGGCTGCCTGCGAGGAACCGGAATTCCGGTTGTGCATCCGGAATTCCGGATGGGGGTCCTGAATTTCCCAGAACCGGAATTCCGGTTGGGCAACCGGTCTTCCGGTTGGGGGATTTTTCAGAACCCTAGTTTTCCTCGTTTTTAGGTTTTTAGGGGTATTGCATGCTTTTTATCGATAGGGAAACTTTTAGTTCCAAGTTTTAGTCCCCGGGAAGTGATTTAGCGTGTCACTTATAGCGTTGTGATTTTTATGGTTTAGGAGCCGATGTCCGCCGCTCGGCTTCGATTCCGGTCGGGTTGACCGCACACCCGAAATCGGAATCCAGGTAAGATTAGTATAACAGTATGCATATGTAGATTACATGTTTAGCGTGCATGTAGGAAGATTGCTAGATTACATTAGTTATGTATTTAGGCTTCGAACCATCCAACCCTGTCACGTCGGTACAGGCTGGAGTATGACCGACGGCGGAGTATGACCGGTTCGACCGATCAGCCGACACTTGGTTGGTGGTTCGGTGCTATTGACCTATCCCGTCGGTACAGCCGGAGTATGACCAAGCGGCGGAGTATGACCGGTTCGACCGATCAGGAGGATACTTGTCAATAGTACCGTCCCCTGAACGTTCAAAACTCAGTACCATGTTGGACATGGCAGTAGTGCTCAGTACCATGTTGGACATGGCAGTAGCGGGACTCAGTATCGTGTTGGACACGGCAGTCAGTTTTATGTATGATATTATTATGCTTTTCTTGCCGAGTCCGTCGACTCACGGTTTATGTTCATGTGTAGGTAAAGGCAAGGTCATAGCCGATGGACCGTGAGCGAGCTTATGAGATTGTACATGTCGGGGCGGTTAGGCCTGGAGCGTACGATCCTCGGGACAGCAAGGCTGAGATTTTTGTAACTGTCGTTAGACGACTTTATTTTGATGTAAAAGTTAAACAGTTAAAACGTTTGTAAATGATTTTATAAATCGGGATCCCGAGACTTTTATAATATGGTTTATAAGTTTAATTAAAAAGCAAAATTTTAATTAATCACGTTTTTCCATAAACCTCGTTGATTAGCAACGAGCTGCACAGTACGTTTAAAAATCACGTAATACGCCTAAATTAGTTAGGGTGTTACATGGATCTTCTTTTCTCCTTTTTTGATGCAGAAATTCCATAGTCTTCCATACTATGATTGAGATACCACTTGATGTGTGTGGGCACTACTCATCTCACAAGGATTTCGAAATTTCTCTCTATTTTTCTCTCTTAATTTCGTGGCTGATCATCCATACAAGAGAAGAGAGCAATGTTGCTTTTATATAGGGAAAAGGGAGAGCACAACTTTCCAAATAAAACAGTTTCCTCTTTTACTGTGTAATTGATTAACTGCCTTATTTAGTGTGATCCACCACTTTCCTATTATAGCTAGGCTTTGATTAGCAATTACATGGCAATTAAAATTGAAAATAATAATTGGGAAACACACAAAGAGGTGCCGTCCATAGAGGGAATATGGGCCTCACTTGGATTTTGCAGTTTCCTCAATTTTATTTCAATTTTTCCAAAAATGCCATTTTTCCAATTCTAATCATTTAAATGCCAAAACTAATTATTTAATAACTAAAATAGATTATTAAATAATATTGTCATTTAAAATAATTATTAATTAGACATACAAAGTCTCTTAATTAATAATTAAACCTAGAAATCCTTTTTTTTTTACGATTTCATCCTTAAATTGTGAGAATTCATAAAGTAGACATAGTCTAACTTTTAGAATTATAATTGATTAATTAAAATCAATTAACTGAGTCTTACAAGCAGTATGGCCTCAACTAGTATGGGGACCATGGGTCTATATAACCGAGCTTCCAATAAGTCGAACCGAATTTACCAAGTAAATTCCCTAACTTATTAATTCCTCATTGAATCCACACTTAGAACTTGGAATTGCACTCTCAGTCATATAGAAACGCTCTATATGTTCCACGATATAGACACGTCATCAGTTATCCATTGTTATAACCCTAATGTGATCAATGATCCTCTATATAGATGATTTACACTGTACAGGATTAAATTACCGTAACACCCTACAATGTATTTTATCCTTAAAACACTTAACCCTGTATAAATGATATTTCACCTAAGTGAAATGAGATCTCCACCATTTATCTTCGTTTGGTTAAGCTCGAAGGAAATCATCCTTTACTTCTATTTGCCAAATAGAAGCTATAGATTCCATATTTATGTTAGCGCTCCCCCACTCAATTGTATTACCGTGTTCCCAAAATGTACGTATTACCCTGATACAAAACTGGGCTTAACTAACAAATCAAAGAACACGAGTAATACTCTTGAAATTGAGCCTAACCATATCAGGATTTCGATCATGTGATCTAGGATCAACTTATGATATTGAATTGAATAGATATTTACGGTAAGTTTCAAAATCTAATTCAAAGTTCAATATCGGTCCATTCCGATGTATACTCCATACATCCGATACTGGTAAACTTTGCCAATGTCCTGGAAAGGACATAACACTTTTCCAAGGTGTAAGAATACCTATCGCTGATTATACCATGTCAGTCTAAATCCAGTGTTCTGACAAATCAGGGAATCAACTTTTGAACATATAATAAAGATTATATTCCACTGTGCTGACAACACTATAATCTTTAACCAACTCATATGTTCTGGACTTAAAAAGAATTCATACATTATATACATATAATCATGAAATAAATCATGTGAACCATGTAACATAAAATGTTATTTCCGATCTTTATTAATGAGTAAATCTGATTATATGAAATGAGTTTTATTTAGGGCATAAAACCCAACAAACTCCCACTTGCACTAATATAAAACAAAAAGTGCATTTCAAATAATCATTAACACCTTGATATACCAATCAAGTGTAATAGTAGTATACTCCTCGTAATGGGATCTGACAGGTTGAATTAAACACAACCTCTTCTACACCATTACTCTTCCTTAATCACAAAATCCTTGATAATGTGAAATTCCTCTCTATATGTCTACTCTTTTGGGATACTGGATTCTATACTTTTGGGCAACTACTCTTTTGTTATACAGGCAGTAACCCTAGTAGTTAAGGCAAGTTGGAACACTGCCACAAATGTATAGAACTTTCCTTAGACTGAAAAAGTATCTTTCCTGCAACTTTTAACATTCAGTCTCTTTCTGGTAGACCAAGAGATTTCAGATAGGTTTTTACACTTCTCCAAAATCACTACTCCACCCCCAAAGTAATCACCATCTCATCAGCTGACTTTCTAGCACACAGGCAAGTCTCGAATTCTGATGTGGTGTAGTCTAAGAGTTTTAAACAAACACCCTTATTGACTAACATATAGTTCCTCTTCTTAATCTTAAGATTTACTTGATTGTCTTCCAATGTTCTTCTCCTGGATTAATCTGATACCTACTCATTACTCCCACTCAACAGCAGGTGTCTGGTCTAAGGCATACTAAAGCATATCTGAGACCTCTCACTGTTGATTTAAGAAATTCTTTCATGGCTTTATCTTTTCTGGAATAGTTGAAACTTTTCCTTAGATAAATCAAATCTATATCTAAGAAGTTGTGAAGCTTCTATAGATTTCCATTGGAAAGAAAATGCATCAGCATCTCATGCTTGCATTAGAGTAAGTAATTTCCAGGTATACCACAAGCCATAGGTTTAGATAAACTCAAACCTATAATACTAGGAACAGGAAGTTTTGTTAAGTCCATTGAATAGACTTATTCACGAAAATTTCCTTTCATGTCCTTGTAATAGAAAACTTTAGGTTACTCCATGTGAATGGATCAAACCATAGTTCTATTGGCTTTCTTCTTAGTTTCTTATCTTGACAATCCATTACTTGTTTAAACTCACAATGGATTTTAATCACTAGTGTCTTCCAAGATATAAGAAGGTGAGTTCCTAGAAACTCTCCCACTACAACAAGGTACCGTGAACTATGTCAAAGAAAACTAAATGGTATAGACCTCTCAGTTGTGTTAAGACAACAGAGGCAGTGAGATCATCTTATAAAATAAGATGATAGAACACTTATGGAATCAAGAAAAAAAAATATCTCCATTATTTGCTACTTTATTTTCAGACTTAGTCATTTTCTTAGAAA
Source organism: Cannabis sativa (assembly GCF_029168945.1). Lineage (NCBI taxonomy): Eukaryota > Viridiplantae > Streptophyta > Magnoliopsida > Rosales > Cannabaceae > Cannabis > Cannabis sativa. The sequence goes on from NC_083607.1 coordinate 58,697,787, forward strand.
AGTAGTATTTGTTTAAACAAACACTTTCTTGTCTAATGACTATGGGATGCTCCACCCCTAATCACTTAGAATAGCTGACAAACATGCAAACCAAGGTTAGCAGTTCTAGCTTTTCTTAAGTTTCGATTAGGTCATCCATGAATCTAGTAATGATTTACATTAAGTATACAACCATTACATCATTCTGAAATTTTATTTCCATAGAAGGATTTAGGCAACGACTAGTAACTGATCATCAATATGCAACTCGAATTTCTGGGGAGGTAAGTTTGGATATTATTCAAAATCAAATTAATGATCTTTGAACTGCATATCTACTAACTTTTTCTCCACCCCTATCAGTTCGCAAGATCTTTAACCACTTACCATTGCTAGAAATTCATGAAATTTTTCAAACATTTCAAATTTCCTTTGCATAAGATAAAATCTAGAGTGATCGTTTTAAGAATACAACGAAAACTCATATCCACCCCTGAATGTACATCCATCTGCGAATGAGATGAAATTACTTTCAGTGGATATAGGCATATTAACTCTTTGCAGAGAATGATCTTGTCAAAACCACTATGAACAAGATACAAATGCCTTAGATTTATAAAATATGTGGTTGTATCTTTTGATGACTTAAGTTACATCAACATCAAAGAGTTCTTAGAATAGTGCAAGTGGATTCTGGTCACAGAATACTAAACTCATACAGTTTGAATCCATTGAAAGAAAATGGCTATGAAACACTTGTGAAAGTGTAACTGTATAATTAGTAACTCTTTCTTGGACCACCACTACTAATCTAACTCTATGATTTGCCTATACAAGTAGGAGATATCTAAGATTGAGGATTTATATCATTTAGGGATAGAATTTCGGGAATATAATAATATGCGTCATCTAATTTCTTAAGAGAAAATAAGACTTTATATGATTTATAGACCATTCATCCAATGATATGTCATTAAGCTAATTCGAAATGAATAAGCTAAGAGGAATTAGGATAATTTCATTTTAAATAAGAATCCAACGATGCTTCGATTAGTGAGAGTCAAAGTAATCTTATTTATACAATCTTCTTGTTTCATATTGTAAAACACTAGTCTAAGGTGTCATCAATTGATGAACAGCTAGATGTTGCACATACAATATTTATCTTTCGAGATCTAACACTATTATGTTAGTCTAATGGTGAAAATCCATTAGGGATTTATCTCATTAGAAAAACAAATCAAGTTAGACCAACAATGAAGATTCGAAATTAAACTACAATTTAATAACAGAAAATAGCATGGTTCAATACAAATTCATACACAATTCAGAAATTATGAAGCACATAGCAAGTAGGAATGACAAGTGTAAATACAAAAACATACAATCCTAAATAATTTCCAAGGTTTTCAACAAACTGATATCAGTGTCCCGTTTAGGCGAGAGTCAAAGCTATCATCCATTGAATAGAGTTGTCAGCTCATCTAAAATGATCAACATTCTAGCAACCTTTTATTCGATCAAGATTGAAATTCGCGTTGTCCCGTTTAGGCGAGAGTCAAGGCTATTCTATCTTATGAGCTTCCACCATTGTTTCATATTCTTGCAAGTCTTATACAGTCGCCACCATTAGGGTGGTCATAAACTATATAAAAAAACTTACAAGATTACTTATCTTTCGAGATTAAACGGTGCTAACTTGCTAATGAACGTTCCTCCATTAGGGAGGATTACTCACTAAAACAATAGCTATGTAAAACCAACAATGGAGATCGAATATCCTTATAATAAAGCTCATTATTTAATGAAGGGTTGTATTTTCTTCTAATATTTATTTTAATCCATTTATTTTAAATATATATTTATTTAATTAAAATTTCCAATTTAGAATGAAAAATTCCAAATATAAATTTTAATTTAATATTTATAAATTATACTTAGATGGATAAATAACGTGAATTATTTCCATCTTAGTAATAATTTCCATAAATATTTAGAAAATTATTCAATTTAAGTTGTTTCAAAATTAATTTGAATTAATTTACAACTCAAATTTAATTTTCTATAAATATATATTGCATTTTCGAAAATGCTTTAAAATAAAATAAAATAAATCCTGGAAAATTACTCTAATTTTATGTTGGCCCAAAATTAATTAATAAAAATTAATTTTCAACAAAAAATATAATTTTCTTATTTAATTAAATATCTAAGAAAAATTTCAAATATTTAAGTATCATGATTAAAAAATCAACTTAAATATTAATTTTCTATTTAATTAAATATCACTAGAAAAATACTTCAAGCAAAACAGATAATATCTATCTAGACTTTCATAGACTAATTAATCTAATTTCTAATTATAATATATTTTAGTTCATTTATTTTAATTAACCATCAAATGAAAAAGTCACTGATTTAAGTTGGTCCAAAATTAAATAAATAATTTTCAACTTTAATCTATTTTTCAAATAAAATTCGAAATTTCTGCATCAAGGTGATGCAATTTCGAAATTTTGGGAAATGATTAATAAAATAAAATAAAATATATTTTGAAAATTATTCAAACTTAAGTTATTCTGAAATAAGATTCCAAACTTAAAATAATTTTCAACTTTAATTAAATAACATGAAAATAACAATATTAAAGTATCATGATGAAAATCAACTTAGATATTGAAATTTTCAATTTAATTAAATGTATTAAATTCAAGAAATAAATAATTAAGTAAAGAGGAAACTTAATTATTAATTCTAGTTTAATACTAGGAAAATATTCTAAACTTAGATTGTACCAAAATTAATTAGGAAACAATAAATTTCACAATCTATGATATTTTCCTATTTAATATTAGAAATAATAACTAGTACTAGAAATAACTATCTAGAATATATCATTGACTAAGTGTTTTTCTAAAATTAACTTTAAAATATTACATGAAAAATAAATTTCATATATTTTAAAAGTTAATTATGTTGTTAATTCAATTTTAATTAGGTTAGACTAATATAATTAACCTAATACAATTATTTAAATAAGGCAAATGGGCCTTCACAATTGGGATAGTTCATGTGAGGGGGAGCTGGGTTCAGTATGTCGTACCCACTTCTATGGCCCCCAACTCTCACACAAGGCCCAAAAGAGAGGAATTTAACCTTAAAATAAACAATTGTTATTCATTGAATAAGCCCAAATCTAATTGGGCCTAAATAAATTTCCTTATGTCAAAATTTATTTTAGCAACCTAGTCCATTTACTTAGTAAAAACTTAAATGGGCTCCCTATATGTATCTAAGCCCAATAGCAAACATATAGGCTCACACAGGTCAAATGATTTGGATGGACCCTATCATGTTACTAGGTTTACACAGATGAAAGAAGTACAAAATTTACCTGTTACAAATTATTTACAAGATCTATCGTCAATTAGACTATGATTAAAATCAGATCATTGGATCATGATCTGTCAACAAGTTAATCATAGCAATTTAGATCAGATAAATAATAGGTTTGTTAAAAAGAGTTTTTGAATAAACAATATTAATAAACAAACATTGTCCATGTAACAGATGTGAATCAAGATATTAATATAATTAAATTATTATTCTTAAACTAACCAAATAAAGGAAACTAATTTTAAAATATCTAGGTTTATTTGAATCAAATTAAATATCTAATAAGATCAATGATTTAAAAGGAAAGAATCTTCAATATCACTTTCAGATCTTATAATTTAATAAAATAAACCAATTTTAAAATAGATTTGGTTAGATAATTATTATTTTGGGAATAAAATAATAAATGAATAATAATTACCATAATTATATGTCAAAATATCTCAAATTAAGCAATATTCAAATCTCTACAAAAATATCTATGTTATTTAAATATTTAAGATATGATTTATAAATTTCTAATAAGGAAAAAATGATATATATATATATAGAAAAAATATCATTTTTATACTTATAATTTATAAATAATTAAATATTTAACAAAATAACAAATTTTTGAATTTGAAAACATTATGGTAAGTATATCTATAAAAATATCTATGTTAATTTCAAATTTATTAATTATTTAATTTGTCATATAAGATAATTTTAATATAATATTTTAAATAAAAAGACAAAATTATCTTTTAATTTAAAATATCTTAAATATCAAAATATCTAATCTTATAATTAAATAATAAATAAATATTAAAGAACTTAACAAATTTTTAAATCTGACCATAATAGGAAATATTTAAAAATTGGAAACAATCCAAAATAGAAATATTTAAAAATTGGAAAAATTCCAAATTGAAAATATTTAAAATTGGAAACATTTCAATTTAGAAATATTTAAGAAAGGAAAAATGAATTTTGGGAAACAATCCCATGAAAAAATTGAATTTTTGGGAAAAAAACCTCAAAAATTCGCAATTTGTGGGAACTGCCAGGAAAAGCTGCATGCAGCAACCATGATTTCCAATCTTCCAAAATTCATATCTTTCTCAATTTTTATCGGAATTGAGTTCCGTAAAAACGAAAGTTGCTCAATTTTTCACAAGGAATCCAAATAAAATATTTTCAAAAATTGAAAAAAAAAAATATATTTCATGGAAAAATTTCGTACAACATTAACATTCATCACATAAGCACATAAACCAACATGAAACCATCCAAATCAACACAGAAACATGCAATCATCGTTTTAATTCATATTACATGAAAGTAAATCATTACCATGGCTCTGGTGCCAGTTGTTAGAAATTATTTTACCAGGATCTAGATTTACTAACAAGTATGTTGGATTAACAACCTAATATGAATTCTAAAACAATGAAAATAAACACATATAAAGTTAGAAAACCTTACAGTGGGTGCAGCGGAATAATATGACTCCTTCCATTCAGATCTCTAGCCCTTGATTCCTTTCTGTAGCAGAGCATCACCAAGATCTAAACCTGGATCTTCTTTTCTCCTTCTTTGATGCAGAAACTCCATAGTCTTCCATACTATGATTGAGATACCACTTGATGTGTGTGGGCACTACTCATCTCACAAGGATTTCGAAATTTCTCTCTATTTTTCTCTCTTAATTTCGTGGCTGATCATCCATACAAGAGAAGAGAGCAAGGTTGCTTTATATAGGGAAAAGGGAGAGCACAACTTTCCAAATAAAACAGTTTCCTCTTTTACTGTGTAATTGATTAACTGCCTTATTTAGTGTGATCCACCACTTTCCTATTATAGCTAGGCTTTGATTAGCAATTACATGGCAATTAAAATTGAAAATAATAATTGGGAAACACACAAAGAGGTGCCGTCCATAGAGGGAATATGGGCCTCACTTGGATTTTGCAGTTTCCTCAATTTTATTTCAATTTTTCTAAAAATGCCATTTTTCCAATTCTAATCATTTAAATGACAAAACTAATTATTTAATAACTAAAATAGATTATTAAATAATATTGTCATTTAAAATAATTATTAATTAGACATACAAAGTCTCTTAATTAATAATTAAACCTAGAAACCCTTTTCTTTACGATTTCATCCTTAAACTGTGAGAATTCATAAAGTAGACATAGTCTAACTTTTAGAATTATAATTGATTAATTAAAATCAATTAACTGAGTCTTACAAGCAGTATGGCCTCAACTAGTATGGGGACCATGGGTCTATATAACCGAGCTTCCAATAAGTCGAACCGAATTTACCAAGTAAATTCCCTAACTTATTAATTCCTCATTGAATCCACACTTAGAACTTGGAATTGCACTCTCAGTCATATAGAAACGCTCTATATGTTCCACGATATAGACACGTCATCAGTTATCCATTGTTATAACCCTAATGTGATCAATGATCCTCTATATAGATGATTTACACTGTACAGGATTAAATTACCGTAACACCCTACAATGTATTTTATCCTTAAAACACTTAACCCTGTATAAATGATATTTCACCTAAGTGAAATGAGATCTCCACCATTTATCTTCGTTTGGTTAAGCTCGAAGGAAATCATCCTTTACTTCTATTTGCCAAATAGAAGCTATAGATTCCATATTTATGTTAGCGCTCCCCCACTCAATTGTATTACCGTGTTCCCAAAATGTACGTATTACCCTGATACAAAACTGGGCTTAACTAACAAATCAAAGAACACGAGTAATACTCTTGAAATTGAGCCTAACCATATCAGGATTTCGATCATGTGATCTAGGATCAACTTATGATATTGAATTGAATAGATATTTACGGTAAGTTTCAAAATCTAATTCAAAGTTCAATATCGGTCCATTCCGATGTATACTCCATACATCCGATACTGGTAAACTTTGCCAATGTCCTGGAAAGGACATAACACTTTTCCAAGGTGTAAGAATACCTATCGCTGATTATACCATGTCAGTCTAAATCCAGTGTTCTGACAAATCAGGGAATCAACTTTTGAACATATAATAAAGATTATATTCCACTGTGCTGACAACACTATAATCTTTAACCAACTCATATGTTCTGGACTTAAAAAGAATTCATACATTATATACATATAATCATGAAATAAATCATGTGAACCATGTAACATAAAATGTTATTTCCGATCTTCATTAATGAGTAAATCTGATTATATGAAATGAGTTTTATTTAGGGCATAAAACCCAACACACATGCCAATGGTTCCTTGGTCGTGTGCATTTCAACAGAGAACTTGACCTTGTAGCTCTTTCCCATGACACATTCTTTGCAAAACTTCAGTTTGCCATCTTATTTCTTTTTTAGGAGACCTTGTTTATTCAATTCAACCAAGCCTCTCTCACTGACATGACCTAATCTCATGTGCCATAGCTTGGTGTTGTCAACACCAGCTCTTCCAACTGTAGCATCAACACTGCCTTCTGTAGTGATTGCATACTTCTTGTTGTATGTCTTCCCAACTAGAACATAAATGCCATTCTTGAGTTCATCCTTCATGACAGCCATAAATCCTTTCAAAACCTTGAGTGAACTTTCTATCTTAATAAAATAGCCTTTTGAGATCAAAACTCCAAAAGATAATAGATTTCTTTTGAGTGCAGGGACAAATCTGACATTTGTGATTATTCTTGATACTCTATCATGCATTTTGATCACCACTGATCCAATGCCCTCAACCCTGCCAGCTTTGTTGTCCCCAAGCATTAATAATCCACTAGTCCATGCCTTGAATTCACAAAAGAATAACTTTTGAGGAGTCATGTGGAAAGAACAACCTGAGTCAAGAATCCATTCCTAGCCAATTCCTTGACTTGAGACCAACAAAACATCAGCTAAATCATAACCATGTGATGCAACACTAGTATCTCCTTTTTCTCTCCCTTTTTTCCTTTTTCAATTTTTCCACAAAGTCTTGCATTCATCCCTGTAATGACCCTCTTTCTTATAGTAATAACATTATCTTCTTGCCTTAGATTTTGATTTGGATTTCTAACTATGGTGAGTGTTCTTTCTATTGTTGTTGCCTTTGCAGTTGCCATTGTTACTCTTGTTCCCACCAAACCTTGAATCTATGTTCTTTGATCTACCTCGAGCAAACAAACCATTCTTGTCCTCAGATCTTTTCTGTATTTCTTTTGAATTCCAAGCATCTTTTACCTCGAGCAAACAAACTATTCTTGTCAAGGTATCTTTTCCATACAATATAGTATCCACAAAATGTTCATAACTATTAGGCAATGAATTGAGTAAAAGAATACATTGACCCTCATCTTCAATCTTGACCTCGATATTATTGAGATCCAAGATGATTTTTTTGAATTCATCTAAATATTTTCTTAGTTCCATGCTTTCATCCATCTTGAGAGTGTAGAGCTTCTTCTTGAGATAAAGTTTATTGGCAAGTGATTTCTTCACGTAGATTTCATCTAATTTCTCCCAAAGATAAATAGCAGTGTCCTCACTTCACACTTCCCTCAACACCACATCTCCAAGACTCAAGAGTATTGCATTGTGTGCCTTTAATTCTATCTCCCTCACCTTCTTCTTGTCATCCTTGAGACCCTTACGCTCTTCTCTGTCAATTGCTTTAGAAATCTCTTGATGAACAAAAAAAAAACCTTCAATTTGATTCTCCATAAGCCAAAGTCATTGGCTCCTATGAACTTATCCACTTCAAACCTTGCGGAAGCCATTTGAGATCAAATCTTGATCTTTCTTCAAACCTCGACAATGTTCTTGATGGCCCCCAAAACCCAAGCTCTGATGCCACTTATTTTAAACATAATCTCAAACAAGACCAAAACACAAAATACAAACAAGATAGAATGATTAACAATCAATTACCAAAATCAGACCTGGTTCGGTCAATGAATTAATAACCAAAACAGAGATGAAAAATAAAAAACACAAACACATATGTGGTTCAAGTGAGAGTTAATTAGACACCACTCTAATCCACGGCCAAAATCAGCCTCAAGGGCTTTTCAATCTCTTTATTCAACTTGTTTCAAATTTTGTACAATAATGGAGTCTTGCTCCAAGAATTTAACACTCAACAATGGACATTTTTTCTATCTAGGCTCTCTCTCTATTTCTAACTCTAGTATTTACAATTATGGGAATAGAATAAATTAGCAAACGATGAGGAGAGCCTTAAATACTAAGTGAGTCGAGATAGAAATGTTCAACTTTAAAACATTGAGTCCTAACTGTCATAACAAAAAAATTATTATTTTTATGAGGTATTTTTAGTTGCTTGAGCCCAATAGAATTTTACCAACTATAATAATTTTGATCCAATAGTTATAGAAACCATAAAATGCACACCCTGACAAGACAAAATCTATTCCTGCAATTGAATCAACAACTAAATAAGAAAAAGACATGTCCATCCACAAAGCATGAATAACTATTTAAGAAACATCTCAACTAGACATTTTACAAACATTAGCACAATATATATTTCAAGTTACAATTAAAATTAAGTAATACAGTAGAACCTCTATTTAAGAATACTATATTCAAGAATAACCTCTAATTTATTATAAAAAAAAAAAATCAAGTCCCGATTTGGGCCAATTATAAATAAGAACAACCTCTACATTGTAATTAGTTATAAATTTTCTAAGTCCGTATTAACAAAGTATACCTCTGTATAAAAATAATTACATCTTAATAAAATATATACATATATTTTATAAAATTATTTATGTAGAATTACTTATTTTATTCTAAATTGTAATATATGTATAAATATTATATTTACTCAAAAATAATTCTATTATGATATAATATTAAGGATTGTTTAATGTCATTGTTGTTATATTGATATTTTTTGGTATTTTGAATTTTTTCTCTAGTGTAACTCTATTTAGTTATAACCTCTCAATTAGAATATAATTTTTTTGGTCCCAAGTGTATTCTTGGATAGAGGTTCTACTGTATATGGTATATTTTAGGTTAGACATCTGATCCAATCTGATATTTTTTTAATCCGATCCAATCTAATCAGTAATTAAATTTAGAAAATCATCATTTGATTTGGATACTACTAATTGGATTGGATCGGTTTTTTTTAATTGAATGTTAAATTACACACCTAATTTTTAATATTAATTTAAAAAATGAAAAAAAAAATACCTAAAAACTGTATATAAACCTTCATTTAAGTTTAATAAATATAAATATATCATCCTTCTAAAAATTTGAAATAATTAAAACAATAATACTACTAACTAATAAAATAGAACAAAACATCATGAAAATAAATACATAAAACAACTAATTATTACAAATTCAACCAAGAAAAACTAATAAAAATATTTTTTTTATTATATATAAATAAATATATATAATTTTTTGAATATGTATTAGATGTAATTGGATTGGATCGGTTCAAACCAACCAAATTTAAATGAAATTCAACTTTTAACATCCAATCCAATCTAATTGTAATTAAATATCTAATTTTTTTATAATTAAATTAGATTAGATTAGTTCGGTTTAATTAATTTGACAGCTACGTGCCAACATATATGTGTTTTTCTTTATTAAAAAAAATGCAAAATATACTTAATTCATTCATGTATAGTTCAAATTCGATCATAGTGTTTTAATTTTTAATGATCATAAATACTTAGTCAAAGCTAAATTTATTATATGTTAATTAAGGCACATATAATATTTTATACTATACATAAGAATCTATGCAAAATAATTCTATCCAAGGAAAATTTTAAAATGTATCATAATCTTTTATTTATAATACAATCAATCATGAGTAGCTATAGTATTTATGGTGTAAGTTAAATTAAATATTTATCTATGATAGTTAATTTTTTTCATTAAATCAGAACTAATGGTTATAATTAATTTAAAAATTAACTAAAAATAATTAATAAATTACTTATAACATGACAAAAATATATATATTAATGAAAAAATTAATTTATTTTAAGTATATAATTAATTATAAGTAATTCAAGTCTAAAAATAGAAATATCAAAAATTTAAGAGTCATAATTTAGTACATGTACAATTATCGCATTAGTAAAATTGAACAAAATTAGACAGAAGTCTTTAAATTTAATAAATCTCAATAGCTCTTGAGAATTTTTAACTAACTAAAAAATTCGAAAGACATAATTTAGTACATGTTAAAATTTAAGGACAAAAATTCCAATTAATTATTTAATAAAAATAAGTAAATAATAAAATACTTTAACCATAATATTATTGAAACATAATTTAAATATATATATACATTAATATTTTAGTAATGAAAAATGATAGTACTTACACATATATATTGTTAATGAAATGAAGCTTAAAGACAACTAAGTTCTCTATTGATTGTTTGAATAAGATTTAAATTCAAATTAATAGACTTTATAGAGCCCTTGGTAAAGGACTATTAAATTATCAATAATTTAGTCAAATTCATTCAATTTGATGAAAAAAAAGAGCTATTAATATATGTTGACATAAAAATTTGATGAAAAAAAGGATTAAATGATTTTTTTATCATAAAAAGCTATTAATATTGAAAAAAAAAACCAAATAAGAGAAGTAAAATCCACCACACTTGTTCTTCCAATAAAAAATATGAGTAATAATATAAATAATTGTAAATTCATGTTTGTCGTGTTGGTTTATTCATATTTTTCTGTACTTTTTAAATTATGGGTCATATCGTATCGTGCCACCAATTTTAAAAAATAGGTCCAGTATTTTCATGCAGTCCTTTTCTCGTGCCAACTTATTTTCTTTAAAAAGATCAGCTCATTTTCACATCTAAACTCGATTTCGTGCTTTACTTTTTTATATTTTATTATTAATTAGTTAATTACTACTTTATATTATATATTTTATAATTTCAATTATATTTATTTAATTTTTCAATAATATTTTATAGGCAATCATATAAATTAAAATTATATTAGGATTTGAATATTTATTTATAAAATCTCAAATTTTATCACACTCTATAAGTAAATTAATATATAGTTTTAATTTTAAATTTTTTAATAATTTTAATTATAAAATTATAATATTCAGTGTTATTTATTAGTATAATTATTAAATTATAGGGTTTTAAATGTTTTTTTAAACTAAGAGCTATATATAAATAGAAAATAAAGGGTTTTTAATGTTTTGTGTTGTGCTTTTTTGACTTGTCGCGTGTCATATCTTTCATGTTAGATTTTTTACTTATGTGTCGTGTTTTTTGTGCTTCTCGTGCTGTATCATGTTTAATCACATATTTTTCGTGTCATATTGTACTAATTTATAGCATCGTACCATGTCGCACTCAAATTTATATTTTTTCTTATCTAGTCGTGCTTGTACTTTCCGGAATTGTATCAATTCCTAAAGTACTAAAAAATCTAGCTCATATTTACATCATTACTCTCGAGTCAATCACTAATATTTTTAGTTAGTGATTATAATATATTTAAATTACAATTACCCCAAAATATAAATACTTGTCATTATTTTTGTTAAGAAAAGAGCAGCAGCTTTTATGTCTTCTTCTTCTTCTTCTTCTCTTTCTCTTTTCATTCATTTTGCAACTAAATTTCCAAATTTGGCAATTAATGATATTTAGTTAAAGCACCTAATCCATGACAGAATTGATAAAAGCACTTTCTTTGTTTCTTTTTCTTTTTCCTCATCCCTCCTTTGATACATCATTTTCCATTGTTTAATAATTTTTTTCTCTCTTTTTTTTTTCCCAATCTAAAGTAAAAAAAAAAAAAAACTTTAAAAATTAGGTTTGACCAATTAAAAAAAAGCCATTGCTTTTGCTGAACCTGGAAGACTCAATAACCAATGAAAAACCTTAACAAAAAAAAATCTAAAAAATATTAATGGTGTTTAATAATATTACTATTAGTACAATTAATTATTGAATTTTATGTATTTTAATTACAATCCTCTCACTGAAACTCATTTTTTTTATTTTATCTCACACATTTACATTATACCATACATTAACTTCTTTATAATTTTCTCTAAACTATTTAAATAATTTATTTATTTTTACACTTATAATTAATTAAAATACATTATCAAAATAATAAAAAAAAATTATAGCTAAACACTAAAAATAAAATAATTCTTACTATTTTAACTCATCTAATTTTTTCTTAAACACAACTCAACTATTAAAAGTGTTTTTTTTTTTTTTATCTTTTCTTCTAACTCCTAGCTATTTTTTTTAACCTTATAGCCATTTTACATCTACCAAATTACAATGCTATTTTTTATGGGCTATGTTTAAGGGAGCAAGTAGTTCTGACAGATAATGCCTCAATGGACAATGATGCCTTTCTCTACATAATATCAAAATCAAATATATATTTATATATAAAATACTCTCTCACTCTCTCTCTCATACAGATCATATATATATATCTATATATATATTTATATACATTAAAAACAAACAGTATCATCAATATATAGGCACACTTATTGTTGTTACTATTATTCCTATGAATAATTAAAAAGGTAAATATATACTACTATTCCTAGTGGTATATATTATCATCATCATCATCACTACTTCTTTTGCTACTTGTCACAAATAAATAGCATGGTCAACTTTGTATTATTAAAATCCACTATTTAAAAGTAGCTACTGTTATTTCTCATGTGAAGAAGAAAAAAAAAACAACAACAAGAAGAAGTAATTATACATAATAATTGGAAAAAGAAAATTTTATGGTCCATTAATTCATGCACCTCTTTGGATTGTTAAATTTAAAGACTTTTGTCTAATTTCATTCAATTTTACTATTTCAGGTACTAAATCATGCTCCCCAGATATCTACTAAATCATGCCCCTCAAACTTTTATATGTATTAAATCATGCTCCCTGAACTTTCATCCATGTTAGAATTTTTTTACTAAAATTAGATAAAAGTCCTTAAATTTAACAATCTTAATAGTTCAGGGAGAATTTTTAACGGCCAAAAAAGTTCAAAGGGCATAATTTAGTACATGTGAAAGTTAGGGAGGAAAATTACTAATTAGCCAAAATAATAATGTAGTTTTCACTAAAGAAATAGAAAGCGGGCTTTCAAACAAGACAACACTAAAAGAGCCCATAATAACCTTAACCATGCAATTAAATAAGGGAATTTTACAAAAATACTGCTTTTTGACCAAAACTTTACATTTTTACTGGGACACGGCAAAAACAACTTTTGTACTGCCCAAGCCCAATTTCATTACTTTTGTACTGCCCAAGCCCAACATCATTACTTTTGTACTGCCCAAGCCCAACATCATTTCATTTCATTTATACTGATATATTATATATAGTTTTATTTTATTTTTGTGGTCTAACTTCTTATTAAAAGATAGGAACACATCACTGAAAGCAACAACATGCACTTCATTATATATATACACTAACATATATATTACTTGAATTTTTACAAAATAATGATTTATTAATTTCCCAGATTTTTTTTTTCATTGCATATTACATATTTATACTGTCCTCCCCTTTTTTTTTTCTTTTATACTGTCAACAACAAAACAAAAGTATGAGGCCTCCATCTTTGACAATCACAGACATAACCACCACAACAACACCAGGACACCGGAAAATAACCATTAATTCCGACAAGAATAAACAAAAGCAGTAAAATCGACGTCAATAAATAATCATGGCAAAACAACAGTAAAACAACACTAAAACAATCAAACAAAACAAAAGAAAAAAATGATTAAAAAAAAACAAACAATCTGCTGCACAACCTCCACACCAGATGCAAAATCAACTATATTTGCAAGTCTATACCTAGAAAATTTTAAAAAAAAAACTACTAAAACAACACTGAAACAACACAAAAACAAATGAAGCAAAATATAACTACTTAGAAAAAGATAAAAGAAACACACACCTCAAAACTCTCTTGTGAGTGAGCTCGTCAAATATATTGATCATGAAAAACAACAGTAAAACAATACTAAAACAATACTAAAACAATACTAAAACAACACAAAAACAAATGAAGCAAAAATAACTACTTAGAAAAATATAAAAGAAACACACACCTCCATCTTCCACACTCACAGACATAACCATCACAACAACACGAGAACACCCAGAAAATACCTATTAATTCAAATAAATAAATCATGAAAAACAACAGTAAAACAATACTAAAACAATACTAAAACAAAAAAAACAATAAAAAAAAATGATCAAAAATTAACTATGTTGTGCACATCCTCAATACTAAATGCACTATATTTGCAAGAAAAGTTCTAGAAAATTAGAACAAAAAAAAAACCACACTAAATCTTATATTTTAAAAAAAAACATAACTAAGAACTTCAAAAAATTAAAAAAAAAAAAGAAGAAGAAAAGAAAAGAAGATGAAGAAGAAGAACTAAGAACTATCACCTTCATGGTCTTCCTTCCCCTCATCATCTCAGCCATAAAAACATAGCTTTTATTTGGGTAATATTATAGATTTGGGAAAAAAAAAAGAAAAAAAAGAAGAAGAAGAAGGTGAATAGTAGATAGATTAGTAAACACATAAGAAGAGAGAATAACCACAAAAAATTTGACCCAAAGACAATAACTGGATGTGTTTTTTTTTTAAAAAAAAAAGAAGAAGAAGAAGAAGAAGAACATAAGAAGAAGAAGATGAATAATTAAATGGGATAGTAGGTATAAAAACGTGGTGTGAAAGAGAGTAATTGTATTGATATAATGATTAAATTGAATTAAAAGAAAAGAAAAAAAAAAAAAAAAAAGGCTGCCACAAATGTGACAATTCCCATCACATCATTTTTTTTATTGATATAATGATTAAATTGAATTAAAAGAAAAGAAAAAAAAAAAAAAAGCTGCCACAAATGTGACAATTCCCATCACATCATTTTTTTTATCACTTAAAATACAAAAAATAAAAAAAAAAGCTAAAGTTTTAAAGGCAGTAAACTGCCAAAAAAAAAAAAAAAAAAAAAAAACAGTATAAATGTTGCAATTTCCGTGCAACAGTAAAAAAGTTATAAATTGGGAAAAAACAGTATAGGGTGTAAATTTCCCATTAAATAATTTGTGTTAATAATACCACTTTCTTGATAAAAGGCCCTACTAAAATTTCTATTGAATTGACCCACTCATTTATTTTTGTTGACCTTAGAAATGACACATCATAGAATTGAGTAACCTAATAAAATAGTTTGCATATGAAATGAAATAATTTAGGTGGGTTGATAAGCATGATTTTTCTTTCACTCACACATCTCTTTCTAGAAAATGATTTTTCAATGCACAAATACAATGGGGAGATATATTTGAATAGGAGTTTCCAATTTGAGAAAAGATTGTTGTGTAACTAAAAAAAATAACACCCACATATTGTCCCACCAAGAAACTTATTCAATTTTTGAATAATTTATAAGTAGCAATAATAATTAAGAAAAGATGATTCAATATCAATTATTCTATTCTTTTACTATTTAATTAAATAGGGATCACTCTCAATTATAGCAAGTTGAAAGATTGTAACTTTTAACTAAGTAAAAAAAAATTGAATTATTTAAATTATGATTTGAGGTAGAAATTATATAAGGTATAAGTAATGATTCACTCATTTTTATTTTACACATTCAAATTACACACTATAATGTACAATTAAATATAATTTGGTTCCTACTCAAACAAATTCAATAATTGTTAAGTCATTAGGTCATTTTCCTACTATTTCTAATTCTAGTGTTGTTCAAACAAAAAAGGGTCCACATTTTTACATTCAAAATTATGAGTACAAAGTCAAAACAAAAGTTTTTGGCATCTTCACAATAGGGTTTCATTCAATATAGAAAAGCTAAATATATTAAGAATATCATTCCTTTAAAGGAAGTATTTATTCAATGAATATTTTATTGATACTAAAGGTATTGGCCATTTCCATTTCCATTTGTTCTTTTTCTTTTTTCCATTGAAAATATCTTGAGTAATTTTCACAATAGGTAAGATCTTTTTTCCTACTTTTAGTTTTTATTGGTTGAAAAATTCTCTCTCTCAATATATATATATATATATCTTAGTTTTGACTATAAAAGAAATTTAATGTTGTGAAAAAGTTACACATACTCAAGAATCCTTATAATACTATTTGAATTTTGTAAAGTATTTATTGTATCATACTCTTAAAACATATGTGTAATATTTTGGTGTTACTATCACAATAAAAAAAATACTTTCTATCTTAATTTTGGCTAAACATACTCATAGGTTATACAATGAGTTATGCTAAGTCTTTGTGATTTAGATCATGTTGTCAATTTATATATATATATATATATATTAAAACTCATTATAAATAGAATTAGTAGTAACTTTTCCAACAACACCAACAATAATAATTCAGCAACAATTAATTGAGACTTTAGTTTGGGATATTATTTTTTTTGTTATTTTTTGAAAGGAAATACTCTAGTAGTTAGTAGTGAATGTTTAAATTAATATCATACATGTTTGAAGTTTTAATTTATTTTTGGATTATAAGATTTTTTTTGAATCACTTTTGTTACTTTGTTTGGGGATGAAAAATATGGGGACATGTAGTTGGGATAACACAACTTAGTGGACCAAGCCCAACATAGATTCAATGCAGGCCTTCTTGGGGCCTAACTGAACAAGAATAATAAAATAGTGAAATTACACTATTTTTCTACAATTTATGCAAAAATTTAGTATTTTTTTTTTTTTTGAATGAAAGTATGGCATTTTATTAATAAAGTGAATCAGCCATTACAATGCTTAACAACTCATAAGGGGAGTTATCATGAGAAAATATGCGAACTGGGGAATAACAAGCACTACGCGCCAGAAAATGCGCGGCCTTGTTAGCAGTACGCTTTACAAACTTTAAAGAAATAGAAGTCAACTCAGACAAGAGTCTCTTACAATCCCAAGCAACCATCCCGAAAGTGGATGGCATTTGTGCAGTGCTGCTTATACCTTGAACAGCCAACAAAGAGTCGGTTTCAAGGGATACATTATGCCAATTGTTGCTCTTTATCCAACTTAAAGCCTCCTTGATTCCACAGATTTCAGCAATTTCAGGAGAGACATTGCCAAAACTCAACTTGGAACCAGCTTCAAGGATTCGGCCATCACTATTTCTTGCTATGAAACCAACTCCATAAGAGTTTAGATTTGCAAATATCGCTCCATCCACATTAACCTTAATCGTATCAATAACGGGTTTAGTCCAATGCTCAATTTCCATACCTTGACTAGTATCAGTAAGGATGGAAGCTGATCGGTTTTTTCTGAGCATGTAACCATTGATTAAGGTAAGATTTTGCTTCAAGAACAACATTGGCAGCTGTCTTAACTCTTCCTTTCCACAACACATCATTCCTGGAACTCTAAATTTGCCAAGCAACCATGAGGACTTTAGTTGTCGAGTTAGAAGTGCTGCTGTTTGTAACAGCAGTAAACCAGTCTCTAAAACTTGAGGAAGTTGCTGGTGTGAAGTTTATGGAAGATCTATTCCAACAAGAAATTACAAAAGGGCACATGACCAAGATATGGATTATAGACTCCTCTGCATCATTACAGACTGGGCAGGAATTATTGACAAAAACATGTCTTGTTTGTAATTGTGCACGAGTAGGAAGGCTGTCCGAGAGAGATCTCCAACCAAAATGAAGTTTTTCGGGGGAACCTTTATTTTCCAGTAAGACTTCCAAAAATCTCCAGCTAAGAGAGAGTCTTGATCATTATAATTCAAGTATCTATACGCACTCTTAACTGAGTAATAACCAGAATTTTCAAATTTCCAACTCCAATAATCTTCCTTATTAGTTTGAGGGAGTGGAATGCCTAAGATAATTGCACAGTCGCGTTCATTGAAGAGGTCATTAACAACATCAACATCCCAGCTTAAATTGTCAATTTGCATCAGACTTGAGACATGGTTGACATCTAAGGTGGGGTGGGAAGTAGTTACATAGGGATGATGCATATCAGGAAGCCAAGGAGTATTAGTAATATTGGTTTTTAAACCATTACCAATACTAATTCTTGCATCCGCAACAATGAGAGCCTTGGAATCGAAAATGCTTTTCCAAATGAATGATGGATTATGACCAAGAGAAGCATTTAGAAAAGTATCATCAGGGAAATACCTTGCTTTGTAGATTTTGCAAACCAGGGAGTCAGTCTCAGTCAATAGTCTCCACGCTTGTTTGCCCAATAAAGCTAGATTGTACTCTCTAAAGTCTCTAAAACCCAAACCTCCAACGGCTTTGTGTTTGCACAATTTCTTCCAGCTATGCCAACTAACACCATGTTTATCCTTGGAAGATTTCCACCAAAAAGAACTCATTACTCCTTCCAAACTTCGACAGGTTTCTAAAGGTAACAAAAAAACTGACATTGCATAGCTTGGGAAAGCTTGTGCAACTGTTTTTAGCAATGTTTCTTTGCCAGCCTTCGACAGAAATCTACCTTCCCAGTGTTGAATTCTTTTTTGCAGCTTATCTTTTATAAAACCCAAAATAGCCTTCTTGTTTCTTCCAACTAGAGATGGTAGTCCCAAGTACAGACTAGTTCCATCAGCTTCTTTGATGTGCATAAGATGGCCAATTCTTTGTTTTGTAACGATACTGGTGTTGCTGCTATAGAAGATAGAAGACTTGTTGAAATTCACAATTTGTCCAGAGGCCTCTTCAAACATCTTCGATAACCGAATCACATTTGAGGCTTCTCTCTCGTTTGCACGACAATAGATGTAACTATCATCTGCGAATAGCATATGAGAGATAACTGGGGCACCATTTGCAACTCTACATTCCCTAATGTAACCGGCACTTTCAAAGCTTTTGATTAAAGCTGAGAAACCTTCAGCACATATAAGGAATAAGTAAGAAGACAACGGATCACCTTGGCGTATACCTCGAGAAGGCACTATAGGGCCCATCTCCCTACCACTATAAACAATCTTGTATCGGACAGAGGAGACACAACTAAGAATTAGATGTATCCAATGATGATCAAACCCCATCCTACACATCATATCCTTCAGAAATTGCCACTCTACACAGTCGTAGGCTTTACTAAAGTCAAGGCTTAGAGCCATAAAGCCTTCTTTACCTCTTCTCTTTCTCTTCAAGTAATGCATTACCTCATAAGAAATCATGATGTTATCTGTAATCAACCTCCCCGGGACAAAAGCACTTTGATTGGTTGATATGAGTTGTGGCAGAACTTCTTTGAGGCGATTTGCAATTACTTTAGATATAATCTTGTACACGACATTACAAAGGGAGATCGGTCTAAGCTCATTCATAGAAGATGGGCTCTTTACTTTTGGTATAAGAACCAGATTAGTGTCGTTTAGACCTTGAGGCAAATCTCCAGTTCTCATGAAACTCCTAACAAGATTAATAATATCAGATCCTACAATGCTCCAACAGCGTTGGTAAAATCCTGGTGTCATGCCATCAGGGCCTGGCGACTTGTCAGGATGCATTTAGAAAAGAGCTCTTCGAACTTCCTCGTTAGAGACCGGAGCAAGTAATGATTCATTCTGAGCACGTGTGACCGTAGAAGGAATATTAATTGTGACAGGGGAAGTATTAGTTGCTGAAGAGCAAAATAAATCATTGTAATAGTTAAGAATAACATCAGACAAACCATTCTTCCAATCGATCCAGTTGCCTTGTGCATCTTTGAGTTTAGTCACTGAATTATGTTTCTTCCTTGATGTAGCATAGGCATGAAAGTATTTACTATTTTGGTCTCCTTCTCTAAGCCATAACTGCTTAGACCTTTGCTTCCAAAAAACCTCCCGCTGAGTATAAACTTCAAATAACTTTGCCTCTGCATCTTTGAACTTTTCAATGGAATTAAGATCTCTACCATTTCTCCATTTCCGAATCTCAGCCTTTAGATTGCTAATTCTTTCTTTGAAGTTGCCTGTATAATCTTTTCCCCATTCAGCAAGAACCAAGCTACATTGTTTTATTTTATCTATTATACTGCCACTCAAACAGAACTCCCAGGCATCCCGAACAATTTGAGTACAGATAGGCTCTCTCAGCCACGCATTCTCGAACTTGAAGCTTTTCTTTGCAGCAGTATAATCTTCAGTAAAAGGGATCAGCAGTATCGGGCAATGATCAGAGCTGGACCATACCAAATTAAAGAGTTTTGCTGAAGTAAATAAATCCATCCATCTTTGGTTCATAAGGGCTCTGTCAAGACGGATTTCTATCCAATTAGGTGTGCCTCTACCCTTCTCCCAAGTGTAAGGATAACCAGTGAGATCAAAATCATATAAATTACATTCAGCAAGTGCACCATTGAAACCATTAATAAGCCACTCGGGGTAAGCATTTCCTCCTCTTTTATCATCTTGATTTGCCACATTGTTTAAGTCACCAATGACGCACCAAGGAAGATCGTATTTTCCAGCTAACTCCCTCAATAAATTCCAAGTCTTGTCACGGTTGTTGCGGTTTGATTCTCCATAGCAACCAGTTAGTCGCCACACTGGTTTGTCATGGCTATGAATACTGACATCAATGTGATTAATAGAGAAGCCTAGTACTTTAGCCTCTTCTCCATAGCAAAAATTTAGTATTGTTTTTGAGAAATAGTAGCAAATCGCCCTATATCAATTTTTACTGAAGATTAAAGTTCTTTTTTAAAAATAATATAATAAATGACCTTTATAATTTTGTAGTACCTAAAATCCTCTTAGTTATATAAGGGTATAATTCACATTATATTCATTCTCCAAATAGAAACATAAGCTCGGCTCCAAAATTCAAATGATGAAGCCTCTCTCTCCTCTATTTTTTCCGGTTGGTTTGAGATTTCTTCAAAAATTTCTGATAAATTATTGTGATTTCCCCCAAAAGGCAATGAAATATTCTTCTCACATCTATTTATTTGATTCATTTGTTGGATCTAATTATTTTCTCCTAATTTCTCACAATTGAAAACAACTGCTCATTTTTTTTCTTTTTCTAGTTTTATCACATCTCCAAATTATAACAATTGCTCACAAACAACGACAAAAGTCTCAGTTAAATTTTTCTGTCGGTAGTATATACATTTTGTATTATGGTATATACATTTTGTGTACTATAGTATACCATTTAGAAAATAAAATAAAAAAACTTAGATTGTATATTAATTTTGTTGTATGGTATACATATATTTTTAATCAAAGAATAGCAATCTTTAGTTTTTCCTTTCTTTTTTTTATTTCATTCGTCATATCAAGATATGTATTTATTTAAAGAACCACTATTTTTTAAGTTTTTTTTTTTTATATTTCTTCTTTGTATACATCAGCACATAAAAATGATATATTTGTAGATTAAATAGATACCCTATAGTGTAAAATTAACATACCACGAGCTTAAATTTTTTATAAGTTTCTTTTTTGTTTGCCTTTTATTTGTTTTCTTAATGAGATAATATAATGCATAATATATATAATGTAGTGAAAATTATATGTACGTCAAACTTAAACTAATATTCAATATTTTTTTTTTCTTTCCTTCATATACCATATCATATACAAACGATATACCTATGACCAATATGAATATACTACTTTAAACTAATATACTATTAAATGAGATTTTTCTCCAAGATATACAATAGCATACAAAAACTATGTACTACAATCATAAGCAAAAATACTATAATGAAAATTGATATAATACAGTAAAATAATTTAATATTCCACAATTTTTTTTTTCTTTTTCTTTCCTTCATGATATACAATTGAACATAAAGACAATATTCCCTAGTGAAATATAACTATACCTCAAACTTAAATTAATATTCCACGTTTTTTAATTTTCCCCTTTCGATTATTATATACCATAGCACATTAAAATAATATACCATAATGTTAAACTAATATACTACCTTTTAGTTTTTTTTAATATACTATTACACATAAAAACAATATACCATTGTGTAAATAATTAAATAACTACACCAAACACTTTAAAACATCATACCACAAATTGAAAATAATATATACCACTCTCTATTTTTTTTTATTTCTTAATATATCATAACACATAATAAATATATACCACAGTGCAAAATCAAATGTACCAAAAACTTAAAACTAATATCTTAGTGGTAATTTTTATGTTCTTTCTTTCATTCAAGTATTCCATATGATATAAAAATGATATACCTTAAAAAATATGAATGTACAAAAAAACTAAACTAAAACACTTTATTTTTTATGTTGTTTTGATGTTGTTTTATTGTTGCTTTCATGTAATTTTTTTTATTGTTTTCTTGTATTTTTATAGAGTAACATAAAAATATGTATAAAAAAAACTTTGAACGTAAAAATATAAAAAATTTACAAAAATTAGTGTTTTATGAATCATCCCTTTTTTATATTTGTATTATAGGTGTCATGAGTTGTTAATCTAATTATTTTTTAATTATTTTATATTTGATTTATATTTATTGTGAAATTAATTTCTTGTTGTTTTTAAGTTGTTTTCTTGCTTTTTCCTGAGCAAAATGTATTTTTGTAATTTTAAAAATATACATGCGTACTTTTGTAAATAAAAATTTTAAACCGTAAAATTATAAATATAAATAAAAAAATGGTATTTTTGAAAATTTCCCAAAGATTAATTTTTCTTTTATTCTCCACATTTTTTTCCCTTACTTTCTTCTTTCCCCAGCAAATACCAACTTCCAAACATAGCCTAGTTCTAAAGCTTGGTAGCAATTACATAAAGAGATATGACATTCATGTATTTACTTGGGAATTAAATTTGTTGGGTTCCCATTAAATTTTAACATCATGTAAGAGCAAAGAAGAAATATTTATATAAAAGTAAATATAAAATGTTCAAAACCTATTACTGTAAGGGGTTCCATAAACAATAAGATAAGGTACAGTTCTCACAACTGTGTCAACAGGTATTGCAAAGTTTACACCAGATGAAACTCCTGTCCCTACAAAAAGTAAAAAATAAAAACACTTTTCAAACATAACACTTCTAAACATGTAATAATGTAATGTAAATGTAGTTAAAGATCCAACATTTATTATGTTAACAAAAAGTTTGTACCTTTACGAGTGAAAGTTGCAGTGTTTACTCCAATCACATGCCCATATGAATCAATCAATGGCCCTCCAGAATTCCCTGTTTATGAACTTGTTAAATATCTTTGATATGAAATCTACAAATTCACTTGAAGAATGATAAGTAATGATATTCAATTGTTAATGGTGAAATTGAATATTGGACAACAATCTAATAAGAGCAATCATATTGAGAGTCCTAAATTTAACATTTTTACAAAACATATGTCCAAAAATCAATTTTTTAAAACAAGGGGTTCAATCTATTGATGATGTAATTCAATAGAATGATTACCAGCATTAATAGCTGCATCTGTTTGAATTGCTCCTCTAATGGCACCTCCATTGGGTGAAGGTATCTCCCTCCCCAAACCACTAACCACCTGCATTATTTGAAAGAATGAAGTACTAGAGATACTATTCGAAACTGAAAGATAAGACTAAAGAAATCATGCTAAATAAATATACCCCAGTTGTTAGCGTGTTCTCGAATCCATACGGATTTCCAATGGCAAAGCAGCTCTGACCAACATGTAAATTGCCAGAAGTACCAACAGCAACAGGCTTTAATTTGTAGCCTTCAACATCAACCTGGAAATCATTTTAAGTTAAGCTCTTCCAAGCAGAAGTACATTAAACATTGTGAAGCCAAGCCAAAGCAAAAGTAACATAACTAAGAAGAGACACATGAGGAAGGAGTCTCGTGTTGATACATACATCTTAATTTGCTACTAATTATTCTCAACATGATCCTAACTTAGGACTCAATTTATCGCTACACTTGACTGTATCCCTCTCAAGGGTTATTTTAGTGATAGATTCTATAGGAACTGGACGATCCTATTTGGTCAAATACCTAGCGAAAAACTCATATGTTCCTTTCTTTGGTTGAATCTATGTAGTTCCAGGTTTTTTCTTCAAGACTAAATCAAAGCCAGAAAATAAAATGTAAGGTTGAAAAATAAACCTTAAGAACAGCCAAATCATATGCAGGATCATAACCGACAATCTTGCCTTCCCTGTAAAATCCAGTTCCTTTCTCATCAACCAGATAAACCTGTTACCAAAACCCCCAAAATGAGTTTTTTTTTTCACTCCAACAAATTTACATAATCAATTTCAGCAGTTGAATAAAAGGAGAAAAACCTTACAACGCTGTAATCCAGTTGTGTCTGTAATCAATTTAGATACAACATGGTAGTTTGTAACCTGATATAGAGTATAGACAAATACATCACTAGTTTCAACTTCAATAGCACAAAGAGTAATAACAATGCCATGAAAACATCCCAAGTTGAAACTTAAACACAAAATGATAGTAAAAGCTTACAATGTGACCAAACTTATCCCATATAAAGCCTGAGCCTGTCCCTTCAATTTTTGTACTGTTATCCTCTTTAAGCAATACTTCTTCTTTTTCAGAAGTGTTGAGGTTTTTGTCAATCTCAATGTCTTTAATGAAAACAACCGATGGAGAGGTTTCCTAAAGACAAGCAAAGATTATAAATAAATGAACCCAAATGAGAAAATCTTAGTCCATAAGCTCAACAAACTAAATAAAGATTATGAACATGATATTCAACTATCTCCTCTGATTATTAACCAATCTCACTAACCTCTCAATCTCACCAAAACAAAAATGGTTCAACCAAATGGATCTGCTACAAAATATTTAAACTTTAATTTCGATATTGTAAAATATTCAAAAAAAGTTTGAAAATTTACTGGTAATCTAATTGATAAAAAGAATAATTAGACTAAAAAACTGAACTTTTTGAGCCTAAAGCCTCACCCAATTGATTCAATCCCAAAAACTAAAATGTATAAAATGAGAACACAAAACATTCATCTAGAGAGAGAGAGAGAGACCTGAAAAAGTTGCACAATTCGGTCTTCTTCTAGCTGAAGCTCATCCTGTTGTTGCAGAGCAATGGCTGGTGAGTGAATTGGGTCGAGCAAATGGAGTAAGGAAGCAGCTAAAAGACTTTGACCCAATAGCAAAGTCCTTCTCCTTGTGAGAAAACTCTTCTGGGTTTTGCTTAAAATCGAAGATGAAGAAGAGGAAATGGTGGGAAGAATCGGAGAGGGAGCAAGGGAACCCAAAACCACCATCTTCACACATAACTATCACTTCACTTGTTCTTCACTATTCAATATAATATATTTCTTTCCTTCTAAGGATAACTAAGCTTTTGACTACGTGGGCCAATAATGGGCTCAAAAGCCCAATATCTTTAATGTCTCCATTTTAGAAAAATTAACACTTTTATTTTTAAACTTTTTAATCGTAAAATTGTACTTTTGAAAAATAAAAATGTGTTCTATAACTATTTTTATTTTTCAATTTTAAAAATAAAAAATAAAAATGTGTTTAGTAAATTTTATTTTTATTTTCATTTGTTAATTTTATTTAAGTTGGATCCAAGATCGGGGCTGGGGTCCAAGTTTGGGTCTGGTTAGGGTCTCGGTCGGGTCTGAGTCTGGGTTCCAAAGTTTAGGTTGGGGTAGGAGTCTAAAATATTGATTAAAAAAACTAATTAAAAAAATTTCAAAAGTGATTTTTTTTTTTCTTCAAAATTTGATTCTCAATTAAAAATTGAAAAGTAAAGAATATGATTTTAGAAAATAGTTAAGGTAACTTTCTTAGGTTATGCTTTAAGTACCAAGAGGTATAGAATTTACAATTTCAAGAAGGGTAGACTAAAGGTTGTGATTGCTAAAAATATTATTTTTAATGAATTGGAATATCCTCACTTAATGTCCAGAACAGGTAGTGTGTCTCCGTGTGATGCAGGAAAAATAGGAAACAAGAACTCTATACACATAAAAATGGATTACAGAACGAAACATCCAGAAGAAGGTTCACAAATGAAAGATAGTACGAAACTGGAAGATAATGCGCAGATAGAAGCTGATGCTAAGCTGGAAGATAACGAAGACCAAATAAAGGTTCTGGAAGGACTCGGATAAGAAGGTCTGGAAGGTTATCAGTTGGCGCGTGATAGAATCATAAGAGAGATTCACCCTCCGTCAAGGTTTGTGGAAGCAGACTTAATAGCATTTGCACTCAAAATAGTACAACAAATTGAAATTTAAGAGCCCGAAAGCTACAAAGAGGCAATTTTAGGTGAAAACAAGTCAAAATTGCTCCAGTCCATAGATGATGAGATGGATTCACTTCGAAAGAACAAGACTTAGGTTGTTGTACTAAAGTCGAAAAATACAAAGATTGTGGAGTGCAAATAGATTCTCAAGGTGAAAGAGGAAAATAATGAGAATGAACCAGTGTGGTTCAAAGTCATGTTAGTGGCTAAGGGTTTTACTCAGGTGGAAGGAATAGACTACATTAAAATCTTCTTACCTGTGGTAAAATACAAGGCAATAAGATTGATGTTGTCCTTGGCAACTCAAATAGAATTTGAAGTTGAACAACTTGATGCTAAGATTGCTATTCTAAGTGGATTCTTGGATGAAGAGATCTACATGAAGCAACCACCTAGATTTCAAGTGAAAAGAAAAAGAGTTGAGTTAGTTTGCAAGCTCAACATGTGCTTATATGGTTTGATACAGTCCCCAAGATAATAGAATAAAAGATTTGATACTTATATGCAACAAATTGGGTTCAAACTATCTAAATATGATCATTATTTGTATTTTAAGAATATGAGCAATTTACAGTTGTGTTTTTATTGCTCTATGTAGACGATATGCTCATAATGAGCAAAGACCAATCAGTGATCAAAAGTATGAAAGCCAAGCTCAAGAGAGAGCTTGAGATGAAGGAGCTTGGTCCAGTTCAAAGGATACTTGGTATTGAAGTTGCAAGAAATATGAAGGAAGGTACAATCAACTTAAAGCATTTAGGGCTCATCAAGAAAGTTATTTAGAAGTTCAACATGGAATATGCAAATAGTACATCCGTCTCATTAGGCGAACATTTTGTCTGGTCGAAGGACAGTGTCCGAACAGTGTGAAAGAGAAGGATGTACCTTATGCAGTAGTTTTAGGATGTTTAATGTGGGGAGCACAAAGTCGGACATAGCTCATGTTCTAAGTATCCTGAGTCAGTTCATGTCCAATTTGGGCATTGAACATTGAAAGGCCCTCAAATAAGGTACTTAAAGGGCACTTGAGATCATGGTTTGACCTATGAAAAAGCAAAAGGAGAACTGGAGTTGAAAGGATTTGTGGATGCTAACTATGCCTCGAATAGAGATACGAGAAAATTAACCACTTCTTACGTTTTCATGACAAATCAGAACTGTATATGCTGGAAGGCCTAGTTACAGTTCGCGGTTGCCCTTTCCACCACGGAAGCAAAATTTATGGCTACCACAGGAGCATTTAAGGAAGCTTCATGGCTTCGGGGAATTATGTTTGAATTGAAATAAATATAAGACGGAGTGACCGTGTACTCAAATAGCCAGTCCTCCATCCACCTTTTCAAGTATCTAGTTTATCATGAAAAGAGCAAACATATAGACATAAGACTCTACTGGATTAGAGTGAAGATAGAGGAGGGGCTGGTTGATTTAGAGAAGGTCAGAACAGAAGATAATAATGCTAACATTGGAACTGAGGTCTTAACAATAAACAAGTTCAAGTACTGCTTGGACTTGATCAATCTCAGAAGTTAGTATAATGAGATATCTAGAACACCAACCATGATGGCTACATTCTTTCTTTATCTCTATCATATTTTAATTTAAAGAAACTAGGTAGAATTTGTGGTATAGTTGTTCCAAATGAAAAGATCTCTATTTGTGGTTCTGGTTATAGAAAGTTAGTTGTCTCGCAGAAGTGTGTTCCCAGGCTAACTTGCCCATCCAGAAGAAGTATCGTGGAATGATAGATGCCATTCGAAAGGGCGTTCTTAGATGTCTATCATGTCAACTATGAGTGTAGTCTTCAGGAAAGCTAGTCCTCCTCCGGAAGGAGTTTCAGATGGTTAGTTGTTCCCTCCTTATAGGGATTCCCAAATAGTCAACTCCAGTTGTTGCCTTTCATATCCGAGAAGTCCCTTCATCGTGCGCTTTGGTTTGTCTTCCAAGAAGCCTATGTCTCATTCGGAAGCACTATACTTATGCTGACATGGAGATATTATTACGAGGATTTTGTTAAGTTTGTTAAGTCGTGACTAACTTAACAACTTAGCTTTCTGTAGTCACCACCTTTAGGATCTATATATTGTATCTATAAATACCACCAACACTTAACATTTTAGAGTACAAAAAGAAGAAGTTTAGACGAGTTTCGAGAGGTGATCTTAAGAGAGAAAGATTGAGAGGTACAGAGAAAAGAGAGGGATTGGATTCAAGATTTGTATGAAGAATCTTCTATAGATGAAAAAAATTCTTGAGTAAGAGTGTCAAAGTAACCACTTTGAGTGAATCCAACAAAGAATCGATCTCGATTGTATTGTACCATGTTCTTGCTCAATCAATAAGAGAATTTTGGTGGTGTTCCAAAACTGGAGTAGAATCATAGATCACATCGATTTATAGGACTTGAACCAATATATATCTTGGTTTTAATTTTATTGTTTTAGTGCTTTAATTGTTTATAGGTTTAATCTTTTCATCCCTGATTTATCTTCGATTGTTTTGTATTATTTATTAATATTGTACGTTATTGTTAATTGTTTGTTAATTAAGTTTCAGTTGATTTGATTATCCACACTACACTAGTTGTAATTTTCTCACAAAAATAATTAAGTGTGATAAATAAGACAACTAAACAATATAATTAATTACTCCTTATAACAAAAAAAAAACAAACAAAACATAATTACTGTTTTTATAATAAT
The DNA here is from genome assembly GCF_029168945.1 of Cannabis sativa. Classification (NCBI taxonomy): domain Eukaryota; kingdom Viridiplantae; phylum Streptophyta; class Magnoliopsida; order Rosales; family Cannabaceae; genus Cannabis; species Cannabis sativa. The sequence continues at coordinate 58,727,172 of NC_083607.1, forward strand.
TAAAAGAGAATTAGTTAGTGATAATTTTTTTTAAAAAAAATAAAATGAAAAAGAAGTCAAAGAAATTAGTGATAATAAAATAATTTTTCATCATCACTCTAGAATTTATTTTATAATAATTATATATTAAATCAACAAAACTAAATATTTTATTTTATTTTATTTATTTTTTTTTTTTGACAAAGTGATTAGAATCACTCGTGAATTTACGACGCCCACGTCCGCCACCGGCGCTGGAACCTCCTCGAACCGGGATAGCTCATCGTCTAACCGCAGAGCATGCTTTGCCAAGCCATGGGCCGCTAAGTTCTCAGAGCGAGCCACATGGGACAAAACTGCCCCCGGAAATTTAGACAATAAAGCTATAACATCTTCAAACAACGCTCCTAACTCAATAAATACTGAAGTTCCACCTGAAAAAAACCAAAAACAGCATAAAACTTTAATTAGAAAACTATTCAAATTGAAGAGAATCAACCAACCACCAAGACTAAGCAACTAGATCACCCTATAAAATACTAGAACTAGCCAAAGGGATTACCCTTTGGCTAGTAACAACTAAATTATAGCATTCTACTTCATAACCTTCATAGGATCCCTATTCCCTACTCTTACTCTTTTAAAATCAAACATAAATAAAATTTTCCTTTAAATATCCATTATTCCTTAAATATTCAAAATATTATATACTAATTATTTTATTTTTTTCTTAAAAATATTACTTATTTATAGAATAAAACATGTCAAAATTCTTTAGTAAGTCAAATTATTTATTATTTTATTTATAGCGTAAAACATGTATCTATAATCTTTATTCGACCTAAATTAAACTAAAATTGTATTAATATCCTTAAAACTTAAGATTGCACTTTTCACATTCAAAAGTACCATTTTCCTAATACCACTTCATCATACATTTAATTAATAATATTAAATTAATATTAATTAATCCAATTCGGTATTATGACATAATGCTTCCTTATTTATTATTTAAATAGATAACCTCCTAATTATTATACCATTCAAATTATTATAAAACTATTCATATTAGTATCTTTCTATACAACTAATAAGGTAATAATCTCAATCTTCATTAGCATTTACTTCCCATTTATTTCAATATCTTCCCAAAAATAAAATAAAATAAAACAAAGTATACTCAATTCACAATTAATATCCCTACCTCTAATTTATTACAAAATCCCACATTTATAATTTATATACCAAATTAATATTATGTTATCTATAATAAATTTATATTTATAATTTATATACCCAAAATTAATATAATGTTATCTATAATAAACTAATAAGGCAATAATTTCATAATTATGTACCATAATTGTTAGCTATTAAATTTTATAATATTTTTACAATTCATGATATCTTGTAATTTTAACCAATTACCCTAAATAATTAGGGACGACCCATAAATCATGCGTGAAAACCTTAAAAGGCACCAAATCCATAAACAATGGTGCAGCTCATCCATCAAATTTGTACTTCCAATTCTTCCATCAAAAAACTAATACCACTTGTTGCTCCTAAAATCGCCCAATATACGTGGACCAGTCAGGAAGGGACACGTGGATCAAATTACTTGAGATAGAACTGCTAAGTCCTTGTGTGACACCAAGAAGCGTCATTCAAATGGGTCCCGGAAGATGCACCCGGAGTACAAGGTACTCCCGGAAGCGAACATGGCTCAAAGGCACTCCGGGATGTGTCAGGTCTCTCCCGAGACATCAAGTCGCATTTAATGCTGCATGGGAGGAAGCGTGTTGGGACTGTACACGCAATAAAGTCTGACGGCACATCCCCCAAACAGCAGCGCTACAGTAATGATCATTTAAGTCTAGCGACGGCTACTCTGCGAAGAGTCACGTCAATCATAAGACAAAAAGGACATTCTTCATAAAAACCCTACAAAGACACTAGGGATTTGACCATGCATCACCCATGGTATATTCATCGGAAATGCCCAACTTTATGGATACTTACAGACACATGTGTAAGTACAATTCTAGGGATTGCCCCTCTAAAACACTATAAATACCCCCTCAAAGCTCATTTAATGGGGTCGGAGAATCTTGGCTGCTTAAGAGCAAACAGAGAAAAAACTCACCAAGAACATTCTTTGTATTAAAGAGAGAAATATTCTCCCAAGTGTAAGATCTGTATTAAAGACATCCATAAATATCAGTGGCTCGTGGACTAAGGCTCATTAACGCCCCAACCACGTAAAAAGTCTTCATCTCGCTTTCTTATAGCTCACTATTATATTCGTATTTTATTAGTTGCCGAAAACCTCGGTCAACATTTTGGTGCTTTCATTGAGAGCTGAGGAAAGCTGCTTTGCAACAAGCATTTAACTTCACAACAATGGTGGAGACAAGAGCTACACGTCACCCTCGCCCTCTAGAAGACGCTCAAGATCCCAACGAAGAGGATGTAGCTTCAAGGGCAGCAGAGGAGTCCGAGGAAGAAATTCCAGATGAGAACCATGAGGAACACCTCGACGAATACGCTTACGATGATGGAAGCTACCAAGAGCTGGTGCTCCTCAGGCAAAAAGCCATCGATCACGAAGCTGAGATCGAAGCTCAGAAAGTGCAAAATCGAAAAATGCACGAGGTGATGCTAGCCATGCAAAAAGCCATGGAGGCCGCTGGCATTCACGTGCATCCCAAGGCAATGGCCGCTGGACTCGATGGGGAGCCAGCTACGTCTTCGCCCAATTCCCAGCAGCAAAGGCCTAGGGAACCTAGCCCTATAAGGCACCCTGCTGAGGAAAACCAAACAAAAAACCCTACTTCTGCCCCTGGTCGGAAGAAAAAGGCGCAGGATCCGCGCAAGGTCCGCTCAGATTTCCCTAAAGGGAAAGGTCCGCAGAGGGGCAAGCCCCAAAGAGGGAGTCTTGGCCCTCAGGATCGAGGGGACCGAAAGAGCGTTTCCGTGCACCAGGAACCGGGGGGTAGAGGAAGAGGAGGACAGAGATGTCCACCCGTTGATTTGAGAAATCAAATCAATGGGAATCAAGGTGACCTACGGGATCACCTTGATCAAAAAAGATACAGACCCGAAGTCTCCTCGGGTACTGTAAACGAAGGGATTATGGCAGAGCTTGCCAGCCTTCGAAAAGATATTGCCGAGTCTCCGGAGGCAGAAGGGAGATGACTCCGACTCGGACAGTGAGGACCGGGAGCCATGCGCCAAGCATATCCTGGAGGCGGAGCTCCCTAAAAACTTCAAAATGCCGAAATGGCGGCATATGCGGGAACTCCGACCCCGGCGATCACTGTCACGATTCAATCGAGTCATGACAGTCATGCGGGTCAGCAATGACGCCAAGTGCCTATGCTTCCCCCTCACTCTGAGCGGCTCGGCGGAGGAGTGGTTCAAGAAACTAGAACCAGGATCGGTGGGATGTTGGAACAAACTCCAAACCAACTTCCGGAGGCAATTTGTCGCCGCCAGGAAGGTAAATTTGGAAGTTAGCGCCTTGACTAACATCAAGCAACTACCCACCGAGACTCTAAAAAATTACATCAAGAGGTTCCGAGAGGAAGCCTCGAAGACCAAGAAGGTTGACGACGGACAACAGCTTGCGCTTCTCCAAGCAGGAATCCGTCTTGGGACTCCCTTCGGAACGAATTACGGCAAGAAGGCGCCGCTAGCCTTCGGGACTTCCGAAGCGAGTCCAAAAATATATTAACCTCGAAGAAGCCCGGATCGTGGCTTACGGAGGCTATTATCCAACGGGATGGCGGGATACATGCCGGGAGTATCGCCCTCGGGTGCGTCCTTGCGACCCCTCGGTTAGTGGCATACGGTTTTCGCCACTCCCGGGTACAACCAAGGGCAAGCTACGCCGGCATCTTCCCATTACGGCAATCCGTCGGAGTGAATGGACGGGCTCCTTCACAGGCTGCCCCAACCGCTAGCTTAACAGGCCCCGCTCAAGGGTCTAGAAGCAAGAGGTCTTCCAAGGGCAGCACCCGAACGGGAGAGAAGCGCCAAAAGAAGGGGTATACACCCCAATACACCCAGTACACAGAGCTCACGGACTCTCAGGAACGTGTCTATTTTGCCACAAGGCAGAATACGCATTACCGGAGACCCCAGCCTTTGTACAGGGACAGCTCCAGGAGAGATCCGAGCAAAAGGTGCGAATATCACAATGACATCGGTCACAGCACCAACGAGTGTAAAAATCTCAAGGATGAGATTGAGAATCTGATCCGGTTGGGCCACCTCTATGAGTGGATCAAAAATAGGTTACCCCACCTTAACCCGGGCGGGTGGCGGGGGCATGCCTTCGGGGACACCGGGGGTACGGCGGGGAGTATTGCCTCCAGCTGCTCCCGCAGGTGACACTCAGCATATACCCGGACTACCGCCTCGGCCTAATGGACGGGTAGCCATGATCTCCGGAGGTCCCCATATCGGAGGAAACACTCGGAAGGAGCGAAAGAGATATGCCGAGGCCGCAAGGCACAGTGAAGTGTGGGAGGTCACTCAACTCCCAGCTCAAAGGCCTCGGCTAATGGACCAACCCATAACGTTCACGGAAGAAGACGCCAAGACGGTGCGTTTCCCTCATCACGACCCGCTGGTCATAGAGACCCCCATTGCAAATAAAGTGGTGGCCAGGGTCCTGATTGATAATGGGAGCTCCGTGAACTTGCTCTTCAAGGAAGCCTTCACTGCGATAGGGTTGACCGACCGGGACCTCTCTCCTAGCGGATCGCAGCTCACAGGGTTTAACGGGACAACTCTAATCCCGATGGGAAAAGTCAGGCTCCCAGTTACCCTGTGCCCGGACACTCCGCAGAGCACGTTTAAGTATTGCACCTTCGTGGTGGTAGACTGTCCAACAGCCTACAACGCAATCTTAGGCCGACCGGCCCTCGTTGACTTCGGTGCAATAACTTCTATCCGACACCTATGCCTCAAATTTCCTACCCAGGAAGCCGGAGTCGGAACGGTGAGGGGAAACCAAGGAGAGGCCAGGCAATGTTACAATATTGCCACCCAATTGCCAGTACTCATGGTCCGGGGGCTCCCCGAAGTAGAGAAGGCCGAAGAAGACGAGTTGGATCCTCGTATAGGATCCGAAAGGGTCGTAGAACCAATGGAGAACGTCGAAGAGATACCAGTGTGCGACGACGACTCCACCAAAGTACTCCGGATAGGGAAAGGCCTAGACCCGGAGGAAAAGGATAAAATAATAAAAACACTGAAGGGCGCCATTGATGTTTTCGCGTGGCGCCAAGAGGATATGACCGGCATCAGCCCTCATGTCATCACCCATGTCCTCAACGTCAATCCGGACATGCCCCCTATACAACAAAAGAGACGCCCGCTCGACTCGGCGAAAGCCGAGGCCTTAGAGAAAGAGGTGGATAAACTTTTGTCCAACAGCATGATCCGTGACGTATACTACCCGGAATGGCTAGCCAATCCGGTCCTGGTGCCCAAGCCGAACGGAACTTGGCGGGTTTGCATAGATTTCACAGATCTAAACAAAGCCTGCCCAAAGGACTGCTTTCCGCTGCCCAGGATTGACCAGATGGTGGACGCCACCTCCGGATTCAAACTGTTATCTTTCATGGACGCCTATGCTGGGTACAATCAAATAAAGATGCATACGGCAGACCAGGAGTGCACTAGCTTCAGGACCGATAAGGGGGTATACTGTTACCTAGTCATGCCTTTCGGACTGAAAAACGCCGGAGCAACCTATCAAAGAATGGTTAACCGGATGTTTAAAAGCCTCCTGGGACGAAACATGGAAGTATATGTAGACGACATGCTCGTCAAATCCAAAGCATGCAATAGCCATGCAGACGACTTAGAAGAATGTTTCGAAGTCGTCCGGAGATACGGCATGAAGCTCAATCCGAAGAAGTGTACCTTCGGAGTCAAGTCAGGAAAATTCCTAGGCTTCATAGTCAGCCAGAGAGGGATTGAGGCGAACCCGGAGAAAATTCAAGCTCTCTTGGACATGCCATCCCCCAGGAAACATAAGGACGTGCAAAGTTTGACCGGAAAGGTAGCCGCGTTGAGCCGTTTTATCTCACGATCCACGGACAAGTGCATACCCTTCTTCAACATACTGAAGAAATGCCAAAAGTTCGAATGGACAGACGAATGCGAGGAGGCATTCAAAAAGTTAAAAGACCATATGGCAAAACCTCCTATCCTATCAAAGCCCGTCCTTGGAGAAGACTTGTTCCTTTACTTGGCGGTCTCCGAACATGCGGTCGATCTTTGCATTGGTCCGGGAGGAAGAAAAGGTCCAGCATCCCGTGTACTATGTTAGTAAACGCATGATAGGAGCCGAGACGAGGTACCCGGTCATCGAAAAACTGGTATTCTGTCTCCTGATGGCATCACGGAAGCTGAGACCATATTTCCAAGCCCACCCAATCAGAGTCTTGACCAATCATCCACTCCGGCAAGTCCTCCAGAAACCTGAAGCCTCCGGAAGACTCCTCAAATGGGCAATGGAATTGAGTCAGTTTGACTTGCACTACGTACCCCGGATTTCTGTAAAAGGCCAAGCCTTGGCAGACTTCATCACCGAATGTAATGAAGCCGAGGCAACAGCCAATACTCCGGAGCCACCCATCCCCACTTGGAGAGTATTCGTGGATGGAGCTTCAAACGAAAACGGTTCGGGGGCCGGAGTAGCTATGATATCACCCACTGGGTTGCGGCTCCAGGCAGCACTCCGATTCAACTTCACAGCTTCGAACAATGAAGCCGAATATGAGGCCCTAATAGCAGGGCTAAAATTGGCTAAAGCTGTAGGAGCTAAGAGGGTGGAAATCTACAGTGATTCCCAGCTGGTCGTAAACCAAGTATCCGGAGAATACCAAACCCGCGGCGAAAGAATGGCCGCGTACGTAACAATAGTCCGGGAACTGCTCCACGAGTTCACGGACTACAGAATAGAAAGAATCCCCCGAGAAAAGAACGCTCATGCGGACTGTCTGGCTAAGCTAGCCTCGGATAGTGAGATCGAAGAGCTGGGGGTAGTACCCGTGGAACGCTTGGCAGAGCCAAGCATCAAAATAAAAGAGACCACACAAACGGTTGGGCAAGAACCCAGCTGGATGGTCCCCATCATAAAATACATAACCACAGGTGAGTTGCCCCGAGAAAGGGCACTGTCTCGAAAGATTCAGTATCAGGCTCATCGTTATGTAATGATGGACCAAATTCTCTACCGGAGAGGACTCAGCATGCCTTATTTAAGGTGTGTATCGGACCCTGAAGCTAGACAAATCATGCTGGAGGTCCACGAAGGGTTCTGTGGAGATCATACGGGAGGACCCAGCCTCTCAAAGAAAATATTGAGGCAGGGATACTTCTGGCCAACAATGAAAAAAGATTGTATAGACTATGTCCAAAAGTGTGACTCGTGCCAAAGGTACGCGAACATACCGAGAGCTCCTCCAAATGAGATCACGCTGATGACAAGCCCCTGGCCCTTCGCGGTCTGGGGCATAGATCTCATCGGGTCTCTACCTACGGGAAAAGGAGGAGTAAAGTATGCAATAGTAGCAGTAGACTACTTCACCAAATGGACAGAGGCTGAGCCTATGAAGACAATAACCGCTAAGAAGGCGTTGGACTTTGTTGTCAAAAACATAGTGTGTCGATACGGCTTACCTCACAAAATAGTCTCAGACAATGGAAAGCAATTTGATTGCGAGGAATTTACTGACTTCTGCAACCGACACGGAGTAGTGAAAAGCTTCTCCGCGGTAGCCCGGCCTCAAACAAACGGCCAGGCGGAGGCAGTCAATAAAATCCTAAAGGTCACCTTGAAAAAGAAGCCAGCGGCTTGTAAAAATAACTGGCCTGAAGAATTGCCAAGGGTATTGTGGGCCTACCGGACGACCCCCAGAACCACAACCGGTCACTCGCCGTTCTCAATGGCATACGGTTGTGAAGCCATGGTCCCGGTGGAAACACTATTCCCATCCCACAGGAGATCGACTTATGATCCGGCCACCAATCAGGCCCTGCTCCAAGAAGCTCTGGATCAAGTCGAAGAACTCCGGGATGAGTCCCAAATACGGATGGCCGCTTATCAAAAGAAGGTGACCAAGTATTTTAACTCCAAGGTTAAAAACAGAAAATTCGCTATCGGTGACATGGTCCTAAGAAGGGTCTTCCCAGCCACCCAAGAACCCGGAGTGGGGGTACTTGGACCAAATTGGGAAGGACCATATGAAATCGAGGACGAAATCGGCTCTGGCACTTACAAACTGAAAAGAATGGACGGAACTACTGTCCCAAGAGCCTGGAATGCCGATCACCTCAGAAAATACTACCAGTAGCGAATTAAGCTTAGCTTTTGTTTAAAGGGTTTGTACCGTCCAAATGTATGCCTCCTCTATATTAAAATAAAACTGAGTGCCTTAAAAACAAAGTTTCTATGCCACTCAGGGGGGTACTAGGGTATACCGCACGGACAAACAAAAACAAGCTAAGTAAAATATCCTGACCCAAAGGGCAGGTCAAGCTAAGTGAAACATCCTGACCCAAAGGGTAGGTTAAGCTAAGTAAAACATCCTGACCCAAAGGGCAGGTCAAGCTAAGTAAAACATCCTGACCCGAAGGGCAGGTCAAGCTAAGTAAAATATCCTGACCCAAAGGGCAGGTCATAAACATGCGCAAAGAATAAAAGGCGTAAGTATGAAATCCTGAGCCAAAGGACAGGTTGAAATATATGAAGTGTGGAAAAAAGATCGCACATATATATATAAAAAAAAATAATATATATATATATATATATATATATAATAAAATATCCTAACCCGAAGGTTAGGTCATACACATATAAATGGCCGGGGATGTGCCTTAAATTGTCTCCCCTTTAAATAAAGGCCGCCGCCCGTAAGTAAACCGTTCTAAGGCAGCGGCAAATATGTACAAAGAAAAAAAAAGAGTTATGAAAAGAACGGGTATAATGGGTCAATGATAGGGCGGCTCGGTCGGCCGTGGCGAAGACGAGGTCCGATCCGTGCCTCAAGCTCAGCATCAAGTCTCTTCTTCTTCTCCCGAAATTTGGCAATCATGTCCTCGGGTTTGGGATAGAAAGAAAGCTTGATGCTCTGATCGTTGGTGGCCCAAGCCATGTAGACACCATCATCAAAGCGCTTCGGGCAACGGGCGCAGGAGACAGGAGAAAGGAGCTCGGCCCTCTTGGCCTTCCTAATAGACTGATCTTTGTAGTCCCGAAGCTCCTTCAACTCCGCAGCCAGAGCGGCCTTGGATTCAATATCCGACTGGTGAGTCTCCTCTAGAGACTTCACCTTGGCGGCCATTTCGTCCAGAGCCTCCCTGGACTCCCGAAGGTCCCGCCTGGCCTTCTCGGCAGCCTCAGTTTGAGCCCTCAGCTCCTCCTGATGATGGGCCTCCATCCTGCCTCTCCGCTGGGCCTCGGCCTGGATCATGTCCTCCGCCTGAGCCTCCCTCCGGATAGCCTCCTCCTCCCTGGCCTTGGCCCTCTCTTCCTTAGCCTTGGCCGCAGCCTCCTGGCGCTCGGCGGCCTCCTGGTAGATCAGCCTCTCCGCAGTAAGGTCTTGAAGGACCTTCTTGACGTCGTTCATGTCCCCAAAATCGGACAGAGCGAAGCCATGGCTTATGATGTTCTTGGAGAGGCGACCAGCCTCAGCTGCAAGCTGAGCCATAATGGGATATAAGGGAAAATTCCTCAAAGGAAGAAAACAAAATACAAACACCAAAAAGGAAATGTAAGAAATTGCAAAGTACTTACCACTGTGAGGGAATGGCTGAGGTCCTGGACTTGGAAGATAGAGTTCAGAGAGGCACAAGTGGCAAACCGCTTGGGCGCACAGCGTGTAAGCTGAGAGGCGAACTCACCGGTCATTTCCGCAGCAAAAGGAGCCAGAGTGGGCCCAAGGAGGGGACGGAACCAGTCTGCCAGAGGATCCAGGTTGAGGTTCCACGGATCATGATATTCCGGATGGTTAATGCTCGCCTCAACCTCCGCCCGCAGGATCCTCCTAAGGGCCTCCACATCGGCATATCCCCGGGAGTACTCGTCCATAGCGTAGTTGTGCTTGGCTATGCGAAGCTCCTGCCTCGCCTCATCCCCCGGAATCGGGGTAAGCTCAATGCGAGGAGGAGCAGGATTTTCCTCCATTGGAGACACCCCGCCGTCTAGGCCAGGAGCGGGAGTGTCGGCCCTCCGAGGCCTCTTCGGCTCGTCTTGGGCAATCATCTTGCCCTTGCGCTTGCGGATCAGAGCCACTTCTGACTCCTCCTCGTCCTCCTCTGCTACCCCTGGGAGAGCTTGAGGGTCTCCAGCACCCTCGGCGGCTTCCTCCGAGAAGTCCCATCCTTTCCCCTGGCCTTCTCCCGGAAGCACCTCCTCGTCATCCACCAAGTCGATGGTTTCGGGAGGAGCGCGGAAGAAACCTTCAAGGAAGGGGCCGGGGGAGAGGGGTGAAAGCGGAGGAGCCACGGAGTATGGACCCCAGCCAGCCGTTCCAGGATGGCATCCATGGAGGTACCTGTTCCAATAAAGCAAGCAAGTGTTAGAAGTCCGTGAGAAACTACTTACAAAAAGGCGCAGTAAATAAACTACTCCTACCCGGACTCCCTAGTTCGGCCCTAGCAAAGTCCTGAACTTTAATGCTGGCAGCATCATCTCCAAGATAACTGTCCGAGGGCCGAAACCAGCTGGATGCTATGTAAGCCGACGGACCTAAGGGAATAGGTTCCGGAGGGCCGGGGCCCATCCGGGACCGACCTAGGTAATCTCCTAAGTTGGTAAAATAAAACTCCTTCAAATGATCCCCCCACCGGGTCGACGGCATCTTAAACCTACGGAGACGCTCGTCGAACCCTATGGGCCTACGACTGGTATATTCATCAACAGAAGGGACATATTGAATTATCAAAGGAGACTTACCACCAGCACCAGAAGTGCTAGCACCGGGAGCGCCCGAGTTTGGTTCGGGGATTGAAGGCTGGGGCCGGGAAGTCTGGTTCTCGGAAGAACCTTCAAGACGAAGGGGTCCCCCGGCGGAAGGACCTCCAATCTCTTCTTGAAGTATCTTATCAAAAAATTTAGCTTCGGACTTCCCGCCGATAGCTTGGCTCCTTCGCACCACCGGGCTCCCCACACGGAGCCCTCTCCCAGAGGCAGCCTGGGCACTGGAATACGCCTTCTCCTGGGCCTTCCGGTAGAGATAATCTTGGTACTTCTTCTCTGCCGTAGCAATAAGCTCATCCCGGAAGGCCTTCTCCGCGACTGGCGCCCTCACGTTAGGGCAGATAACCTTGGAAAGGTTGGAGTCATCCACGGATTGGTGAGAAAGGATAAGTTTGGCCTTTCTGCAATTCTCCGTGGTGACCAAGCCCCCGACGTCAGGATCGGCATGGTCGTAAGAGGCGAAGGCTTGGGCCCTTCGAAGGAACGCCTGGGTGGTGAGCGTCCGCTGGTAAGGTGGAATCCGCACCCACTCCGTGAGCAGCTCCGGATGGTCCACGGCCCTAAAACCGGAGGAGAAGAAAAATCGGTGGCGGTACTCCTTAACATGAGTCTGCCTATTATACGGAACCACCCCTTCGTTAGCAGGGTGGATCCGGAACCCATAAAAGCCGTCCTTAAGTTTGTCCCCTTTCTTGGGGACGGATACAAGTTCGTAAAAATACAAAATTTCCGCCGGGCTGGGAGACCCCCAGCCGCGTGCGGCATAAAAAATAAATAAGCCTGAGAGCAGGCGGTATGCTTGAGGAATAAGTTGGTATGGCGCAAGGCCGACAAAAACAAGAAAATCAACAAAATAGTCCTGGAGCGGGAGCATTGCGCCGGCCATCAGATGGGTCTGACTCCAAGCCCCGAAGCCATCATAGTTAAGGTTGGGTGTCTCCGAGTCACGAGGAGGCCGGTGGAAAGTCCCTGAGGTAGAGGGTTTGATTCCAGCCACGTTAATGATGTTCTCCAGCTGGTGAGGGCAGGTCAGGGTTGATCGAAGCTCGGCCGCCTCCCAGCCGGTGGCGCGGGACTTGTACCCTTCCTGGGCAACAGGTCCCAGGGAAACCTCCTCCAGGGTGGCAATACTCTTCCCCTTCTTCTTCGAGGACTTTGAGCCAGAAGCAGACATGTTATGCTCTGAGAAAAACGAAAAGGAAAAACCCAGCAGTTAGGCCCCATATCAAACCCTAAACCAGAAAAAAAGGGAGTGGGGGTCCCCTAACCGCTGGAAAGAGGCCCCCTCCGGACACGTGTCATCTGGGAAACTCGAAAGAGAATCCCTGAACAAGTGTCGGGTGCAGTAAAATAACAGTAAAAGCGGTTTTGCAAAAAGGAAAAGAAAAGGTCTTCCTATGCCCTAAGCAAATGCTAAACGAAGGATACACGGCCTTCTTCAAACAAAAACTGTACGACTACTACTACTACAGTGAAACATAAGAGCAGAACTCAAAGAGCTCAAACACTCACACTTCAGAAATCTCTGAGTGCGAACCCAGAAAACAAACAAGATAAATGTAAGCATGCTAGAGTCTAAAGATTCGAAGAACTTACAGTTGATTGTTGAACTGGGGGTACTGGGTATGATTGAGCAAGAGTTGAGAAGCACTGGTGAAGTCGAACACCGGAAGATTACAGAAAATGTTCAAGTGTTAAGACGGTTTGTGCTACTTTGAGGAAATTTTCTCTCTGAGAAATTCAAGCAAAAATGGTAAGAAATGGAAAGTAACCAAAATGAAGGAAAGGTGGTGGCTTTTATAGGAAAAAATGCATGAGGAACAGGCGCCTTCACCTACCAATCGTGCGGTTAGGGAAGCAAGCGATTCGAATTCCCAACAGATCAACGGGCCAGATCAATCCGCCATTAAGGCGGTGCAAACGTTTGAGTATCCGTCTGACACCATCAATGCGCCGCATCAATCAGGGGGCGTAAAACGAATCGACCTCTGTAAAAGTGAATCACTGCATTTAATGCCATTATTAGGCACACCTTCACGCGCCCCACGTCGTATCGTAAGACCGAGGAGGCGGCTGGAAACATTCCTACGAACAACGTAGTATCGCATTAAATAACCTCATTTAATGTGTCCCCCACGCGCTCGAGGCTCGAGCTGGGGAAACGAGGAGTCAACTGGAGATACTTGGACAAGCCTTGGTTTATTTTTACTAAGTAAACAAGGCTTGGGGGGTAAATGTTGCTCCTAAAATCGCCCAATATACGTGGACCAGTCAGGAAGGGACACGTGGATCAAATTACTTGAGATAGAACTGCTAAGTCCTTGTGTGACACCAAGAAGCGTCATTCAAATGGGTCCCGGAAGATGCACCCGGAGTACAAGGTACTCCCGGAAGCGAACATGGCTCAAAGGCACTCCGGGATGTGTCAGGTCTCTCCCGAGACATCAAGTCGCATTTAATGCTGCATGGGAGGAAGCGTGTTGGGACTGTACACGCAATAAAGTCTGACGGCACATCCCCCAAACAGCAGCGCTACAGTAATGATCATTTAAGTCTAGCGACGGCTACTCTGCGAAGAGTCACGTCAATCATAAGACAAAAAGGACATTCTTCATAAAAACCCTACAGCACCTAGGGATTTGACCATGCATCACCCATGGTATATTCATCGGAAATGCCCAACTTTATGGATACTTACAGACACATGTGTAAGTACAATTCTAGGGATTGCCCCTCTAAAACACTATAAATACCCCCTCAAAGCTCATTTAATGGGGTCGGAGAATCTTGGCTGCTTAAGAGCAAACAGAGAAAAAACTCACCAAGAACATTCTTTGTATTAAAGAGAGAAATATTCTCCCAAGTGTAAGATCTGTATTAAAGACATCCATAAATATCAGTGGCTCGTGGACTAAGGCTCATTAACGCCCCAACCACGTAAAAAGTCTTCATCTCGCTTTCTTATAGCTCACTATTATATTCGTATTTTATTAGTTGCCGAAAACCTCGGTCAACACCACTCATCCAGAAATTCTTTAAAAATACAAATAAATATAATAATTTTGGTACATTCCCAAAATATTGACAACAAACCAATTTTTATAATAATTTGACTTCCCAAATATATCTGAACTAATATATTCTCATTAGACCATTAGTGTTTCCACCTCCCTTTATTACAAGATCCTCAAGATTCTTATTCTTCAATTTACTTAATTAATTATAATATTAGAATCTCAATATTAAAATTCTAAACACTTTCCTTTTATGCTGAAAATTCCTAAAAAAATATAAACCAAAAGATAGCTAATAGGAATTAGCGTTTAAAGTAAACACTCTTAAACATTATTTCAATTAAAAATATTCTTTAAAACATACCTTAACCAAAATAATCCTTTTATTCCGACTAATAAATCTGTATAGTGCATAACTTATTAACTTTAAAATATTAATGTGTCAAAATTTTCTTATACATTCAATACCGAAAAACGTGAAAATGTAAACAAACTACCCTAAATAATTAGGGGCCCAACCATATAATAGGTGCTAAAGCCTTGTAAGGCGCCAAAGCCATAAATAATGGCGCAAAATAGAACAAAATCAATATAAAACAAACCTATAACAAAAAAAGAAAACATTGAAAAAAGAAAGAATAAAAAAGAGTTGTGAAACAAAAGAAAGAAAAACATTGAACTCATTTACAGCAACAAACGATAGACAAAGAAAATTGAAATAGAATACTCTTAAGGTAACTTGAACAATGAATCTGATCAAGAGGTATTAAACTACAGAAAAGTTGCTTCAAAATCGTGATCACTGGTCCTTAATATAACCAATTCTTTCACGAATCACACAGATTATATCCAACAGTATATACACCAACTAAAACACTATCACAATTCACATAATATCGAAATACGGCTATATAAAATGGAATGAATTTAGTCTACAAAAAAGAAAAAAAGAAAACCAGAGAGAGATATTTACCGTGATAATTTGTTGGAGGATCAAAACGATGGAGAAGTAAGTACTGGGGATGCGATCACGAACAACGATGAAGAAATAGAAAGGTTGAAATGTTGTGAGAGGTAAGAGTAATAAGAAGAGAGAGGACCGTATCGATAAATTGTTAACAATTTTAAACTATATATAAATAAAGATATTAGCAATTTAAATTTAAATTCTAAAAAAATAAAAATACAATATAACATAAAAAATAAAATAAAATAAAAAAAGGGACATCTTCAAAACTACCAAAATAACTGCTATCCCAATATCTCACAATTAACCCATAAAAACGGCCGTAAGAATGGCCATGACTACTGCTGAACATAGAAAACACAAAAATTCTTGAAACCAAAGAAAATTTTAAACATAATGAACAAAGAAATTTAAATACAATGCACAATTTATTAACAGACATATATGTTTATTCAAATCTTAAACCATATAAAAAAATCAACACAATATAAATAAAATGAGAAAACTTATCAATAGTGAAACGTATCATCATGAAGCTTTCTCAGAAACCAAAAGTACATCATTGATTCCACTTCTAAAGAATTGCCGGCCAGAAAGAGATCAATTTTCTGTCACGCAAACAGACAAGTATTACTAGAACCAAATCAATTCAAATCAAGGTAACATTAGTCAATAAAAAAATAGAGAGACTTATCTGATAATTAAGTCCGACCATCGCAAGCACCCACGGGCTTCAAATGATAAGAGAAGTCTTAGCACCATGAATTAGCAAGAACAAGAGAAATCTCCATACCAGAATTACCAGATCCAACAACCAAAATCTTCTTCTCCCTAAACTCTTTCAAACTAAATATTTTATTTGTTTTAATGTCATGAGTTAATTCGTGATGTAATAAATAAAGGAAAATGTTATTATGCACTTAAATTAAAAGTTAATAATAATATACGTGTATAATATTTATATACACACATACATACATATAATATTAATCCACTTATTTACTATTAAGAATTAGTCTCACATTACTAATGTGTGGAAATAAATTGTGATATATAAGATGAATAGGCTACTCCTCCCATAGCTAATTAGTTTTGAGATGGAACCTCATCCATTTTATCCCAAATCTAACATGGTATCAGAGCCACTTATACTGCCGGTCCAAACAGATACTTTAACCTCCATTGTGTGCCAACTTCCAGTGTTGAAGTCTTTGACCTGTTTCAAAATTCACAAATTTCCCGACGTGTACACCCACAAATTTCCTGATATTTAGCCTTGTAGGATTCTTTCAAATATCATGTTCGGTCATGCGGTTTCTTAAAGGTCGTTCATTATACCCAGTGACGGACCCAAAATTTTTATTTTGTGGGGACTTAATTATCAATGAAAAATATTTATACCTATATTATAATCATTCTTATTATATTTATTTAATTTTGTGGGGGCTTTTCTACTATTTTAATCTATAAATATCAAATTAAAAAAATTACATTTAAAATTTTAAAAGATAATATTTTTGTTAGTGGGGGGCTATAGCCCCCACATTGATACATGTGCGTCCGTCACTGATTATACTCACACTTTCCAAGCCCAAACGTAAGGAGGGTATATTAAGAGTTAGACGTCTCACATTGCTAATGTGTAGAATAAATTATGATATATAAAATGAATGGACTACTCCTCTCATAACCAATTAATTTTGAGATGAAACCTCATTCATCTTATCTCAAATTCTAACATCCACATCTAACTATAGTTTAATAACCTCCTTTTCTTTGAATGAAGAACTTTGATTTAAAAAAAAAATAAAAGTAAATAACATCCATATCTTTCTCTTATTATTTCAAAGGAAAAAAAGCATCATCATACCAATTTATTAAAACCAATATTGAAAATACGTTTAAGATATCATTAATTAAAATTAATTAATGAAAATGATCTATCAATCATAGTGTGAAATGTGAATCAATTAATTGACAAGACCCCATCTAGAAACTATAGTCAAAACCATAAAAGATAGAGAGAAAGAGATAGCTAATAAAGGTTTTATAATTTAGTAAAAGCAGCTTTTTATTTACTTTAATTTACTATATATATTATTAATTATTAATTACTATATAGTACGTCCAAAGCATTAATTTTTTACACTAATCATAGGGTAATAACAAAGTTGAAAAGACTTAAAAAAAAAGTACATCAAGAAAAAGAAAAAACAACAAAACTTTTCGATCAAAATTTACATTATTAAATTTTTCTAATTATTATTATTATAAACCCTAGCTTGAAGCCGAATTTGCTTATTGAACCTCTGAATGAACTCCTCAACTCTTTTATTCAATTCTTCATCTGACAAAGTTGAATAAAACTCATTATCATTATCAACATGAACATGATCATGATGATAATAATTTATTTCATTATGGTTCATATTTTCAGTCTCCGATCTCTTCAAAACATGACTCTTCTTTTTCATATTATTATTATCATCGTCCAATTTCATTACTACTCTTTTCGCTTTTTCTGACTTACTTCGTTTGTAATGATGACTAGTTCTTCTACCTTCTTGTTGTTTCTTATCTTCAATATCATGACAAACAACAATCGATTTCTCTTGAATATCTTCTTCTTCTTTTCGAGTAGTGTCATTGAAAATTATGTCATTTTTTGCTAGTACCATTTGAAGATTCTTCTTCTCTTCTTTCTTTCCTCGCGTTATTAGGTCATGATGATGATGATGATGAGTTACTCGGTCATCATCATCATCATCATGTTGTTTCTCTACTAAAAACGGCGATCCTTGCCTTGTTGTTTTGTTGTAGTAGTAGTACTCATCGTGTGGATGTTGTGTGTTGTCGTTCAATGATGAGGAGGAGGAGAACGCGCCGTAATCAACAGCTATGATGATGATGAGAGTGTTGGAAATGAGAAACCAAAACTTTGAATTATGAAAGAGAGTGGAAATAGAGAGATTGAAAGTGTAATAAAATATTGAAGTGTAAATAAACACTGACAAAATAGATGCAAAAAAAGACACCATGCCTTTATTACCCAACTTATTGTAATTATAATAATTATAATAATAATATTCTTTATTATTGGGTTTGTAGAATTTCATGGGATTTTCCATATTAGATCATATGATAGGGTTTTGAGATAATATGAAAGAGAAGATGAAAAAGAGAGAGAAGGGTATACTTTGATTGATGATTATTTTGCTTTGTTTGGTAAGGTGTCACAAATGAAATCAATAAGGTTTTTATAGGGGTGTTTGGTGGTACACAGGTGCCTAAATAATTGAATTGATCTAATTACAATTATATCCTTTTGTTTTCTTTTTATTTACTCTAGCTAGGGTTATGGTGTGATTAATAGAACAAAATTTATAATTTAATTATTAATAATAATGTGTATGATTTTGAATGGAGAAGAATCCAAAAGAGTCACTGCTTAGATTCATTAGGGCTGGTTTGATTGATATATAGTTAAACCGGGATTAAGCTGAAATTATGGCATTTATCTATGACAACTCAACAAGCATATATATTTATATAAATTATATATTATAAAGTCAAGTCAAATAACATATATAATATGACATGTCAGCATAAGATGACAATGCCATGACAAATGGCACATAGTTGAGTGTTCAATAATCATTATATGTTATGGTAGCTAGCTAAGAGTATAAATATATATTATAGTATATGAATTGGTTCAAGTAAATTGATAATATTGGACCACCTATGTATACATGTTCTCATCTTGTTTCATCAAGTATATCCTTATGTAACACCTCATACTGATCATTTGGGGCTCAATATATATGTATTTATGTAAGTAGCAGCTTCTATATATGATTATTAATTATATATATGACCACACATAATAATAATACTCTCAAATGACTTATTTGCATGTGTACGTAGGTGGTTATATCACAGTTTCTAGTTCAATTAATGCATTATGTTTCTCTCCCAAATTCTAGTGCATGCAATGATTTGGTTTTGGAATTTGGAGGTTTGAGAGAAGGGATATAGCTTATTAGCTAGTGCAATTTAATTATATATATTTATATATAATATATAATACCTAATTAAGATGTATTCAATAACCTTATATATATCATCATTAGATGTTAAGTTAACTGACCTACTCTATTTAAAATCCCCTGTTATATACATAACTTATCATTTATCAATTATAATTTTTCTTATCAATAATATATTTATTTATATATATAAGTTGGTGTAATCTGATTTCCAAGTATAAAATAAAATCTATTTTTTTTTAATTACCTCGGGTGGTATAGGTACCCGAAACCGAAGTATTATCCGGACCCACCCGTGATTATTATAATTGGGTAACACCCGCACCCGACCCCTTTTATTATTGTTCAATTTTTTCGGGTACAAGACAGGTTAGTCCGGTTTCATGGATTCGAGTAGAAATGTGCAGCCCTACTAAATTCAATCTATACATAAATTTTGTGTATAATGCTAATTAGAAAGTATTAATAGTGTTTAATATTCTATAAATTGTACGTTAGATATTGTTGGTGCAACTAAATATTATATCGATCTTATATATTTTAATTTAATAATTATTAAAAAATATTATTAACTATATATTCAAGACAGCACCTCATACTTAATTAA
This sequence comes from Cannabis sativa, assembly GCF_029168945.1. NCBI lineage: Eukaryota > Viridiplantae > Streptophyta > Magnoliopsida > Rosales > Cannabaceae > Cannabis > Cannabis sativa. Next base: position 58,746,790 of record NC_083607.1, read on the forward strand.
TAACAATGTTCATATCCTTATCATTTTTATTTGGTTCTTAGCTTTAGCAAAGTAAAGAAATTAAGAAGAAAAAAAAGGGAATTTTGGTAGACACTACAAAAAACTACTATTTTTAGTGTCAATTTTTTAGTCACAACATAATTTTTTTTGTAACTAAATGCGACTTTTAGTCACAACAAAATGTTACTTGTGACTAAAACATAGTGTTTAGTTACAAGTTGTCACTAATTTAGTTTTAGTCACAACAAGTATTGTGACTAAAAATACATTTAGTCAGAACAAATTGTAATTTTTATGACTAATACATTTAGCTACAGACCTTTTAGTCACAACATAAGAATAATAATTTATAATTAGTCCTAATTTTTTCACTTTTAATCACAAGTTTTGTTGTGACTAAAAATAAAGTTTTTTATGGTGGGATTAGCGCTTCCACAAAACAACATCCTCATATATAATAAAAATTACTACATGATTAATGATTACTTTATGATTAATGAGACAGTACACAAATGACAATGACAACAATAAATTTGGCTCAAACATGTGTCAAAACGATCATGCAATATAATTTTTGATCACATTGTGATCACCATAATGTCATGTTAAATGTAATTTGACTTTTTACACCAACAACCTTTTTATAATTCATTTGTATAAAAAAAATAAGCAACTTAATTGTGTGTGATTGAAAAATTAAGTGAAAACTCATTCAACCAATAAAACAAAAAAGTAACTTAATTGAATACCAACATTTAGCCTTCTATTTAGATTTAGATTTGGACAATTAACCTATGTATATGCAATAATAACTTTTGTGCCCAAAATATCTAATTTTAGTGGGAATTAATGCTAAAACTCAATAGTCTTGTATATATTTATTGTTAAATTAATTCAATTTGAATTATATAACATCCACTACTTAAAATATTTGAATTAGATTAACACTACAAATAATATTTTTTTAAATAGCAAATATTTTTATTTTTAGTTACAATAAAATTTATAATTAGTTAAAAGGGAAAAAATTGTAACTAATTATAAATTAGCATTTCTATGTTGTGATTAAAAGATCCGTGACTAAAGATATTAGTCACAAATATTACAATTTATTGTGACTGGATATATTTTTAGTTATAATACTTGTTGTGACTAAAACTAATAAATTAGTGAGAGTTTGTATCAAAATACTACATTTTAATTATAAAAAAAAATTAATCACAAAAAATTTATGTTGCCACTAAAAAATGAGTAGTATATTTTTTTTTTAATGGGGCAATGTAACTATATTATTTAAATTAAATAAAAAAAATTAACACATGAGAATAGTAAAGGTTATAGGTATGTAGTGTTAAAATATTTAATGATATAAGAAGTTTGATTGTTCTATCGAAAAGCCTTTAAAACCTCCTTAATGCTGGCATATATAATGGTGAATGTGGGGTCATATGATTACTCAACACCTCATTCTATACATATATATATTCATGGTATCTCATATATAGACTCATTCATTACATTTATCATACAATAATTTATATTTACAAAAGAAAAGATCAAATCTTTTTAACAAGCCACCAAAATTTTGGGTCCCACTTCTTCTCCTTGAATGCCACGTGTATTAGAGATCAAAAGATGATGAACTTTTGTGGGAATTGTGTTCAATAATTTCATATTATTATTTTCACTCCAATCATAGGACTAATATATAATGATGAATACAATAATGAGATATATTGTACTTAAAAAAAATATGTTATATTTAATTAATTATAATAAGAAAAACCCACCAACATAACAAACTAAATTGACTTCATGTTGCCATATATTATGCTTTGATTTTGATTTCACCTTTTTTTGATCTCTCTTTTATCTTTAATTTCAACAAATTAGCTTATAAGTCTTTGTATATGTATAAATATATAATGTAATTTTGGGTTTCATTAAATAATTTATTAATTAATTATTTAAAGGCTCGTTTGGAATGCCGTATAAGGTCGTATTGTATTGTATTGTATTATATTGAATTAGATTATACATTATGGGCTCGTTTGGAACGCCGTATTAAGTCGTATTGTATTGTATTGTATTATATTGAATTGGATTATATATCGTATTTTTATATAATACTATGTTAAACTTTAATTTATACTAAAATATTATATATTTAGGTGTCCATAAAAGTTAATACCACATATAGTTTTACATAAAAATATTGCATAAAATAAAATTTAATATAATACAATACAATACAATACGACCTAATACGACGTTCCAAACGAGCCCTATATTTTTATATAATACTATATCAAACTTTAAGTTATACTAAAATATTGTATATTTAGGTGTCCATAAAAGTTAATACCACGTATAGTTTTACATAAAAATATTGCATAAAATACAATTCAATATAATATAATACAATACAATACAATACGACCTAATACGGCGTTCCAAACGAGGCCTAAAAGATTGGAGAACAAATTAATTAAGGAAAGCTTAATTGGAGATTTAATAAAGGAAAAAGGTGGCAAATGGTGATTGGTTGAGAGATGCCTTTCTATGGCGTAATCATATCCTTGGTGAGATTATTATTAATTAATTAATTAATTAATCAAATCTTTATCTTAATAATAACATGATTTTTGTAGTAACGAAAGGAACACTCCAAAGACATCAAGACAAAGAAACGAGTTTTGTGTGTTTTTGTTTAATATAATAATAAAGAAAATTAATGTATATACAGTTAATATAATGATCTTATTATATATATAATATATAGTATGTATATAAAGGCCATGATTAATGGTAATTATATGTTTTATAGACTATAAAAATTACATTTACTATAATCTGGTATAAGTGTGTGTAATATTATAAAATAAAATGATTTATAATAGGAGAATTACTTTATATATATATAATTTTTTTTTTTTTAAATTTACGCTTTAAGTATCTAAAATGGTTACAGCGCTAGTTGTAATAGTGGTTTCTGTACGATTTTTTATTGCAATTTAGGATGCAGCGCTAGTTGCAATAGGAGTTTCTGTACCATTTTTTGTTGCAATTTAAGTTGCAGCGCTAGTTGCATTTAATATGAGTTTCTATATAAAATTTTGTAAAAATACAAAAAAAAATTGTTTAGAAGTGTAAAAATAAAAAAACCCCTTTATAATATAGATTAGCTAAAATTGAGGAGGCAAAAATAATATAGTTTTAATTTGTATTTGTTCATATTATTACTTTTTTAATTTAATATTAATTATATATTAAACTTGCATAAATTTTGAAAATTGAATAATGACACCAAGCACCTTATTGTTTTGACGTAGTATGGCTAATATTTTATTATAAACTTTTTCTTCACTTAATAACTAAAACCAAGTTGCTTTTATTTAATTAATTAGTTAAAATCAAATTGCGTTTATTTATTATAATATAATTTCTAACATGGAAAAAAAGACTTGTGTGTAATAATATATAATAATAATAATTAATAATTAATAATAATAATTGTTGACCGAGATTTTCGGTAACCAACTAAATAATATAATGAGGAGAGCATCTGAAAGCATTAATGCAGGCGACTTTTACGTAGTTCAAACATTAATTTATGAGCCGTAGTGCACGAGAGTCTTTATTATTTAATAGAGTTTTTAAATATTTTTAGTGAATCTCTCTTTTCTTTACTCCTTTCGATTAATGCAGTTGAAAGCTTCTGCAACCAATTAATGGCGCGTTTACTATACAGTAATCAGAATCGGAATAAATTAATGGAGAAATGTAACGGAATAAATGAAAAATAATCGGAATCAATATTTGTAATATGTTGTTTACTAAACTTTTTTAGAAATGGAATAGTTGTGATTTATCTTGTTTACTTTATTAGGAAACGTAATCGGAATGCTTAAATTGACTAAATTGCCCTTTTGAGTTAATCTATATTATATGGTAGTTATTTTGCAAGACATATTTTAAAGGACAAAATTGTCATTATATATTTAATATTAAAAAATAAAATAAAAATAATAAAAATCCATTACCCTTAATGACATTCCTTACAAAATTGGTGGGAGAAGTTCTCCCTTATTTAATCAACTTCTCCCTTTTCTAATTTTAATAATGCAAGTAAACAAATGTAAGAGAATAATTACCTTACTATTGATTATCATTACTTATTAGTAAACATGCTATAAATGACTCCCAAGAATTCACCAAGAATAATTAATTAAAGACTTGTGTGTAACGAAACGATATATAATAATAATTAATAATAATAACTAATAAGTACAAACAATGAGCATAAATCAAGTAAATATATATATACGACTTATAATGCATTGAATAACTTATTATACTGGAAATGATCTGTTATAATTATAATTACCATAAATAAATCATAATATATAATCTTATATCATCTTATGATCATCATGAAAACTATTGTGATTTGTGATACAGTAAAAATGTGATACCAGCTAATAAGTCAAGATATTTATTTATTTATTATTATTATATAAATATATTATTAGCCTTGATTAATTAGAACTTAGACTTCCATACTCAAAAATCAATAAATAAGTAAATAAAAATTAGACTTTTGTTAAAGGTTGGTGAAAAAAAAATACAGATCAAGAAAGTTTCTTTCATTTAATGACATGATCATATTTGGTATACAGTATCATTGATATATATTATTGTAGAATAATGATTCATTTTGGCATATTATGTCACCATTTATTATATTTGATATAATAACCACTTAAAATTTGATAAAACAAGAAATTCTGTGATTATATTTAATAATATATATAATCAAAAAAGAATTCTTGCCTCTAACATTAGTCAATTTTATATGTATAATAATAATAAATATGAATGAGGAAAATGAAAAATATGTAGTTTTTTTCTTCTTTCTCTATATTATTTTTATTTAAATAATAATAATATATGGGTGGCAATTTTTTTCTCCATAAATGGTCACACTAAACAACTTTTTATATGTTAGGTTAGGTATTAGTTTCAAATTTAATTATTATGATTAATAATAATCAAGAATAACTATTTCTCACTCATTAATTTTAAATATTTCTAATTCAATTTATTTTTCAAAGACGATATAAAAAGAGATGGAAACATGTAGGAGTGTTCATTGGACAACATCGAATGTTTTTAATCAGGTCTATCGAGATTTGATTCAATTATATATATATATATATATATATTTTTAACAATGAACAAACATTTCATTAAAAAATCATAAGATGGAAAATCCATCCAAACTAGTTTAATATCCACTCGGAGTGCATACTCTGCTAATTCATGAATACGAACATGAATTAGGGGCGCCTCAAAAAAATTGGTAAATAAGCTAGTAAAAATCGCTAACAAATATCTTAATTAATTCAAAACAAATAAAGAATCTCGTAGAGAATACAAAGAACTAAATCCAATAGTCAATCTTTTAGTTTTTTTGACATAAACTGTCAATCTGGAAAATAAAATAGAGGAAAACTAAGTGTGAAAGACCAATCCAACACATCATCATAGCAAGCTAGCTTGAATAACTGCGAGCCTCCCAATAAAATAAATAAAAGTGAATTTACATATTAAAATAGTAATATATATTGAAGTAATATCCACAATAATAATATTTAAAATTTAAAAGAAAAAACTTATCGCATATTGAAGCTTCTGATCCAATTATATATTGGATGTTAGATTTTACTATTCGATCCAATCCAATTCATTTCAAGCATCTAATTGGATGTTGGATTGTATCGGTTCTATCCATTAGATGTATTTCATGTATATCTATTGCAGTAATTCAAGTTTATCAAATATTTTAGATCTAGTATTTTTTTTGCATCAGATCGGATTCATCTAATATTTTAGATCCAGTATTTAAGATTGCAGTAAGTCTAGGTTACCCTAAGATTAGTCTTGTAACACCACGATATTTTGCCTTATTTTATAAAATACTATTTCTAACGTATTAATTGAAAAGACTCAAAACTATTTAGAAATATACAGCGGGTTTTACAATAAATATGCAAAAAGTGAATGATCATTCATATTTAAAAAAATAAGTAGTTGTGTGCATTATAAATTTACAACATACCGCTGAGCTTAGATTACTTTACTATCTGAAAACAAAATCAAGGCTCCACCGGCGTTCTAAGTCGTTTGTTCGTCCATAGCCCCTCGCAGTATACATATTAGAACTGACCCAGCTCATCACGCTTATATTCAATGTTCCCTGTCTATTGTCTATAGGAGAAAGTAAAAGAGTGGGCTAAAAGCCCAATAAGAAAAATACTTAATAACTAATTCTAGCTATTTAATAATTATAAATAATTATCAAATAAAATTACTATTTAAATATATTTATTAAGTAGACCCTCCAAGGCCTCTCAATTAATAAATAAACTTTTAATTCTATTTTCTTCTCAATTAAGCCATTCCTTGGTGAAAATTCACAAACAAGGTATAGTCTTATTTAGAATTTTAATAGATTAATTAAAACCAATTAACTGAGACTATAAAACATTAATATTATTCCAGTTAGTGTGGAGACTATGACCCTATGTAATTAAGCTTCCAACAAGTAGATCTTAAATTTACCAAGTAAATTTCTTAACTTATTAATTCCTACTGACTCCACTATAGATTTGGAATTGCAATCTTAATTACATAGAGTGCTCTATTACCAAAAATAAATGCGATTTGAATTACCCATGTTTCAATCGAAATAGTCAAATATCCTCTATAGATGATTTACATCGAGTGGGAATAAATTTACCGTTCTACTTTTCAATGTATTTTATCCTTAAAACACTTAGCTAGTTGTAAATGATATTTCAGTAAAATAATATAATTAATAAAATGAGGCCTCAATCATTCATCGCGTTAAGCCAAGCTCGAAGGAAATCATCGTCTCACTTCTAATAGTTATAGAAGCTATAGATTCTATATCTTTGATTAGCGCTCCCACTCAATTGCACTACCATGTTCCCAATTTGTAAGTATTATGTCGATCCATTGGTCATCTTTAAAGAACAAATTAAAGAACATAAATAATACATTTAAGTAGGAGTGTAAATGGGTCGGGTCAGATCTGATCCGACTATGATCCGACATGATTCGGATCATGTAAGGATCTGCCCCGTCCCGCTAGATCAGATACTCAGGTCGGATCAGATCCGACCCGACTTATTCGGATCAGATCTAATCTGACCCGACTCTTTTTTTTTTTTTTAAGAATTTTAATATTAACTTATAATTTTATATCTAATTTAATTTTTTATTAGTATTATTAAATATAATACTATATTTGGTATTGACATGTATTAATAGATTGTGTAAAGATAATATATTTTTAATAAACTCTACCCCAACACCAACAACGGGTTGGGTCCGGGTCCGGGTTCGGGTCTGGTTCAGGGTTCGGGTCTAAGTTTGGGTCTGGATCCGAGTTTGGGTCCGGGTCCCGGTCCCAGTCCTGGGTCCCGGGTTTGGGTCCTGGGTCCCGAGTCTAGGTCCCGGTCTGGGTCTTGGGTCTCAATCCCGATCTCGGGTCACAGTCCTGGTCTCGAGTCTCGGGTCCGGTCTCGGGTCTCGGTCCAGGTTTGGGGCGGGGTCAAGTTTGGGTTCGGGTTCGGGTCTGGGTCTCGTTCTTATTCATGGTCCTGGGTCCCCGGTCCGGGTTTGGGCTCTGGGTCCCGGGTTTGGGTCCGGGTTTGGGTCTCATCCCGGGTCTGGGTCCGGGTTTGGGTCTCGTCCCGGATCCGAGTTCAGGTCCCGGTCCAGGTCTGGGGTCGGGGTCCGGACCAAGTCCCGGGTTTGGGTTCGGTCCGAGTCCCAGGTCCCGGGTTCGGGTTCGCGTCCCGAGTTTGGGTCCGAGTTCAGGTCTAGGTCCAGGTCCGGGTTCGGGTCCAGGTGCCAAGGGATCCGAGTTTGGGGTCCGAGTCTTGAATTAAGTTTTTTTTAAAATAAATTTTTATCGGGTCGGATCAGATCCGATCCAGAAAAAATTAGGCGGGGCGGAGCGGATCTGATCCAAGATCTAATAAGTATCCGAATGTTTCGGGTCAGAGCTCCAACCCACTCCAACTAAATGGATCTTTTTGATATGCCTACATTTAAGCCATAACTAACCATCTCAAGATTAAGATCTATTGACCTAAGATCAACTAAGTGATATTGAATTAGAAAGATATAACGATAAGTTTATGATATCTTATCTAATGTCAATATCAGTCCAGTCCTATGTATACTCCATACATCCAATACTAGCATACTTTGCCAATGCCTTGGAAAGGACATAACATTTATTCAAGGTGTAAGTAAATTTTTTTGCTGATTATCATGTCAGTGTAAATCCAGTGTACTAAAAAATCATGGGATAAAAACTTTTAAATATATAATCATGATTATATTTCACTATGTAGACAACAATATAATAATGAATAACTATATGTACTGGATTTAATAAAATTTATACATTAAATAAATAATCATGAAAGAAATCATGTGAACTATGCAATATAAAATGATTTTTGATCTTTTATTAATTAGTAAATCTAATTATATTGAAATAAGTTTTATTTGTGCATAAAATCCTAACAATCTGTACATTACAAGGCGAAAACCTCATGAATGAATAAATAATTTTTCAATATTTATATATAAAGTATTAAAGAATAATTTAACACTATCGAAATGTGTAACTTATATTTATAATTAAAATGTCTATTGCAAATTTTTTAAAGCATAAATCTTAACAAAAAATTTAGTAGAATATAGGGCATCCATTGGAAGAAACAAATTTTCCAAAACTGAGATATTCTACTTCTGATGGTATAATCTTTGCAGGATGGAGTGTCCAAATCTCTTCACAATCAACAGGAAATATTGGGAACAAGAAATATTGGATTAATGTTACTTGTGTGATTGAAATATATCAATAATGATAATAATAAGGCTAATTAGTAATTTTTTCCCCTGAACTTTGACATGTATCAAATTGTGCCCCTGAACTTTTTTGGCTGTTAAAAATTCCTCCCGAACTATTGAGATTGTTAAATTTAAGGACTTTTGTCTAATTTCATTCAATTTTACTGTTTCGGTGATTGTTTATGTACTAAATCATGCTCCCCAGACTTTGATATCTACCAAATCATACTTCTCAAACTTTGATATGTACTAAATCATGCCCCTTGAACTTTCATCCATGTTCGAATTTTTTTACTAAAATTAGACAAAAGTCCTTAAATCTAACAATCTCAATAGTTCAGGGGGAATTTTTAACGGCCAAAAAAGTTCAGGGGGCATGATTTGGTACATGTCAAAGTTTGGGGGAAAAATTACTAATTAGCCTAATAATAATAAGGGAAATTATGTCAAATATTATTTTAATTTTTTTTTTCAAATTTACAGTTTTGGTGTCTTCGTGTGAGTTGCTATATGACTTTTAGTTGCAATTAAATTGCTCCGTTAGTTACTATGTAAATTTCTATGTAGATTTAAGTAAAAATACCAAAAAAAAAAAACTATTTTAAAGTATTAAAATGAAAAAATCTCTAATAATAAATATTTCTATTACATATTCTATTGCCTTTATAGATTCATGTCACAGATTCTCTTCAATGTGAGGCCCAAATCATTCATTTCGATCTGATGCCCAAAAAAGCTGTGTCAGGCCAACTTCATTGCACCTTCAACTCCAAATTCAATCAAATAATTTCAGGCCCAAAATACTCCTTTTATTCACGAATTTAAAAAAGGGGTTTTTTCTATTTTGGTTTAATATTATTTTAAATAAACATTTATACTGTTACAAGTAAAAATAAACATTTATATTCTTTATTAATTTCAAATTTACTATTTTCAAAGTTTCTTATTTACAAAAATACGGTAGAAAAACTCCCCCAGATGCGCAAGGAGAAGTGTGACACACATGTGGCTATGTGGGCGAGTGAGACTCACACGCGAGTGAGGAACAAAGCCTTTAGAGTTGCCTGACGCTCACAAACTGTAGCGTCAGAACGCAGCAGTGGTTGCCACGTGGCAAATTTGGACAAAGTGGATTTTACGTGTAGGGCTTCTTCTCAGCGCAAAACAACTAAACAACAACACAAAAACAACTAGAAAACAACTTAACCATAACATATAAATCAATTAAAGTTGTTTGCAACATCTTATTTCAACTTTAAAATATTATATAAAATTAAGTTGTTTTTATGTTGTTCTAAAGTTGTTATGCATTGTTATACATTACACTAATTGTTCAACAAGTAAAAAAAATAGAGTTTTACATGTTAAAATAAAAACTTACATTATCTCTTATATTAAGACATGGAAAATAATAAGAGAACACGAATTATGTTGATTTTGAATTAGGTGAAAAATTGATAGGAAGAGATTATAAATATGAAGAAAAATTACTTATATTTAGTAATAACATTATTCGTTGTTTTATCGTTGTTTTAAAGTTGTAAACATGTTGTTTAATTTCGTTATTTTTTGAGCATGTTGCTTTGACGTTGTTTGTATGTTGAGTTTTAGTGGTCAAAATCTGTAAATTTCTTAAATTATATATACAATTATTTTTATGTTTTTATATCGTTGCTAAATGGTTGTTAACAATTTGAAAAAGCCACTAATAACTATTACCTTTTAAGAAAATATATATATAATTATTGTAACGCCCCGATTTCCCGAGACGTCACACTAGCTAGTCCGTTTAAAACCATTTAAGATAAAGACAATAAAAGACTTCTTTAATGAAAAATAACTAAGCATGAGATCTCATTATTTTTAAAACAAAACATTTATTTATTCATAACCTTAAAATATAAAGCTTTACAAAAACTATTTGAATCATAATCTTAAATGAAATATTTTTAAACCAAAACATCGTGACAATCCCCTAACATGTAATCCACGCCTCGAGCTCGCCACACTCACTATATAGTTTTGCCTTTACCTGCACACAGAGTACCCGTGAGCTAACGCCCAGTAAGAAGAGCTATGTAGGACATAACCCCCCTAACCAGATAACATAGTCATAAGTATAACAATATCACAACATCAAATCAATTCATACCATACTTGCATACATATACCAACATGTCATATCACATACTATTCTCAAATACAATATAACATCACATCACAATGTAATCTTAATGCATGTTATACTCACACACATAACACATAGTATCTTATCGCACATTGTCCTCACATACGATAATCTACTCCCACTCATGTTGATCAGACATGAAGTGTAACTTTTCCTGCCTTGTGCTGTTCTCACACTCGGCATCCAATAGGGCAATCCCTTATCACAAGTTGTACTCACCCATGATAGGATAACCTACAAGTAAACCCATACAAGCAGCCAAAAATATATCTGCCGGTGCTATGCTCACACCAGCAGCAGAAAACCTATCCTATAAGTGCTATCCTCACACAAACAGTCAAAAGCCTTATCACTATCACACACTAATAACATTAGCATAAAACAACAATCTACCATAGAATAAAACATGTAAATACAAACCCATAATACAGTTGTATGTTTCAACATACACCCTGTGCACAGATGTCCACTCTTCTTACCTCAGTTGTTAAGAACACCTTCTTGCTACTCCAAGCACCTCAATAAATTTTCTTGTTGAGGACAAGATCCTCAAATCCCACTGCTTAAGACTTGTTATCTCGTCACTACTACCTATAACAACACATGGTTCAAGGCCCTAACATTAAAATTCGTACTCTTACAGTACAGCAGAAAGATCACTATTTTTGACCAACAAATATACTAATTAAGTGAAAGTTGTCTTCATAAAAATTATAGAAAATTTCATTATCTTTCCAATGATATAAAGATCATTAAAAATGGATTAAAACTGAGGGAGTTATGATTGTTTTACTGAAACTATTTCTGAGAAAGAATATGGAGTAACGAATTACACAACTTAGCAAAAATACAAACTTTTGACATTGAATGGTTCAGAACTAGAAGATAACATCTTCATCAAAGTTTTAGGAAATTAAATTCCCTTTCCAATGATACTAAAATCTTTGAAATTGGAATTATATTCAAAGAGATATTACAATTTTACCAAAACAGTTTTGCAAGAACAAGATTCAAGAAACGAATCACATGATATTGAATAAAACTAACTTTTTGACATAGTATGACTTCGAATTAACAAAAAGTTTCTTCATAAAACTTATGGGAAATCAAATAAGCTTTCCAACGATATAAAAATCTCTAAAAACGGATCAATATCAAGAGAGATATCATCACTTTACTGAAACTTGTTTTTCTGAAAACGAAAAAATATAATAGATCCGAACCCTAGATAACATTTAGCATTATTGAGCAAGAAAATATTTCATACCTCTTCACATATTTCTATTCGATGTCTCAAGCCCGCAAGCCTTGATTATAAATCCAAAACTGTGAAGTAGTTGCCACTTACTGTTGGCGGTTGACAGTTATTTCCTAACTGTCTAGGTGTCATAGGAGTTAGTTAACTTTCTAACTAATTGTACCTAACTAACTGCCGAGTATATAAGGCATTAGTTAATCCTAGCATAGTTAGCTTACTCTTAATCAAGACACTTGTATATATGTAATACAATTTGATTCATTCAATAAGATTCATACGTTTTACACTTGTGCTTTGTTGGTAACTCTGTTTTCTGGTTTTGGTTACTGAGTTAGAGTTCTGTCCAAGAACTCAGGTTGCATGAGGCAACAATTCGAAGCTGCATTCCTAACAGTTTGGTATCAGAGCTGGACGGGTTCTTAGGCTTGATTCGAGAGAGGTCAAGCGTGACAAGACGTGAAGAACATCCAGGGAAATTATGGGAAGTGCTAAGTTCGATTTGGAGAAATTCACAGGGAAGAACGACTTCGGATTATGGAGGGTGAAGATGAGAGCATTACTGGTACAACAGGGAATTCAAGATGCTCTTCTTGGAGTTGAGAAGATCAGAGACAAGACTGAGAAAGAAAAGATCGAGATTATGGAGAAAGCACACAGTGCTATAATCTTGAGTCTTGGTGACAAAGTCTTGAGGGAAGTTTCAAAGGAAACTACAAACTTGGGTCTTTGGACAAAACTCGAAGGTCTGTACATGACTAAATCCCTTGCAAATCGATTGTTCTTGAAACAAAAGTTGTATTCCTTCAAGATGCAACCTGGAAAGGGAATTGAAGATCATCTTGATGATTTCAATAAAATCATTCTTGATTTGGAAAATATTGATATCAGCATAGAGGATGAAGATCAAGCAATTATTGTTCTTAACTCACTTCCCATGGAAAGTTATGAACACTTCATAGATACTATGATGTATGGGAGAGATTCCTTGACTTTGGAAGAGGTTCAAAGTGCTCTTATGTCAAAGGAATTGAAAAGAAAATCTGAGTTAAGAGAAGAACAACCTGGAGAAGGATTGTTGATTGTTCGAGGAAGGACTGATCAAAGGGAAAACCAGTACAATCAAAACCAAAAGAAAGGAAAACAGAAAGGAAAGTACAAAAAGAAATGCTACATTTGTCACAAGACTACTCATTTTAAGAAAGACTGTCCTGAACTCAAGAACCTGAATATGAATCAAAGAAACAACTATCACCAAAAACATGGAAGTGCAGATGTTGTTGGTGTTTGGGATGACAATTGATGGATATGAAAGTGCAGGGGTGTTAGTTGTTACAAATGAAGACTCTGGAGTAGATTGGATCATTGATTCTGGTTGTTCATTTCATGTTTGTCCAAACAGAAATCAATTTTCCAACTACAGAAAGATTGATGGAGGAACAGTGAGATTGGGAGACAACAGATCCTGTGCTATAGTTGGAATTGGATCAGTAAAGGTTCAGTCATCAGGTGGAATCGAAAATGAGTTGTTACAAGTCAGACATGTACCAGAAATAAAGAAAAACCTCATTTCAGTGGCTATGCTAGACAAAGATGGATGCTCAATCAAGGTGGAAAATGGTGTTCTTAATGTCAAAAGAGATGAAAAGATCATCATGACAGGTGCTATAATGAATGGTGTTTACATCTTAAAAGGTAATTCTCCCTCAAATCTAATTTCTGTTGCTTCTAGAGAAATGCATAATTCCTTTACACTTTGGCATAAAAGACTTGGTCATGTAAGTAAAAAGGGATTAGAAGTTCTAAGCAATAGAGGTTTACTTGGAAAGAATGTAATCAAAGACTTAGATTTCTGTGAACAATGTGTCTATGGTAAATCTACTAAGATTAAGTTTGGAATTGGTTTACATAACACAAAATCTACTCTAGATTACATTCATTCAGATTTGTGGGGACCCTCAAGAACAATGTCTAGGGGAGGAGCTAGATATTTCTTGACTTTCATTGATGATCATTCTAGGTATGTTTGGGTTCATATACTCAAAAATAAGAATGATGCTTTCAATACCTTTAAAGATTGGAGAACTTTACTTGAAACACAAACTGGAAGAAAAATTAAGAAGTTAAGGACTGACAATGGCTTAGAGTTTTGTGCAGATGATTTCACTAACTTTTGCAGAAAGAATGGAATAGCAAGGCATAAAACTGTTCCTAGAAACCCTCAACAGAATGGTCTTGCTGAGAGAATGAACAGGACCATTCTGGAGAGAGTTAGATGCTTGCTAATTCAATCTGGTTTGCCAAAAGATTTCTGGGCAGAGGCAGTCATGACAGCTTGCCATTTAATCAATAGGTGTCCATCATCTGCAATAGATTTCAAGACACCAATTGAAGTGTGGACAGGGCATACTGCTAACTACAATCAATTGAAAACTTTTGGATGCATAGCATATGCCCATATCAGACTTGACAAGTTGGAACAAAGAGCCAGAAAGTGTGTTTTCTTGGGCTATCCAGAGGGTGTTAAGGGTTATAAGATGTGGAGCATTGAACCAGGAAATCATCAGAGATATTTTGTTAGTAGGGATGTTGTGTTTGATGAAAGTTCTGTTTACAAGGATACACTAAAACCTGCAACAAGATCTGAAAATGAAAGCTGTTCAGAGAGATCCAGATTTGAGGTGGAACTTGGTTCAAGTTCTCAACAACTAGATCATCAGTCTGAGATAGAAGATGATGATGAATCTGGAACACAGCTAGATGAACCAGTTGGTGAAATCGAAACAGATGCTGACACAGGGTTGCAGCATTACCAGTTGGCTAGGGATAGAGCCAAAAGAACTTCAAAGGCACCTACCAGATTTGGCTATGCAAGCATTGTTCACTTTGCTCTAAATGTTGCAGAGATGAGTGAGAATGAGCCAAAGTCTTACAAGGAAGCTATGAGTTGTTCAAATAGCAAGAAATGGGGCACTGCAATGGACAATGAAATGGATTCATTAGTGAAGAATAGGACATGGATTCTAGTAAGAAGACCAAAAGATGGGAGAATTATCAGTTGCAAATGGGTTTACAGGCATAAGGACATGATTCCAGGGTGTGACTCAGCCAGATTTAAGGCTAGATTGGTAGCAAGGGGATTTACACAAAGAGAGGGTATAGATTATACTGAGATATTCTCACCAGTGGTAAAGCACACATCAATTCGAATGTTATTAGCTTTGACAGCTATATATGACTTAGAATTGGAACAAATGGATGTAAAAACAGCTTTCTTGCATGGAGAATTAGATGAGGAAATTCACATGAAGCAGCCAGAGGGTTATGAAGTAAAAGGGAAGGAAGACCATGTGTGCTTACTTAAGAAATCACTCTATGGTCTCAAGCAATCTCCTAGACAATGGTATAAAAGGTTTGATGAATACATCACCAAATCTGGCTTTAAGAAAAGTGTCTATGATTGCTGTGTGTATGTCAAGAGTGCTGGTGTTAGATCTGTGGTGTTTCTTTTGCTATATGTGGATGATATGCTAATAGCAAGCAAAAGCAGTGAAGAAATTAAGAAAGTAAAGGGGTTACTGAGTTCTGAGTTTGATATGAAAGATCTTGGTCCAGCCAAGAAAATTCTTGGGATTGAAATACTAAGAGATAGAAATAATAAGAGCCTAATTCTATCTCAAAGTGATTACATCTCAAAGGTTTTGCATCGATTTGGGTTCTCTGATGCTAAACCTGTCAGTGCACCCTTGGCACAACATTTCAAACTATCACAAACTCAGTCACCTACTACAGATGAGGAGCAGAAACAAATGGAAACAATTCCATACACTAATCTAGTGGGAAGTTTAATGTACATTATGATATGTACTAGGCCTGACCTTTGTCACAGCCTAAGTGTGATCAGTAGGTTCATGGGAAATCCAGGCCTTGAGCACTGGAATGCAGTTAAATGGGTTATGAGATATCTCAGGGGAACATCAAGCATGGGACTCAAATACAATGCAGTGTCATCTAAGCAAGAAGTGCAGGGTTTTGTCGACTCTGATTATGCAGGAGACACAGACACTCGAAGGTCACAAACTGGCTACATCTTCACCTTAAATCAGTGTGCAATAAGCTGGAAAGCCAATCTGCAATCCATAGTTGCATTGTCAACTACTGAAGCAGAATATATTGCTTGTACAGAAGCTATAAAAGAAGCAATTTGGCTTAAAGGTTTGAGCAGAGAGATGAACATTGATCAAAGATGTATCACAATTTCGTGTGATAGCCAAAGTGCTTTGCACTTAAGCAAGAACCAGATGTATCACGAGAGGACCAAACACATTGATGTTCGGCTACACTTCATCAGAGACATACTTGCAGAAGGCAAAGTAAAGCTTGAGAAGATAGCATCTGAGGATAATCCATCAGACATACTTACAAAGGTGGTGACTACAGCAAAGTTCAACAAATTTCGAGATCAACTTGGAATTTCAGAGCCTGCTTAATCACTACCGTGAGGCCAACTTTAAGTGACAACTAAGGTGGAAATCTGTGAAGTAGTTGCCACTTACTGTTGGCGGTTGACAGTTATTTCCTAACTGTCTAGGTGTCATAGGAGTTAGTTAACTTTCTAACTAATTGTACCTAACTAACTGCCGAGTATATAAGGCATTAGTTAATCCTAGCATAGTTAGCTTACTCTTAATCAAGACACTTGTATATATGTAATACAATTTGATTCATTCAATAAGATTCATACGTTTTACACTTGTGCTTTGTTGTAACTCTGTTTTCTGGTTTTGGTTACTGAGTTAGAGTTCTGTCCAAGAACTCAGGTTGCATGAGGCAACAATTCGAAGCTGCATTCCTAACAAAAACTTTAAGAATGAAGGTAGAAAATAAGAAGAATTGTGGAAGGTTTGAGAAGAGCAAACATGAAGAAGAATGAGGCTTTGACTAATTGGTTTAGAGAGGAAAAATAAAACTATGATAGTTTAGGGTTTGATAAAAAGATTATGAGATATCGTATTCTGATAGGTTTAGGTTAACTAAAAATAATAATATATAATAAAATGCTAAAATATTATTAAATCAACAAATATCTAAATTTTTAAATTTTAAAAGTAAGTCCTTTATTTTGTAACTTTAGGCTCAGTTTTCACCTAGAAAAGTTCCAAATTATGATATAACTATTTCTACAAAATTTATAGATCTTTGAATTATCTTTCCAACGCCACTGGAATCACCTCAATCGGAGCTCTAAAACTCTAGATATGATCATTTTAGTAAAACAGTTTTTAATCCTGCGAATTTATCAAAACCTACGAATTTTTGTGATATTAATTCCATTATAATGTTATTTAATGCACTTCATACAATAGATTAAACCCACTAAATAATCTATAAAACTCTAATAGACTTTCATATTGGGCTTTAATTGAGTAATTATCCTAATTCGTAAAAACACCATAATTTTACCTTGACACTTACTATAATTTCAACTATGTTTAGAAATCTATCAATACTATTCTAAGCAATAGTCTCTATTCACTATTAGTAGAAATAAATGAATATTTATTCTCACACAAATTGTATAACAAATAAAATTTAAAATATATGTATATTTTTACCGGGTATTACATTCTACCCTCCTTAAAGAAATTTCGTCCTCGAAATTTAACTACCAAATACACGAGGGACTTCATGTTTGTCACCACTTATTACATGACCTCCTTATCTACCTTATGGACCCAACAAATATGTACTTAACTTTTATCTTATTGGTCAAACTACAACACATATAACATATACAGCCTAATTTAAGTATTGTTATTCCTTTATATATTACTTAAATAACAAACATACTCCATCACAATACTTACATATATGTGCTTTAAATACATAAATTTTGCAATAACATGCTCGCAATTTTATATAAAAAAAAAAACTCTTCTCTTATGAACATCCTTATATGCCACTTGAGAACACATTATACAATACAAAAATAACAAACAACAAGGAGTAGGGTAGAAGAACTTATGCAAACTTCTCTTTAATTGTTCCCATTCTTTCATTCAATGTTAATTTTTTTTTTTAACTTAATTTCCTCCATAAAGCTACAATTTCGTTATTATAGTTACGTAGCATAATTATTAAGAATGTTGCCCTACACATAACGATCCAATATATCATCAACAAACCGATGTCATTCAAACAGACCACATGTCTTCTATAAATTACATGAACTACATGTAAGCTAAAGATCGTTAAAGGTCTTCTTACACATGCGAGCTAGCCAATATATAGGCTTAGAAGCATACAAGTTAACATACTCTCAGGAATGAGCTACATGCATATCACTATAAAAGAAACATTTACTAATCCATCCAACTAATGAAATATGAATAAAATTTTCTATCAAAATCACTCTTTCTAAGAATAACTCGAGAACGAAAATCGCTTAATCCAATTCTCATATATATTTTTCTTTACTCGCTTAATCATATACCATTTATTTGTACTAAACGAAACCATTACATATATGTAGGGATCACAACCCTAACATCATACTCATAGCACAATCATAGCAATAACATATAAAAATTATTTCAATCATATCATGTCTTTACCATAACATTGGCATATCATAGCCATTCCTTACATAACCTGGGCCTAGCCTGGCCTTACAATATCCTGGGCCTAATCTGCCCATATAATAACCTGGGCCTATGTAGCCCTACCATTGTTATAAGATATGGTATCTCTATATTCAACAATAACATCACTGTATCATACCCCACTATAACAATGTCATACACGAATCAGACAAATGTAGGGTAGGGTATCTCTACATTCAACGGCCTTATCCCGTATCATACCCCACCATAATAATTTCAAACACGACTCAGAAAAATGCAGGGTAGGGTATCTCTACATTCAACGGCCTTACCCCGTATCATACCCCACCATGGTCCCTCACTTTACCTGAGACGTTAGCATACAACTTGCAGCATACAACACACAATATATGAATACAACATACAACATATACAAGTCAAAACAACCCTAATCAATATATCAATTCATAAACTCATATTGTGTCCATACCACACATTCTCAGTACCACATACATATTCATAATAACAAAACATAAACCATATTCCAATACATAAAGAGTTTAAATTTATGCAAATAAACACAAACAAAACTATCTAATTTCCTTACGAATCACGGGGCTACTGACTGTCACAATCTATTCTTCTATTATAACCTTAATGATTAGATTTCACCCTTAACCAAAATTCAACTTAATTATTTCTAATAAAAGAGTAGAGCTTAAAACTATCTATCCATTAACACTAAAAAAAAACAAACTTAAGAACGTACCAATAGTTATATATGTCTAATTTATTAAACCTGAGACATACACTCTCGTTAGAAATACTAATATAACAACTAAATTCTTTTTTTTTTCCTAACATACTCTATTCCAATCTGCTTATAACACAATTCCTTTTGAAAAACACTCTTCTTATGCTCCTTATTTATGAAAATAAGTACAACTTATCAAAAATCAAACTTAAATTACGTAATATAGCAATACCTTGAATTTTTTTTTTGTTCCAAAAATATCTCATAGATCGAATCCTACCCATAAAATTTTAAGACATATTCTTCTAAACACAAAGAAAACTTCTAGTTACACTAAAGATGTAACGCAACATAAAATATGTAAGACTAACATGAACAGATTAACTAAAACTTACAGTACAGTGAGTCGAGCTCGTCTTGTGGCAATGGACTTTACATGTTAGGGCTGACCACATTCTTTAGGACCGTATTGCTCTGATACCATATTGTAACGCCCCGATTTCCCGAGACGTCACACTAGCTAGTCCGTTTAAAACCATTTAAGATAAAGACAATAAAAGACTTCTTTAATAAAAAATAACTAAGCATGAGATCTCATTATTTTTAAAACAAAACATTTATTTATTCATAACCTTAAAATATAAAGCTTTACAAAAACTATTTGAATCATAATCTTAAATGAAATATTTTTAAACCAAAACATCGTGACAATCCCCTAACATGTAATCCACGCCTCGAGCTCGCCACACTCACTATATAGTTTTGCCTTTACCTGCACACAGAGTACCCGTGAGCTAACGCCCAGTAAGAAGAGCTATGTAGGACATAACCCCCCCAACCAGATAACATAGTCATAAGTATAACAATATCACAACATCAAATCAATTCATACCATACTTGCATACATATACCAACATATCATATCACATACTATTCTCAAATACAATATAACATCACATCACAATGTAATCTTAATGCATGTTATACTCACACACATAACACATAGTATCTTATCGCACATTGTCCTCACATACGATAATCTACTCCCACTCATGTTGATCAGACATGAAGTGTAACTTTCCCTGCCTTGTGCTGCTCTCACACTCGGCATCCAATAGGGCAATCCCTTATCACAAGTTGTACTCACCCATGATAGGATAACCTACAAGTAAACCCATACAAGCAGCCAAAAATATATCCTGCAGTGCTATGCTCACACCAGCAGCAGAAAACCTATCCTATAAGTGCTATCCTCACACAAACAGTCAAAAGCCTTATCACTATCACACACTAATAACATTAGCATAAAACAACAATCTACCATAGAATAAAACATGTAAATACAAACCCATAATACAGTTGTATGTTTCAACATACACCCTGTGCACAGATGTCCACTCTTCTTACCTCAGTTGTTAAGAACACCTTCTTGCTACTCCAAGCACCTCAATAAATTTTCTTGTTGAGGACAAGATCCTCAAATCCCACTGCTTAAGACTTGTTATCTCGTCACTACTACCTATAACAACACATGGTTCAAGGCCCTAACATTAAAATTCACACTCTTACAGTACAGCAGAAAGATCACTATTTTTGACCAACAAATATACTAATTCAGTGAAAGTTGTCTTCATAAAAATTATAGAAAATTTCATTATCTCTCCAATGGTATAAAGATCATTAAAAATGGATTAAAACTGAGGGAGTTATGATTGTTTTACTGAAACTATTTCTGAGAAAGAATATGGAGTAACGAATTACACAACTTAGCAAAATTACAAACTTTTGACATTGAATGGTTCAGAACTAGAAGATAACATCTTCATCAAAGTTTTAGGAAATTAAATTCCCTTTCCAATGATACCAAAATCTTTGAAATTGGAATTATATTCAAAGAGATATTACAATTTTACCAAAACAGTTTTGCAAGAACAAGATTCAAGAAACGAATCACATGATATTGAATAAAACTAACTTTTTGACATAGTATGACTTCGAATTAACAAAACGTTTCTTCATAAAACTTATGGGAAATCGAATAAGCTTTCCAACGATATAAAAATCTCTAAAAACGGATCAATATCAAGAGAGATATCATCACTTTACTGAAACTTGTTTTTCTGAAAACGAAAAAATATAATAGATCCGAACCCTAGATACAATTTAGCATTATTGAGAAAGAAAATATTTCATACCTCTTCACATATTTCTATTCGATGTCTCAAGCCCGCAAGCCTTGATTATAAATCCAAAACTTTAAGAATGAAGGTAGAAAATAAGAAGAATTGTGGAAGGTTTGAGAAGAGCAAACATGAAGAAGAATGAGGCTTTGACTAATTGGTTTGGAGAGGGAAAATAAAACTATGATAGTTTAGGGTTTGATAAAAAGATTATGAGATATCGTTAGGTTTAGGTTAACTAAAAATAAGAATATATAATAAAATGCTAAAATATTATTAAATCAACAAATATCTAAATTTTTAAATTTTAAAAGTAAGCCCTTTATTTCGTAACTTTAGGCTCAGTTTTCACCTAGAAAAGTTCCAAATTATGATATAACTATTTCTACAAAATTTATAGATCTTTGAATTATCTTTCCAACGCCACTGGAATCACCTCAATCGGAGCTCTAAAACTCTAGATATGATCATTTTAGTAAAACAGTTTTTAATCCTGCGAATTTATCAAAACCTACGAATTTTTGTGACATTAATTCCATTATAATGTTATTTAATGCACTTCATACAATAGATTAAACCCACTAAATAATCTATAAAACTCTAATAGACTTTCATATTGGGCTTTAATTGAGTAATTATCCTAATTCGTAAAAACACCATAATTTTACCTTGACACTTACTATAATTTCAACTATGTTTAGAAATCTATCAATACTATTCTAAGCAATAGTCTCTATTCACTATTAGTAGAAATAAATGAATATTTATTCTCACACAAATTGTATAACAAATAAAATTTAAAATATATGTATATTTTTACCGGGTATTACAATTATACCAATACTTGATGTAGAAATTTAAAAAATAATAATAGCTGTTTCTTAATGTACTTAAAATATAAACAAATTAATATATATATATAATGTTCAATATCCTGTACAAAATACATATGAAGGTCACTAGATAAAAATTTAAAAAAATATCAAAGCAAAATTTTTCAATTGATATTGCTCTTCAGCGCATACAGTCAAAACAAAATACACTTCTCAATTATTAATCCATGCATAGTAGCTTCAATCTACTTGGAAGAGTTAGAAATATTTTCTTGTACACTTTTAATGTGTGTGATTTACTTCATTCTACCAAAAGAATAAAAATGAATAAGAAGCTTATTCTGATCACCTATGAAATTCATCATCATTCATCACCCTTGCCCATTATGGGATAAGTTGGCTGGTTTTGGGATGGTAAATCACCCTTGGCTCATAATGGGTGATTTTAATGCAATGTTTCATTTTGGGGACAGATCAGGTGGAAGATTGGTGAAGCGCAATGAGATTAATGATGCTCAAACTTGGCTATCTATAGGCCAGGTCACTCCTATGAAAAGCTCTGGGGCTGAGTTTACGTGGTCCAACAAACATGATCCCGGTATTAGAATTCATTCTAAGCTTGATAGAGCCTTCAAAAATGATAGTTGGGTATCTTTGTTTCCTTCAACAGAGGCTTTATTTCAATGGGAAACTTACTCAGATCATTGTTTTTGTTTAATCAAGAACTTGGAAATAAGGAAGGTGGGCATAAAACCTTTTAGGTTTTTTAACCATTGGTTGGATCATAGTCGGTTCAAAGAGGAGATGCTTCTTAATTGGAACAAGCCGGTTAAAGGAGAGGGTCTTTCAAGAATAATGGGCAAGCTTAATCGTCTGAAGCACTGCCTGAAAAGATTTAACAATGCTGAGATTGGTAGTATTACCTTGACATTCAATGATGCCAAAAACAAGTACAATGAAGCTCAAACTTTGTTGTCTTTGAATCCAGCTGACAGAACTCTTCAAGCTGCTGAAAATGCAGCAAAAGAGTTCTATGTTGCTGCCAATAAACAGTACACGAGCTACATTCAGCAGATTAGCAAGATTTCTTGGCTTCGCTTTGGTGATGAAAACTCTAGCTTTTTCCATGCTAGTGTTAAGAAAAGGAAAGAGCAAAATCGAATTACCACCTATGTCTCTAATGGTAAGATCTATGATGATTATGATAGTGTTATTTCTCATTATCTCTCTCATTTTAGAACTTTCATGGGGGCTGGTAGTTCTGCAACTATGAAGCTGAATCCAGAGAGATTAACTTATGGGAAAAAGCTTGATATGCAACAACAAATTCAGCTTGTGAAACCGTTTACAAAGAAGGATGTCAAAGAAGCAATGTTCAGTATAAACAAGATCAAAAGTCCAGGTCCGGATGGTTATGGAGCAGGTTTTTTCAAGGATCTCTGGAATGAGATTGGGGAAGAAATTTCAGTGGCTATCCTTTCTTTTTTTGACAAAGGTATCATTCCTGCTGATTTAAATAAAACTACCATATCTTTGGTCCCTAAAGTAGATTCTTCGGCCTCTGCTATAGACTATAGACCAATTGCTTGCTGCAACACTTTATACAAGTGTATTTCTAAAATGATTTGCTCTAGATTAAGTGAGGTGTTACCAGATCTAATTCATAGCAACCAAGGTGCCTTCGTGAGGAAAAGGAGTCTTGCCCACAATGTTTTAATATTTCAAGACTTACTTAAAGGCTATACAAGGAAACACATCTCGGCTAGGTGTCTAATGAAGGTGGATCTAAGCAAAGCCTATGATACCGTTGATTGGGAGTTCATTATGGATCTACTTAAAGGCCTTTGCTTCCCTACAAAATTCATTAAGTGGATTATGGTTTGTCTATGTGGCACCTCTTACACTTTAATGCTGAATGGGAGACTTCATGGGACTTTCCAAGGAAAAAAAAGGCTTAGACAAGGGGATCCCATCTCCCCTCTGCTCTTTGTTCTTGTGATGGAGTACCTCACTCGTTTGCTTATCCATGCCTCAAACTCCAAGGGGTTTGGATACCACCCAATGTGCAAATCTTTGAAACTGACGAACTTGTGTTTTGCAGATGACCTGGTAATTTTTTGCAAGGGTAATGCCTCTTCCTTGAACATCACTCAACATGCTTTTACTGAGTTTTGTAATGCCACTGGCTTAACAGCCAATGCTACTAAATCCTCCATTTATTTTGGAGGTGTTTCTGATGATACAAAAAAGCTCTTGAAAGGAATAGCAAAGATGGAAGAGGGCTCTTTTCCCTTGAAATATTTAGGGGTCAATCTTCGACCAACTAAATGGAAAGCGTCGGACTGTGGGGGGATCATAGACAAGATTCAAAAGAATCTTCACTGTTGGAGCAGTCGACATCTTTCCTTTGCAGGTAAAGCTCAACTCATTAACTCTGTCTTACTGGGGATTCGAAGCTATTGGATGAGCATTTTTATTCTGCCTCAAAAAGTTACGAAGGAGATTGACAAACTGTGTAGGAACTTCTTATGGGGTAGCACTTTGAATCAGAGAAAGCTCCATTTCTCTTCTTGGGAGAAAATTTGCTTACCTAAAAACCATGGGGGTATTGGTGTCAGAGAGAGTCAGAAGTGGAATGTAGCAATGATGGCTAGATACATATGGGCGTTGTCCTCAAAGCAAGATAGTCTTTGGATTCGTTGGGTGGATGCTGTCTATATGAAAGGAGAAGACTTTTGGTCATTTACCCCTTGTCAAGATATGAGTTGGTACTTCAGAAAACTTGTTAATCTTAGAGATAAGATTGATAAACAGGCTGTTTATGATGCTGGTATCTCTGGGAAATTCAGAATTGGTAAATTCTACAACTCCTTAATCTCGGCTCCTCAAGTCCTCTACCACAAGGATGTTTGGCACAAGCTTAAAATGCCAAAACGCCGATTTATTTTATGGCAAGCTATCAATGGGAACCTCCAGACACGTGACAGGCTAGCAAAGGTAATTCCTCTCAACTCCACAAGCTGCCCGGTGTGTGATTTGATGCAAGAGTCTCATTCTCATTTGTTTTTTGATTGCATTTTTACTAAGAGAGTGATTGATGAAATCACTAGTTGGTTGGGGCATTTTAATTGGCCGCTAAGTTTAACTGATTGGTTGAATAGAATTTGTAACAAAGGGACAGGTTTGCTCAGTAACATTACATCAGCTGTGGTGGCCGGAGTAGTGTACCATGTTTGGTGCAATCGAAATAGGTGTGTCTTTGAAGAAGCTTGTGGTTCAGCCAAGGCCATTAGTAGCTTGGTTAAACTTAGTTTGAAAGTTAGAATTACTATATGTAACCATGCTAAATTGAGTTCTAGAGAGAAAAGCATTGTTAATATGTTGAGCAATCTGTAATTGCTCAGTTTGGCTCCCTGTTTGTAAGTGGTGGTTGTTGATAAATAAAATTTTTCCTTTCTTCCAAAAAAAAAAAAAAAAAAAAAATTAAGTTTATTGCATTGAACTGCACCAGCAAAACAACAATATAAAAAATGGATGCATTTAGAAAATAACATATAAACAACATATAAGCAACTAGTAAACAACACTATATCAACATAGTCATTAAAAAAACTATAAATAAATTAACTAATTCATAAAATCAAAATGAATAAAAAATAATAGCATAACAACAATAGGAAAAGCTCAACTTAAAGAAGAAAAAAAGTACAATTGAATATGTCTTCTTTCTTTAGGCTAGTGAAAACTTAGTGTTTTTGTGCATTTCATCAAACACATAGCATGTGTATTTTTATATACGTGCACATATATACCAAAACTCTCTTAATTTCCAAAATAAAGTTTACAACTGCAATGACATCAAAATCAATAATTTTTTTTTTTTAAAAAATGTAACTTACAAATAAATAAAAATGGACAACAAACCTATTCTAATCAACTTTGAAGTTCACCATCACTAAAAATCAAGTTTTTTTGCATTCAACTGCAGAAGCAGGACAACAACATAAATAGTGAAGGCATTTACAAAATAACATATAGACAACTTATAAACAACGCTAACACAACGCTATATCAACATTATCATTAAAAATCTATAGATAAATTGACTAAATCATAAAATCAAAATGAACAAAAAATAATGACAAACTATGAAAAGCTCAACTTAAAAAAAAAACGAAAAAATACAATTGAATATGTCTTCTTTCTTTAGGCTAGTGAAAACTCAATTCTTTTGGGCATTTCATCAAACACATAGCATGTGTATTTTTATATACATTTAAATATATATATATATACACACATACAAAAGAAAAAAAAATCCAAACACCAATATAATATATTTACAGAAAAAGGTTTGCAACCATCAATTAATGTACAAAAAAAAAAAAAAAACTAAAATGACATTCAAAATTAATAATATATTTATGAAAATTAAACAAAAAAAAAATAACTTACAAATTAATAGAAGCAAATGACAATGGAGATGAACGATATAAGGAGGGAGATGGACTTTGCGTGGCCATTGAGGGATGAGAAGGAGGAGGAGGTCAATCTTATTGACAGCAGGGGACTTGGAGATGAGTTTTCTACAATTGAAGATAGGGATGAAGTAAAAGATAGAGGAAAAAGAGGTTTCGTATAATTGTAATTAACAAAATTTGAAAAGGTATAAATGAAAAAGTTAAATTGTATAAAAGTAAAAAATGACATGTGGCTTTAAAAATGTAAATAATTTGTCAAATTTATCATTTTGTGTAAAAAAACCTTTAAAAAATGCAGAATATTATTTTTGTAAAAATATTTATATTATGTTGTTTTCATGTCAATATTATATTTACTGTACTCTGTAAAAATTTGATTAAAAACAAACTCTGTAAAAAATGAATCATAGTCTATAAAAAATATTGGGTAAATACCATTTTGGACTCTCTGTTTTACAAAAGTTACCAATTGGACCCTGTGTTTTGTTAAATGACAAAATGGACCCTGTATTTTCTAAAATAGTACAAATAGGACCCTAAATTGATTTTTTGTCAAAATAAAGTTTAATTATAATCCGATCTAAAAGTGCTATGACAAAACTGTTTACATTTTTTTTGTATCTGTTCGTATTAAGTATTGTCTTCAAGTTGGTTGTATTAAAAAAAAAAGTTGTCAAAAATTAAGCTCAGGGTCTTATTTTTACTATTTTAGAAAATACAAGGTCCATTTTGTCATTTAACAAAACACAGGGTCCAATCTGTAACTTTTGCAAAACACAGGGTCCAATGGTATTTACCCAAAAATATTTAAAAAGTTCACTTTCCTGTAAATAAAAAAAAAAAAAAAAAAAGTGCTACTTTTGAGCATTTTGTGTAAAAATTCCAAAAAAGAGGCATTGTACCTTGAAATGTAAAAAATGTTTGAAAGAAAGAAACAATATTTGGAAGAAAAAAGAAAAAGAAAAAGTGAGTTTAAAAATAATTAGAGGAAATTACACTATATAGTTATTTTTTTTATTAATTTTATTAATTTTTATTTTTCCATTATTATTTTTTAATTTATACCAAGTTTTATAAGTCATATTTCTATTATGTGTATTAGAGACTTTAATTTTAATAAGTTATGTGAGATTATATTTTGTACTTTAATTATACATGAGGGTAATTATCAATTAAAATTATTTTGTAATTATATTTAATTAATGTGTTATATAAAAAAAGTAATTCTCAACTTATCTCAAAATATTGAATGACATAAAAAAAATTTCTTAACATAAAAAATTTAGGATGCAAAAATTTAAATTAATTATTTTTTTTTTCTACCTGCAAACAAAAGAGATACACTTCATTTCTCTCTTAAATTTCTTTCATTTTTTTTTTCTCTTTTTTAATACCAAACATAGTATGAAAGATAAAATTTACTTCAACTTTCCAAGCTTGTCCTTTATTCATTATTAATTGTTACTTTTTTTTTTCATGAAAATACATAAAAGTAACTTTCGAAGTAACACATCAAGTCCACTTTGCTTGCTTTATTTAATTGTTTTTACTTCCTCTAGGTTAATAACACATCAGCCTTTATTAATTTGGATGTTTTTCTTTTATCTTTTCCTAGTGTAAATAATAATAATAAAGATTAATACTATTTTATATTTTGTAAAAATTATTAATAAAATGATTTATTTTGTTAAATGACAAAATGAATACTGTATTTTCTAAAATAGTAGCTTGAGTTCAATTTTGTATTTTTTTTTTAATATGACCAACTTGAAGACTATTCTTTACCACGAAAAGATGTTAAAAATGTAAACATTTTTTTTTGAACACATTTAGATTGAGTTATTGTTAAGTTTAATTTGACAAAAAATTAGTTTAGGGTACTATTTTGTACCATTTTAAAAAATAAAAAGTTCAATTTATCATTTAACAAAACAGAAGGTCTAATCGTTAATTTTTACAAAATACAAAGTCCAAAATAATATTTATCCTAATAATAATAACTTTCAAACTATGATGCCAAAGTTAGTTGATTATATTAAGAAGTTATATAGAAAGTTGTAATTAACACTCCTCTTATAATAATTTATCAGGTACATATACTTGGGTAATTCTATAGTTTACCTGTCAAAATGACCATTTCAATATATCCTCTATTTGTTTCGACATCAAGAAGAATTTTTTAGTCTATATTTTTTATGATCATGTAAGTTGTAGTTCTTAAGGACTACTTGTAAATTTTAAAAATTTCAAATAGTAAATTTTAGTCTATATTTTTCAGGAGGTCCCCAATCTTGAAATTACTCCAGGTTAAGCACGCTTAACCGTGGAGTTCTTTTGTGATGGGCTACCGAAAAATAAGATGCACCTTGTTGATATATGTAGTACCAATCAATCTATTTAAGTCCTCTTCAACTATGCAGTCTCATACCTACACAGTCTCAGAATCATCACACTTAACATTTCCCAAGCGATGTGAGATTGCACAACTTTCCTGGTATTTCCTCTTATGAATCACGGGACTACTGACTGTCACAATCACCCCTCTTATGGAGTCTGATGTCCTCGTCAACCATACTTTCAGCTGGTTCAAGGCTCTAATACCATTTTGTAACGTTCCCGCTTCAAGCTTCTATTAGGCCCTTACACCCACAGAATTATGGGTCTTATACACGAGTACGTCACTCTGGCTGCTTCCTGGACTGATGACTGACCCTACAAACCAACACGAATGTTTCCAACGTGCTTTTGTTTTCACTTGCACGCTTCCTGGAAAAACTTCCCAGGAGGTCACTCATCTTGAAATTACCCTAAGTCAAGCACACTTAACCGTAGAGTTCTTTCGTGATGAGTTATCGAAAAAGAAGATGTACCTTGTTGATATAGGTAGTACCAATCAATCTATTTAAGTACTCTTCAACTATGCAGTCTCATAGCTACACAGTCTCAGAATCATCACACTTAACTTTCCCCAGAGTGAGATTGCACAACTTACCCAATATTTTTTCTTATAAATCACGGAACAACTGACTGTCATAGTACACAATCATAAAAAAAAAATAAACTATTTTTTTTTCTTAACGTCAAAACACAATGTGTACCAAAACAACCCTTATAAGAGTATAGAAGAGGTTGGTTTTACTAACTGGTTAGATCTAATTTCTAAAAGAGCACTCTTGCTCATGGTGGCCAAGCTCATAATTACATTGAGATCTTATGTGGTAATATCACAAAATATTATATCCTATTGATATAATTAAATAATAAATTTTACACAATTAAATTTAATAATTATTATAAAAAATCCTTAATTACCATAAAATTATAGTAGTGCACATTTTTATGCACTAGTGTAGTGAAAGGGCATGCATTAGACTAGTGTATGTAATGCCTATTCACCTCAATATAATCCAAAATTATATTTGTAAGAAAGACATAAAAAGTTAAGCTGTCATTTCAATCTAAGAGATGAAAAGACAAGAAACATAAATAGGTAATTTGATTGAAGTGTTTGAATCCAAATCCAACCATAAACTGAGAAAGAAAAAAGAGTTACAGAGTGTTTATGTAATGTAATGTAATGTTTATGTTTCTTTTTCTCATTACATTGAGATGTTTTTGATGATGATAGATGAATTGAAAGATCCTTGTGAGAGTTTTTAAAAAAGACTGACTATTCAGGCCCCATCCCATCACCCTCTGACAAATTGTTCTTCTCTTTTATTAAACTCTCATTTCTCTCTATCCAATGCAAACTAAAAACTGTCACATTCATCACAAAATAAAAAATGTATTGAAAAAACAATAGGCGACAAAATTTATGAATCATAACAATTCAGCCATAGTTACTGACACAACTACTCAATGGCCCTTTTTTTTTTCTTTCTTTTAGATTAATAAGTAGAAGAGCTTTTGGAATTAAGTCCCATTTGTTTTCTAACTTGTTTTCTCTCTCTAATGGCTTCTCTGTCATTTTTCCTTGTTGGGTTCTTAGTTTTGGCTAGTGAAGTGAGTTGTTCATTAGATGGGTTTGAAATGGAGATGGAAAAGGATGAGCTTTTGGGTCTTTTTGATGTAATGGAAGCTCTTTTAGATGATTCTAATTGGGCCAAAGATCATCCTCAACCATGTAGTGAAACTCCATGGCCAGGTGTTCAATGTGAGATTGGTCAAGTTTCTCCTTTCTATTTTCATGTCACTAAGATTCATATTGGTTCTGATATTCTCAACCCACCTTGTAAAATCTCTGCTACAATATCACATTCTTTGCTCAAGCTAACTTACCTAAAGACATTCTCAATCTTCAACTGTTTCACAACTCATCCAATATCACTTTCTCCTTCTCTTTTTGGCTCATTATCTTCATTGGAACACTTGGTTCTTGAGTCAAATCCATCTCTTTATGGTAAAATTCCTTTAACCATAGCTAAACTTGGTAGCTTAAGAGTCTTAACTCTGTCTCAAAACAACCTTGTGGGAAATATACCAAGAGAGATTGGTGAAATGGTCATGTTGGAACAACTTGATTTGAGTTACAACAATTTAAGTGGTGAAATACCAGAAGAAATTGGTGATATGGAGAATTTGACCATTTTGGATTTGAGTTGGAACACTCTTGAGGGTCAACTTCCTTCTACATTGGGTCAACTTCAACTTCTCCAAAAGGTTGACTTTGGGTCAAACAAACTTGTGGGAAAAATTCCACCTCATCTTGGTATGGCCAAGAGTTTAGTACTCCTTGATTTGAGTAACAATTTACTCACTGGCTCAATCCCTGAAACCCTTTCAGGTTTGGAACATTTAGAGTACTTAATATTTGATCACAACCCTTTTAATACTATGATACCAAATTTTGTATGTCAACTCAAAAAACTCCAAACAATGAGTTTCTCAGGCTGTGGATTGATAGGCTCATTGCCCAATTTCTCAACTCCTTTAAAACACCTCTCATCTCTTTCTTTAGACAACAATAGTCTCACTGGGAAAATCCCTTCAAACTTAGTGTCATTACCAAGTTTAGATCACTTGAATTTGAGTAATAATAAGCTGAGTGGAGAGGTATTACTTCCTCAAAGTTTCATTGAAAGGCTTGGGAAAAGGTTGGATATAAGAGGAAACAATGGCTTGTGCACCAGCAATCAACTAAACCAGAAGAAGGTATCTTTGTATTTAGATGCACCTGTTTGTTTAAATTCAAGTAGTGAGCCTAAAAGTGATGAAAGTTTGGCTTGGACTCATCATCATCATCATCATAATCAGGCAAATGAGCCAGTTGAGAATAGGCTTAAGGAGACATCAGATGCTTCATTGTTCTGTTCAAATATCATTTGTTTATTACTTGTGTTTTTCTTCTCATTGTTTATATTTTGAATGATCTTGTATTTTTTTTTTCCTTTGTTGTTAATAATTAATATATATATCTATATATACATAATTTTGTATTATATTAGACTCCATTTAAGGTCATTTTGTGCATTTGAGAAACTAAACTCAGGTTCTCTATTAGATTTGGTTATTTAGATATACAACTTATGACAATTTAATTCTAGTTAATTAGTAATTTTTTCTCTTAATTTTAACATGTACAAAATCGTACCCCTGAACTTTTTTGGCTGTTAAAAATTCCCCCGAACTATTGAGATTGTTAAATTTAAGGACTTTTGTCTAATTTCATTCAATTTTATTGTTTCAGTGATTGTTTATGTACTAAACCATGCTCCCTAAACTTTGATATCTACCAAATCATATCCCTCAAACTTTAATATGTACTAAATAATGTCTCTTGAACTTTCATCCATGTCAGAATTTTTTTACTAAAATTAGACAAAAGTCTTTAAATCTAACAATCTCAATAGTTCAGGGGAAATTTTTAATGACAAAAAAAGTTCAAGAGCATGATTTGGGACATGTCAAAATATTACTACTAATCAGCCTTTAATTCTTAATATTTAAGACATTTTTGTTTAAAAGATAAAAATAAGAAATATTTAATATTTTCTTTTAAAAAAAAAAAAGAATTGTTGTGATGAAACATCACAAACCCTGTTGATAAAATAACAGAAAAAGAGTAAGTGTCCAATCACAAACCAGTAAGTCAAATGTCCAATATACTAACTTCATAGAATAACAAAGCACAATAGTAACTTTTAGTTAACTAATAACATCAATAAATAATACAAACTATAATGAATTGAATAGGTTCTATCTATTCATCTATCTATTCTATATTACAAATCAACCGTTATGATTGATTGACATATTTAAATAATGTTGGAAAATTAGTAGTGAATTCTTTTGCATTTCTATTTTGTTTGAGACATTAAAATGTTAGAAAAAAGAAAAAGAGAAAAGAACTATGTTATTATTAAGTGCTATGGAAAGATAGAGTATTGCAGAGGCAGTAAGTAACAGTGTAGTGTAGGGTCAAATATGGAAGATTTTGACAGAGAAGAAAGATTCTTAGCTAAGCTAGTATTGTATTTGTATTGTATTGTATTGATAAAGACTCTGCAAAGTTCTGCCACCCTTTAAAATTAAAGACTATGCTATGCTTTTACAATTTCTTTCTTTCTTACTCTTACTTCAATTCTTTCTGCCTTTATTTGCTATTGTAAGGTGCAAAAAACAGTAGTGCCTACTCTACTTGTCTTGCCCATTTACGCAAACACCTTATAGTCCAATCTTCTCATGGCCCTTGCCCTCTATCCTAAGAAACTTGCAAAAAATTCTAAATCTTTTTTTTATATATATTATTTGGTAATTTTATAGTGTCCACATGTAGGGGTGTTCATAAAATAGCCGATCTAATCCAATCTGCACGATCCAATCCAATCTAATCTGCAAAGTGTGGATATCCGCACTTGTGCGGATTAGATTGGATTGAAAAATTCAAAATCCGCATATTGGATGTTAATTGACATGTAAAGTAACCGATCAATTCCAATCAAATCCACACATATTTATATAAAAAAAATTAAAAAAATTATATATACAAATAATGTTTTAATCTAAAGAAAATAATAATTTAAAAGTCTAATACATATAATACAATTATATTTCAAAACTTAATAGATCAAATGTATATTTCATTCTTAGGGTGATCCTTCATTCTTATATATAATTTCTTTTTCTACATACAATTTAAAACAAAATTAAACATTTTTTTATACATACAATTTTTTTTTCTTCCTTTGAATTTGTTATTTATTATTTTATTTATTTTAGTTTGTTATTGGAGACATAAAATAACAATAATTTATCTTATTTTGTTGCTAGTTGTGTGAAAAAAAATATTTTTTTTTTCATAAATATTAAATAAATTAATATAGAAAAGTAACCAATATCCAAAATAACCGATTCAATCCGTACTTTTACAGATTGGATTGGATTAGATTTGAGCTATTGTGCGGATTGGATTGGATCAAAAAAAAAAAAAAAAAAATCCGCACTTAGTGCGGATCGGTTGCACTATGAGAAAAATAGTGCAGATTGAATTGGATGAACACCCTTACCCACATGTTGGGTGCTATAGAAGTGTGAAATTTGTCAAACTAACAATGTGAAATATTAAAATTTACAAAATAACCTCACTTAATTTTCAGGGGATGTTATAGTTTTATTGTCTAAATTTTTGGAGACAGTTTTGTTCCATGTGGCTTGCAATAAGAATTTTACAACGCATGATTTTGCAAAGCATGCCCTTCGATTAGATGATGAGCTATCCTGGTTTGAGGAGGTCCTGCCACCGATTATAGATTGCTGCATCGTTAATCATATGTGATTTTGATCACCACGTCAAAAGAAAATAACCTCATTTAATTGATGGTCGCATAGTGTAAATTTATGGTCTTTTATGATCACACAATATAATTCATGATCATTTCTGTGACTATACATGATTATTCTGCTAATAATTTTTTTTTGTAAAATTATTTTGCTAATAGAAGTTTTGAGAATTCAAGAGCTCTTTTGATATATTCTCTATTTGTTTCGATATACAAAAAGTTTTTTAATTTATTTTTTTCTCGTGATCGTATACATTATAGTTATTTAATATTATCTATAAAAATTTTAGAAAATTCAGAATAATTTATAATATTGAAAATAAGATTTAAATATTTTGTTAGACGTGTGACTGTTTTTTACATTGTAAACTATTCATAATTTTTTAAAAATTTACAGATCGTAAATAAGTACAATATACATTATGAAAAACAAATAGTAAAAAACTCGCTTGAGTGATGAAAAGTAATTTTCTTGGGGGTTTAATATAGATTTTTTTTTCTTTTCTCAATTATATTTATATAGCCAAATTAATATTTTTAATTTTAAGAATTATTTTATTTTAAAATATTTTCATTGAATGTTTTATTATTATTATTATTTTTAAATAAAATTATAACTTACAACCCCTTTGGTTTGGTGTAATCATCTTTGGAATGGAATGAAAGTTCCAATTTCAATGACCTTATATGGCGACGATTTAACACCGTCGCCTATACCGTGTTATAGGTGACGGGGTGACAGTTTTAAACCATCGGGAATGTAAAAAAAAAAAAAGAGAAAAAAATACAAATTTTTCTACCCTTAATGGCAGAAAAATCTGTATTTTCCTATTTTTTTTCTTGCATTAGTTTTATAATTTTACCTAAATTAAAATAAAATAACTAATTAATTTTATTACAATAACAACTAACTTTAAAATACATTAAATTTATACAATAAGAAAATAAATATATATAATAAATAAAAAAGTATATAAATAAATAAATGTATTTATACCGAGCTCGGAAAGAGAGGAAGAGAGAGAGGGAGACGGACGGGAGGTGGAGGTGGTCCGACGTATGAGATGGAGATGAGAGGGACATCGACGGGAGGTGGTGGTGGTCTGACGTATGCGACGGAGAGGAGAGGGAGACTGACGGGAGGAGGGGTGGGTGGAGATCGATAGACGAGAGAGACAAGAAGAAAATGAGATCGAGAGAAGGAGGAAGACGACGAGAGAGGAGGGCGATGGTGCAGAGGCGTGGGTGGGGTTTTGGAGAGTTAAGATTTTCGTTTTAGGGTGTGGAAAATGGAGAAAAAATAGATGGGCATGTGGGAAATAGAAAAAAAAATAGGTGGGCACCTGGGAAATGCGGTGAGAAGTAGATGAGGATTTTTTAATGAGCCCTTATACCTGACGGTTTTAGGGTATAAGGCTCTCCTCATTCGTCGGGTATAAGGCTCTCCTTTATTAAAAAAAAAAACGTTGCCTATTTTGTTTACTACGATTTTAAACCGTCGGGAATACTATATTTTTCCCGACGGTTTTAAATAGTTACTTAATTTTTTTAGCGACAGTCCCCGAAAAAAATCATTTTAGGACCGTTGCGAATTTTGATATTTGTAGTAGTGAAATGTGTGAGGTAAAATAAAGAAAGTGAGATTTTAGTGAGTTATTTTAAAGGAAATAATACAGAAGCTAATGGGAGTGCTCTTAAGGTAACCAATTATTTTATACTATTATTCCCATATTATATTAGGGATAATTTAAAAAAAAAAACACAAAAGCAACAAAAAAAATTACAAAAATATAAATTGAACGAAATTTTCAATAATTTTACGGTTTTTTAGATTTTATTTACATAAAATACGGTCTTTTAATATATTTTTATATGTTATACTCTTGTTATTTTGTTGTTGGTTTTTTTTTTTTTTTTGTATTTGTATATTATTTTTTTATGTTGTTATTTTGATATTGTTTTGTTGTTGTTTGATGTTGTTTTTTCTTACTTTCATTTGGTTTTTTTGTGTTTTTATAAAATATTGTAAAAAAATATATAAAAAAAATTAAATGAAAAAAATATAAAAATTGGTATTTTATGTAATTATTCTATTTTTTTTTTTTAATTTATAAAAAAAAAAATATATTTCATGAAATAGCTCTTTTAAAAAAATTACAGCATCTTTATAAACTTAGGAAACTCCTTAGCTGAGAGCATCACTCCTCTCACTTATGAGAGCATATATTTTAATTGGTTAAATAATAGTGGAACATATAATTAAAATAGGTTAGTATACATACAAATATATATACTATTATTTATATTAACATTTTTAAAATTCAATTTTTGTTTTTTTAATCAAATTATGGAAATGACTTTTTTGAAAGTGTGTTCAGTGAATTTTTTTTTATATATAAAAACAGTGTGTTAGGTAACTCAATTTTGTTTTCTATTTTTTTTTTTAAATTTAAAATCAAAATTTTGAAAATATAATTTTGATGTTTTTAAAATTTTAAAACTTTTTTTTTCTCTCTCCCCTACTTTTCTCTCATTTTCTTCGTATGTCTGCAATTTCATATTGTGGTTGTTAATTTTAACCTCAGATGTTGGTAGCAAAAATTTATTGTCTTTATTTACTGAATATAAATCTAATCAAATACCACATGTAAAATTACTTGGCGAATCATTATATTTATCATTCAAAACTAACTTATAAGCTACATTGTGATAATTATATTGTGACAAATCATGATTTTCATGAAAAAACCAAAGTTTATCGCCATGGAGTTATAGATGCTTGTAATGAGCAATCTGAAAAGGAATTTAAAGTGAATGAGCAGCATCTAAAGAATTTGGGTGGTGAGGTTGATCGAGCAAAGACATCAATTGCTTTAGAGGATGCATGAAGTGGAAGATAGTTGGATTGCCTTGTGCTTAGATTGTCAATTCCTTTTTAAGGCAACTCAATGTTGGAAGAAGAACAAGTTTTGTAAATATTTTTGTTAAAAAAATAATAAATTTTAAAGTTAAAATTATAAATAATCATATTAGAGTTATTTTTCTTTTTCTTTTTCTTTATGTTTATTTTATTTTGTTTTGTTTTCATTTTTATTTTTAGTGTTTGGGTGGATTTTACACTTGTTTGGTATTTCAGGTGTTTTTTTAGCATAATTTGGAATTTCGGATGTGATTTGGAGGTTTAAGGTTTTTGCTAGATTTTTTATTGAAATTTGCTGCAGAAAAACTCAACATGAACAAAAGGCTTTTATCGTTGATTTGGAGAAGTTCACCTACTGTAGTAATTTTTTAGCAAAAGTAGTACTAGTTAAAGAAGCAACCAGTAATATTTTTGCTGAATTTTTGCAAAATTATTGCTACAACAGGTGTAAGTTGGGATTCTTTGCGATCTGTGAAGGACTTTTTAGAAGAAGAAAAAAAACCAAAACTAAAACCAAAACATAATTTCTCAAATAATATCATAACCAAAAAAATCTCAAATACCCTAAATTTCTGTTTCTCAGAAAATCCTATTTTCACATCTTGTTTGTTTTTCGTCCTAATCACCATAGCCACCTCGTCTCTACCTTCCCCTCATCTGAACCACGACTACCCTGACCACCATCTACTCTTCTCCACCTCCATTTGCCAGAAACCCCATTATCAGACCCCCAATGACATTTCTCCTCTTTTTTTCCCCATTATCACCAAACCCGCTGAGCCTAGAAAACCATCCCCCCACCTTCACTCACATCTCATCATTATTCTCGACTTCTTTTCACCTGAACCACGACCTCATCACCATATTCACATGAACCCAGCTGCACCAGTCCCAACTCATCTCGTTCATCATCATCTTATTAAAGCTGACAAAAAATTATGATCATATCGTGTATCATTTTAGAGAAAGAAAAAAATCAGATCATGGCTAGAAAATAGGGGAGTTAAAAATAAATAAATAATAATTATATATGTGCTACCTCATGATAACGAAATAAACTACAACAAACCATTACCATTAGATTAAAAATTAAAAGTTTAAAAAATACCCTTACAGGTGAGAGCAAAAAAGATGCTCCCTTTTTTTTAAAATTTATTTCATGAATTTGTAGTAGTTATTAATTTTTCATTAATTAGCATGTACACATTTTTGAACCTTCAAACCTTAGAAGAATATGTTCATCCTTAAACACTAAGTTGGACGTATGAGGCTTAAAAAATTATTAAAAGTATTATTAAAGCTTAAAAAATTGGTAATCTTTAACTAATTATACTATTTTTTTTTTCAGCATGTTTAATTGTGCATTTTTGAACTAATGAGATGTTTTTAACAGCTCAAAAAACCTTCAAATCACCCAATTAATTTTATGAGCGCACACTTTATAATTGGTAAATAGCTAAGTACTTTATGGTGGTCGTTACTCATTCATATTCAAATGAGAGTGAAAACTCTATAAATATTGATCATTTGTTCACTTGTGAGACAATTATTGAAACAACTAGTACTTGAAATCATTTGTTATGGTTATAATCTTATAAGAATATGTTCATCCTTAGACACTAAGCTGAGCATATGAAGCTTAAAAAATTTTTAGAAATATTTTTAGAGTTTTTTTATATATCTATGTGAGAGAAGAAATAGCTTTTAGGATAAAGATTTTAGACATTGTTTAAGCTTATTGTGTTCTTCTCTCTCTCTTTTTGTATCTTACATTGTTTTAGAGTTGTAATATTCTTCTTCTTCTCATATAATCTTAATGTAATATTTTTATTTGTATTTTAAGTATTTTGGTTATACCTGTCCTATTCTCTCAAAGTGTAATGAAAAAACCTCCAATAATGAATGGCATGAAACTCTTGCTCTTGTACACTCATGATCTTGATATCTCTTTATCCATTGAAACAAAGAGAATAAGCTATTGATTATTATCATATATATATATATATATATCAATGAAAAAAAATATCAAGAATCAATACAGCTCTATTGTGATGAGAAGATTGCAAGGACTAAGAAAATAATTAAACCAATGTCATAACATTATTGCAAAAGTTGTTCATAACTTGGAGAAATGGAGAAGAGGAAGAATATATGTTACAACACAAGGGAACAAAACAAGTAAAAATACAAATAATAAAGGTGGTAAGTTGAAAAATGCCTCTTTTATTCATCAATTAATCAAATTTACCTCTAATTCTATATTTATTTGAAACATACTTCTTTTTATATGTATTGTACCCAAAATACCCTTACATAAGAGAATCACATGGAGAGTATCTTGAAGTGACAGAGGTAAAATTGGTACAATGTTTAAAAAAAGAGGTAAAAATGATAGATTTTAAAAAAGAAGGTAAAAATAAAAGAGGACAATATAAAAAGGGTATAGAGTGTAATTTCCTCATAATAAAGATCAACAAAAGAGAAGAAAAATCTCACGCTCATAAATTTTGAGTGTAGAAAAGTAAGGATCACCAAACGTGAATAATATTTTATATTTTGTTCAAAAGTTTGTTCGCTCCTATTTCTAATTACTAAAAGAACTTTTATGGAAATAAATTTGAGAATTATTAAGCATTTTTGATATTTTAATAATGTAATTTCTTGATAGAAAAGTGTGCACCACAAGTGAACTTAAAGTATTTTGAAGACTACACTTTCAAATTCAAACTCAAACATCATAGCTTTAATTTCAAAATTCATGATTATGTAATAAAGTGGTTACAAATATGATACCAAATTTGTTCTTCCTCTCAAAATGTTATACTTGTACAATACTATCACACAATTTTCGCTGAACACTAGTTAGGAACCGTTCCTAACATATTTAAAAAATGATAATAACATACAAATGAACTCGGAACTTTTTCTTTGGAAAATAATAGGAAATTTAATCAAAGTTTATAAAATTGCACTTTTTTTTTTTTTTTTATGTTTTTATGGATTTTTTTTTTTTTTTACAGATTTGTGATTTTTAAAGAGAAAATAATATTATTTTAATGTTGTAGTAATACTATAATATATTTTTGCAACGTGAAAATAACAGTTTTTTTAGAATAACTTAAAAATAATGATCTTGTAAGAAGAAAAAAAGTTTGTATATATAAAAAATATTTCGTAAAAACGTAAACTTTTTATAATTTTTGAGTATTTTTAAAATAATCTCTTTACACTTCCACTAAGTTAGACTATTTTTTTAAGGAAAGAGTTGAACTCACATAACTTTTTCTTTTCAAGAAAAAAAGTGCTATGTACAACCGAGCTATATTATATAGGAATATTTACGACAAAATTATCTTAATATTTATAATTATTATACATATAACCTTAATAAAAAAAATAACGGCAAAAGTATCTTACGATTTTATTACAATCAAACTATTTTTTAATTGTTAAGTGTCAATTAAACTCGTTAAGTGCTAACTCAGAAATACGTGGTGACATACTCTTTAGCTTATTTAATACATGATCCAATAATATATTATCACGTGTTTCTGAGCTAATACTTAATAGCTAAAAAAGAGTACGACTGTAACAAAATTATACGATAAATACTTTTGCTGCTATTTTTTT
Organism: Cannabis sativa; assembly: GCF_029168945.1. Lineage (NCBI taxonomy): Eukaryota > Viridiplantae > Streptophyta > Magnoliopsida > Rosales > Cannabaceae > Cannabis > Cannabis sativa. The sequence goes on from NC_083607.1 coordinate 58,788,369, forward strand.
ATTAGGGTCATATGTGTAACAATTATAAATGTTTAGGGGGTTTTACCGTAAATATTCCTATTATATATTATACTAACCAATAACTCATCATGCTAAAGTATTAGGCAGTTTGAGCTATTGTACAAAACTCTTATTTTTCTAAGGCCCAATTTTTTCTTCTTTCTATTACACATACATAAATAAAAAATTATAAGTGAAACTGAAAGTTTAGGAACAAATCTTAAAAGAAGAAAAAAAATGAGTAATGGAATTGTAATTTTAATATATACAATTTTTTTTTTTCAAAAAAGCCAATTTTTTTTAATCTTTACACAAAGCCCTTAAAATGCTTGACTGCTCTGCCAATATTAAAGATAATATTTTAAAATATACAAATGTATTGTTTACTATTGGAAACTTTTTCATTGGGACAAAACAATACAAGTCAAACTTGATTATGACAAACTTTGGAGTAAAATAACATAGGAGATAAAACCTAATTTGATGATTGTTCTATATTTGACTGTAATAAAAGCTAAAATGTACATGCATGAAGTTGGATTCTATAGTAGAAAATTTTGTGACCATAAAAAGGAGAGAGTTCAATCTCAAATTGTTATTTGATATTATTAGAAAGATTTTAATTCCAACAATAATAAAATATTAGTTGGCGTGCTTAAGAAAAAAGTACTCTTAGATATATTTACTAGTTGTTTAAATGATTATTAAAACAACAAAAGCAAGTTATATATATATATATACTAGCAAAAAAACTACGTGCGAGGCACGTATACTAAAATTTATGCTAGTTTTTTTCTATGTTATTTGAAAGCGATACAATTAAAAATTAAAAAATAAACTATTATTAATTATTAGGTGAGATTATTATGTGTATCTAAATATTATATTTTATAATGTTGTCAATTAAAAGTGAATACCGAATGCAATATATTAGTGTTTAAGAAAGCTTGATGATTTAAATATGTTTTAAGTTAATCCAAAAATAAATTAAAAATTGATGTTCCAATACTTAAAGAAATATTACTTAAATGGATGTAAGATAAAAAGAAAATTAAAAATCAATCTCTAAATTATTGATAATTGAAGATAGCATTTGTCTAAAAATTGTAGATAAGAAAACTAATGATAGTCATTGGTGGATTTCAATCTTCATTTGCTTCGATAGAGACAATAGTGTAATTTTTGTATTTTACACTTTTCATTCTAGCCGGATCCGCATATATTTGGATTGTCCATTTTTTCGTTGATAAATTGAATATGGTAGTGTCGACAAAAAGTGAAAACCATGTTTAACAAAAAGTGATAGTATTCTATAACAAAATACTATTAAATTATTTTAAAATACTATATTTTATTAAAATAAAACTCTATGCGATTAAAATTTTATATTTATCTTTACTCAAAAAGAAAAAAAAAATTGATAAAAAAAAGAAAAAAAAAATGAAAAGTTTCTATTATTATCTCCACTGCCTTTCTAGATGTGCATAATGGTCTCTTCTTTCTTCCATATTCTTCTTTATTTTTTGTATATTGTGTTTGCAACATATATGTAAATTATTACGTAACTTTAAAAAACTTTACTCCTGGCAACTAATGCATATGCCGAGCATTTAGAATCATTTATTGGCTGTAAATTTTGTTAGGTTTTTTTCGCCATTGATGCTTGGTTTTGTGAACTTTGATAAAAGTCACGCTTCTTTTTTATTCTTATTATTACTTATATAATTTGTTATTAAGTTGTGAAGAAGAAAAAAGAGAAGTGCGGATTGGAATATTATATGTGATCCCATGGGAATGTCCAAATTGTAATAGGAAAAGGAATACAATAAATAATTGAAGAAAACCTAATCGTAGATGTACAACAGCAAAAACTCAATCGTATTTTTTTTTGGATTGAATGAGATTTATTTTGTTTATTTTATTATATATAAATGAAAAGTGACCCATGAATTGTTGGGTTTTATGCCCTAAATAAAACTCATTTCAATATAATCAGATTTACTTATTAATATAGATCAGAAATAACATTTAATGTTGCATGGTTCACATGATTTATTTCATGATTATATGTACATAATGTATAAATTCATCTGAAACCCTTTTCACATACTTGATCCTGTTTATTGTGCCGTCAACACATTGGAAAGTAAACATGACTATGTGAATAAAGTTTCCTAGATTTATCAAACACAGGGTTTTACTGATATGATAATCTACAACAGAGTTTACTTGCATTTGGAGAAGTGCTATGTTCTTTCCAGAGCATTGGTTAAAGTAAAGCTCAGGTTGGATGCATGGAGTATGCATCGGAAGGGACCGATATTGAACTTTGACTTAGATTTATTAAACTTACCGTAATATCTATTCAAGTCAATATCGCCTAGTTGATCCTAGATCAAATGATCTTAATCCTATTTTGATTAGGCTCAATCTTGAAAGGCTATTCGTGTTCTTTGATTTGTTAGTTAAGCCTACTTTTAGGTCAGGGTGATACGTACATTTTGGGAACACGGTGGTGCAATTGAGTGGGAGCGCTAGCATGAACATGGAATCTATAGCTTCTATCTGGCGAATAGTAAGCAAAGGATGATCTCCTTCGAGCTTGACCAAACGAACATAAATGGTGGAGTACTCATTTCACATAAGCTGAAATATCATTTATACGGGGTCAAGTGTTTTAAGGAATAAATACATTGTAGGGTGTAACGGTAATTTAATCCCTTTACAAAGGTAGATCATTCATATAGAGGATCATTGATCACATTAGGATTATAACAATGGATAACTAATGATGTGTCTATATGGTGGAACATATAGAGCATTCTATATACTGAGAGTGCAATTCTAAGTTCTATGCGTGGATTCAACGAAGAATTAATAAGTTAGTGAATTTTAGTGCTAAATTCTTGATCTACTTATTGGAAGCTCGGTTATATAGACCCATGGTCCCCCCACTAGTTGAGATAATATTGCTTGTAAGACTCATGTAATTGGTTTTGATTAATCAATTATAATTCACAAGTTAGACTATGTCTATTTGTGAAATTTTCACTAAGTAAGGGCGAAATTGTAAAGAAAGAGTTTATAGGGGCATATTTGTTAATTATGATACTTTGTATGGTTCAATTAATAAATATGATAAATGACAATATTATTTAATAATTATTTATAGTTATTAAATAGTTAGAATTGGCATTTAAATGATTGAATTAGGAAATTGGCATTTTTGAGAAAATCAGATACAAAAGGTGTTAAAATTGCAAAATTGCAAAGCCCAAGGCCCAATCCATTAAGTGTATGGTCGGCCACCTTTGTAGCTTTTTTAAATGATTTTTTTCATTATTTTAATGCCATATAATTCAAATCAAACCCTAGAGGAATGCTATAAATAGATAGTGAAGGCTTCAGGAAAAACACACTTTCTGAATCAGAAAAACCTGAGCCTCCACTCTCTTCTCTAGCCGCCACTCTCTCTCTCTTTTCTTCCTCAATATTTCGAACCTCTCTTAGTGATTAGAGTAGTGCCCACACACATCAAGTGATACCTCAATCATAGTGAGGAAGATTGTGAAGAAAGATCATCAGCAAAGGACATTCAGCATCAAAGATTCAGAGAAAGAGATCCAGGTTCAGATATTGATAATGCTCTGCTACAAAAAGGAATCAAGGGCTAGATATCTGAACGGAAGGAGTCATATTATTCCGCTGCACCCAATGTAAGGTTTCCTAAACTTTATATGTGTTTATTTCATCGTTTTAGAAAGTTCATATTTAGGATGTTAATAAACATACTTGTGAGTAGATCTAAGATCCTGGTAAAATAATTTCCAACAACTGGCCTCAGAGCCTTGGTAATTGATTTACTTGCAAGAAATTTGGACTTTAAAACGATTGTTTGTATGTTCTTTGGATGGTATCATGTTGTATTGAGTGTTATTTGATGATTGATTGATGTTTGTGAAATTTTCGTGAAAAATAATTGCGATTTTATCTCTGGAATTATTTTTATTGGATAGTATGGAAAACACTAAGCAAGTTAGCCTTTTACAGAACTTAATTTGGATTTTATTTGAATTAGTTATGATTTTTTGAAGATTTGAAAAAATCGGGGCTGTGCTGATATTTTCCTGCGATCGCAAATCTGTCCGTACAGTTTCGAAATTTTTTGTTTTTCTTCAATTTTTCATGCTTTTCATGGAATTAACTTCCAATTTTTTGTATAGTTTTGTATTTATACTATTACTATTCCTAATTCAATTCTAATTATCATTTTGAATTAATTTAATATTTTTTAAATTTAATTCAAGATATTAGTGTAATTTGAATTTGAATAGAATTAGTATCTATCTTTTTGCTTAAAAATCTATCTTATTTTAAAATTTGATCATATCTTATCTTATTTTAAATTTAAAAATAAGATATTTATAATCATGTAATTTTTAAATATAAGATATTTTGCTAATTTTTTAAATTTTGTTATTTTATTTATTTAAATTACATTTAAAATTTGAAAAAGATATTTATTTATCTTTTCTAATTTTTTATTTAATTTTTATTTATAAAATAACATTTAAAATTTAAAATAGTTAGCAAATTTTTGAAATGATATTTAGGTTGGTTGAAACCTAATTTTTCAAAAAAAAATTGTAGGTTTAATTTTAAATTTAAATTTTTTAAAATTTCGAATTTTTCAAATTTTTTTTAAAATTTTCGAATTTTTTTTATTATTTAATTAATTATTTTCGAAATTAAATATTTAATTTAAAATTAAATAAATCCTACATCCAACTATCCAACTATCCAACTAACCTTGTTGCAGGAGTATGTGTTTTTAGCTTGTTTGTAAGTTTTCAAAACCTATTATTACTTGATTGCAAATAGCCATGGTTACTTTTTGCCAGATCTAATGATCTGATGGCTCCCTTGGTCAAGTTAATAATTTGTAACAGGTATATTTACAATCTTCTTTCATCTGTGTATGACCTAGCAACATGATAGGACCCATCCAAAGTGTGCCTGTGTGAGCCTATGTGTTTAATTTTATTATAGATGCATATAGGTTAATGTTGCTAAAATAAATTATCATAGTTATTGATAAAATTTATTTAGGCCCATTTAGTTCTTGGGCCTATTCAATTAATAACAGTTGTTCTTATTAAGGTTAAATTCCTCTCTTTTGGGCCTTGTGTGAGAGTTGGGAGCCATAGAAGTGGGTACGACATACTGAACCCAGCACCCCCTCACACAAACTACCCCAATTGTGAAGGCCCATTTGCCTGATTTGAATGACTGTACTAGGTTAATTAAACTAGTTTAACCTAATAAAATTGATTAGCAACATAATTAATTTCATTTATTTTGAAATTAATTTAAGAAAAATATAGTTTAAGGAATTTTATATTCTAAGCTAAACTATATGTATTTTCTTGTATTTAATTAAATATAGAATTATAACCATCTAGATTCTTTCTGGAACTTAATTTAAATTTTTCATTAAATATTCCTATTTAAGTTGATATTTAGTTATCTTCAACTAACCAACTTAAATCTGAATATCTTTTGAATTCAAAATTTCAAAATTAAGTTGAGGAATTTTAGGCATTGGTTATTAAGATTCTTTAGATATTTTTTTAAGTTAATATCTTTTCAAATATTAACTTAAAATGGAATATTTTCAAATTAAGTAGTTACAACTTAATTTTTGATATTTAATTAAATTTAAATTTGAAAATATTTAAGTTCTAGATTTTTCTAGTACAACTTAAATTAGATATTTTTTCAAATTTTGTGGAAAAGATACTTAGTCAAATAAGATATTTTCTAGATAGTTATTTATAGACTACTTATTATTTCTAATATTAAATAGGAAAATATTATAAATTGTGAAATTAATTATTTATTAATTAATTTTGGTACAATTTATTTTAAATATATTTTTTCCTAGTATTAAACTAGAGATTAATAATTAAGCCTTCTCTACACTTAATTATTTATTTCTTGAATTTAATACATTTAATTAATTTGAAAATTAAATATCTAAGTTGATTTTTATCATCATACTTAAATATTTCTTTTTCATGACATTTAATTAAATAGAAAATTATTTTTAGTTGAAATTTATTTTTTTCAACTAAATTTAAATAATTTTCAAAATATATTTTTTCTTTATTTTATTAATCAATTTTCGAAATTGTATTTCTTAAATGCTAGAATTTCGAATTTTATCTTGAAAAATAGATTAAGTTGTAAATTAATTATTTTAATTAATTCTTGGATCAACTTAAATCAATGATTTTTTCATTTATTGATTAATTTAAAATAAATTGAATTAAAGTATATTATTAGAAATAGAATTAATTAGTCAAAGGAAAATCTAGATAGGTGATATTTTTGCTTGAAGTATTTTTCTAGTGTATTTAATTAAATAGAAAATTAATATTTAAGTTGATTTTTATCATCATACTTAAATATTTGTAATTTTTCTTATATATTTAATTAAATAGGAAAATTGTATTTTTTGTTGTAAATTAATTTTATTAATTAATTTTGGGCCAACATTAAATTAGAATAATTTTTCCAGGATTTATTTTTTAATTTTAATATGCATTTTTCGAAAATTGTATTCTTATATACTTTAATTTTTCGAAATGCAATATATATTTATAGAAAATTAAATTTGAGTTGTAAATTAATTTAAATTAATTTTGTAACAACTTAAATATTTTTTTTCTAAATATTTATTGGAAATTATTACTAAGATGGAAATAATTCATGTTATTTTCATATCCATCTAAGTAAAATTTATAAATATTAAATTAAAATTTATATTTAGAATTTTTCATTCTAAATTGGAAATTTTAAATAAATAAATATATATTTAAAATAAATAGAATAAATAAAGAGAATAAAAGAAAATACAACTCTTTTTAAATAATGAGCTTTATTATCAAGACACATTCGATCTCCATTGTGGGTTTTACACCGCGTTTGTTTTAGTGAGTAATCCTCCCTAATGGAGGAACGTTCATTAGCAATTTCGCACCGTTTAACCTCGCATGATAAGTAGTTTGTAAGTGTTTTGTATGGTATGGATCACCCTAATGGTGGCGACCATACTTGACTTGCAAATTATGAAACAATGGTGGAAGCTCATAAGATAGAATTGCCTTGACTCTCGCCTAAACGGGACAACGCTGAATTCCAATCTTGATCGAATAAAAGGTTGCTAGAATGTTTAACATTTTAGACGAGCTGACAACTCTATTCAATGAATGGTAGCTTTGACTCTCGCCTAAACGGGACACTGATATCAGTTTGTTGAAAACCTTGGAAATTATTTAGGATTGTATGTTTTAGTATTTTCACTTGTCATTCCTACTTGCTATATGCTTATAATTTCTGAATTGTGTATGAATTTATATTGAACCATGTTATTTTCTGTTATTAAGTTGTAGTTTAATTTCGAATCTTCATTGTTGGTCTAACTTGGCTTGTTTATCTAATGAGATAAATCCCTAGTGGATTTTCACCATTAGACATTCATAATAGTGTTAGATCTCGAAAGATAAATATTGTATATACGACATCTAGCTGTTCATCAATTGATGACACCTTAGACTAGTATTTTTACAATATGAAACAAGAAGATTACATGAATAAGATTACTTTGTCTTTCGCTAATCGAAGCATCGTTGGATTCTTATTTATAAACGAAATTATCCTAATTCCTCTTAGCTTATTCATTTCGAATTAGCTCCATGATATATCATTGGATGAATGGTCTATAAATCATTTCATGTCATTATATTTTCTCTTAAGAAATTAAATGACGCATATGATTATAATCCCGAAATTCTATTCCCAATTGATAAAAATCCTCAATCTTAGAAATCTCCTACTTGTATGGGCAAATCTGACTTAGAGTTTGTATTAGTAGTGGTGGTCCAAGAAAGAATTACTCATTAAATTTGGTTGAATTTAAGTCTTTGACTTTAATTTTAGATTCCAAATAGAAATTTTCTTAAATTTCTAATTCCAGAATACAATACAGTTACACTTTCTCAAGTGTTTAATATCCATCTTTTATTAATGGATTAAAACTGTATGGAATGTGAGTTAGGTATTCTGTGACCAGGATCCACTTGAAGTATTCTAAGAACTCTTTGATGTAACTAAACCTATGTCATCATAGACACTACCACATTTTCTTAATCTATGGCATTTGTATCTTCTTCATAGTGGATTTGACAAGATCAATCTCTGCAAAGAGTTAATATGCCTATATCCATCCGAAAGTAGTTCATCTCATTCGAAGATGAATGTACATTCAGGGGTGGATATGAGTTTTTCGTTGTATTCTTAAAACGATAACTCTAGATTATACCTTATGCAAAGAAATTTGAAATGTTTGAAAAATTTCATTAATTTCTAGCAATGGTTAAACACCATTAAGGTAAGTGGTTAAAGATCTTGCGAACTGATAGGGGTGGAGAAATAGTTAGTAGATATGCAGTTCAAAGATCATTAAATTGATTTTTGAATTATATCCAACCTTACCTCCCCAGAAATTTCGAGTTGCATATTGATGATTAGTTACTAGTCGTTGCCTAAATCCTTCTATGGTAATACAATTTCAGAATGATGTAATGGTTGTATACTTAATGTAAATCATTACTAGATTCATGGATGACCTAATCAAAATCTTAAGAAAAGCTAGAACTGTTAACCATGGTTTCTTAGCTATTCTAAGTGATTAGGGGTGGACCATCCCATTGTCAATAGATAAGAAAGTGTTTGTTCAAACAAATACTACTTTTCTAAGAAAATGACTAAGTCCGAAAAACAAGTAGCAAATAAAGGAGATACTTAATTCTTGATTCCAAAAGTGTTCTATCATCTTATATGACATATGATGATCCCATCCGCCTCGTTGTCTTGTCACAACCGAAGAGATCAATACCATTTAGTTTTCTTAGACATAATTCACGGTACCTTGTCGTAGTGGGAGAGTTTCTAGGAACTCACCTTCTTATGACTTGGGAGACACTAGTGATTAAAATCCATTGTGAGTTTAAACAAGTAATGGATTGTCAAGATAAGAAACTAAGAAGAAAGCCAATAGAACTATGGTTTAATCCATTCACATGGAGTAACCTAAAGTTTTCTATTACAAGGACATAAAAGGAAATTTTCGTGTATAAGTCTATTCAATGGACTTAACAAAACTTCTTGTTCCTAGTATTACAGGTTTGAGTTTATCTAAACCTATGGCTTGTGGTATACCTGGTAATTACTTACTCTAATGCAAGCAACTTACTTTAGTAAAATGCTGAAGCATTTTCTTTCTAATGGCAATCTATAGAAGCTTCACAACTTCTTAGGTATAGATTTTATTTATCTAAGGAAAAGTCTTAACTATTCCAGAAAAGATAAAGCCATGAAAGAATTTCTTACATCAACAGTGAGAGGTCTTAGATATGCTTTTGTATGCCTTAGACCAGACGTTGAGTGGGAGTAATGAGTAGGTATCAGATTAATCCAGGAGAAGAACATTGGAAGACAATCAAGTAAATCTTAAGATAAAGAAGAGGAACTATATGTTAGTCTATAAGGGTGTGTTTAAAAACTCTTAGACTACACCATATCAGATTTCGAAATTTGCCTATGTGCTAGTAAATATTTCTGATAAGATGGTGGTTACTCTGGGGTGGAATAGTGATTTTGGAGAAGTGTAAAAACCTATCTGAAGTCTCTAGGTCTACCAGAAAGGGACTGAATGTTAAAGCTGCAGGAAAGTTACTTATTCAGTCTAAGGAAAGTTCTATACATCTTTGGCACCATTCCAAATTGCCTTAAACTACTAGTGTTAATTTCCTGATTAACCAAAAGTAGTTGCCAAAGGTATAGAATCCAGTATCCCAAGAGAGTAAACATATAGAGAGGAATTTCACATTATCAATGATTTTGTGATTAAAGGAAGAGTAATGGTGGAGAAAAGGTTGTGGTTAATTCAACCTTTCAGATCCTATTACGAGGAGTTTACTACTACTACACTTGATTTGTATATCAAGGTGTTGAGATTATTTGAAACGCACTTTTTGTTTTATATTAGTGCAAGTGGGAGTTTGTTGGGTTTTATGCCCTAAATAAAACTCATTTCAATATAATCAGATTTACTTATTAATATAGATCAGAAATAACATTTAATGTTGCATGGTTCACATGATTTATTTCATGATTATATGTACATAATGTATAAATTCATCTGAAACCCTTTTCACATACTTGATCCTGTTTATTGTGCCGTCAACACATTGGAAAGTAAACATGACTATGTGAATAAAGTTTCCTAGATTTATCAAACACAGGGTTTTACTGATATGATAATCTACAACAGAGTTTACTTGCATTTGGAGAAGTGTTATGTTCTTTCCAGAGCATTGGTTAAAGTAAAGCTCAGGTTGGATGCATGGAGTATGCATCGGAAGGGACCGATATTGAACTTTGACTTAGATTTATTAAACTTACCGTAATATCTATTCAAGTCAATATCGCCTAGTTGATCCTAGATCAAATGATCTTAATCCTATTTTGATTAGGCTCAATCTTGAAAGGCTATTCGTGTTCTTTGATTTGTTAGTTAAGCCTACTTTTAGGTCAGGGTGATACGTACATTTTGGGAACACGGTGGTGCAATTGAGTGGGAGCGCTAGCATGAACATGGAATCTATAGCTTCTATCTGGCGAATAGTAAGCAAAGGATGATCTCCTTCGAGCTTGACCAAACGAACATAAATGGTGGAGTACTCATTTCACATAAGCTGAAATATCATTTATACGGGGTCAAGTGTTTTAAGGAATAAATACATTGTAGGGTGTAACGGTAATTTAATCCCTTTACAGTGTAGATCATTCATATAGAGGATCATTGATCACATTAGGATTATAACAATGGATAACTAATGATGTGTCTATATGGTGGAACATATAGAGCATTCTATATACTGAGAGTGCAATTCTAAGTTCTATGCGTGGATTCAACGAAGAATTAATAAGTTAGTGAATTTTAGTGCTAAATTCTTGATCTACTTATTGGAAGCTCGGTTATATAGACCCATGGTCCCCCCACTAGTTGAGATAATATTGCTTGTAAGACTCATGTAATTGGTTTTGATTAATCAATTATAATTCACAAGTTAGACTATGTCTATTTGTGAAATTTTCACTAAGTAAGGGCGAAATTGTAAAGAAAGAGTTTATAGGGGCATATTTGTTAATTATGATACTTTGTATGGTTCAATTAATAAATATGATAAATGACAATATTATTTAATAATTATTTATAGTTATTAAATAGTTAGAATTGGCATTTAAATGATTGAATTAGGAAATTGGCATTTTTGAGAAAATCAGATACAAAAGGTGTTAAAATTGCAAAATTGCAAAGCCCAAGGCCCAATCCATTAAGTGTATGGTCGGCCACCTTTGTAGCTTTTTTAAATGATTTTTTTCATTATTTTAATGCCATATAATTCAAATCAAACCCTAGAGGAATGCTATAAATAGATAGTGAAGGCTTCAGGAAAAACACACTTTCTGAATCAGAAAAACCTGAGCCTCCACTCTCTTCTCTAGCCGCCACTCTCTCTCTCTTTTCTTCCTCAATATTTCGAACCTCTCTTAGTGATTAGAGTAGTGCCCACACACATCAAGTGATACCTCAATCATAGTGAGGAAGATTGTGAAGAAAGATCATCAGCAAAGGACATTCAGCATCAAAGATTCAGAGAAAGAGATCCAGGTTCAGATATTGATAATGCTCTGCTACAAAAAGGAATCAAGGGCTAGATATCTGAACGGAAGGAGTCATATTATTCCGCTGCACCCAATGTAAGGTTTCCTAAACTTTATATGTGTTTATTTCATCGTTTTAGAAAGTTCATATTTAGGATGTTAATAAACATACTTGTGAGTAGATCTAAGATCCTGGTAAAATAATTTCCAACAACTGGCCTCAGAGCCTTGGTAATTGATTTACTTGCAAGAAATTTGGACTTTAAAACGATTGTTTGTATGTTCTTTGGATGGTATCATGTTGTATTGAGTGTTATTTGATGATTGATTGATGTTTGTGAAATTTTCGTGAAAAATAATTGCGATTTTATCTCTGGAATTATTTTTATTGGATAGTATGGAAAACACTAAGCAAGTTAGCCTTTTACAGAACTTAATTTGGATTTTATTTGAATTAGTTATGATTTTTTGAAGATTTGAAAAAATCGGGGCTGTGCTGATATTTTCCTGCGATCGCAAATCTGTCCGTACAGTTTCGAAATTTTTTGTTTTTCTTCAATTTTTCATGCTTTTCATGGAATTAACTTCCAATTTTTTGTATAGTTTTGTATTTATACTATTACTATTCCTAATTCAATTCTAATTATCATTTTGAATTAATTTAATATTTTTTAAATTTAATTCAAGATATTAGTGTAATTTGAATTTGAATAGAATTAGTATCTATCTTTTTGCTTAAAAATCTATCTTATTTTAAAATTTGATCATATCTTATCTTATTTTAAATTTAAAAATAAGATATTTATAATCATGTAATTTTTAAATATAAGATATTTTGCTAATTTTTTAAATTTTGTTATTTTATTTATTTAAATTACATTTAAAATTTGAAAAAGATATTTATTTATCTTTTCTAATTTTTTATTTAATTTTTATTTATAAAATAACATTTAAAATTTAAAATAGTTAGCAAATTTTTGAAATGATGTTTAGGTTGGTTGAAACCTAATTTTTCAAAAAAATTGTAGGTTTAATTTTAAATTTAAATTTTTTAAAATTTCGAATTTTTCAAATTTTTTTTAAAATTTTCGAATTTTTTTTATTATTTAATTAATTATTTTCGAAATTAAATATTTAATTTAAAATTAAATAAATCCTACATCCAACTATCCAACTATCCAACTAACCTTGTTGCAGGAGTATGTGTTTTTAGCTTGTTTGTAAGTTTTCAAAACCTATTATTACTTGATTGCAAATAGCCATGGTTACTTTTTGCCAGATCTAATGATCTCGATGGCTCCTCGGTCAAGTTAATAATTTGTAATGTATATTTACAATCTTCTTTCATCTGTGTATGACCTAGCAACATGATAGGACCCATCCAAAGTGTGCCTGTGTGAGCCTATGTGTTTAATTTTATTATAGATGCATATAGGTTAATGTTGCTAAAATAAATTATCATAGTTATTGATAAAATTTATTTAGGCCCATTTAGTTCTTGGGCCTATTCAATTAATAACAGTTGTTCTTATTAAGGTTAAATTCCTCTCTTTTGGGCCTTGTGTGAGAGTTGGGAGCCATAGAAGTGGGTACGACATACTGAACCCAGCACCCCCTCACACAAACTACCCCAATTGTGAAGGCCCATTTGCTCGATTTGAATGATCGTACTAGGTTAATTAAACTAGTTTAACCTAATAAAATTGATTAGCAACATAATTAATTTCATTTATTTTGAAATTAATTTAAGAAAAATATAGTTTAAGGAATTTTATATTCTAAGCTAAACTATATGTATTTTCTTGTATTTAATTAAATATAGAATTATAACCATCTAGATTCTTTCTGGAACTTAATTTAAATTTTTCATTAAATATTCCTATTTAAGTTGATATTTAGTTATCTTCAACTAACCAACTTAAATCTGAATATCTTTTGAATTCAAAATTTCAAAATTAAGTTGAGGAATTTTAGGCATTGGTTATTAAGATTCTTTAGATATTTTTTTAAGTTAATATCTTTTCAAATATTAACTTAAAATGGAATATTTTCAAATTAAGTAGTTACAACTTAATTTTTGATATTTAATTAAATTTAAATTTGAAAATATTTAAGTTCTAGATTTTTCTAGTACAACTTAAATTAGATATTTTTTCAAATTTTGTGGAAAAGATACTTAGTCAAATAAGATATTTTCTAGATAGTTATTTATAGACTACTTATTATTTCTAATATTAAATAGGAAAATATTATAAATTGTGAAATTAATTATTTATTAATTAATTTTGGTACAATTTATTTTAAATATATTTTTTCCTAGTATTAAACTAGAGATTAATAATTAAGCCTTCTCTACACTTAATTATTTATTTCTTGAATTTAATACATTTAATTAATTTGAAAATTAAATATCTAAGTTGATTTTTATCATCATACTTAAATATTTCTTTTTCATGACATTTAATTAAATAGAAAATTATTTTTAGTTGAAATTTATTTTTTTCAACTAAATTTAAATAATTTTCAAAATATATTTTTTCTTTATTTTATTAATCAATTTTCGAAATTGTATTTCTTAAATGCTAGAATTTCGAATTTTATCTTGAAAAATAGATTAAGTTGTAAATTAATTATTTTAATTAATTCTTGGATCAACTTAAATCAATGATTTTTTCATTTATTGATTAATTTAAAATAAATTGAATTAAAGTATATTATTAGAAATAGAATTAATTAGTCAAAGGAAAATCTAGATAGGTGATATTTTTGCTTGAAGTATTTTTCTAGTGTATTTAATTAAATAGAAAATTAATATTTAAGTTGATTTTTATCATCATACTTAAATATTTGTAATTTTTATTATATATTTAATTAAATAGGAAAATTGTATTTTTTGTTGTAAATTAATTTTATTAATTAATTTTGGGCCAACATTAAATTAGAATAATTTTTCCAGGATTTATTTTTTAATTTTAATATGCATTTTTCGAAAATTGTATTCTTATATACTTTAATTTTTCGAAATGCAATATATATTTATAGAAAATTAAATTTGAGTTGTAAATTAATTTAAATTAATTTTGTAACAACTTAAATATTTTTTTCTAAATATTTATTGGAAATTATTACTAAGATGGAAATAATTCATGTTATTTTCATATCCATCTAAGTAAAATTTATAAATATTAAATTAAAATTTATATTTAGAATTTTTCATTCTAAATTGGAAATTTTAAATAAATAAATATATATTTAAAATAAATAGAATAAATAAAGAGAATAAAAGAAAATACAACTCTTTTTAAATAATGAGCTTTATTATCAAGACACATTCGATCTCCATTGTGGGTTTTACACCGCGTTTGTTTTAGTGAGTAATCCTCCCTAATGGAGGAACGTTCATTAGCAATTTCGCACCGTTTAACCTCGCATGATAAGTAGTTTGTAAGTGTTTTGTATGGTATGGATCACCCTAATGGTGGCGACCATACTTGACTTGCAAATTATGAAACAATGGTGGAAGCTCATAAGATAGAATTGCCTTGACTCTCGCCTAAACGGGACAACGCTGAATTCCAATCTTGATCGAATAAAAGGTTGCTAGAATGTTTAACATTTTAGACGAGCTGACAACTCTATTCAATGAATGGTAGCTTTGACTCTCGCCTAAACGGGACACTGATATCAGTTTGTTGAAAACCTTGGAAATTATTTAGGATTGTATGTTTTAGTATTTTCACTTGTCATTCCTACTTGCTATATGCTTATAATTTCTGAATTGTGTATGAATTTATATTGAACCATGTTATTTTTCTGTTATTAAGTTGTAGTTTAATTTCGAATCTTCATTGTTGGTCTAACTTGGCTTGTTTATCTAATGAGATAAATCCCTAGTGGATTTTCACCATTAGACATTCATAATAGTGTTAGATCTCGAAAGATAAATATTGTATATACGACATCTAGCTGTTCATCAATTGATGACACCTTAGACTAGTATTTTTACAATATGAAACAAGAAGATTACATGAATAAGATTACTTTGTCTTTCGCTAATCGAAGCATCGTTGGATTCTTATTTATAAACGAAATTATCCTAATTCCTCTTAGCTTATTCATTTCGAATTAGCTCCATGATATATCATTGGATGAATGGTCTATAAATCATTTCATGTCATTATATTTTCTCTTAAGAAATTAAATGACGCATATGATTATAATCCCGAAATTCTATTCCCAATTGATAAAAATCCTCAATCTTAGAAATCTCCTACTTGTATGGGCAAATCTGACTTAGAGTTTGTATTAGTAGTGGTGGTCCAAGAAAGAATTACTCATTAAATTTGGTTGAATTTAAGTCTTTGACTTTAATTTTAGATTCCAAATAGAAATTTTCTTAAATTTCTAATTCCGAATACAATACGGTTACACTTTCTCAAGTGTTTAATATCCATCTTTTATTAATGGATTAAAACGTATGGAATGTGAGTTAGGTATTCGTGACCGGGATCCACTTGAAGTATTCTAAGAACTCTTTGATGTAACTAAACCTATGTCATCATAGACACTACCACATTTTCTTAATCTATGGCATTTGTATCTTCTTCATAGTGGATTTGACAAGATCAATCTCTGCAAAGAGTTAATATGCCTATATCCACTGAAAGTAGTTCATCTCATTCGAAGATGAATGTACATTCAGGGGTGGATATGAGTTTTTCGTTGTATTCTTAAAACGATAACTCTAGATTATACCTTATGCAAAGAAATTTGAAATGTTTGAAAAATTTCATTAATTTCTAGCAATGGTTAAACACCATTAAGGTAAGTGGTTAAAGATCTTGCGAACTGATAGGGGTGGAGAAATAGTTAGTAGATATGCAGTTCAAAGATCATTAAATTGATTTTTGAATTATATCCAACCTTACCTCCCGTAAATTTCGAGTTGCATATTGATGATTAGTTACTAGTCGTTGCCTAAATCCTTCTATGGTAATACAATTTCAGAATGATGTAATGGTTGTATACTTAATGTAAATCATTACTAGATTCATGGATGACCTAATCAAAATCTTAAGAAAAGCTAGAACTGTTAACCATGGTTTCTTAGCTATTCTAAGTGATTAGGGGTGGACCATCCCATTGTCAATAGATAAGAAAGTGTTTGTTCAAACAAATACTACTTTTCTAAGAAAATGACTAAGTCCGAAAAACAAGTAGCAAATAAAGGAGATACTTAATTCTTGATTCCAAAAGTGTTCTATCATCTTATATGACATATGATGATCCCACTGCCTCTGTTGTCTTGTCACAACCGAAGAGATCAATACCATTTAGTTTTCTTAGACATAATTCACGGTACCTTGTCGTAGTGGGAGAGTTTCTAGGAACTCACCTTCTTATGACTTGGGAGACACTAGTGATTAAAATCCATTGTGAGTTTAAACAAGTAATGGATTGTCAAGATAAGAAACTAAGAAGAAAGCCAATAGAACTATGGTTTAATCCATTCACATGGAGTAACCTAAAGTTTTCTATTACAAGGACATAAAAGGAAATTTTCGTGTATAAGTCTATTCAATGGACTTAACAAAACTTCTTGTTCCTAGTATTACAGGTTTGAGTTTATCTAAACCTATGGCTTGTGGTATACCTGGTAATTACTTACTCTAATGCAAGCAACTTACTTTAGTAAAATGCTGAAGCATTTTCTTTCTAATGGCAATCTATAGAAGCTTCACAACTTCTTAGGTATAGATTTTATTTATCTAAGGAAAAGTCTTAACTATTCCGTAAAAGATAAAGCCATGAAAGAATTTCTTACATCAACAGTGAGAGGTCTTAGATATGCTTTTGTATGCCTTAGACCAGACACCTGCTGTTGAGTGGGAGTAATGAGTAGGTATCAGATTAATCCAGGAGAAGAACATTGGAAGACAATCAAGTAAATCTTAAGATAAAGAAGAGGAACTATATGTTAGTCTATAAGGGTGTGTTTAAAAACTCTTAGACTACACCATATCAGATTTCGAAATTTGCCTATGTGCTAGTAAATATTTCTGATAAGATGGTGGTTACTCTGGGGTGGAATAGTGATTTTGGAGAAGTGTAAAAACCTATCTGAAGTCTCTAGGTCTACCAGAAAGGGACTGAATGTTAAAGCTGCAGGAAAGTTACTTATTCAGTCTAAGGAAAGTTCTATACATCTTTGGCACCATTCCAAATTGCCTTAAACTACTAGTGTTAATTTCCTGATTAACCAAAAGTAGTTGCCAAAGGTATAGAATCCAGTATCCCAAGAGAGTAAACATATAGAGAGGAATTTCACATTATCAATGATTTTGTGATTAAAGGAAGAGTAATGGTGGAGAAAAGGTTGTGGTTAATTCAACCTTTCAGATCCTATTACGAGGAGTTTACTACTACTACACTTGATTTGTATATCAAGGTGTTGAGATTATTTGAAACGCACTTTTTGTTTTATATTAGTGCAAGTGGGAGTTTGTTGGGTTTTATGCCCTAAATAAAACTCATTTCAATATAATCAGATTTACTTATTAATATAGATCAGAAATAACATTTAATGTTGCATGGTTCACATGATTTATTTCATGATTATATGTACATAATGTATAAATTCATCTGAAACCCTTTTCACATACTTGATCCTGTTTATTGTGCCGTCAACACATTGGAAAGTAAACATGACTATGTGAATAAAGTTTCCTAGATTTATCAAACACAGGGTTTTACTGATATGATAATCTACAACAGAGTTTACTTGCATTTGGAGAAGTGCTATGTTCTTTCCAGAGCATTGGTTAAAGTAAAGCTCAGGTTGGATGCATGGAGTATGCATCGGAAGGGACCGATATTGAACTTTGACTTAGATTTATTAAACTTACCGTAATATCTATTCAAGTCAATATCGCCTAGTTGATCCTAGATCAAATGATCTTAATCCTATTTTGATTAGGCTCAATCTTGAAAGGCTATTCGTGTTCTTTGATTTGTTAGTTAAGCCTACTTTTAGGTCAGGGTGATACGTACATTTTGGGAACACGGTGGTGCAATTGAGTGGGAGCGCTAGCATGAACATGGAATCTATAGCTTCTATCTGGCGAATAGTAAGCAAAGGATGATCTCCTTCGAGCTTGACCAAACGAACATAAATGGTGGAGTACTCATTTCACATAAGCTGAAATATCATTTATACGGGGTCAAGTTTTTAAGGAATAAATACATTGTAGGGTGTAACGGTAATTTAATCCCTTTACAGTGTAGATCATTCATATAGAGGATCATTGATCACATTAGGATTATAACAATGGATAACTAATGATGTGTCTATATGGTGGAACATATAGAGCATTCTATATACTGAGAGTGCAATTCTAAGTTCTATGCGTGGATTCAACGAAGAATTAATAAGTTAGTGAATTTTAGTGCTAAATTCTTGATCTACTTATTGGAAGCTCGGTTATATAGACCCATGGTCCCCCCACTAGTTGAGATAATATTGCTTGTAAGACTCATGTAATTGGTTTTGATTAATCAATTATAATTCACAAGTTAGACTATGTCTATTTGTGAAATTTTCACTAAGTAAGGGCGAAATTGTAAAGAAAGAGTTTATAGGGGCATATTTGTTAATTATGATACTTTGTATGGTTCAATTAATAAATATGATAAATGACAATATTATTTAATAATTATTTATAGTTATTAAATAGTTAGAATTGGCATTTAAATGATTGAATTAGGAAATTGGCATTTTTGAGAAAATCAGATACAAAAGGTGTTAAAATTGCAAAATTGCAAAGCCCAAGGCCCAATCCATTAAGTGTATGGTCGGCCACCTTTGTAGCTTTTTTAAATGATTTTTTTCATTATTTTAATGCCATATAATTCAAATCAAACCCTAGAGGAATGCTATAAATAGATAGTGAAGGCTTCAGGAAAAACACACTTTCTGAATCAGAAAAACCTGAGCCTCCACTCTCTTCTCTAGCCGCCACTCTCTCTCTCTTTTCTTCCTCAATATTTCGAACCTCTCTTAGTGATTAGAGTAGTGCCCACACACATCAAGTGATACCTCAATCATAGTGAGGAAGATTGTGAAGAAAGATCATCAGCAAAGGACATTCAGCATCAAAGATTCAGAGAAAGAGATCCAGGTTCAGATATTGATAATGCTCTGCTACAGAAAGGAATCAAGGGCTAGATATCTGAACGGAAGGAGTCATATTATTCCGCTGCACCCAATGTAAGGTTTCCTAAACTTTATATGTGTTTATTTCATCGTTTTAGAAAGTTCATATTTAGGATGTTAATAAACATACTTGTGAGTAGATCTAAGATCCTGGTAAAATAATTTCCAACATGAATTTCTCATAAACTATTTTATTTTTAATAATAAACCATTTTATTTTTAATATAAATAAAAAGTAAATACCGAATGCAGTATATTAGTGTTTAAAAAAACTTGATAATTTAAATATGTTCTTAAGTTAATCCAACAATAAACTAAAAATTGATGTTCAAATACTTAAGGAAACACAATGTATGTAAGATAAAAAGAAAATTAAAAATTAATTTCTAAATTGTTGATAATTGAAGATAACATTTGCTTCGACAGAGACAATAGTATAATTTTTTATTTTACACTTTTCATTCTAACCGAGTCTGCATATAACTGGATTGTCCATTTTTTTTTTGTAAAAAAAAATTCCATATATAATTCGTTCTTTTTCTGATCTCTCTCAACAAACTAATTGTATATGCGGTTTAAGGTTCAATTTATTTTATGTATATATTTTTAATTTCTAGAGTTATAGTTATGATTATATATGGATCTATAGTTGTGATTATATATAGAGTTGAAATTTGTTAAATATCAGTTCAAATATTAATAGAATTTATTTTATTATTATTTTATGATATATAAATAATATTTTATTATTTTATTAAATAAAAATAATAAAGTCACCCATGAATTTCTCATAAACCAAGAATTTCAGTTATATAGGCACACTTTATATAGAATAGATATATATATATAAATAGAGTAGCCATATGAATCTAATCTTAATGGATGAAAACACAAGTTTAGAATTTTGTGTTAAATATTATAAGTCAGAATTAGATGGCTTTGATTACCTATTTCTCATTGAACAATTAATTAACTATTATTGACTTACAAGTCGATTGAGTAACTAATACTTAAGTGAAATAATTGTATTTTAATTAAGAGGTCATAACTAAAGACAGTAATTGGTGTTCGTGCTAAATGGGTTAGTAGTCTAATTAGTGAACTCTGGCCTAAAGTAGAGGTATTGTGTAGAAAAAAAAAATCAAATTGAAAAAATTCAACCCTATTTGTTTTGTATATAATTAGTATACTATTATTTTTCTTTTTTCATTCTTGAGTGTATCAATTGTTTAGTTCATTTGAATAATACATTAAATAAAAATATATAAAATTTCAAATAGATAATGAATTAAATAATTTATCATAAAAGTACAATAAACAAAATTCTTAATATCAAGTCTAACTAAATGCTAGTAACTCAACAACAAAAAAATATCCGTACAATAAACAAGTAATCTCAAACAATTATCTTTATTTAAATATCACCTGTTAGGTTTTTTATTTAGGTTTACATTAACTTTTATTGATTTTATTAAAACTTGGGTTGATTAAATAGTTATTTGTTGTGTTAACTCATATTATTAGTGATAAAAAATTATTGGGCTTAGCATCTGCATATATAAAGTCTACTTGAAGCAGAATTGTAAGACCCAATATCTAACTAGAGTTATGTAGCTAATCTCTTTCCTAATTCTATATACATATTATCTTATCACAATATAGTATACTTTTAATAATTAGATAAAGGGTTATTTGCGGCAAAACCCCCTAAAGTAGGCAGGTTTTTGCAACTAACCCCCAATTCTAAAATTTTGGTGGTAAAACCTCTTAAACCTAGCTTCTGTTAGCAGTTAGCCCTTTCCGTCTATTTTTGGGTGTTAAGTGACAGGTTGGAATGTCTACGTGTACACAATGTACACGTGGCACAATTTAATTAGTCCACGTAATAAATATTTAAAATTAAAATATAAAAATTAATTATTTTAAAAATAAAAATAAAAAAAATTCTTTCTTTAAAAATAAAAAAAATTAAAATTTAAAAATTTATTTTTATATTTTTATATTTTTATATTTAAAAATTAAAAATTAAAAATTAAAAATACAATTTTAAAAAAATAAAAATAAAAAAAAACCTTCTTCTTCTTCTTCTTCTTCTTCTTTGCTAAAAAACAAGAAACCCTAATCTAACCTAGCCGAACCCCCCAAAAAAATCAGCTCCACCATCGTCCTAGCCGAACCCCCCCCCCCCCAAACTATGGCCTAGCTCTGTGCTCGGCCTTCTTCTTCTTCTTTTTCTTTTTTATTTTTCTTTCTTCTTCTTCTTCCTCCTTCTAACCCCAGCTGCTCTTCCCTCCACCTTCGCACCTCCATTCACTAACCCAGAAACCCCCACTCGAACCACCTGCAAACGAGCCACCTTCAACATCTGACCCGGAGCCCTCATCACCCAAACGGCCCACCTGTAAACGACCCACCTTCAACATCTGACCCGAAGCCCTCATCACCCAAACCGAACCCAGCAGCACCTCCATTTCACCATTCCAGTCGACACCATTCGAGCCCCATTCATCCAACCGAGGAAGAAGAAGAAGAAAGAAGGAATTTTCGTATGTTGCGGCTGGGGTTTGATGGAAGGTTCCCGTGGATGTTTCCGTTCACGGCTAGGGTTTGATGGAAGGTCCCCGTTCACGGCTAGGGTTTGATGGAAGGTTCCCGTGGATGTTGCGGCTGGGGTTTGATGGGGTTGATTTTGGGGGCCAGGGTTTCAAGGATGAAGAAGTTAGAGACAGAAGAAGAAAGAGACGTGAAGAAAGAAAAGAGAAAGAAAAGAAAAAAAAAAAGAAAAATAAAAAAAAATATAAAAATATAAAAATATTTTTTATTTTTTATTTTTAAAATAATTAATTTTTCTATTTTAATTTTAAATATTTATTACGTGGACTAATTAAATTGTGCCATGTGTACATTGTGTACACGTAGACATTCCAACTTGTCACTTAACACCCAAAAATGGACGGAAAGGGCTAACTGCTAACAGAAGCTGGGTTTAGGAGGTTTTACCACCAAAATTTTAGAATTGGGGGTTAGTTGCAAAAACCTGCCTACTTTAGGGGGTTTTACCGCAAATAACCCTTAGATAAATAAAATCCCGCTTCTGATTTAGAAACCTAGAGAGGAAGACTTAGTTGATAATATTATATTATCAAATTGTTGTAATTGCTATGGATCAATCATGTACGCATACATAATTATTATCTAATTATTATATATATTATAGTGTTTTATATTATATACAAATTTTGTATCTTGGGATTATTAATTTTATTTAACATGTGGTATCAGATTGTCAATTGTATATAATTTTGGACCTATAATTTCTGTAACAATTAATATGTATATGTTAATTTTCACCAATTCATGTTAGTTTCATTATTATTTTATGTTGACTTTTTTGTTTTTTTTAATCTTAAAAGTTTAGGAATTTTATAATTATGATTTTTTTATTGATATATTACATGCTTAATTTTATTCAGTATTGAGAGAGAATTTTATGTTTAAAAATTTAAGGTTGATATAATTATATTGTGAAATTGATTTTGGATTTTTTGATTCTATTAATTATTGACTAAAATTGACTGTGCATATCTCATTAACAATTGTTTCACAACGTTTCTACACATTTAATTTTAGAATGGACAAGATATAATTATCACAGTTGGATTATTTTTTGTTCTTAAATTTTCGAATGGGTTTTAATTCGATTTACAATTGTTTAGTTATTTACACCCGAAATTGATCCTTTAGATTGATTAGAAATTTAATCTTGAACAAAAGCCCTCATTTTCCCGTTGATTTAGCACTTTTTTTTTGGCTTATTTTTCATCTCGACCTGACTAGAGAGAATCAGGTCATGCAACTGTTGGGTTTTGTGCCCTAAATAAAATCCTTTACAATCTGATTAGTTATCAATATAAGAAATTTGAAGTGATTTATGTTTGCATGAATTTTACATGCTAATGATTTAATATGTTTATTACATTTACACACAAAATCTGTTAAGTTCAGATTATATGTTTATTCACAATTACAGTATCGTCAACACAGTGGAATGTGATTGTGATTATATGAATCAAAAGACTAAGTCCCTGTTTCATCAGTGTTTTGGATTTACACTGATGTGATAATCAGCGATGATGTGTACTTACACTTGGAGTAAGTGTTATGTTCTTTCCAGGACATTGGTAAAGTATACTAGTTTCGAATGTATGGAGTATACATTGGACTGGACCGATATTGCAACTTAGTTAAGATATTATAAACTTACCGTTATATCTTTCCAAGTCAATATCAGTAGTTGATCTTAAGATTAAAAGAATCTAAATCCTGATATGCTTAGGATCAACTCAGGAGTACTATTCATGTTCTTTGATTTATTAGTTAAGCCTACTTTTGGGTCAGGGTGATACGTATATTTTGGGAACATGATAGTATGATTGAGTGGGAGTGCTGAACATAAATATGGAATCTATAGCTTCTACTGGTGTATAGAAGTCAAGTGATGATTCCCTTCGAGCTTAGCTAAATAGAAGTAAATGGATGAACTCTTGTTTAAGTGACTAATTCTTAGATCACTAAACATCATTTACAGGTAGCTAAGTGTTTTAAGGGGCAAAATACGTTGAGGGGTGAGAACGGTAAAATTATCCCATCTCGATGTAAATCATCTATATAGAGGATCTTTGATCACAATAAGATTATAACAATGGTTAAATGAGATAGCATATCTATATCGTGGAACATATAATATGCTCTATGTAAGTCTGAGAGTGCAATTCTAAGTTCTAAGAGTGGATTCAACGAGGAATTAATAAGTAGGGATTTACTTAGTAAATTCGGTTCACTTATTGGAAGCTCAGCATATAGATGCATTGTCTCCATTCTAGTTGAGACTATACTGCTTGTAAGACTCAATAATTGATTTGTGATTAATCAATTATAATTCTAAAGTTAGACTATGTCTAATTTGTGAATTTTCACTAAGGAGGGGTGAAATTGTAAAGAAAAGAGATTCTAGGTTTATTTATTAATTAATAGACTTTATATGTCTAATTAATAATTAAATTAAATGACAATAGTATTTAATAATCTATTTTAGTTATTAAATAATTAGTTTTGGCATTTAAAATGTTAGAATTGGAAAATTGGCGTTTTTGAAAAAATAGAAATAAAAATTGTGAAAACTGTAAAATCCAATTAAGGCCCGTTAACACCTATGGCCGGCCACTTGGATAGCTTTTTCCAAATAATATTTTCATTATTTTAATGCCAAATAATTACTAACCTAAACCTAGTAGTTGCCTATAAATAAAAAGTGATGGCTCAGTCAAATAACAAGTTTTCAACCTTTTGTCAGAAAATTACTTTTTCAGAAAACTGAGCCTTCCCTCTCTCTCTATAGCCGAACTTAACCCTCTCTCTTTTCCTCTTCATAATTTCGAAACCCTCAGTGATAGAGTAGTGCCCACACACATCAAGTGGTACCTCAATCATAGATTGGAAGACTGTGAAGGATCACACACAAAGAGAAGGACATTCTGGCTCAGATCTTGATAATACTCTGCGACAGAAAGGATACAAGGGTTAGAGATCTGAGTGGAAGGAGACATTATTCCGCTGCAACCAATGTAAGGTTTTCTTAACTTTATATTTGTTTATTTATCGTTTTAGAAAGTTCATATTTAGGGTGTTAAACAACATACTTGTGAGTAGATCTAAGATCCTGGTAAAATAAATTCCAACAGCAACCCACTTTCAGACTTAGTTCAAGGTTGAAGATGAACCCTCCAACAAAGCCGATTCTTGGCCTTCGCGCGTGGGGGCGTGCGGCACCTCCCAAAGTCATTTTTTGACGTTTTTTTTTTCTAACGTGCTTAGAGTTTAATTTTTGATTTTCTATGATTTTTAATTAATTTTTTTGATTCTGTTTAATAATTATTATTAATTTAATGATAATTATGTAGTTAAAAAATTATTAAAAATATTTTTTGATAATTTTTCAAAATCAATAAATTGTAGAAAAAAATTTGGGTTTCTTCTCGTTCTATTTGACATAGTGACTCACTTAATTTGATTTATCTTGACTATGTAGTCTCCCTAACTTTATAAATACATATAATATTGTCACAATTGTATACTTTTGATAATCAGATAAATAAAACTGCTTCTGATTTAGAGATCTAAAGAAAAAGACTTAGTTGATAGTATTACACCATTAAATTATGGTAATTGTTATCGATAAATCATGTACGCATATCTAATTATTATATATATTATAGTGTTTTATATTATATACAAATTTTGTCTATTGGGATTATTAATTTTTTTAACATCACTTATTAAAAATAACTTGTCACATAAATTTGTATCAAGTTTGTATGTGATTTACGTTTGCTCATACTGTTACTTATACAACAATACTTTACAATTTATGTAGAGAAATGGTAAATGGCATCCATTAATGATGCTTAACACCAACTGAAGTATCACATCATTATTGATAGAATTAATCATCGAATCTACATGATTTAATTTAAGAGAAATGGTAAAAGATACTAATGGTGCCTAATAGCTAGTACTCTCCAAAGTGTCATATTATTATTAGTGTATTTAAAAATCGAGTCTTATATAAAGTATTGTTATGGACCACCAAGGTACGTAGCACCACTGTGAAAGTACACTTTATAATTGATTAGCAGTTCTCTATAATCTTTATAAAAATAAAATATATGGTACCCGATATTGAATTACAGTAAAGCAATACTACACATCACAAGAGTCCTAGACACCATGAATGCCCTTTAGCATTTCTTTATATAATTTAACGTAATAACTCTAATGAAATATTGCTAACTAATCTCAAAGTTTACATTTAAGTGGTGTTAGCCACTAATAATGCCTAAGGACATTGAAAAATAATAAAGGGTACCTATAGTATCTAATACTCTTATGAGGTGTAATATCGCTATGGATCTCATTTATTTTAATTTAAAGATTATAAAAAATCACTAACTAATTATAAAAGTTATATATAGAGTTGCTAAGTACCTTGGTGTCTCATAACTATACTTAGTAACATAAATACTAATATAATAACAATTATAAAATATTGCTAACAGCCTAATTATAGAGTATTATTATTAAATAGTAGTAGTGTCTAATACTTTTTATAAGTGACACTTCACGATTAATTAGCGATATTTTTTAAAAATTATTTTTTTAAATTATATGTGATCTAATACTTAATTACAATAACAATTAACCAGTAATATTTTTTAACGTAACTATATACGATCGTAGGGACCTATCTTCATTGAAATTTGTGAGGTTGGATTCTCATGGTCATTTTACTTGTCACAACTTACACGCGCTATATAGGTCGTTACTTTCACGACCAATCAATATAATGAATAGATTATTATAAAGAGCCTTATCATATTCATACCAATTTCATACTCTAAGAGAGTATCTCCAATTTATATATTAAATTTAGTATTTTATTATTATTAAATTTAATGTTAAAATTTATTTTTACTCCAATTACAATACTAAAAATTACACTAAAATATAGAGAAATTATCTTATATACTTTTTCTTTTCATTTTTTTTTTAAAATACGGTTTGAGTTTCTAAAGTGGTTCCAGCGTTAGTTGCAATAAGAATTTCTATACGATTTTTTGTTGCAATTTAGATTGCAGCGCTAATGTAAAATTTCGTAAAAATGCAAGGAAAAAAAAAAACAAAACTATTTTGAAGTGTAAAAATGAAAATGACCCAAAAAAATATTACTTATTTTTATATTAATTTTTTTAAAAGTACCAGATAGTTTTAATCTTATTTTCAACCTATTAAATATTTTTAAATTTTTCAAAATTTTATTAAATATCTTAAATAATTATAATATACAACATTATAAAAAAATTAGACTAATATATTACTATAATTCTTTTTATTCCAAACATAGCACTAAAATTTACACCCAAAAATATATTTTTTATTATTATAATATTTTTAAATAAAATATAATATATTTTAATATTAAATAATATATATACAAAAAAAGTTATAAAATACTAATATAATAATAATAATAAATACAGTTATTACAATGCTACTAGGTATATACAATACAGTGTATATATGGTGTTAAAATAGTGCTACATTCAGAGAATTTCCTACGAGAATATACCCCATCACAAAGTACGTCATATAGCCAAAAAGTATAATAATTAATAATTTCATTAAAAAAATTTTGTTATTATGTGATAAAAATTAGTTCATAAATACTAAAAAATAATTAAAAATTTATATTTTTACAAATTTATAGTTTTTTTTTATATATTTTTACTAATTTTAATTTTTTTTAACAAAATTATAAAATGTTGTTTTGCTGTTACGAGATAATAACGTAAAAATAATATTTTCTAAAATAAAAATAAGAGAAAAACTTATAAAAAAACAGAATTCTTAAAATTGTAAAAAAAGAAAAATACCCATAAAAAATGTAAAAAAAAAAAAAAAATCTGATTTTAATTACTAAGTGCATGTTTGTCATCATAACTAAAAAACTGTTTTTTGTTTTTAAAAATAAAAAATTGTTTTTAAAAACAATTTGGCTTGTTTGACTTTGTTTTTTTTAAAAACAGCTTTCAGAAAACAAAGTTACAAAAAACAAGAATTTTGAAAACAACAAAATGTTGTTTTCTGTTTTAAAAACCAATTCACTTTTGGTCCATATTGTTTTTAAAAATCACTAACCAAACGTGACTTGTGTTTTAAAAACTTCAAAAACTATTTTTTGTTCTCATTTCTAAAAACAATTTCTTAAAACAAAAAACAGAAAATAATACCAAACATGCTCTTAAATTTCTCCTTACAAAATTCAAAAAAAAAAAAAAAAAAAACTACTTTTTTGGCAAAATGTTTAGTTTTACCATTATTTTTATTTTTCTCTAATGTTTTAGTTTATAGGTAATGTTTTGCTAAATTATGTTTAGAGAATAGTGGTGCAAAATAGAAAAATTAAAAATAGTAATTATTCTTAGTAAATCACATCTTCTTCCTCGACTTCTTTTTCCTTTTTAATTATTATTTGAAAAAAAAAAAAAAATCAAAATATCAACTTTACCCTGTCCCCATTTGGCAAATACCAATTTAATGTTTAGTTAATAATATTACCAAAAAATAAAAAAATTGTCAAAAAAAGAAAAGAAAAGAAAAATACTACAAAAATGGACGTTCCAAAAACCAAAATGATTATGTGATTTATTCTATACATATTTTCAGTAAACTTTTGTTTATTTATAATTTTAAGCTAAAAACAAAAACCTTATACCACTGTATATAATGATCTATAATATAATATATTCATCAAAAGAAAAAGATCTATAATATAATATAAGGTGACATTAAATTATTAGTGCCCCACATGAATCACAACATGTTTTTAAATATAGGATTATTTTTCAAAATAAATTATTTGAAAGTA
Organism: Cannabis sativa; assembly: GCF_029168945.1. Lineage (NCBI taxonomy): Eukaryota > Viridiplantae > Streptophyta > Magnoliopsida > Rosales > Cannabaceae > Cannabis > Cannabis sativa. The sequence continues at coordinate 58,817,858 of NC_083607.1, forward strand.
ATTATATTTTTAAGAGTATTTTGCGGTATAAATATTTAAGTTTAATTTTGGGTTGTAAATAAATTCTTAAGTTTAATTTTTGACAGTATTAATACTTAGGAACCTGACTGTTAACGTCAAATCATTATTCACGTGTCATTTTTTTTTATTGGTATATTTAAATTATTTTTTTAAAAAAATAAAAATTCATGACCTAGACCAATCAGTAATTGTCATGTGACAATTTATTTAACACTTAAAAGTTAAGTATTTATAGAAGTTTCAGAATTATAATTTAAATATTATTACTGCAAAAAATTAAACTTAAATATTTATTTACAATTAAAAGTTAAATTTAAGTATTTATGTGTAAATTAAAAAATAGAATTTTTTTTAAATTAATTTAAACATAAGTTTTTTTAATTAATTTTTATTTAGATTTCTCTATATATTTTTTTTTATTATATGATCCTAAATTAACCACATTTATGAGGCCACATGTAACTGAGTTAGCAAAAGAGAGAAGAAAATGCCAAATCAATAGCCATTTGTGGTCATACACAACCTATAATATGATATGTTTTTTTTCTTCATTATCTTCATTTTTTATTATTTATTTATTTTTTAAAAAAATATATTTATTTAATTTTATTTTCTGAGTATTGGAGAGAAATGATCATCAACAAAACTGTCTCCACATAAAATTCTCACATTTCCATGAAACAGATTTGGTCTCAAATGCCTACCTTGAAAAACCAATCCACTTAGTCCTTCTTCTCTCTCTCATATGAGATATGACACAGACTTTTTTGTCATTATATTAATATTTTTCTATTTTTTTTCATTGTTTTTGTTTGTATATATCATATTGTTAACCTTTTATTTTCCATTCTTCTCCAAAGTTTTATCTTTTGAGCTTTTCATTCCTCCATTTTTAGTTTCTCTTCCTCCTCCTTAGTGGGAGAGCCATAAAGGTTTGTTCTTTACTCCACCATTGATTCAAGTTCATATTTTTAGACTTGGGTTTTCATTAAATTGAGTTAATTTCCATTCCACTACTAAAATTTTGACTTGGGTATTTATGAATATTACATGTTTGATACAGTGACTCACTGAGCTTTTTCCTTATTGAAATGGGTTTATATTACATGTTTGATTGTTTGGATTTTCTTAGTCACATAACTCTAAATTCTCTTCTTAATAAGCTTTTAATTAACATAATCTCTTATATGCTTTTGGAGTTTACATGTAAAGTGGGGCCTTACATACTCTGCTGTTAGCATAAGTAAGAGTATTGTAGTACAAGGCTATGGCTTGTCATGGTGTCTTTGCTTCTGAATAGTAGAATGATTGTTTTGTTGTACAAGTGTTGATGAAAAAGCTGGGATTTGAAACTGTGATTTACAGGAGCTTGAAATTGATGCCATAGTTACTCTGTTTCATTTATTGTCATCCTGTGTTTATGCCATATTTGCATTTGGAATATTGAGTTTGTCAACTTTAGTCGCTTTCATAACTTTTCTCTCTCTGCTTCTCCTTAATCAGTTATGCTTTCGAAACAAATTTAGTGTAAAGTTTGGATTTGGATTAGATTAAGTCGTTTTCTAAGCTTAAGAGTGATTAGTATTCTTTCTCTTGATGAGTTATACTTATCTTTAGTTCTTGTTTGGATGTTGATATTTTTTTTAAGTATAAATTTTGTTAGAGAAAAGATTAGGAAAATATTTTACTAGAATTTTATAAGTGAGTACTTAAAATACTGTATCTCAATATTTTGTTAGAATCCAAAATATTTTCTTTCTATTAATTTTTTGATTTTGTTAAATTAATCAAGTTTTGTTTGTTTTCTTAATCAGAGAATTCAAGGAATATCATACAGAACTTGTTAAGATGGAGATCACTAATGTTACCGAGTATGACGCCATTGCAAAGCAGAAGTTGCCTAAGATGGTTTATGACTACTATGCATCCGGTGCTGAGGACCAGTGGACTCTTCAAGAGAACCGAAATGCTTTCTCAAGGATTTTGTAAGCAGTAGTTCCACTTGCTGTAATATGTTTTCATTTGATAAAATGAGAAGTAATTTCTTAGTTTTACTGCAGAAAGTGTTGGAAACTTGATAGTATGTTTAAGCTTCCATGTAATTTTTCGTTTGATTGAAACAGGTTTCGCCCTCGCATCCTCATTGATGTAACCAAGATTGACATGAGCACAACTGTCTTGGGATTCAAAATCTCAATGCCAATCATGATTGCTCCTACTGCTATGCAGAAGATGGCTCATCCTGAGGGTATGAACTCGGGTGTTCTTTACACTTAACTCTATTACACAAGTTTCTTTGTTTGGGAATTATGGCTGATATTGTGATGTGATTTTGATTCAGGGGAGTATGCAACAGCAAGAGCAGCATCAGCAGCTGGCACAATCATGGTTTGGTCTCTTTTTCTCAAGTGTTTTTTAATTTTCTATTGAAATTCAATCAATATTTTTATGGCAACCTCATTCAGTTTATGAATTAATGATGTTGTTTTAGACTCTATCTTCATGGGCTACTTCCAGTGTTGAAGAAGTTGCTTCAACAGGACCTGGGATTCGGTTTTTCCAACTCTATGTAAGCTTTCTGTTCTATGTTTTCTTGCAAAAAGTGTATTCGACATGGATTACGCTTTCTGACTCCCGTGCTTAAAATCAAATGCTGGTTCAAAATGTTCAGGTGTACAAGGACAGGAATGTTGTTGCACAACTTGTCAGAAGAGCCGAGAGAGCTGGTTTCAAGGCAATTGCCCTCACTGTGGACACTCCAAGACTTGGCCGCCGAGAGGCAGATATCAAGAACAGGTAGTTTTCATTTACAACCAATTTCTTTTTCTAATACTAAACAAGAGTTGGTGTTAGATTATTTAGCTAGATTCTCTCACTGTGAAACTAGTGTAATGATACAAAATTTTATGGCTCTATTGCAGATTCACTTTGCCACCATTTTTGACTCTGAAGAACTTTGAGGGTTTGGACCTTGGAAAAATGGATGAGGTGAGAACTATATGACCTTTCAATTTATTTTCCTTTACATGTTTTAACATATTTTTTTCGACAAAAATAAGAGACTCCTCCTCAATTATGGCGGAGGAAAACCGTAGTAACAAAACAAAACACACAATAGTTGTTTTAACATAATTTGTCCTGAATTTTCATTTGTTGGGTGACACTGCAGAGTAGTGACTCTGGACTGGCTTCATATGTTGCTGGACAAATTGACAGGTCCCTCAGCTGGAAGGTAGTGTATTTTTCTTGTTCTGTTTTCGGTATAAGATCTTTTCGGGGTAGAAGTAGTAGCACTACTGAGAATTCTCTTGATCAATCAATGTACAGGATGTTCAGTGGCTCCAGACTATTACCAGCCTGCCAATTCTAGTGAAGGGTGTCATCACTGCTGAAGACAGTAAGCAATTCATACCAACTCCTTTTCATTCTTACCATCATTTTTTTTCTCTAGATTTTATTGACATGTCCATTAATTGTTTCTGTTAAAAAAATGCAGCCAGGATAGCCATTCAAGCTGGAGCTGCTGGAATTATCGTCTCCAACCATGGAGCTCGTCAGTTGGATTATGTCCCTGCAACTATCACGGCTTTGGAAGAGGTAATGTCCTGAAATCTCAGCTTCTATAACCTTAATTTGCAGAGTATACTAATGTCAAGTTTTGTATGGGGAATGTTTTAGGTTGTCAAAGCTGCACAAGGCCGAATTCCTGTTTTCCTTGATGGTGGTGTTCGGCGAGGAACAGATGTCTTCAAAGCATTGGCTCTTGGAGCTTCTGGAATATTTGTAAGTACATAATGCAAACCTTTTCTTAACACCATTATTATACGAAACACTTTGTCTGATTTAGTATTGTTATGTTTCAATGTATCAGATTGGAAGACCAGTTGTATTCTCACTGGCTGCTGAAGGAGAGGCTGGAGTGAGGAAAGTTCTTCAAATGCTTCGTGATGAGTTCGAGCTGACCATGGCGTTAAGTGGTTGCCGTTCGCTCAAGGAGATCACCCGCAACCACATCGTGACAGAATGGGACAGCCCTCGTACCGCTATTGCTCCTAGATTGTAAGGTGTCAAGTGTTTTTCTTTCTTCTGCATTTTTATGCAGTCGAAAAAAAAGCACACGTTTTCGGGTGCCTTTTATCAAAAGAAATGTTACATATATTTATAACTTTTGCTTCAAAGAAAACTGTTGAAGAATCTGATAAAACTTCTGTTTGGAGAATCAATTACATTGTATAAATGGCTACTTCTGCTGGCTTTTATTTACTACTGTTGTGCTCTTTCTTTTCATTTCAGCACAACTGTTCTATATTTTGATATTACATATCATTATCTACTAAGAATAGGATTATATTTATATATTGTATGAAGTGGATTGAGCTTTATTCTACTGCTTTTTGAACACAATTTCCAGATTAGAAATACTGTAGAAGAACTTGTGTTCATAAAAATATGATAATCTTTCAAGCCATTGACACCAACGAGTCACTGTGGGGTTTTAGAAACTTGACATTCGATTTCTACTTCAAAACAACTTAACTAACTTGTCAGTTAAGTTGGTTAGTCGGTTAGTTTAGTGGAGTCCTTTCGGGGTCAAGGTCAACTCTTTGTGCTAGCCTATATAAAGAGTTGATTCCCTTAGAAGTGTTTCCTTTGTAAGTAGATAAAAGAGAGAGGAGGGTTGGTGAGCTAATTTCGGTGCAAGACGCCATTGCTGTCAAGATTTCTAATTCGATTTTCAATCCTAGTAACTCGGTTATACATCTCCTTTAGTGAAGCTTTGTTAAAGGGCAGTTCCTCTCAAGAATCAGGCACCACGAAAAATGTGATGAATCTCGTTACAACTTGTGCAATTTTACTTTGCAGATTTCAGATTTCTGGTTTATAATATATTCTTGATCATTGCTATAACTTTGTTTTTAGCACTTTTATTCTCTTGTGTTATTGATTCTTGGCAGGTGTTTTGACACCACAGTCACCTTCCCCAATGTTAAAGGTCACATTTTTTTATGCATTTTTTGTGGGATTGTTCTAAAAGTTTTGGTTTGATTTTGCATTGTTACTCCATTATATGTTTTTCTTAACCTAGACTTTTTGGATTAATTTGATGAAATTCGTTAGTGCTTGATGAGTAATAACAAAATTAAACATATTCCAACAAAACCAAATATAATAGTTATTAAAAAAAAATGTATCATTACACACCTCTAAATTCTAACTAAAAAATATATAAAAGTAATGAGACTTTCGTAAAACTTACAAGTAAACCAGATATAAATATGAGAACTAGGTCGGTTGCTGTTTCTAGCCATCGTTGTTGTACAACCAAGGCTTGACGTTCCTATCGAAAATACTTGGTCCATAAGTAGACATAATCATTTGACGTAAAGGACGAGATTGAACCCATATAAAAAATAAAACCGGAATAGAAGCGAAGGAAGTAACCGGTACAAGAATCCAATATTGGGCTTGAAACATGATAGAAAGGGTAGCACAAAAGGCTATCATCATGGTTAAAAGGGATAGGATAAGAGTACATAACCCTATGATCATTTTATTTGGTAAGGAATATAAAAAATCTTCTTCTGTGTAGCGAGAGGTAAGAATACTAAGAAACATTAACACTGAAGTGGTTGAAGAAAAGAGGGATATTGCATCTGAGGACATAAAAATCTTGAACAAGATTTTATTTAAAAATATTGGATAGCCAGAGTCTTGATTGTTTCCACCTGGAACTGTAAATGCAGCTGTGAACATAATTGTAACAATAAGTGCACCTACAATTGTACATGATTGTGATGTCTCTTTCATCCAAGTTTCTCCATTGATCATCAAGTTAGAGTGATTTTCTGTAAACACATCTTTTGGTTTTTGTTTATTACTATCTTCATATTCAATGGCTTGACCTGCAAATGTCTCAACTTCCTACATATATAATTGATAGAAAGTACTTAATTAGTTTCAATGAGATGATTATGATCAAATACTATAATTAATTGGCTAATTATGATTTTTGTCCCCTGAACTTTGACATGTACCAAATTATGCCTCTTGAAGTTATAAGGTCGTTAAAAATGCCCCTAAACTATTGAGATTGTTGGATATAAGGAATTCAATTTTACTATTTCAGTGATTGTTTATGTACTAAACCATGCTCTCCCGAGTTTGATATATACCAAATCATGCCCCTCGAACTTTGAAATGTACTAAATCATACCCCCAAACTTTCACCCATGTTAGATTTTTTTACTAAAATTGGACAAAAGTCCTTAAATCCAACAATCTCAATAGTTCAGGGGATATGATTTGGTACATGTCAAAGTTCAGGGGGTAAAATTCTTAATTAGCCTAATTAATTATTAGTTTAAATATATGTTAAATGGAAGCTAATAATATACATTAATGTATTTGATCCTGTGTTTATTGGGTGGTGTTTAGTTAGGAGGAATGAAAATATAAAAATAAGATTAATGAAAATGAGAATATGAATAAGAATGAAATGTGAAATTAAATTTAAAATGTATAAAAATAATTTTTTTTTTATTTTTTATTAGAATGATCCTTCAATTTCAAAATAAAATAGACATTCGATCAAAATGATGGAATAATTTTTTTTTTTATTATTTTTTTTTTATTACTTCCAACTAAACGTCACTTACCAAATTCACTCCTTGGACACTAATACACTAAAGAGTTTGTGTCCTTTCAATATGACTCTCTATCTTCTAATGTGGATGAATAAAAAGGTACCAGTTTTAGAGTCCCACAAAAAAGAACGCGCTAATCATTTTAAATATTCATCGTTAATGAGAATGTACAAGGATGATTTAAAAAGTATAATAATTAAGGTGAGGTATAGTATACTAAAATATAACACTTTCTTAAATTATATAAAGTCTGATACTTAATTACACCAATAGCAGTATGACACCATAGAGGATGTTAGGTACCAATAGTACTTTTTAGCAATTCTCTAAGAATATGTAGTTTTATCTCAAAACCAATTAATAACAAGTATAATAGCAGATGATCTATTAATGTAAGATAACAAGAACAACAATAATAACAATAAAGGGATATTAATAATTACCTTAAACCATTGTAATTGTCTTTGCATTTGTAAAGCTGATCCAGGAATAAGGTTCAATACTTGTGTAGGTGCTAGTTCTCCAGCCATATGTAGCATGGTGAATCTAGAGGTCTTATGAACACAGTTTGCAATGAAGACCATATATAAGGCTGAAAACTTTGGCTTCACGATGTTTAATTGCATTTTGAAACACATTTGTGGCTACCTCATTACTACTCCAAATCAGTTCTGGATTTGCTCTTGCTATTTTCTTTATGAATTCTACATTACCATTTTCTGCAGCCTTTTCTACAGCATCACACACTCTTGCATTTCTAATTTCATTTTCACTTGTCATCTTTTTAATCTCTATACACATCAAATTTTGAAGTTCATTATATCGAGTGTACCCAACCTTTGTTTCATATAAACCTTTCATATCTATTAGAAATAGTAAAAAAAAAATGTGTTAATATATAATTAAAGATATATATATATATAGGGAAAGTTTTAGGTAGGGAATCATTTTTGCCTTACTGCAGGATCGTTTTCTATTTGTTTTAAAAAATTGGTGGAATGTCAATTATTAATATTTTATACACTACCATTTAAAAAAAAACTGAATTATAATTTATTTTAGTATTAGAAAAAAAAAAAAAAACCCCGAAAGTGATGCTCTAAAATCTCTCTATATAATATAACTAATTAAAGAGAATAATCAATCTTGTTGCTGCCAAAAAAAGAGAATAATCAATCTAAAGTTAAATATATTATTACCTAAAATTTTGTGAAATATTGAAGACATGCCTTTTAGTCGACCTAGCACTGCAAATTAAGAGCAAGTAGTAGATAATAGGCCTCGTGATTAGTATACAAGAGTAATCCATCTAATAAATATTCTATTTCCCTTCCATGTATAATAGATAACAATTAATAATATTTCATAAATTGATGTATATATATATATATGCATAGATAATATCCATATTAATTGCTACATATATATATGTACCTGAAACAGTAGTTGTGACATCATTGCTATTGACATCATTTTTTATGTCAACACAAACATAATCACCAGCAGATGGTACATGTATATCTGAAATTAATATATAATTAATAAGTCACACAACCTAAAATTAATGTATAATATTATCTTGAATTTTTATTTGAGATTATATTAATTTTTATTAGTTTTATTAAAATTTAAGTTGATTAGACAGTTTTTTGTTGTATTAGCCCATATTGTTAGTGATCGATAATTAATGAACTTAGCACCTGTCTGTAAAATCTAGTTGAAGCAGAAGTGTGGATTTTTCTAGTTAACTGAAGTCTTTGATGAGCAGGTCGAATCCAACTACAGTTATGTAGCTAAATTCACTCACTAACTCTAAAAATACATATTGTTTCATCACAATTGTATACTTTTGATAATCATATAAATAAAATTGATTCTGATTTAGAGATCTATTGCCCTATCAAATTGCGGTAATTACTATAAATACACATTATTGTGTTCTAGATATTATATAAAATTTAGAATTCATTTTGTAGGTCGTATTAGATCTTAATTGTATTATATAAAATCATTGGACAGTTTACACTATTTTTTTCTTCATTAGATTGGTTATAATTAGATATATACAACCGACATTTATATTTAGTTAGTAAAAATACACTATAACTCGACCAAACTGACCGATGTACACCCCTACTCAAAATATCATAGGCTGGCACCCGAATTAGATTTTTTAGTTAGGTTTTTTGGGTATCAGGTTTATTGGGTCCCGGCCGGGCGGGTGCAATAGGTGGGCTGGGTTTTCAGGCCCAAATGTCAATTTCCACTTCGTTCAAATTCTGGTTTTATTATTTGTGTACATTTCTGTTTGTTTCTTCAGTTTCTTGAATAGTACTGTTATAGCCATAACAGTCAAGTTTGAAGACGATCTAATTCATCACCACAAATACAATATGATATTAATTATTATGTATTTCAAGAAACGTGTACTTACAGTGTTGATATATATATTTTTCCCAAAATCTCAGTTGACTTCCATTTCGAAATTTTTGTGCAGTGGACGCTAATACGTATATCGCGTTTCTATCAACATCATCTTTTATGAAACCCAAACTTGGCTGCCCTTTCATCAAATCCAAAGCAATATCTATGCATATATATATATATATATATATATATATATATTATGAGAATTTTGAAATAAGAGACTAATTTTATTCAACAAAAAGTTAAAAAACAACGAAAACAACTATAAAAAAGTTCTAAAAATAATATTAGGAGAGAGAAAATGAATCAGAGTAAAGTATTTTCTCATTAAACTGAACTGAAGCAAGGATTACAATATTTATAGAGCAAAGCTCTTGATACAAAGGGATGGAGCAACAGTATTCTGTTGTAACAGAATAACAGAATACTGAAGCAAAGAAAACTAACACGTGCCTAAAATACAATAACAACCTAACTGAAAAATAACCAACTGAGATGACTAACAGCAATCTTAATAGCCCCCCTCAAGGTGGAGTGTACAAATCTTTGACACCCATCTTGCTGATCATAGCTTTGAAAGATGCTGGAAACAAAGCTTTGGTGAAGATGTCTGCTAGGTAGTTGTTGGAGGAAACGTGCAGCATTTTGATTGTCCCTTGTTGAACTTTTTCCCTTACTATGTGGCAGTCAATGTCTACGTGTTTGGTGCGTTCGTGAAAAACGGGATTCTCAGATATGTGGAGTGCAGCATCATTGTCACAATAGAGAATAGCAGGTGTGGTGTGACAGATTTTAAAATCCTTTAAAATGGCAAGTATCCATGTTATTTCACAAGTAGCATGTGCCATAGCTCGATATTCAGCTTCGGCTGAAGAGCGAGACACAGTGGCTTGTTTCTTGGATTTCCAGGATACTAGAGAGTTGCCTATGAACACACAATAGCCAGAGATAGATCTCCTAGTGTCAATACAGCTGCCCCAATCGGCATCAGAGAAGACTTTGATGTTGAGACTTGTTTCTGCATATGCAGAGATGTGAGAATCGGATTTGTTTGAAAAAAAAAGGCCCTGACCAGGGGTTGTTTTGAGATACTGAAGTATCCTTTGAGCAGCGAGTAAGTGAGGTTTTCTTGGAGAGGCTAAGTATTGACTTAGCCTATTAACTGCATAGGAGAGATCGGGTCGAGTGATAGTGAGATATAGGAGTTTTCCAATGAGACTTCGATAAGTAGTGGGATTGGAAATGAGCTGTCCATCAGTGGAACTTAATTTTAGATTGGGCTCCATGGGTGTAGAAACAGGTTTTGAACCAAGATAACCGGTTTCATTTAATAACTGGAGAGTAAAAGGCCTTTGAGAGATATAGATGCCTTGAGGTGATCGACTTATCTCAATGCCAAGAAAAAATCTGAGATGTCCAAGGTCCTTTAATTTGAATTTATTGTTCAAAAAGGTTTTAAACTCAATGGTGGCTGAGGCATTGTTGCTAGCAATGACAATGTCATCGACATAGACGAGGACAGCCATGAAAAGGTGATTGTTGGATTTGATGAACAAGGAATAGTCGGATTGTGATTGAGTAAATCCATTAGAGATTAAGGTTGTGCTGAGTTTGGCATACCATTGTCTAGAAGCCTGTTTAAGACCATATATACTCTTTTGGAGTTTGCAAACTGCATTTGGGGGAAGTTTTGTGGCAGATTTATAGCCAGGAGGAAGTTTCATGTAGATTTCTTCATGTAAGTCCCCATGAAGGAATGCATTATTGATGTCCATTTGATGGAGTTCCCAACTGTTTATTGCTGCAAGAGCAAGGAGAATTTTCAATGTATTGAACTTAGCAACCGGTGCATAAGTATCAAGGTAATCAATGCCATATTTTTGGGTGTAGCCTTTGGCTACTAACCTGGCTTTGAGTCTATCAACTGCCCCATTGGGGAGGTATTTAATTTTGTATACCCATTTACAGCCAATAGGTGCGTATCCAGGAGGTAGAGACACCACAATCCATGTGTGATTGTCTTCTAAAGCCTTTGTTTCAACATCCATAGCATTGTTCCATCTTGGGTCTTTAGCAGCAGCAGAGTAGTGTTTAGGTTCAAAGATAGTATGGGCAGATAGAATAGCACTAAGAAATTGAGGAGATAGTTTATGAAATGACATATACTTTTGTATAGGGTGAGAAGTAGGGTCTGTAGTAGTGCCTATAGAACAAATGTAATCTTGTAAGTGCTGAGGTTTCTTGAGGGTTCTGCCAGTTTTGGAAGTGGGAATAGTTGAACCTTCTGTAGGAGTTGGTACACTGCTGGTTTGAGATGGAAGATGAGTAGGGGATTGGGAAGAGGGAAGGGTTCTGGTGTGAAACAATTGGTCTAAATGTTGTGTAGAATGGTATTTAGGGAATGGAAAAATTGTTTCATGAAAGATGACATTTCTGGATTGAAAAATGGAATTGGTTTTCAAATCGAGAAGAGTATAGGCCTTCATTCCAGAAGGATATCCAAGGAAAACACAGTTGTTGGCTCTTGGAGAAAATTTATGTCGATTTCTATCAAGTGTAGATGCATATGCAAGACAGCCGAATGTCCTAAGATGTTCATAGGCTGGCTTTTTGTTATGCAGTATTTCGAATGGAGTTTTATGGTGAAGAACCTTGGATGGTGTTCTATTAATCAAGTAAGTGGCTGTTTGAATAGCATGGGGCCAATAGACAAGAGCAAGCTGAGATTGGAAAAGCAAGGCTCTGGCCACATTGAGAATGTGTTGATGCTTTCTCTCCACAACTGAATTTTGTTGTGGAGTATCAACGCATGAATTATAGTGAAAAATACCTGTTTTGGTATAGAAATTATTTATGTTGAATTCTTTGGCATTATCAGTACGTATGGCTTTGATTTTGGCCGAAAACTGAGTAAGTACCAGAGAATAAAATGCAGGAATAATAGTTTGCACTTCTCCTTTTGTTTTCATCATGTAAGTCCATGTATGTCGAGATTTATCCTCAACAATGGTGAGAAAGTACCTGAAGCCTTCGAGGCTAGGTAAGTGAAAGGGACCCCAAACATCCATGTGAACCAAATCAAAGCAATTTTTGGAAAAATTATTATGAGAAATAAAAGGAAGTTTTTTTTGTTTTGCTTGATGACAAATGGAACAATGATGTGGAGATTGTTTATTAAAGGAAAAAGTAATCTCTTTATTTATTCCTGTCAAGATGCTTACAGATGGATGACCAAGGCGATTGTGCCAAAGGTCATTCTTTGGAATTACACTATTAACAGTACAATTATTGAATGGTAAAGGAGTTGTAGCAATAGAGATTGGAGACTGCTTGAGAATATAGAGTTTTCCAATCTTGCTAGCCATCCCAACCTTCGAAGTCACTAGGGGTGCCTGGATAAAACAGTGGGCATTAGTGAAGAAAATGAAGTTGTTGTAATCTTCAAGATAGGATTGGACAGAAAACAAATTGTACTTAAATGAGGGAACATATAGAACATTGTAAAGTGTTATTTGCTGGTTTATAATGACAGTACCAGTTTTGATAATGGGAATGAGGCTACCATTTGGTAATGTAACATGCTTTGGATGAACTGTACTATTAAAAGAAGCAAATTTCTTTGAATCATAGCAAATGTGGTGAGTAGCACCACTATCAATAATCCAAAAAAAAGATGAAGAAGAAGGATTACCAGCAAGATTTGTAGCAGCAATAACAGAACTGTTGTCAGATTTGGAGTTTTGTTGTTGAAGTTGCTGACTCAGAAATGAAATGAGCTGCTGGTAATGAGCAGTAAGGTCTGGTGGTGGATTAGAAATGTTCAAACCAGATTCAGTGCAAGAATTGGGGGCTGTAGAGCCTGAAGCAGCATTTGTTTGGTGAGCCTGGGGAGTCGATTTAGACTTTTCAGAGCCAAGAGCCAAGAGTTCTTTGGCGCTCTTCTTGGATGATCATAGCAAAAACTTTGGAAATAGAAGGAAGAGGTTCAATGAGAAGGATCTGAGCTCTTACCGAATTATAGGATTCATTGAGTCCTGTGAGAAACTGAAGAACTTGATCCTGGTTGTAAAACTCTTGGAGACACTGAAGAGCACCACAGGTACAGTTAGCAGAGGGTTGAAACTCCTTTAATTCATCCCAGAGAGACTTGAGCTTGGTGAAATAGGAACTGATGGATTGATCTCCTTGTTGCAGGCTGTGAAGTTCGGCCTTCAGCTGGAAAATTCTTGGGCCATTTCCTTCATTAAAGCGATCAACAAGGTCATTCCACATGTCAGATGCAAGGTTAAAGTACATGATGCTCTTAGCGATTTCAGGGGAAACCGATTGCATGAGCCATGACATGACCATGTTGTTGCATCTGGTCCATGAACAGAAAGCCTGATCTGTGGGTGAAGGTTTGGGAAGACTGCCATCAAGAAAGGCAGTCTTATTTTTAGCAGCAAAGGCCATGGTGATTGCTCGACGCCAGGATAGAAAATTTGGTCCTGTGAGAGGGGAGGATACAAGCATGAGACCTGGATGATCTCCTGTGCTCAGGAAATAGGGACTGGACAAGTCCTCATGAGCAGGTCGATCTCTGGTTTCTATGGTGGCTTGTGGAATTGGAGCAGAGTTAATGTCTGGATTGGGAGTGGGATCAGAAGATGTATCGCCATTCTCATCGTTGACAGAGCTCCGTGTATTGTGTTTGGCCATTGATGCAAGGAAGGAATCGATCTTGAGAAAGATCAGAGAAGAAGATGAAAGCGGAAGCAGTTGTATCAATCTGATACCATATTAGCAGAGAGAAAATGAAACAGAGTAAAGTATTTTCTCATTAAACTGAACTGAAGCAAGGATTACAATATTTATAGAGCAAAGCTCTTGATACAAAGGGATGGAGCAACAGTATTCTGTTGTAACAGAATAACAGAATACTGAAGCAAAGAAAACTAACACGTGCCTAAAATACAATAACAACCTAACTGAAAAATAACCAACTGAGATGACTAACAGCAATCTTAATAAATAAAAAAGGAAAACCAAATATATGTATATGTACATAATATATTATATATATAGTATTCTTACCAAAATATTTCTTATATATGCATTGGATGATGAGAGCAGAACCATGGGCACCATTGTCCTCCTTGTGTAGAAATTCTTTTGGGGTTTTATTATAAAGATATCTAACCATATCAGCTTGACCATAAATAGCAGCTAGTTCAACTGGAGTGTACCTCATAAGTAATGGTGTATTATTAGGATCATTATTATTATGACGATGTCGCCTATGTTTTGCACTTTGTTTCCTTGGGTGACGTTCAACCTTGACTATTTTAGAGCAAAATGTAAGCAACCCCTTTTGCCTACTAACCAAACATTCTGCTATTTCAATATTTCCAATCTCAACAGCTGCATGAAGAACTCTTAAATCATCTTTTCTTTTCATGTAGATTTCTTCATCACTCATATTTTTTACCAATACTTGTACAATTTGTAATTGTCCACCACTGATTGCCACGTGGAGAGCATTCTTTCCTGAACCAGGCAATGTTACTTTCATTATTGGATTATTATTATTATTCTCTTTCTCTTTGATAATGAAGTCCCTAACCTCCTTCAAATTACCATTGATCACATCATTGAAGAATGGTCTATACTTGTTGTGTACATCGTGATGAGTACTATTTACATGAACTGGATGAATGTCGTTTTCAACAGCTGTAGTACTATGTTCCTCTTCCAAAATAGGACTTAATAATCCTGATAATGCATGATCACCAAAGCATATAAAACATACATAAAAAAGAATATGAAGAAACTGTAAGTAGTTCAAATTTTGAGTTTATAAGTGGCATAAATTTAATGATTTTTTTTAGCGGCATAAGTACTTAATGTTTATAAAACTGTAATTTTCTTTCAGTTTTATCTGTACAGACTCTGTAGTTCACTTTGTTACCCTTAAATTCTTAGCAACAAAATTTTCTATGTTATTTTATTAAAATATTAGTCCCTTTTTGTTGTTACCAGTTTAAGATTTAATGTTGCATCAAGTATGTCACAACTGAGATTTTTGCTCCAAAAAAAAATTAATAAAAATTTAAGTGCAACAAAATGAATAACAAAAATTTAAGTGCAACTATTGGATGAACATTTTCATTCTACCTCAAAGTGTTATTAAAGAAGTTGAGAGGCTCTGTAGGGGTTTCTTATGGGGGATTAGGGAGAGAAAAGCAAGATTCACTTGGTGTCGTGGGACAAGGTTTGTCTCCCTAAATCCTTTAGAGGCATTGGGTTCAAAAGTGGTCCTAATTGGAATAGATTTATTATTCTTGAAAAATTTATTTCGGCTACCATGGATAAGCATGACATCCTTTGGGTTAAATGGATAAACAACATTTATATGAAAGGCGCTGAGTTTTGGGAGTATGAGTTGAAGGGGGATGTTAGTTGGTATTGGAGAAAAATTTGCCAACTTAGGAAGAAGTTTAGCAAGCATAATATTGTTGTTGTTGTAAAAAAGGGAAGATTTATTGCTTCTCGGCTCTATAATGGTCTCATTCAGCAGGATATTGACAGCTACTGCAAAGTTGTTTGGTGTAATCGTTCTCTGTCCAAACATAGATTTATCCTATGACAAGTTGTTCATGGCCATCTTCTCACTAGAGATAACTTCTCTAAATTTCATATTGAGTTAGATATAATCAGCTGCCCTGTGTGTAGCGAAGAAGAGGAGAGTCATCCTCACCTTTTTTTCGGTTGCTGTGTTTCAAAGGCTGTTGTGAAGCAGGTGTTCAACTGAGTGGGTTGTTCTACTTGGCCAATGGAGTACAATGGCTGGTTATGTTGGATAACAGGGAAAATTTCAGGGGTGATAAATCTGATTCTTGCTGTTACTGTATATATGTTGTGGAAAAATATAAATAATAGTGTTCATAATAGTAGTAGTTATACTATTTTGAAAATTGTTAATGATATTAAAAATATAGTCAAATACAGGTTGTATAGCTTAAAAAATATGAGGATTATACAAGCTGAAAAAGGGATGTATTTACGCCTAATTTAATAGCTTTTTGTTTGGTGTGAGGTTGGGCCGGTTGGTTGTGGCCTTGGTGTATCTTTGCTTGGTCTTCGATTAATGAATTTTCTCTTTAGTAAAAAAAAAATGAACAACATAAGAATATTTGCTACTAAAGAATTCACATATGAGTTTAAATGCAATGCAATAAATTAGTGAAGAACATAAGAGTTTATCCCGCAAATTGCCCTAATAATAATATATGAAGAGCTCTAAAGAGAAAAATAGTGAAAAAAATGCGTACCTTGTTGTATGAATTGTTCGGTAATTGTAACGCCCCGATTTCCCGAGACGTCACACTAGCTAGTCCGTTTAAAACCATTTAAGATAAAGACAATAAAAGACTTCTTTAATGAAAAATAACTAAGCATGAGATCTCATTATTTTTAAAACAAAACATTTATTTATTCATAACCTTAAAATATAAAGCTTTACAAAAACTATTTGAATCATAATCTTAAATGAAATATTTTTAAACCAAAACATCGTGACAATCCCCTAACATGTAATCCACGCCTCGAGCTCGCCACCCTCACTATATAATTTTGCCTTTACCTGCACACAGAGTACCCGTGAGCTAACGCCCAGTAAGAAGAGCTATGTAGGACATAACCCCCCCAACCAGATAACATAGTCATAAGTATAACAATATCGCAACATCAAATCAATTCATACCATACTTGCATACATATAACAACATGTCATATCAAATATTATTCTTACATACAATACAACATCATATCACAGTGTAATCTTAACGCATGCTATACTCACACACATAACACATAGTATCTTATCGCACATTGTCCTCACATACGATAATCTACTCCCACTCATGTTGATCAGACATGAAGTGTAACTTGCCCTGCCTTGCGCTGTTCTCACACTCGGCATCCAATAAGGCAATCCCTTATCACAAGTTGTACTCACCCATGATAGGATAACCTGCAAGTAAACCCATACAAGCAGCCAAAAATATATCCTGCAGTGCCATGCTCACACCGGCGAGAAAACCTATCCTATAAGTGCTATCCTCACACAAACAGTCAAAAGTCTTATCACTATCAGACACTAATAACATTAGCATAAAACAACAATCTACCATAGAATAAAACATGTAAATACAAACCCATAATACAGTTGTATGTTTCAACATACACCCTGTGCACAGATGTCCACTCTTCTTACCTCAGTTGTTAAGAACACCTTCTTGCTACTCCAAGCACCTCAATAAATTTTCTTGTTGAGGACAAGATCCTCAAACCCCACTGCTTAAGACTTGTTATCTCGTCACTACTACCTATAACAACACATGGTTCAAGGCCCTAACATTAAAATTCGTACTCTTACAGTACAGCAGAAAGATCACTATTTTTGACTAACAAATATACTAATTCAGTGAAAGTTGTCTTCATAAAAATTATAGAAAATTTCATTATCTTTCCAATGATATAAAGATCATTAAAAATGGCTTAAAACTGAGGGAGTTATGATTGTTTTACTGAAACTATTTCTGAGAAGGAATATGGAGTAACGAATTACACAACTTAGCAAAAATACAAACTTTTGACATTGAATGGTTCAGAACTAGAAGATAACATCTTCATCAAAGTTTTAGGAAATTAAATTCCCTTTCCAATGATACCAAAATCTTTGAAATTGGAATTATATTCAAAGAGATATTACAATTTTACCAAAACAGTTTTGCAAGAACAAGATTCAAGAAACGAATCACATGATATTGAATAAAACTAACTTTTTGACATAGTATGACTTCTAATTAATAAAAAGTTTCTTCATAAAACTTATGGGAAATCGAATAAGCTTTCCAACGATATAAAAATCTCTAAAAACACATCAATATCAAGAGAGATATCATCAGTTTACTGAAACTTGTTTTTCTGAAAACGAAAAAATATAATAGATCCGAACCCTAGATAACATTTAGCATTATTGAGCAAGAAAATATTTCATACCTCTTCACATATTTCTATTCGATGTCTCAAGCCCGCAAGCCTTGATTATAAATCCAAAACTTTAAGAATGAAGGTAGAAAATAAGAAGAATTGTGGAAGGTTTGAGAGGAGCAAACATGAAGAAGGATGAGGCTTTGACTAATTGGTTTGGAGAGGAAAAATAAAACTATGATAGTTTAGGGTTTGATAAAAAGATTATGAGATATCGTATTCTGATAGGTTTAGGTTAACTAAAAATAATAATATATAATAAAATGCTAAAATATTATTAAATCAACAAATATCTAAATTTTTAAATTTTAAAAGTAAGCCATTTATTTCGTAACTTTAGGCTCAGTTTTCACCTAGAAAAATTCCGAATTATGATATAACTATTTCTACAAAATTTATAGATGTTTGAATTATCTTTCCAACGCCACTGGAATCACCTCAATCGGAGCTCTAAAACTCTAGATATGATCATTTTAGTAAAACAGTTTTTAATCCTACGAATTTATCAAAACCTACGAATTTTTGTGACATTAATTCCATTATAATGTTATTTAATGCACTTCATACAATAGATTAAACCCACTAAATAATCTATAAAACTCTAATAGACTTTCATATTGGGCTTTAATTGAGTAATTAACCTAATTCGTAGAAACACCATAATTTTACCTTGACACTTACTTTAATTTCAACTATGTTTAGAAATCTATCAATACTATTCTAAGCAATAGTCTCTATTCACTATTAGTAGAAATAAATAAATATTTATTCTCACACGAATTGTATAACAAATAAAATTTAAAATATATGTATATTTTTACCGGGTATTACATTCTACCCTCCTTAAAGAAATTTCGTCCTCGAAATTTAACTACCAAATACACGAGGGACTTCATGTTTGTCACCACTGACTACATGACCTCCTTATCTACCTTATTGACCCAACAAATATGTACTTAACTTTTATCTTATTGGTCAAACTACAACACATATAACATATACAATCTAATTTAAGTATTGTTATTCCTTTATATATTACTTAAATAACAAACATACTCCATCACAATACTTACATATACGTGCTTTAAATACATAAATTTTGCAATAACATGCTCGTAATTTTATAAAAAAAAAAACTCTTCTCTTATGAACATCCTTATATGCCACTTAAGAACACATTATACAATACAAAAATAACAAACAACAAGGAGTAGGGTAGAAGAACTTATGCAAACTTCTCTTTAATTGTTCCGGCCCATTCTTTCATTGAATGTTAATTTTTTTTTTTAACTTAATTTCCTCCATAAAGCTACAATTCCGTTATTATAGTTACGTAGCATAATTATTAAGAATGTTGCCCTACACATAACGATCCAATATATCATCAACAAACCGATGTCATTCAAACAGACCACATGTCTTCTACAATTACATGAACTACATGTAAGCTAAAGATCGTTAAAGGTCTTCTTACACATGCGAGCTAGCCAATATATAGGCTTAGAAGCATACAAGTTAACATACTCTCAGGAATGAGCTACATGCATATCACTATAAAAGAAACATCTACTAATCCATCCAACTAATGAAATATGAATAAAATTTACTATCAACATCACACTTTCTAAGAATAACTCGAGAACGAAAATCGCTTAATCCAATTCTCATATATATTTTTCTTTACTCGCTTAATCATATACCATTTATTTGTACTAAACGAAACCATTACATATATGTAGGGATCACAACCCTAACATCATACTCATAGCACAATCACAGCAATAACATATAAAAATTATTTCAATCATATCATGTCTTTACCATAACATTGGCATATCATAGCCATTACTTACATAACCCGGGCCTAGCCTGACCCTACAATATCCTGGGCCTAATCTGCCCATATAATAACATGGGCCTATGCAGCCCTACCATTGTTATAGGATAGGGTATCTCTATATTCAACAGTAACAGTACTGTATCATACCCACCATAACAATCTCATACACGACTCAGTAAAATGTAGGGTAGGGTATCTCTACATTCAACGGCCTTATCCCGTATCATACCACACCATGGTCCCTCACTTTACCTGAGACGTTAGCATACAACATATAACATACAACATAAACCATACACCATACAACATACAATACACAACATACAACATACAACATATACAAGTCATACAACCATAATCTATATATCAATTCACAAACTCATATTGTGTCCATACCACACATTCTCAGTACCATATACATATTCATAAAAACAAATCATAAGTCATATTTCAATACATAAAGAATTTAAATTTATGCAGATAAACACATACAAAACTATCTAATTTCCTTACGAATCACGGGGCTACTGACTGTCACAATCTATTCTTCTATTATAACCTTAATGATTAGATTTCACCCTTAACCAAAATTCAACTTAATTATTTCTAATAAAAGAGTAGTGCTTAAAATTATCTATCCATTAACACTTAAAAAAAAACAAACTTAAGAACGTACCAATAGTTATATATGTCTAATTTATTAAACCTGAAACATACACTCTCGTTAGAAATACTAATATAACAACTAAATTCTTTTTTTTTTCCTAACATACTCTATTCCAATCTGCTTATAACACAATTCCTTTTGAAAAACACTCTTCTTATGCTCCTTATTTATGAAAATAAGTACAACTTATCAAAAATCAAACTTAAATTACGTAATATAGCAATACCTTGATTTTTTTTTTTTTCCAAAAATATCTCATAGATCAAATCCTACCCATAAAATTTTAAGACATATTCTTCTAAACACAAAGAAAACTTCTAGTTACACTAAAGATGTAACGCAACATAAAATATGTAAGACTAACATGAACAGATTAACTAAAACTTACAGTACAGTGAGTCGAGCTCGTCTTGTGGCAATGAACTTTACATGTTAGGGTCAACCACATCCTTTAGGACCGTATTGCTCTGATACCATATTGTAACGCCCCGATTTCCCGAGACGTCACACTAGCTAGTCCGTTTAAAACCATTTAAGATAAAGACAATAAAAGACTTCTTTAATGAAAAATAACTAAGCATGAGATCTCATTATTTTTAAAACAAAACATTTATTTATTCATAACCTTAAAATATAAAGCTTTACAAAAACTATTTGAATCATAATCTTAAATGAAATATTTTTAAACCAAAACATCGTGACAATCCCCTAACATGTAATCCACGCCTCGAGCTCGCCACCCTCACTATATAATTTTGCCTTTACCTGCACACAGAGTACCCGTGAGCTAACGCCCAGTAAGAAGAGCTATGTAGGACATAACCCCCCCAACCAGATAACATAGTCATAAGTATAACAATATCGCAACATCAAATCAATTCATACCATACTTGCATACATATAACAACATGTCATATCAAATATTATTCTTACATACAATACAACATCATATCACAGTGTAATCTTAACGCATGCTATACTCACACACATAACACATAGTATCTTATCGCACATTGTCCTCACATACGATAATCTACTCCCACTCATGTTGATCAGACATGAAGTGTAACTTGCCCTGCCTTGCGCTGTTCTCACACTCGGCATCCAATAAGGCAATCCCTTATCACAAGTTGTACTCACCCATGATAGGATAACCTGCAAGTAAACCCATACAAGCAGCCAAAAATATATCCTGCAGTGCCATGCTCACACCAGCAGCAGAAAACCTATCCTATAAGTGCTATCCTCACACAAACAGTCAAAAGTCTTATCACTATCAGACACTAATAACATTAGCATAAAACAACAATCTACCATAGAATAAAACATGTAAATACAAACCCATAATACAGTTGTATGTTTCAACATACACCCTGTGCACAGATGTCCACTCTTCTTACCTCAGTTGTTAAGAACACCTTCTTGCTACTCCAAGCACCTCAATAAATTTTCTTGTTGAGGACAAGATCCTCAAACCCCACTGCTTAAGACTTGTTATCTCGTCACTACTACCTATAACAACACATGGTTCAAGGCCCTAACATTAAAATTCGTACTCTTACAGTACAGCAGAAAGATCACTATTTTTGACTAACAAATATACTAATTCAGTGAAAGTTGTCTTCATAAAAATTATAGAAAATTTCATTATCTTTCCAATGATATAAAGATCATTAAAAATGGCTTAAAACTGAGGGAGTTATGATTGTTTTACTGAAACTATTTCTGAGAAGGAATATGGAGTAACGAATTACACAACTTAGCAAAAATACAAACTTTTGACATTGAATGGTTCAGAACTAGAAGATAACATCTTCATCAAAGTTTTAGGAAATTAAATTCCCTTTCCAATGATACCAAAATCTTTGAAATTGGAATTATATTCAAAGAGATATTACAATTTTACCAAAACAGTTTTGCAAGAACAAGATTCAAGAAACGAATCACATGATATTGAATAAAACTAACTTTTTGACATAGTATGACTTCTAATTAATAAAAAGTTTCTTCATAAAACTTATGGGAAATCGAATAAGCTTTCCAACGATATAAAAATCTCTAAAAACACATCAATATCAAGAGAGATATCATCAGTTTACTGAAACTTGTTTTTCTGAAAACGAAAAAATATAATAGATCCGAACCCTAGATAACATTTAGCATTATTGAGCAAGAAAATATTTCATACCTCTTCACATATTTCTATTCGATGTCTCAAGCCCGCAAGCCTTGATTATAAATCCAAAACTTTAAGAATGAAGGTAGAAAATAAGAAGAATTGTGGAAGGTTTGAGAGGAGCAAACATGAAGAAGGATGAGGCTTTGACTAATTGGTTTGGAGAGGAAAAATAAAACTATGATAGTTTAGGGTTTGATAAAAAGATTATGAGATATCGTATTCTGATAGGTTTAGGTTAACTAAAAATAATAATATATAATAAAATGCTAAAATATTATTAAATCAACAAATATCTAAATTTTTAAATTTTAAAAGTAAGTCATTTATTTCGTAACTTTAGGCTCAGTTTTCACCTAGAAAAATTCCGAATTATGATATAACTATTTCTACAAAATTTATAGATGTTTGAATTATCTTTCCAACGCCACTGGAATCACCTCAATCGGAGCTCTAAAACTCTAGATATGATCATTTTAGTAAAACAGTTTTTAATCCTACGAATTTATCAAAACCTACGAATTTTTGTGACATTAATTCCATTATAATGTTATTTAATGCACTTCATACAATAGATTAAACCCACTAAATAATCTATAAAACTCTAATAGACTTTCATATTGGGCTTTAATTGAGTAATTAACCTAATTCGTAGAAACACCATAATTTTACCTTGACACTTACTTTAATTTCAACTATGTTTAGAAATCTATCAATACTATTCTAAGCAATAGTCTCTATTCACTATTAGTAGAAATAAATAAATATTTATTCTCACACGAATTGTATAACAAATAAAATTTAAAATATATGTATATTTTTACCGGGTATTACAGTAATCTCTTCCTCATTTTGGTTTTGAGTAGTAGAATTTACTTCCTCCACGTACTTTCCTTTGATAGTAGTCCAAACAAGTTTATTAGCTCTAGTTATAGCATTAAGCAAAGATAAAGCATATCTCCCACATGAGCTTTGAATAAGAGCTGTACTACTTGCATCCTTCTTGCTAGGGTTTTGGGGGGAAGAACCTATAAGCCTAGGGAATTCTTCATCCCCTAAACAATCGTTTATAGGTATAGAGGCATGATTCCTACAAATATTTAAAAAAAAAAACAAAAATAATAATTAACCTTTTCCTTTTCTTATTTACATATATTTTATAATTACATGCATAGTAAGTCTATAGTATACCTATTTAAATAGGTGTTTTCATAAATCTCTATAATTTATTTTTGCATTTAGAAGACCTTTTTAGTTCAAATTCTTTTTCATGAATGTGTACGTTGTAGTTATTTAGGTCACTTGTAAATTTTTAGAAAATTTGAATAATTTATAGTACTAAAAAATAAAGTTCAAATATTTTGTTGCACCCGTGCCGATTTTTTCTTATACACGTGGTACGTAACTGTTTGAACTTTATTTTTAGTACTTAAAAGTTTGCATCTGAATGTGACATCCACCTTTTGATCGATCTGGGGAAGTGGGAAGCAATCTTTTGGACAAGCCTTATTTAATTAGTTTGTGAAGTCGATGCACATCCTCCTAGTTCCATTTGGTTTTGGAACTAACACCAGTTTGGCTAACCAAACTTGGTATAGGGCTTCCTGGAGGAAATCTATGGAGATTAATTTTTTGAATTCTGCCTTCACTGCTTCACCCCAAACTGGATCTAATGGTCTGCATTTCTAATAGATTGGATTTGCATTATTAACAACATTTAGAGAATGACAGTTCACATGGGCCTAATCCTAGACATGTCAGAGTGGCTCCACGCTAGTACATCATGATTTTTCTTTATTGTGGATACAATTTTTTCTTTGATGGTTGGCGGTAGATTCCTTCCTACTTTGATAACTTTATTATGACCTTCTTTACTAATGCACACTTCTTATACCTCTTCCATTAGTTTGAATATTCTTTTTATACCCACCCAGGAGTCTAATTCATCTTCCTCCCAGATTACCCCTAGTGCTGGCTGGATAAGCGCTCTGGGAGCTTCTTCTTCATCTTCTTCCTAAACCATAAGTACTATTCATGTTGAGATATTGTAACACTTTCTTAAACTCTTTTGATCTCCTTTTATTACCCCGATGCTTCCTTTATCACTTGGGAATTTCATGCATAGATGTTGAATAGAAATTAAAGCTTTGAATTCAACTAGAAATGGTCATCCCAGAATAACATTGTAGGCAATGTGACAATCTACTACCAAAAACGTGAATTGTTTGAAGGCGGCGATTGTGCTGCTTCCTAATACACCCCTATTTAACGTAGCTAGAAGTTGAATTTTCCACATTGGTAATATTGAATCCCCATGAAAGCCTTGAATTTGGATAGGACAAGGCATCAAGTTGGTCTCCACTAATCCAATTGCTTGGAAAGAATTTTTGAAAAGAATTTTGACTGAATTTCCATTGACCACAAGGATTTTGGACACCCTTTTG
Organism: Cannabis sativa; assembly: GCF_029168945.1. NCBI lineage: Eukaryota > Viridiplantae > Streptophyta > Magnoliopsida > Rosales > Cannabaceae > Cannabis > Cannabis sativa. The sequence continues at coordinate 58,843,110 of NC_083607.1, forward strand.
TTAGCAATCTGGGCTTCAATTACCAATGGATCATTGTGAGGAAAATGTACATGCTTGTCATTTTCTTCAGTGAAAGTGATTGGGATGTTCATCATTCTCGGACGTTGGGCAGGAGTTTGGACAAGAGCACATGTTTCCCTCTTGATCTAGCTTATTGAGGTGTCTCTTCTGAGTGTTCCTTGTATTTTTGGCAATGTGTGAGCCTCCAAATATGGTTGCCACGTGGCCATCTACTGCAGGCAGAGCAACACCTGGCGGGTATTGATTACCTGGTCTGGGAGCTTTAATGGGCTTAGAAACCTAGGCATTTGATACCCCCTAAAGGGCCTGCATGCTAGGATTTTGAACTCTAGGGGCTTGTATTCCTAGATCTTGAAGGAAACCTACTCCCCGAGGAGGATTTATGGTTCCCGACTGTCCAGGAATAAATAGTTGCTCGTGAGCCACACCCTGTCTAGCATAAATGATTAGGATCCGCACACAATTGGATAAATGACCATTCCTTACCAATCCTTCAATTTCTTCTTTTAGATAATCACACTAATTGTAGTGTGCCCAACATCATCGTGGTATTCACATCTTTTATTTTGGTCCCTTTTATGCCTTCCACCTTTGTACATAAGCGGTGGCTTCTTCTAATGGACCATATTTCAAGTTCCTTTGTAAACATTTTTCTGAGTATCCACCAAGCTAGTATACTCAGAATATCTTGGTTCATGACTCCTCCCTTTCTTTAGAGCTTCACTCTAACTCAAATTCTTAGAACTTCTGTTGCTCCTGGAGTCACTCAAATTTGATTCCAAAACTTTCATTTGTTCACTCATTTGTTTGGGGGCAACTCTACATCCAATTTGTGCCACCCCAAAGACAGAGAAATTGTTTCGTGTGGAAGTTTATCCTGAGACACCAGGTCTATACATTGTTGGAGTTGTGAATACACTTCTAGGACGAGAAATATTTGGAGTAAAAAATTGGGGAGCCATAGTTGAACTATTGACAGTTTTTTATGGTTCAAGAGGTACTCCATAAGCATGGACATAAGCCTCTTCCAAATTTATGAAGCCTTGAGCTCTCGACAGTAAAACGTGTACAAGTTGTCTCTAGGGTTTCTATAATGTATAAATAGAACCTAGAGAGCAACTTGTTCTTTTATCTCTTCTATTGTTTCATTTTTCATATTTTAGATTGTGAGAAGAGTGTTTTTTTTAAAAAAAAAACCTAGAGTGTTGCTAGGTTTTTGTGTCTTTGTTATTGTTTTTTGAACAGGTTTAAGAGAAGCTTTGAACAAGTGCGGGTCTTCGAGAGAATACTTTTCTAAGTCTCATTACGGGAGAAAGTGAGCACATATCTTTGGGAGAAGACTTTTCTATGACTCATTTTGGGAGGAAGTGAGCACTGTCAAGGGTTGAAGGGATTTCACTACTTGGTGTATTTCTGAAATCAGATTAGCAAGGTAGATTACAAAAGGTTGAGGCAAAGGTTGTGAGGGATTCAAACTTTGTAAAGTCAATTGCATTTATAATATTTAATACTTTACTAATTAATTTTATTCTTTGGGTGTGGCCCTATGAATTAGTAGTATTTGAAAGAATACTAATACCACGTATAATTTGCTTATGTGATTTTTAATTTATTACTTATTCTACAATCGTTTGTTGGTATTACTTTTGATTGAACAAGTAACCAACTTGTTACATTAAATTATTACAATAACATTTTTAACATTTGTTACTATAGAAACAAATTACTTTTTGCAAAATACCGAATTTTAAAGTTAATTCAAAATGTAAGAAATCATTTTTTTCTTATCAACAATAGTAAAAAAATCTTAAATTAGCTTATTTTTATTTGTTGATAATTAATAAGATATTTTAAATTTTAAATCGTAAACATTATATCAATGACACACATCAGCCACTTAACATTTTGTTAGTCAAATAGAATAAAATTAGGGGTGCTCATGAAATCGAAAAATTGCAGATCAAAACCCCAACCAATCTGTGGTTCTATTTGTCTGTGTACATATAAGGAATTTTTTTGAATGTATATATGCTATAATAATAAATAAAAATTATTAGAAAGTTGACGTTTCGAACCAAATAACCAATTCGTTCTCAAATATTGGATTGGTTTCGTTTTGTTTGGTTTGAAAATTTTATTAGTTTGGTTTAGTTTAGTTGAGTTTTTAAAAAAAACGGTTATATTTGTTTGGTTTTAGAAAAATGATAATTTGGACCAAACCAATTTGTAAACATACTCGGCCCTAGATTAACTATGGGTGTTCAGAGATTAGTTTGGTTCTAAATTTTCAAAAATTTTAAACCAAACCAATTAAATGATCAAATCAAACCAATCTATTCAAAAACGAATTGATTTGGTTCAACACTATAGTTTGTATTTCGTAATTGTTCTAATTTTTTTTTTTTTTTCACAATAATGGTATATTTTTTTGATAATTTTTTTTTTACTTTTAATAAGTATAATACATAAATAACAATAAAAAGTTATTATCATAACAATATAAAATCAATATCAATATTATATCTAAAGTTGTTCTAAATTAAATATTAATATTTCGTCAAAAAAATATATATTAAGTATACATATAAATAATTACAAGGGTTGGTTTGGTTTGAACCGTGATCGAGATTTCTAAAATCATGACTGAACCAAAAAAATTTAAACGATCTGGAATAATCAAATCATTCACATCAAATTCATTTGGTCCGGTCTCAAATAGTTTGGTACGAATTAATTGAGGTTTAAAATAAACTACTAATTATAAATTATATGAACACCCCTAAATGAAACTTAAACAAAAAGTCCTATATTTCAGTATGAATATAGTTTGAATTTTTCACGGGTACAAAAATTTATGAAACACAATTTGGTAGTTATTATAATTTGTGGGTAAAAATACAATAAACCATGGGATAAGAATAGTTTCAAGAATATAGAAAATGAGGGACAGTTCTCATTATTCTCATTCTCCAAACTTATTATTATTAATTTAAACTAATGTTTATTAATGGACTAATTTATTTCCTCATCAAATATGAATATATATATATATATATATATACATATATACAAGTAAAAGATTAAAGCAAGCTTACTCATTTTTCATGTTAAAACTTGGGAGCTAAACGCTTCTGTAAGAGTGATCTGGATCTGTGGAAATTAATTAAGAAACATATTAAATAATAATAATAATAATAATAATAATAATAATAATAATAATAATAATAATAATAATAATAAGTGACTCAAATCAAACTATTAAAAAGATTAAAAGTATAAAAATCCAAATGATAAAAGGAAAACACTCACATTGATGAACAATATATGATATGCTCAAAATTAGTGAGAACTCTCTTATGATAGCTTTAGATCTCAGTATATAAATTTCAGTCTGACCTTATTACATAGAATTTAAAATTATAATTAAATATGCAAAATTATTGGTTGACTGATCAGTCTCAAAATAATAAAAGACCTATAAGTCAATAATAATTAATTTACTTTTTTGGGTCAATACAAATCACGTGTTTCATGAAAATTAAGATCATAATTTCAAAAAATCAGTTAAAAAAATGGTTCCTAGATTTGAATTTAGTCAACTATCTATCGATCTATTTATATCTAAGAGAACATGCAAGAAGTACGTAACTGTAAATTATAATTATATTTTTTACTTTTATCAATTAAATTTAAATAATTATTTTTAAAAAAAATTATGTTTCAACAAAGACAATGTGGTATATGTTCGCTTATGATTACCAATTGTCTTATCTAAATGTATCTGTTATTATTTATTAATAAGTAAAGTTTAGAATAAAAATAAAATAATAACTAATAAAAATTTATTTAAAAAAAATAACAACACAAAAAATATTAATATCATATGTATATTGTATAATATTATATACTATTATATATTTATTAATAAATAAATAAGAAGAAAAACTAAAAAAAATAAACAAGTAAAATTCATTAAAAAAAACACAAGAGAAAAAAAGGTAAAAAAATGTACAAAAGGTTAAAAAAAAAAAAAGATGTTTATACCCGAAAATTGACTCTGGTGACGTGAACATCAAAGTTTGACATGTGGTAAGAAAGAAAGTATCCCTGAGTTGAGTAGTCTTGAATCATAACAGTCAACCTAGGAGGGGTCCCTAATCCTGCCCCCAAGTTGTATTTGGGAACATCAGAATAAGTGTTTGGATCCCGCCAAGTTGTTTCCAACTCAATATCTTTCAGTATTTTGAACCAAAAAGACTAGAAGAATCTAAGTCTAAAGCTTGGAAATTGAAAAGAGACGAAACAACATACCTCAAAAGTTAACCCGGGTGCCTAGGGTTTTCACCCATCCATAATATTGGAGAAAATAGAATCTAAAGCTTGGAAATTTGTGTTTCAGATGTGGAATAAAAGGACACTGGGCACGTGACTGTCGTACGGCAAAATACCTTGTTGATCTTTATCAAGCATCTGTGAAAGGAAATGAGAAAATAGAAGCAAATTTTGCATATCAAGATAATGGTTTTCTCAAAGAGCCTTTGGATATTAGGCAATTGGATGTTGCAGATTTTTTTAATGAAGATTCCATTAATAGCAACATGAATATCGATAATGGAGATGGGAATGTCCACAACTAGTCACTTTTCTTTGTTATATTTTTTATTATTATTATTTATTTACTTTAAGGTGTTTATTTTATTTGGCATGTTTATGTAATGAATTTTTATTATTTAAGTATTTATATTTTAAACTTATTATATTTTTTTTTGTTGGTTAATGAAGTAATGGACATTTGTCATCCTATATCTGATTCTACAAATAATGGTGATGATATGTGTTTGGTGGATAGTAGGGGTGTGCATATCGATCAATCCATGTATAACCATCGCTCCTGTATATTGCAAGAAAAGAGAAGAACAATTTTGTTCTAGACTTTTTTGCAACTATACAAAAGTTATGATATATTTTTAAATATAATTATAAATATGAATTATTAAATAAATTATTATTGTTCTTTATTATTAATTTTTAAATTTTTGTGTTATTTTTATTATTTATAAAAAAATAAATTTATTTTTTAAATATAAATAAATATAAAATAATTAATTTTTAAATGAATTATTATTTTTTGAAACTTAAAATTAGTTATCAAAATTTAAACTAATTATATTATAAAAAATTTCATTTTACATATTACACTATAAAAATTCATTAAATTACTAATTTTTAAATTTTTAATTTTTAAATTTTTGAGTTATTTATCATTTATATAAAAATAAATTTATTTTCTAAATTAAAATAAATATAAAATAATTAGTTTTTAAATGAATTATTATTATTTAAAAAATTTATAAAATAATTAGTTATTAAAATTTCTACTAATTATATGCTTAATTCCTAAATTTATAAATTAATCTTTATAAAATAAATTTATTAAAAAAGTTACCATTTTCTTATTTATTCATTATTTTTAATTTTTTTTACCACCTTAAAAATACAATAAAAATTATTTTTTTAAAATTTAAATAAAAGTTTATTCATTTACTTTAAATTTTAATTTAAATTAAAAAAATAAATCAAATCTTCTAATTAATCTTTTTAACTTTTAATATTTATATTATTTATTAAGTTATTAAAAAACTAATTATTATTATTAACAAATTCATTTTATATATTAAGCTATAAACTAATATTTTTTTTTCTAATTTTTTAAAATTTTTTCATAATTCTAAATTTACTTTTCAAATCTTTAGCAAATTTAACAACAAATTAATTTAATTTCAATAAAATCTAACATAAAATAAACAAATACAAACAAATACAAATTACTAATAATACCAATCTAAAAACAAAAAGTATATCATATTATTAATTACTAAAATTAATTAAAAAAACCTACAAATAACAACAATACAATATACAACATTGTTACAATATATATAAATTATATATACATTAACATATACTATATATTTTATATACACAAATATATAAATAAATAAAAAAAATCTTATATATATATAGAATTTCTACACATTAATCATAAACCTATATATAAATATAATATATATATACAGATTAATATATACAATATATACTACACTGTTATATACAATATATATAATGTACAGTTTTTATATTTTACATAATAATACAATACAATATATATACTACACTGTTATATACAATATATATATAATCTGTTATATACAATATATATAATATACAGTTTTTATAGAGTATATATACACACTAAAAAAAATCAAAACTTATATATTTGTATATACACAAATATATATAAACATATTTTTATATATAAATGTAACCAATTTTATATACAAAAATATATATATACACAGACTTTTCTATATAAAAACCTACATTTATAAACTCAAAAATTTAAAACCTAAAATATATAACATTCGAAATTTAAATACACATTATATATACCAATCTAAAACCTAAAACTATATAATAACAAATCTAAAATAAAAAAAACAATACTTATCAAAAATAGTCGGTGGTAGTGTTCGGTGGTGGTGCATCGGGGTGGTGGTGCGTCGGAGTGGTGGTGCGACGGACTGGTGGTGCGTCGGAGAGGGGAGAGGCGGTTGGGATTTTTCAGTGCAAAGGAGAAGGGGAGGGGCGGTTAGGGTTAGGGATTTTGATTTTTAGAGAAGAAGGGAAAAGTGGGGAAGAGGGGTCTGATGGGGTTTATATAGTGTTATTAGCGGCGGGGTATTAGCGGCGGACCCCGCCGCTAATAACAATTAATTCTTTTTTTTTTTTTATTTTTTTTTAAAATGAAATACTATTAGCGGCGGGGTCCGCCGCTAATACCCCGCCACTAATACTTTGAATCACAACGGGCGGGACTTTTCCCGCCCACTTATTAGCGGCGGGGTATTAGCGGCGGACCCCGCCACTAGGGGTGTACATCAAACCGCTCAAACCGCTCAAACCGCCCGCACCGCACCGCACCGTAAAAAAAATGCGGTTTGAAATTCTTCGCGGTGCGGTTGCGGTTTGAATTTTTCCCAAACCGCGCGGTGCGGTGCGGTTTGCGGTTTTGAATTATTAAACCGCGATTCAAACCGCACCGCACTGCATCTTTTAAAATTTCAATTTTTATATTTATTTTATTAAGCCCATACATATGAGCCCACCCCAAGCCTATAAATCTTAGGGCAAAATCCATAACTCTTCACAAACCCTCTCTTCTTAGCAACAAACCCAAGTCCATACATGTGTATTAAAATTTGGAGTTGAAAGTTTGTGTTTGTTTTATTTTTAATCTATTGATGTAAGTATGTTAGTTGTACATTTATATTGTTGTTAGAACTTAATTAGTTTCAAGTTTGTTATTTTGATTTAAGTGTGTTGTTGAAACTTTAAAAAGATTATTTTTTTTTTTTTTTGAATAATAATGAAATTTCATTAAATCAAATCTTCCAAAACAAAGGAAGCAATTACAGTAGGTAACTCAACACCACTAAAAACACGGTCAGCCTCAAAAAGAGAAGATCGCGCCAATGCATGCGCAACCTTATTAGCAGACCGCTTAACAAAATTAAAAGAAACATCCGTAACAGAGGCTAACATAGCCTTACAATCTAAAATTATATGACCATAAGGGGAAGTCATATCTTTATTTCCTTGAAGGTCCAACACAACTCGACGACAATCCGATTCCACAATCACGTTAGGCCAATTGTTGTCCTTAATCCAACTTAGAGCCTCTTTGATACCAATGGCTTCCACTTCATGAGGTTGCAAGTCCCCCGCCTTCTTCAGAGTCTTAGCTTGAATGACCAAACCATTACTGTCTCTAGCAACCAAGCCAATACCATAGCTCTTCTCGTTGGAAAAAAGTGCACCATCAACATTAACTTTGTATTGAGGAAAAGTGGGAGGGGTCCAATGCTCAAGACGAACCCGATGGGGTTCATTAGGAAGTCCGAACTCTTGATTTTGAGCATTATACCAATCAACAAAGTTCAGTTTTGCCAAAAATAGCACTTCTTCAGATGTAGGCTGCTTTTCATTCCAAACTACCTCATTTCTAACCTTCCAAATGGACCACAAAATCATGCTTGCCTCCAAGCATTCGGCTTCCTTCCAAACTTGTAACCCATCTTCCCACCAGCTGCAGAAGAACATTGCAGCCAACCCAACAGCAGGAATTTGCGTCTGCCGCCAGCAATTTTGAGCAAAAGGACACCGAACAAGGACATGTAAGGCAGTTTCTGGGGCAGCCAAGCACATGGGGCAGTCGGAGTTAATGGGGACATGTTTAGTTGTAAGCTGAAATCGGGTGGGGAGGCTGTTAGTGCACACTCGCCAGAGAAAATCTTTGACTTTCGGAGGTAATTTTAGTTGCCACAGCTTCGTCCATGCACCAGTAAGAACCGGCTGGTGCGTGTTAAATTTCTGCTGCTGCAGAATTCTATATGCACTTCGCACCGTGAATAGACCCGAAGCTTCCTTATTCCAAAACCAACCATCTTTTTCAACGTCCGATGACAAAGGAATCTTCCACACTAATTCTTGATCTCTTGTCGTGAGCACATCCCGTAATACTTCCTCGTCCCACTCACGCACATTAACTTTCATGAGTGAGTCCACCATTTTATCTACTAAACACAATTGCTGAGACTCAACAAAAGGATTAGTGTCATCTAAGAGCCACGGATCTTTGAGAATACTCACAGTTGAGCCAGTTCCCACAAGCCTCCGTACTCCATCTCGAACCAAGCCTTGAGCCTCCAAAACGCTTCGCCAAATATAGCTGGGATTATTACCTAGTGTTGCCGTGAGGAAGGTACCATTGGCAAAGTACCTTGCTTTGAAAATCCTCCCAACCAAACTATTGTCACAAGTAAGCAACCTCCAACCTTGTTTTGCAAGTAAAGCAATATTAAAATCACGAAAATCCCGAAAGCCCATGCCACCCGTACTTTTGTGATGCGAAAGTCTATCCCAACTCATCCAATGTATGCCTTTGTTTGTGTTGGAACGCCACCAAAACTTGCTTATTGATCTTTCAATATCTTGGCAAATTCCAACTGGGATTAGAAAGACATTCATAGTGTAAGCAGGAAGAGCTTGAACCACCGATTTGATGAGAACTTCTTTGCCAGCTCTGGAGAGAAACTTGTTATCCCAACTCTGAATTCTCTTTTGCACTTTGTCGGACAGATAGCTGAAGACTGACTTCTTATTTCTTCCAATAGTACTAGGCAGACCCAAGTACTTGCTTCGTTCATCAGCTTCATGAATACCCAGGCGTTGGCAAATAGAATTTCTCACCATTGGAGTAGTGTTGCTACTGTAAAAAACGGTGGACTTGTCAAAGTTCACTCGTTGCCCCGAAGCCTTGGCGAAACTATCCAGAAGATGAATGATATGGGATACTTCTTCATGTGTTGCTTTACAATACAAGAAACTATCATCAGCGAAGAGCATATGGGAAACCACCGGAGCTCCATTTGCCACTTTACACCCATGAATCCATTTGCGTTCTTCATACCTTCTCATAAGAGCAGACAGCCCTTCAGCACAGACCAAAAACAGATAAGGCGATATTGGATCGCCTTGCCGAAGCCCTCTACTAGGAACAATGGGGCCGAGAGTGTATCCGCTGCTAATAACATTATATTGAACAGTAGAAAGACAACCATAAATGAGACGAACCCATCTATCAGGAAAACCCAACCGAGAGAGCATTGCACAAAGAAAATTCCAATCCACTCTATCGTAAGCCTTGCTCATGTCTAACTTCAACGCCATGTACCCATCTTTGCCAACCTGCTTCCTTTTGAGATAGTGCAAAATCTCAAAGGAAACCATTATGTTATCAGTGATAAGCCTTCCTGGAATGAACGCACTTTGGTTAACAGAAATCACCTCCGAAAGAAGACCCTTCATCCTATTGGCAAGAACCTTGGTGATAATTTTAGCAACAACATTACATAAAGAAATAGGACGAAGCTCACTCATCATATCTGGTTTCTTTTTCTTGGGAATCAACACAATATTAGTATTTTGCATCCCCGCGGGCATTACCTCAGTTCGAAAAAAATCCTTGACAGAGTTTACAACATCATTCCCAACAATATGCCAATACTTTTGAAAGAATTTAGGATTCATACCATCTGGTCCCGGGGACTTATCAGGGTGCATTTGAAAGACGGCATCCTTCACTTCTTGGTCACTAACTGGCCGGAGCAATAATTGATTGTGTGTCTCATTCAGTCTCGGCTCCACACATTGAAGAACATCTGCCCAATCTCCTTCTTCAGCTTGAAAAATGTTAGTGAAATAGTCCACCATAACGTCCCCCAACCCATTATCCCAACTCCGCAACACACCATTAGTGTCTCTCAACTGAACAATTTGATTGTTTCTCTTTCGAGCGGATGCTTTAGCATGGAAGAACTTGCTATTGTGATCCCCTTCTTTCAACCACAATTGTTTTGACCGTTGGCGCCAAAAAACTTCTCTTTGATTAAGCACTCTGAAAAGCTGCTGCTTCGCTTGTTTGAAACGTTGCTTTCCTTCCTCGTCTCTTCTCTTCTTAAAATGCTTCATGGTTTTGTTGCACTGTTTTATCTGTGAAGAAAAGTTCCCCGTCACTCCCTTACCCCAAACTTGTAAAGCTTCACCACATTGCTGAATTTTTTGCTCTAGCCGAGTACCATTTGTTGTACCCCAGCTATCTCTGATGATAGTTTCACACTCTTGATGACTACACCAGCAATTTTCGAATTTAAAGGGGCGCGGTTGGTCACGAGGTTCACGGTGCTGAACATCAAGAAGGAGAGGACAATGATCCGAAGGAGAGACTTCAAGATTAAATAACCTTGCTGTCGAGAAGACATTAAGCCAACTCTGAGAACACATCGCCCTATCAAGCTTAGCCTCGATCCAATTAGAAGTATCCCGACTTTTCTCCCACGTGAAAGGATGCCCAAACATGTCCAAATCACATAAACCACATTGTTGAACAACCTCCTGGAATCCATCAATTAGCCATGTTGGGTAAGGATTACCACCCAACTTCTCATTTTGATGAAGAACATTATTGAAATCCCCCATAATACACCATGGTGCCAGAGACCGAGCATGGAGAGTACGAATGAGAGTCCAAGTTTGTTGTCTTAAACTCCGGTTCGGCTCACCATAAATTCCAGTGAACCGAAAGGGTTGGTGTCCTTCAAAGGTGACCAAACAATCAATATGGTTCTTAGAGAACGAGTCTATTGCCACTTCGTCATTATTTTTCCAAATCAAAGCAATCCCACCACTATGTCCTTGGGCCTCAACAGTAAAAGAACCTTCAAACTTTAAACTTGTGCACACAAAATCAATCTTTTTTTTATTACTCAAAGTTTCACATAGAAAAATAACATTGGGCCTTTTCTGAGCAACAAGCTCTTTAAGGAACTGAATATTTCGTGAAGGCCCAAGCCCACGACAGTTCCAACTCAGAATTTTCATAATTGTGGGCGAGCCCCATTTCCAAGGCCCGCCAAACTTGAGTTTTTTGAAATTTCACCAGCATATTCTTCTCCCTCCACGTGACCCACACTAGCACCTTCACCCACTTTCCTTTTTTTGCTATCATAAATGACCAATATATCTTCTTGATCACACATGATATCCTTCCCCTTATAGGTTCCTTGATTCTCTCCTTGATTTCCCATAGCATTATTTCCATGTTTACCACCTCCTCGATTTGCTCTCATAACATCCGAAACTATTGCACCATTAAGCAAATCACTCCCCACTTGATTGCTTGCCGAGTCAACACCTCCAGGACCTTCCATATTCGGATGCCACTGTCCAGCCATGCTTCCCGGTACACCTCCGACCGCCACTGGTGGAGTCCAGCCCCTTGTTCGAAGCCATCTAGCTCCGATATTCTTATGGCTACGCTGTGGTTGAGCTCTCATGAATTCGCCATATGGTTTCGCAATCGTATCAATTGACTGATGAAAAAGCTTGCTACAAAATCTCTCTGTATGTCCAATAATACCGCATATGAAGCAGAACGTTGGCGCTCTCTCATATTTGAAATTCACCCAAAACCATGTCCCATCGTCCTTTGTCAGCTTCAATCTTCGTCTCAAAGGTTTGGTGATGTCGATAGTAATCCTCATACGGAGATAATCTCTCCAAACTCCGATAAAATTTTTTGGATCGGATTCAAGAAACTTACCAATAGCATTGCCTACTCCTTTGATCGTGGCCTCTGTCATACAACCCGGTTGAACATCATGCATCTGTATCCATATATCCAGCGTGTTGAGCGCCAAAGTTTTTGGATCACCGCCCACTGGTAGTCTCCCTATAATCAGTTGCATTCTATCGTAAGTCCATGGACTACCGTCAATGACCCTTTTAATATCCACTTCATGATAAAACTGAAACAAGAAGCGATTATTGTCCATTTGTTTGACGAACATGCCCATCCCCGGTTGCCATAGAGATGCTAAGATATTCTGCATTTTTTCAAAATCCACAATTCGATTCGATAAAATCTGCCGACCAAACACCATCTATCATCAATTCCTTCATTCCCACTATCCACACTCACAGCCATCTCCTCGAGTTCTTCTTCTTCAATCTGAAAATTGAAGATATCATCCCCCAAACCACCCATGCTTCCACTGCCAGCCTCCATTTCGTAGTACAGAGCAATACCAAAACCAATCAAGCTATACCAGAACAATCGAAACGATCAAAACAAACTATAACTGGACAATTGAAACGATCAAAACAATCAAAACCATGTCATAAGACAAGACTCGGGGGCAATGTACTTATTTTAAAAAGATTATTGATTTATTGTTGTTGTTATAACTTTTATTAGTCTCAAGTTTGTTGTATTTTCTTAAGTGTTTTGGAATAATTATATTAATGATAGTTTAATTATTTTATGATTATTTCAAAAAAAAAAAATTGTGATAGTTCAAACCGCATAAACCGCAAAAACCGCACCGCACCGCATCATTTTTTGCGGTGCGGTTTTTGCGGTTTTTTAGTATCGCGGTGCGGGTGCGGTCTGGAAAATTAGAAAAACCGCATGTGCGGGTTGGTTTGAAAAAATAGTTAAAAACCGCACAACCCGCACCGCGAACACCCCTACCCGCCACTAATAGTAATAGCGGCGGGCATTAGCGGCGGACAACCCGCCGCTAATAATTTTTTTTTTAAAAAAAATATCAGCCCCCCAATAACGGTGGAGACTGTGCTCCGCCGCTAATACTGCCATTATTAGCGGCGGAGGAGCTCCGCCGCTATTGAGGGGAATTCTTGTAGTGCGACCGCCAAACATTGGATATCCAATTGTGATCAGATCGGATTGGATGTTATTTTTAAATATCCAATTGGATCGGATCGGATGGTGTATGGAGTGTCTAAAAATCCAATACATCCAATCGAACTAATTAGTATTTTCATTTAGTTTGGATGAGTAATTAGATTTTATATTGTTATACGTCAAATCTATATGTATATATGAAAATTAACATTAAAGTTTTACATTTTTTCTTGGATTGGATGGATCCAGTCCAATTCAATACATACTGGATCTAAAATATTGGATGGATCCGATCTGATCCAAAAAATACTAGGTCTAAAATATTAGATAAAACCAAATTAAACAAATAAATATATATGAAATACATCCAATGGATAGAACCGATCCAATCCAACATCCAATGGATGTTGGATCGATTGGATAACGAAATTAATTAGATCGGATCGGATGGTAAAATCTAACATCCAATATATGACTGGTTCGGATCTGGATAGGCTCAAAAACATTGGATGTGATCCAATGAACACCCCTAGTGGATAGCGCAACCACTCATACAATACTTAGAAGTGATAAATATTTTTCAAATTTACCAAGAATGAAGGAAAATTTTAATACAATATCAGACACTGCAAATTTAATTGAAGGCTCTAGAAGAGCCATTATATTGATGCCTAGAGGAACAAAAATTATTATAGATGATGTCTTATTATCCACCAAATCAAAAGGAACCTGTTGAGTTTCAAAGATATACGTCGTAATGGATATCATATTGAGACAATAGATGAAAATAATTTTGAGTATCTTTGTATTACGTCTATTGTTTCAAGAAAAAAGTGCATATTAGAAAAATTACCTAGTTTGTCTTCAGGTTTGTACATTACACGTATAAGTACAATAGAAACTCATGTTATTGTGAACGAGAAGTTCACAAACCAAAAAAAATCATTTGTTTTTTGGCATGACCGGTTAGGCTATCCCGGTTCAATTATGATGTGTAGAATAATAGAGAACTCACATGGTCATCCATTGAAGAACCAGAAGATTCTTTTATCCAGTGAGTTCTCATGTGATGCTTGTTCTCAAGGAAAGTTAATCATTAAACCCTCACCGGTAAAGGTTGGAATTGAATCTCCTGGATTTCTTGAAGGAATTCAGGGCAACATATGTGGGCCTATTTTCCCACCATGTGGACCATTCAGATATTTTATGGTATTGATAGATGCATCAACTAGATGGTCACATGTTTGCTTATTATGTACTCGTAATATAGCATTTGCAAGATTGCTTGCTCAAATAATCCGATTACGAGCACAATTCCCAAACTATGCAATCAAGACAATTCGCCTTGATAATGCTGGTGAATATACATCACAGGCTTTTAATGATTATTATATGTCAATAGGGATAAATATAGAACATCCTGTTGCTCATGTACATACACAAAATGGTCTAGCGGAATCATTTATTAAGTGCCTCCAATTAATTGCAAGACCATTACTTATGAGAACAAAACTCCCAATTTTAGCTTGGGGACATGCTTTTTTACATGTTGCGGCACTTGTACGCATTAGGCCAACATCATATCACAAATTCTCCCCATTACAATTGGGTTTTGGTCAGGAGCCAAATATTTCCCATTAAGAATCTTTGGTTGTACATTATATGTTTCGATTGCTCCACAACAACGAACAAAGATAGATCCTCAAAAGAGACTGGGAATATATATTGGGTATGAATCTCCATCTATCGAATATCTCGAACCCACAATTAAAGATATATTTACAGCACGTTTTGCTGATTGTCATTTTGATGAGACAGAATTCCGAACTTTAGGGAGAGGGGAAAAGAAAGAGCTGGAAAAGGAAATTATATGGAATGCACCATCATTATTTCAATTTTAATTTATAATGTAAGTATCTTTCTTAAATTTTTGCAACCTCTATTTTTTAACCTCCAACTTTTGCACATAATTTACACTCCCTTCGACAAGTCAAGTGTTTGTATCTGATCTAATTCATGATGCCAACTCAATAATCAAATTTATTGGATAAATAACCTATTTACTAATAGGAAAAGCCCCCATTTTCAAAATAAAAAAAAATACAAATATATATTATATATTTTTTATCTTACTTCAAGTTTTTATCCAAAACAATCGTTACTATTATACTAGTGTGGATTTCACCACTAAAAATGAAATATTAAATGCCTCACATATGGGGGCCATCAACTTTTTTTCTTTTGAATAGTTGGGTGATTAATAACAACCTTGAAGCAATATATATCTAGAAACTAGACTACCAGAGAAATCATTCAAAGTTATGAAAAATACTTTTTTGACGAATTATTAATTGATCCTAAAAAGCCAAGTAGAAAAAAATTTAAATGTAAAAAAGTAAAAAGAAAAAAATAATAATAATTTAATAGGTTCAGTACTATAAAATTATTCTACATCTATCTAATAAAATAAATTGAAATAATTTCTTACTTATGGGGAATAAAATACTATTAGCGACAATAAATGTTATTGACTAAAAACTAGTATTTAATGAATTGTCAATAATTCAAAAAAGAATTATCAATAATAATGTAATTTTTTATCTCACAAAAATAATAATAATGTAATTTTTATATCATATAGAAATTTGTAGTATCAATAGTTAGCTATATAGATTGATTTGGTACGGATTGGCTGTTAAATCTCACAGAAGATCTATGACATGGCAGTATTTTATTGGTCTAATTATTTTTAATTTTTAAATATTAAAAAATAATAAAAGTAAATTAATAATTATAAGAAATTGCGTGTATTTCAACAAGAAAATATGAATGAAAAAAAATTAAAAAAAAATAAACGACATATTTTTATTTGATATATTGTAATAGTACATGATCTAGCTACTGATTATTATATGTTTATACAATTTTATCTTAAAAATAAATAACAAAATAGTCAGAATATAGATAAGGGACTGAATTTCTTACTGTGCAAAGAATGAATAATAATGACAAAATATATACTCTTAAGAATGTAAACTCGAACTTCTATTTGCTATAAATTTAGTAAAAAATTTACGACTAAGTAAGCCCTAATTTATTTTTGAGTTAATCTCAAACTCTTTAAATTAATGATCTCAATTAAAAATCTTCAAGTGAAACTCTTACACCAAACAGCCCTTTAAGAAAATAGGATAACAGGTATACCAAATGAAAAAGTTTCCACCTTTCTCATTTGATGGACTTAACCAAATAAAAAAGTTTCATGATAATAATAACTTAACATAGCAATATTCTTCTAGTTCCAAGTTGGTTGCTTTTTTTTGCCCAATCAGATGAAATTTCTTCATTCTTTCACCACTCATGAAGTTAATAACCAATGATTTGACTGAAGCAAGTTCTTTTGTGGAGATACAATTATCAACTCAGGTAAAGTAGACAAATCCATTTTCTTTAATCTTGGGAGTCTTATTAGAGATAGAGAAGTTGAATTTTCAACATTAATATCTAACTCTAAATCCTCTTCTTCAATAATCTCTTCTAAGGAATGACAATTCCATATCTCAACCTCTTCAAGATTCTCAAGGCACTACTAAAAATACAGTAGACAGTATAGTTTTGAGACTATTATAAGTTCAAGGAGTTTGGTCAAATTATTTATATAAAAAAAAGAAATGAACATCATCTAATTGATATAATCAGCTAAACACCATAATCATTAAGATTTGTGGATGTAGTAAGTAAGAAATTTTTTTTTTTTTTGAGGAAAGTAGTAAGTAAGAAATTGAATACATAGACCTTCACAATTTAAAAGACAAAGCCAATTAAGAGTGAGCTAATAAGCAAAAATAGAGTATGCTATAAAACAACAATCCAGAAAAAGAAGATGTAAGTTTTATTGCTCAGATGATGATGTCGGAGGAGGAGCACTAACAGATGACCCTGGAGGGTTGGAACCCGACGCTACAGATCCTGCTGGAGCAGAGGCTGAAGCGGCAGAATGCTGATACTGCTGCTGGTTCCCTGGAGGAGGGGGTTGTCGTGGTGGCATTGCGGAATGATGAGGTGGTGCAGGGTACTGCTGATACGGTGGTGGCGGTGGACCTGACGGTGGTGGTGGATGCATATACCCACCATATGGTGGATAATATTGCTGAGGATACTGACCGTGTTGCGGAGGCCTAGGATGGTAAGCAAAATGTTGCCCATGTTGCGGCGCCTTTTCTTGTGATTTGTTTTCACCTGAACCTGAGGATCCACTAGGACCACCCTCTTGAGAGGAAACAACAGCACCCATTCTCTGAGGGTCCATTGATGGATAAAAGTTTCGCTCTGGCTGAGAAGGGGGAGGGATGTTGTAGTACATTGGTGCAGTTTGGTCTTGAGATTGAAACTGCTGTTGTGATATCACAGCTCGAGGTAATAACCCGCTGTGAGCTACTGCTGCCTGTTGTCTTGCTTCGTCGGAGGCATCGTTCTCTGGTTTGGGTGCTTGTGGCCTACCCCACATAAGCTTCAACCTCAAACCCTTAATTACCAGTTTGTTAGAGAGCTCATCAGCAGCCTTCTCTGCGCCTTCTCTAGTTGTGTAGGTCACAAAGGCACATGCTCGTTGTAGTACCATCCGAACGGATTCGATCTCCCCATGAGCATAAAAGTTGTCTCTTAAATCCTGCTCAGTGACTCTTGCATCAAGCCCGCCCACATAGAGAGTTCTGATGCTCTCATCCTGTGGTGGTTCCAAAGACGGCATCTCTCCAGCCTTGTTGAGAAGCTTCTGTGCTACAGGATCATTGACTCTGTTCACATTGAAAAATAAGTTACAAGTTAACATTACAATCATCAACTAAAAGTAGTTTAGATAAATAACATGTAGACAAACTATCAAGTTACAAATTATCTGCAACGTTTATAAGTTCTACTCTACAATTAGGATTTTTGGTTTTGTTAACTTTAGTTTGTAGTATGAACTACTGGTAGGCAATTTTCTTGTTCTGAAACTGTGTTTTTATGAATGGTAATCATTAAGTCTTTTATTCTAATGTATTTGCTATTTCTTTATAATTTCTGGATGACTTTTAACAAGTTTTCTTTTATCAAAGTTCAGGTCTAGGATTGCCACCTCAGGCTTATTAGAAGCTGTGCATCATTGAGCTATTAAACCTTGACTGCACCAAGCAAAGAAACTAGCAACTAGCACACATCAACTTATGACTTTCTAATACAATGATTTCAATAGAAGATGAAAAAAGAGCAAATTGTCTTGCGGTAAACTAATAGGAATAGCAATTAACATAAGTGATCCCTTCACCATGCAGATAAGAGATTAACTAGAAACACTCTCTTGCTTTTGACATGAAAGACCAATAACCGAATGAGGAATAATATCAGCAACAGAGATAGACAAACATTTTTGGCATTCAAAACATGAATTACCTAGTAGATTAGCTATAGCAAAAAAGTTCTTGGCACCAAAAAAAACACAGAGGTAGACAAGTAGAAAAAAGGAGAGAAAGGCATCACAAAAATTAGTCATTAATAATTGAATTGAAAATTATTTACTATTGGACATACCCATAGTATCGATCTTTTATATTTTGCTGCGACAGCTCCCCAGTTATCGGCATCTCGTGCCTGTAAGGACACTCAGCACCCCTAGTGCATTCACCACGAATGTAGAAACTGCAGACATGGGCTCGATTCCTCTTGTAATAAGGTGTTGTTCTTTGAAGCTTCAAAATAGTGTCATTTGCTCGCACCTTCCCATAAGAAGATTCATAATCTAAACCAGCTCTAGCCTGCATTTAAGAACCAATCAACAATTAATGAAAAAAGGTACATAAGTGGCTGCATCCATCTTCATGATTAGCAATTCCAACAAAGATACCACAAGCAATAAAATAGACTAAACAGTACACATATAGTTTGTTTCTCTCTTCAAGCTACAATTATCAACGAGATTGCATTAATCAGCTTAATCCTCTCATCAAAACATACATAAATAGGAACAATCCAGATGATCTCAGGAATCAAATCTTCTGGAACAATATAGTGCTTAAGAAAACCATGATTAAAAAGTGAAAAGAAAGAAAAAAGAAAATGGATATCATAAGTGTGTAAATTTACTTCATATTTCTTTCTTAGTTTCAACATTGTTGTTTACTGCAATTAAATAAAAGTAAATTTAAACAAACCTTGCGATCGTGCTCTTCAGCAAAAAACTCTCTATTTACATCACTCTTGGGAATGGCCTCATTAGAATTAATAGAAAGTGCAGTATCTCGAACTTGAACTGGTAAACCGTACTCCAAATCCAAAAGGCAAACTTGACAAACGTTTTTCACTTTACTGCAAGTCTGGCAAATCTCTGATTTCTTAAATCTTGCATCCCGACCCGGTCTCCATCTGAAAACTGTGAACGGTCGTGTACAAATCTTGCACTCCTTGTCATAATTTGCTTTTGTCTGCATTTCAAGAATTATGTAACCAACAGCATTAGTAAAAATTACATAACTATATAAAGATTTAACAGATATTGGCTTAAATCTAACTCATTCTAAAGAAATCCATTCTGCTCCGGCAAGGACAATCACGAATCTTATTGGGCATTGCCACAATCACATATAATAAGGAACAAAGAAACTATGATTCACATAACATAAAACAAGTAATTGAATGTGAGATAGCTAAAAACATAGAATAAGTAAAAGATTTAGCTTATTTTGCTTGATGAAAATTGCTGTGTAAAGTGTTTGGATAATCAATTTACAAAATAGCTTAGTCAGAATTCTAAACTTGTACTTTTTTAATTTTAAGCCAATGGTCTCATTAACATTAAACATCAAAGATATGAATATGAAAAAAAGAAACCCTAAAGCTCGTAGTAAAATCAAAGATACACATACCATACGAACGTAAGGATTATCACCGAGACATGACTCGCAGATTATGGGGAAATCCGATCGTTCCCAACCATCGGCCTCAACATCTCGAAGCAACCTGTGAGCCATTACTCCGTAACGAAAGTTCAAGTCTTTCAACAACAAATTCCCTTTCCTCGCCTTGAGAAAAACCTAAGCAAAGCACAAGTCAAAACGAGAAACGGAATGAATCAGCTTAAACCAAATTTCCTTAAATTTCTTTTTGGGTTTGAATTGAATATCCAAGTTTAGATAACATTATTTCCCCAAATTTTACTTAGATTGAATCCCACCTTATTAAGGGCGCTGCAGCTGGGCAAGGGAGTCGGAGATGGCGAGGTGCGAGAAGAGAAGTGGAGAGACGACAAGGACAGCCGATGCGGGTGGCCGGCGATCTACAAAGTGAGATGAAAGAGAAGACAAGTGCAGGCACCAAGTGAAGCTAATATTAGGGCAAACAAAAATCAATAAAAGTATAAAAGGGCTTTTATTTTATTTTTTTATTATTATTATTATTTTAAAATAAGGATTCTTTATTCTATTGGGAGTTTTATTTGCACCCAATAAATATAAGGAGTTTTTTTATTTTTATATTTTAAAATAACTTTTTTTTTTTTTTTTTTGCATTTTCATGAAATTTCACACAAAAATTTTTATAGTAATTAATGGAGAAACCTAAATCGCAACCAAAATTCGTATACCAACTCACATAAAAACTATCAGAGAAATCACCGAAGCAACCCAAATCGTAAATTTGAAAAAAAAAAAAAAGTTAAAAAATAATATAGCGGATAATTCAAGGATTTTTTATTTTTACATTTTAAAACAGTTTTTTTTTATATATTTTTACAAAAATCCACATAGCAACCCACACATAACCAATAACCAATAAAGCAACTTAAATTGCAACTCAAAATCACATGGCAACTCACATAAAAATCATTGCATCAATCCAAATTGTAAAAATGAACAAAAAAAAAAAGTTAAGATATATAGGGTGATTCCCCTACATATAAATATAGGTTTAACATAATTTTTAAAAATCACTTTTAATATTTTTTTTAAAGGAGACTTCTAAAATGATA
Source organism: Cannabis sativa (assembly GCF_029168945.1). Classification (NCBI taxonomy): domain Eukaryota; kingdom Viridiplantae; phylum Streptophyta; class Magnoliopsida; order Rosales; family Cannabaceae; genus Cannabis; species Cannabis sativa. The sequence goes on from NC_083607.1 coordinate 58,864,457, forward strand.
AGTAAACCCTAATATGAAAATTAAACACTCTAATATTTAAGAAATTAAGAGTCTATTTGGCTTTACAGTTTAAAAACTTTTTTCTGTTTTTTAAAACTGAAAACAGTTTTTAAAAACTATTAGGAGCCGTTTGGCCAAAATTTTTAAAAACTGTTTTATAAAAATTGAGTTTTAAAATCTAGAAAACAGAAAACATCAAAAATGTTGTTTTTGATTTTCAAAAACAATTTTTTTTGTCTAACATATTATATTTTATATTTTGCTCTCATACTCGGATCCTAGACCCGAAACCATACCCGAACCTAGACCCGGATGGGTTAATGTCATGGTATGGTGCTAAAATATTGATTTTTTTTTCGTAAGAAAAAATCTAAAAACAGTTTTAAAAATTTGTGTCAAACACCATTAAATTTTTAAAATGACAAAAAACTGTTTTCTATTCTCACTTTTAAAAACACAATTTTAAAAATTGAAAACTGAAAACACAGCCAAACAAGCTTCAAGTTTAAAATAATTTTTAAAAATTACTCTTAATATTTTTTTGAAGAATTTTTTCTTATATTATTTTGTGTTAATTTCAAAACTTGTTTTTATTTTATGTTAATAATTTTTTTAAAATTATGTATATTTTTTTAACAAAATTTTATATAATTTTTATTTTAATTTTTTTTTGTCATAGTATTTAAAATATAATTTATTTTTATTTGATATGTTTAATTTTTAAGAATATAAATTAGAAGAAAAAAATTATAAAAAATTAATATAATTAAAAATATATATTTCATATAAAATAAAAATTATTAAATTAAAAGCAAGAATACTCGTATTCGTTTAAAAAAAGATAAAAAAAAAAAAACAAAAAAGAGTGAGAAAGAATAATAATTTAGTCTTTGACTTTGTGTGACTTTAGGTATATTATATACGAACGATTAATTATTCTTTTTTATTATTTTTTTTAAAAAAAAATATTATTTAATTTGATTATAAATACACGGAAATTTCCCGATATCTTATATTTGAATTTAGGAAACTAAAATATAAAATGCCAAAATATAAACCATACAATAATATTTCCTAACGACCCGATTAATATTCTTTATATTAATCCTAATCCTATTAGAACTAATGTTTATTGTATATATATATAATTAAATCATACGTGAGATTTTAGTATAATTGAAATAATGGTGAGACTTAATAATAGAATGAGTTTTTTGATGCCACATGAGTTGCTAAATAATGAAAGGAGAAGTACTGTGATTCACAGGCCTTCGCCACCATCTTCGCCACCGTCACCATTGTCTTTGCCACCGTCACCATTGCCTTTGCTACCGTCGATAGAGATTTCGCCTTTGCCGGAATTTTTGCCACATCAACAAATAGTGCCACCTCAAAAAAGTATTGAAAATGTACTTGAAAATTCGGAAAATAGTGAGGTGTGTAGTGTGTGTTTAGATGAACTTTTGGAAGAAGAAGAAATTGTCAAGACACCTTGCTCCCACTTATTTCATGTCTTTTGTATTAACAAATGGTTATCACTTCAAAAATCATCTTGTCCAAATTGTAGGAACCAATTATTTTAATTACAATGGCATGGATTCAACTTGTTTATTTTTTTTTTTTAATTATATGGTCTAGTCCTTTCTTATTGAGTGTCCTAGTTATACCATCTTTAATTGATGGTGTAAATTTTGAACTAAATTTAGCTCAAAAATGAATTAATATTATATTTAACCTAAATTTTATAATTGTACTCTAATGAATTAGGGGTAAATTAATTTATTTTTTATAAAAAATAAAAAAGAAAATCAGCAAATACATTGAAAGTATATAAAAATTCAATTAAAAATATAAATAAAATGTAAAAAATCATTAAAGGTACTAACGAGTGACAAAAGAATAAATAAAAAAATAATATTTATTGTAGTGTAAAATTTAACTCATCTTATATTTTGTGTCAAATTTAACTTAACTTTTAGTATGTTTCAAATTTAGACCACTTTATGTAACACTATTAGAATTTAATTTTATCAACATGAATTAAAAAATACATATACTGTTATACTATAAAAATAGTGTAAGGGTTTATTAGTATTTATAAATAGTGTGATAGCCTATAAATATGTAATTGTATAGATATTACTGGATATATATATATGGAATGAGAAAATAGAACTTCAGTTCAGTTTAGAGATTTACACTGTCTTGAAAAATATTTAAACCATTTTTATAGCACTCTATTATTGAAGATACTTTTATAAAACAATTGGTAACAATTAGCTAAAAAAAAGCATTAGAAGAATTGCTTCTGATTTCTCTAACAATTAATGGTTCATGCAATCTAGATCGAAGAGTCTTCTTCCAAGATATATATATGGAAGAAGCCTCATTTTTGTTCGATCTAGATTGCATGAACCATTAATTATTTTTATAGTAGTGTATATTATAACTATTTAAAATATCTTGTAAAATTTTGAAAAATTCAGAATAATTTACAATATAGAAACAATGTTCAAAAAATTTATTTCACACGCATATAAAATAAAAGAGTCATGTGTGCAATAGGCTATTTGAACCCTGTTTTTAGCGTGTTAAATTTTTTTAAATTTCTCAAAATTTTGTAAAATGTTTTAAATAATTACAACGTACACAATTATAAAAAAAATTGACTAAAAAATTATGCTGAATAATAAGAGATGCGCCATAAAATTTTGCAGTAAAATGATAGGAGTACTCTAATTAGAAAAGTAGTCAAAACAAATCTAATATCAGATAAAAGAAATTCCACTCAAAAGAGGAAAAAAAAACCATTTTTATTTTACTCTAGTAAAATTTTAAAAAAACTGTTAATCCTAATCCTATTTGAATTTAGGAAACTAAAATATAAACCATACAATAATATTTCCTAACGACCCGATTAATATTCTTTATATTAATCCTAATCCTATTAGAACTAATGTTTATTATATATATATAATATTAAATCATACGTGAGATTTTAGTATAATTGAAATAATGGTGAGACTTAATAATAGAATGAGTTTTTTGATGCCACATGAGTTACTAAATAATGAAAGGAGAAGTATTGTGATTCACAGGCCTTCGCCACCATCTTCGCCACCGTCACCATTGTCTTTGCCACCGTCACCATTGCCTTTGCTACCGTCGATAGAGATTTCGCCTTTGCCGGAATTTCTGCCTCATCAACAAATAGTGCCACCTCAAAAAAGTATTGAAAATGTACTTAAAAATTCGGAAAATAGTGAAGTGTGTAGTGTGTGTTTAGATGAACTTTTGGAAGAAGAAGAAATTGTCAAGACACCTTGCTCCCACTCATTTCATGTCTTTTGTATTAACAAATGGTTATCACTTCAAAAATCATCTTGTCCAAATTGTAGGAACCAATTATTTTAATTATTTGTGAATTTATAAATTACTTTTATTATTGTATTCTAATAAATATTATTTTATATTTCTTTTTTTTTTTTTACACGACTTATTAATAAAATTTTACAAATTTACAATAGCACGACTTTTTTATTTATTTTTTTTAATTATACTATCTAGTTCTTTCTTATTGAGTGTGTAAGTCGTGAGTCCTAGTTATACCATCTTTAATAGATGGTGTAAATTTTGAACTAAATTTGACTCAAAAATGAGTTAATGTTATATTTAATCCAAATTATATAATTATACTCTAATGAATTAGGGGTAAATTAATTTATTTTTTATAAAAAGTAAAAAAGAAAATCAGCAAATACATTGAAAGTATATAAAAATTCAATTAAAAATATAAATAAAATGTACAAAGTCATTAAAGGTACTAACGAGTGACAAAAAAATAAATAAAAAAAATAATATTTATTATAGTATAAAATTTAACTCATTTTATATTTTGTGTCAAATTTAACCTAACTTTTAATATGTTTCAAATTTAGACCAGTACCACTATTAGAATTTAATTTTATGAACCTGAATTAAAAAATACATGTATTGTTATACTATAAAAATAGTGTAAGGGCTTATTAGTATTTGTAAATGGTGTGATAGCCTATAAATATGTAAGGGAAATTTGATTTTTTATGCTTACATTTGGTTAAAAAAGATTTTCTAAACAAATAATAACTAATATTTGTAGGTTATGACAATTTTTATGATATCCCTAAAATACCCACATTTACATCACCCCCATTTACACCATCGGACCACCCTTCGGGCCACCCATTGGGCCACCCATCAGACCACCTATCGGGGCACCCATCGGAACCATCGGTCCACCCATCAGACCACCATCGGACCAGATATGCTACAATTTTATTTTTTTTTTTTATGTTTTTGTACATATAAAAGTAGCATCAGGTGATCATCGGACCACCATCGGACTACCAAATTTTTTTTATTTTTTATTTTTTATGTTTTTGCACTAAAAAAAGTATAGGAAATTTGAGAGGGTTATTTTTGGGTTTTAGATAAAGTGGTCATATATTTTCAATGGTGATATGTATTAGTTTAGAAATAAAATATTAAGTATATGTAAGTATAGAAAATCAAATTTCTCATATGTAATTGTATAGATATTACTGAATATATACATATACATATATGGAATGAGAAAATAGAACATCAGTTTAATTGTATACCAGAAACTCTTTCTTCCTCATTTGAAGGACTTAAGCATAGCAGCATTCATAATTTCAAGTCCCATCTTCATAAATCAAAATGCTGAAGTTGGTTTCCTTTTTTTTCTTCATTCTTTCACCACTCATGAAGGTAATAATCAACCATTGACTGATTTTAGGTTGCTTCTTCTAATCTGTCTTCCTTGAAAAATGGCTCTAGGAAAGTTTTGGGACTAGGATTATGATGATCATCTTCCCAACACAACTCATCCCACCACTTTTTGGTTCCTCCAATGTGCTTGAGAGAGCTTGGAAAGTTGTCCACTGAGAAAGGAAGATTCTTTAGCTTCTCACAGTCCCAAACATCAATAGAAATCAATGAATTACAAGCAAGTTCTCTTGTGGAGATACTTCTCAACTCAGGTAAAGTAGACAAATCCATTTTCTTTAATCTTGGGAGTCTTATTAGAGATAGAGAAGCTGAATTTTCAACATTAATATCTAACTCTAACTCCCCTTCTTCAATAATCTCTTCTAAGGAATGACAATTCCATATCTCAATCTCTTCAAGATTCTCAAGGCACTGTGAAAATACAGTAGACAGTATAGTTTTGAGACTATTGCAGTTGTGAATATGCAGAATTTTGAGCCTGGAAAGTACATTATTAGCATCTACAACACCATAGCAAATAGCTTTCAATCTATAGAGTTTTCTGAGGACTAAACTCTTTAGATTCGAAAAATAAGTCCCGTCGGGTGTTATGACATACTCCAACCTATTACATGTGGAAACATAACATTCATTGACTCCAGCCAAGTTTGATGTGCTTGACAATTTCGACAGAACAGTTATATCATGACAGCCCTGTAATGCTAGTTGTTGAGTGTTTTCTGGTATCTCAATGGAATTTCCACTACTACTAGAGAGGTTGCAGCCTTGAATTTCGACGCTGCAAGCTTCTTTGGATATTGGCGAAAAGCTTGACAAAAGTCCTACACCAATATGGTAGCTTTTCAGCTCTCGCCAATGTCCTGATCTCATGTAACTATTGAAGCTGTTTAAATCCTCAAAGGTAAGACCTAGACTTGTTAGTTGTGTTGATTTGATGATCTCATCGAAAACTACTCCACTTCCAGTTTCTTGTGAATCCTTTGACCAGCTCCAGTTGCTTCTAAACATGGTCAAATATTCAAGCCGAGACAGCTTTGGGATAAGTCCAGCAGGAAAGATTTCCAAATCTTCTGTGTAAGAGATATCAAGATGTCTGAGATTGATCAAAGTCCCAATATCATGTGGCAACATTTCAATCAAAGTATTTGAAAGGTCCAACACTCTTAGCTCTATGAGCATTGCTAGAGAAGGTAAGAACTTAAGGTTACAAGAACTTAAGAGAAGCGCTCGAAGATTGTGTAAGCTAGAAAGTGAATCAGGAAGCGATTCGATAAGAGTTCCCGAAAGATTAAGAACTTTAAGATTAGGCATGTTTAAGAAGAATGAGTTGGGAATACTATCTAAAAAGTGATTCCTATGCAGGAGTAAAGTTGATAAACATGTACTTTTGGGAACATCACAAACAACTTTTATGTTATTTTCCATTAGGGAAACTCTCTCTACATCATCCCTCCAATTCTTGGGAAATGTTGTCAAACCAAGACCAGCTCTTATCATGAACACAGGGCATTCACTTGTGATTCTAATAGCCATGTCTCTCACCAAATCATGCATTCTAACCCACCTTGTTCCAATACCCTCTAGCATACATGCATCTTTGAGTTCCTTTACTATTGCATATCCTTTGTTTATCTCATTCGTTCGGTTACCTACTTCGTCTATCAAACCTTCTGCCATCCAATACTGCACCAGCAATTCAACATCAATCTTGGATTTCTCAGGAAACAATGCACAATACAAGAAACAAGCTCGAGATCTTTCATTCTTTAAGTGATTATAGCTAAACTTCAAACGCGAAAAGACATCTTCTTCCATACCTTCAATCTCAGCTTTCGAGCTTTTCAGTTCTTCCAATGCATTCATCCAAACTCTTTCATCATCAGTTCTTCTCATAGCTCGCCCCACGGTGATGATCGCTAAAGGAAGGCATCCACATTCTTCTGAAATCTTCTTTGCTATAGTTTGTATCTCACTAGAGTTAATTGTATGGATTCCTGCTTTATCAGCAAACAATCTCCAAGCAACCTCTTTAGAAAGGACATCAACTTTAACTTCCTTGTGTGTTTCCATACCTCTACATACTTCCATAAGCCGAGTAATGAAAACTATTTTACAACCATTTTCTTTACTTGGTTGTGGAATTCCAACATCTTCTAAACAAAACTTACACCACAAATCATCAATTATGAGTACAAATTTCTTGATTCTCTGCAATTGCTCAAACAACAAGGCTGATCTTCTAATCATATCTTCATCATCCAAGAAATCCAACTCTATCCCCTTAGCCACATCAGTTTGTAGCTTCTTCAAATCAAAGCTTTTCGAAGCATTAACCCAAATGACAAAATCGAAAATCTTATCCTCACCAAGCAAATTGTTTAAATGCATCATGATAGTTGTCTTTCCAACACCACCCATGCCATATATACCTATCTTATGCACATTGTCATCTACTAAACACTCCCATATCTCATGTAAAACTTTCGATGGAATCGTTTCTGTAATCGATGATGATGTCGGTATAAGACTTCTTCCTTTATCTGGGAATGTTAAATCAATGAACAAACCATTCACAAATGCTCCTCTCTCTTGAAGCTCTTTAACTTGTCTAATCTTTCCTACTATACTTCTTCCTAATTTATACCTTGAATAACAATTAGGATAACATCCTTTGATGAATCTCCTCTTTTCATCAATGTCACTCACTTCAATCCTTAAACTCTCAACTTGTTTGAGCCAAAACTGTGCCTCACTTCTTAGCTTCTTTCTATGGTTCATTATTCCCCACTCAATCTCCTCTTTGATGTCTTTTTCTCTTTCTTTTAGTATACCCAAATCATTGAGTAGAACTTTCTCAAGTTTCTCAACATTGTAAAAGTAATGGAATCTTGTTGCAAAGGGTGTACATATTAAATCTAAAATCCCCACCAAGGGACCAGTAATATCCATTATAAACTGCATCAAGTAAAAGAAAGAAAAAAAACAGAACAAAATTTAGGGATTTTCAAATTTCAGATGGAAATAGTAAAAATCACCATAAAGATCACACAACAGCTAGGCTAGGCACAGTAAAAAATTCTTCATCTTTCTTGAAATTGTTTGATGTTATTAAATAAGAGAAATTCTATTAGAATAACCAAAATTATTGGAAGAACCTTAAGTTAAATATGGATAGAATAATGTGTAAACTTGTATATAAAATCTCAATTACTCTAAGATTAAACCAACTATGTAAGCAACATTAAAAAGGGATGAAGCATAACCAAGTATAATATTTGAACAATAATAGAAAAAGAGTTAGAGATATGAACCTTAGGACTTGAGAAAATTGGTATACAACAAAAATTTGCAGATGTATTTTTAAGACAGTATAGATGACCTTCATTGACTTTGGAAACTCATAATGAGAGAGAGAGAACTAACTATACATGTGAGTGAGTGGACATGTGGACTATTCTTTCTCCTTTTTTCTAATTTTTATTGGTGATTTTCAGAGGTTAAATTCTATAATAATAAATACTATATGTCTCCCTCAATTATTACTTTTGTAGTTTTGCTCCATATTTTTTTTTACAAAAATATTCTTTTTTTTTAATAAAAGAATAGATAAATATTATTAAATTACAAAAATTACTCCTCAACTTATTTCTTTAAATAATTAATTGATGTAACAATCACATGACGTTAATGCAGTGTGGTTCAATTTAGAAGTTGAGACAAAAAAAAAAAAAATAAGGAATTTTTTTCATTTAAAATAGAGATATTTATATAAGTATAGTAATAAAAAACTTAATTTATATAAAAATTGTAAGTAAACTTAATAAGAAAAAAATGATATTTAAAATAAAAAACTTTAGAATATATTATTTATATTACCATAAAAAATATTAAAATTCTTTTTATATGTTTTTTTTTTAAAAAAATAAAATAAATAAAACTACAGTGATCGCTGGAGTTATTACTGGTGTCAAAAAGTGGCGCGGAGTTTGCTGTCGGTGTCGAAAAAGTCACTGGAGTTTCTGCCGGTATCGGATAAGTCGTCTGAGTTGCTATCGACACCGAAAAAGTCATCGGAGTCGGCATTGTCGCTGGAAATAAAATTGTCTAGCGACATTTCCGACGCCAACAACAAATTTTGGCGACTTTCCAATACTAGCGACAAATAAGATTGTTTAAAAATAAATAAAAACATTAAATATGAGCTTTGAAAACCTAATTTACGTATATATGACATATCAAATATCATAAAAAAAAACTTAAAAATAATAAAAAAAAAATGTCATATAAATTGGTCAAACTTTAAAGTGTCATATTTAAGTAAACAACTTTTAAAATTCTATAATAAGTGTAATTTCCTCTTTCTTTAACTCACCTCTTCATCAGCTACAACCACTCAGGGCCGGCCCTGGGCATAGGCGGGCTAGGCCTGTGCCTAGGGTCCACCTAGTCCAGGGGCCCAAAAAAAAAAATTTCCCTTTTAAAATTACACAATTTTTTTGCTGATTTTGAAAAATACCATTTTTTTCTAAATAAGGGCCCAAAAAATAATTTTTACCCTATAGCCCACTACATTTCAGGGCCGGCCCTGCAACCACTTCTTCTAACAAGTTTTCAAGTTTGGTCTTTCTCTCTCTCAATATTCTCGGGATAAGTTGAGGAATATCTCTTTTTTATATGCATTAATAAAAAATGCTCTCATATTATATTTTATTAAAATGTACCTACTTTTGTGAGTGGTTGCCCAATATACCCTTACCTTCCACTTAAGTCTAGCATATAATTTTTATTAACTTAAACGGTATAATGTAAACATTATCTATAAAAATAGGTATATTTTAAAAAATATGTAAATAAAAGTAAAAATTAAAACATCTATTCTATATAAAGTGTGCCTATATAACTGAATTCTTGGTTTATGAGAAATTCATGCTAACTTTTTTATTTATATTTAATAAAATATTTTTTATATATAATAAAATAATAAAAACTAAATAAAAGATTAGTTTGAAAATAATTTCTTAAAAAAATAAAACCTACGCAGAGTACAAAACATATATAATCCTAACTTTACTCCAACAATATAATAGAAAAATACCAATGGTGAAGGAGGAAAATTATTTATTTCTATTACTTTGATGTTTCAATATTGTAGCCACAACTCATCTGGTTCCCAATTTCTTTCTATATACGAATAGGACTATGGCTGCCCATTTAATACCATACATTTCTTCTTCTTCTTTCATGTATATGCATGGTTTCTCTTAAATAAATTATTCATAGTATTATTAGAGTGAGAAGCAAAAATGGCTACCCAAAAGTGCAGTTGCTGCGTAGTTTCAATGGCGCTGTTCATCGCAGTTGCGTTACCTCTCGTGACTATTCTTCCACAGTACCTTCGACATTTGGTATATGTTTTTCTCAATTGGTTAAAAATTTAGTTTTCTAGGAAAGCATCACATCACCTCTTCTAAACAATACTTTTTATATCTATTTATTTTTCCTTTTTAAAATTATTGGTCATTGTTTTTTTAATTATTTATTAAAAAAAAAAAAGAGGAGAGTCATATTCATTCATTACTAAATTGGTTAAGTCATAAATTAAATAAAAATTCTAATCACCAAAGTAATTTAATATATATATATAGTTGATTAAAATTACATGCAAGATACGTATTTTTGTTTTATTTTAGATGTTATAATTTATTTTTTTAATGATTCAACAAATAATTATATATAATTTAATTTAATTTAATTTTGATTAATTAAAAGTTTTTTAATATAAAGTGATTAATTGAAAAAATAATAATAAATAGAAGAAATAAGTATAAGTTTTGAGTTATTTTTTTTTATTTATAAAAAGTACTTTTAAAGTGTTTGGATATCATTAAAAAAATTATATAAATTATTTTAATTATAAAAATAACTTCTCAAAAGTCTTTAATGGAAAAACTATAAGAGTTCAAATTCCAGTATTGTATAAATTTTCAATTTGTTCTATTTCTTATATTAACTGAAATTTTGCTACTTTTTTTTTTTTTAAAATTTACATCTTGATTGTTTATATCTTATTAGGGACATTCATGGAAATTTGGGTTTCTTTAAAATATACAATTAATGAACATTACTTTTTGATCATAGTGTGTTTTCCATGGCTGAAAAACCTCAATAATCTTTATCATTTGATATCAAATAAAATAAAATTATCATGATGTATACATTATGGTTATTTAATGATGGTTATTTAATGAGTAATTAGTATGTTGAAATTGTCAAGGTGATATTTAGAATTGTTTATAATTGGATTGTTTCTTTTTCAAAATTAATATTAAGTATATTTATATGTTTGTAGGTTTATTTATTGTCTCTTAGATCAATCATGCTCATATAGCAAAAAAATCATACTCATATAGACATGTTATTTTCATTTTGTAATTTAGATCTTCTTAGTCATTATTTAGTTCACTTAAACCTTTTCCGATTATGGTAACTGAAGTTTTGTTTCTTTTAGGTACTCTATTACAAAGATTTGTATTACATGTATTATTTATTTTCGACTATGAGGAGGTGGATTTCTTTATTGAGAAACATATAGCGTGACAAATTATTGTGCATATATTGAATAATTATTTTTGATTAATGGGATTCATATAAATAACTGTGTGTATATTGAATTCTTTATTCAAATAATTATTTTTGATTTTTACGTGATTATTTATTGTTCATGTATCTACAACCCTATTTGATTAAAGTTAAGATTATAAGATTAATTAATTTGTGATTTATTCCTATACACATAATAATAATCTCACCTAATAACTAATAATATTTTTTCTTTAATTTTGTAATTGTATCACTTTAAAATAATATAGAAAAAAAACTAGCATAAAATTTAGTATACGTGCCTCGCACGTAGTTTTTTACTAGTATAAAGTAAAGTGGATATACAATATAATTTCCTCAATATTATGTGGGTTGATTTGTAGTAAGTGGCGTATAAAACCAGCTGGGCCACTCCGATTAATGTCCCAAGCCCATTTGGTATCTAAAGCCCAATACCAAAAAAAGTCCAATAAATAGTACCAGCCAATGTTTAAAAAATGGAATAATTACATAAGGTATCATTTTTTGTAAAATAATTACATTTTTACGTTCAAAGAATGTTTTTTTTACAATTTTACGGTTTTTCAAAAAATAACATGAAAACAACATAAAATCAACAAGAAAACTATATAAAAGTAACATGAAAATAACAACAAAAAATAACATACATATAACAAAAAATAACATACAGATAACAAAAAATCAATAACAAATTATCAAGATTTCAACATAAAAAGACCGTATTTTTTGTAAATAAAATAAAAAAAAAACGTAAAAATATTTAAAATTCCGTGAAACTGTATTTTTATAATTTTTTTGTTGTTTTTATGTTTTTGTGAAATAATCCCTTATAAAAAAGTAAATACACGTTGAGGTTTTTTTTTTTTTTTTTTGTGAGGCTAGGTGTAAGACTTAAAAATTAATTGAAATAAAATTATTAAAAACATATATAAAAAATATAAATTATACTAACCTATGATATCAACTATAGTTCGAAGAGTATCAAGAGAAACTATTGCTGGAATATTTGGAAAATGAAATTTTGAAATACCAATTTGAGATCTTGTTTTCATCTTACGAGTTCTCTCAGTAGCAGGTACTCTGCTTGCTAAAACATTTGTGATTGTTGGAGGTGAAGATGCAGGTGGAGTTGGATTCGAACTTGAGGTATCTTGTGGGCAATTTAATGGTGTAGGAGCAGTGGGGAGTAGGGGTGTTCATAAAATAGTCAATCCAATTCAATTTGCATGATCCAATCCAATTCAATCTGTAAAGTGCGAATATCCACACTTGTGCAAATTGGATTGGATCTTGATTGACATGTAAAAATTTTCGATCCAATCTAATTCACACATATTTATATTAAATTTAAAAATTTATATATACAACTACTATTTTAATGTAAAAAAATTAGTAATTTGAAAATATAATACATATAATACAAATATATTTCAAAGCTTAATAAATTAAATGTATATTCTATTTTTATATATAATTTTTTTGTCGACATACAATTTAAACAAAATTAAATAATTTTTTCTGCGTACAATTTTTTTTCTTCTTTTGAAATTGTTATTTTATTTATTTTAATTTATAGACATAAAACAACAATAGTTTGTTTTATTTTGTTGTTAATTATGTGGAAAAAAATATTTTATAATAATATTAAATAATTTAATATTGAAAGTAATTAATCTAAAATAACCGATCCAATCCGCACTTTTGTGGATTGGATTGTATTGAATTTGAGCTATTGTGCAGATTGAATTGGATCTAAAATATGAAATTCACACTTAGTGTGGATCAGATGCACTGTGAGCAAAATAGTATGGATTGGATTGGATGAACACCCCTAGTGGGAAGCACAAATGATTGTTGTTGGAGTTCAATAGACGATGGTGGTTCAACAGAAAGTTTATCACAACCTTTACTTCTCAAGATTACAGTACCACTAAGACCAGGTCTTTTAGTAGTGGCAGATGCAGTAACATTATTTGGAGCAACAACACTACGAGGAGTTGGTGCAGGGTTTGTATTGTTCAATGTTGCAGCATCTGAATTGTGGCCAATGTTATTTGTAGTATTTGGTAAAGAGTTTGCAGCAGAGGCATGGTTCTCAGCAATAGGTATTGGGGAGCAACATGCACAACACATGGAAGAACTGCATTAGAGGATAATGGTGTAGAAAATATTGTAGAAGGGTGCATCACTGAGGAAACAAAAGTTATCTGGTCACTTGTAAAAGAGGTGTGAGCAGGGGGTAGCATGACTCATTGAACACCACATGCCTTGCAATAAAAAGTCATCCATCTTTATTTTCACATAGATATCCTTTGTGATGATTTGTGTAGCCTAAAAAAGTGCATTGTTGAAACTTGTATTCCATCTTGTGATGATTGTAAGGTCTTAAGTAGGGACAACAAGCACATCTAAATGGCTTTAGAACAGTGTAATCAAGTGTGTTCCCAAACAAGCATTCAAGAGGAGAAATCTGACCTATAACAGGTGTGGGCAACCTGTTTATTGTGAACACATCATACTAAAATGCAAATCACCAATAAGAAAAGTCAAATCCAGATTGAGCAAGAATATTGAGGCATGTTATTTGATATGCTCATGTTTTCTCTCTACACGACCATTCTGTTCATGTGTATGGGGACAAGAATGTGTGAATAGAATTCTTTGATCACTAAGAAATCTAGCAAAGGTCATGTACTCTCCACACCAGTCAACTTGTACACTTTTTATAGGTATATTAATTGCTTCTCAACCATAATCTTGAACCTAATGAAAGTACCAAAGGCCTAGTTTTTTTTTTCGAACTAAAGGAAAGATTCAAATGTACCTACTGTAGTCATTTAGGAAATGAACATAATACCTATATCCATCTTTAGCGGTAATATAGGAAGGGCCCCATAGGTCTATATGAATTATTTCTAGAGGTTTGGAGGCTATGCTAAGGGATATAAGGAAGGGTTGTTTGTGGTTTTTTCTTAGTTGACAAGCTTTACAACATTGTAATTGTTTGAGGAACCTGTGTGTAGAACAAAAGGTAGGATTTTGTTTAATAAAGCTAGAGAAGGGTGTCCAAGTTTTAAGTGCCATGCATTAACATCATTGTGGTGAAAAGTATGAAAAACAAAAAGGTCATGATCAAATGAGAAATCATCAATTTTATTCATTTCAGAATTGGTACAAGTGCGAGAATTTATTACATTGTATTTAGAAGAGTTGGAAATACAAGACTCAGACTCAACACTAGTAGAAAGGCACTATGACACTGAGTTGAAGCTTTGGAATAATGATTTGTGATTGTTTCTCCTAGCTGGTACAGTTTGTTCTTAAATTTCCCTTTGAGTAGAACTCTCCCCGTTAGCTTGTCCTTGACAAAACAACAAGTTTTATAAAATTCATGAAAAACATCATTATCATTAATTAATTGAGAAACACTAACTAAATTCCTTGTAATGGCAGGTACTTGAAGAATAGAATGCGATTTTAAGGGAAAACACTAGAAGAAGGCAAAGAAGTGGAACCAATATGAAAAATTACCAACTTCTTACCATCTCAACCCATAAGTGAGTCAAGGCCATGATAAGTTGTTGAGGTTTCATGATTTTGAAGATTATTAGTCACATGGTGAGTAGCACTACTGTTCACAAACCATCCATTATCATCACCAAAATCAGGCACAAATAAGGTAGAGAAAGCTTATGGATCATATTCCCATTCTTGCTCTGTGAGAAATGCTCGAGGTGGTATGGTGCCTAGTTAGGAGTGACCCAAGATTTGTCGAATCGATAGTGACAAGTTGGTGTTGTGTGTCCAAACAGAGGCAAACTTGACACTAAGGCCAATTTGCTTGATTGAAGGGTTTTTGGTAGCCTCGTCATATGCTCTTAGAGCCCTGGGATGGTCGATAGGTATTGGATCTTGGATTACCATAGGTCAGATTAGCTTGCATCTTCATGGCTATTTCATTCACAACATTGTGATTATCCAATCGACTTTCATGAGGAAGAAAAAGAGCTTGAACTTCTTCGAGAGAAAGAAGATCACTTCTTGTCGTGATTCCAGAGACAATTGAGTCATACTTAGGCCCCAATTCATTCAAGAGTTAAAGAATGACATCTTGGTCCTTGACAGGGGAACCATCAACAACCAATGAATTTGCAAGATTCTAAACTTTTTTAGCATAATTAGAAATCGAAAGACTACCTTTTCGAATGGTGGAGAATTGTCCCTTGAGCTAAAGAAGTCTTGCACGAGAATGGTCGTTGAATTTTTATTCCAAGGCTTTCCATACAGTAGAAGGCGACTGAAGAACTCCTTCGAACATAGATGACCGAAGCCATGACATGAGCAACTGATCCTTCCTTTTCCATTGAGCAAACATTAGATTTGGATCTCCATTAACTAGCGTAAGGGGAGGAGGGACACAATGAAACAAAATTTCATCAAGCTCATGACCAATCATAGTGGGAATAATCTGTGATTTTCATGCCAAAAAGTTGACATGATCCAATTTGATCGTAAGAGAAGAGAAAGGGAATTGGAGAAAGGATTCCAAGGAGAAGTCATTAGAGGTTGAGTCGTGACAAGTGTAGTAGCAGCGGAATGATTTGTAGGATCAATCGAGGATTGACGTGAGTCATTAGCAACTGATATCATGCAAGATTTAGAGAGAAAGAGAGTAAGAATAAAGAGTTTCTAAAACTATTCTTTGCTAGAATTAGTTAGCAAGATGTTAACTAAAACTAACTAACACTACTTTTATTTATAGACCAAGGTACTTAAATACAAGGATCAAGAAGAGAATAAAAGCCTAACAAAATTAACTACCTACCTAATCTACTTTTCAAAACAGAAAAGTAGTTACATTAGTCATTAATCTTAGCAGATACCGACTATAGTTCGAAGAATATCAAGAGAAACTATTGTTGGGAAATTCAAAAAATGATATTGATGATGAAGAAAATGATATATAATAAAGACAATAAAATTTAATGAAATGTGCATTTGGTAATTTTTGAAATTTGAATAGTAAAAATATTATCCAAAATCATGTTATATAAAACTGGTTTACTTTTTAATTTTTTAATTGAGAATTAAAATTTTAAAATTTTGAAAATAGAAAAAGTTACTTTTAAAATTTTTTAAATAGGTTTTTTTTTTTTTTTTTTTTTTTTTTTTTTTTTATCAATATTTTGGACTTCGATCACAACCTAGACCTTGGAACGTAGACTCGGACCTTAATCCAGACCCTGACCTAGACCCAATCTCGACCTGAACTCTCGACTTGGACCCCAAACCCCAACCTGGACACTTGCCCAACCTCGAACGCGGACGCAAACTCGCCCCGACCCCGACCCTAGGCCCCAGACTCAACCTTAGGCCTTGGATTTAACCTCGAGTCTCGAGCTCTAGACCCGACTTAAATAAAATCAACAAATAAAAATAAATATAAAATTTACAAAATTTATTTTTGTAATTTAAAAAATTTAAAATAAAATTAGTAATAACACCCTAGAGAATAATAAACTAGTTGAGATTTTAGAGAGTGAAACACCACACATATAAATTAGTTAAAAACAATACTAAATTTATTCTTATTCATTGGGTGATATAACATTGGACTAAATATGTATTTTGACTTTAAAATATTTTCAACCAATATTAGTTTTTTTTTTTAATTTTTTTTATATAAATCATTAAAAAAAAATAGAAAAGAAGAAGAAGAAGAAGACTAGTTTGGAAAAAGAAAAGAAATAAATATGGAGACATTGCCGCCATTAAAGACCTTCTTAGATAATTCAGTTAAGTTTTCGTAGTCATCAAGTTATTCATCGTATGAACCCGCTTCGCCTTCGCTGCTCCAGAATAATGGCCGACGAGATCACTAAATCCGCCACCGCCTCTACTACTTCTACACCGTCTATGTCAAAGTCCAGATCCTTTTGGCCCTCTGTACTTCGATGGATTCCCACCTCCACCGATCACATCATCGCTTCCGAAAAGCGTCTTCTTTCTATAGTCAAGTAATTTCCTTAATTCCTTTCCCAAAACCCTAACAATTTTAATTGAATTGACTGGTTTTCCATTAAACTCTCTGTTTACTTGCGATGGGGCCTTTCTAATTGTTTGGATATGGCGGAATTGATTCAATTGGCAGGACTCCTTATGTTCAAGAACAGGTGAATATTGGTTCAGGTCCGCCGGGTTCGAAAATTAGGTGGTTTCGTTCTTCGAGCAATGAGCCAAGGTTTATTAACACTGTTTCGTTTGATAGTAAAAGTGATTCTCCAACTCTTGTAATGGTGCATGGATATGGTGCTTCTCAAGGCTTTTTCTTCAGAAATTTTGATGCTCTTGCTAGTCGTTTCAAAGTCATTGCTATTGATCAGCTTGGGTAAGTTTTTCTTTCTTTCTTTTTTGTGTATGTGGATGTATCAATGTTCAATGTACAATGATGGTGTTCTGAACTTTGACCTGCTTGAATTTCATTTGATTTGTTTCAGTTGTTCTTACTCCAAAATATATATTCTTAAATTTGCTGGCAGTATATTTCTTTGTCCAAAATAAGAACTTGTTTTTTTTTGGATAATCTAGCAACCTAGGATGAACTTTTTTTGAGGTTTTCAGCATGTTTGGGTGCTTTTTTTTTTTTTTTAATATTAGGATGAACTTTGCATTTAGAAGTTAGAACTATTAGAAAGTGTGATTCCTATTTGAGTTTCTATGTAAGCATTTGGTGATATGTTCAAGTCTGCTTATCTCCAATTTGTAAACTTAGCCAATACAAAGCTAATATGATTGTAGTACGAAGTACTTCTTGGCGAGCTCTAAACTGTAGTTGTAAAACATATTTCAAATTTTCTTGTCTTAACGCTTTGCCTTTTAAGTTCTTGAGAACAATTTGGTAGAATTGATTTTGCGAAATGCCTTGTAATTTCAATGTTTTTCTTTTATATTTATTTAATGCTGCTTTTGCGTCTTTCTTTGTTGGATTTGATGTCTTGCAGTTGGGGTGGATCAAGCAGACCTGACTTTACATGCAAAAGTACTGAAGGTAGTTTCATCTACAATATATGTAGGCTTTAATACTGCATGCTAGATGTTGTAACATAATCAGAAAACAATATATTATATTCATGCTGTAAACTTGCAATTAAATGTCAGAAACCGAGGCATGGTTCATTGATTCCCTTGAAGAATGGAGAAAAGCCAAGAACCTTAGCAACTTTATTTTACTTGGACATTCATTTGGAGGATATGTTGCTGCTAAGTATGCTCTCAAGGTAAATTCTTTCTTCTATCAACTTTGAAGTCTGCGTATGCTGATGTCATTTATCACATCACTGATGTCTTGTTCATCTTCGTAAAGCATCCAGAGCACGTTAAGCACTTGATTTTGGTAGGATCTGCTGGCTTTTCCTCTGAGGCAGATGGCATGTCTGAGCGGCTTACTCGTTTCAGAGCAACATGGAAAGGAGCTCTCTTAAACCATTTGTGGGAATCTAATTTTACCCCTCAAAAGATTATCAGGTGTCTATTTCTTTTCCTTTGTAGTTTTAACTGCATTATTTGCATGAACCTAATGATAGGTCAATTGATCAAGTCTTCAATTTCTGATGGGACAGTTTCCTCCCTCCTAAAGATTGTAGGGTTCAGTGTGAGGATAGTTTTATTTTCAGTTTTGAATACATTATTTGCATTTTCAGGAATTAAAATTGAATAAACTCTATGTTTCCATTATTTCAATCTATCTTTGATGTCTTCCTTTTATTTTGTTGTTGGACGGTACATACATGGATGTGACACCAAATGCGACTGTGCTGCGGGAATAGAATTGTACCAGCGTGTTAATCTTGTGTTGTTGGTATTTTGTAGAGGCTTAGGTCCGTGGGGTCCAAATCTTGTGCAGAAATACACAACTGCTAGATTCAGTTCGTACTCTACAGGGAATGTGCTGACTGAAGAGGAGTCTAAACTGCTAACTGGTAAATTATATTCACTTTATGGTTTAATACTTATCATGTAATTAACTGTCTCTAACAATTTATTTTCCAATTGAAGATTATGTATACCATACTTTAGCAGCCAAAGCTAGTGGGGAGCTGTGCTTGAAATATATTTTTTCTTTTGGAGCATTTGCAAGGATGCCCCTACTTCACAGGTTTGATGATCCTGTTTCTCTCAAAAATTTCTTTGTTGCTTGTTTTCGTCAATTTCAACCTGAGAAAGTAATAACAGAGATAAGTGAAGTAAAATTGGTATCCTTTTGTGCTTGTAATTATGTCGTTTGAAATGTCCTTTGGGCTCTAGAATGTTTTTTTTCTTGCAGAAATGCTTATAATTCAACCAAATGTTGAATCAAATAAATTTATGCTGTGTTTCTATTCTACAACTTGTGTGGGGCAATAGAGTTTTAAAAATGATAATCTTTCTCTACAAACAGTGCCTCAGAGTGGAAGGTGCCAACTACATTCATATACGGATATGAAGACTGGATGAACTATCAAGGAGCCCAAGAAGCTCGCAAGAATATGAAGGTCCCCTGTGAGATCATCAGGGTTCCTCAGGTCCTCTCTCCCTCTTTCATTCTTTCTATATATATGTATATATTATTGTTATAGGACATGCCCAACACCACCTTATGTACGGTGTAATTTGGTATTGGCCCCACATACCAATGACGGTTGGTCGTGTAAGGTGATGTTGGACATTATTGGTGCCCCTTTAGCAATATTGTGTGCAACCTACGGTTGTTGAATTGAATGATTTTGTAAATTCAATTGCAGGCGGGGCACTTTGTGTTCATAGACAACCCTAACGACTTCCATTCAGCTGTTTTTTACGCTTGCCGAAGATTTCTCTCTCCCAACTCCGATAAAGAATCTCTTCCGGAGGGTTTGATACCTGCCTGACCAGAGTCTGGTATAATTTTTTTACTACCATTTTTTCTTCATTTCATTTCTATGTATGACAATTACTTAAGTTAATCACACAAATAGTGACTCGTGAATATAAATATCATTCATATCGACTTGTATATTTTTTTCAACTTTATCTTGATGATGTTGTAAACCCGAATAAATTGATACTCTGTTTATAAGCACATTGTTAATAGCACAAGTTTTAAGATTATATAGTTTATTATTGTTTCCATTAAAGTAGCTGAACCCTTATTATTACTACTTTTAACGTTCAATAGATTTAAGTTCGTAGGAGTTAATTGAGTGTTTCGGCTTCAACAATGGCGTCGAAACATAAGCACATTGTCTTAGATGATGACTGTCTGTGGTGCCTTGAGCATGTATTAAATAGCTTGGTTTTGCTTGAGCATGTGGTGGCTTGAGCATGTGTTAAATAGCTTTCTAGTTTGGTCATGGACATTTTCTTTGTTTTCTAAAATGTAATAAGATTTTTTTAGCATATGTTTTGTTGTCTAAAATTTGTAGGGCTTCACTTTCCTTGCTAGCCATGGATTTAGGATGCTTTTGACTAAATGATAAACTTATTTAGATGGAAGATTTTTTTTAATGCATATTTAGCTAAAAGGTATTTGCGGCATAAATACTTCATGTTTCTTTGTTTCATATATTTATATACTACTTGTTTTGTTTTTTATCGATTCATTACCCAATGTTACATTTCTGGTACATTTGTCAATGTCTGCATCGTTAACTTAAATGTTGAATTGGCAAATAGATGATATTTGTGAGTATAATATTGGTTTACATTATTATTTTTTATTTTTTAAATCATTATGTTGAAGCGGTTTTTTGTCACTGAAACTAAGAAGATCGTAATTGAGCTAGATGAACACAAGCAATAGTTGATCAAAGCAAACAGGTTTGTGAAAGAAAATTTGACAAAGATGAACACGAGGATTTTATAGTGGTTTACCCCCTTTCGGTGGTAATAGACTAGTTCACTTGGAGTGTTATTGATCTTGATGCTTGAGGAGAGTCTTCGAGAGTTATGTTCTTCAAGAATTCAATCTTCAAGTGAGTTTTGAAAATGAAAGAGTGGGGGATCAAGAGAATGATTTTGTGAGAATCAAAATTGGGGTCCCCTCTACAAGTGACTTCACTCCCCTTATAAGTTTTTATATAGGATTTAAATTTTTTTATCTACAGGAGCACCTTCCCGTAACTATGGTTGGGTTAGGTTTAAAATACAAAAATCACATTTCAAAATAAATATCTAAAAATTAATAAAAGATTAAAATATCTTATAACTTCACGTGTTGACATATTTCCATCACGAGGAACACATGCTAAGGCCATGTTGTTAGTAGGTTGCAAGAAGAATCGAGATACTCCTCATTTTGGGCTGAGATAACAAGCACGCTGAGGCTCATCTTGGGCTGAGGTGATGAGAGTGTGAGGCCCTATTTAGGTCGAGATGATGATGAGGCTAAGATGACCATTTTGGTTCGAGGGTTTGGGGTCTGAGTTCGGGGTTGGGATTCGGGTTCGGGTCTCGGTCTAGTCCCGGTCTAAGGTCGAGGGTCAGGTTCGGGTTTGGGTCCGAGTTCGGGACAAGGTCCAGGCTCGGGTCCAGGTACGAGTCGGGGCCTAGGTTTGATTGGAGTCTAAAATATTGATTATTGAAAGTGACTTTTCTTTATTTTCGAAATTTTTAAAATTTTAATTCTCAATTAAAAAATTAAAAAGTAAAAAACAGTATTAAAGAACATATTTTTTAAAATATTTTTACTTTTTTAATTAAAAATGAGAAAACTGATTAAAAAAATATTACCAAACGATGAATGATAAATTCTTATGGAGATTATTTACCCCAATAGAGATTCTCCAACCCGTCCTGACCCGAAAGAAAATATGTGAGAATGAGAGTGGAGACAAGAATTTAAAGGTACGATAATATAAATGATTTATTTAGTTACGTTTTTATTTTAAAAATAATTTTTACTTATTTTTAAAAAACAATTAATCAATAAAAATACCTTCAAATAAAATTTTTAACTGTCAAATCGTTAGTTTTTTGGGCAGAAGTGACAAAAGTCTACAATTCTAAGGGGTAGAAGTTTACAAGTACTATAATTCGAGAGTAAAAGTTTTTTTTTTTTTTTTTTTAGTTATAATTTTGTATTTCTTTTTTCCTCATTAAAAATTTATTTAGTATCCTGTCTCAAATAATATTTTTTGCACTTTAGCCCTCTCACATACTTTATATCCAAAGTTGTAAACGGGTGATTGTTGTGCTAACCCAATACATATTTTTTGGGATTTTAAAAATACGAGTCGTGCCGTGTCAAACTATAAATAAAAAATATGGGTCATGTCATGCCATAAAATAATTATGGTCGTGTCGTGTCATGCAACAATTTTATAGAGTAGGCTCGACACAGCCTGCAATAGGAGTGTTTGCAGTGCGAGTAGTGCGGTTTTTGACCATTTTTTCAAACTAACCCGTACATGCCGGTTTTTCAATTTTTCAAACCGCACTGGCACCGCGAAACTAAAAAACTATAGAAATGCACTTCAAAAAATGGTGTGGTGCTGTGCGATTTATGCAATTTCTGCGGTTTGAACTATCACTAAATAATTAAACTATCACAAATACAATAAAGTTTGAGTAACACTTGTCAAAAATACCATAAAACTTAAAAATAAATATGAAAAAAAAAGTTTCAAGTTTCAACAATACAATAATTAGTGGGCTTAGGCTGGACTTTCACATATTGGACCTAAATAAATATAAACATTGATATTTTTATAATATGCTGTGCAGTGCAGTTTGAACCGCATATTAACAATTCAAAACTGCAAACCGCATTGTACCGCCCAGTTTAGGAAAAATTCAAACCGCGACCGCACTGCAAAGAATTTCAAACCATATTTTTTTTGCGGTGCAAGCGTTTGAGCAGTTTGAGCGATTTGATGAACACCCCTAGCCCGCAAGCCCGATAGTTCGTGTCATGCTTTATTCAGAGCGACTTGTTTTTCTTAAATAGACCAATCTATTTTCTTATACATGCTCAAATTCGTGCTTCATATGCGTATATGCGTATTTTATTGTTTCAATTATTGTTACATTTTTTTTCAAAATAATTATACACAATCATATAAAAAATAATTATAATTATTAGAATTTAAATATTACTATCTTTTTAATTGATAAATAAATATTTATTATTGTTATTATTATTAATGTGTCGTTCATTCGAGCTAATCTATCCGTGCGTGCCGTGTGTTCGAATTTATCATATCGTATCTAAACCCATATTTTCCGTGTCATGTCATACAAATTCATATTTTTTCATGCCAAGTCATCCTCGTCCCTCTCAGACTCATACCGATTTTGTGTCATCTCAAAAAACCCAAAACACTATTTCTACCTAAGAATGGAGAAGCACACATTTTCACCCACACTTATATCACATCAATCATATATTTTCTTATTTCTTTTTCGGCTTGGTGGTCACCATGAAGTTACCTACGATATTTCCTCACATATGCTTTCAACAATAATATCTAACATGATTTTTTATCGAATCAATTCTCAAATATTTGGCTGGTAGCTTCTCTTTTTTTAACATGATTTTCTTTTTTCTCACACAACTTAACAGCTTAGCATAACCTCAATTAAGGTGGGCTAATCAATGAATAGACTTTAATTTGATTATTAATTGGGAAAAAAATAGGTTAATTAATTTCAAAGAAACTACCTAGGAGTTTCCATATCTTATTCATATATTCATATGAATGAATTTAAATGGTGGCTTTCATTATTTTCTTACTTACGTACATATATTGATATTGTATATATGGCCCACAAAAATATTTAAAATAATTTTGTTCAGTTTTAGTGATTCGTGTCTTCATGTGTCAACTCTTATCAACCACACATGGTTTTGGGTTGCATATCATGTAAATGTGAACTGTACCCAGTCTGTGTGTTTTTTAAAATATAGTTTAGCATGTATGTGGGTCAATTTGGTCGGTTTACATTATATTTTATTTAACTTAATATAAAGACCGGTTTATAAAATTTTAAGTGTAGCTTGCTTAATTAAGAAAAGAAAATTTTCAACTTGTCTAATGAATTTGTCGATTTGGTCGGGTTAACTTACCCAAATCGAACACTAATGTTTTTTTTTTTTTTAATTTTCACATTCAATTGTTATATTTTAGTTAATTGTGATAAATAAACAAATATATATAAACCCATAAAAAATATAATAGTTTGAACTTTTTATAAATATGTAAATAAATTATATAATATATAGATATATATAATAAAAATATATATATATATATATCCTCTCAATCGGATTAGTTGGGTTAGTTTAGATTGATTGGGCGGGTTGGCATTATTTTTAGGGGCTTTTTTATTTTTACACTTCAAAATAATTTTTTTTTTTTTGTATTTTTATGGAATTCTACATAAAAATTCTTATTGTAACTAGCGCTGCAACTTAAATTGCAACAAAAAATCGTATAGAAACCCCTATTGCAACTAGCGCTGCAACCACTTTAGAAACTCAAACCGTAAATTTGATAAAAAAGTTAAGAAAAAACAGTATATGGGGTAATTCCTCTTATTTTTAACCCGCCCAATATAAAGATTGGGTGGGTTATATTTTCGTCAGATTTTTCAGTTTATATTTTTTGTCTGATTACCTTGGTTTAGTTTAGGCAGGTTGTTCAGGTTGAACGATTTACAAAAGTTTATGTACGTACAACTCAATAATTTCATGTCATGCTCGAACTTTATTTGGGCTAATCTATTTTGCTAAACTGAGCCTATTTTCTTATAGGCTCGAATTCGTAATCTACTTTTCTATATTTTCTTTTACAATTAATTAATCAATTACTAAACTATATATGTTTTTTTTATAATTTCAATTATTTTATTTAATTTTTTCACAATACTCTACACACAATCATATAAATATAATTATTAGAATTTAATAATTTAGTAATGAATGTTCAAATTTTAGCTGGCAACTTAAAACTAAATTAATATATAGTTCTAGTTTTATATTTTTTTTTAGTTTAATAAATATAAAATAGAATATTTGTAGTAAATAAGTACTCAAAGTTTTGAGTTTGTAACCACATGGTATCAGTACCAAATTTTAGTAAAATTGTAATTTTTGTCAAGTTTCGTCATGATAGACTTCTTAAATAGGATACATGTAAGACTTAAATTTTAAATTATTGGATCTGGACGAGAAAAGTCACTTCCACAATTACAAATTTAAGACACTATTAATGGAGTCTATATTAACAAAACTAGACAAATTATTTCTTAATTCTACCTTCCTGATTAAATAATTTCTAGAATACTTGCTCTGCAGTTGCAACATTAGTTGATTTTGACATGAAGTTATGATTTTTTATTTGCTTTTTTCGTTCTCATTATTTTGTCCAAAATTTCTTTTCTTTTGAATATTGTCGCTGGTTGATTTCTCATTTTCTTTTTCAAAGTTCTGTGATACTGCTACAGGTTGTATTCGATCAATTGCCTGTTGAGGATCTGATCCACTCGTTTGCCTAGGCTCATAATGAATTTGAGTTCTATTCATTTTAGTTTGAATATCAACCATATCAACCATGAATTTTTACATAGTGCGATGAGTATTCTCTTGATGCTGCCTATTTTTGTCTTGATCATGTTGACGTTTTTCTTCAACAACACATTGTTCCTACTGAAATCTTTCTTCAGCAAGACGTTGCATCTCTTCCTTGTGTTTGTCTCTTGTAGTCATTCTCTGATTCACTTCTCTCATCTTTAATGCCAATCTAGTAGTTGGATCTGTAATTGGATTCGATGTATCTTCTTCACTCAGAGTTGTTGCTTTCTCTGATACCTTCTTTGATCCTATCTTACTTCGTCTCCTTAGCTTTAGCTTTTCGTTCAAGAGGTTCTTACAGACGACGCCATATTGATGCTGAAAGTTAGCTCAACAACAAATTCTAATTAAGAGTTTGAATTCTTTACACTAGGTTTGATCTAGTCGAATTACATACTCAATCAGTTTACACAATTTTCCTCTCAATTCACTCAGTTGTCTGCTCAATGAATTCAAGTACGGATTTGAAGGTGTATTCTGACAGTATTTCAACTACTCTAGTGTGATCAAGAATTCGTCGTCCCCTCTTTTGAATGATTGGGTCTTTTATTTATAGGTGGGGAGGAATGCTTGCTTCCTTCTTCTTTCCTGTTCTAATTTTCCCACATGTGCTAATTCTCATCTACTGCTCATCGCACCTTCTCCTCCTTTCTAAGCTCTGCTCTGCATTTCTTCTTATGTAGAGCTCTGCTCTGCTGCCTTCGAGTTTCCTACTCTATTTTTTTAGTGAAACGATGCTTTTTTTTAAGACCTGCAATATTATAGGATAAGATCTTCCCTCTTATTCTATTTTTTGAAATTACTTATTTACCCTTAAGATTATTTTTATCTCTTATAATTGCCCCTCGGTTCTATGGTATCAAAGCTCTTAACATTTTAGTTTGAGCTTTGATGCCATGGAACTGGTTACTAGAAATATTTTCATTGCATCGCTGACTTCCAGATCCTCCAAGGCCAGGACCAATTCTACTTCTAAAAAGAAGTCTCCTATTGCGGAACCAAATTTCATGACTGAACACAAATCCATTTTTAAGGATATCCGCGCCAAATATCCTGTTCCAGATGGGGTTACTTTTCGTATGTTAACAAAAGAAGAGTTGGATAAGAATTTTAAGGAACTTGTAGTGGCTGAAGGTAAAACTCTGGTCAGTAGGAAACAAATGGAACTTTTAAGGTTTCCTATCCTTCCTCTGTTGGTTAACATCCTTTCTCTTGCTGGGGTTTCCTTGTTACAACTTCTTCCCTATATTTTTCAGACAATTTGAGTCTATTTTCTGTGTGTGCTCTCAAACGTACTTCGTTCCTTACCGTGGAGTTTTTTTATTACTTCAGCAAAGCGTCTTGCTGTACGTATCGTTTCAAGTAGTAGACTCACTAGGAGTGAGGTCGATCCCACAGGGAGTGTAGTTAAGTACGTTAAAATTAAATTTTTACTTCTATTTGATTAAATAAAAGATAGGAAAAAAAACAATGAAGTATAAGAAAAATAGTTGGAAGCAACGATTCGAGAAAATTGATAGTTAATAAACTAGGGTGTCGATTTCAATTGTTTTTATTGAATATGGCCTAATATGATTATTTTCCTAATATTAATTCCTATGCAATAGCAGGTTTACTAAGGTAATTTATAGTCTTCTCAGATATATAAACCTCAATTACATGTAAACTTTCTACTCTCGTGATAAATTTAACATGCAACAGGCATTAAGCATAAAAACCCTATAAGCTATCTAAACCATATAGGTACTCTCGTCCTATATCGAAATTCAGTTCTATTTTACTATAGCATATTTGACACTCACTTCTCAGATCTCGCATCAAAATCATAGACAGATAATTGGTGATCAAGCAATTAAAAGTAATTAAGCACAAATAAAATAGAATACATAGAAATTAGGGGGAAAATAACTCATATTAAAACTATAAACAATGTCAAACAATATCCATCTAACCCTAATAAAGTGTTTAGTTACTCATGTTCATTGAAGCACAATTACACATATTAACTTTAAGAAAAAAGATGAAAATAGAGAAGAGAAGAAGAGAAGAATGCTGAAAACCCTGAGAAGTATGCCTCCAATTTTGCAGTTGATCTCTCCACTCTGTATCTGAACTCTCACTTTTTTTTTCTCTCTGAGATTGCTTGCTGAAATCAACTCCATTCTTCCCTTTATATAGGCATTGAAGGCCTAAAAATATGGAAAAAAAACGCAATATTTAAATTCCCATTCGGATTTAAATTTTTGGGAAACC
The DNA here is from genome assembly GCF_029168945.1 of Cannabis sativa. NCBI lineage: Eukaryota > Viridiplantae > Streptophyta > Magnoliopsida > Rosales > Cannabaceae > Cannabis > Cannabis sativa. The sequence goes on from NC_083607.1 coordinate 58,892,709, forward strand.
TCAAACGAGATATTTTTTTTCTGCTGCGTTGACTGATAGTATTTTGGCCATAACTCTCTCAATATTGCTCAGAATCGGACGATTCAAGATGTTCCGGAAAGATAAAAGAGAGATCTAGAACTTTCATGTTTTGACTGTTTCCAAAATCCAATCAGAAAACCGTCGAATTTAGGCTTGAAGTTTCGGCTTCCACAATTTTCTCTATTTTAAATATCATGATATTTTTTTTATCTTTTTCCCATCTTTTTCTCTGATATTTTTCTAATCTTCTTCTATTTTAAATCTGTAAAAATAAAAGATAACAAGCGTAAAAATGCTCCAAACACGATTAAAACTTAATTAAAAATATACTAAACTTAATCTAAAATTAATACTAAAAATAACCTAACAAATTCCCCCAAACTAAGCTTTTACTCGTCCTCGAGTAAAACACTAAATAAACATTAAACAAGTCAATCTCCAAAACACGAGTAATTTTTAAGTAGGTTCAATAATATGATTATGAAAAAATTCACTTATGCATATAATCCAGAATTTTAGTTCAATTACACCCTTGACAGATTTTATTTTCATTTAGCTCATAAAACCATAGAACGCAATTAACTAACAATTAAACCACTTTATGCATGCCAATTACAATCATCAATCCACTAACCCAAAATTCCATATGCTTGCAATACTTACTACTCTCCACTAATATAGATTAATGCACAGCTAAGAATCAGAAGGTCTTTCTAGGCTTGTAATGTTAGACTTAGGTAAAGGTAGTTGAAATGGTCATTTAGGCTTTCCTATACCATAAGGTTTCCCAATCATGTCACCCAAAATATTTTTCACACAATCCCAATACCTCTTTTTCTAATTACATGAGAGATATTTTTTCAACAAGATTGCAACAACTTTATGTTTATCTTTTTTTTCTAGATTTGACATTGGTCGTCAGATTCTCTTTCTTTTCTCTTTTTTTCTTTTTTCAAGTTGTTGCCAATCATTTTTTTTTTCATATTCTCTCAATTTTCACACTTTTTTTTCACACACATACAACAAACTTCCCATCCGAATTCCCCCAAACTATAGATCTACTTATGGTATAATTAGGGTTAAATTGTGGATATTCATGGGTTTATCTTTTTTTTTTAGGCTCAATATGTGTAGAAACAAAGAATAGGCTAAGGCTCAAAAGGGTAACTAGGATAAAAATTACAAGGATGGCTTGAAAGGCACAATCGATCCAAAAAAAAAAAATATGCCTAAATCACTTTCTCAGTCATGCATAATTTATTATTTCGCCTCAAATAGCAAGCAAGCAAGTTCTAGAATTTTCCAAACAACTTTTCACATATCAAATTAGCATACATAAATCAATTCAATTACTAGAAAATTACTTAATATGATTTTATGTTCTTTCAAGTATAAAATTGAAATTAGTCAAGAATGTAATATCACCAAGCACACGGATTTTTCAAAAAATAAATGAATTTTTCAAATCATGCTATCTACCTACTTTCAAATTGACTCACATTAATCAAATTGACTCACAATAATAAAAACTAAAAATTAAAAATTAAAAGAAATAAAACTTAAAAACAAAAAAAACTAAAATTAAAAATTTAAGTCACCCCCCAAACTAAAGTGACACATTGTCCCCAATGTGACATTAAAGAAAAAGGAAAGGAAACTTACCTGAGTGCCACATCAATAAGAGGTTGACGCCCGTAATAAGCGTCATGCAAGACAACTTGAAAATTGTTATTGTACTTGCCTTCAAGCTTGGCAAGCGATGAGTTTGAACCAAAGTCAGCACCAACAACATAAGACTTTGGATGATGTGCTTGGGGAGAAGCCTTTCGTAGCTTGTAGAGGATATAATATGGTGTTGATGAAGTATATGGATTCATTGGTGGTTTATTAGTCAATATCATTGATGAAGTCGAATCAATGATGTCATGTGCTTCCTCATCCTCCAATGTCACAGTAGCTACACTTTCATCTAACAACCCTTCTTCTTGTTGCTCACTCTCCACGTGGCTATTCATACCCTCACTTGTGATTTCATATTCAATGAGTTCCTCTTCACAAGGATCTTGATTTTCAATTGTAGGCTCATTATCTTCCTTGTATTCAACTAATGACCCTTCTTCATTGTAGCAATAACTCTCATAAGTTTCAGTATTGGAGTTATTACATTCTGAATCATGAGCCACTAAATTATCACACAAGGACCTCACCATGTCTGTTAAGCGATTAATCTCTCCTGGAAGTGATTGTAAAAGTGCTAGTAGTTGCTCCTCTTTTTTAGATTGTTGAGATGAATTTGGGCAACAAGGTGGGTATTGGTGACTCCAACCCTGAAGTGATGGATCCCAATGCCAGTCGTAATCAAAATCTGCCATATTATTCAATAGATTTATTACATCATAGCCTCTCATTAATAGAGGTGCTCCAGTGACCTCTGCTCCATAATCAACCCAGCTTCTTGTTTCATCGTTAAGTCCATTATAAAAGAGCCACGTAAAACACCCACTTGAGAACGTGGGATAACATCTCTCTCCATACTCTTTAAATCTCCTCCAAGCAGAATAGAATGGTTCATTGTGTTGTTGGGCAAAATCCTCAAGATATAGCATCTGGATTTGTCTTGCAAGTCAAACTCATAAGTAAAACATTAGTAAAATTAAAAAAAAAAAAAAACTAAATTAGTACTAAAAAGATAAAAATTTGAAACAACAAAATTAATACTAAAACTAAAAAGAAAAACCAAATTAGAACAAAATTTAATTTTTAATAATATTAACTATCACTCCCCGGCAACGGCGCCAAAAACTTGTTGCGAAAATTATTAATTACTACGCAAGTGCACGCAATCAAGTAGTATACTCACGCAAGTGAGGTCGAACCACAGGAAATTGGATTAATTACTACTAAACTATACTTATAATTCTATTTGGCAAATCAAAAGTATTTATGATTAAAAAAAGGAAGAAAGAAATTCAAGAAACTTAAAGAAACAAGTGAATATTAATCAAGATGAGAGAATAGGGAGACGAATCCTGTTGTTAAGTTACCAATGTTAATGTCTAATTGCTATCCTTCTCTTGAAGTGAATGACAGATTATAAATTAACCTAGCTCTTTTCAGATCTTCTAGGTTCTAAATCTCATGCTCTCTAATTAATCTCTTAATTAAATTAACATGAAATCAGCATTAAACAATAATCTAAATGTCACAAAGGCTATGTAAATACTTTCGTTTCACATCAAAACCTAGACTATCCAATTTTAGCATTCTCAATTCTCACTTTTCAGATTTCGAATTGAGATCATAAAACATGTAAAAGGTGATCAATCTTGCACATGGAAATTAAACACAAATATGAATAGTGTTCACAATCAAGATGGAGGAATAGCAATTATTCATTAACTAGGAAAAACTTAAACAACATTCATCATGTAAAGACCGCATATGATTAATTCCTTAAATTATTAAATAATTAGGGTTCATGTATGAGATTATATTATTATTAATAAATAATACGATTATGGGAATCTATTTGAGTTCATATATATTTATTATGTTATTTATGTAATTTCTTAATTTCTGTGATTGTGTTCGGAAGCTGTGGAAGCGACGTTGGGCCTATAGAGAGTAGCATTTTATATGGTTTAGAATATTTTTCGGGATATCATTGTTAAGTTTTAGCGGTGTTGGAATTTTCGGGGTTTGGAAAATGACTAATTTACCCTTGGGATGTTTTAGTTATTTCTTTTATTGGAGAGGGGCAAGAAGGTCTTTTACAAGACTTCTTTTGTCTTATTCTAGTTATTATTTGGCTGTGAATAGGTTAGTGAAGGAATTAAAATAAGAAAAAAGAAAAGAAAGAAAGCTTTGCTTAAGCTTGAAGAAAGGAAGGAAAGATAGAAAATCTCTCTCTCTCTCTCTCTTTCGATTCTCTTGGGCAGCAGCTGGGAATTTGATTTGTGTAATTGAATCAGAGGATATTGGTTGTGATTGAAAGCTTTGTTTAAGGTAATTCTTCATATCTTCTTTCTTTTGAAGTTTTGGTAGTTAGGTTAGGTTTTAGTAGGAATTTGGGGAAATTGTTGGCTGTTAGCTTTAAGAATTGTGTAAGTTAGTTTCTGGAGTTGCATAGAGATTATTTTCATCTTTGTAAGCTAAGTTAAGTAGGTATTTTAATGGTTGTTTTGAATTTGAGTTTGTGAGCTCAAGTTGGAGCTCTAATGGTGAATTGAAGTTTTGTTTGATTTGTTGAGTTCTATTGCTTGGGTTTGGTTTATTATGATGCATTCAGGTGTTCTGGAAGTTTTTAGAAAATTTGGGATTAAATTGAGTTGTGGGGGTCGGACTTTGGGTTCCCGATTCGAACGGAATTCGGTTCTGGGAGCTCGCGTCAACCGGTCCGACCGGTTGGTCCCAGGAACCGGACTTCCGGTTGGGAACCGGCCTGCCGGTTGGGGCTTTTTCCCGAGCCCTAGTTTTTCCCGTTTTTAAGTAAATTAGAGTGTTGGCATCCTTTTTATCGATAGGGTTAAGTTTAGTTTCTATTTTAAATCCCCGATAAGTGTTTTAGCGAGTCTCTCATCGGATTTTAAACATTATGGTTTAGGGCCCTGTAAAACGTCGAGCTGCACTTCCACTCAGCCGACCAAGACACTTGAGCAAGGAACGAGGTAAGATAGCGTAAGAATATATATATATATATATATATGAATGTATATGCTTGTTTTGGAATATTAATGTGATTACGGTGTTACCAACACGAGTACCCAGGGTACGTCGTGTTTGTGGTACAACACTTAGTAATTTCTGGGAGTACAGTTAGGGCTCTACCAACACAAGTACAGAGTTGGTACTTTAGTGCATTTGGTATAGTAGTCGTACTACCCTTAAGAACGTTCTTAATCATTTGGTGAGCTTCGTTGTTAAGCTCAGGGCAGCTTGATCATAAAGCTGGCAGCGTGCTACTTTTATATATTTCTTGCATATCTTACTGAGTCTGTTGACTCATCAGTTTGCTACCTTGTGTAGGTAAAGGAAAAGCAAAGCTGGAGGAACAGTGAGGTGGAACTCGGCATGATTGTACATATCGCGGCAGTGCAACCTGGAGGGTTTCGGTTTATTAGTATTTTGGAGTCTGTATTTTGAGGATGCTTGTCCGCTAAATTTAAAAAAAAATATGTATATGTATATATTAGTAAAACACTTTTAACAAGTATTTTGATACTCGGGATCCCGATCCATATAATTATTAATATATTAATTATAAAAATTAGACTTCGGATTTTACTATTATAAAATACGGGCGTTACAGTTTGGTATCAGAGCCACTGGGTTGTCCACTGAAGATCGTCAAGATATGTACAATCAAGGCCAGTGTCGAGTTCAACTCACGGTTCCGTAAGCTTTATTTCTTTTGCAAACTATTTTAAGATATGTTGTGTTGTATATATGATTAAATATGATGTTTTAAATTTTAATTGCGATCTTGAAAGTATTTTGACCACTGTCTGACCTACGTGCCTTGTGGGTTCGCAGGCTAAGTCCTAAATAATGGACGACCAGCGAAACGTTAGAAGGCAGGGTGAATTGGTTGAGACCGGAGGTGGTCGGGGTGGTAGAAATCCCCAAAACCCCCGTGGGCGCGGTAGAGGCCGCGGTCGAGTCCCGAGAGGTGGACAGGAGAATCCACCTCAGGCCCCTGTTGATTGGGAACAAAGGTTTGCTGAGATGCAAACTAGAATTGAGCAACAAGAAGAAGAGATCCGACGACTCAGGCAACGGGATGCCCCTGTTGAGCCTCCCCTGCAACCGCCTGTTGCGGTTCCTGCAGCCCCTGCAGTGCCAGCTGAGCAACATGTTGCTGGTAACCGCATGGAGCCTTTATATGAGAGGTTCAGAAAACAAGCGCCTCCAGTATTTCTGGGAGGCCCTGATGTTTTAAAGGCGGAGCAGTGGTTGACTGTTATTGAGAAAATATTGAATTTTATGGGAGTAGCTGGAAATGATAGGGTGGCATGTGCCACGTTCCAATTTCAGGAGGATGTCCTGATTTGGTGGGAAATGGTATCCCTCACCAGAGATGTGACCAGAATGACCTGGGAAGAGTTCCGGGAATTGTTCAATGCCAAGTATTACAACGAGGCGGTCCGCAGTGCAAAGCGGAAGGAATTTGTTGAGTTGGTACAAGGCGAGGGTATGTCAGTGACCGAATATACCACCAAGTTTGATCGCTTGGCCAAGTTGGCCTCCGGAATTGTACCAACAGATTTCAGCAAGAAAGAAAAGTATTTGGCTGGACTGAATGCCAAAATCAGACATGACCTGGTTATTACAACAAATGATACCACAACCTATGCAGAAATGGTTGATAAGGCTCTTCGAGCTGAAGGAGCAGTTAAATTCTTACAAGAAACCCGAGAGTCTTCTGGTGTTGGTGGGATTACTACTCTCCCTATGTCGGGTCTTGAAAAAGAGAGTGGGGGTTCTACCCTTGAACAGAGGAAAAGAACTTTTCCATCTTCGGGAAGTTCAGGGCAAGGAAAAAGGTTTCGAGGAAACCAGAATAGAGGAGGACGTCAGACTTATTCTTATCCTGAGTGCCCGCGTTGCAAGAAGCATCATCCCGGGGTTTGTAACCGGAGAGCCTGTTTTCAGTGTGGCTCAGTGGGACATCTCAGGAAAGACTGTCCTCAGTTGAAGAAAGAGGAACCGAAGCCCGAGGTCAAACCCGTACCTGTACCTGCTCGTGTCTTTGCTATAACTCGTGCATGCCGCGCCGATCCTTCGCAGTTACAGGTCAGCTTCTAATCAATGGTTTTGCTTATACTGTTTTATTTGATTCGGGTGCTACTCGGTCTTATGTGTCATCAAGACTTCTTGATCAGTTTGATAGGCCTAGTGATATTCTCGAGACGGGGTTTGGAACCCTGTTGCCTAATGGAGAATTAATTATTTCAAGAAAGTGGATTAGGTCAGTAATAATTAGAATTGAAGATAGAGAATTGAATGCTGATCTCGTGGAGTTGCCATTGGCCGAATTTGACATTATACTTGGTATGGACTTTTTGTCCAAATACTCTGCTAGTATTGATTGTAAACGGAAAATGGTAACTTTTGAACCGGAAAATGAGGAACCTTTTGTTTTTGTTGGTTCGGTCCAAGGTTCTCGTGTCCCAAGAATCTCAGCGTTGAAAGCTAGGGATTTATTACGAGACAGATGTGTTGGATTTCTGGCAGTGGTAGTAGATTCCAGTAAATCTGGGTTACTTGGACCTGAAGAAGTTAAAGTGGTTAAGGAATTCCTGGATGTGTTTCCAGAGGAATTGCCCGGATTACCACCTCAGCGGGAAATAGATTTTATTATTGATCTAATTCCTGGAGCAGAACCTGTTTCAAAGGCACCCTACCGAATGGCACCTGCTGAATTAAAAGAACTGAAGATACAACTCCAAGAGATGTTGGATCTAGGGTTCACTCGGCCTAGTGTGTCACCTTGGGGAGCCCCTGTGCTTTTTGTGAAAAAGAAAGATGGAACTCTTCGGATGTGTATTGATTATCGGGAGCTGAATAAGTTAACCATTAAGAATAAATATCCTCTGCCCAGAATTGATGATTTATTTGACCAACTCCAGGGGAAGACAGTATTCTCTAAAATTGACTTGAGGTCTGGATATCACCAATTGAGAATTCGAGAAGAGGATATCCCGAAGACAGCTTTCCGAACCAGATACGGTCACTATGAATTCCTGGTTATGTCTTTTGGATTAACAAATGCACCGGCAGCTTTTATGGATCTCATGAATAGGGTATTCAAGGATTTCCTCGATAATTTTGTAATAGTATTTATCGATGATATTCTTGTGTACTCTCGGTCAGAAGCAGAGCATGAACAACATCTTCGAATGGTTCTGCAGTGGCTTAGAGATCATAAACTCTATGCAAAGTTCAAAAAGTGTGAGTTCTGGCTGTCACAAGTGTCTTTTCTAGGGCATATTGTTGGAAAAGATGGAATTATGGTTGATCCAGGGAAGATTGAAGCGGTGAAGAATTGGCCTAGACCTAAAACAGTCACTGAAATTCGAAGTTTCCTTGGTTTAGCGGGTTATTATCGGCGTTTTGTGGAAATATTTTCTAAAATTGCAATGCCGTTATCCGAGCTAACTAGGAAAAACCAACGATTTATATGGTCAGATAAGTGTGAAAAGAGTTTTCAAGAGCTGAAGCAACGATTGATTACAGCTCCTGTCCTTGCCTTGCCATCTGATCAAGAAAAGTTCGTGGTGTATTGTGACGCTTCAAGGCAGGGTTTAGGCTGTGTGTTAATGCAAGCAGATAAAGTCATAGCTTATGCTTCTCGACAATTGAAAGATTATGAGCAGCGCTACCCAACTCACGACCTAGAACTTGCAGCAGTGGTGTTCGCCTTGAAAATTTGGCGACATTACTTGTATGGTGAAAGGTGTGAGATCTATACTGACCACAAGAGTCTCAAGTATTTCTTCACTCAGAAAGATTTGAATATGAGACAGAGAAGGTGGTTAGAATTGGTGAAAGACTATGACTGTGAAATCTTGTATCATCCTGGAAAGGCAAATGTTGTGGCAGATGCCTTAAGTAGAAAAGGACCTGATCAGATAGCTAACATGGTTATGATTTCTTCTCAGCTAGCTTCGGAAATGACAAGAGCAAACATTGAGTTGGTGACTGAGAAATTATTTAATCTGACACTTCAGTCAGATTTGTTGGAAAGAATCAGAATGGCTCAGTTAGAAGATTCAGAATTGACTAAGATTCGAGAAGATGTCTTAGCAGGCAAAGCTAAGGACTTCTCCATTTCTGACAATGGAATGCTGTTGTTTAAAGCACGGGTGTGTGTCCCTGATTTCAGTGAGCTTAAGGAAATTTTAGAAGAAGCTCATACTACCCCTTACTCATTACATCCAGGAACCACCAAAATGTATCAAGATTTGAAGCCCTATTTCTGGTGGTATGGAATGAAGAGGGATGTAGTGGACTATGTCACTAAATGCTTAACCTGTCAGCAAATCAAAGCTGAGCATCAACGACCGGCGGGGTTACTTCAGCCATTAACACTTCCAGAATGGAAGTGGGAAGACATTGCCATGGACTTTGTGGTTGGCTTGCCTAGAACCACAGGAATGTACGACTCAGTTTGGGTTGTAGTGGATCGTTTTACAAAGTCAGCACATTTCTTACCTGTTAAGGTAACCTATTCAGTGGATCAGTATGCTGATTTGTACGTGAAAGAAATTGTCCGTCTTCATGGAGTACCGAAGTCAATTGTTTCAGATAGGGATCCTAAATTTACCTCAAAGTTTTGGATGAGTTTGCAAAAGGCTATGGGAACTAATTTGAAATTCAGTACAGCCTTTCATCCTCAAACAGATGGGCAATCTGAACGAACCATCCAGATACTTGAAGACTTGTTACGAGCTTGTGTCATGGATTTTGGAGGGTCATGGAGTAAGTATTTGCCTCTGATTGAATTCTCCTATAATAATAGCTATCAAAGTACCATAGGAATGGCTCCCTATGAGCTGCTCTATGGAAGAAAGTGTCGTTCCCCAATTCATTGGGACGAAACAGGAGAACGGAAATACTTGGGCCCTGAATTAGTTCAGAAGACGAATGAAGCAGTAGACAAGATCAAAGCTCGAATGCTTGATTCTCAAAGCAGGCAGAAAAGTTATGCAGATCCTAAGCGACGGGATGTTACATTCCAACCTGGTGATCATGTTTTTCTACGAGTATCCCCGATGAAGGGAATCAGACGCTTTGGAAAGAAAGGTAAATTGAGCCCTAGGTTTATTGGACCTTTTGAAATTCTGGAGAAGGTTGGACAAGTTGCTTATCGGTTAGCCCTACCTCCTTCCTTGTCAGCAGTGCATAACGTATTTCATGTTTCCATGCTGAGAAAGTATGTGTCTGATCCAATGCATGTTCTGAGTTACGAAGCATTGGAATTGCAACCTGATTTATCATATGACGAACAACCAGTGCAAATTCTGGATAAAAAGGAAAAGGTTCTCCGAACCAAAATCATATCATTAGTCAAGGTACTCTGGAGAAATAGTAAAGTGGAAGAAGCCACTTGGGAACTTGAATCTGATATGAGGACTCAGCATCCTGAATTGTTCAGGTAGATTTCGGGGGCGAAATCCTTTTAACGGGGGGATAATTGTAAAGACCGCATATGATTAATACCTTAAATTATTAAATAATTAGGGTTCATGTATGAGATTATATTATTATTAATAAATAATACGATTATGGGAATCTATTTGAGTTCATATATATTTATTATGTTATTTATGTAATTTCTTAATTTCTGTGATTGTGTTCGGAAGCTGTGGAAGCGACGTTGGGCCTATAGAGAGTCGCATTTTATATGGTTTAGAATATTTTTCGGGATATCATTGTTAAGTTTTAGCGGTGTTGGAATTTTCGGGGTTTGGAAAATGACTAATTTACCCTTGGGATGTTTTAGTTATTTCTTTTATTGGAGAGGGGCAAGAAGGTCTTTTACAAGACTTCTTTTGTCTTATTCTAGTTATTATTTGGCTGTGAATAGGTTAGTGAAGGAATTAAAATAAGAAAAAAGAAAAGAAAGAAAGCTTTGCTTAAGCTTGAAGAAAGGAAGGAAAGATAGAAAATCTCTCTCTCTCTTTCGATTCTCTTGGGCAGCAGCTGGGAATTTGATTTGTGTAATTGAATCAGAGGATATTGGTTGTGATTGAAAGCTTTGTTTAAGGTAATTCTTCATATCTTCTTTCTTTTGAAGTTTTGGTAGTTAGGTTAGGTTTTAGTAGGAATTTGGGGAAATTGTTGGTTGTTAGCTTTAAGAATTGTGTAAGTTAGTTTCTGGAGTTGCATAGAGATTATTTTCATCTTTGTAAGCTAAGTTAAGTAGGTATTTTAATGGTTGTTTTGAATTTGAGTTTGTGAGCTCAAGTTGGAGCTCTAATGGTGAATTGAAGTTTTGTTTGATTTGTTGAGTTCTATTGCTTGGGTTTGGTTTATTATGATGCATTCAGGTGTTCTGGAAGTTTTTAGAAAATTTGGGATTAAATTGAGTTGTGGGGGTCGGATTTTGGGTTCCCAGTTCAGAACCGGAATTCCGGTTCCTGGGAGCCTGCGTCAACCGGTCGACCGGTTGGTCCCAGGAACAGGACTTCCGGTTGGGAACCGGCCTGCCGGTTGGGGCTTTTTCCCGAGCCCTAGTTTTTCCCGTTTTTAAGTAAATTAGAGTGTTGGCATCCTTTTTATCGATAGGGTTAAGTTTAGTTTCTATTTTAAATCCCCGATAAGTGTTTTAGCGAGTCTCTCATCGGATTTTAAACATTATGGTTTAGGGCCCTGTAAAACGTCGAGCTGCACTTCCACTCAGGCTGACCGACACACTTGAGCAAGGAACGAGGTAAGATAGCATAAGAATATATATATATATATATATATATGAATGTATATGCTTGTTTTGGAATATTAATGTGATTACGGTGTTACCAACACGAGTACCCAGGGTACGTCGTGTTTGTGGTACAACACTTAGTAATTTCTGGGAGTACAGTTAGGGCTCTACCAACACAAGTACAGAGTTGGTACTTTAGTATTTACGGAGTACGATTAGGGGCTCTGCAACACAATCTGAGTTGGTACTAGGTGCATTTGGTATAGTAGTCGTACTACCCTTAAGAACGTTCTTAATCATTTGGTGAGCTTCGTTGTTAAGCTCAGGGCAGCTTGATCATAAAGCTGGCAGCGTGCTACTTTTATATATTTCTTGCATATCTTACTGAGTCTGTTGACTCATCAGTTTGCTACCTTGTGTAGGTAAAGGAAAAGCAAAGCTGGAGGAACAGTGAGGTGGAACTCGGCATGATTGTACATATCGCGGCAGTGCAACCTGGAGGGTTTCGGTTTATTAGTATTTTGGAGTCTGTATTTTGAGGATGCTTGTCCGCTAAATTTAAAAAAAAATATGTATATGTATATATTAGTAAAACACTTTTAACAAGTATTTTGATACTCGGGATCCCGATCCATATAATTATTAATATATTAATTATAAAAATTAGACTTCGGATTTTACTATTATAAAATACGGGCGTTACACATCATTCTCCCTAAATAGGAGTTTAGTTCAAAACATCCATAATCAAATCCATAATTAACATTGAAATAGAAAAGAACATAGAAAAATTAAAGAGAAGAGAAAGAACTAGTTGAAGCAATTGATCCGGGTCGCCACAAGCCGCTCTTCTAGCCTCCTCCTTTGTTTCTAGGGTTCCAATTCTGAATAATCCCTAATTTTCACGAACCCTCACTATTTAAACCAATTCTCATCTTTAAAATTCGTGAAATTACGAAACTGCCCAAAAATCTCGTCACTGGGGTCCCCGTCGCGACTGGCAAAGCCCCCGTCGCGACGGGGTTTTAACTTTGAAACTTCGAGATCCTCTCTGCCAGTTCCCGTCGCGACTGGCATGTTCCCAGTCGCGACTGGAATGTTCCCAGTCGCGACTGGAACAGGCAGCGACACAAACTTTGGTTTTTCTTCTCGATTCTTTCACCACTTTTCCTCAATTCTTGTACATACTTTCTTTAAACACCCAAGGACCTGAAACAAAAGAATCAAGCGTAAAATAGCCCTAAAACTAGAAACAAGAGTGAAAACTAACTGAAAATACGACCCGAAACTTAGACTAATTTTAGCCTAACACTTGCCCTAATTGCTTTCTAGCTTGATACGTTCTTGCAAAAAGTTCCAGTTAATTTCTTCAAGGTCTTCCTTCTTCAAACAAGAGTTGGGATTCTTTTTTATTTTTTTTATGATTGGTGGTAAATGGTTTCCAAAATTTATTAATCCCAAGGTTTTTCTTGTCGCCAATCGTATTGTTGAATCCATCTCTTGACTCTCAGGATATTCTCTTACAGTTCATAGGACTCCACTGCACAAATTGGAGATCATCCATAATGAAAAAGATTACACATAATCTATTGGTGACATCCAAACTGAAGAGGTCTTCAAATATCTGCCTTCTGTCTGCTCGTCTTCTGCTGCTGACCCTTCTGCTTTGAAAATTAAAGGTCAAGTATTAAGGATTAGCCTTGATGTTATGATCAGTGATTATAAAGAATACTTGAAGAATTTACAAGCCAAAAATGACCCATTTGTACTTAAGGAAATTCCTCATGCTCAAATGGTTGCTCTGAGAGCCCATGTTGATGCTCACGACCAAGAAATGACTAAGAAGCAAAATTGTGTGATCTTCAAATCTGCTAATGAAATTCATAGGAAGGGTACTTTCATTTTGGGAGATTTGTAAGTGTTTATTGACGGTGTAGCCCCAATTTCATATAATTCAAACCCTTCTCCTTTTGAAGTCAACGTGCACACGAGCTTTGCCTCTTCTCCCACTAATGTTTTCTCTTCTTCCTCTTCAACACCTCAAGCTTCAATGTCTGCTCCTATTCACATTCCTCTCGAGGCCAAAGGCTCTAGGAACAAGAAAAGGAGAATTGTTGAGCAAGGCCAAGCTTCCCAAGAGAACAAAGGTACTAAAAAGTGCTTTCGTCCTCAAACATGTTTGACTCAGAGGCATGAAAACTTTTCAGCTGTTGAGGTTGTAGCTTAGAGCTTTACTGCCCCTGGTTCTACTTTCTACTTTTTTGGTTTAATCACCCCCTTGTCTGAGTTTGCTCTTCCCTTCCCTCACCAGGTTACTTCCGACCAAATTGTGTACAACCCTACGCCTATCCAGTCTTTTCCAACTGAATTTGTATCCATTCATTGTGAAAGCCAAATTAGTGTGGTTGATTATGTAATCAAAACTACAGCAATCGTTACTGGTGCTAAAGCTTTGCAAAATCATCTTCAAGGTGGAGTAATGGATTCTTCTAATTTTCTTCATTCGATATTGGATGACGGTTCCACCACCAATTGTTTGGTAAAATTAATACGCAACTATACGCAATCAAATCAAGTAATATGGTCAAAACTACAACAATCATTATTGGTGCTAAAGCTTTGCAAAATCATATTTAAATATTTAAGGGGGAGTAATGGATTCTTCTAGTTTTCTTCCTTCGATATTGGATGACAGTTCCACTGCCAATTGTTCGGTATAACTGATACGCAAGTATACACAATCGAATCAAATAATATAATGATAAATAAAGTATCTTTTCCATGAGGATTGATTGTCAATTACCAATCATATAATTCTTTAGTTCTATTTTATTCATGTAAATTGTTGGATAGAAAGCAAATGAAGCAAGACAATGATTTAATTTTTTTTTAAGAAATAACAATAATAGAGACAAGGATTATTATGATCCTCAACTATCATTTATTTTACATTCTGATGTAATTACTCAATTTTTCTTCTTCATATTCAATTGACAATTGAGTTAAGAAGTTAATAATATGGTTAAGACTTACAAACTCAATGTATATGAAAACTTCATATATTCCTATGGTAAGTTTAATCACAAAGATAACATTAAGTATAGAAACTAATAAAATCATACAAAAACAACCTAAGTACTTTAATCCTAAATTAATTTGCATCCATAACAATCAGAGCATATTTAAATCTCACCTTCCAGAATTTTGATTCGAATTGATAAATAACAATTATAGATGGCCAGTAAATAATTGCATAATTAAAATAGATTGTATAAAATTGAATTAAGAGAAGAAAAATAAATTGAACAACTACGTTAATACATAAAATAAATTTAAGTGCTTCACATAAAATCCTTAAAAGAAAATTAGCTCATAAGAGTCATTCTAAAACAACAAAGATTCAATTAAAAACATAAAAGATAAAGATAGATGAGAAAGAACACTTTTTGGAGTCCTCTAATGGTGACTTATGCTCCTTGCACTCCTTCTACACTCAAAATTTTCTAAAATTTTGAATGATATTAGATTAGCTCTCAACCCCTTTAAATACACAATTAGGAAGGTTTCCCAAAATCCTCCAATGCCCAAAATTGGTCTTCAAGCTCAAAAGATAAAGGAAACCTAGCTCCAACTCATTTTATAGACAAAATTTGGAAAATTTCCTATTTTTTTTTCACAAGAGTTGCGACCTTCTCGTTTTCTGATTTCCTATTACGATGATCGATAGTATTTTGGCCATAACTCTCTCAATATAGCTCGAAATTAGACGATTCAAGATGTTTTGGAAAGCTGAAAGAGAGATATATAACTTTCATTCAAAAAGTTTTTCCTAGAATGGATCTGTAAAGTCTTTTTTTTTGGCAAGTTAGGTGTCAAAATAATTTTTCCTTTTTATGGTAAGATTGCTATGCATTCATTTTCGAAATCTTACCTCTTTTATTCGGTTATTAGCTGCCATTTTCCTTGTTTGGAAAGTTGCACTTTCAGCTGAACTTTCCTTTGTTGAAAACTTCTCAAAAGAGAAGGAATTCTCTTTTGGAAAGTTGTCTTTTTTAGGGAAACCTTGTTTATTGCCTTTTCCTTATTGATTTCGATTGTATCTTGATACAATCAGAATATCTAATCTGTTTTTGGCAGGAATCAAGCATTTAAAGAAGATCGGACCTGATTTTAGTAAGTTTCCCATTTCTGGGCAGATCTGCTTCGTCAGCAACCGAATCTGATGTAGCAGATCGTGTTTCTTTTGGAAAGTTTTTGTACAGCTGCTAATTCGAACTTGTGGTTGCCTCTTTGGTTTCTATGATCTATAAATAGAGCCTAGAGAGCAACCATTCGAATTACCTCTTCCATTATTCATTTTTTGCATTTATCATTTGTGAGAAGAGAGTGTTTCTTTGTTTTGTGAGAGCCTAGTTGTTCACCTAGGTTCTAGTTGTTCTATTTCTGTTCTTACTCTATCCTAGAGGTTGTGAAAAACTACTTGACTGAACAAGAGATTGGTCTTCGGGAGAAGACTTGATAAAGCCTTACTTCGGGAGGAAGTAAGCACTTGGTCTTCGGGAGAAGACTTGCTAAAGCCTTACTTCGGGAGGAAGTAAGCACTCACACTTCAAAGACGAAGGGAGTTCGAGCTTGAAGGTGTTTCAAGAAGTCAGATTCATAAAGTGGATTACAAAGGATTGCGGCAATACTTTAGAGGGAGTCTAAACTTGTTTAAGTCAATTATCTTTGTAATTTTGATACTTTATTAATTGATTTCATTCTCTGGGCGTGGCCCCGTGGACTAGGAGTGTTCGGGAGAACACTGATACCACGTATAAATCTCTTGTGTCAAGTTATTTATTTTTCTGCAAATATTTTATATTACGCTCGTTTCGTTTTCCGTAGCAGAATTACTTTCGCCGCCGCAAACGCTTACGCTTTTATATTTTCTTATATACAACTGACATTTGCAAAAACACGGTTTTTCAATTGGTATCAGAGCGGGACACTAAACTCTTAGTGTGGTCCTATAACGTTTTTGTTAGAATGTCATTTTTTGCAGAAGGAAGTTCTATTTCTAGACCACCATTGCTTAATGACTCTAACTATCCTTACTGGAAAGTTAGAATGAGAGCCTTCATCAAATCTTAAGATGAGAAGGCGTGGAGAATGGTTCTATCAGGTTGGTCTCCTCCAGTTGAGACAGATTCTTCAGGTAATACTATTATAAAATCTGAACTAGAATGGTCTATTGAAGATGATAAACTATCTGCCTACAATAGCAAAGCCTTGCATGCTATCTTTAATGGTGTAGGTGAGGGTTACATTAAACTTATATCATCTTGTGTTTCTGCTAAGGAAGCTTGGGAGATTCTTCAAACTCAGTTTGAAGGAACTTCTGATGTGAAAAGATCTAGATTTATCATGCTTCAAACTAAATTTGATGAGCTTAGAATGTCTGATAATGAAACTTTAACTGAATTCTATGAAAAATTATCTGACATTGCTAATGAATATTTTGCTCTTGGAGAAAAGCTTGATGACTCTGTTCTTGTGAGAAAAATTGTTAGAGTTCTTCCAGAAAGGTTTGATACGAAACTTTTGGCAATGGAGGAAGCTAAAGATTTTAGCACTATGAAAGTGGAAGAATTGATGGGTTCCTTACGTACTTTTGAATTAAATCAACAGATTAAACAAAAGGACAAACCAAAATCCATTGCTGATAAAGGTAAAAGTATTGCTTTGAAAGTTGCTGATAATGAAAATTCTGATAGTGAATGTGATGATGAGATTGCTTTATTAACTAAGAATTTTCAGAAATATATGAAAAAGATGGGAAATAAAAAGAATATTTCGAAAGGTTCAAAAGGTAATACTTTCATTAAACCATCTGTCTCTAACAAAAAGGGAATTCAAGCAAGTGGTGGAATGTGAAGGTTTTGGGCATATTCAATCTGAGTGTGCAAACACTTTGAAAAAGAATAAGAAAAGTTTCAATGTCACTTGGAGTGATGATGAAACCGAAAGTGATGAAGATATTACTGAAAATGTTGCCCTAACCTCTGTTATGACTAATGTGTTGTGTGATTCACAGGTGAAAGATAGATTGGTATGTCTGAATAATACCACCAAACAAGAGGAATCGATTCGGATGAGTCCGAAATCCGTGAAGAATCTCTTCTTTGAATCATACAAATTCATGTATGAAAAATGGATTCAAAGTTGCTTCGAAAATAGAGAGTTGAATAAATTGAATAAAAAATTGTCTCATCAGATTGAAATGTGTGAGTTGAAAATAAAAGAATATGAGACAAGTGTTTGTGATAAAGATGAAAAAATCTCTCTATTGAAGAAGGAACTTGAAAACTTTAAGAAAAATGTTCAAATGCTTAATCCTGGATCTTCTATTTTTGAAAAAGCTCAGAATGCAGGTCAGAGAGGTTTTGCAGGCCTTGGTTCTAATGGAATGGAAAGTTCTGGAGTCACGAAGTTTGTAAGATCTAGTGTTCCAATAAATCACCGTGAGGCTACAAACTCTGCCGTAACAGTTTCATAGCCTGTGGCAAAGAGAACGACTTCGATGCCGCAAAATCTCCAGGATTTTCGAAAAGGGTAAGATCTCAGGTAAAAAGATTTGTTCCCATTTGTCATTTTTGTGGTAGAAAAGGACATATCAGACCTAAATGTTTCACATTGAACAACCTGTTTAAAACAAATTATTTTGATAATTTGAAAAAATCTCAAAAGAAACATAAAGGTTTGAAAAAAATATGGGTGAAAAAGAAGTGTCTAGCTGGTTTTTCTGATAAAACTGCTGCATCTCAAATGTGGTATTTTGACAGTGGTTGCTCTAGACATATGACAGGTGACAATGATTTTTTGACTAACATTTGGCCTATGCAATGTGGAGAAGTCACTTTTGGTAATGGCTTATCTGGAAAAGTTGTTGGTATGGGAACTCTAAATTTTGAAGGGTTACCTAGACTGAAAAATGTGATGTTAGTTGAAGGACTGAGGGCTAATTTACTTAGCATCAGTCAAATCTGTGATCAAGGGTTTATCGTTTCTTTTGATATGATCATTGTTATGTTACGAATGATGACAATGAATGTATCTTGCAAGGATTTCGATCCAATGATAACTGTTACACTCTAACCCCTGTGTTTACTTGTCACTCAGCTATCAACAACACCACAGATCTGTGGCATGCCAAGCTTGGGCATATTAATTTTAAAAACCTGAAAAAACTATCAAATGCAGGTATTGTTCGAGGTCTTCCCAAGCTTGGTAAGGAAAGTGAAGGTAAGTGTGAACCGTGTCAACTTGGAAAGCAATTAAAAATCACTCACAAGCCTGTGTCTGATATTAATACCTCAAAGGTATTGGAATTGCTTCACATGGATCTTATGGGTCCAATCCAAGTTGAAAGTTTGAATGGTAAACGATATATCTTTGTGTGTGTTGATGATTTCTCTCGTTTTACTTGGGTAGATTTCTTAAGAGAAAAATCTGACACTTTTGATGCCTTTAAAACTCTCTGTCTGAGATTAAGAGTTGAGAAAGGTTGTAATATTAGGAAAATTGTTCGAATTCGAAGTGATCATGGTAAGGAGTTTGAAAATTCTGTGTATGATGATTTTTGCAAGTCTACAGGTATAACTCATGAATTTTCAGCTCCCAAAACTCCTCAACAAAATGGAGTGGTTGAGAGGAAGAATCGAACTTTGCAGGAAATGGCAAGAGTGATGTTAAATAGCAAGAAGTTGACAAAGCAATTATGGGCTGAAGCTATTAACACAGCTTGCTACATAATAAACAGAGTGTTTATTCGTCCAGGTACCTCAAAAATATCTTATGAAATCTGGAAAGGTAAGCGCCCCAATGTAAGTCATTTTCATGTTTTTGGATGTGTGTGTTATGTCTATAGAGATCGTGAGCATATTGGTAAATTTGATGCTAAAAGTGATGTTGGTGTGTTTATTGGATATTCCTTAAACAGTAGAGCTTATCGTGTTTATAACATGAGAACTCAAACTGTTTTGGAATCAGCTAATGTGGTTGTTGATGATTTTAGAGATTTTTCAGAATTTTCCACAGAAGCCAAGATAGATAGTCTCATGGATACTCCTCCAAAAGTTGTAACAGCAGATCCTGATGCAGCAGAACCCATTGCTGATGCTGCAAATGACGAATCTGCTGCTGCAACTGAAACTGGAGAACCAGAACCGTCTATCTTGACTCATCCAAACATCATCACTGACTCTATTCAGAAAGAACCAAGCACCAGAGTCAAACTGAATCATCCAAAAGATCTCATCCTTGGAAATCCTGAAGAAAGCATGGTAACTCGCAGAAGGTATATTAATTTAATCAGCTTTCTTTGCTTTGTTTCTCAATATGAACCGAAAAATGTGAAGGAAGCCATGACCTTTGAGGAATGGCTCAATGCAATGCAAGAAGAACTCAACCAATTTGTTCGCAACAAGGTGTGGATTTTGGTCCGAAGACCAAAAGGTATAAATGTTATTGGAACAAAGTGGTTGTTTAAAAATAAAAGTGATGAGTTCGGTACAATTGTAAGAAACAAGGCTCGTTTGGTGGCACAAGGGTACACTCAGGTAGAAGGTATTGATTTTGATGAAACTTTTGCTCCTGTTGCAAGATTAGAATCAATACGTTTACTTTTATGTATTGCCTGTATTCTCAATATTAAATTGTTTCAAATGGATGTGAAATCTGCCTTCCTAAATGGTATTTTGAATGAGGAAGTTTATGTTGAGCAACCAAAAGGATTCGAAGATCCTCAATTTCCAGACCATGTATACAAACTTGAAAAAGCTTTGTATGGTCTGAAACAAGCTCCTCGAGCTTGGTATGAAAGGTTGACTCAATTTTTACTCTCTCATGACTATCACAGAGGTAGTGTGGATAAAACTCTTTTCATCAAACATATAAAATCTGATTTTATCATTGCTCAAATTTATGTTGATGATATAGTTTTTGGTTCTACATCTAACCATGAACTGCAGGTATTTGTTGATCAAATGAAAAGTGAATTTGAAATGAGCATGGTTGGTGAGCTTAATTTCTTTCTGGGTCTTCAAGTGAGACAAATGGAAGGAGGTACATTTGTATCTTAAAGCAAGTATGCTAAGAACCTTGTCATGAAATTTGGCCTTGAATCGGCTAAGCAGGTAAGTACTCCTATGAGCACCACACTGAAATTAACAAAAGATGAGAATGGAGTAAAGGTAGACACTACACTCTATCGTAGCATGATTGGAAGTCTTTTGTATTTAACTGCTAGTCGTCCTGATATATGTTACAGTGTGGGAGTGTGTGCTAGATATCAAAGTAATCCTATGGAATCTCATGTATCAGCTGTAAAAAGGATTATTAGATATGTTAATAGCACTTCTGATTATGGAATTTGGTACTCGAAAGATACCAATTCAAATCTTGCTTGTTTTAGTGATGCAGATTGGGCAGGAAATGCTGATGATCGAAAGAGCACAAGTGGAGGGTGTTTCTTTCTTGGGAATAATCTAGTATCTTGGCATAGCAAGAAACAGAATTCCATCTCCTTATCCACTGCCGAAGCTGAGTACATAGCTGCTGGCAGTTGTTGTACTCAACTATTGTGGTTGAAACAAATGTTGATTGATTATGGGTTTGATTTGGGTGTTTTGACTATTTTTTGTGACAATACTAGTGCCATAAATATTTCCAAAAATCCTGTTCAACACTCTAGAACAAAGCACATTGACATAAGACACCACTTTATCAGGGAACTTGTTGAAAATAAATCATTGCAATTAGAATATGTTTATACTGAAAAACAATTAGCTGATATTTTCACAAAGGCCCTAGATGCAAGTCGCTTTGACTCCCTCAGAAAGTCTTTGGGAGTTTGCATTGTTTAATTTTATCTGTTCATCATTCGTGTACAATAGTGTTGTGTGATTCTTCTTTAGCTCTTAATCTTCTATCATTGTATTTTGACAAAACATGTTTATGCTTTTGGAATATAATTAGTTAGGATCTCTGTCTGATCATACTTGTGATGTTGTGTTAAAAGATTCTTGTTACTCTTTATTTGTGTCTGGGATTAAATAATGTTATTATACAGAGTTGAGCAATTTTTGTTTCATTCTTGTCAGGCCCCTTGCTGGAATAGAGCTACCCATACTGAGGTGTGAAAGCCATCTGATGAGTAAGCTGGAACATTGTAATTAGCAACTATGATGAGGATGCACTACCATAGAAAAGGGCTACCTTCAGTATGGTGTGAAAGCATCCAGTTGCGGGATCAATTTGAAAAAGGCGAAAATAAAAAATCTTGCCAAGGACAATGATCCTATTTTCACTGCACACACTTATGTCTGACAAGTGTGTTCAACTCTGTAAGTCTCCTCTATTAAAATTAAATTAATAATCCTGGTTCACAATTCTCAGTAACTTGCATATCTTTTTCCTCAACATCAATTAAGTATGATCATTTCATGAGATTCTAATTAGTTATTTTCCTTGAAAGCATAACATGTAATCTACTTTGTCAATTGTCAATGATATTTGATTTCTCTGCTTGATTCGAATCACATATACTCACTGTACACATTATTTTATTTTCGGTTTTATTTTAATATATATAAAAAAAAAAAATGAGGGAGGCGTGTGACTTGCTTCATGGGTCAAGGAAAATCTTGTGCATAAATGGTAAGTATCAACATTCATTCTTTCTTTGATTTATTATGATATTTTTCCAAGTAAAGATTAATCTTTATATGGTAATGTGTCTTTATTCTTGAAAGATTGCTTTATTTTTAGAAAAATTTGTTGGCATTTCTAGTTTCCTTTTATTTGATTTTTTAAGAAAAAAAAGGAAAGGGAAAAGGAGTTGTGAAGTGGGCGGTTTCCTCTTTTGGTTCATGGGCTGGCGGTTACCATTTGAATTTTCAAAATTGGTTTCCTCTTTCTTGTTTTGATTCCAAGGTTATATAAACCAAATTTTGTCACTTATTTCACCACCTACCCGAACTCTCTTTCTTGTTTCTCTGTCAGACACTATTCATCTTCTCTTTCAGCTTCAAAATGGTGAGAACCAAGAATCTAGGGCACTCTAAAAAATTAGAAGAAACCGTCCCAACTCCTTCTAGTGCTCCCCCTGCTGCCTCAGTTCCTCCTCCTGCTGTTGCAAAGCCTGGAGATTCATCGCTTCCCCAGCGTGAATCTCAAGCCGTGAAGCCAAAACGTCCACCCAAGCAAGTTGCTCGCAAATCGGTAAGGCCCTATCGCACCTGGACTTCCTCTTCTGAATCCTCGAAGGAATCTCCTCCTCCATTGGCTGTTCCTCCTCCTGCTGCATCAATGGCTGGCACCACTCCAACAGGCCCTTCCACTCGAACTCGAGCCCAGCAAGCCTCGGCTGAGAAAGAACTTCAAGCCTCTCAATCTCGAGAGAAGACTGCTCCTCCAGCCAAGAAGAAACTCAAGACTAATCCTCCCTCGGCTTCCTCGAGTTCCTGTTCAGAAGAAGAGGATCCAATGGAAGTCTCTTCAGACAACCGCATCTCCGCATACCGAGAAGGACGATGAAGACACGTAACTCGAGCCGAGCCTCCTCGTTCAAAACCGCTTCGCAGCAAAGGCCTCCGCCGTCGCCAAAGGCAAGCAGCCCATGGAAGATCCTCCATCTGGTAATATCCCTTCCTCTATCTCTGGCTGTCCAACTTTTTACTATCGAGACAATGAGCGTGACTGGAATCTCTATGCAACTCGTAAGTTTGAAAGTGAGAGGAATTATGATTTGCATGCACATCGAGTTTATGGTATTGTAAAGTTCATTCAATTTCATCAATGGGAAAACACTCTTACTGGTTTCATTGGGTTCATTGCTAACATTATTAAAGAGTTTTATGCTAATCTTACTGATGATTTCCTTGATGAGAACTCTAGACTGTATAGGAGAGTTTATGTTAGGGGTCACTGGTTCTCATTTTCTGAAAAGGACATTGCTCAGGCTTTGCAATTGCCTGAGAATGTTTCCAATGCTGTGATGTCCATGGATCGTGACTTGATGCACTCTGAACTCACTGGTGCTCGTTCAGAATTGAAACCAGGGGAGAGTCTTCGTATTACTCACCTCACTTTTGCTCATGCTTCTCTTATGCGGTTTGCACTAAGCAATTGGGTTCCAAATTCGAACAAGACCGTGGTGTCTCAAGAAGTGGCTACACTCCTATACCGCATCACCTCTGGAACTTCCATTGATCTAGCCTCTCATATTCTCAACCAGATTGTCTCCTTTCGAAGAGGTAAAAAGCCAACCTTCAAACTTGTATTTCCAAATCTAATCTATAAGGTTTTATCCTCTCAGAAGAATGTGGCCCAAGCTCATGAAACACTTGAGCCTCCCATCACTGGCCCTACTTTCCAACCTTCTGAATATTTTGATGGTGTGTTCCAAAAACGGCCAAAGGCTGGTACTGCTGCTGCTTCTGCTGGTGCAAGTTCAGGCTCTGCTGCTGCAGAGCTCCTGGAAGTCAAGTCTGAACTTCAAAATGTGTACACTCGTCTTGAAGCAATGGCTGATGTCCAGCATGACATGTCCAGGCAACTGTCCACCTTGATTAAACTCTACAAAAATTAAAGTGTTATAGTTTGTTTCTTTTTACTTAAACTTTGGTCTATTTTTGTTCTTTGTTTTCTTTGGCACTCCGATAAACAAAAAGGGGGAGAGATATTTATTTTTTGGTTTTTGTTGCCCAACTCTGGACCCTTTTTTTCAGGGGGAGTTGTGGTTTTTTTAGTACTTGTGAACTTAATGTTTAAAGTTAGCATGTTTTTGTTTTTATTGTGATATTCGATTGTGTTACTCAGGGGGAGTAGTATCTTTTACTCTTGCTAACTTTGCATTGCAGGTACTTTATGGAAAAAATTATTTTGTTCATCTAAAGTGCCAAAGGGGGAGATTGTAAAGTCTTTTTTTGGAAAGTTAGGTGTCAAAATAATTTTTCCTTTTTATGGTAAGATTGCTATGCATTCATTTTCGAAATCTTACCTCTTTTATTCGGTTATTAGCTGCCATTTTCCTTGTTTGGAAAGTTGCACTTTCAGCTGAACTTTCCTTTGTTGAAAACTTCTCAAAAGAGAAGGAATTCTCTTTTGGAAAGTTGTCTTTTTTAGGGAAACCTTGTTTATTGCCTTTTCCTTATTGATTTCGATTGTATCAAGATACAATCAGAATATCTAATCTGTTTTTGGCAGGAATCAAGCATTTAAAGAAGATCGGACCTGATTTTAGTAAGTTTCCCATTTCTGGGCAGATCTGCTTCGTCAGCAACCGAATCTGATGTAGCAGATCGTGTTTCTTTTGGAAAGTTTTTGTACAGCTGCTAATTCGAACTTGTGGTTGCCTCTTTGGTTTCTATGATCTATAAATAGAGCCTAGAGAGCAACCATTCGAATTACCTCTTCCATTATTCATTTTTTGCATTTATCATTTGTGAGAAGAGAGTGTTTCTTTGTTTTGTGAGAGCCTAGTTGTTCACCTAGGTTCTAGTTGTTCTATTTCTGTTCTTACTCTATCCTAGAGGTTGTGAAGAACTACTTGACTGAACAAGAGATTGGTCTTCGGGAGAAGACTTGATAAAGCCTTACTTCGGGAGGAAGTAAGCACTTGGTCTTCGGGAGAAGACTTGCTAAAGCCTTACTTCGGGAGGAAGTAAGCACTCACACTTCAAAGACGAAGGGAGTTCGAGCTTGAAGGTGTTTCAAGAAGTCAGATTCATAAAGTGGATTACAAAGGATTGCGGCAATACTTTAGAGGGAGTCTAAACTTGTTTAAGTCAATTGTCTTTGTAATTTTGATACTTTATTAATTGATTTCATTCTCTGGGCGTGGCCCCGTGGACTAGGAGTGTTCGGGAGAACACTGAAACCACGTATAAATCTCTTGTGTCAAGTTATTTATTTTTCTGCAAATATTTTATATTCTGCCTGTTTCATTTTGCTGTAGCAGAATTACTTTCTGCTGCTGCAAACGCTTACAGTTTTTATATTTTCTTATATACAACTGACATTTGCAAAAACACGGTTTTTCAGGATCATAGTCCAAAATTGACTTGAAGCTTCAAACTTTATTTTCAGTCAAAAATGGAGCGTGTTCAACATCCATAATTACCACTTATGATTATGAGATATGGACATGAACGTTAAGACTAATTTTCTAAATGGCAATCTTGATGAAACCATATATATGAAACAAACAAAAGGGTATGTGCTACCAGTAGAAGATCGAAAGGTATGCAAGTTGCTTAATTCCATTTATGGATTGAAGCAAGCCTCTAGATCTTGGAATATCACCTTTAATAAGACTATTAAAGAGTATGGCTTCGAGCAAAACAAAGACGAAGCATGTGTATACAAATATATTAGAGGTAATATAGTAGTATTCCTAGTTTTTTATGTTGATAACATTCTATTTATTGGAAACAATGTAGAAAGGTTATCAGACGTAAATAATTAGTTAGCCAAAAAAATTCTAAATAGGATTTAGGAGAAACAAGTTATGTTCTCGAGGTTATAATCTATAGAGATAGAAAGCGTAGAACTTTAGCACTTTCTCAAGCAACTTATATTGATAAGGTGCTCGAAAGATTCTCAATGGAGAATTCCAAGAAAGGACAGTTACCATCCAGACATGGAATTACTCTATGTAAGGATCAATGTCCAAAGACTCCTCAAGAGATGGACGACATGAGAAAGTACCCTTATACATCAGCAGTTGGGAGCTTGATATATGCAATGTTATGTACAAGGCCTGACATATGCTATGTTGTAGGAATTGTTAGTCGTTACCAATCAAATCTAGGTTTGCATCACTAGATAGTTATGAAGCACATTCTCAAGTATTTTCAGAGAATGAGAGATCTCATGCTTGTGTATTCTAGTGGAGAGTTAAATCCTACTGGATATACTGATTTTAATTTTCAATCAGACAAAGATAGTCGAAAGTTGACATCTAGATCAGTATTCATTCTTGGTGATGGAGCTGTAGTCTGGAGAAGCATTAAGCAAGCCAATATTATAAATTCAACCATGGAAGTTGAATATATAGCAGCTTGCGAAGCAGCTAAGAAAGCAGTTTGATTGAAAAAATTCTACACTGATCTAGAAGTAGTTCCAGAGGTAGAATAACCACTGGTGCTCCACTACGACAACAGTGGAGCGGTGGATAACTCCAAGGAACCAAGAAGCCATAAGAGAGGCAAGCACATTGAGAGAAAGTACCATCTACTAAGAAATATAGTAGAGAGAGGTGATGTGACTGTCTTAAAGATCGTGTTGGAATATAACCTCGCAGATCCATTCACAAAGACACTACTAGTAAAATCTTTTATTGGTCATATAACTAATATGGGACTAAGGGAGATGCCCAATTTTCTTTTAGGGCTAGTGGAAGATTGTTAGAGTTTATGCCCTGAAAAGCCTGTAAAGACATTTCTGATTATTAGTAAGAGTTGAACATTTTGATATATACATGAATATTAAATTATTAATATCTAATATTGAATGATTTATATATAAATATCAGAATATTCCTTATTCATATATGAGGCTGTGACTTGTAACTGTACGGAATTAAGATCACTTAGCTATGAATAAAACAGTCATCACCAACATCTCAAAGTTTAAAAATCTTTAATCAATAGTTGCTAGTACAGTTCACTGATTTTTGTTCTTCGGTGCAAGTAATCTTGATTCAGATTACTAATGTAGCATGACATCTAAGTGGAGGTGATGTATATAGTAGATATTATATATGACAATGACCGATATGAATAAAGTTGTCTTTATCAAACATACCATTTACAATAAAAACATAATTCATATCATAAAGATGATTAATAGTAGATCGACCTAAATCTCGAGTAATCATGAACTCTTGTTCATGTTATTAGTTTCTTTGATTCACTCATTAAAGTTTCTTAGAGAAGATGATTCTTACATTTTTTGTTTTGGGAATATAATAATGTGGATGGCTAGAATCATGATCTACAATTATGGAATCTTGACTTTCCTTATAGATCGAATGTTGGTTCCCTTTACATGTTAATTCTAGAACTAAAAATTTGCGCGCAAATTCAGATGGGATTTGAATTATACTTCCACTAGTGAAAATGATACTAAAGGATAAAGAAGTCATTAGAAGGGTAAAATTGTAATTTGACCACAACTAATTACGAATCGAAACAAGGAGGGCTAATCATTGTAATTGAATATACCAACGGACACTGCAACAAATCACAGTAAATATAATGGAATAATTACATAAGGCATCATTTTCTGTAAAATATTTACATTTTTACGTTCAAACAATGTTTTTTTACATTTTTACGGTTTTCCAAAAAATAACACGAAAACAACATAAAATCAACAAGAAAACAACATAAAAGTAACATGAAAATAACATTAAAATAACAATAAAAAAAATACAAAAAATAACATACATATAACAAAAAATTAACAACAAATGAACAAAATTTCAACATAAAAAGACCGTATTTTATGTAAATAAAATCAAAAAAATCGTAAAAATGTTTAAAATTCCGTGAGACCGTATTTTTGTTGTTTTTGTGCATTTGTGAAATTAGCCCAAATATAATTCTATAATTACTAAGAGTTCAATTCCATATTTTTAGTGGAGTAATCATAGAATTAGTAAACAAGATTATTTGGTTGATGAGACTCAATAAATAATCTAGTTTATGGAGCTTAGAATTATAGGTCTATGGTCCCCTAATTGTCATTTTAAAATACTGTCAAGGGTAGGAATAAAGAGTTGTATAATATTGTTCGAAAAAATCTATTTTGAATTAACACAAGTAATTATTTATTTTTGTAATAAATAATTTTTTAAATTAATTAAATAGGAAAAAAGACAAAAGTTGTTAAGACAAAATTTGTCAAGACAAAAATTATTAAGATAAAATTTGTCAAGATAAAAATTATTAAGACAAAAGTTGTTAGAATAAAAGACACCATCATTGTCTTAATTAAGAAAAGGTATACGCACCCTATAGTAGGATGTGCCTATTTATTTTGTCTGTTAATTAATTAATTAATTAAATTATATAATATTTAAATTTAAAAAGTGATTAAAGATATTTTCAAGTTGGTTGAGATATTTTTTCAAAGTAGTTGAGATATTCTCTCCAAGTTAGTTGAGATATTCTCTCAAGTGGTTGAGAGATTTCCTCATCAGAAATATCAGTAACCAAATTCGGTTATAGATATTTATTTAAATAATTGAATATTATTTAATTCACTGAGAATTAACTACTATAAATAGAAGCCCGATTTGAGAAATCAGATGATGCTTTTTCTACACAGTTATTTTCAAAATACTAGAGCAGAAAAGAAAAATTATTTTCTTCTCTCAAATTGTTCTTCCTCATGTGTTGGGAATTCAACAAGAACAAATTATACACTTTGTCCTAGTAGCCCACACTACTCCTTGCGTGTGGTGGATCGATTTGGAAGACTACGGTGTGAGGATTTATTAGATCCAACTTACGAGAGATTTTGAGGATACCCTGATAGTCATGAAGATGTATTTATTTCTTTCATGTACTTTATATTTTAATTTAATAGATATATATATATCTAAAGATCATTGGAACTATGGTACAATGATAATTAGATATACAATTCTTCCACTACATACCTAATTTAGTACCATACAAGTTTGTATCCTTAGCTTCAACTTTTTCGTTCAAGAGGTTCCCACAGACGACGTCAACTATTGATATTGAAAATTAGCTCAACAATAAATATTATTAAGACTTTGAATTCTTTATACCAAGTTCGATCTAGTCAAATAGCATACTTAATCGATTTACACAATTTCCTCTCAATTCACTCCAGTCGGGTTTGGATTGTCTGCTCTTTGAATTCACTTACGAATTTGAGGGTGTATTCCAACATAGTTTCGGCTAGTCTAGTGTGATCAAAAATTCATTGTCACCTATTTTGAATGACGGGGTCTTCTATTTATAGGCGAAAAAGAATGCTTGATTCATTCTTCTTTCATGTTCTGATTTTTCCACATGCGCTAATTCTCATCTGCTGCTCATCACACCTTCTCTTCCTTTCTAAGTTTTGCTCCACATTTCTTCTTATGTAGAACTCTACTCTTCTGCCTTTGAGTTTCCTGTTCTGCTTTCTTTTATTGAAACAATGTATTTCTCTTTAAGACATTCAATATTATAGGATTAGGTCTTTCTTCTTATTTTTACTTTTTGAAAATGTTTATTTACCCTCTAGGATTAATTTTATGTCTTACACTGACGTACTATAAATAAGAACATTGCTATAACGTATTAGTGGTGTCTAGTACTATTTAAATGCGGTGTTTTACGATTGGTTGACAATATTCTATAATAGTTATTAAATTTAATTATATGAGATCCAATACTTAATTTTAATAATAACAATATTACATATTAGATGATGATGCTAGTGATCTTTTTCAGATTTCTCTATAAATAAATAGATCACCATCTATTGCCACAAGAAAAATTATTATTATTATAACTTGACAAAATAATAGAGAAAAAAAAATGTATATCATGTGATGTGATATACATAGCTTTTAAAAATTTATATGTATCGAACGAGAATAATAGACCTTACCTATTAATAATTAATTCGACAACACAATATTTCATTCTAACATTGTCATATACCTACCAATATTACAAAATCATGCCCCATATCTAAAGACCACAAAAATAAAATAAAATCCATTTGAAATCTAAAATTTGAAATTTCATTATGATTCATGAAGGTTAATTTACAAGAGCAGCCCTCATAATATTAAAAACAAAATTACCATTTTATCTTTTAATGTATTTTATTATCCTTGAACACTTAGTTTTTTTCATAAATAATATTACAATAAACTAATATAATTATTGAAATGAGATCTTAATCAATATCTTTAATCAAATTAAAAGAAAATCATCAATTCACTTCTAACATTCATAGAAGTTATAAATATTCATATCCATGATTAATACTCCCATCTAATTATACTACCGTTTCTAATATGTAAGTATGGGCTACTCCTTATAGTAAATTGGTAACGAACAAGTCAAAGAACTCGAATAGCACAATTAGCTTAAAACTAATTATAATAGAATTCAGATCAAAATAATCTATGATAAATTAAGTGATATTGACTCAGAATAGATATAACGGTAAGTTTATAATATTTATTTTATATTTAATATCGGTACAGTCCAATATAAATCTATACATTCGATACAAGTCTACTTTACTAATGCCTTGAAAAAGGCATCACTTTCCACAGTGTAAGTAGATCACATCGCTGATTATCACGTAAGTGTAAATCTGGTACACTGAGAAATATTGAGACTAAATAAGTTTGAAGTATATAATCACAATTATTTTTCACTATGATGACGTCACTATAATTGTGAATAACTATATGTTCAGGATTTAATAGAATCTATATATTAAATATATAATTATGTAAATAAACATGTTTGAAATTCCGTATTTTAATATTCTCAGTTTGATTATTTAATTAATTGATTAATTAAATGCGGAATAATGAAACTGGTAATGAAAACAGTTTTTCCGTAGTTACAGAATACAACTCTGTAACTCCAGAGAAACCCAGAAAAACAAACAGTGCATAAAAGTAAAAACACACAAGATTTTTGTACGTGGTTTCAACAATCCTTTCAGATTGTTACTAGTCCACAAGGCCACGCCCAGAGATAAGATTTCTTAGATCAGTATCAAAAATACAAAGTAATTGACTTATGCATAAATAGACTCCCTCTTATTGTATGCCGCAAGCTTGATGTATTCCACCTACTAACCGAATCTTGATAAAACTCCAAGAGCTCGAAATCCCTTCGATCACCTTGAAGAGTGCTTGAATCCTCCCGATTCAAGGCTTAAAGGCTATCTCCCGAAAGCCTATACAACCATCTCCCGAAGGTTGTGTGCTTGTATCATCCCGATGCAAGACTTCAAAAGTAATCTCCCGAAAGCTTGTAAAAACCCTTCTCCCGAAGGTGTGCTTGTATCCTCCCGATGTAAGACTTCAAAAGCAATCTCCCGAAAGCTTGTAAATACCTTCTCCCGAAGGTGCACTGATGTTCTTCTTCGTTGTAGACTTGAATACAGACTCAAGACAATACAAACAACAAATAAACAGAGTAAGAGTAGAACAACTCTTCTCTACATAACAAAGACACTCTTTTCTTAAGATATGAAAGTGAATAAAAGAGTTAACAAAACCTAGCTGCTATAGGATGTATTTATCATGAATATACATCTCATAGACAGCTTACAATCGGTCTGAACAAGACCTCAACTCACTAGAAACTTCCCTAAAATAATTCTTCAATCAGTCCAGGAATTTCCGTTTCTGTACCTACAGAATCGTGGGCAGTAACTACAACTTTCCTTTTATAGAAAAGGAAAGTTTAGCTCCGGTTTTCTCTTCAAGAAACCTGATCTAAGAAAATGGGAAATTCAACACAAGATCAGATTAACAACTGGTTAGAAAAGAATCAATGTGTAATCAAAACTTATCATATTTACTTCAATTTCCATAAATAGGAAAGCTAGAAAACTTTCCTTCCAAGTTTAGATATACACAAATAGGGAAACTATATTAAACATTCCAGCCGAAATATACATTAAATAATAAAGGGAAAAAACAAAAAAATACAAAAAAGGAAAAAAAATTACAAAAATACTTTGGGCCGGTCCATTAAACATTTATACGTCCACATACAAATATTTACAAAAATACCACATGCACTAAGCCTTCAGCTGTACAGAGCGAACCATGAAGATGAAAATACGCGCTCGTTTCAAAACCGCAAAACAACCAAAATGAAACCAAAACGAGAAAAATACAACTATTAATTCTGGCAAAATCAACTGGAAAAGAATACCTGCAATGATCTAAACTGAAAATGACGAAAAAAAAAATCAGAAAAACTGTGAAGAAACTGAAATTACACATTTGTTTTCTGTTTTATTCGATCAAAACAACTCTCCCTAATATCGAAATCCATATTCATGAAATGTAGATCTGTAACAAACAGATCTGGACCTCCCACCAAATTCAAAACAATGTATGATGTGAAATTTTTTAAAAAAACCTCATGAATAATACATCTACGTTATATACAGTTACATTTTGATTTATTTTTTGTTTTGGTTGCCTTATAGTTGCATTATCGTTTTATGATAGTTTATATATTATGCAAGAATTTAATTTGATGGGGACTAAGAAATAGTAGTTATACATAGTAAGTTTTGTGCAAATAGTTGCATATTAATTTTATAGTGAAATAACATATGCAAGTAGCAAAACTATAATAAAACTACAAAACAACTGTATACAAACTAAAATACAGGAAAAACTCTTTGAACATCAACATCCATGATAAATCTCATTGTTACCCATTGATGATATAAAAATGGACAGGAAACAACTAGATAAAAAACATATTAAAAAAATACATACAGAAGGTGTAAAATTTCAAATATGGGAGAAAACCAAAAAGAAACCGAAAACAAACCTCGGTTCGAACATCAGCACCAACATTAGCTTTTTTCCCAGAAACGTTGACAATAAAATCTCTGCATTATTTGTTGAGCAAACATACATAAGAAGCACAATGATTTCCTAAGATTGTGCCTAAAACCAGTGAAAATATTTTTCATTTCTCAGAACACTTTCCTTGACTTCGACTATTCTTTATTATTTGATTTTGTCTTCAGGTATTAGCTTTTGTTGTCTATACTCTTTCTGGCTTTATTCTCTACACAGTCGCTCCATATGTTATCAAGGTCCGTTTCTTCGTAAGAATATATAAGAAACTAGCTTTACAGTTAAAAATTAAAAATAAAAAGAAAAGAAGAATTGTATTGTAAAAAAATTAAAAATTAAAAACTGAAATAAAATTAAAAATTAAAAATTAAAAACCGAAATAAAATTGAAAATAAAAAGAAAAGAAGAAAAAAAGAGAGTGAAATGATGGACTGATTGATAGAAGTCAATCCTAGACCTAAGCAACAATATATAAGAAACTAGGTTTACAATTAAAAATTAAAAATAAAAAGAAAAGAAGAATTGTTATGGAAAAAAAATTAAAAATTAAAAACTGAAAATAAAATTAAAAATAAAAAATTAAAAACTGAAATAAAATTAAAACTTAAAAATTAAAAACTGAAATAAAATTAAAAAAAAAAGAAAAGAAGAAAAAAAGAGAGTGAAATGATGGATTGATTGATAGAAAATGAAAAAAAGAGAGGGAAGAGAGTAGGATTTGATTGATGATGGATGGAATGATGACTAAGTGGTATTTGTGTAATAAAACCAACATTGTAAGTAAAAAAGTTGATATAGGCGTGTAGGAGTATTTTGGTAATAAATTGTGCAAAAGTGATTTTTCATGTAAAAATTTCAATAATAAAATATTTTTGTCAATTAAATATGCCAAAAATGGAATTAACAATCTCCCCCTTTGGCACTTTGATTGACAAAACATTTTATTATGAGAAAACCTGCATCAAGTGTTAGAAACCAAAGCAAATAGCTTTTTAAAGATACAAGAGTATAGAAAATACTCCCCCTGCATGAAAGCACTCTAACACATAAAACAAGGAACTTTTTTTGGACGGAAAAGCTTGCAAACCGAAAACAAGCAACTCCCCCTAAAACCAAGGGTCCAGAGTTGTAACAAGGAATCCAAACAATGAATCCAAAAAATAAGTACTACTCCCCCTTTTTGTCTATCAAGGAGCCAAAGATAGCAAAAACCATGAACAAAGTCATAATAGTTTGAGCATTCACAAATAAAAAGCAAGAGATAGAGAATTGAACCACTTATTCATCATCATTGGATCGGAAGTATTTCATGATGTTGTTCATCTTCCTGAGAAGCAAGGCTTGACTTGTCTCCATTCTCCCCAAACACAAGTTGAATTCAGCCATTTCTGTAGAAGCAGAAGTGGAAGCAGAAGCAGCAGCAGGTTCAACAGTAACACCAGGGGAAGCAAGGTTGTAAGTCGACTTTCAAGCTTTGGTCTTCGACTTTCTGGCAGTTTTCGTCGGAGCAGATGACGAACCAGGAACTTCGGTCACTGGAGCAGGCGGCGCAGGTGGGGTGATCGAAGATGCAAAGGCAGAGCCACGAGAGGGCTTCTTGGATGGTTGGGCATTCTTAGTTTTGGCCATTTCTCTTTGAAACCCTAGAACACAAACACTCTCACACTTTGAAAAAAAATTAGACCTTTGAGAAAAAAAAATAGAAAGAGAAGGGAGAGTGGTGATCGTGGGTGAATGGGTAGTTGAGAATATATACACATGATTTTACTTACCCAAAATCAGAAAAATAACTGAAAAGGAAAGTAACTTCCTTACCTTTGAATCACGTGTGGAGAGAAAAAAAAAAAGAAACCAAAAAGGTTTTTTAAAAAAATGGTCAATTTTTCCTTAAATGGAAAAGGAAACCAAATATCCCCACAAAATCTAAGAATTTAAGTACCCCACCAAAACTGAAATTGCCACCAAAAAGGAAACCAAAGATAATTAATTATTTAAGGACACGTTTCCTTAATTAATTATTTAAGGACAATTAAACCATGTTTCCACAAATGAAAAAATAAAAGAAAAAATATCTACAAAGAATCGAAAAATATGCCCCCCATTTTCTTTAATATTTTCAAAAAATGCCCCCCAAATTTTTTTTTTTGCAGATAATGAACAAGAGAGCACAAAGAGACACATAAAGCACTAATCACCACTTAAGAGCAAA
This sequence comes from Cannabis sativa, assembly GCF_029168945.1. Classification (NCBI taxonomy): domain Eukaryota; kingdom Viridiplantae; phylum Streptophyta; class Magnoliopsida; order Rosales; family Cannabaceae; genus Cannabis; species Cannabis sativa. The sequence continues at coordinate 58,928,013 of NC_083607.1, forward strand.
AAATAGTGTCTAAGAATATAATGAAACATAACAAGAAAAATAACAAGAATTTTTAAGAAAGCTCAATTGACAAACTCGGTCACAATTTTTTTTTTTTTGATTGAAAGATAGAAAAATAAAATAACCTTGATATTTTTGTAACTAGAATTCACAATGTCCGCTTGTCTTTGTCCCTGATGAAAAAATCAAACTCATAAGAATAGTCAGAAATTATTTTATCAAGCTAATGAAGTAATAGAATGAGGTCATACCGGTTACACAGGAAAAAATTGACTCGGTCACCAAGAATATTAAAGCAAATCAAACAGTATGTAACAGCTTTATAACACCATTTTCGAGAATGAAATTTTTTTACCACAAACTGTGTCAAGCATAAGTGTGTGAAAGTGTAAGCAGGGAACATTGCCCAATTTGTCAAAAAGACTTTTTCTGATAAATTGTAACCATAAGAGACGCTGTCACACTACCTCAATGGTAGCCTTTTTCAATGGTAGCAAATCTTCTACATAACTCCTAATTACATAGTTCCAACTTACTCAGAGATGGCTTTCACACATTGAGATAGGTAGCTCTATTCTTCCAATGGAGCTTGAACACACAGTTTTTAAACAATATTATTCGAAAATGGTAGCTTACATAACACTGTTTGATGAACCCGAATATTCCTGTGAGGAGTGAACAATTTTCCTGATAAACCTGTATGACACCATAATATTACAACATTAGCAATAAAATAATGACTGTAATTCTTATGAGGTTGAGATTTTCTTCTAGGACAAGGACAAGACATTATGAACTCTAGGACAACTCAAATATCAAGGATTAAGAAGAACAAAATCATTAAACAGTACAAACCCCTAAGGATTTCCTTAGAGAAGTAAAACGGACCGAGTCAAGAGCTTTAGTAAAAATATCTGCAATTTGTTTGCTAGTTTCAACATATTCTAAGACAAGAATTTTATTTTCCACAAGCTCTCTAATAAAGTGATGACGAATGTCTATGTGCTTTGTGCGAGAGTGTTGAACATGATTCTTAGAAATGTTTATAGCACTAGTGTTATCACAAAAGATGGTTAAAGTTTTCAAATCAGACCCATAATCTGCCATCATTTGTTTCATCCATAACAATTGGGTACAACAACTACCCGCAGCAATATACTCAGCCTCAGCTGTGGACAGAGAGATTGAGTTTTTCTTCTTGCTGTGCCAAAAACAAGATTGTTTCCAAGATAGAAACATCTACCACTAGTACTTTTCTATCATCTGCATTACCTGCCTAATCAGCATCACTAAAGCAAACAAGGTTAGAGTTAGTGTCTTTAGAAAACCAAATCCCAAAATCAATAGTGCTATTTACATAGCGAATGATTCTTTTCACAGCAGAAAGATGGGATTCCATGGGATTTGCCTGATATCGTGCACAAACACCAACACTATAACAAATGTCAAGACGACTAGCAATAAGATAAAGCAAACTACCTATCATACTTCGATACAAAGTTTGATCTACCTTTACTCCTTGTTCATCTTTGCTTAATTTCAAGGTTGTGCTCAAGGGAGTGTTGGTATGTTTGGCTTTCTCAAGACCAAACTTTTTCACCAAGTTCTTTGCATATTTGCTTTGAGTGACAAAAGTTCCCTCATCTGATTGCTTCACTTGAAGATCGAGAAAATAAGTGAGTTCACCTACCATGCTCATTTCAAACTCCTTTTGCATTTGGGAAACAAAAACCTGCACTTCAGAGTTAGAAGTAGATCCAAAAACAAGATCATCAACATATGAAAAAATAATATCAAATTGAAAGTGTGTGATGAACTGTATTTTAATAACATTTCCTTTTCTATAACCATGAGAGTGTAAAAACTCAGATAGACGCTCATACCAAGCACGGGGTGCTTGTTTCAAGCCATACAAAGCCTCGTCTAAAACATGATCAAGAAGGTGGGAATCCTTAACCGCTCCATTTTGTTGTGGGGTTTTAGGACCAGAAAGAATATGAAAAATACCATAAGATTTACAGAACTTACCATACACAGTATTTTCAAAATCTTTTCCATGATTACTCTTACCACGAACTCTCTTACCAATGTTGCAATCTTTTTGAACTTTTAATTTCAAGCAAAGATACTTAAAAACATCAAAAGTATCAATGTTTTCTCTAAAAAATTCTACCCATGAAAACCAAGAGAAATCATCAACACACACAAAAATATACCTCTTACCATTAAAGCTTTCAACCTGGATCAGACCCATTAAGTCCATATGTAGGAGTTCGTGAACTCTGGAAGTATTCACATCAAAAACACTCTTATGAGAAATTTTCAGTTCTTACCAAGCTGACATGGTCCACATTTTCCCAAAGACTCCTTACCTAATTTAGGTAATCCTCGAACAATTCCTACATTAAACAATCTCCTCAGATTTTTAAAATGAATATGACCAAGTTTTTCATGCCATAAATCAGTGGTGTTAATAACAGAGTGACAAGTAGCATAGGTAGTGATGGTGTAACAGTTATCATTAGATCTGAACCCTTGCAAGACAATTTCATCAAGAATATTATACACATAACAATGATTACTATCAAAGCTCACAGTATAACCCCGATCACAAATTTGACTAATGCTAAGAAGATTAGCTTTTAGTCCATCAACCAACATGACATTCTTTAGTCTAGGAAGCCCTTCGAAATTGAGAGTTCCTATCCCTATGACTTTTCCAACAAGACCGTTACCAAAAGTAACTTCTTCACACTGCATTGGTCTAATGTTCTCAAGAAATTCTTTTTCACCTGTCATGTGTCTAGAACAACCACTATCAAAATACCACATGTTATAAGCAATAGTTTTAAAATAAGAAGAACCTACCAAGCATTTATTTTTGACAACCCATTTTTGTTTTTGTAAAACATGTTTATTTCCAAGGTAATTAGATTTAAACATGTTTTGCATAGTGATGCATTTAGGTCGAATGTGACCTTTTCTCCCACAAAAATGGCAAATAGGGATGAAACGTCTTCCATTCCCTTTAGAATTGTCAAACTTACCGTGCTGCTTCTTTTCTGTAACAGCAGAGTGTTTCTGTAACACCCTAACTAACTTAGGCGTATTACGTGATTTTTAAACATACTGTGCAGCTCGTTGCTAATCAACGAGGTTTATGGAAAAACGTGATTAATTAAAATTTTGCTTTTTCATTAAACTTATAAACCATTTTACCGAAAGTCTCGGGATCCCGATTTATAAAAATATTTACAAACGTTTTCACTGTTCAACTTTTACATCAAAATAAAGTCGTCTAACGACAATTACAAAATCTCAGCCGTACTGTCCCGAGGATCGTACGCTCCAGGCCTAACCGCCCCGACATGTACAATCCCATAAGCTCGCTCACGGTCCATCAGCAACTGCCTTGCCTTTACCTACACATGCAACGTAAACTGTGAGTCGACAGACTCAGTAAGAAAAGCATAATAATATCATACATAAAACTGACTGCCGTGTCCAACACGATACTGAGTCCCGCTACTGCCATGTCCAACATGGTACTGAGCACTACTGCCATGTCCAACATGGTACTGAGTTTTGAACGTTCAGGGGACGGTACTATTGACAAGTATCCTCCTGATCGGTCGAACCGGTCATACTCCGCCGTCGGTCATACTCCACTCGTACCGACGGGATAGGTCAATAAGCATCGAACCACCAACCGGTTGTCACTGATCGGCCGAACCGGTCATACTCCGCCGCCGGTCATACTCCAAATTTCGTACCGACGTGACGGGGTTGGGTGGTTCGAAGCCTAAATACATATCTAATGTAATCTAACAGGCTTCCTACATGCACGCTAAACATGTAAACTACATATGCATACCGTTATACTAATCTTACCTCGGGTTCCGATTTCGTGTGTGCTTGGCCGACCCGACCGGAACCGAAGCCGAACGGCGGACATCGGCTCCTAAACCATAAAAACCACAACGCTATAAGTGACACGCTAAATCACTTCCCGGGGACTAAAACTCGAAACTAAAAGTTTCCCTATCGATAAAAAGCATGGCAATACCCCTAAAAACCCAAAAACGAGGAAAACTAGGGTTCTGAAAAATCCCCCATCCGAAGTCCAGGTTGCCCAACCGAATTCCGGTTCGGGAAAATACGAACCCCCATCCGGAATTCCGGATGCTCAACCGGAATTCCGGTTCCTCGCAGGCAGCAACCAAACATTCCCATATCTTGACCAATTCGAACCCAAATGGTCCCAAACTTTCCAGACCTCCTACATAGGTCCCAAATGATCATTCCAAGGCCTCAAACCTACCCAGAAACCTCACAAGCAAATTTCACCATTGGAGCTCAAGCTTTGAGTTCCAAACTCAAGCTTGAGCAAACCACTAAAACCAGCATGCAAACCAACTAAACTCAACCTAAACTAGCATAATATAACCTCTGAAAACAAACAACAACCTCCAGCAATTCACAGAAACAAAACATGGCATTTTCTTCTCAAAATCACATATTTTCACATATAAACTTCTAGCATGCTCAACCTAGTAATCAAGCATCAAAACAACCCTAAACTAACATGCTTAAACACAAAATAATCACCAGACATTACAAAGAAGAACAACAACCTAAAATCCAACATGCATTTCATCCAATTTTCACAAAAATTCAAGAAAACTAAATAGAAGAGCAAGACAAGAATTACCTCAACTAAAATCACTATGATCAAGCCAAAACACAAGAAATCACCAACCAAAAATCCCAGCTTTGAATCCCCAAGCTCAGCTGAAAAGAGGAAAAGAGAGAGAGCTTTCTATTTTGAAACTTTTCTATTTTTTTCTAAGTGTTGGAAAAGAAAGGAAAAAGGATTTTCAAGCACATATTAACCCTTTTATTAAATCCATTTCAGCCAAGAAAATAATTAAAATTAACATTTAATTTCCATTTAAAATCACATAAGACAAAATATCATTGGGGCAAAAAAGACCATTTTGCCCCTCCATACTAAAACCACAAGATAACCACTAAAGGGGTATTTTTGGGACATTCTAAATTCCCGACCATTCCCGACATTCCCAATGTCTAAAACCCGTCCCCAAAATACTAACATACTAAGTTGTGATTTCTACTGAGCCAAACGCCGCGTTCCAAAATACCGGACACCGGAAATGCGAAATATAAAACTACCGATAACATAATTATGCATATCTGAATTCCATAAATAACAATGATAAATTATTTAAATAGCTATAAATAATTTCCTGATTAACATAAATAACTGCTAATTTCTAAATTAACTAAGCGGGCTTTACAACTATCCCCCCCTTAAAAGGATTTCGTCCCCGAAATCTAACCTGAATAACTCTGGATATTGAGCTCGCATATCTGATTCTAGCTCCCAAGTGGCTTCTTCCACCTTACTGTTTCTCCAGAGAACCTTGACCAACGCTATGGTCTTATTCCGAAGGACTTTATCCTTTCTATCCAGGATCTGCACTGGCTGTTCCTCATAGGACATATCTGACTGAAGCTGAAGGCTCTCATAACTGATTATATGAGAGGGGTCTGAAACGTATTTTCTCAACATTGAGACATGAAATACGTTGTGCACTGCTGATAAAGCTGGAGGCAATGCTAACCGATATGCCACTTGACCTATCTTCTCGAGAATCTCGAAAGGTCCTGTAAATCTAGGGCATAACTTGCCTCTTTTCCCGAAACGTTTAATCCCCTTCATCGGAGATACTCGCAAAAACACATGGTCCCCTACTCGGAACTCAACATCTCTACGTTTCGGATCTGCGTAACTCTTCTGTCTGCTCTGGGAGGCAAGCATTCTAGCTTTAATCTTCTCTATTGCCTCATTGGTCCGTTGAACTGATTCTGGACCAAGGTATTTCCTCTCCCCTGTCTCATCCCAGTGGATAGGGGATCTACATTTCCTACCGTACAACAGTTCATAGGGTGCCATCCCTATCGTACTCTGATAACTGTTGTTATATGAGAACTCTACTAACGGTAGGTATTTATTCCATGAACCCTCAAAGTCCATAACACGTGCTCTCAGCATGTCCTCCAATATCTGAATTGTCCTTTCGGACTGACCATCTGTCTGAGGATGGAATGCTGTACTGAATTTTAGCTTTGTACCCATTGCCCGCTGCAAACTTTGCCAAAATTTGGAGGTGAATTTCGGATCCCTGTCCGAGACTATAGACTTCGGTACCCCGTGAAGTCTCACTATCTCCCTGACATATAACTCTGCCAACTGATCCACTGTAAACGTCGTTCTGACCGGCAGAAAATGAGCAGATTTCGTAAATCGGTCCACCACTACCCAGATGGAATCATACATACCCGTGGTCCTAGGTAACCCGACCACAAAATCCATAGTAATATCCTCCCATTTCCATTCTGGTAGGGTTAGAGGCTGTAACAACCCTGCCGGTCTCTGATGTTCAGCCTTGATCTGCTGACACGTGAGGCATCTCGATACGAATTCTACCAAATTCTTCTTCATACCGTTCCACCAGAAGTACGGTTTCAAGTCTTGGTACATCTTGGTGGTGCCGGGATGCAGAGAATATGGAGTAGAATGAGCCTCCTCAAATATCTCGTTCCTCAAGTCCACACTGTTCGGGACACAAACCCTGGCTTTATACAAAAGCATCCCACTATCTGACACTGAAAAGTCCTTGGCTTGACCAGCCAATACCTCATCTCGGATCTTCACTAACTCCGGATCTGTCGTCTGAGCAACTTTTATTCTTTCTACCGTATCGGATTGCGGCGTTAAGTTGTGTAGCCGACCTACCACAAACTCAATGCCGGACCCGACCATATCCTCTCGCTAGCTGAGGTGAGATCTGAACCATGCTAGCTACCTGCCCGGGCCCCTTTCTACTCAGGGCATCGGCCACTACATTGGCTTTTCCGGGATGATAGAGGATCTCGCAATCATAATCCTTCACTAACTCCAACCAACGCCTCTGTCTCATGTTCAAATCTTTCTGAGTAAAGAAATACTTGAGACTTTTATGGTCGGTATAGATCTCGCACTTCTCTCCATACAAGTAATGCCGCCAAATCTTCAGTGCAAAAACCACTGCGGCCAATTCTAAATCATGAGTCGGGTATCGCTGTTCATAATCCTTTAACTGACGGGAGGCGTAAGCGATAACCCGATCGGCTTGCATCAATACGCACCCCAAACCCTGTTTGGATGCGTCACAATAGACCACGAACTTCTCCTCGTCCGAAGGCAAAGCTAGTACCGGAGCAGTAATCAACCTCTGTTTCAGCTCCTGAAAACTAGCTTCGCATTTATCTGACCAGATAAATCGCTGATTCTTCTTTGTAAGCTCGGTTAGGGGCATTGAAATTTTGGAGAACCCCTCCACGAACCTACGGTAATACCCAGCTAATCCCAAAAAGCTTCTGATCTCTGTCACTGTCTTCGGTCTCGGCCAATCCCTGACGGATTCGATCTTCCCGGGATCCACCTTGATCCCATCTTTACTCACTATGTGCCCTAGGAAGGACACCTGAGACAACCAGAACTCACATTTCTTGAACTTGGCGTATAGTCTATGTTCTCGAAGTCCTTGCAGTATCATCTGAAGATGTAACTCATGCTCCTCTTCTGACTGAGAGTACACGAGGATGTCGTCGATAAACACAATCACACAGATATCGAGGAAATCCTTGAATACTCTATTCATCAGGTCCATGAATGCCGGGAGCATTGGTTAGTCCGAATGACATAACCAGGAACTCGTAGTGTCCATACCTAGTGCGGAAAGCCGTCTTTGGAATGTCCTCCTCTCGGATCCTCAACTGATGATAACCCGAACGGAGATCAATCTTAGAAAAGACCGTCTTCCCCTGAAGCTGATCGAACAAGTCATCGATCCTAGGTAATGGATATTTATTCTTCACCGTCAGCTTGTTCAACTCTCTGTAGTCGATGCACATCCTCATCGATCCATCCTTCTTCTTCACGAACAAACCGGGCTCCCTGTGGTGACACACCGGGCCGAATGAACCCTATGTCAAGCAACCCCCGGAGCCGAATCTTTAACTCCTTAAGTTCAAATTCGGAGCCATCCTATACGGGGCTTTAGAAACCGGATCCACCCCTGGTGCCAAGTCAATCACAAAGTCAATCTCCCGCTGAGGTGGTAACCCTGGAAGTTCTTCGGGAAAAACGTCCAAAAATTCCCGAACCACGCTGATGTCCTCTGGCCGAATGGTGTCTGGCCGAGTGGTGTCCACCACCACGGCCAGAAACCCTAAGCACCCACCGTGCAATAATTCTCTCGCTGACATAGCCGAGATCACCGGGATCCGAGATCCCTGAACCGAACCCACAAATACGAACGGTTCTTCACTTTCTGGTTGGAAGACCACCATCTTCCTCTTGCAATCAATGCTCGCCGAATATTTAGATAGGAAATCCATTCCTAAAATAATATCAAATTCGACTAAGCTCATCTCTATCAGATCAGCACTCAACTCTCTACCATCTATCCCGATCGGCATAGACCTAATCCACCTATTGGAGATAACCAATTCTCCGCTGAGTAACGTGGTTCCAAACCCCGACTCATATCTATCAAAGGGTCTACCCAACTTACTAAAGACTGCGGCCGCCACATAAGAACGTGTAGCCCCGTAATCAAACAAAGACCGAATAAAACGAGTCGTTAATAAGAATCCGACCCGTAACAACCGATGGGCCGGCATCTCGCATCGCCCGCGTGATCGCGAATACTACGGCCGGAGTGGGCATCGCCGGAGCTCTCGGTGCCTCCGGCCGAGCCGGGGACATTCCCTCTTGAAGTGCCCGGGCATGCCACAATGAAAGCATCCCCGCCCCTTGCACTCTCCCCGATGGTGCCTCTTGCGGCCTAGGGCACTCGGGGTAGGAGAAGCGAGTCTCATTACCACCAGACGACTCCTCTCGTTGCGGTTCCCCCGAACCTCTTGTTCGACTCGAGCCGCCGAAGCGTGGGTGCCCTCTTCCTCCGATCAATGGCCGAACCACTACTCCCCGCCGAAGCCCGATGCGGGGGGTAGGAGCTCCGCCACCAACCGAGTACTAGCCGACTCGACATGCACCCCACCGCGCCCTCGGCTCGCGGTGCCTTCTCCACCATCCGAGCGTAGGTGGTGCCGTCGTTCGTGGTAATCATCGTGTCATGCCCGATCTTGGGATGCAACCCGTCCGGATACTTCTCCTTTCCGCCGAAGTCGGTCGGCACAATTCCCGAGGCTAACCTCGCCAACCGCCACAACCGAGTAGTATACTCGGTGACACTCATGTTCTCCCGCCGGGTCGGGTGAACGAATTCCTTTCTCTTGGCGCTTCTAACCGCCTCGTTGTAGTACTTCGCGTTGAAAAGTTCCTGGAACCTCTCCCAAGTCATGGTGGTGACATCATGAATCTGAGACACCATGTCCCACCATACCAGGGCATCCTCCTGGAACTGAAATGTGGCACACACCACTCGTCGTTGCGGTGACACCCATAAAGTTCAAGATTCGGTGATCACCGTAAGCCACCGCTCGGCTTTCGACACATCCGGACCTCCCGTGAATACGGAGGTGCTTGCTTCGAACCGCTCATATAAAGGTTCCAACTCGTGGGCCGCCACTACCATCTCGGCTGGGCGCAGGGCGAGTGCCGCCGGAACTACCGGCACCGGAACCGGCAGGAGCACCCCGCCGTCTCAACCTCCGAATCTCGAGGTCTTGTTCTTCGATCCCGGCTTGCATCTCCGCAAACCGCAACTCCCGCCCGGGGCTCCCCGATCGGCCGGGGAGCTCGGGCAGCCTGTGGCGGGTTCTCATCACCCCGACCACGAGCCCTGCCTCGGGGACCTCTACCTCGGCCCCTAGCAGGTGGGGGAAACCGAGCTCCCTCTCCCTGATTCGACCCCACTGAGTTGCCTCGACTCCTGGTAGTCCGCCTGGCGTCCATCTAGTTAGAACCGCCTGCGAAACCAAGAGTTGGCATATCAGGTCGTATTCAAGGCGAGCTTACTAATGCCGCTTAATTTGGAAATTAGAAATGAAACATGCGCCTATTCTACTATCAAAGCTACTAACATGCTTCCTAATGTGCTTTTCTTTTTTTTTTTTTTTTTTTTTTTCATAACCGAATAAAATAAACTACTAAAGCAATAAAGGCTTGCGAACCGTGAACCGAGCTAACCGCCGATGATGATTGTACATGTCGTGACGATCTTCGGAAGACAACCCGCGCTCGATACCAAATTGTAACACCCTAACTAACTTAGGCGTATTACGTGATTTTTAAACATACTGTGCAGCTCGTTGCTAATCAACGAGGTTTATGGAAAAACGTGATTAATTAAAATTTTGCTTTTTCATTAAACTTATAAACCATTTTACCGAAAGTCTCGGGATCCCGATTTATAAAAATATTTACAAACGTTTTCACTGTTCAACTTTTACATCAAAATAAAGTCGTCTAACGACAATTACAAAATCTCGCCCGTATCGTCCCGAGGATCGTACGCTCCAGCCTAACCGCCCCGACATGTACAATCCCATAAGCTCGCTCACGGTCCATCAAGAATCGCCTTGCCTTTACCTACACATGCAACGTAAACCGTGAGTCGACGGACTCGCAAGAAAAGCATAATAATATCATACATAAAACCGACCGCCGTGTCCAACACGATACCGAGTCCCGCTCGCCATGTCCAACATGGTACTGAGCACTACTGCCATGTCCAACATGGTACCGAGTTTTGAACGTTCGTGGGACGGTACTATTGACAAGTATCCTCCCGATCGGCCGAGCCGGTCATACTCCGCCGTCGGTCATACTCCACCGTACCGACGGGATAGGTCAATAAGACCGAACCACCAACCAATGTCGACTGATCGGCCGAACCTGGTCATACTCCGCCGTCTTGGTCATACTCCACTCGTACCGACGTGACAGGGTTGGGTGGTTCGAAGCCTAAATACATATCTAATGTAATCTAACAGGCTTCCTACATGCACGCTAAACATGTAAACTACATATGCATACAGTTATACTAATCTTACCTGGGTTCCGATTTCAGGTGTGCCGGTCGACCTGACTGGAACTGAAGCTGAACTACGGACATCGGCTCCTAAACCATAAAAACCACAACGCTATAAGTGACACGCTAAATCACTTCCCGGGGACTAAAACTCGAAACTAAAAGTTTCCCTATCGATAAAAAGCATGGCAATACCCCTAAAAACCCAAAAACGAGGAAAACTAGGGTTCTGAAAAATCCCCCATCCGGAAGTCCGGTTGCCCAACCGGAATTCCGGTTCTGGGAAAATCTGAACCCCCATCCGGAATTCCGGATGCTCAACCGGAATTCCGGTTCCTCGCAGGCAGCAACCAAACATTCCCATATCTTGACCAATTCGAACCCAAATGGTCCCAAACTTTCCAGACCTCCTACATAGGTCCCAAATGATCATTCCAAGGCCTCAAACCTACCCAGAAACCTCACAAGCAAATTTCACCATTGGAGCTCAAGCTTTGAGTTCCAAACTCAAGCTTGAGCAAACCACTAAAACCAGCATGCAAACCAACTAAACTCAACCTAAACTAGCATAATATAACCTCTGAAAACAAACAACAACCTCCAGCAATTCACAGAAACAAAACATGGCATTTTCTTCTCAAAATCACATATTTTCACATATAAACTTCTAGCATGCTCAACCTAGTAATCAAGCATCAAAACAACCCTAAACTAACATGCTTAAACACAAAATAATCACCAGATTACAGCAGCAACAACAACCTAAAATCCAACATGCATTTCATCCAATTTTCACAAAAATTCAAGAAAACTAAATAGAAGAGCAAGACAAGAATTACCTCAACTAAAATCACTATGATCAAGCCAAAACACAAGAAATCACCAACCAAAAATCCCAGCTTTGAATCCCCAAGCTCAGCTGAAAAGAGGAAAAGAGAGAGAGCTTTCTATTTTGAAACTTTTCTATTTTTTTCTAAGTGTTGGAAAAGAAAGGAAAAAGGATTTTCAAGCACATATTAACCCTTTTATTAAATCCATTTCAGCCAAGAAAATAATTAAAATTAACATTTAATTTCCATTTAAAATCACATAAGACAAAATATCATTGGGGCAAAAAAGACCATTTTGCCCCTCCATACTAAAACCACAAGATAACCACTAAAGGGGTATTTTTGGGACATTCTAAATTCCCGACCATTCCCGACATTCCCAATGTCTAAAACCCGTCCCCAAAATACTAACATACTAAGTTGTGATTTCTACTGAGCCAAACGCCGCGTTCCAAAATACCGGACACCGGAAATGCGAAATATAAAAACTGCTGATAACATAATTATGCATATCTGAATTCCATAAATAACAATGATAAATTATTTAAATAGCTATAAATAATTTCCTGATTAACATAAATAACTGCTAATTTCTAAATTAACTAAGCGGGCTTTACAGTTTCGCTGAAGTGACAGAATCCTGCGAGGTAGAAACAGTTCTTCCAGAAACAAAAATATCAGATTTAACAAAAGTGGTATTGAAATCAGATTGAGTAGAACCATAACCTAGACCAGTATGATTAGTTTGGCCAAATTTTTGAATCTTTTCAAAAATGTTGGAACCTAGATTTAACATTTTGACATTCTTTTTAATGTTTTCTAGTTCCTTAGTCAAAGAAATAATTTCAGACTCTTTTAAAGACAGTTCAGATTCGTAACATTTAATTGTTTCATTCAGATCATTAATGTTGTTACACAAGTCTTTATTATCTTTAACCAGGGAACGATTTTCAGCACGTATTTCCAACCACTTACCAAACATTACCTTGTAAGATTCAGCCATAGAGTTCTCATCAATTTCTGACTCATCTGATTTGGATCCAACTTCTTCTTTGTTGTCATCGATCGAGGTATTATTCATGCACATGAATTTTCCTTTTTCCTGCAAATTTCTTGACAAAACACTTGTTAGAGCAACTTTTTCTTTTTCATCTTCACTACTTTCAGAATCATCACTCCAGGTAACATTCAATCCCTTTTTATTTTTCTTTAAGGTATTGGCACATTCAGATTGAATATGACCATACCCTTCACACTCTCTACAACGAATACCTTTGTTAGATGAAAAAGGTTTAGAGGGATTGTTACCTGAAATGTTACCATTTGAGTTCTTTGAAAAGTTCATTTTATTTCCAACAGATTTCATGTATCTTTGGAAATTTTTTGCTAACAAGGCCATTTCAGCATCATTTTCATCATCAGAAACAATATTTTCAGAATCATTGAAAGCAATACCTTTGATTTTCTCATTCGAGAGACTTTGCTTACTCTTTTTCTTGATCTGTTGATTCAACTCAAAAGTTCTTAAAGACCCCATGAGTTCCTCAACCTTCATTTTGCCAAGGTCTTTTGCCTCTTCCATTGCAAGCAATTTTGTGTCAAACCTGTCAGGAAGAACTCGAACAATCTTTCAAACCAAGACAGATTCATATAATTTTTCTCCCAAGGCAAAAAACTCATTAGATTTATCAGATAATCTTTCATAAAAATCATTTAAAGTTTCAGTTTCTGACATTCTCAATTCATCAAATCTAGTTTGCAACATGGTAAATCGTGATCTATTTACATCATCAGTACCTTCAAATTGAATTTGAAGGATTTCCCATGCTTCCTTTACAGATTTACAAGATGAGATTAATTTAATAAAGCCTTCACTAACACCATTAAAAATAGCATGTAAAGCCTTATTATTATAACCAGACAATTTTTCATCTTCAGTGGTCCAACTGAGTTCAGATTTTACCTGAGTATTACATTTTTCATCATTTTTAGTAGGTTGAGACTAGCCTGTAAGAATAGCTCTCCATGCCTTCTAATCTTGCAATTTGATGAATGCTCTCATCCTGACCTTCCAATAAGGATAATACGACTCATTCAACAGAGGAGGTCGAGAGATAGAGCTTCCTTCTGCAAACAAAGACATCTCACACAAAACAAGTTAAACGGAATAACCTCAAGATCTCACTAAGAATTTAGTGACTTGCTCTGATACCAATTGAAATTCCGTATTTTAATATTCCCAGTTTGATTATTTAATTAATTGATTAATTAAATGCGGAATAATGAAACTGGTAATGAAAACAGTTTTTCCGTAGTTACAGAATACAACTCTGTAACTCCAGAGAAATCCAGAAAAACAAACAGTGCATAAAAGTAAAAACACACAAGATTTTTGTGCGTGGTTTCAACAATCCTTTCAGATTGTTACTAGTCCACGGGGCCACACCCAGAGATAAGATTCATTAGATCAGTATCAAAAATACAAAGTAATTGACTTATGCATAAATAGACTCCCTCTTATTGTATGCCGCAAGCTTGATGTATTCCACCTACTAACCGAATCTTGATAAAACTCCAAGAGCTCGAACTCCCTTCGATCACCTTGAAGAGTGCTTGAATCCTCTCGATTCAAGGCTTAAAGGCTATCTCCCGAAAGCCTATACAACCATCTCCCGAAGGTTGTGTGCTTGTATCATCCCGATGCAAGACTTCAAAAGCAATCTCCCGAAAGCTTGTAAAAACCCTTCTCCCGAAGGTGTGCTTGTATCCTCCCGATGCAAGACTTCAAAAGCAATCTCCCGAAAGCTTGTAAATACCTTCTCCCGAAGGTGCACTGATGTTCTTCTTCGTTGTAGACTTGAATACAGACTCAAGACAATACAAACAACAAATAAACAGAGTAAGAGTAGAACAACTCTTCTCTACATAACAAAGACACTCTTTTCTTAAGATATGAAAGTGAATAAAAGAGTTAACAAAACCTAGCTGCTATAGGATGTATTTATAATGAATATACATCTCATAGACAGCTTACAATCGGTCTGAACAAGACCTCAACCCACTAGAAACTTCCCTAAAATAATTCTTCAATCAGTCCAGGAATTTTCGTTTCTGTACCTACAGAATCGTGGGCAGTAACTACAACTTTCCTTTTATAGAAAAGGAAAGTTTAGCTCCGGTTTTCTCTTCAAGAAACCAGATCTAAGAAAATGGGAAACTCAACACAAGATCAGATTAACAGCTGGTTAGAAAAGAATCAATGTGTAATCAAAACTTACCATATTTACTTCAATTTCCATAAATAGGAAAGCTAGACAACTTTCCTTCCAAGTTTAGATATACACAAATAGGGAAACCATATTAAACACTCCAGCCAAAATATACATTAAATAATAAAATATTTTTGTCAATTAAATATGCCAAAAATGAAATTAACAATGTTAACCAAGCGAAATATAATTTTTGAACTTTATTGATTTAAAATAATAATAAATTGAAATTAGGCTTTATTTATATCATAAAAATTCTAGACCTAAACCGATGGCTTCACTATGATCAGTGACAGGGACAACATGTCCAATGGCATTCAAGAGATCGACAATGGCTTTAATTTTTAAAATATATTCATTAATGGAAAGAGAATTCTTTTTCGTATTGTTTAGTTTTAAATTGACTTATTATCTTTGAACTTGTTTGAGCAGTGAAGAATTCTTAAAGAGCTGCCCAAGCTTCCGCTAAAGTTTCATGGCCAATCATATGAGTGTTCATTGATCATTCATGGAGTACATCATCCATGTAAAAAGTAATTGAGCTTGAGCTTCCTAGGTAAGCTTCAAAAATAATATTGTTGATGCGATTTGTTTTTGTGTCAAACGTGAATCAGAATGTAGTTCGAACTTGACAATAGTGAGGATTTGGTGTTTCCATGAGAAAAAAATTATACTTTCATCAAGCTTGGAAGACAACGAATGCTTGAAGGAGATTGGTTCAAACTTGTATTTTTCGGAGGTGGACGATTGATCAACCATGGAAGCTGATGACAAAAAAAATACAAAGAGAAAGAAAAGATTGAACGAGGAAGACAGAATTTTTGGAATCAAAGCTCTGATACCATGTTAAGATTCAAGAACTGAAATTATATTCTTTGCATTGATTTGAAAGAGAGATTACAAACTTATGTATAGTGTTTAGGTAGTTACAAGAAATGTAACAAAAAATAACTAACTAATTCTGTTACTAATACTAACTGCTTAGTTAAATTAAGGCTTGTAATAACTATAACTAATTTCTCTCAACAAATTAATCTAAAATCATATTTTTTGTATCGTGTTGTACTCATGCCTCCAAATTTGCTAAAAAAATTCAATCTAAATATAACTAATAATGTGTATCATGCATATTAATAGTAGTCGTTTTAAAAAACACTTAGTCATATAATATGCTACTATAATGATGTACTAAATAAATAGCTCACTTATTATATGATTATTATTATTTATTATTATATAATGTGATATAAATAGTTTGTTAAAATTTATATATATTGCACGATAATAATAGATCTTAGACATTAATTATTGTTAAAATTAGATCTTACCCACTAAATCGACACCACAATATTTCATTCTAACATTGTCATATACCTACCAATATTACCAAATCATGCCCCATATCTAAAGACCACAAAAATAAAACAAAATCTTTGAAATCTAAAATTTGAAATTCTATATATGATTAATGAAGATTAATAATTTACAAGAGCAGCCCTCAAAATATTAAAAGAAGAAGAAAAAAAATAATAAAAGAAAAATTTGTTTATCATATTCTAATTAAGAAAATTGTTACAAGAAAATTAATTAAGACCCCAATAATTTTATATATAATTAATTAACAAACGTAATTAAAATATATAATGATTATTAATAATTAATTCTAGTGATGGTAATAAGGAGAGGTGGCTTGAGCTCTGTGCTTGCGTTTTTGGAGAAATCTTTGGAGTGATCTCTTCATTGAAAGAGCCGCCGTTGGGCTGTAAATCGGTGACTGAATGCTCGGTGAGCACGGCTCTGACACCGGTGTTGTCGCTATTGCTGCCGCCACCCCCCTTGGTGTCTTTAATCTCTCCTCCATTTCTCTACTTGCAAGAAGAATAATGGCTCTAGCCTGAAAATTAATAAAAAAAGACTTAATTAATTTCTTTCAAAAAATTATAAAAGTAACAAATTAACTATGATAACAAAGAAAGTCTAGGTTTTTATGTGTAATTTTACTAATTATTTCGCGAAATTTCTTATTTATAAAATTAGAAAGCTTATGTTTAACATACTTTTGCAAGATTGTTAATCAGTTTAACAATCTTACAAAAAGTCTGTTATTTAACAGTCTCACGGAATTTATCGTGAGATTGTTTCAAGCACAATAATTAACACAATTTTTTTTTATTATTATTAATTTATTATTAAAATGACAAACTCAAACCCAGAATTCCCTCAAATCAATTTCATTTTTTATGATCTCAAGAAATAATAATAATAATAAAAAATGAAGTACCTGAAACTCAGTTACATCACAAACACAAATCTTTCCATTGTAGAAAATTGTAAGTGGCTGATTTTGATTTGTAGTACTACTTCTGTTGTTCATCATCATATTACTATTTTTATTCGAATACCCATCATCATCATCTTCAATTTTCCTACATAATAATAACAACAACACAACATGTTATATATAATTCATTATTAACTTTATATATATATATATATACATACATATACATACATAAAATATATAGAGAGAGAAATTAAGCTTACATGGAATTGTGAATAGGGTAGTTAGAATTAAGATCAGCAACTGAAAAAGCAGCTGGGACAAGTTGAAGCTCCAAATTGCAATTCCTCCTCATATTTCAGCAACTATTATTTCTTACAAATATACTTAATATAATTTAGAATAAAGAGAGAAAAAAAGAAAATATGAAGAAGAAGAAGAAGATGTTTTTGAGTTTGATAATAAAAATGGTGTTTGGTTTGATTTATATTTATACATAGAATCCAACAAAAGTTTGTGAGTTGTAAGAAAGTGGGGCCCACTAAAACAAAGCAGTGATATGTATAGACTTTCGAACACGTAAAGCACAAACCTTTAACTCTCTAAACAAACAGCTAATAATATAATATTATACAACAAAAAAAAAAAAAAACACAATTTCATCACATGCATCACGTTTTTTATTTATTTCTTCTTTTAATTGTCACCATTGTTTTTTTTTTCTTATTATAAATATATATACATGTGATAGACTGTACACTATTAATATTATTAAATTATTATAGTCATAATTACAAGTATAATAATATTTCCACAAAAACTGCCAACTCTATATAACTACTATTCTTCCTCTACTATTCTACTTATTTTCTTTTTGATATTATTTATTTATATTATAATAAATCAATGGTAAGATAAGTGTATGCATCACTTAGGGCTTGTTTGCACTAACAAAGGGGTAAGTTGAAAAATACCACTTTTATTAAGCAATTAATCAAATTTACCTCTAATTTTATATTTATTTGAAACATACTTCTTTTTATATGTATTGTACCCAAAATACCCTGACATTAGAGAGTCACATGGAGAGTATCTTGAAGTGACAGGGGCAAAATTGGTACAATGTTTAAAAAAAGAGGTAAAAATGATAGATTTTAAAAAAGAGGGTAAAAATAAAATAGGACAATATAAAAAGGGTATAGAGTGTAATTTCCTCCTAAAAAAAAGGCTATGGCTTGTTTGCATTAAAAAAGAATTTACTTTTAGTTAGTGATAATACTTTTTGTCATAATATATTTTTTTATGGTATTAAATATGAATTTTAATCACAATAAAAATTATTTGTGACTAAAATATAGTATTTAAATACAAGTTGTTATTAATTTCATTTTAGTCACTATACTTAGTTTAACAAATTGTAATTTTTGTGACTAATACTTTTAATCACGGACATTTTAATCACAACGTATAGAAATGATAATTTATATATAACTAGTCACAACTTTTTTCTTTTTAAGTTGTGACTAAAAGTAAGATTTTTTAGTATTAGTACACCGTGTTGTATTGTATTATATTTTATTATTATTGATAAATTAATATAATATACTATGTTTGGTACTGACTTTATTAATTATGTAAAATTATACTATCTTTACCATAAACTTGACCCCAATTTCGACCCTGGGGTCGAGTCCAAGGTACAGGTTTGGGTCTCAAGTCTCAGGTCCGGGGTCCGACTTCGGGTCCAAGGTTCGAGTCCAAGTCAAGGTCGAGGTCCGGGTTGGGGTCCAGGTCCAAGATTTGGGTCCAGTTTTAGGCCAACGCCCAAGTCCAGGTCCAAGGTTAGGGTGGGGGTTCGAGTCCTGGATTTGAGTCTAGATCCTGATTCCCAGGTCAGTGTGCAGGTCCGGATCTTGGGTCATGGGTCCAGGTCTGGGCTCTTGGTCCAGGTCCAAGTCTGGGCTATTGGTTTGGGTCCAGGTCTGGGCTCGTGGTTCGGGTCCAGGTGGGTCCCGAGTCAGGTATCAAGTCCAGGCCTAGGTCTCAGGCCTCGAGTTTGGGTTTGGGTTTGGGTTCGGGTCTGGTTTCAAGTTTGGGTCCTGTGGGTCCCGAGTCAGGTCTCAAGTCCAGGCCTAGGTCTCAGGCCTCGAGTTTGGGTTTGGGTTCGGGTCTGGTTTCAAGTTTGGGTCCTGGGTCCGAGTTTGGGTGGGAGATTGGGGTGACCCAGATTCTTTGTAAATATTATAATATATAAGCTAATACAGACTATTTGTTATGTATTTAATAATACAACTTACATTGTATTAAAAATTTTAGTTGTAATAATTAATATAATATATTATTTTATTCAAACATAGTGTTATTTATTATTTAATACAATACGATCCTTATACAACGTACCAAACGAATCCTATATATATGGAACATAGTCCTTAACAACATTTTATTGTTTATCCTTATAAAATTTATATATTTGGGGACTAATTTTAAAAAAAATAATAATTAAAAAACTATTTATTAAAATTTATATAATTTAAATACAAGGAATACAAATAAAAAAATATTTTCTATAATTTTTTACAAGAATAAAAAAAATGATTTGAATTGTAAAAGATTATTACAAAATGAGTGTTAGTATACTTTATATTGATCATCAAAATACTTGTTTTAAATATTTTTGTTTCTTTTCTTTTTGAGGTTCACATCTTGAGTACTTTAACTACTATTTCATAGTATACTTTTTCTTTTCTTTAATATATATAAATAAACACGTGCCTAAGTCGGCACCCACTATCCAACTGTAATGATTTTTTTCATAATCTAACAAATGGCCAAACTTTCTTTTTTTCTTTCTTTTTAATAATATTTAAATAACTTTGAGATAATTAATAATAATAAAAGAAATGGACAAATGAGTTCAGTACTATTGGAATATACTAAGATTAAAAAGAAACATGCTTAAAATGGCTGCTCAGAATTATTACATGTCGGCCTTTAATTCAAATTATTTCATATTTTAAAATAGTATTTTTTTTTATTTTCACGAAAATTTACATAAAAAATTAAAAATCTATAAAATAATTTAAATCATAATTATAGTAACCTACATAAAATTACCTGAACAAGCAAAATCATTTAAAAAAAATAAAAAAAATAGTATATAAAATAATTTTAATTTTATAAAAATTTATATATTAAGACATTTGCAGGTAATTTGTAACTTACATAAATTTAATAATTTTTTAAAAAATGTTAATTCTTAATGTTATCATTTATTAAAATTTTAATTTTTATCCAGTTTCATAGTTTCTTAAACAAAATACATATAAAATTTAGATTTTAAATTATGAAACATTAACAAAAATATGTAGTTACAGTTAATTCTAAATTTTTTTACAATTAATTTAGGTGGCGTTTGGTAACACTTTTTTAATAAGTTTTTTGTTTTTAAAATTAGAAAAGTGAAAATATTTTTCAAAATCATGTTCTAGAAAACTGTTATTGCTTTTCAATTTTTTAATTGAGAATCAAAATTTTAAAAATAAAAAAAAACAATTTTAATATTTTTTTAAACAGTTTTTTTTTCTTAATCAATATTTTGGACTCCAACAATACCCGGACCTAAATCCTCTCCCACGGCCCTTGTGCTGAACCCGACCTCTGACCCGGATCCGAATTCGACCCCGGACCTAGACCCGCTTAAATAAAATAATAAAAATAAAAATAAAAAATGAACTTTACAGAACGCATTTTTGTTTTTCAAAAAAAGAAATTAAAAAATAAAAATTTTACTTTCATTTTATGATTAAAAAATTAAAAAAATAAAAGTATTACCAAACGGTACCTTTAAAAATTAAGTCTAGTTACAAAATTAAAATATTAAGAGAGTATGTAGTGATAAAATTAAATAAAAATTATAATTTGGTCAAAAAAATTATTAAATCAATATTGTAAACTAAAAAATTACTTATACCAAATATTCTCTTATATCTTTTTGACGACCCAATATAGTGTTTATCTACAGCTGAGTTGATGTTTCCACTTACAGAAAACGTTAAAATAAATATATCCATTTTTTTAATCACATTAAATAAAAGAAAAATAAAAATTTGGTGTTTAATTATTTTATATTTCTGGTCAACATCAACTAGAACTTACTATATATTAGATACATCGTTTTCTTTTTCTTTTTAATTATGTAATATATTATTATTAATTAACCTTGCTAGCTACTCTCATTCTGCTATTTTTAAAACTATGAATTAATTATAGTAGTGGTCTAATAGTCTGGGCTCATGTAAGTCAAATATATATTTTTTCAAACAAAAAAAATCACTTTGTAATTAAAAAATAATAAAAAAAAATATATCTGTATATATATATGTACATAATTAATTATTACAGAATGTACACTCCCAGTCCCTACCATTAATTTTAAAAAATTAAATATGTATGTTAGAATATATAATGCCTATATCAACATCCATAATTTATACAATCTATTGTGAGGAATTATGCTTAATTCTTAAAAGGGGCATTATTGGAATGGGAACTCTTATAGGTAGTGGTTGCTATAAGGTCTACGAGATTGTTTAAGCTACCGAAAAAGTGAGAAAAAAATCTGCATCACGTGATTCTCTTTTTCTCATATATATTATATAAATTAGAAAGAAAAAAAAAGACATTCATAATTCATATAATTTTTGTGTCATTTTCATGTATAAGAAATGCCAAGTCACCCTAGTCAAGAATTTAGATAAGTGAAAGTCATAGGTTCTACACAAGAACCATATGTAACAATACATGTTACAATATGAGGTTTTATCAAAGCCAAATATCCTCCCATCATGTCATTATCTCTTCAACTAAATTATTTTGAATTTTGATCATTATAACGTGGAAAAATATAACAAAAATCATTTTATAATGATACAATCACATCAAACAAATTGCAAAAATTGGTCTATTTATAGAGTAATAAATATACCTACACAAAATTATGATGATATTTTGGTGCATAATTTGTGTACATATATCATTACTCTTTTATCCGTCATCAATAGTTGAAAGCGAAATAATTCTAAAAATAATTTCTCAAAAAAAAATATAATTATCCAACAAAATGTAATATTAAGAATAATAAACAAGATTAAAGGGAGGGGCAAGGTGGCTGCTACGGCTTTAACGGCTGCGATTTACAACATTCGGGGGTGCGCCGGCTCTGGTGCTTCGCATTCGGAATGAGGTGAAAATGGAGATTTCAACAATTTTACCAAAAAAATGAAACAAAATAATAACATAATATCACCTTGTTTCTGAGCCTATTTTTGGTGATTAATCCTAAAATTGTTGTATCCCTTTAAACTAATCACTAAACCTACTACAAGTAACTTAATAAATTGTAAATTTAAGGGATATTTACGGTGAAACTCTTTTAATATTTGCAATTGTTACATTTATGACCTTAATAAAAAAAGTAATGTCAAAAGTATTTTATTTTACGATTTTATTACAGTCGCATTCTTTTTTGGTTGTTAAGTAAGTGCCTATTAAGCCTGTTAAGTGTCAGCTCAAAAATACGTGGCGATATATATCTTTAGCTTATATAATACGTGGTCTAATAATATATTGCCACTTGTTTCTGAGCTGACACTTAATGGCCAAAAAAGGGTACAATCGCAACAAAGTCACAAGATAAGGTACTTTTGCTACTACTTTTTTTATTAAGGTCATATGTGTAACAATTATAAATGTTAAGAGCAAGTGCAAGGAGGCACTAAACTTTGGATTTGGTGTGTGTAATCCCTCCAACGAAGCAGCAAACGGTACATCATATATGCCGTGTGGCTACAGTGCACGGCATATATGCTGTGGCACTGTAGCTACAACATTCATTTTTTTTTTTTTTCATTTTGTAATAATAATTATTATTTAATTTATATTTATAAATATTGATATTATCATTTGTATTTATAAGATTAAAAATATTACTTCTACAATGTACTTCTTTAAAATAGATCCATCGATGCACTCTTATTTGTTGCATCTGAGAAAATTTTATAGCTTAATTTTTATATAGTCGTTTACGTTATAGCTATTTAAGACATCTAATAAAATGTTGAGAAATTTAAAAAAATTTAACACGCCGATAATAAGGTTCAAACTGTCTGTTGCACGCAAAACTCTTTTATTTTATAGATGCGTGAAATAGACTGTTTCAACTCTGTACATTCTAGTTATTTAAGATATCCTGCAAAATTTCGAAAAAATTCAAAACAAAAATGTAACAAGCCGAAATAAAATTTAAATTGTCTGTTGCACGAGTGACTCTTTTATTTTATTTGAAGGGGTGTATTGTAAAAATACCTTTTAAATTATTGTGTGTAAATTTAAATGTGAATACTATAATTATTTTTACTTTATTACAAAATTAATATAATAATAAGTAATATTTTTTAGTGTAATTTTTGGTGTTGTGGTTGGAGTAGAAATAATTTTTAACACCAAATTTAATGATAGTGCAACACCAAATTTGATGAGCTCCTTGGAGATGCTCTAAGAGAGTTTCGTCGTAAATATCCCTAAATTTAATGCATGACTACAGATTTGATCTCTTCTGCTCCTTTAATTATGATTCTAAGAAGAGACCAACCAACAACTGCTGATAAAAAAATGTATGCATAATTTACTACAAAACTCTCTTGCTAAATTCTTGTTGCAAACCAATCCACCAGACCATCTTTACAGTGGATACTGATGTTTCAATCCCCAGAAGACTCATTTCGCAATAGATGAGTTCTTTCGATTTTTTCTTTCTTTCCTTTATATTATACTAGTTCTTCATTCAATTTACAATTTCTGCATCTAACATAAGCTCCGCCAGGGGTAGAAAATCGGCAAGGCTTTTCTGTGTTAGCGGCAATGATAACTTACCAGGTATTGTAAGGAGTTCTAATGGATCAAGAAGCTGATCAAGAAGGAAGTACAGTTATCCTGTGGCGAAACAACTTAGCCAATGTTCTGCGCTCGCAATCCTGAAAAATAATGGAGAAAGATGATTGGATTATAATTTGTTTCGGAAGCAAGCAATGATCAAGAATGGATATTGTATTTTAACATATGAAAAATCCTCACATTTCCTAATACCTCTCAAAATCTACCAGAAAGAATTATAATGTATCCTTTGGTTCTATTCATCTCGTAGTTGTCTTTGCAATTCTCAAGAATTTTTACAGAATTTTTTATGATGAGGAAGATGAAATGGGAGAATTTTAAGTATTGGATTTCTATATTGATCTTCAACAACAAAGAGTTTAAGGCCTACTTTGTGTTTGTGATCTTACAATCTTGTTTAATTGTATGTATATATTTTATATATTCAAGAAAATGAGAAGATACCTTGAACATATTGAAGTTGAATGGTTTATCAGGATTCATTCTCTTCAATTTCAGGTAAGTATATGCAAAACTTAGTTGATCACGGGAGGTGAATCGATCAACTTCATTAAACCAAAGGCAAGAAAATAGATTTGACATTGGCGTATGAGCTCGAACTATGAATGAACCTTCAGGAACATCTGTAAAATAACCAGCACACAAAATTAGGAACACAAACTAAGATGAAATGAGTTAGAAAAATCCAGGGATATGTTCAAGAGACTTACAGCTCGGAAGAAGTTTATTTGGGTCAGAAGGATCGAACTTTGTTAGGCCATCAGACTGGTAAAAATTAAACTGTTCGTCTATGGCTGTATGATTGTACTTATTCAAACGCTTATTTTGAAGTACTTCTTCCCATACACAATGTCGATCATAATGGTTTGAAATGGCATATTCTGACTTTGTTCGCCATAAGAAGCGCTCAAGAATTAGCATTGGATCAATGTGAAGTCGCATCTTACTGTCGAGCCATATTGAATACCTTGAAAGAACATTGTTTAAAGAGAGAAACAAAAAAGGAAGAGACTCAATTGAAGGTCCAATGAAACAAATATTCTTCCTGTAACTAAATATACTGAAACTAGTTGTGGTAAATTACCTTGCGGAAGGGAAGAGTCTGTGTGACAAAAGCTTGGGAACTTTTCCAGTTCTTCTCATGTCCTTGTATGGTAAATTTCTGACAACAACTAATCTCCATAACCCAATCTTTCCTCCATCATCAGGAACATTTCCCTCCATAGACAATTTTGACAAAGTTTGTTCATCCACAAACATAACAAAACAAACATTGTCCTTGGAATATCCACTTATCTATGGAACATGCACACAAAAGGAAGTCATATGAACCATGTTTTGATAAGAAATTAGCATAAACACATAATCCCACAACACTCAAACCAAATTAATTGTTATGGGAACAAGTATGTTTCTGTCACTGATTATATTGATATGAAACATGTATTCTTGTCATCACTTATGATGATTGTGGAAAACAAAATCAAACTAGGGAAGAGAAGATTTACTTGCTTGCTAGTAGGCCTCCTCAAAAAGTCAGAGTTGCCAAAAATGCATGATGAAACAACAATCTTACATGTGTTCATGTATGCCTTGTCCTTTTCATTTATCTCAAATCCAGTGCTTGGGTACCCTGGTCGTCCTTTGACAAAGCCACAATGAAGAGTCTGATTCTTTGCATAGAAGGATTGTTGTCTTTCCTCAAGAGTCTGGTGCCCTCCAAATCTCAGATCAAAAACATTGTTCGAAGAGGTTTTTTGTTCTCGGTCAATGTACTTTAATGAAAACTGTGTAAAGTTCGTGAGGTCGCTGGGTTCAACAAGATAATCAACTGATTTAGCAAATCCAATTTCACAAGGAAAATCTGAAAAGCAAAATTACAACCAAAAGAATAAGTAAAATTCTTAAGCCATGATAGTGTACAAAACATGTAGTCAAGTTTGTATAATTGGGCACAGAAAGTAAAGTGCTACCAAAAGAAATTTTAAAAACTATAGATGTAGATTCATAAAGCATAATATAGTTGATACAAGAAAACTCATACAACCACTTGGCTAGAACTCACCCCCGAAAGCTACCCTAAGAGAGGAGGGCGCCCGAGTATGTTATATACTACCAACCAATCTCATACTTAGTCACTGTGTGATCCTAACAATACACCCCCTTTAGAGGGGATGTCCATGGTGGCAACTCTACGGTGCCCACTATGGGCTCCCTTCTGCAATGTCGGTCCTACTCGAGGGTGCATATGACTCTAATCCCAATTGATATAACCACTAAGATAGAACTCACTCTCAAAAACTAGCCTAAGGTGTTCAAGTAGTTATATACTCTCATACTTAGTAAATGTGGGATCCTAACAAAAACAGACAAGAAACAATTCTTACGCTGTCTACCACGTTTGCTCCTTGGCGGCGGCGGTGGCGGTGGTGGTGGTGGTCTACCAGTCTCAGATTCCCTAAGGTCTGGGTGAGCTTGTTGTAGTATTAAAGGACTTTCTTCAAATTTTTCTATAAGGAATATGATTAGATTAACATTGATGAAGAAATGTCATTAAAAAAACAAACTTTTAGAACTATATAATTCCACATTGCAATGCCCATTTCTTGAAATGGATATTCTAACTAACAAAGATCAAACTTTAACAATATGCATACAAAAGGGTGATAGAATCTTACCATGAAAGGGGATCTTGTTTAGGTTGGAGAAAACCAGAAAACAAATGAGAAATGTGGTTCCAAACAAGAAGGTCCAGGTGGATAATTTGTGTCTGGGAAAGGGAATACGGCCAAATCTTTTTCCTCTTCGAACAAAACGAATGGCATTGTCATTGGAAAGACCTCTTTTCTCCAAGTAACGATAACAATTCATTGCTTGGTGATACACAAGTAATAGGCTTACATGGCTATGTTTGTTGTGATAGAATTACAAATCCAGGTTAGGTTTTAGCAGTGAACCGTGAACGAACTCTTCCGGTCTGAGCCTGATATCTGCGGCTGCCCCTGCGCCGGAGCTCTGAGGAGTGTGGAGAGAGAAAGAAGAAGAGGATTCGTTTGTGAAATTACTAATTTGTTTTTGTAAGAAATAATTTTGTTAATAAATTTAAGGGTAATATAGTAATTTTATAACAACTTAATTTTCTAGGTTCTAATTTTTTTATCTCTCCTCTATTTTTCCTTCTTCTTTTTTTTTTTTTTAATAAACCGCGTTTTATATTAAAACAAAATAGTTAGACCTTATGGTCATTACATATAAGGTTCGCCGGTATGGAAGATGGATCGATCATACTAGAAACATACTCGAGAAAAATCCACTTAGCCGCATTATAGGCAACAAAATTACATAATCTTGAAATAAACAAAAAATTATAACTAATCAAAAGATTTGAGAGACTTTTACATATAAGCACATAGTTACCAATACCCCAAACGAAAGTGGTTCCCTTCAGTGTCTTGATAACTGTCTCAGAATCACTTTCAATAATCACAAAAGAATGTTTCCAACGGGTCACTGATTTCAGGGCTAACCCACAGCTTCTCCAATCAGAGGATCAGAGAAATTGAGAATGTTGCTAGCCACCCACAAAACCAACTCCTTGTGATCTCTCGCCAGAGCCACCACACACATTGAATCACTACCAATGTTAACATCACAATTGATCTTGACTCAATCTTATGGCAGGAGAGACCAAAAAGAAGGCGCATCCCTCACCGGCGTAAAAAACAAAATCTGCATAACATATAAAAATAGAGTCAATATAGTGCTTAATGTTACATATATAATTATTATTATTATAAACTTTATCGTTCCAATTCTTCCATATCGTGTCCACTATAATAGAGGCATACAGAAACAATTCCTGAACTTTTACTCCCTTATCCTTCAGGTTACATAAGAATTTGACCCAATCCTAATCCCATACCTTGTTTTCTTTCTTTGGTACCAAACTTAGTATTCTACATATTTATTATATAAAATCTATAGTTATAGGTATTCATAATCATTCGATATGAACTAGAAGAGGAATAACTATTCAAATGAGAAAAATAACTAAGGCAAAGAGTAAACCACAATGCACATATACCAGGTATAGTTATGAGTACGATATTAGCATATACCACCCCATACCTGTTAGATATATACATATACGAATATGTTTTATTAATTATATATTTGATTTATCATACCATATTTTTTATTGGGGAATTATCTTATATACTATTTTTTTTAACTTTTTTTTCAAATTTACGGTTTGAGTTTCTAAAGTGGTTGCAGCGGTAGTTGTAATAGGGGTTTCTATACGATTTTTTGTTACAATTTAAGTTGCAATAGAGATTTTTATGTAGAATTTCGTAAAAATATATAAAAAAAAAAAAACTGTTTTGAAGTGTAAAAATAAAAAAAGCTCATTTTTTATTTACTTTTTAAAATTTTATTAAATTTATGGTTATTGTGATTTTTTTTAATGTTTTGATGTCAATAATGTGTTTATTTAATATTATTTAACAATAAATATATATGTAGTTGGATTTGAGTTTGAAAAGCGTTTAAAATGTTATTTAATTAAATTTTATCAAAATTAAATTAAATTACTATAATGACATTTTAGAAAATAATTACTATTAACTGTTACGGGTAAGGTAACCATGGTTTTTCTCCAATGATCTATTGGTCCGCAGTGAAATTTAGTCGGTCATAAGTAAAAACATACTTTTGGACCCTTATTTTGAAAAAAAAAATATGTAATATTTTCAAAATCAGTAAGAAGTTATGAGCATGTTTGGTATTGTTTTCTGTTTTTTATTTTCAAAAAATTATTTTTAGAAATGAGAACAAAAAGTAGTTTTTGAAGTTTTTAAAAACAAGTCATGTTTGGTTATTGTTTTTTAAAAACAATATTGACCAAAAATGAAATGATTTTTAAAACAGAAAAATTTTCAAAATTCTTGTTTTTTGTAATTTTATTTTCTGAAAACTGTTTTCAAAAAATAATTTTCTATTTTTAAAAACAAAAAACAATATTTTAGTTATGGTGTCAAACATGCATTATGTTTTTCTAAAAAAAGAAAAATTTTGGACTCCCTAGACAAGTTTTAGGCACAAGCTTAGTTTAACTATATTTAAAGAAGATAGAAATAGTAATTTAAAAACCATCCCTAATATGCACTATTGTCATTCCTTGGTTAGAAAGTTGATGACACTTTTTTTTTTTACATTCCTAGTTGGTAAACAAAATTGCAATTTTCTTTAATAAAATAAAAAAATAACAAAACAAAATGTAAATAAAAATTAGATATAAAACAAGATAAACATATGTTTTTTAGAGCATAAAATATCTTATGCCTAACATTACTTTCATATACCATTTTATAATTTTTCAACAATTTTTTATATTATTTATTAAAATTAAAATATATAAGTTGTAACTTAATATTAAAATATACAAATATCTATCTCTTAACGTTTCATTTTTTCATATGTGGTTGAGGAAATAACACCATATTTTATATTTCATTTAAGAAAACTTAGTCAATAAGATTCATATATCTTTCTTTTCATTTAAATTTCGTGACCAACTAAAATTCAAAAGTCAATAATAATCTATACAAGAAAACAAAATAATTAAATTGATGATATTGATGGCTAGGGTGATTTACTAATAGTGAGATAAAAACAAACATAAAGTTCTCATTTTTTTTCATTCTAAATTAAGTCTTTTTTATATTATTAATAGAAGAGAAAATTTTTAACACAAGCTCTCAAAAATTTATATTTGATGCTCATAAGTTTTAACTTCAAAAATTACCGGTAAAATCTTCAAGTTCACGTTTTTTTCTAAATCCGTTAGTCTTTTTTTAATTGATTCATTATATACTAATAAAATATCACATGTCAATTTTTTATTAGTCCAAAATATAGTTTTAATTAAAAATAATTTAAAACCAAAAGAAATTAAAATAATTATTTTTAAATCATAAAAAAGAAAAAAATCATTATTCTTCGTTCTCTTCACACCTCATCTTCTTCCTTCAATCCAAATTTCACCAAAATTCACAGCATTTACTCTTTGCACCTCCCTCCATCTTTCTCCTTCTTGTTTCTCAAGCATGGTCCGCACAACAAGTCGCACGGCCAACTCCCAACCATAATGATCCATCTTGAACACGAAAACAACATAATTGGAAGAACAACTTTCTATAACAAAAAAAATTACAAAAATATGAAAGATCAATAATTTACTAGAGTAATCTTGAGATAGGACCTGAATAACCAATCAATTAGAGGAAAAAAAAAGAAGTTTTGACAAAAAATATTGAATTTTGTAACACCATCTCTCTCTCTCTCAATAATTTTGTACTTACAAATCAAGAAAAATAAATGGATCTTCGGTTGTTCATAAAGGTGGAAGGTTCGATTTTGGGGACAATGATGTCATTAATACGGTGGAGAACTGTAAAATAAAGAAGATTCAATATAAATGTTTAACGTGTATAAGAATGTACACATTAAAATTATAGTTTAGAGAGTTAAAATATTGAAAGGATTTAGCCGCAAAAAACTTATTAAAATTTTAAAAATAATTAAACAATTTGAAAAATTGTTTATTTTTATTAAAAACAAACTATTTAGATAAAAAAAAAATATATTAAAACTTAATATTTGTAAAACAGTATTTTTTTCTTCAAAAATCTAGATTTTTCTAAGTAAACATAATATTATTTTTTAGTTTAATTTGCAATATTTTTTAAAATAATTTTATATTTTTATTGAATTTTAATTATTATTTTTTACTTTTTAACATATGAGTTTATAAATATAAACAAGTTTAGTTTTTCTTTTTTTTTTTTTCAAAAAATCTTAGTTTATTTAAATTATTTATTGAATTTTTAATAATTGTAGTTTGATTTTTTTTTTTAATATTTTTTAATTAATTTAATATTTTCATCAGGTTTTTATAATTTTTATTAATTTTTCTTTAGAATTAATAGAACAATATATTTTTTAAAATTAATATTTTTAATAAAAAAGAGCAAAATTTTATATTGATCAAAGTTCAGGGGGTAAAAATACTTATTTTTAATGGTAAAATAACAAAATCTAATAGAATGGACATAATTATATAATTGTTATATTTTAAAATAAATTTTTAACAACCATGATCAAGTAGTGTCGAAAGTTCAAAGAGTAAAAAAAATACTAATTAATTTTTAGATAATAGCTATTGTAAACTGTTACAAATACTCATAATTTTTCTCTAATAATTTACTGATTAATATATAGTTATATATTTAATTGACTGAATGAGAGTGGTAATCTAAAAATCGTCCTCAATCTATACTATTGCCATTTCTAAGTTAGACAGTTGATGATACTTTTTTTTTTGTAAACAAAATTGAAATTTCTCTTTAAAAAAAAAAAGTAACAAAACAAAATTAAAATTGAAATTAGTCTTAACTAGTGTAATTTTTTCTTATCCTACACTCAAGTTGAGACAAAAAGGAAGAAGAATAAAGTTACATATAAAATAAGATAAACATGTGTGTTTTTTATATGTGGTACAGAAAATAACACCCATGCTTTATATTTCATTTAAGAAAAGTACTTGGCCAATAAGTAAATAACATTCATATGTTTTTCTTTTGTTTTCTTCTAAACTTGGTGAATACCTTAAATTCAAAAGTCAAAAATAATGTACACAAGACAACAAAAACAAAAAAATTATATGATATTATTGATGAGCATGCTGATTCACTAATAGTGAGAAAAAAACAAAACATAAAGTTGTCATTTTTTTTTCTTTCTAAATTAAGTCTCTTTTTTTTTTAATAAAATATATTTTGTAGAGTTGTAAGTTTTATAATACCATTTAAAGTAGTTAGCTTTCTTTATTATATTCAATGGGAATTTCGACTTTGTTTTTGGTATTAGTTTAAAAGGTGTGTTATGGAATAGAAAATCATCATCATCTTCTTGTTTACTTTTCTAATTTTGAAATAAGAATGAAATATATGGGTCCCATGAAATTATAAAATGTTATTTTTATCCCTTTTTAATTATTTTTCCAATAAAAAAATTTAAAAACAATCCAAATAAAATTTTAATAAAGAGTATTTTTATAATTTAATTTGATTCTAATTTTGATTTCTATTAAGTCAAGTGAACAACTCATTTTGATTTTAATTTATTAATCTGATTGAGGAATTCAATTTGTAGTGAATCTTATTCTTAGTCATTTTAATTACTTGTAAATAAACACACCACTAGATAATTATATACAGAAAATGAAGGATAGTTTTATGTGGTGAACAAAATTTTGTAAAAAAATTCTATTGTAAAAAGAGTCTTAAACGAAGTTTCATTTCTTGTTGTAACTACGATTTTCGTAGTTACATTTGCTGTGTTGCTTTTGTGTTTGATCATTTGTTTTAATTGTGATTCTGTTTGTTATTTTTTTTTTACCTTAATTGACATCTTCTAACGTTCAATGTAAATGTCTCTAAAATGAGATTTTTAATTTTGAGGAACTAAATTATGCACTGCCAAAAGAGTACACAAACTTAATAAGACTTTGTCCATTCTTTTGGTTCATAAGAAATACAAAACTATAATAATAATATGTAAACACAATTCCTCTTGTATTGATCATTACTAGTTATGTATTTTAAGCTTTGTAAAAATTGAAAGTGATGATCTTTGATGAAGAACACAAGGGAAAATTGCACTTCATAATGAGTACTTTTGGGTTAGGTATTTTCTTTCCACTTGTTTTTCTAACAAAAAACTTTAATTATGTAAATAGTAAGGCAATATGACCTTCCAACTCTTATGACCAAACATTTAAGTAAGGAAAGGATTATGAAATTAAACATCTTTACACAAATAGCAAGGCTTTTAAGTTTGGTCTTAAGAATTATAATAAACAACATTAGTTTGAAGATCTTAGACATTTGCAGAGTTTTACTGCATAAACTTCTTTTTATTATAAAAATTTTCTCTAAACTATAAAAATTATTGCAAATATCACCTTCAGTTACATTCTAGTTATTTTCTTAGAATTTTCATTCGATCAATTCAACACTATTTTAGTTAAATAACATTCAATCTGCACTAAGTACGGATTTCATATTTAGATTCAATCTAATTTATCTAAAGTCAAATTTATTGACACTAAACATACAAATAACATTCAATCCATACTAAATACGGATTTCATATTTGGATTCAATCTAATTTATCCAAAGTCAAACTTATTACACTAAACATACAAATATTAACTCTAAAAATGCATATACATATTCTCATAATTAATTATTAAACTGTTATTTATGAGTTGTTATTTATTAGACTGTTATTAATTCTTGAACTGCACTAAATTAATGTCATATTTCATTAGTATTACATCCACACATTTCTTAAAGAAATAAGAAGAATGCAACTGAAGGAGATATTTCTAACGATTTGTTTAGTTTAGAAGGAAATTTTTGTAACCAAAAAAAAAATAGGGTGCGAAACTCTACAAGGCAAGGATCATGGTTTGGGAGAACAAATCTATAAGAATTAAGACCAAGGCCACTTAGCATCTGTCCATGTGAAACGTCGAGCTCCAGAGTTTGTGTCACCGATACAATCTCCACTCGGTTCAGCTTGCACATGCTGACTATGATCATTCAATCCTGGCACACTACAACATCGAAGTTTTTGATCGCGAAGAGTCGCTTCTTCCCTGTATTTCGGATTGGAATACTTTGGATGTTGAATAAATGAAACATTTTTCCACCATAGCTTGACGGCCTAGAAGAACATTTGGTACAAAACAAAATCATGTCAAAAGTTCATTAGGTATGCCGTCGATGGAAAATATTCTCAGTTATTGAGTTGTTTTAAGTTTTGTTGATTGTGCAAGAAAAAGCCATGGGAGTTTTGAAGTACCACTTACATGCCAATATATCCATACTGCAACTTTATGAGGCATCAACCAGAAGTAAAGTGATTCGTCAGAGACGGACGATAAGGGAACTTTCTTGGCTCTCAAAGTAGCAGTGAAATAGTTGCCAAGAGTTGGATGCTGAACTGAAATCGCCACAGATAGATTATCCCCCGGAACACTTGCTTTGATATTCCAATTCCCAAACATATCCTGCAGTTATTTTCATGAATACTTGAGATTTTCCCATGTAGAATTACAATAAAGTTACAATTTTGATTAGTTAACTTTGGTCATTTACCATAATTGGCATGGACCAGGGCCACTAAGAACAACCTTACACCCACTTTTATACTGAACAAATTCGAGACAACACACTATATTGCATTAATGCACATCTCATGAATTATCTGAATCAGCAATTGAAAAGTCTTTAATAAACACATTGTTTTAGCACACATGAAAAGGTTTTCTCTCTTCGGTTGGAGAAAGAAAAGTATCCCGCCATATCGAAATGGTTTACAAAAGCCAGTAGGATATCAACTTCTGGTCCATCTAAGAATACAAAAAGGTCTTAAGTCCTTAGTCTTAAAGTACCAAGCAGCTACAAAAATCTTAAATTTCTTCCTATTCGTACCTCATCATATTCTGTGTCCCTGGAAGATCCTATATTACTTCTATATAGCCAAATATCCTAGTATTTTCTTTTCTTATGAGGAAAAAATTACAAACCAGTTCAATTCTTAGACATATCCCATATGAGCTAGAAACCAACCATATGAAAACTTATCAGAGAAAAATAGCAGTATAATGCTAAAGATGGACATAGTTCTTCCTTCAAAAGATCATGCAATAAGAATAGAGAGAATTTCTCATCTTTCACAGATCTCATCAAGAATTATAAATGGGTTTTTTGTATTCCTGTAATTTACCAGAGAGCAAATGCAACTTACAGAAAATGACTAATTCCACAGTGCAAATCATCTAAGCATGTAAACATAGACCAAAAGAGTTTACAGAATTTGCAGATTAGTTATATTTCCAGTAAACATAATTGAAATGCTAATACGGTAATGAGCTATGAACATTAGCATAATGCTATGTATGAGTGGGATGTTGATATAGAAGAGAAAAGTTACTACTAAAACATACCATAAAAGGACTGACATGCAACGGTTTTGCCACTAAATCAGAATTTGGATTAAAAACAAATGTCACTCTTTCACCCCATGGAGTATTAGTTACCTGAAACCAAAAACTAACAGCAATGTCAGCAAATAAAGTCACAGCTTTCAGCAACTCACTACCAATAACTAATCAAACATCAAACTGATAGAGTATGCTAACTTATATCCACAAAGAAACTAAAATTTTAAGCGATTTAATCCGAAATGTACAACTTGTGAATCACCAATAAAAAATAGTCTACTCTTCCTTTTGCTCTAGATTTTAGCAAAAGAAAATGTGAGAGCACCCAAAATGCTGCAAAATACTACAAATACATTTTAAACATTTGTTTTCTTCAACAAGGGAACAAATAGTAAAACAGTTCATTCAAAAGTAAAGTTCTAACAATCCATTAGTTATACCTTAAATGACTCAAAATATTATCTCATGGTGTCCTGTGCTGGATTTCTCAAAAGGACCATCCTAGTATTGTGTTAGTTTCTTTACTTCATTAATTATAACTACAAAGTTAATAGAATCAATTAAAACCCAACTACAAAATGGAATTTTGTGAATTGTACTCTTAACCAACAAAGAACAGTTTAGAAATAATGCAATTAAACCTAAAATAGTTTTGCTTAAACTCATTCATCAACAAATAGAAAATCAACCTCAGCAATGCAATTCCTCAAATTCTGGGCAGACCCTTCTTCTAAATCATAGCAATAATATATACTCAACGGATTTTGCTCATATCCAACACTTTCAGGTATTGTCAAAAGAAACCTGTTTTCACCCAAACACAAACACAAACACATAACAATCATAAATCCATACAAACAAAAGGGTTAACGATTTAAGAGTTGATTATTACACAGGGCCATTAGTGGCAGCAATCCGACGAGCTTCATCGGCGGAGAGGTGATTTGGGAGTGAATTAGCGGAGGAGGAGGCAGAGTCGAGGTCAATGAGGGCGTAACGAACGGAGTAGGTGAAGGAATGGTGGATTGGTCGGCGGCGCTCGTGAAAGACGGTACCTTTGTAGAAGGAGAGTGAGTGTGAGTGGCTCCGGCGACGGAAGGGGAGGAGGAGAGAGAGTAAGAGGGAAGTGAAGAGAGTTGAGATGAGAGATCCCAACAGATAAACTAACTCCATTAAAGATAAAGCTCTGATTTCAATCAACTTCCGAATTTTGCCATTTTATATCTTTTTCCTTTTAGGATAAATTGCACTTCAGTCCCCAAATGATGTCTATTATTTTCATTTACATCCTAAGTTTTTTTTTTGGGTCTTTTTTGAAAGAAATGAAGATTTCATTAAAAGACAACTTGTCTTTGTGACCGTTAGTGAGGAATGACTAAATGGGGTTTTTTCGCGACCAGGTCGCTGCGTCATAGAACATTCGACTTGCTATTTGGGTCTTCACAATAAGGTTGAACATCAAACACGAGTTGATCGAATTTAGGTTAAAAAAAGTAAACCCGAACCTATTCGTTCACGTATAGGTTCACGTAATCACAACCACGCAGGGGCAGAAGTATATTGTAGTCAAGGGTAGTCCTGCCCCCACCTCCAAATATTTATATATACACTATTTTTATCACTTCTATTTGTATATGTGATTTTACTCTTATTAATTGTTAGAGAAATGCTAAAGGGCACCAGTGGTGCCTAGCACCTTCCTATGTGTTAATATCGCTATTGGTTCAACTAAGTATCGGGTCCCACATAATTTAATATAATAGCTTTTAGGGAGTATCGCTAGCCAATCGCAACTCGACATATCGAGAAGGTCCTAGGCACCACTGGTGCCTAATATCAATGTTCTAATTATTAGTATGTAGCACTCTTTGGCCCTTACTCAAACCAAAACTAAATGCAAAACAATTTAGAAGAAAATATTAAAACTGTTATCCCAAAATTGGCACTCTGACGTGGCATCTACTAAGAGCACCTGGTCGGATCAACATGCCGAGCAGGATGCCTCGCTGGCATGTCCATAATGGAATACTCAACGAGCCGTGCAGAATGAGCAACACTTAGCGAATTCAGCCAAGCACTTCGTGAGTCACCAGCTCAATCCCTATAACTTAGGGATCAACTTGCGTGGATGTGGCATACACACGATCCCACTATCGGTGTATTCGGCCTCAATCCCACGATCCAAGCATTCAGCAATGATCACACGATCTTTCTGTTTATGCGCATTATAACGAGAGAGGAAACTCTTCCTCCTCAAGTTTCCTGCCCTATAAATAGTGAGGAATGTTCACTGGGCAAGGGATCGGATCGAAAAACTGTAAACAGAGATTATACGCCGAAACGCTATAAGCTAAGGCTATCTAAGAATTATATATTCAGAGATATTATTGTAAGAGCTATAAGAAAAGGAATCTTCTTCCTTATGCTTAAGTCAATACAACTAACGAGGATTAGGCTATTACCGAATTGCTCGGGGCTGAACCTCTATAAAATTTCTGTGTCTTCTTATTATTTCTTTATTTACATATTCTCATTATGACATATCGTTTATCGCTTATTAAAAATACTCATTGTCGTTGGCTAAAAGCGAAGTCAACATTTTGGTGCTTTCATTGAGAGAAGAATCACAAATCGCTCTTTCGACACGATGGTGCAAACTCGTAGAGGCCTGTCCGACCCAGCAAACTCACAGATGCTGGATCCGATGTTGCAGGACCCAGGGAGTTCGAGGGTTCCACCCGCTGTCATTCCTGGACAGACGGGAAGCGTGGTGAATGATGGAACAACTCCTGTTACTGAAACTGCGCCTGGTGTGCAAGAGACCGGAAACAACGATTCCGCACACAGCCAGGACGTTCATAACATGACTGTTCCACCAGGCATCAACGCTCAGACGACCATCGGAGATGCAACTGAATTGCAAAACCTCTGTGCTGCGCTTGGACTCATGCAGGGTCACAACAATACCCTGCATCACGATCAGGAGGAATTACGTGCCGCAGTAAACCTCGCGTTTGACGAACAGAGGCGTATGTTCGCCGAGTGGAGGGACAAAGAGATGGAGGCATTAAGGGCTCACCGTGCAGAGATCGAAGATCGTAGTCGGCAAGCCATTGTGCTGATACGAAGAGCCTATCAGACTGTAGGCCAGCAGGCGCCGAACGTCATTCCCCTTGGAGAAACCGAGGATGACCCAACGGTGAATGCTTCCCAGACAGCCAATGGTCAGCCGTCCAATCCCCGGTCACGAGTTCCACTCGTGGGCCAAGAGGTAGGCGGACAGACCTTGTCCGAGAATTCATCAGGAGGAGGAGTCATGCTCGATGAATCCACGCAAATATGTATAATACTGTTGATAGATATTTCTGTTATTATCACTACTACTTCTAGTTAAGTTGCAATATGCATATATTGGCAAGTAAGCATTATTATACTAGTAAAATTCAAAACTAGTTACAAGTTACCAAAATTATTGATATTTGATCACATGCACATTCTGTTGTTCTTATAAACTTGTGGAAAAATGTATCATTTTTTCAACATCCTAAGCATTCCAATCCTGGATACAGAGAAGAAGTGACT
The DNA here is from genome assembly GCF_029168945.1 of Cannabis sativa. Classification (NCBI taxonomy): domain Eukaryota; kingdom Viridiplantae; phylum Streptophyta; class Magnoliopsida; order Rosales; family Cannabaceae; genus Cannabis; species Cannabis sativa. The sequence goes on from NC_083607.1 coordinate 58,967,069, forward strand.
TTTCGTGATTGAAAAATTCAATGTTGTTGAGTTTCTGGAATGGATGAAGGTGAAGCAGGTGCATCGCTGAGTCGATCGAGCTCATCTGGAACTTGCCGTTTCACGTGGAGGGATGCTAAGTAGAAAATGGGCTAGCCTCATCACAACCACTTCCACACAGAAAGCCACAACAAGACGAGATCATTCGCAGAAAGAGATATGTTTAAAAACAAAATTTGTAGCAATATCTTTCATAGGTTGTTGCGAAATGGAAAAATAACATAATCTCGGAATAGATACTATAGTTTGTTGCAAAATGAAAACAAGTAGCATTTAACCTCATCTAACATAAAAAAAAATAGAAACAAATAACATTAAAAATGGAAACAACCAGCTAAATTTTTTGAAACCAAACACACACCAAAGTGAAAGTTAGACACCTCAAATAGCTTCTAAGATAGTATATGTGAGTAAGTACCATATTTCTGTTGCTAACTAATGAGTATATATTTTACATGTACTAATTAACCATTAAAAAAGGAAATTATATAACACTAAGGAATAAATCACCTTAATTTTTAAAAAGAAAGATATTATTATATAATTATATTTAACCAACGAACCATCATTATCCACCTCAAGGTACTCAAACTCTTTCTAATCATTCTCCGGTGCCGACAGCGGCGGCACCGGTCGGAGTTCATGGAGTCTGACTGTTTCGACTAAAGGTTGAGTCTTTACAACCCCTTCGACCAGATTCTTGTACATAACAACGAAACAGATCTTTCCTCAAGAAAAGCAGCTTTTCCAAGGCAAACTCTGGTCCAGTGTCCGAAGTTATTCCCTTGCTGTTGTTACCGTCTCCGATGCCGGTGCCGGAGAAGAAGAAGATACCGCCGGGAAAGGCTATGACGATGTAACAACAGGTGTTCCATTGCCATCGCACCAGTCAAAACCTACACAAAGTCAAAACCTATAGTGAAAACTTTATTAATTTATATTTATGCAAAATAAGTACTTTTATAAAAATAGAAAGTATAAAATAATAATAACGTAAAAATAGAAAAAAATTAGTTACAAATTATTAATAATATCTAATTATATCCTAATTCTAATGCTAATAGTATATCTTTAAAGCTTATATATATAAGTAATAATTACGTTTTCAATCTCATTTTCACACTCAAAATTAATTACTCTCTCTTACTCTTAATCTCTCTTCTTCCGCCTATACTATAACAATTCATCATCTTACATTACAAAATTTGCAAATGGTATATATATATATTTTTCCAAATTAATTATCATTAAATTTATTATTTCTTTATTCTGTTTATTAATACTTTAATTTAATTTTGATTATAGATGGATAAAGACATGATACATAGCTTACCTTCCATATTTAATGGAATTAAGGAGAGTGATGACAATGACATCATGGGACTTCCAACTCTCCCAATGGACGAAGAATATTTAACAACGTATAATGAATGTGTATTAGATCAACATTTCAAGATACATTATAAAGATGAAAAAGAAAATATAATCAAAGTTGGTGGTAGATTGAGTGAGAAACATTCCGAACAAGAACTCCACACTCCTAAGCTTTCTGATTATTTGCCTAAGCAAAACAAATCCGAAGAGGTATATACATTTATACTTATTAAACAAACACATAAAACTTATAATTTATTACATTGATGTTCTTACTTTACAATTATAATATGCATGAAACAGCAATATGTTGATCTTGAAGCGAAATTAGAGTCTACAAAACGAAAACTCCACAACAATTACCAAAAAATAGAGCAAAAGAAGCATACAACGATAAAATTTTATGATGAAAAAGATTTTTCCAAAAAAATCAAGGTACCGGAAAGTAACAAAGCTCATGATCACTTGTGTGACAAAAGGTCCCAAAATGTTGACTTTGAAGCGAAACTAGAGTCTACAAAACGAAAACTCCACAACAATTACCAAAAAATGGAGCAAAAAAAGCATACAACGATAAAACTTTATGAAGAAAAAGATTGTTCCAAAAAAATCAAGGTACTGGAAAATAACAAGGCCGGTGATCACTTGTGTGACAAAAAGTCCCAAACAGTAGAATCAAACACCCAAAAGCTTCTTTGTCATCTCCCTAAGAACAAACTCGAAAAGGTATATTATATTTATACTTATTAGACAAACACATAAATTATAATTTGTTGCATTTATGTTCCTTTTTTTACATTTATGTTCCTTTTTTTACATTGATGTTCTTACTTTATAATTATAATGTGCATAAAACAGCAAAGTGTTGACCTTGAAGCAAAACTTGAGTCTACAAAACGAAAACTCCACAACAGTTACCAAAAAATAGAGCAAAAGAAGCATAAATCGATAAAACTTTCTGAGGTAAATGATTTTTCCAAAAAAATCAAGGTACCAGAAAGTAACAAGGCTCGTGAGCACTTGTGTGACAAAAGGTCCCCAACAATAGAACCAAACACCCAAAAGTTTCTTGATCATCTCCCTAAGAACAAACCCGATGAAAAGGTATATAATATTTACACTTATTAGACAAACACATAAATTATAATTTATTACATTCATATTTTTTTTTACATTAATGTTCTAACTTGATAATTATAATATGCACGAACAGCAACAAAGTATTAATCTTGAAGCGAAACTAGAGTCTACAAAACAAAAACTCCACGAAAGTTATCAAAAAATTGAAAAAAGAAACACCAATCGATCCTACTTTCTGAGGTGAAAGATTACTCCAAAAAGATGGAGGTACCAAAGATTATCAGAAGTTCCTTGCAAGTAAAACAAAACACTCTCAAACTTCCTGATTATGTGCCTAAGCAAGATAAATCTAAAAAGGTACATATATTTATATTTATTAGCCAAAGAATTAAAAATTATAAGTTGTTCCATTGATGTTCTTACTATATGATTATAATATGCATGAAACAGGAAAGTGTTGACCATGAGACAAAACCAGAGTCCACAAAAATGAAACAAATTGAGCAAAAGAAGCATATAATATGCATGAAACAAGAGCAAAATGTTAATCTTGAAGCGAAATTAGAGTCTACAAAAAAGAAATTCCACAACAATTACCAAAAAATAGAGCAAAAGAAGCATAAGACAATTCAAGTGCTTGAGGTAAAAGATTTGCCCAAGACAACAGAGGTACAAATTTTATTCAACTTGTACAATTTCATTACTAATGCTTTCTTACTTGATAAAATCAATACATTAATACTTATTATTATTTTTTTTTTATTCAGACTAAGGGGCGATGCTTGTGGTATAGACGTTAAATGAACAAAGTGATAATTTTGCAAATGATTGGTGGTTTGAATGGGTGCCAACCTAGTTGGGATGTACTCAAATCATCCAACAAATGCAACTCAAATCAAAGGATGCTACAATTTCATGTATATAATTATTTCACAAATGAAGATTCAATAATTAATTCTTACTTCATGTATTTAATTTCAAAATATGTTTATATCATAGACACAAGAACAATTATACATTCTTATAATGTAATACAAAATTATTTGACATATTTACTATTACTAATCAATTTACCTTTTTTTTTAAAAGCATAAATTACTAATCATAATTTGTACAATTACTTTAATTTTCTTATTGGTTTGATAGCTAAACTTAACTACTATATATATATGTAGTCTTAACTCTTTATTTATAATATAAGGAAAATGTAATGCAAGAAAGATAGAACTTTGAGAGTTGAGAAATTAAAATTGTTGTATTTTGAGAGTTAATTGTAATAGAAAGGGAGAAAGAAGAATTTGTTTCAAAAGAAGAATCAAGAATTGATTCTTATTGTAATGTTTGATTGTGCTAAAACCCATTAGTAGTGTTTTGTACATTACAATATATTTTATTAAATATTAGAACTCATAATTTAATTTAGTAATTATTATAAAATATTGTTAATTATCGTAAAATATATTACCTTATAATTGTACTAAGAAATTTTTTTTATAGATAAGCATTATAGCACTGTTCTATTATTATATTGCTAACTTGCTAAGTAAAATTCAAAGAGGATGTGATGATTGGGTTAAGCATGGACCATTTTTATTTTTATTTTTGGAAATAGCATTCATAAATAAAAGATAAACTTAAAGCTCTTGGTCATTACATGTTAAGAAGATTTGTATAATTTAATTTCTTCAAAAAAAAATTCTTCTTTTTTTGTTCTAATTTGTTTTCAATAATATCAATTCATTTTCTAACTTCATTAGATGAATCAACAGTGTTGCCTATATTACATTAGAAGTGTCATATTGGTATGCCTTGTTGTGAAAATTAATAATGGACCTACGTACCTACCCACACAACATGAAGTCAATGATATTTATTTTACTCATTCAATAACAGACAAGAAATTCCACACACAAATACTTTTCTGCATAAGTTGTTGTATCACTCGTTGTAATAACCGAGTCATGTCGATTTTGGCATTCACCACCAAATACTTTTCTTTCTTCTTTGAAGTACGTTGGTACGATTCCGTAGGCTAACTTGGCCAAGCGATCAAACTTGGTTTTATATTCAGTTACTGACATACCCTCACCTTGTACCAACTCAACAAATTCCTTCCGCTTTGCACTTGCGACCGCCTCATTGTAATATTTGGCGTTGAATAATTCCCGGAACTCTTCCCAGGTCATTCTGGTCACATCTCTGGTGAGGGATACCATTTCCCACCAAATCAGGGCATCCTCTTGAAATTGAAATGTGGCACATGCCACCCTATCATTTCCGACCACTCCCATAAAATTCAATATTTTCTCAATAACGGTCAACCACTGCTCAGCTTTTAAAACATCAGGGCCTCCCAGAAATACTGGAGGCGCTTGCTTTCTGAACCTTTCATATAAAGGCTCCATGCGGTTACCAGCAATATTTTGCTCAGCTGGCACCACAGTGGCCGGCAGGAGCTATAGGAGCCGCAGCAGGCGGTTGCGGGGGAGGCTCAACAGGAGCATCCCGTTGCCTGAGTCGTCGGATCTCTTCTTCTTGTTGCTCAATTCTAGTTTGCATCTCAGCAAACCTTTGTTCCCAATCAACCGGGGCCTGAGGTGGATTCTACTGTCCACCTCTCGGACCACGACCGCGGCCTCTACCGCGCCCACGGGGGTTTTGGGGATTTCTACCACCCCGACCACCTCCGGTCTCAACCAATTCACCCTGCCTTCTAACGTTTCGCTGGTCGTCCATTATTTAGGACTTAGCCTGCGAACCCACAAGGCACGTAGGTCAGACAGTGGTCAAAATATTTTCAAGACCGCAATTAAAATTTAAAACATCTCAATTAATCATATATACAACACGACATATCTTAAAACAGTTTTCAAAAAGAAATAAAGCTTACGGAACCGTGAGTCGAACTCGACACTGGCCTTGATTGTACATATCTTGACGGTCTTCATTGGACAGCCCAGTGGCTCTGATACCAAACTGTAACGCCCGTATTTTATAATAATAAATCCGAAATCTAATTTTAATAATTAATACATTAATAATCATATGGATCGGGATCCCGAGTATCAAAATACTAGTTAAAAGTATTTTACTAATATGTACATATATTTTTTTTTAATTTAGCGGACAAGCATCCTCAAAATACAGACTCCAAAATACTAATAAACCGAAACCCTCCAGGTTGCACTGCCGCGATATGTACAATCATGCCGAGTTCCACCTCACTGTTCCTCCAGCTTTGCTTTTCCTTTACCTACATAAGGTAGCAAACTGATGAGTCAACAGACTCAGTAAGATATGCAAGAAATATATAAAAGTAGCACGCAGCCAGCTTTATGATTAAGCTGCCCTGAGCTTAACAACGAAGCTCACCAAATGATTAAGAACGTTCTTAAGGGTAGTACGACTGCTATACCAAATGCACTAAAGTACTAACTTTGTACTTGTGTTGGTAGAGCCCTAACTGTACTCCCAGAAATTACTAAGTGTTGTACCACGAACACGACGTACCCTGGGTACTCGTGTTGGTAACACCGTAACCACATTAACATTCAAAACAAGCATATACATTTATATATATATTCTTACGCTATCTTACCTCGTTCCTTGCTCAAGTGTGCCGGTCAGCCTGAGTGGAAGTGCAGCTCGACGTTTTACAGGGCCCTAAACCATAATGTTAAAAAATCCGGTGAGAGACTCGCTAAAACACTTATCGGGGATTTAAAATAGAAACTAAACTTAACCCTATCGATAAAAGGGATGCCAACACCCTAAATTACTTAAAAACGGGAAAAACTAGGGCTCGGGAAAAAGCCCCAACCCAAGAAAGCCGGTTCCCAACCGAAGTCCGGTTTCGGGACCAACCGGCCGATCGGTTGCAACAGGGCCCCGTGAACCGAATTCTTGCTCTAAGCTGGGAACCCAAAAATTCTTCCCCTTAATTCAAAACAACCCCAAACTTCACAATAACTTCCAAAATCCCTGTATGCATTATACTAAACCAAACCCAAGCAATAGAAATCATCAAAACACACAAAATCCAATTCCACCATTAGAGAGCTATATTTGAGTTCTTAAGCTCAAACTTAGCTCACTCTCAATTCAATCCATAATTCTAGTTCAAACTAATTTAACCAATCTCAAACAATCTCCAGATTACCAAATCAAACCCCCCTTAGAACATACAGCAACTTAAACACCAAAAGTTATGTTATACACAACCTAAACTTTAGTTAAAACTCAATAAAATACCTAGGGGTGCATACTTTGATTGGAGTATCAAATTCTTGCTAGAACTTTGAGAATTACAGCAAAGAAATCCCCCTTTCCTTGCAAAGCTTGGTGATTCAAAAGAGAAGGAGAGAAAGACTTAGGAAAAGTCTAGGTTTTTCCTCAATTTTCTATTTTAGCCATTAGGTTCCTTCTTTCTTTTTCTTTTAAATAATATTAAACCTATATTCAGCATATATCACCAAAATAAGACAAAACAAGGCTAAACCCAAAAAGACTACTTTACCCCTCTAGCTATTTACTAATTAGCTACTAACCCAAGGGTAATTTGGTCATTCTAGACCCGACCATTCAATACATAACACAAAACCCCGAGCTAATAACATAGATTAAAATATACAATATGACTCTCTAAAGGCCCAACGCCGCTTTCCACAGCTTCCGAACACAATTACAGTAATTGAGAAATTTACATAAATAGCATAATAAATATATACGAACTCAAATAAATTCACATAATTGTATTATTATCAATAATAATAAAATCTCATGCATAAATCCTAATTATTTAATAATTTAAGGTATTTATCATATGCGATCTTTACATAACTTGTTGGTATTTGTGGCTCAAAAGGTTAGTGAAATGGTGGGTGGGACTAGGTCTAGTTGGTTTCAAGAAGACATAAACCAAAGTCGTTTGGATAAGTATTATTGGGTATTAGCTGCATTGACTTTGGCAAATCTTGTTTATTATAACATCTTGTATTATTGTACTAGTTTTAGAGCAGAAGTGAGAGCATTAGATTAGGTGTTTTGATGGGTCATTTTAGCATTGTTTGGTACAATAATTTTTGTGTTGCTACAATAATGTCATTTCCTCCTTATACATATACTTTTACTTGTTTATGAATTATGAGAAAATTTGAGTATGAGAATTTATGCTGTTGTGGAGAATTTGGTATGTCTCGGGTTTATATATTACATAGCTCCTTAACCAAACTTATATATTGTGTGTTCATGTTATATTTTATTATTAATTAATTAGTGTTAGAATTTGGGATAAGGTGAATGAGGTTTTATCTCAAAATCAATTGGCTACGAGAGGAGTAGCCCATTCCTCTTATATATTTTATTATTTCCACACATTAACAATGTGAGATTCTCTAACATCCCCCCTCAAGATGGTGGCGATTTTATATGCTTATTATCTTAGACAACTCGATCATAAGCGACTCCTTTTTAGCTGATCACTATCCCTAATCACAAGTGACTCTTTTGCTCTACTTTTTGGATCAGTATTTTTGGATTTTTTGTGGCTCTTTTTTTTTCGCTCACTATCCCCAATTCACAAGTGACATTTTTTGACTTTTGGCTCTTGGATCAGTTCTTTTTGGATTTTTGGTGGCTCTTTTTTTTTTGGCTCTACTTCGATCAGGGTTTTTTTTGGGGGGTTGGATAGTCCCTGGGGATTTTTTTTTATTATTATTTTTGCTCTGATACCATGTTAAAATTTGGGATAAGGTAAATGAGGTTCCATCTCAAAATCAATTGGCTATGGGAGGAGTAACTCATTCCTCTTATATATTCTATTATCTTTCCACACATTAGCAATGTGAGACTCTCTAACAGTTAGTAATTTTTTATTTTATTTATACTTTATTGATAAAGAAAATTTATAACATAAATATAAATAGCATTTTCAATGGTAGTATTTTGAAGAATGTTTAATGAGGTGGAAAATTTAGGTGGCAAAATATATAAATATGATACCATTAGAGATAAAAAAAATGTTATTTTTGAAATTTGCATTGATGCCATATAATGACATTGGTGCTATGTTTTTTTGTTTTTTAATAAAAAATTAAAGGTGCAATATACATATAATAGTTTAATAGAAAAAAGATATTATAATAATGTATAAGATCATAATTATAGTATTTTTAAAATGTGTTATACTATTAAAGTGTTTAGAAGTAAATGCATGTGTCAAAAATAACGCTGAAGAAAGATAAAATAAAATATTATATCTTGGATGATGTGGATATATATAACACTTTTAAAAAGTACTACTATTACAGATGCTCTATAATTATGAGTATCGTCCTACAAAGATTATTACGAAATACTAATAATTATTTTTCTACTTTTTATTTGGCAAATAAAAATTGTGGTGTGACTGTATTTGAGTAATCACTAATGAGAGCCCTAGAGTTTGGAAAGGTAAGATCGCTTCGTTGCTTCATATTCTTTCTATTTGTTTATAATAGTCAGGCCCGGCCCTGGGCGTAGGCGGGCTAGGCCTGTGCCTAGGGCCCACCTAGCCTAGGGACCCAAATTTTTTTTTTTCACTTTTAAAATTATACAATTTTTTTACTGATTTTGAGAAATACCATATTTTTTTTAATATAAGGGCCCCAAATTTTTTTGGGATTTTTTCAATAATATACTTTATTATCAAATTATTTACAAAAATAACCTTACACAAATAATTATTTAATACTAACGTTCCAAGTACTGTATATATACACATATATATTCAAACTTCTCTATTTTGAAAATCAAAAAAACACGTGCACTCCTTCCACTCTATTTATTTAAATTTACTTTTTTTTTAAACTAAAACATGTGTCTTTTTCTTCAAAAAAAATATTTTTATTTCTTTCATAGTTTTTTTTTTAAAAAAAAAAAATTCCAATTACACCCTAATTATTTTAGCTCAAAAATACAATTGCAACCCACTCCTTAAAATGATCATTTTAATATGTAGGAAACATATATTTTTTTGTCATTAAAAAAATAAAATAAAAATATCCTTTTAGTTTCTAATTTTTATTTAGTTAACGAGTGAATTTTTTTAGGCTTAATATCTAAAGAGTAACTAAATGACTTAAAAAATTTACATTACTTTTTTTTGCAACATCTGTGTTACTTTCAAAGGTATTTAAGAAACTAATGCATTAAAATAAAATTATATATTTATTTTCATATTATATTATGTTGTTTTGTTGTTTAAGAAACTTTTAAATTACTTTTTTAAGCAATATTTTTATTACCTTTAAACTTATTTAAGAAACTAATGCGTCACAATTTTTTTTAAAAAAAAACTAATGTGTTACAATTAAATAAAATAATTTACATAATTTATTAGCTAAATTTTTAATATCTATGTTGCCAATTAAGATATATTTTTAGTAACTTTAAGTTTGATGTATTAAATTTAGTTTATAAAAAACTAGGGAATTAAGCCGCGCTTCGCGCGGTGTTGTCAAATTTTATAATTTTTTTTAATTGATTTACATTTTTATACTAATTAAAAAATCATATAAATAAATATAAACTTAAAATATTGAAAAATTATATAGATATTTGATTACTGTGAATTATGAATTATAATAATATTATTAAAATATTATATTAAATTAACTAATAAAATGAATAAAATACTTAATGGATGAAAGAAGTATTCGAACAACAATTTTATATTATGTTTATTTTTCTTTGAATTTTCATAGTAAGAACATCCTACATGTGAAAAAAAAAATCAATTCAAATTTCTTATTAGAATCATTCTAACGAAAAAAAAAATAAAATGTACAAATTTCTATTATTTTAATTAATTAAATTAATTAATAGAAATAAATAGTAATTATTTTCTACACATATTAGAATTAACTTTAATTAAATTAGTTATATTTGATTAATTTAGTTGAGGTACTCATTAGGTTGTTTCATTAGGTTGTTAGAACTTTAGTTAGTTTTATCTAACTAATCGTGGTCTTTATTTGCTGTCTATATTAAGGTATACGGTACCAAAACATCTTTAGTTAAGCATAATAATAAAAAAAATTATTTCTATTTCTTGCGTATTTCTCTCGCTCTTTGTTTCTCATTATATACAAAGATACTCCACTTTATTAATGAGAGGCTAAACTAAGTTAAGATGTGTGCAAGAGAAACTTCAAATTGATGCTAAAAGACCAAAAATATCTTTCAAACTCATTTTTAACCCTGCTAACAAATAGAAATAATAAACTCATTTTCATATGTCATTTTTTTTCTTCATAATATTGTTCATTATTAATTGCATAAATGTAATCATGTGTATTTGGTGTAATAGACAAAACAAAAAGTCTTCTAAACTTTTGAGTAACTTCTTTCTAATTAAATGTTTCACATACTAATGCTCAAGTTATAGTCTTTTAAATTCTATTTAAGTTGTTTTTTTCTTTCTCTCTTTGAGTAGAATGCTACTGAAGGTGTTTTTTTTTTTTTTAAAAAAAAAAAAGTGTATTCATCTTAATTTTTTTTGGGTAAATACCATTTTGGACCATCTGTTTTACAAAAGTTACCAATTGGACCCTGTGTTTTGTTAAATGACAAAATAGACCCTGTATTTTTTAAAATAGTACAAATAGGACCTTGAATTGATTTTTTGTCAAAATAAAGTTTAATTATAATCCGATCTAAAAGTGCTATGACAAAACTGTTTATATTTTTTGTATCTGTTCGTATTAAGCATTGTCTTCAAGTTGGTTGTATTCAAAAAAAAAAAAAGCTAACAAAAATTAAGCTCAGGGTCCTATTTTTACTATTTTAGAAAATACATGGTCTACTTTGTCATTTAACAAAACACAGGGTCCAATCTGTAACTTTTACAAAACACAGGGTCCAAAATAGTATTTACCCCTTTTTTTTATCCATCCTTGAAGTCCAAATCTCATTGACTTATTTACAGTTCAGTCTTGTATCTTCCTTAGCAAGTTCCATTTATTTCTTATAATTATCAAAGAACAATTGAAACCTTCTATTTCCAAGATATTTGTCACCACCACTACCTATTAATATTTTATCATATTGAATTTTAGACTTTATAATGACAATAAAACTAATACATGTAACTGCTATTTTAATACATATATGTCATATATAATAATAAAATAAAATAATGGTTACATCCATCTCTATCAATAAATAGATAGAAAAAACATGCACAAATTAAATGAGAAAAATAAAATAAATAGTTAATCAAATTAACACAAAATAGAGAAGAAAGATCAATAAAAAAAAAACTCTTATGAACTACATGATACATCTTCTATATGTACAATTCACATATATATATATATAGTGTTATTAAAATTTAATAAATTCTTTAGTAATGAAAATATACAAACATTTAGTATAAGAATAGTGTTTGTAAATTATTTATTTCAAGCTATAAGATTACTCATATTCCTACACAATACTATCAATTTAATTAATATAGAAATTTACATTTTTAATTAATAATTAAATTCTTGAATATTTATTATAATGAAGATTTATTATAACATTCAAATATTGATCGATTGTCTTAATAATTCAATTAAGACATAATGATTAATAAATTTTTCATATTCTTAAAAAAAAATTGTCATTATTATACATATTAATATACATAGAAGCATACATTTTATTAGTCAAAACTAAAGAATGAACAAAAAAAAAGTGATGATTAAACTATTTTTGAATTTGTATTGAAATATTAGGATTAGAACTAAGTATCACAAAATAAATGATTTTTATTTTAAATTATTACTAATAAAAAAATAAAATTAAAATAAATATATAAAACTCACAACTAAAACTGAAACATAATGAAACAAAAAATAAAAATAGAGAATATAAAATAGTAATAAATAATAAATATGAAATAAAATAAAAACATAAATGAATAAAAAAAATTAAAATAAAAGAAACAATGTAAAATTTTTTACATAACCTCTCACTTCATCACTTTTTGTAATTAAGAAACAACTACTAAAATTCTAAACCTATACAACACAAAAGTAAAATTCATATAAAAAATATAGGAAGAATGGTAAAACTAAGCAAACTTACATTAATAAAAAAAAAAGTAAAAAAAAATATAAATAGAAATAAAAAAAAAAAAATAAATACATGAAGAAATCCCAAAAATGAAGCTTTTAAGCACCTTTACTTTTACTATCATCATCCATGCGACTATAAATTTCAAGATCATCAAATCTTCAGTATGATTGTCATCTTCAAGTTCTTCATAAACTTTAACATATTCAATTTTAAGTTCTATATTTCTAAAGATAAAAATGAATTGAAAAGAGAGAAAAAAAAATATTAGCATTCCTTAAATAATTACATTATATTTTCTATAGCAACATTATATATAGTTTATATTGTGTAAGTTATGAAAATGAAGAGACATTATCATTAATGTTAATAATAATAATAATAATAATGAATATTATATGTAGAAGTTATAAAAATAAAAAGTCACACTTGAGAATTTAATATATGTGTATTTTTCTAAGAAAATAATAAAAAATTCTCACAAAATAGATAAGTTAGACTAAATAAAATATAGAAAGCCACCTCAACTCTTCTAATGCTTTCCTTTATATATATACTAGGGGACTAAGCCGCGCTTCGCGCGGGTTTGACCCCATTTTTTTATACAATTTATAACAACAATATAAGTTCATTATGATTATTATAACTATCAATTATTATTATTATTATTATTATTATTATTGAAACAGTAATTGACACAAATTTTCATAATTAGAAATAAGTTGAAAAGAAAATGATTTAATCCCTAAAGAGAGCACATATATACACATCTTAAATGTTACATCGTGTAATATTAATATAATATTATTACATACACAACTAAAAATATACTATCAACTATTTTAAAAAAAAAAATCACAACATCAATAAATCTTATTTATGAACTTAAATAAAATTTAATGTAATATAAAATTATATATATCAATATAAATTATAAAACACAATTAACTATAATAGATTCAGTATTAACATTATTACATGCTGACTTTAAATTTTTTTAAACAATTCTAAACACTTTTACATAATTAGAATCCAATATATATATATTTAGAAATATATATTATTTTTTCTCAAATAAAATAAATATATGTCAAAAAAAATATCAAGACATCAAGTGTCGAATATCAACGAAATACATGAAAAAATATTTTTTTTTTTTATTTTCAAAAAATGTATGACCTCTTTTACTGGATGACAACATCAAAACTAAATATTTATATATATATATATATATTTATATATATTACTTAATTGCAATATCTAAAATTTAAAACTAATGAACAAAACTCTTCCATTATACACCAAAACACACATACCAATATAAATTTATCTTGATTCAACATTGACCATTATCATCTCCATAGTTGTTAGTTCGTCTTCCCAATTAGTTAGAAGATAATCTACTGGCAACACATACTAATTAAAAAGATGATTTTTTTTCTATTTTTTTTTTTTTTTGCAAGAAATTAGATGATGAGAACCTATATATATAGGAAAAAATTAGTGATAGTGAGAAGTTAAATAGCTCAAAAGATGGTTCATATTCTATTATCACCAATTCAATTGTTATCTACATATTATTATTGTAATTTATTTATTTATTTTCAAGTATACCAAAAGTCACTTAAAAAAATGAGTAAAAATGAAATTATTAAATTTTTTTTTTCTTAATTAAACATTAAAATTCTTATTTATTAATTAATTATATATAAGAAGATAAAAAGATTTGAATTAATGGAGAATGTTACATTATTAATAATAGGAGTTATAAAACTAAATTAAGTTTGAAAAAAATTGAAAAATTAAGAAAATAAAAATGATGAAGGAAAACTCATATAGACCTACACATCATCATGTTTGTGCTTTCCTTTATATATAGATATAGATATAGATATATTGATTGATACTATTATATTTTATGGTAGAAACTAATTAGTTGTCCAATGAATTAAATTTTAAAAATAAACTTAAGTTGTTAACTTAAATAAAAATAAAATTTTATTGGTATTATGAGCAATTCAATTATTATTTTTTTTATTTTGGAAATAAAAAAGAATATATATGTTTCCTTTGTCTTGAAATAATCATATTGAAGATTAGATTATAATAATATCATTTTTAAATTCAAGTAAGTAGTAATGTGATCAGAAATATTTTTTTAAAATGTGAGAAAAGAAAGATAAAAAGTTGAATGATAAAAAAAAAAAACAAATAAATGAAAAAAAATATATATATCATGGGATGAAGGCATAAAAAAAAAGAAAGAAAAGTAGGCTAAGCCTAAAAGAAAATATAAAATAAAAAGAGAGTGAGAAAAGGAAGAAAAAAGAAAATTTCAAATACTACATCTAAAAATAAAAAAAAAAACGTTATTAAACATGTATATAAGGCAAAGAAATAACTTATTAGATTGAGTAAGGTATATATGATATTAAGATAGAAAAAAGAGTATGATATGTAAAAATCCCTTTTACTCACAAAAACAAAGTTATTTTTGTAAATAATTTCTAAATTTAGGTGCCTCATGAAAATTTCCCAATTTTTTTTTACTGCGGTGTTTCAAGGCCGGCCTGATAATAGTGTCAAATGTTTATAATACAATCACACGAAAAGGCTTAAACTGGTCATCCTGAGTCAGGTAGTGACTAGTTTTGTTGAGCCACTGAACTCGAAATAATCGGTCCTCTAATAAATGACAAGTAATCGGGTTCTAATATAAGATAATGGGAAAACTTATTAAATCATGATCTTCTTCAATTGTCACATTGGTTACCCAAATAAGATCTAATTATCCATTTTTTTTTTTTTATAAATGATATAATTAAATTTACATTTTCAGATTGATTGATTACTATTTCTTTTTGGTAATCTAGAGTAAAAGGAAGCAGATTATTTCCCAATGGAGAGATTAATTAGTTGTACATTTTTGGAGCAGGTAACCAATACTCCATGGGTGAAAAAGTGAGATTTATTCTCAACCCAAAATCTGATTCCATGGCAAAACCATTGCATGTCAGTCCCTTATGGTACCTTAATTTTACTAGTAAATTTTATCTTATATATCAACATATATATATATATGTTAATGTTACATATCTTTCTCACTTTCTGTTGATAGATATTTCTGTTATTATCACTACTACTTCTAGTTGATCCCACACAAAGTTGCAATATGCATACATTGGCAAGTAAGCAATATACTAGTAAAATTCAAAACTAGTCACAAGTTACCAAAATTATTGATATTTTGATAACAAATTCTGCTGTTCTTATAAACTAGGCAGTGAAGCTGTTCATCCAAAGCATTCCAATCCTAGATACGTACAGAGAAGAAGTGGCTTTTCGCGATTGAAAAATTCAATGTTGTCGAGTTTCTGGAGCTCATCTGAAGCTTGCCGTTTCACATGGATGAAGGTGAAGCAGGTGCATCATTGAGTCGAGCTCATCTGAAGCTTGCTTGCCGTTTCACATGGAGGGATGCTAAGTAGAAAATAGGCCATCACATCCACTTCCACACAGAAAGCCACAACAAGACGAGATCATTTGCAAAAAGGGATATGTTCTAAAACAAAATTTGTAGCAATATCTTTCATAGCTTGTCGCGTATTGAAAAACATTGTCACACATGGATTAAATATAATTAAGCATGGGTTACTCTACTCATTACCAATTAGTTTTGAGATGTAACCCCATGATTCCCATCATTGCGGAATGAAAATAACATAATCTCGGAATAGACAATATAATTTATTGCGAGTTTTTGGAAAAAGATAGTATAAGTGAGTAAGTACCATATTTCTGTTGCTAACTAATGAGTAAACATCAATAGAAATTATTGCTGCTAATGGTATATGCGTAAATAAACAAATCAAAATAACCAAGAAATCAAACAAAAGTTTGTACCCATATATAAGATGATGTTTGTGCATATATATTTTAGTATAAGTCAACTAAGAAATCAAATGAAAATTCAAGACACACAAATAAGAAATTCAAAACATCAAATATCTCACACTATATATAATAAGTCCCTAGACTATAACTTTAAGACTTTCACATCTAATCCTACTAGACTGTAAGCACAAAAAAAGATGGTATATACCTATTTGATATAATCATGTAATATATAAATGGAAAAAATTTAAGTATATATTTTACATGTACTAATTAACCATTAAAAAAGGAAATTATATAACACTAAGGAATAAATCACCTTAATTTTTAAAAAGAAAGATATTATTATATAATTATATTTAACCAACGAACCATCATTATCCACCTCAAGGTACTCAAACTCTTTCTAATCATTCTCCGGTGCCGACAGCGGCGGCACCGGTCGGAGTTCATGGAGTCTGACTGTTTCGACTAAAGGTTGAGTCTTTACAACCCCTTCGACCAGATTCTTGTACATAACAACGAAACAGATCTTTCCTCAAGAAAAGCAGCTTTTCCAAGGCAAACTCTGGTCCAGTGTCCGAAGTTATTCCCTTGCTGTTGTATAAAATATTAATTTATATTTATGCAAAATAAGTACTTTTATAAAAATAGAAAGTATAAAATAATAATAACGTAAAAATAGAAAAAAATTAGTTACAAATTATTAATAATATCTAATTATATCCTAATTCTAATGCTAATAGTATATCTTTAAAGCTTATATATATAAGTAATAATTACGTTTTCAATCTCATTTTCACACTCAAAATTAATTACTCTCTCTTACTCTTAATCTCTCTTCTTCCGCCTATACTATAACAATTCATCATCTTACATTACAAAATTTGCAAATGGTATATATATATATATTTTTCCAAATTAATTATCATTAAATTTATTATTTCTTTATTCTGTTTATTAATACTTTAATTTAATTTTGATTATAGATGGATAAAGACATGATACATAGCTTACCTTCCATATTTAATGGAATTAAGGAGAGTGATGACAATGACATCATGGGACTTCCAACTCCCCCAATGGACGAAGAATATTTAACAACGTATAATGAATGTGTATTAGATCAACATTTCAAGATACATTATGAAAATGAAAAAGAAAATATAATCAAAGTTGGTGGTAGATTGAGTGAGAAACATTCCGAACAAGAACTCCACACTCCTAAGCTTTTTGATTATTTGCCTAAGCAAAACAAATCCGAAGAGGTATATACATTTATACTTATTAAACAAACACATAAAACTTATAATTTATTACATTGATGTTCTTACTTTACAATTATAATATGCATGAAACAGCAATATGTTGATCTTGAAGCGAAATTAGAGTCTACAAAACGAAAACTCCACAACAATTACCAAAAAATAGAGCAAAAGAAGCATACAACGATAAAATTTTATGATGAAAAAGATTTTTCCAAAAAAATCAAGGTACCGGAAAGTAACAAAGCTCATGATCACTTGTGTGACAAAAGGTCCCAAAGTGTTGACTTTGAAGCGAAACTAGAGTCTACAAAACGAAAACTCCACAACAATTACCAAAAAATGGAGCAAAAAAAGCATACAACGATAAAACTTTATGAAGAAAAAGATTGTTCCAAAAAAATCAAGGTACTGGAAAATAACAAGGCCGGTGATCACTTGTGTGACAAAAAGTCCCAAACAGTAGAATCAAACACCCAAAAGCTTCTTTGTCATCTCCCTAAGAACAAACTCGAAAAGGTATATTATATTTATACTTATTAGACAAACACATAAATTATAATTTGTTGCATTTATGTTCCTTTTTTTACATTTATGTTCCTTTTTTTACATTGATGTTCTTACTTTATAATTATAATGTGCATAAAACAGCAAAGTGTTGACCTTGAAGCAAAACTTGAGTCTACAAAACGAAAACTCCACAACAGTTACCAAAAAATAGAGCAAAAGAAGCATAAATCGATAAAACTTTCTGAGGTAAATGATTTTTCCAAAAAAATCAAGGTACCAGAAAGTAACAAGGCTCGTGAGCACTTGTGTGACAAAAGGTCCCCAACAATAGAACCAAACACCCAAAAGTTTCTTGATCATCTCCCTAAGAACAAACCCGATGAAAAGGTATATAATATTTACACTTATTAGACAAACACATAAATTATAATTTATTACATTCATATTTTTTTTTACATTAATGTTCTAACTTGATAATTATAATATGCACGAACAGCAACAAAGTATTAATCTTGAAGCGAAACTAGAGTCTACAAAACAAAAACTCCACGAAAGTTATCAAAAAATTGAAAAAAAGAAACACCAATCGATCCTACTTTCTGAGGTGAAAGATTACTCCAAAAAGATGGAGGTACCAAAGATTATCAGAAGTTCCTTGCAAGTAAAACAAAACACTCTCAAACTTCCTGATTATGTGCCTAAGCAAGATAAATCTAAAAAGGTACATATATTTATATTTATTAGCCAAAGAATTAAAAATTATAAGTTGTTCCATTGATGTTCTTACTATATGATTATAATATGCATGAAACAGGAAAGTGTTGACCATGAGACAAAACCAGAGTCCACAAAAATGAAACAAATTGAGCAAAAGAAGCATATAATATGCATGAAACAAGAGCAAAATGTTAATCTTGAAGCGAAATTAGAGTCTACAAAAAAGAAATTCCACAACAATTACCAAAAAATAGAGCAAAAGAAGCATAAGACAATTCAAGTGCTTGAGGTAAAAGATTTGCCCAAGACAACAGAGGTACAAATTTTATTCAACTTGTACAATTTCATTACTAATGCTTTCTTACTTGATAAAATCAATACATTAATACTTATTATTTTTTTTTATTCAGACTAAGGGGCGATGCTTGTGGTATAGACGTTAAATGAACAAAGTGATAATTTTGCAAATGATTGGTGGTTTGAATGGGTGCCAACCTAGTTGGGATGTACTCAAATCATCCAACAAATGCAACTCAAATCAAAGGATGCTACAATTTCATGTATATAATTATTTCACAAATGAAGATTCAATAATTAATTCTTACTTCATGTATTTAATTTCAAAATATGTTTATATCATAGACACAAGAACAATTATACATTCTTATAATGTAATACAAAATTATTTGACATATTTACTATTACTAATCAATTTACCTTTTTTTTTAAAAGCATAAATTACTAATCATAATTTGTACAATTACTTTAATTTTCTTATTGGTTTGATAGCTAAACTTAACTACTATATATATATGTAGTCTTAACTCTTTATTTATAATATAAGGAAAATGTAATGCAAGAAAGATAGAACTTTGAGAGTTGAGAAATTAAAATTGTTGTATTTTGAGAGTTAATTGTAATAGAAAGGGAGAAAGAAGAATTTGTTTCAAAAGAAGAATCAAGAATTGATTCTTATTGTAATGTTTGATTGTGCTAAAACCCATTAGTAGTGTTTTGTACATTACAATATATTTTATTAAATATTAGAACTCATAATTTAATTTAGTAATTATTATAAAATATTGTTAATTATCGTAAAATATATTACCTTATAATTGTACTAAGAAATTTTTTTTATAGATAAGCATTATAGCACTGTTCTATTATTATATTGCTAACTTGCTAAGTAAAATTCAAAGAGGATGTGATGATTGGGTTAAGCATGGACCATTTTTATTTTTATTTTTGGAAATAGCATTCATAAATAAAAGATAAACTTAAAGCTCTTGGTCATTACATGTTAAGAAGATTTGTATAATTTAATTTCTTCAAAAAAAAATTCTTCTTTTTTTGTTCTAATTTGTTTTCAATAATATCAATTCATTTTCTAACTTCATTAGATGAATCAACAGTGTTGCCTATATTACATTAGAAGTGTCATATTGGTATGCCTTGTTGTGAAAATTAATAATGGACCTACGTACCTACCCACACAACATGAAGTCAATGATATTTATTTTACTCATTCAATAACAGACAAGAAATTCCACACACAAATACTTTTCTGCATAAGTTGTTGTATCACTCGTTGTAATAACCAGGTCATGTCTGATTTTGGCATTCAGCCCAGCCAAATACTTTTCTTTCTTGCTGAAGTCTGTTGGTACGATTCCGGAGGCTAACTTGGCCAAGCGATCAAACTTGGTTGTATATTCAGTTACTGACATACCCTCACCTTGTACCAACTCAACAAATTCCTTCCGCTTTGCACTGCGGACCGCCTCATTGTAATATTTGGCGTTGAATAATTCCCGGAACTCTTCCCAGGTCATTCTGGTCACATCTCTGGTGAGGGATACCATTTCCCACCAAATCAGGGCATCCTCTTGAAATTGAAATGTGGCACATGCCACCCTATCATTTCCGACCACTCCCATAAAATTCAATATTTTCTCAATAACGGTCAACCACTGCTCAGCTTTTAAAACATCAGGGCCTCCCAGAAATACTGGAGGCGCTTGCTTTCTGAACCTTTCATATAAAGGCTCCATGCGGTTACCAGCAATATTTTGCTCAGCTGGCACCACAGGGGCTGCAGGAGCTATAGGAGCCGCAGCAGGCGGTTGCGGGGGAGGCTCAACAGGAGCATCCCGTTGCCTGAGTCGTCGGATCTCTTCTTCTTGTTGCTCAATTCTAGTTTGCATCTCAGCAAACCTTTGTTCCCAATCAACCGGGGCCTGAGGTGGATTCTACTGTCCACCTCTCGGACCACGACCGCGGCCTCTACCGCGCCCACGGGGGTTTTGGGGATTTCTACCACCCCGACCACCTCCGGTCTCAACCAATTCACCCTGCCTTCTAACGTTTCGCTGGTCGTCCATTATTTAGGACTTAGCCTGCGAACCCACAAGGCACGTAGGTCAGACAGTGGTCAAAATATTTTCAAGACCGCAATTAAAATTTAAAACATCTCAATTAATCATATATACAACACGACATATCTTAAAACAGTTTTCAAAAAGAAATAAAGCTTACGGAACCGTGAGTCGAACTCGACACTGGCCTTGATTGTACATATCTTGACGGTCTTCATTGGACAGCCCAGTGGCTCTGATACCAAACTGTAACGCCCGTATTTTATAATAATAAATCCGAAATCTAATTTTAATAATTAATACATTAATAATCATATGGATCGGGATCCCGAGTATCAAAATACTAGTTAAAAGTATTTTACTAATATGTACATATATATTTTTTTTTTAATTTAGCGGACAAGCATCCTCAAAATACAGACTCCAAAATACTAATAAACCGAAACCCTCCAGGTTGCACTACCGCGATATGTACAATCATGCCGAGTTCCACCTCACTGTTCCTCCAGCTTTGCTTTTCCTTTACCTACATAAGGTAGCAAACTGATGAGTCAACAGACTCAGTAAGATATGCAAGAAATATATAAAAGTAGCACGCAGCCAGCTTTATGATTAAGCTGCCCTGAGCTTAACAACGAAGCTCACCAAATGATTAAGAACGTTCTTAAGGGTAGTACGACTGCTATACCAAATGCACTAAAGTACTAACTCTGTACTTGTGTTGGTAGAGCCCTAACTGTACTCCCAGAAATTACTAAGTGTTGTACCACGAACACGACGTACCCTGGGTACTCGTGTTGGTAACACCGTAACCACATTAACATTCAAAACAAGCATATACATTTATATATATATTCTTACGCTATCTTACCTCGTTCCTTGCTCAAGTGTGCCGGTCAGCCTGAGTGGAAGTGTAGCTCGACGTTTTACAGGGCCCTAAACCATAATGTTAAAAAATCCGGTGAGAGACTCGCTAAAACACTTATCGGGGATTTAAAATAGAAACTAAACTTAACCCTATCGATAAAAGGGATGCCAACACCCTAAATTACTTAAAAACGGGAAAAACTAGGGCTCGGGAAAAAGCCCCAACCCAAGAAAGCCGTTCCCAACCCAAGTCCGGTTTCGGGACCAACCGGCCGACCGTTGCAACAGGGCCCTGTGAACCGGAATTCCGGTTCTAAGCTGGGAACCCAAAAATTCTTCCCCTTAATTCAAAACAACCCCAAACTTCACAATAACTTCCAGAATCCCTGTATGCATTATACTAAACCAAACCCAAGCAATAGAAATCATCAAAACACACAAAATCCAATTCCACCATTAGAGAGCTATATTTGAGTTCTTAAGCTCAAACTTAGCTCACTCTCAATTCAATCCATAATTCTAGTTCAAACTAATTTAACCAATCTCAAACAATCTCCAGATTACCAAATCAAACCCCCCTTAGAACATACAGCAACTTAAACACCAAAAGTTATGTTATACACAACCTAAACTTTAGTTAAAACTCAATAAAATACCTAGGGGTGCATACTTTGATTGGAGTATCAAATTCTTGCTAGAACTTTGAGAATTACAGCAAAGAAATCCCCCTTTCCTTGCAAAGCTTGGTGATTCAAAAGAGAAGGAGAGAAAGACTTAGGAAAAGTCTAGGTTTTTCCTCAATTTTCTATTTTAGCCATTAGGTTCCTTCTTTCTTTTTCTTTTAAATAATATTAAACCTATATTCAGCATATATCACCAAAATAAGACAAAACAAGGCTAAACCCAAAAAGACTACTTTACCCCTCTAGCTATTTACTAATTAGCTACTAACCCAAGGGTAATTTGGTCATTCTAGACCCGACCATTCAATACATAACACAAAACCCCGAGCTAATAACATAGATTAAAATATACAATATGACTCTCTAAAGGCCCAACGCCGCTTTCCACAGCTTCCGAACACAATCACAGTAATTGAGAAATTTACATAAATAGCATAATAAATATATACGAACTCAAATAAATTCACATAATTGTATTATTATCAATAATAATAAAATCTCATGCATAAATCCTAATTATTTAATAATTTAAGGTATTTGTCATATGCGATCTTTACATAACTTGTTGGTATTTGTGGCTCAAAAGGTTAGTGAAATGGTGGGTGGGACTAGGTCTAGTTGGTTTCAAGAAGACATAAACCAAAGTCGTTTGGATAAGTATTATTGGGTATTAGCTGCATTGACTTTGGCAAATCTTGTTTATTATAACATCTTGTATTATTGTACTAGTTTTAGAGCAGAAGTGAGAGCATTAGATTAGGTGTTTTGATGGGTCATTTTAGCATTGTTTGGTACAATAATTTTTGTGTTGCTACAATAATGTCATTTCCTCCTTATACATATACTTTTACTTGTTTATGAATTATGAGAAAATTTGAGTATGAGAATTTATGCTGTTGTGGAGAATTTGGTATGTCTCGGGTTTATATATTACATAGCTCCTTAACCAAACTTATATATTGTGTGTTCATGTTATATTTTATTATTAATTAATTAGTGTTAGAATTTGGGATAAGGTGAATGAGGTTTTATCTCAAAATCAATTGGCTACGAGAGGAGTAGCCCATTCCTCTTATATATTTTATTATTTCCACACATTAACAATGTGAGATTCTCTAACATCCCCCCTCAAGATGGTGGCGATTTTATATGCTTATTATCTTAGACAACTCGATCATAAGCGACTCCTTTTTAGCTGATCACTATCCCTAATCACAAGTGACTCTTTTGCTCTACTTTTTGGATCAGTATTTTTGGATTTTTTGTGGCTCTTTTTTTTTCGCTCACTATCCCCAATTCACAAGTGACATTTTTTGACTTTTGGCTCTTGGATCAGTTCTTTTTGGATTTTTGGTGGCTCTTTTTTTTTGGCTCTACTTCGATCGGGGTTTTTTTTGGGGGGTTGGATAGTCCCTGGGGATTTTTTTTTTATTATTATTTTTGCTCTGATACCATGTTAAAATTTGGGATAAGGTAAATGAGGTTCCATCTCAAAATCAATTGGCTATGGGAGGAGTAACTCATTCCTCTTATATATTCTATTATCTTTCCACACATTAGCAATGTGAGACTCTCTAACAGTTAGTAATTTTTTATTTTATTTATACTTTATTGATAAAGAAAATTTATAACATAAATATAAATAGCATTTTCAATGGTAGTATTTTGAAGAATGTTTAATGAGGTGGAAAATTTAGGTGGCAAAATATATAAATATGATACCATTAGAGATAAAAAAAAATGTTATTTTTGAAATTTGCATTGATGCCATATAATGACATTGGTGCTATGTTTTTTTGTTTTTTAATAAAAAATTAAAGGTGCAATATACATATAATAGTTTAATAGAAAAAAGATATTATAATAATGTATAAGATCATAATTATAGTATTTTTAAAATGTGTTATACTATTAAAGTGTTTAGAAGTAAATGCATGTGTCAAAAATAACGCTGAAGAAAGATAAAATAAAATATTATATCTTGGATGATGTGGATATATATAACACTTTTAAAAAGTACTACTATTACAGATGCTCTATAATTATGAGTATCGTCCTACAAAGATTATTACGAAATACTAATAATTATTTTTCTACTTTTTATTTGGCAAATAAAAATTGTGGTGTGACTGTATTTGAGTAATCACTAATGAGAGCCCTAGAGTTTGGAAAGGTAGTACTGCTTCAGTGCTTCATATTCTTTCTATTTGTTTATAATAGTCAGGCCCGGCCCTGGGCGTAGGCGGGCTAGGCCTGTGCCTAGGGCCCACCTAGCCTAGGGACCCAAATTTTTTTTTTTCACTTTTAAAATTATACAATTTTTTTACTGATTTTGAGAAATACCATATTTTTTTTAATATAAGGGCCCCAAATTTTTTTGGGATTTTTTCAATAATATACTTTATTATCAAATTATTTACAAAAATAACCTTACACAAATAATTATTTAATACTAACGTTCCAAGTACTGTATATATACACATATATATTCAAACTTCTCTATTTTGAAAATAAAAAAAAACACGTGCACTCCTTCCACTCTATTTATTTAAATTTACTTTTTTTTTTAAACTAAAACATGTGTCTTTTTCTTCAAAAAAAATATTTTTATTTCTTTCATAGTTTTTTTTTTAAAAAAAAAAAATTCCAATTACACCCTAATTATTTTAGCTCAAAAATACAATTGCAACCCACTCCTTAAAATGATCATTTTAATATGTAGGAAACATATATTTTTTTGTCATTAAAAAAAAATAAAATAAAAATATCCTTTTAGTTTCTAATTTTTATTTAGTTAACGAGTGAATTTTTTTAGGCTTAATATCTAAAGAGTAACTAAATGACTTAAAAAATTTACATTACTTTTTTTTGCAACATCTGTGTTACTTTCAAAGGTATTTAAGAAACTAATGCATTAAAATAAAATTATATATTTATTTTCATATTATATTATGTTGTTTTGTTGTTTAAGAAACTTTTAAATTACTTTTTTAAGCAATATTTTTATTACCTTTAAACTTATTTAAGAAACTAATGCGTCACAATTTTTTTAAAAAAAAAACTAATGTGTTACAATTAAATAAAATAATTTACATAATTTATTAGCTAAATTTTTAATATCTATGTTGCCAATTAAGATATATTTTTAGTAACTTTAAGTTTGTTGTATTAAATTTAGTTTATAAAAAACTAGGGAATTAAGCCGCGCTTCGCGCGGTGTTGTCAAATTTTATAATTTTTTTTAATTGATTTACATTTTTATACTAATTAAAAAATCATATAAATAAATATAAACTTAAAATATTGAAAAATTATATAGATATTTGATTACTGTGAATTATGAATTATAATAATATTATTAAAATATTATATTAAATTAACTAATAAAATGAATAAAATACTTAATGGATGAAAGAAGTATTCGAACAACAATTTTATATTATGTTTATTTTTCTTTGAATTTTCATAGTAAGAACATCCTACATGTGAAAAAAAAAATCAATTCAAATTTCTTATTAGAATCATTCTAACGAAAAAAAAAATAAAATGTACAAATTTCTATTATTTTAATTAATTAAATTAATTAATAGAAATAAATAGTAATTATTTTCTACACATATTAGAATTAACTTTAATTAAATTAGTTATATTTGATTAATTTAGTTGAGGTACTCATTAGGTTGTTTCATTAGGTTGTTAGAACTTTAGTTAGTTTTATCTAACTAATCGTGGTCTTTATTTGCTGTCTATATTAAGGTATACGGTACCAAAACATCTTTAGTTAAGCATAATAATAAAAAAAATTATTTCTATTTCTTGCGTATTTCTCTCGCTCTTTGTTTCTCATTATATACAAAGATACTCCACTTTATTAATGAGAGGCTAAACTAAGTTAAGATGTGTGCAAGAGAAACTTCAAATTGATGCTAAAAGACCAAAAATATCTTTCAAACTCATTTTTAACCCTGCTAACAAATAGAAATAATAAACTCATTTTCATATGTCATTTTTTTTCTTCATAATATTGTTCATTATTAATTGCATAAATGTAATCATGTGTATTTGGTGTAATAGACAAAACAAAAAGTCTTCTAAACTTTTGAGTAACTTCTTTCTAATTAAATGTTTCACATACTAATGCTCAAGTTATAGTCTTTTAAATTCTATTTAAGTTGTTTTTTTCTTTCTCTCTTTGAGTAGAATGCTACTGAAGGTGTTTTTTTTTTTTTAAAAAAAAAGTGTATTCATCTTAATTTTTTTTGGGTAAATACCATTTTGGACCATCTGTTTTACAAAAGTTACCAATTGGACCCTGTGTTTTGTTAAATGACAAAATAGACCCTGTATTTTTTAAAATAGTACAAATATGACCTTGAATTGATTTTTTGTCAAAATAAAGTTTAATTATAATCCGATCTAAAAGTGCTATGACAAAACTGTTTACATTTTTTGTATCTGTTCGTATTAAGCATTGTCTTCAAGTTGGTTGTATTCAAAAAAAAAAAAAAGCTAACAAAAATTAAGCTCAGGGTCCTATTTTTACTATTTTAGAAAATACATGGTCTACTTTGTCATTTAACAAAACACAGGGTCCAATCTGTAACTTTTACAAAACACAGGGTCCAAAATAGTATTTACCCCTTTTTTTTATCCATCCTTGAAGTCCAAATCTCATTGACTTATTTACAGTTCAGTCTCGTATCTTCCTTAGCAAGTTCCATTTATTTCTTATAATTATCAAAGAACAATTGAAACCTTCTATTTCCAAGATATTTGTCACCACCACTACCTATTAATATTTTATCATATTGAATTTTAGACTTTATAATGACAATAAAACTAATACATGTAACTGCTATTTTAATACATATATGTCATATATAATAATAAAATAAAATAATGGTTACATCCATCTCTATCAATAAATAGATAGAAAAAACATGCACAAATTAAATGAGAAAAATAAAATAAATAGTTAATCAAATTAACACAAAATAGAGAAGAAAGATCAATAAAAAAAAACTCTTATGAACTACATGATACATCTTCTATATGTACAATTCACATATATATAGTGTTATTAAAATTTAATAAATTCTTTAGTAATGAAAATATACAAACATTTAGTATAAGAATAGTGTTTGTAAATTATTTATTTCAAGCTATAAGATTACTCATATTCCTACACAATACTATCAATTTAATTAATATAGAAATTTACATTTTTAATTAATAATTAAATTCTTGAATATTTATTATAATGAAGATTTATTATAACATTCAAATATTGATCGATTGTCTTAATAATTCAATTAAGACATAATGATTAATAAATTTTTCATATTCTTAAAAAAAAATTGTCATTATTATACATATTAATATACATAGAAGCATACATTTTATTAGTCAAAACTAAAGAATGAACAAAAAAAAATGATGATTAAACTATTTTTGAATTTGTATTGAAATATTAGGATTAGAACTAAGTATCACAAAATAAATGATTTTTATTTTAAATTATTACTAATAAAAAAATAAAATTAAAATAAATATATAAAACTCACAACTAAAACTGAAACATAATGAAACAAAAAATAAAAATAGAGAATATAAAATAGTAATAAATAATAAATATGAAATAAAATAAAAACATAAATGAATAAAAAAAAATTAAAATAAAAGAAACAATGTAAAAAATTTTACATAACCTCTCACTTCATCACTTTTTGTAATTAAGAAACAACTACTAAAATTCTAAACCTATACAACACAAAAGTAAAATTCATATAAAAAATATAGGAAGAATGGTAAAACTAAGCAAACTTACATTAATAAAAAAAAAAGTAAAAAAAAATATAAATAGAAATAAAAAAAAAAATAAATACATGAAGAAATCCCAAAAATGAAGCTTTTAAGCACCTTTACTTTTACTATCATCATCCATGCGACTATAAATTTCAAGATCATCAAATCTTCAATATGATTGTCATCTTCAAGTTCTTCATAAAATTTAACATATTCAATTTTAAGTTCTATATTTCTAAAGATAAAAATGAATTGAAAAGAGAGAAAAAAAAATATTAGCATTCCTTAAATAATTACATTATATTTTCTATAGCAACATTATATATAGTTTATATTGTGTAAGTTATGAAAATGAAGAGACATTATCATTAATGTTAATAATAATAATAATAATAATAATGAATATTATATGTAGAAGTTATAAAAATAAAAAGTCACACTTGAGAATTTAATATATGTGTATTTTTCTAAGAAAATAATAAAAAATTCTCACAAAATAGATAAGTTAGACTAAATAAAATATAGAAAGCCACCTCAACTCTTCTAATGCTTTCCTTTATATTGATATATTGATATTGATCATGTGTATTTGGTGTAATAGACAAAACAAAAAGTCTTCTAAACTTTTGAGTAACTTCTTTCTAATTAAATGTTTCACATACTAATGCTCAAGTTATAGTCTTTTAAATTCTATTTAAGTTGTTTTTTTCTTTCTCTCTTTGAGTAGAATGCTACTGAAGGTGTTTTTTTTTTTTAAAAAAAAAAAAAAGTGTATTAATCTTAATTTTTTTTGGGTAAATACCATTTTGGACCATCTGTTTTACAAAAGTTACCAATTGGACCCTGTGTTTTGTTAAATGACAAAATAGACCCTGTATTTTTTAAAATAGTACAAATAGGACCTTGAATTGATTTTTTGTCAAAATAAAGTTTAATTATAATCCGATCTAAAAGTGCTATGACAAAACTGTTTACATTTTTTGTATCTGTTCGTATTAAGCATTGTCTTCAAGTTGGTTGTATTCAAAAAAAAAAAAAAGCTAACAAAAATTAAGCTCAGGGTCCTATTTTTACTATTTTAGAAAATACATGGTCTACTTTGTCATTTAACAAAACACAGGGTCCAATCTGTAACTTTTACAAAACACAGGGTCCAAAATAGTATTTACCCCTTTTTTTTATCCATCCTTGAAGTCCAAATCTCATTGACTTATTTACAGTTCATCTCGTATCTTCCTTAGCAAGTTCCATTTATTTCTTATAATTATCAAAGAACAATTGAAACCTTCTATTTCCAAGATATTTGTCACCACCACTACCTATTAATATTTTATCATATTGAATTTTAGACTTTATAATGACAATAAAACTAATACATGTAACTGCTATTTTAATACATATATGTCATATATAATAATAAAATAAAATAATGGTTACATCCATCTCTATCAATAAATAGATAGAAAAAACATGCACAAATTAAATGAGAAAAATAAAATAAATAGTTAATCAAATTAACACAAAATAGAGAAGAAAGATCAATAAAAAAAAAACTCTTATGAACTACATGATACATCTTCTATATGTACAATTCACATATATATATAGTGTTATTAAAATTTAATAAATTCTTTAGTAATGAAAATATACAAACGTTTAGTATAAGAATAGTGTTTGTAAATTATTTATTTCAATCTGTAAGATTACTCATATTCCTACACAATACTATCAATTTAATTAATATAGAAATTTACATTTTTAATTAATAATTAAATTCTTGAATATTTATTATAATGAAGATTTATTATAACATTCAAATATTGATCGATTGTCTTAATAATTCGATTAAGACATAATGATTAATAAATTTTTCATATTCTTAAAAAAAAAATTGTCATTATTATACATATTAATATACATAGAAGCATACATTTTATTAGTCAAAACTAAAGAATGAACAAAAAAAAAATGATGATTAAACTATTTTTGAATTTGTATTGAAATATTAGGATTAGAACTAAGTATCACAAAATAAATGATTTTTATTTTAAATTATTACTAATAAAAAAATAAAATTAAAATAAATATATAAAACTCACAACTAAAACTGAAACATAATGAAACAAAAAATAAAAATAGAGAATATAAAATAGTAATAAATAATAAATATGAAATAAAATAAAAACATAAATGAATAAAAAAAAAAATAAAAGAAACAATGTAAATTTTTTTACATAACCTCTCACTTCATCACTTTTTGTAATTAAGAAACAACTACTAAAATTCTAAACCTATACAACACAAAAGTAAAATTCATATAAAAAAATATAAGAAGAATGGTAAAACTAAGCAAACTTACATTAAAAAAAAAAAGTAAAAAAAAAATATAAATAGAAATAAAAAAAAAATAAATACATGAAGAAATCCCAAAAATGAAGCTTTTAAGCACCTTTACTTTTACTATCATCATCCATGCGACTATAAATTTCAAGATCATCAAATCTTCAATATGATTGTCATCTTCAAGTTCTTCATAAACTTTAACATATTCAATTTTAAGTTCTATATTTCTAAAGATAAAAATGAATTGAAAAGAGAGAAAAAAAAATATTAGCATTCCTTAAATAATTACATTATATTTTCTATAGCAACATTATATATAGTTTATATTGTGTAAGTTATGAAAATGAAGAGACATTATCATTAATGTTAATAATAATAATAATAATAATGAATATTATATGTAGAAGTTATAAAAATAAAAAGTCACACTTGAGAATTTAATATATGTGTATTTTTCTAAGAAAATAATAAAAAATTCTCACAAAATAGATAAGTTAGACTAAATAAAATATAGAAAGCCACCTCAACTCTTCTAATGCTTTCCTTTATATATATATATTGATTGATACTATTATATTTTATGGTAGAAACTAATTAGTTGTCCAATGAATTAAATTTTAAAAATAAACTTAAGTTGTTAACTTAAATAAAAATAAAATTTTATTGGTATTATGAGCAATTCAATTATTATTTTTTTTATTTTGGAAATAAAAAAGAATATATATGTTTCCTTTGTCTTGAAATAATCATATTGAAGATTAGATTATAATAATATCATTTTTAAATTCAAGTAAGTAGTAATGTGATCAGAAATATTTTTTTAAAATGTGAGAAAAGAAAGATAAAAAGTTGAATGATAAAAAAAAAAAACAAATAAATGAAAAAAAATATATATATCATGGGATGAAGGCATAAAAAAAAAGAAAGAAAAGTAGGCTAAGCCTAAAAGAAAATATAAAATAAAAAGAGAGTGAGAAAAGGAAGAAAAAAGAAAATTTCAAATACTACATCTAAAAATAAAAAAAAAAACGTTATTAAACATGTATATAAGGCAAAGAAATAACTTATTAGATTGAGTAAGGTATATATGATATTAAGATAGAAAAAAGAGTATGATATGTAAAAATCCCTTTTACTCACAAAAACAAAGTTATTTTTGTAAATAATTTCTAAATTTAGGTGCCTCATGAAAATTTCCCAATTTTTTTTTACTGCGGTGTTTCAAGGCCGGCCTGATAATAGTGTCAAATGTTTATAATACAATCACACGAAAAGGCTTAAACTGGTCATCCTGAGTCAGGTAGTGACTAGTTTTGTTGAGCCACTAAACTCGAAATAATCGGTCCTCTAATAAATGACAAGTAATCGGGTTCTAATATAAGATAATGGGAAAACTTATTAAATCATGATTTTCTTCAATTGTCACATTGGTTACCCAAATAAGATCTAATTATCCATTTTTTTTTTTATTTTATAAATGATATAATTAAATTTACATTTTCAGATTGATTGATTACTATTTCTTTTTGGTAATCTAGAGTAAAAGGAAGCAGATTATTTCCCAATGGAGATTAATTAGTTGTACATTTTTGGAGCAGGTAACCAATACTCCATGGGTGAAAAAGTGAGATTTATTCTCAACCCAAAATCTGATTCCATGGCAAAACCATTGCATGTCAGTCCCTTATGGTACCTTAATTTTACTAGTAAATTTTATCTTATATATCAACATATATATATGTTAATGTTACATATCTTTCTCACTTTCTGTTGATAGATATTTCTGTTATTATCACTACTACTTCTAGTTGATCCCACACAAAGTTGCAATATGCATACATTGGCAAGTAAGCAATATACTAGTAAAATTCAAAACTAGTCACAAGTTACCAAAATTATTGATATTTTGATAACAAATTCTGCTGTTCTTATAAACTAGGCAGTGAAGCTGTTCATCCAAAGCATTCCAATCCTAGATACGTACAGAGAAGAAGTGGCTTTTCGCGATTGAAAAATTCAATGTTGTCGAGTTTCTGGAGCTCATCTGAAGCTTGCCGTTTCACATGGATGAAGGTGAAGCAGGTGCATCATTGAGTCGAGCTCATCTGAAGCTTGCTTGCCGTTTCACATGGAGGGATGCTAAGTAGAAAATAGGCCATCACATCCACTTCCACACAGAAAGCCACAACAAGACGAGATCATTTGCAAAAAGGGATATGTTCTAAAACAAAATTTGTAGCAATATCTTTCATAGCTTGTCGCGTATTGAAAAACATTGTCACACATGGATTAAATATAATTAAGCATGGGTTACTCTACTCATTACCAATTAGTTTTGAGATGTAACCCCATGATTCCCATCATTGCGGAATGAAAATAACATAATCTCGGAATAGACAATATAATTTATTGCGAGTTTTTGGAAAAAGATAGTATAAGTGAGTAAGTACCATATTTCTGTTGCTAACTAATGAGTAAACATCAATAGAAATTATTGCTGCTAATGGTATATGCGTAAATAAACAAATCAAAATAACCAAGAAATCAAACAAAAGTTTGTACCCATATATAAGATGATGTTTGTGCATATATATTTTAGTATAAGTCAACTAAGAAATCAAATGAAAATTCAAGACACACAAATAAGAAATTCAAAACATCAAATATCTCACACTATATATAATAAGTCCCTAGACTATAACTTTAAGACTTTCACATCTAATCCTACTAGACTGTAAGCACAAAAAAAAAGATGGTATATACCTATTTGATATAATCATGTAATATATAAATGGAAAAAATTTAAGTATATATTTTACATGTACTAATTAACCATTAAAAAAGGAAATTATATAACACTAAGGAATAAATCACCTTAATTTTTAAAAAGAAAGATATTATTATATAATTATATTTAACCAACGAACCATCATTATCCACCTCAAGGTACTCAAACTCTTTCTAATCATTCTCCGGTGCCGACAGCGGCGGCACCGGTCGGAGTTCATGGAGTCTGACTGTTTCGACTAAAGGTTGAGTCTTTACAACCCCTTCGACCAGATTCTTGTACATAACAACGAAACAGATCTTTCCTCAAGAAAAGCAGCTTTTCCAAGGCAAACTCTGGTCCAGTGTCCGAAGTTATTCCCTTGCTGTTGTATAAAATATTAATTTATATTTATGCAAAATAAGTACTTTTATAAAAATAGAAAGTATAAAATAATAATAACGTAAAAATAGAAAAAAATTAGTTACAAATTATTAATAATATCTAATTATATCCTAATTCTAATGCTAATAGTATATCTTTAAAGCTTATATATATAAGTAATAATTACGTTTTCAATCTCATTTTCACACTCAAAATTAATTACTCTCTCTTACTCTTAATCTCTCTTCTTCCGCCTATACTATAACAATTCATCATCTTACATTACAAAATTTGCAAATGGTATATATATATATATTTTTCCAAATTAATTATCATTAAATTTATTATTTCTTTATTCTGTTTATTAATACTTTAATTTAATTTTGATTATAGATGGATAAAGACATGATACATAGCTTACCTTCCATATTTAATGGAATTAAGGAGAGTGATGACAATGACATCATGGGACTTCCAACTCCCCCAATGGACGAAGAATATTTAACAACGTATAATGAATGTGTATTAGATCAACATTTCAAGATACATTATGAAAATGAAAAAGAAAATATAATCAAAGTTGGTGGTAGATTGAGTGAGAAACATTCCGAACAAGAACTCCACACTCCTAAGCTTTTTGATTATTTGCCTAAGCAAAACAAATCCGAAGAGGTATATACATTTATACTTATTAAACAAACACATAAAACTTATAATTTATTACATTGATGTTCTTACTTTACAATTATAATATGCATGAAACAGCAATATGTTGATCTTGAAGCGAAATTAGAGTCTACAAAACGAAAACTCCACAACAATTACCAAAAAATAGAGCAAAAGAAGCATACAACGATAAAATTTTATGATGAAAAAGATTTTTCCAAAAAAATCAAGGTACCGGAAAGTAACAAAGCTCATGATCACTTGTGTGACAAAAGGTCCCAAAGTGTTGACTTTGAAGCGAAACTAGAGTCTACAAAACGAAAACTCCACAACAATTACCAAAAAATGGAGCAAAAAAAGCATACAACGATAAAACTTTATGAAGAAAAAGATTGTTCCAAAAAAATCAAGGTACTGGAAAATAACAAGGCCGGTGATCACTTGTGTGACAAAAAGTCCCAAACAGTAGAATCAAACACCCAAAAGCTTCTTTGTCATCTCCCTAAGAACAAACTCGAAAAGGTATATTATATTTATACTTATTAGACAAACACATGAATTATAATTTGTTGCATTTATGTTCTTTTTTTTACATTGATGTTCTTACTTTATAATTATAATGTGCATAAAACAGCAAAGTGTTGACCTTGAAGCAAAACTTGAGTCTACAAAACGAAAACTCCACAACAGTTACCAAAAAATAGAGCAAAAGAAGCATAAATCGATAAAACTTTCTGAGGTAAATGATTTTTCCAAAAAAATCAAGGTACCAGAAAGTAACAAGGCTCGTGAGCACTTGTGTGACAAAATGTCCCCAACAATAGAACCAAACACCCAAAAGTTTCTTGATCATCTCCCTAAGAACAAACCCGATGAAAAGGTATATAATATTTACACTTATTAGACAAACACATAAATTATAATTTATTACATTCATATTTTTTTTTACATTAATGTTCTAACTTGATAATTATAATATGCACGAACAGCAACAAAGTATTAATCTTGAAGCGAAACTAGAGTCTACAAAACAAAAACTCCACGAAAGTTATCAAAAAATTGAAAAAAAGAAACACCAATCGATCCTACTTTCTGAGGTGAAAGATTACTCCAAAAAGATGGAGGTACCAAAGATTATCAGAAGTTCCTTGCAAGTGAAACAAAACACTCTCAAACTTCCTGATTATGTGCCTAAGCAAGATAAATCTAAAAAGGTACATATATTTATATTTATTAGCCAAAGAATTAAAAATTATAAGTTGTTCCATTGATGTTCTTACTATATGATTATAATATGCATGAAACAGGAAAGTGTTGACCATGAGACAAAACCAGAGTCCACAAAAATGAAACAAATTGAGCAAAAGAAGCATATAATATGCATGAAACAAGAGCAAAATGTTAATCTTGAAGCGAAATTAGAGTCTACAAAAAAGAAATTCCACAACAATTACCAAAAAATAGAGCAAAAGAAGCATAAGACAATTCAAGTGCTTGAGGTAAAAGATTTGCCCAAGACAACAGAGGTACAAATTTTATTCAACTTGTACAATTTCATTACTAATGCTTTCTTACTTGATAAAATCAATACATTAATACTTATTATTATTTTTTTTTTATTCAGACTAAGGGGCGATGCTTGTGGTATAGACGTTAAATGAACAAAGTGATAATTTTGCAAATGATTGGTGGTTTGAATGGGTGCCAACCTAGTTGGGATGTACTCAAATCATCCAACAAATGCAACTCAAATCAAAGGATGCTACAATTTCATGTATATAATTATTTCACAAATGAAGATTCAATAATTAATTCTTACTTCATGTATTTAATTTCAAAATATGTTTATATCATAGACACAAGAACAATTATACATTCTTATAATGTAATACAAAATTATTTGACATATTTACTATTACTAATCAATTTACCTTTTTTTTTAAAAGCATAAATTACTAATCATAATTTGTACAATTACTTTAATTTTCTTATTGGTTTGATAGCTAAACTTAACTACTATATATATATATATATGTAGTCTTAACTCTTTATTTATAATATAAGGAAAATGTAATGCAAGAAAGATAGAACTTTGAGAGTTGAGAAATTAAAATTGTTGTATTTTGAGAGTTAATTGTAATAGAAAGGGAGAAAGAAGAATTTGTTTCAAAAGAAGAATCAAGAATTGATTCTTATTGTAATGTTTGATTGTGCTAAAACCCATTAGTAGTGTTTTGTACATTACAATATATTTTATTAAATATTAGAACTCATAATTTAATTTAGTAATTATTATAAAATATTGTTAATTATCGTAAAATATATTACCTTATAATTGTACTAAGAAAATTTTTTTATAGATAAGCATTATAGCACTGTTCTATTATTATATTGCTAACTTGCTAAGTAAAATTCAAAGAGGATGTGATGATTGGGTTAAGCATGGACCATTTTTATTTTTATTTTTGGAAATAGCATTCATAAATAAAAGATAAACTTAAAGCTCTTGGTCATTACATGTTAAGAAGATTTGTATAATTTAATTTCTTCAAAAAAAAATTCTTCTTTTTTTGTTCTAATTTGTTTTCAATAATATCAATTCATTTTCTAACTTCATTAGATGAATCAACAGTGTTGCCTATATTACATTAGAAGTGTCATATTGGTATGCCTTGTTGTGAAAATTAATAATGGACCTACGTACCTACCCACACAACATGAAGTCAATGATATTTATTTTACTCATTCAATAACAGACAAGAAATTCCACACACAAATACTTTTCTGCATAAGTTGTTGTATCACTCGTTGTAATAACCAGGTCATGTCTGATTTTGGCATTCAGCCCAGCCAAATACTTTTCTTTCTTGCTGAAGTCTGTTGGTACGATTCCGGAGGCTAACTTGGCCAAGCGATCAAACTTGGTTGTATATTCAGTTACTGACATACCCTCACCTTGTACCAACTCAACAAATTCCTTCCGCTTTGCACTGCGGACCGCCTCATTGTAATATTTGGCGTTGAATAATTCCCGGAACTCTTCCCAGGTCATTCTGGTCACATCTCTGGTGAGGGATACCATTTCCCACCAAATCAGGGCATCCTCTTGAAATTGAAATGTGGCACATGCCACCCTATCATTTCCGACCACTCCCATAAAATTCAATATTTTCTCAATAACGGTCAACCACTGCTCAGCTTTTAAAACATCAGGGCCTCCCAGAAATACTGGAGGCGCTTGCTTTCTGAACCTTTCATATAAAGGCTCCATGCGGTTACCAGCAATATTTTGCTCAGCTGGCACCACAGGGGCTGCAGGAGCTATAGGAGCCGCAGCAGGCGGTTGCGGGGGAGGCTCAACAGGAGCATCCCGTTGCCTGAGTCGTCGGATCTCTTCTTCTTGTTGCTCAATTCTAGTTTGCATCTCAGCAAACCTTTGTTCCCAATCAACCGGGGCCTGAGGTGGATTCTACTGTCCACCTCTCGGACCACGACCGCGGCCTCTACCGCGCCCACGGGGGTTTTGGGGATTTCTACCACCCCGACCACCTCCGGTCTCAACCAATTCACCCTGCCTTCTAACGTTTCGCTGGTCGTCCATTATTTAGGACTTAGCCTGCGAACCCACAAGGCACGTAGGTCAGACAGTGGTCAAAATATTTTCAAGACCGCAATTAAAATTTAAAACATCTCAATTAATCATATATACAACACGACATATCTTAAAACAGTTTGCAAAAAGAAATAAAGCTTACGGAACCGTGAGTCGAACTCGACACTGGCCTTGATTGTACATATCTTGACGGTCTTCATTGGACAGCCCAGTGGCTCTGATACCAAACTGTAACGCCCGTATTTTATAATAATAAATCCGAAATCTAATTTTAATAATTAATACATTAATAATCATATGGATCGGGATCCCGAGTATCAAAATACTAGTTAAAAGTATTTTACTAATATGTACATATATATTTTTTTTTAATTTAGCGGACAAGCATCCTCAAAATACAGACTCCAAAATACTAATAAACCGAAACCCTCCAGGTTGCACTGCCGCGATATGTACAATCATGCCGAGTTCCACCTCATTGTTCCTCCAGCTTTGCTTTTCCTTTACCTACATAAGGTAGCAAACTGATGAGTCAACAGACTCAGTAAGATATGCAAGAAATATATAAAAGTAGCACGCAGCCATCTTTATGATTAAGCTGCCCTGAGCTTAACAACGAAGCTCACCAAATGATTAAGAACGTTCTTAAGGGTAGTACGACTGCTATACCAAATGCACTAAAGTACTAACTCTGTACTTGTGTTGGTAGAGCCCTAACTGTACTCCCAGAAATTACTAAGTGTTGTACCACGAACACGACGTACCCTGGGTACTCGTGTTGGTAACACCGTAACCACATTAACATTCAAAACAAGCATATACATTTATATATATATTCTTACGCTATCTTACCTCGTTCCTTGCTCAAGTGTGCCGGTCAGCCTGAGTGGAAGTGCAGCTCGACGTTTTACAGGGCCCTAAACCATAATGTTAAAAAATCCGGTGAGAGACTCGCTAAAACACTTATCGGGGATTTAAAATAGAAACTAAACTTAACCCTATCGATAAAAGGGATGCCAACACCCTAAATTACTTAAAAACGGGAAAAACTAGGGCTCGGGAAAAAGCCCCAACCGGCAGGCCGGTTCCCAACCGGAAGTCCGGTTCCTGGGACCAACCGGTCGACCGGTTGCAACAGGGCCCCAGGAACCGGAATTCCGGTTCTAAGCTGGGAACCCAAAAATTCTTCCCCTTAATTCAAAACAACCCCAAACTTCACAATAACTTCCAAAATCCCTGTATGCATTATACTAAACCAAACCCAAGCAATAGAAATCATCAAAACACACAAAATCCAATTCCACCATTAGAGAGCTATATTTGAGTTCTTAAGCTCAAACTTAGCTCACTCTCAATTCAATCCATAATTCTAGTTCAAACTAATTTAACCAATCTCAAACAATCTCCAGATTACCAAATCAAACCCCCCTTAGAACATACAGCAACTTAAACACCAAAAGTTATGTTATACACAACCTAAACTTTAGTTAAAACTCAATAAAATACCTAGGGGTGCATACTTTGATTGGAGTATCAAATTCTTGCTAGAACTTTGAGAATTACAGCAAAGAAATCCCCCTTTCCTTGCAAAGCTTGGTGATTCAAAAGAGAAGGAGAGAAAGACTTAGGAAAAGTCTAGGTTTTTCCTCAATTTTCTATTTTAGCCATTAGGTTCCTTCTTTCTTTTTCTTTTAAATAATATTAAACCTATATTCAGCATATATCACCAAAATAAGACAAAACAAGGCTAAACCCAAAAAGACTACTTTACCCCTCTAGCTATTTACTAATTAGCTACTAACCCAAGGGTAATTTGGTCATTCTAGACCCGACCATTCAATACATAACACAAAACCCCGAGCTAATAACATAGATTAAAATATACAATATGACTCTCTAAAGGCCCAACGCCGCTTTCCACAGCTTCCGAACACAATCACAGTAATTGAGAAATTTACATAAATAGCATAATAAATATATACGAACTCAAATAAATTCACATAATTGTATTATTATCAATAATAATAAAATCTCATGCATAAATCCTAATTATTTAATAATTTAAGGTATTTGTCATATGCGATCTTTACATAACTTGTTGGTATTTGTGGCTCAAAAGGTTAGTGAAATGGTGGGTGGGACTAGGTCTAGTTGGTTTCAAGAAGACATAAACCAAAGTCGTTTGGATAAGTATTATTGGGTATTAGCTGCATTGACTTTGGCAAATCTTGTTTATTATAACATCTTGTATTATTGTACTAGTTTTAGAGCAGAAGTGAGAGCATTAGATTAGGTGTTTTGATGGGTCATTTTAGCATTGTTTGGTACAATAATTTTTGTGTTGCTACAATAATGTCATTTCCTCCTTATACATATACTTTTACTTGTTTATGAATTATGAGAAAATTTGAGTATGAGAATTTATGCTGTTGTGGAGAATTTGGTATGTCTCGGGTTTATATATTACATAGCTCCTTAACCAAACTTATATATTGTGTGTTCATGTTATATTTTATTATTAATTAATTAGTGTTAGAATTTGGGATAAGGTGAATGAGGTTTTATCTCAAAATCAATTGGCTACGAGAGGAGTAGCCCATTCCTCTTATATATTTTATTATTTCCACATATTAACAATGTGAGATTGTCTAACATCCCCCCTCAAGATGGTGGCGATTTTATATGCTTATTATCTTAGACAACTCGATCATAAGCGACTCCTT
Source organism: Cannabis sativa (assembly GCF_029168945.1). Taxonomy (NCBI): domain Eukaryota; kingdom Viridiplantae; phylum Streptophyta; class Magnoliopsida; order Rosales; family Cannabaceae; genus Cannabis; species Cannabis sativa. The sequence goes on from NC_083607.1 coordinate 59,008,272, forward strand.
TTTAGCTGATCACTATCCCTAATCACAAGTGACTCTTTTGCTCTACTTTTTGGATCAGTATTTTTGGATTTTTTGTGGCTCTTTTTTTTTCGCTCACTATCCCCAATTCACAAGTGACATTTTTTGACTTTTGGCTCTTGGATCAGTTCTTTTTGGATTTTTGGTGGCTCTTTTTTTTTGGCTCTACTTCGATCGGGGTTTTTTTTTGGGGGTTGGATAGTCCCTGGGGATTTTTTTTTTATTATTATTTTTGCTCTGATACCATGTTAAAATTTGGGATAAGGTAAATGAGGTTCCATCTCAAAATCAATTGGCTATGGGAGGAGTAACTCATTCCTCTTATATATTCTATTATCTTTCCACACATTAGCAATGTGAGACTCTCTAACAGTTAGTAATTTTTTATTTTATTTATACTTTATTGATAAAGAAAATTTATAACATAAATATAAATAGCATTTTCAATGGTAGTATTTTGAAGAATGTTTAATGAGGTGGAAAATTTAGGTGGCAAAATATATAAATATGATACCATTAGAGATAAAAAAAAATGTTATTTTTGAAATTTGCATTGATGCCATATAATGACATTGGTGCTATGTTTTTTTGTTTTAATAAAAAATTAAAGGTGCAATATACATATAATAGTTTAATAGAAAAAAGATATTATAATAATGTATAAGATCATAATTATAGTATTTTTAAAATGTGTTATACTATTAAAGTGTTTAGAAGTAAATGCATGTGTCAAAAATAACGCTGAAGAAAGATAAAATAAAATATTATATCTTGGATGATGTGGATATATATAACACTTTTAAAAAGTACTACTATTACAGATGCTCTATAATTATGAGTATCGTCCTACAAAGATTATTACGAAATACTAATAATTATTTTTCTACTTTTTATTTGGCAAATAAAAATTGTGGTGTGACTGTATTTGAGTAATCACTAATGAGAGCCCTAGAGTTTGGAAAGGTAGTACTGCTTCAGTGCTTCATATTCTTTCTATTTGTTTATAATAGTCAGGCTCGGCCCTGGGCGTAGGCGGGCTAGGCCTGTGCCTAGGGCCCACCTAGCCTAGGGACCCAAATTTTTTTTTTCACTTTTAAAATTATACAATTTTTTTACTGATTTTGAGAAATACCATATTTTTTTAATATAAGGGCCCCAAATTTTTTTGGGATTTTTTCAATAATATACTTTATTATCAAATTATTTACAAAAATAACCTTACACAAATAATTATTTAATACTAACGTTCCAAGTACTGTATATATATATTCAAACTTCTCTATTTTGAAAATCAAAAAAACACGTGCACTCCTTCCACTCTATTTATTTAAATTTACTTTTTTTTTTTTAAACTAAAACATGTGTCTTTTTCTTCAAAAAAAAATATTTTTATTTCTTTCATAGTTTTTTTTTTTAAAAAAAAAAATTCCAATTACACCCTAATTATTTTGGCTCAAAAATACAATTGCAACCCACTCCTTAAAATGATCATTTTAATATGTAGGAAACATATATTTTTTTGTCATTAAAAAAAAATAAAATAAAAATATCCTTTTAGTTTCTAATTTTTATTTAGTTAACGAGTGAATTTTTTTAGGCTTAATATCTAAAGAGTAACTAAATGACTTAAAAAATTTACATTACTTTTTTTTGCAACATATGTGTTACTTTCAAAGGTATTTAAGAAACTAATGCATTAAAATAAAATTATATATTTATTTTCATATTATATTATGTTGTTTTGTTGTTTAAGAAACTTTTAAATTACTTTTTTAAGCAATATTTTTATTACCTTTAAACTTATTTAAGAAACTAATGCGTCACAATTTTTCTTAAAAAAAAACTAATGTGTTACAATTAAATAAAATAATTTACATAATTTATTAGCTAAATTTTTAATATCTATGTTGCCAATTAAGATATATTTTTAGTAACTTTAAGTTTGTTGTATTAAATTTAGTTTATAAAAAACTAGGGAATTAAGCCGCGCTTCGCGCGGTGTTGTCAAATTTTATAATTTTTTTTAATTGATTTACATTTTTATACTAATTAAAAAATCATATAAATAAATATAAACTTAAAATATTGAAAAATTATATAGATATTTGATTACTGTGAATTATGAATTATAATAATATTATTAAAATATTATATTAAATTAACTAATAAAATGAATAAAATACTTAATGGATGAAAGAAGTATTCGAACAACAATTTTATATTATGTTTATTTTTCTTTGAATTTTCATAGTAAGAACATCCTACATGTGAAAAAAAAAAATCAATTCAAATTTCTTATTAGAATCATTCTAACGAAAAAAAAAATAAAATGTACAAATTTCTATTATTTTAATTAATTAAATTAATTAATAGAAATAAATAGTAATTATTTTCTACACATATTAGAATTAACTTTAATTAAATTAGTTATATTTGATTAATTTAGTTGAGGTACTCATTAGGTTGTTTCATTAGGTTGTTAGAACTTTAGTTAGTTTTATCTAACTAATCGTGGTCTTTATTTGCTGTCTATATTAAGGTATACGGTACCAAAACATCTTTAGTTAAGCATAATAATAAAAAAAAATTATTTCTATTTCTTGCGTATTTCTCTCGCTCTTTGTTTCTCATTATATACAAAGATACTCCACTTTATTAATGAGAGGCTAAACTAAGTTAAGATGTGTGCAAGAGAAACTTCAAATTGATGCTAAAAGACCAAAAATATCTTTCAAACTCATTTTTAACCCTGCTAACAAATAGAAATAATAAACTCATTTTCATATGTCATTTTTTTTCTTCATAATATTGTTCATTATTAATTGCATAAATGTAATCATGTGTATTTGGTGTAATAGACAAAACAAAAAGTCTTCTAAACTTTTGAGTAACTTCTTTCTAATTAAATGTTTCACATACTAATGCTCAAGTTATAGTCTTTTAAATTCTATTTAAGTTGTTTTTTTCTTTCTCTCTTTGAGTAGAATGCTACTGAAGGTGTTAAAAAGTGTATTCATCTTAATTTTTTTTGGGTAAATACCATTTTGGACCATCTGTTTTACAAAAGTTACCAATTGGACCCTGTGTTTTGTTAAATGACAAAATAGACCCTGTATTTTTTAAAATAGTACAAATAGGACCTTGAATTGATTTTTTGTCAAAATAAAGTTTAATTATAATCCGATCTAAAAGTGCTATGACAAAACTGTTTACATTTTTTGTATCTGTTCGTATTAAGCATTGTCTTCAAGTTGGTTGTATTCAAAAAAAAAAAAAAGCTAACAAAAATTAAGCTCAGGGTCCTATTTTTACTATTTTAGAAAATACATGGTCTACTTTGTCATTTAACAAAACACAGGGTCCAATCTGTAACTTTTACAAAACACAGGGTCCAAAATAGTATTTACCCCTTTTTTTTATCCATCCTTGAAGTCCAAATCTCATTGACTTATTTACAGTTCAGTCTCGTATCTTCCTTAGCAAGTTCCATTTATTTCTTATAATTATCAAAGAACAATTGAAACCTTCTATTTCCAAGATATTTGTCACCACCACTACCTATTAATATTTTATCATATTGAATTTTAGACTTTATAATGACAATAAAACTAATACATGTAACTGCTATTTTAATACATATATGTCATATATAATAATAAAATAAAATAATGGTTACATCCATCTCTATCAATAAATAGATAGAAAAAACATGCACAAATTAAATGAGAAAAATAAAATAAATAGTTAATCAAATTAACACAAAATAGAGAAGAAAGATCAATAAAAAAAACTCTTATGAACTACATGATACATCTTCTATATGTACAATTCACATATATATAGTGTTATTAAAATTTAATAAATTCTTTAGTAATGAAAATATACAAACATTTAGTATAAGAATAGTGTTTGTAAATTATTTATTTCAAGCTATAAGATTACTCATATTCCTACACAATACTATCAATTTAATTAATATAGAAATTTACATTTTTAATTAATAATTAAATTCTTGAATATTTATTATAATGAAGATTTATTATAACATTCAAATATTGATCGATTGTCTTAATAATTCAATTAAGACATAATGATTAATAAATTTTTCATATTCTTAAAAAAAAATTGTCATTATTATACATATTAATATACATAGAAGCATACATTTTATTAGTCAAAACTAAAGAATGAACAAAAAAAAAATGATGATTAAACTATTTTTGAATTTGTATTGAAATATTAGGATTAGAACTAAGTATCACAAAATAAATGATTTTTATTTTAAATTATTACTAATAAAAAAATAAAATTAAAATAAATATATAAAACTCACAACTAAAACTGAAACATAATGAAACAAAAAATAAAAATAGAGAATATAAAATAGTAATAAATAATAAATATGAAATAAAATAAAAACATAAATGAATAAAAAAAATTAAAATAAAAGAAACAATGTAAAAATTTTTACATAACCTCTCACTTCATCACTTTTTGTAATTAAGAAACAACTACTAAAATTCTAAACCTATACAACACAAAAGTAAAATTCATATAAAAAATATAGGAAGAATGGTAAAACTAAGCAAACTTACATTAATAAAAAAAAAGTAAAAAAAAATATAAATAGAAATAAAAAAAAAATAAATACATGAAGAAATCCCAAAAATGAAGCTTTTAAGCACCTTTACTTTTACTATCATCATCCATGCGACTATAAATTTCAAGATCATCAAATCTTCAATATGATTGTCATCTTCAAGTTCTTCATAAACTTTAACATATTCAATTTTAAGTTCTATATTTCTAAAGATAAAAATGAATTGAAAAGAGAGAAAAAAAAATATTAGCATTCCTTAAATAATTACATTATATTTTCTATAGCAACATTATATATAGTTTATATTGTGTAAGTTATGAAAATGAAGAGACATTATCATTAATGTTAATAATAATAATAATAATAATGAATATTATATGTAGAAGTTATAAAAATAAAAAGTCACACTTGAGAATTTAATATATGTGTATTTTTCTAAGAAAATAATAAAAAATTCTCACAAAATAGATAAGTTAGACTAAATAAAATATAGAAAGCCACCTCAACTCTTCTAATGCTTTCCTTTATATATATACTAGGGAATGGATCCGCGCTTCGCGCGGTTTTAATAAATTTTTTTGAAATTATATATTTTAAAATTTATTTCTTAATTATCAATAAAATTAAATCTAATACTTTTCAATTTTTTTTAATTATTTACTTATATACATACACTAATTAATGTATATAGAAACTAATTATTAAATAACAAAATTATAAATAATTAAGAAAAATTATCAAGTGTATAAAAAAAATGTAAAAATAATTTTTTAGATATCTATTAAATTTAATCACTTAATTGAGCAAGATTTAAGTATTCAATCACTTATATAAAATAAAAGAAAAATACTACTAATTTTTGGACAAATTGAACTGATCAATAAAGAAATGATTTATACTACTTATAACCCTAACATAATTTGTAAATATGTAAGATTTTTACTTAAACAAATTACTAAGATGATATATTAATATTCGATGTATACAAAATTATATAAAAAAACCACAAACTCACTAAGAGTTTAATAAAATAAATAAATACCACAAAATAAAAAGTAGGATGCCACCTTATTAATTAATTTGTACTTTCTAAAAAATCAAAAATCAAATTGCTTGTATGTTTAGAATTTTATTTGTTTTTCTTTTTTAGAATTAGGAAAGAAAAATATTGTGCTTACATGTAATAAAAATATATAGTAGAAAGATCAAGAGTTTGAGAATGATGGACAATGATGAATAGAGATGATAGTAACTCTCTTTATATTTGTTTGGTATTAACTTATAGATAGGTATAAAATTGAAATATAAAATTATTATGTTACTAATTATAAAATGTATCTTTATTTTCTTTAAAGGATATATGTAAATTGATTGATTTTTTTTTTTTTGATTGTATCTCTCATCTTCTCACTTTTATTAAATTATATTTATTTAGTTAATAATATTTTTAAAAATATATATGATATGAGATTTATGCACTTTTAATTCTTATATTTCTTTTTTTAAAAAAAAAATACCTTTGTGGAAATATTTATATATATATTCAGTTATATTTATATATATTATATATATAATATGTCTAATGTTGTTTTAATTGTTATATGAAAAAATATTGGAATATAATAACATCAGTATCTTTGTCTTTTTTTTTTTTTTCCTCTTTTATATTTATGTTTCAATTAAGCTGAATATTAATTATTACAAAAAAGTAATAATATTTGTCATTAATATATATTTTTTTACTTCCAATAAATATTTTCTTTGAATCATATGAGATTGGCAATTTGTTAGTGGAATTCAAAAGTCAAGTAAGATTAAAGAAATATTGTAAGAAAAAAAAACATAGATAAGTATAAAAGGTTATGGATTTAAATGGCATTGATATAAGAGAAAAATGATTCAAATGAGTAATTACCAAATTATGAATTTTGTTGGAGATGATGTTACTTAATTTTGAATAAGTATATTTGAAGTTTTTTTTTAGTGAAAGAATTATTGCATGAAAATGATTCATAGTCATTTATGTATATCGTATTAGTATAGAGAATAAAAATACCAAAAAGTAGCGCAAATATTTGAAATATATATATGATTTGTCTTTTGAAATCTACTCCCATATTAAAATTGGCAAAATATAACTCATTATTATGGTACTGATATAAGAGGTAAAATGATTCAAATGAGTTACAAAATTATAAAATTTGTTGAAGATGATGTTTCTTAATGTATAATAATTACATTTGAAGTTTTTTTGAGTGATAGATAATTAATGCATGAAATTCTCAACATAAATAATTCAGACTCATTTGTGTATATAGTATTAGTATCAAAAATAAAAATACCAAAATTTAGTAAAGTATTTATAAAAAAATATATATGATATGTTTTTTGAAATTTTATTCCACTCTAAAATTAGAAAATTATTAATTATTATCTTCATCACATTAACTAAATTCGTTTTTTTTTTTTTTTTGCATCCATCTAAGAAAATATTAAATTATAAGTCGTTGAAAGTAATAATTTATAATAAACACATTAAAAAATAAAAATTATTGACTATCTTACACATATGAACAATATTATTAAAATACTATTATTTAGAAACTAATTAAAAGGAGTGGGAACAAAAAAAAAATGACAAATGACACAAATAAACATCAAAATGGTTTTACAATAACAAAATGAAACAAAGAGAAAAGCTAGAAAATTAATTGGCAATAAAATGTTAAGACTTACAAATATGTATAAGAATGAGAGAGAGAGAGGAAGAGTGAGAAATAATGTAAATTAAAATTAAGGAAATTTGAAAGACAATAAATTCTATAGTGACAAATGACAATGTTTTAATATATAGCAAAGTATGAATTAATATTATTTGTCAATAATTTTTTATTTATTAGTTAACTATTACCATTGTTAACTTGGTATAAAACATTAGTTCATTATTATAAATTATTATTATCATGTTACTATTTTTTTAATGAATTAGTAAAATATTATTATTTTTAATTTATTATTATAAAAAATTGAAGATAATAAATAAAAAGTAATAATTAAAAATTAAAAATTGAAGATAATAAAAAAAGGAAGACAATACTATAAAAATTAAAAATTAGAAATAAATAAATAGTTGTAGAAGATTTAGGATGCCATTGCCATATCATACATATCCATATACAAGTATACAATGTTTATATTTTTATACATATTTATATATCTAAATCAAAATGTGTAATTACTCATTATTAATCAGTTATAATTTTCTTTCTTAGATAAAATTTATCATAATAATTGATAAAACATAAATATTTCATTCTTAATAAATGAAACAGTGGGAATGAGAAAGGGTTAGTCATTTAACGTTGAAAATTTATATTAAAACGTAGGCTAATAATAATGAAATAATGTTAAACTTTATTTTCATATAAACCCATTATAAATTAAGTAAATTATGTAGGCTAATAATAAGGAATTAAATTAAAACGGACACTTAGTAAAAATTTATTAAAAAAATAATTAAATAATAAGAAAAATTGAGATGTCAAGAAATAAGAAAAAAAAAATCATAAAGTTCGCCATGTCACTTTTATTTGTCTTTTTTTTATATAATTATATAATATAATATATAATGAATATAGAAATTTAAATAATGTATGCAGATTTTTATTACAATCTATCTATATATATCTGTAAAGAAAATTTTTAAAAAAAGTAATGTGGCATTATATATTAATTATATTGATAAATTGCTTAAATTTTATGACTTTTTTATTTTTAAAGATTGAAAATCTTCCTCATAAACTAAATAGAATTTGTAATACTACTTCCAATTGTTATCCAAATTAAAGATATTATGGTTTTATGTCTTATTATGAGATGAGATTCGGATAGTTTATATATATGTATCTATAAATAACAAAAAATCAAAATAGAAGATGAAAATGAAAAATTTAAACTTATGAAAATCAAATTTATAAGAAAGAGTAGAATGGAGCAAAAAAAAAAAAATAGTAGAAAGAGAGATATATGATGAAAATAAAAACAAATAAAGATTAGTGATAATCTTTCAAAGCAAGAAAAAAATTACCTAATAGTTTTTGGTGCAAAATATCTATTTGAGAGATTTGCCAATAAATAACCTGAAAATAGAGCATTAAGAATTAGAAAAAAGATGAAAAGAAAAACATAATAAAATCTTCAAAAATTAATAGCCATATTAAGAAATATAAAAATAAAGCATAAAAAGTTAGAAAGCAAAACAAAACATAAGAAAAACTTAAAAATTATGAATGTCAACAAAATTTTAACTTATATATATAGACAAAGGAATAAGAGCTAGAATACAAAGAGTTTTTTTTTTTAATAGAAAAATATAAATAGTTTTAGTAATTAATTATAGACTTAATATATAAACATAAATATAGGAGTTATACAAAGAATACAAATAGTTTTTAGTTATAAAATTTTGTTTTAAGTAGCATTAAAAACTCTAAATATATAAGAAAAATTAAAAAATTTGAAAAAACTAAAAAATAGAAAAACTCTCATATATGATGTGACATCACTTTCCCTAAAATTCTCAGATATATATATATATTGATTCTCTTTTATATTTAATTATTTAATAAATAATTAAAAAAGTTAAAAAAAATGAGAAAAATAAAGAATACCTCTATAAACATTAGTGTGAAATTACCAATAATATATAATTAAAAAAAAATATTTACATAATTAATGATAGGTAGTCCTTTCAAATAACACATATAATTAAGAATAGTATACATAATAATTAAAGAGCTAATAGTATTAAGGCTAGACATGAATTTGAAATGAATTAATTACCTAAAACTAAAAATATGCATTAAAAAATAGAAATAGGAAAAAATAGAGAATAGAGAATAGAAGAAGATTAGGATGCCACTTAACATGTTTTGTGCTTTCCTTTATATTATATATTGATTGATATTGATCATGTGTATTTGGTGTAATAGACAAAACAAAAAGTCTTCTAAACTTTTGAGTAACTTCTTTCTAATTAAATGTTTCACATACTAATGCTCAAGTTATAGTCTTTTAAATTCTATTTAAGTTGTTTTTTTCTTTCTCTCTTTGAGTAGAATGCTACTGAAGGTGTTTTTTTTTTTTTAAAAAAAAAAAAAGTGTATTAATCTTAATTTTTTTTGGGTAAATACCATTTTGGACCATCTGTTTTACAAAAGTTACCAATTGGACCCTGTGTTTTGTTAAATGACAAAATAGACCCTGTATTTTTTAAAATAGTACAAATAGGACCTTGAATTGATTTTTTGTCAAAATAAAGTTTAATTATAATCCGATCTAAAAGTGCTATGACAAAACTGTTTACATTTTTTGTATCTGTTCGTATTAAGCATTGTCTTCAAGTTGGTTGTATTCAAAAAAAAAAAAAAAAGCTAACAAAAATTAAGCTCAGGGTCCTATTTTTACTATTTTAGAAAATACATGGTCTACTTTGTCATTTAACAAAACACAGGGTCCAATCTGTAACTTTTACAAAACACAGGGTCCAAAATAGTATTTACCCCTTTTTTTTATCCATCCTTGAAGTCCAAATCTCATTGACTTATTTACAGTTCAGTCTCGTATCTTCCTTAGCAAGTTCCATTTATTTCTTATAATTATCAAAGAACAATTGAAACCTTCTATTTCCAAGATATTTGTCACCACCACTACCTATTAATATTTTATCATATTGAATTTTAGACTTTATAATGACAATAAAACTAATACATGTAACTGCTATTTTAATACATATATGTCATATATAATAATAAAATAAAATAATGGTTACATCCATCTCTATCAATAAATAGATAGAAAAAACATGCACAAATTAAATGAGAAAAATAAAATAAATAGTTAATCAAATTAACACAAAATAGAGAAGAAAGATCAATAAAAAAAAAAACTCTTATGAACTACATGATACATCTTCTATATGTACAATTCACATATATATAGTGTTATTAAAATTTAATAAATTCTTTAGTAATGAAAATATACAAACGTTTAGTATAAGAATAGTGTTTGTAAATTATTTATTTCAAGCTGTAAGATTACTCATATTCCTACACAATACTATCAATTTAATTAATATAGAAATTTACATTTTTAATTAATAATTAAATTCTTGAATATTTATTATAATGAAGATTTATTATAACATTCAAATATTGATCGATTGTCTTAATAATTCGATTAAGACATAATGATTAATAAATTTTTCATATTCTTAAAAAAAAAATTGTCATTATTATACATATTAATATACATAGAACCATACATTTTATTAGTCAAAACTAAAGAATGAACAAAAAAAAATGATGATTAAACTATTTTTGAATTTGTATTGAAATATTAGGATTAGAACTAAGTATCACAAAATAAATGATTTTAATTTTAAATTATTACTAATAAAAAAATAAAATTAAAATAAATATATAAAACTCACAACTAAAACTGAAACATAATGAAACAAAAAATAAAAATAGAGAATATAAAATAGTAATAAATAATAAATATGAAATAAAATAAAAACATAAATGAATAAAAAAAAAATAAAAGAAACAATGTAAATTTTTTTACATAACCTCTCACTTCATCACTTTTTGTAATTAAGAAACAACTACTAAAATTCTAAACCTATACAACACAAAAGTAAAATTCATATAAAAAATATAAGAAGAATGGTAAAACTAAGCAAACTTACATTAAAAAAAAAAGTAAAAAAAAAATATAAATAGAAATAAAAAAAAAAATAAATACATGAAGAAATCCCAAAAATGAAGCTTTTAAGCACCTTTACTTTTACTATCATCATCCATGCGACTATAAATTTCAAGATCATCAAATCTTCAATATGATTGTCATCTTCAAGTTCTTCATAAACTTTAACATATTCAATTTTAAGTTCTATATTTCTAAAGATAAAAATGAATTGAAAAGAGAGAAAAAAAAATATTAGCATTCCTTAAATAATTACATTATATTTTCTATAGCAACATTATATATAGTTTATATTGTGTAAGTTATGAAAATGAAGAGACATTATCATTAATGTTAATAATAATAATAATAATAATGAATATTATATGTAGAAGTTATAAAAATAAAAAGTCACACTTGAGAATTTAATATATGTGTATTTTTCTAAGAAAATAATAAAAAATTCTCACAAAATAGATAAGTTAGACTAAATAAAATATAGAAAGCCACCTCAACTCTTCTAATGCTTTCCTTTATATATATATATTGATTGATTGATACTATTATATTTTATGGTAGAAACTAATTAGTTGTCCAATGAATTAAATTTTAAAAATAAACTTAAGTTGTTAACTTAAATAAAAATAAAATTTTATTGGTATTATGAGCAATTCAATTATTATTTTTTTTATTTTGGAAATAAAAAAGAATATATATGTTTCCTTTGTCTTGAAATAATCATATTGAAGATTAGATTATAATAATATCATTTTTAAATTCAAGTAAGTAGTAATGTGATCAGAAATATTTTTTTAAAATGTGAGAAAAGAAAGATAAAATGTTGAATGATAAAAAAAAAACAAATAAATGAAAAAAAATATATATATCATGGGATGAAGGCATAAAAAAAAAAGAAAGAAAAGTAGGCTAAGCCTAAAAGAAAATATAAAATAAAAAGAGAGTGAGAAAAGGAAGAAAAAAGAAAATTTCAAATACTACATCTAAAAATAATAAAAAAAAACGTTATTAAACATGTATATAAGGCAAAGAAATAGCTTATTAGATTGAGTAAGGTATATATGATATTAAGATAGAAAAAAGAGTATGATATGTGTTGCTCCTAAATTCGCCCAATATACGTGGACCAGTCAAGAGGGAACACGTGGATCAGATAACTTGGAAAGATTTGCTAAGTCTTTTTATGCCACCAGGAAGCGCTATTAACATGGGTCCCGGAGGAGACACCCGGAGTATAAGCTACTCCCGGAAGCTAGTATAGCGTGAAGGCTCTCCGGGATGTGTCAGGTCTCTCCCGAGAAGTCAAGTCGCATTTAATGCTGCATGGGAGGAAGCGTGTTGGGACTGTAACACGCAATAAAGTCTGACGGCACAACCCCCAAACAGCAGCGCTACAGTAATGATCATTTAAGTCTAGTGACGGCTACTCTGCGAAGAGTCACGTCAATCATAAGACAAAAAGGACATTCTCCATAAAAGCCCTACAGCACCTAGGGATTTGACCATGCATCACCCATGGTATATTCATCGGAAATGCCCAACTTTATGGATACTTACAGGTACATGTGTAAGAACAATTCTAGGGATTACCCCACCAAAACACTATAAATACCCCCTCAAAGCTCATTTAAGGAGGTCGGAGAATCTTGGTTGCTAAAGAGCAAGAAGAGAAAAAACTCACCAAGAACATTCTTTGTATTAAAGAGAGAAACATTCTCCCAAGTGTAGAATCTGTATTAAAGATATCCATTAATAGCAGTGGCTCGTGGACTAAGGCTCATTAACGCCCCAACCACGTAAAAAGTCTTCATCTCGCTTTCTTACAGCTCATTATTATAATCATATTTTACTAGTTGCCGAAAACCTCAGTCAACATTTTGGTGCTTTCATTGAGAGCTGAGGAAAGCTGCTTCACAACAAGCATTTAACTTCACGATAATGGTGGAGACAAGAGCTACACGTCACCCTCGCCCTCTAGAAGACGCTCAAGATCCCAATGAAGAGGATGTAGCCTCAAGGGCAGCAGAGGAGTCCGAGGAAGAAGTTCCAGATGAAAACCACGAGGAGCACCTCGACGAGTACGCTTACGATGATGGAAGCTACCAAGAGCTGGTGCTCCTCAGACAAAAAGCTATCGATCACGAAGCTGAGATCGAAGCTCAGAAAGTGCAAAATCAAAAGATGCATGAGGTGATGCTAGCCATGCAGAAAGCCATGGAGGCAAACTCGGCATTCACGTGCATCCCAAGGCAATGGCCGCTGGACTCGACGAGGAGCCAGCTACGTCTTCGCCTAATTCCCAGCAGCAAAGGCCTAGGGAACCTAGCCCTATAAGGCACCCTGCTGAGGAAAACCAAACAAAAAACCCTACTTCTGCCCCTGGTCGAAAGAAAAAGGCGCAGGATCCGCGTAAGGTCCGCTCAGATTTCCTTAAAGGGAAAGGTCCGCAGAGGGGCAAGCCCCAAAGAGGGAGTCTTGGCCCTCAGGATCGAGGGGACCGGAAAAGCGTTTCCGTGCACCAGGGACCAGGGGGTAGAGGAAGAGGAGGACAGAGATGTCCACCCATTGATCTGAGAAATCAAATCAATGGGAATCAAGGTGACCTCCGGGATCACTCCGGATCAAAAAGATACGGACCCGAAGTCTCCTCGGGTGCGTAAACGAAGGGATTATGGCAGAGCTTGCCATCCTTCGAAAAGATATTGCCCGAGTCTCCCGGAGGCAGAAGGGAGATGACTCCGACTCGGACAGTGAGGACCGGGAGCCTTGTGCCAAGCATATCCTGGAGGCGGAGCTCCCTAAAAACTTCAAGATGCCCGAAATGGCGGCATATACTGGGAACTCCGACCCCAGTGATCACTTGTCACGATTCAACCGAGTCATGACAGTCATGCGGGTCAGCAATGACGCCAAATGCCTATGCTTCCCCCTCACTCTGAGCGGTTCGGCAGAGGAATGGTTCAAGAAACTGGAACCAAGATCGGTGGGATGTTGGAACAAACTCCAAACCAACTTCCGGAGACAATTTGTCGCCGCCAGGAAGGTCAACTTGGAGGTTAGTGCCTTGACCAACATCAAGCAACTACCCACCGAAACCCTGAAGAATTACATCAAGAGGTTCCGAGAGGAAGCCTCGAAAACCAAGAAGGTCGACGACGGACAACAGCTTGCGCTTCTCCAAGCAGGAATCCGCACTGGAACTCCCTTCTGGAACGAATTACAGCAAGAAGGCGCTGCTAGCCTTCAAGACTTCCAGAAGCGAGCCCAAAAATATATTAACCTCGAAGAAGCCCAGATCGTGGCTTATGGAGGCTATTATCCCACCGGAATAGCAGGATACATACCAGGAGTTTCGCCCTCGGGTACTGTCCCGACCGCGACCCCTCCGATAAGTGGCATACAGTTTTCTGCTACTCCCGGATACAGCCAGGGCCAAGCTTTGCCCCCGGCATCTTCCCATTACGGCAACCCGTCCGGGGTGAACGGACGGACTCCTTCACAGGCTGCCCCAACCGCTAGCTTAACAGGCCCTACCCAAGGGTCTAGAAGCAAGAGGTCTTCCAAGGGCAGCACCCGAACGGGAGAGAAGCGCCAAAAGAAGGGGTACACACCCCAATACACCCAGTACACAGAGCTCACGAACTCTCAGGAGCGTGTCTATTTTGCCACAAGGCAGAATACGCATTACCGGAGACCCCAGCCATTGTACAGGGACAGCTCCCGGAGAGATCCGAGTAAAAGGTGCGAATATCACAACGACATTGGCCACAGCACCAACGAGTGTAAAAATCTCAAAGATGAGATTGAGAATCTGATCCGTTTGGGCCACCTCTATGAGTGGATCAAAAATAGGTTACCCCACCTTAACCCGGGGCAGGTGGCAGGGGGCATGCCTTCGGGAACACCAGGGGGTACAGCAGGAGCATTGCCTCCAGCTGCTCCCGCAGGTGACGCCCAGCATATACCCGGACTACCGCCCCGGCCTAATGGACGGGTAGCCATGATCTCCGGAGGTCCCCATATCGGAGGAAACACTCGAAAGGAGCGGAAGAGATATGCCGAGGCCGCAAGGCACAGTGAGGTGTGGGAGGTCACTCAACTCCCAGCTCAAAGGCCTCGGCTAATGGACCAGCCCATAACGTTCACGGAAGAAGACGCCAAGACGGTGCGTTTTCCTCATCACGACCCGCTGGTCATAGAGACCCCCATTGCAAATAAAGTAGTGGCTAGGGTCCTGATTGATAATGGAAGTTCCGTGAACTTGCTCTTCAAAGAGGCCTTCACTGCGATAGGGTTGACCGACCGGGACCTCTCTCCTAGCGGATCGCAGCTCACAGGGTTTAACGGGACAACTCTAATCCCGATGGGAAAAGTCAGGCTCCCAGTTACCCTGTGCCCGGATACTCCCCAGAGCACGTTCAAGTATTGCACCTTCGTGGTAGTAGACTGTCCAACAGCCTACAACGCGATCTTAGGCCGACCGGCCCTCGTCGACTTTGGTGCAATAACTTCTATCCGACACCTATGCCTAAAATTTCCTACCCAGGAAGCCGGAGTCGGAACGGTGAGGGGAAATCAAGGAGAGGCCAGGCAATGTTACAACGTTGCCACCCACTTGCCAGTGCTCATGGTCCGGGGGCCCCCTGAAGTAGAGAAGGCTGAAGAAGACGAGTTGGATCCTCGTATAGGATCCGAAAGGGTCGTAGAACCAATGGAGGACGTCGAAGAGATACCAGTGTGCGACGACGACTCCACCAAAGTACTCCGGATAGGGAGAGGCCTAGATCCGGAGGAAAAGGATAAAATAATAAAAACACTGAAGGGCGCCATTGACATTTTTGCATGGCGCCAAGAGGACATGACCGCATCGGCCCTCATGTCATCACCCATGTCCTCAACGTCAACCGGACATGCCTCCTATACAAAGAAAAGAGACGCCCGCTCGACTCGGTGAAAGCCGAGGCCTTAGAGAAAGAGGTGGATAAACTTTTGTCCAATAGCATGATCCGCGACGTATACTATCCGGAATGGCTGGCCAATCCGGTCCTGGTGCCCAAGCCAAACGGGACTTGGCGGGTTTGCATAGATTTCACAGATCTAAACAAAGCCTGCCCAAAGGACTGCTTTCCGCTGCCCAGGATCGACCAGATGGTGGACGCCACCTCCGGATTTAAACTGCTATCTTTCATGGATGCCTATGCTGGGTACAATCAAATAAAAATGCATACGGCAGACCAGGAGTGCACTAGCTTCAGGACCGATAAGGGGGTATACTGTTACCTAGTCATGCCTTTCGGACTGAAAAATGCCGGAGCAACCTATCAAAGAATGGTTAACCGGATGTTTAAAAGCCTCCTGGGACGAAACATGGAAGTATATGTAGACGACATGCTCGTCAAATCCAAAGCATGCAATAGCCATGCAAACGACTTAGAAGAATGTTTCGAAGTCGTCCGGACATACGGCATGAAGCTCAATCCGAAAAAATGTACCTTCGGGGTCAAGTCGGGAAAATTCCTGGGCTTCATAGTCAGCCAAAGGGGGATCGAGGCGAACCCGGAGAAAATCCAAGCTCTCCTGGACATGCCATCCCCCAAGAAACATAAGGACGTGCAAAGTTTGACCGGAAAAGTAGCCGCACTGAGCCGTTTTATCTCACGATCCACGGACAAGTGCATACCCTTCTTCAATATACTGAAGAAATGCCAAAAGTTCGAATGGACGGATGAATGCGAGGAGGCATTCAAAAGGTTAAAAGACCATATGGCCCAACCTCCTATCCTATCAAAGCCCGTCCTTGGAGAAGACTTGTTCCTTTACTTGGCCGTCTCCGAGCATGCGGTCAGCGCTGCATTGGTCCGGGAGGAAGAAAAGATTCAGCACCCCGTGTACTATGTTAGTAAACGCATGATAGGGGCCGAGACAAGGTATCCGGTCATTGAAAAGCTAGTATTCTGCCTCCTGATGGCATCACGGAAGTTGAGACCATACTTCCAAGCCCATCCGATCAGAATTTTGACCAATCATCCACTCCGGCAAGTTCTCCAGAAACCTGAAGCCTCCGGAAGACTCCTCAAATGGGCAATGGAACTGAGTCAGTTCGACTTGCATTACGTGCCCCGGATTTCCGTAAAAGGCCAAGCCTTGGCGGACTTCATCACCGAATGTAATGAAGCCGAGGCAACAGCCAATACTCCGGAGCCACCCATCCCCACCTGGAGAGTATTTGTGGATGGAGCTTCAAATGAAAACGGTTCAGGAGCCGGAGTGGCTATGATATCGCCTACCGGGTTGCGGCTCCAGGCAACACTCCGATTCAACTTCACAGCTTCGAACAATGAAGCCGAATATGAGGCCCTAATAGCAGGGCTAAAATTGGCTAAAGCTGTAGGAGCCAAGAGGGTGGAAGTCTACAGCGATTCCCAGCTGGTCGTAAACCAAGTATCCGGAGAATACCAAACCCGCGGCGAAAGGATGGCCGCGTACGTAACAATAGTCCGAGAACTGCTCCACGAGTTCACAGACTATAAAATAGAAAGAATCCCCCGAGAAAAGAACGCTCACGCGGACTGTCTGGCTAAGTTAGCCTCGGACAGTGAGATCGAAGAGCTGGGGGTAGTACCAGTGGAACGCTTGGCAGAGCCAAGCATCAAAATAAAAGAGACCACACAAACGGTTGGGCAAGAACCCAGCTGGATGGTCCCCATCATAAAATACATAACCACGGGTGAGTTGCCCCAAGAGAGGGCACTGTCTCGAAAGATTCAGTATCAAGCTCATCGTTATGTAATGATGGATCAAATTCTCTACCGGAGAGGACTCAGCATGCCTTATTTAAGGTGTGTATCGGACCACGAAGCCGGACAAATCATGCGGGAGGTCCACGAAGGGTTGTGGAGATCATACGGGAGGACCCGGCCTCTCAAAGAAAATATTGAGGCGGGGATACTTCGGCCAACAATGAAAAAAGATTGTATAGACTATGTCCAAAAGTGTGACTCGTGCCAAAGGTACGCGAACATACCGAGAGCTCCTCCAAATGAGATCACGCTGATGACAAGCCCCTGGCCCTTCGCGGTCTGGGGCATAGATCTCATCGGGTCTCTCCCTACGGGAAAAGGAGGAGTAAAGTATGCAATAGTAGCAGTGGACTACTTCACCAAGTGGACAGAGGCTGAGCCTATGAAGACAATAACCGCTAAGAAGGCGTTGGACTTTGTTATCAAAAACATAGTGTGTCGATACGGTTTACCTCACAAAATAGTCTCGGACAATGGAAAGCAATTTGATTGCGAGGAATTTACTGACTTCTGCAACCAACACGGAGTAGTGAAAAGCTTCTCCGCGGTAGCCCGGCCTCAAACAAACGGCCAGGCGGAGGCAGTCAATAAAATCCTAAAGGTCACCTTGAAAAAGAAGCTGATGGCTTGTAAAAATAACTGGCCTGAAGAATTGCCAAGGGTATTGTGGGCCTACCGGACGACCTCCAGAACCACAACCGGTCACTCGCCGTTCTCAATGGCATACGGTTGTGAAGCAATGGTCCCGGTGGAAACATTATTCCCATCCCACAGGAGAACGACCTACGATCCGGCCACTAATCAGGCCCTGCTCCAAGAAGCTCTGGATCAAGTCGAAGAACTCCGGGATGAGTCCCAAATACGTATGGCCGCTTATCAAAAGAAGGTGACCAAGTATTTTAACTCCAAGGTTAAAAACAGAAAATTCGCTATTGGGGATATGGTCCTAAGAAGGGTCTTCCCAGCCATCCAAGAACCCGGAGTGGGGGTACTTGGACCAAATTGGGAAGGACCATATGAAATCGAGGACGAAATCGGTTCTGGCACTTACAAACTGAAAAGAATGGACGGAACTACTGTCCCAAGAGCCTGGAATGCCGATCACCTCAGAAAATATTACCAGTAGCGAATTAAACTTAGATTTTGTTCAAAGGGTTTGTACCGTCCAAATGTATGCCTCCTCTATATTAAATAAAAACTGAGTGCCTTAAAAACAAAGTTTCTATGCCACTCAGGGGGGTACTAGGGTATACCGCACGGACAAACAAAAACAAGCTAAGTAAAATATCCTGACCCAAAGGGCAGGTCAAGCTAAGTAAAATATCCTGACCCAAAGGGCAGGTCAAGCTAAGTAAAATATCCTGACCCAAAGGGCAGGTCAAGCTAAGTAAAATATCCTGACCCAAAGGGCAGGTCAAGCTAAGTAAAATATCCTGACCCAAAGGGCAGGTCAAGCTAAGTAAAATATCCTGACCCAAAGGGCAGGTCAAAAAACATGCGCAAAAATAAAGAGCGTAAGTATGAAAACCCTGAGCCAAAGGACAGGTTGAAATATATAAGTGTGAAAAAAGATCGCATATATATATAAATAAAAAAAAAATATACCCTAGCCCGAAGGGTAGGTCATACACATATAAATGGCCCGGGGACAGGCCTTAAATTGTCTCCCCTTCAAATAAAAGTTGCCGCCTGTATGTAAATTGTTCTAAGGCAGCAGCAAGTATGTGCAAAGAAGAAAAAAAAAAGGAGTTATAAAGAGAACGGGTACAATCTGGGTCAATAATATGGCAGCTCAGTCAGCCCGCGGCGGAAGACGAGGTCCGATCCGTGCCTCAAGCTCAGCATCAAGCCTCTTCTTCTTTTCCCGAAATTTGGCAATCATGTCCTCGGGTTTGGGATAAAAAGAAAGCTTGATACTCTGATCGTTGGTGGCCCAAGCCATGTAGACACCATCATCAAAGCGCTTCGGGCACCGGGCACAGGAGACGGGAGAAAGGAGCTCGGCCCTCTTGGCCTTCCTGATAGACTGATCTTTGTAGTCCCGAAGCTCCTTCAACTCCGCAGCTAGAGCGGCCTTGGATTCGATATCCGATTGGTGAGTCTCCTCTAGAGACCTCACCTTGGCGGCCATTTCATCCAAAGCCTCCCTGGCCTCCCGAAGATCTCGCCTAGCCTTCTCGGCAGCCTCGGTTTGAGCCCTTAGCTCCTCCTGATGATGGGCCTCCATCCTGCCTCTCCGCTGAGCCTCGGCCTGGATCATGTCCTCCGCCTGAGCCTCCCTCCGGATGGCCTCCTCCTCCTTAGCCTTGGCTTTCTCTTCCTTGGCCTTGGCCGCTGCTTCCTGGCGCTCGGCAGCCTCCTGGTAGATCTGCCTCTCCGCTGTAAGGTCTTGGAGGACCTTCTTGACGTCGTTCATGTCCCCAAAATCGGACAGAGCGAAGCCATGGTTTATAATGTTCTTGGAGAGACGACCAGCCTCAGCTGCAAGCTGAACCATAACGGGGTATAAGGAAAAATTTCCCAAAGGAAGAAAACAAAATACAAACACCAAAAAGGAAACGCAAGAAATTGCAAAGTACTTACCACTGTGAGGGAATGGCTGAGATCCTGGACCTGGAAGATGGAGTTCAGGGAAGCGCAAGTGGCAAACCGCTTGGGCGCACAGCGTGTAAGCTGAGAAGCGAACTCACCGGTCATTTCCGCGGCAAAGGGAGCCAAAGTGGGCCCTAGGAGGGGACGGAACCAGTCGGCTAGAGGATCCAGGTTGAGGTTCCACGGATCATGATAGTCCGGATGGCTGATGCTCGCCTCAACCTCCGCTCGTAGAATCCTCCTAAGGGCCTCCACCTCGGCATATCCCCGGGAGTACTCATCCATAGCGTAGTTGTGTTTGGCTATGCGAAGCTCCTGCCTTGCCTCATCCCCCGGAATCGGGGTAAGCTCAATGTGAGGAGGAGCAGGATTTTCCTCCATCGGAGAAACCCCGCCGTCTAGGCCATGAGCGGGAGTGTCGGTCCTCCGAGGCCTCTTCGGCTCATCCTGGGCAATCATCTTGCCCTTACGCTTGCGAATCAGAGCCACTTCAGGCTCCTCCTCGTCCTCCTCTGCTACCACTGGAAGGGCTTGAGGCTCTCCAGCACCCTCGGCGGCTTCCTCCGAGAAGTCCCACCCTTTCCCCTGGCCTTCTCCCGGAAGCACCTCCTCGTCATCCACTAAGTCAATGGTTTCGGGAGGGGCGCCGGAAGAAACCTTCAAGGAAGGGGGCGGGGAGCAGGGTGAAAGCCGGAGGAGCCACCGGAGTATGGACCCCGGCAAGCTGTTCCAGGATGGCATCCATGGAGGTACCTGTTCCAATAAAATAAGCAAGTGTTAGAAGTTCGTGAAAAACTGCTTACGAAAGGTGCAGCAAATAAACTACTCCTACCCGGACTTCCTAATTCGGCCCTAGCAAAGTCCCGAACTTTAATGCTGGCAGCATCATCTCCAAGATAACTGTCCGAGGGCCGAAACCAGCTGGACGCTATGTAAGCCGACGGACCTAAGGGAATAGGTTCCGGAGGGCCGGGACCCATCCGGGACCGACCTAGGTAATCTCCTAAGTTTGTAAAATAAAATTCCTTCAAATGATCCCCCCACCGGGTCGACGGCATCTTAAACCTACGGAGACGCTCGTCGAACCCTATGGACCTACGACTGGTATATTCATCAACGGAAGGGACATAGTGAATTATCAAGGGAGACTTACCACCAGCACCGGAAGTGCTAGCACCGGGAGCACCCGAGTTTGGTTCGGGGGCTGAAGGCTGAGGCCGGGAAGTCTGGTTCTCAGAAGAACCTTCAAGACGAAGGGGCCCCCTGGCGGAAGGACCCCCAATCTCTTCTTGAAGAATCTTGTCAAAAAATTTTGCTTCGGACTTCCCGCCAATGGCTTGGCTCCTTCGCACCACCGGGCTCCCCACGCGAAGCCCTCTCCCAGAGGCGGCTGGGCATTAGAATACGCCTTCTCCTGGGCTTCCGGTAGAGATAATCTTGGTACTTCTTCTCTGCCGTAGCAATGAGCTCATCCCGGAAGGCCTTCTCCGCAACCGGCGCCCTCACGTTAGGGCAGATGACCTTGGAGAGGTTGGAGTCATCCACGGATTGGTGAGAAAGGATAAGTTTAGCCTTTCTGCAATTCTCCGTGGTGACCAGGCCTCCGACATCAAGATCAGCATGGTCGTAGGAGGCGAAGGCTTGGGCCCTTCGAAGGAAAGCCTGAGTGGGGAGCGTCCGCTGGTAAGGTGGGATCCGCACCCACTCCGTGAGAAGCTCCGGATGGTCCACGTCCCTAAACCCGGAGGAGAAGAAAAATCGGTGGCGGTACTCCTTAACATGAGTCTGCCTATTATACGGAACCACCCCTTCGTTAGCAGGGTGGATCCGGAACCCATAAAAACCATCCTTAAGTTTGTCCCCTTTCTTGGGGACGGATACAAGTTCATAAAAATATAAAATCTCCGCCGGGCTGGGAGACCCCCAGCCGCGCGCGGTGTAAAAAATAAATAAGCCTGAGAGCAGGCGGTAAGCTTGAGAAATAAGTTGGTATGGCGCAAGGCCGACAAATACAAGAAAATTAACAAAATAATCCTGGAGCGGGAGCATTGCACCGGCCATCAGATGGGTCTGACTCCAAGCCCCGAAGCCATCATAGTTGAGGTTGGGCGTCTCCGAGTCACGAGGAGGCCGGTGGAAGGTCCCTGAGGTAGAGGGTTTGATTCCAGCCACATTAATGATGTTCTCCAGCTGGTGAGGGCAGGTCAGGGTCGATCGAAGCTCGGCCGCTTCCCAACCAGTGGCGCGGGACTTGTACCCTTCCTGGGCAACAGGTCCCAGAGAAACCTCCTCCAGGGTGGCAATGTTTTTCCCTTTCTTCTTCGAAGACTTCGAGCCAGAAGCAGACATGTTATGCTCTGAGAAAAACAAAAAGAAATAAAAAAAAACCCAGCAGTTAGGCCCCATACCAAACCCTAAATCAGAAAAAAGGGAGTGGGGGTCCCCTAACCGCTGGAAAGAGGCCCCCTCCGGACACGTGTCACCTGGGAAACTCAAAAGAGAATCCCTGAACAAGTGTCGGGTGCAGTAAAATCGCAGTAAAAGTGGTTTTGCAAAAAGGAAAAGAAAAGAGAAAAGTCTTCCTATGCCCTAAGCAATTGCTAAACGAAGGATACACGGCCTTCTTCAAACAAAACTGTACGCCTACGACAGAGGCATGACAATGGCGACTCTACAACTAATACAGTAAAACGTAAAGCAGAACTCGAAGAACTCAAACACTCACACTCCAGAAATCTCTAAGTGCGAACCCAGAAAACAAACAAAATAAATGTAAGCATTGCAAAAAACTTACAGTTGATTGTTGAACTGGGGGTACTGGATATGGTTGAGCGGGAGTTGAGAAGCACTGGCAAAACCGAACACTGGAAAATTACAGGAAGTGTTTAAGTGTTAAGGTGGTTTGTGCTACTTTGAGGAATTTTCTCTCTGAGAAATTCAAGCAAAAATGGTAAGGAATGGAAAGTAACCGAAATGAAGGAAAGGTGGTGGCTTTTATAGGCAAAAGTGCATGAGGAACAGGCGTCTTCACCTACCAATCGTACGGCAGGGGAAACGCACGATTCGAATTCCCAAAAGATCAACGGGCTAGATCAATCTACCATTAAGGCGGTGCAAACGTTTGAGTATCCGCCTGACACCATCAATGCGCCGCATCAATCATGGGGCGTGAAACGAATCGACCTCTGCAAAAGTGAATCACTGCATTTAATGCCATTATTAGACACACCTTCACGCGCCCCCAAGTCGTATCATAAGACCGAGGAGGCGGCTGGAAACATTCCTGCGAACAAGCATATTGTCGCATTAAATAACATCATTTAATGTGCCCCCACGCGCTCGAGGCTCGAGCTAGGGAAACGAGGGGCCAACTGGAGACACTTGAACAAGCCTTGGTTTATTTTTACTAAGTAAACAAGGCTTGGGGGGTAAATGTTGCTCCTAAATTCGCCCAATATACGTGGACTAGTCAAGAGGGAACACGTGGATCAGATAACTTGGAAAGATTTGCTAAGTCTTTTTATGCCACCAGGAAGCGCTATTAACATGGGTCCCGGAGGAGACACCCGGAGTATAAGCTACTCCCGGAAGCTAGTATAGCGTGAAAGCTCTCCGGGATGTGTCAGGTCTCTCCCGAGAAGTCAAGTCGCATTTAATGCTGCATGGGAGGAAGCGTGTTGGGACTGTAACACGCAATAAAGTCTGACGACACAACCCCCAAACAGCAGCGCTACAGTAATGATCATTTAAGTCTAGCGACGGCTACTCTGCGAAGAGTCACGTCAATCATAAGACAAAAAGGACATTCTCCATAAAAGCCCTACAACACCTAGGGATTTGACCATGCATCACCCATGGTATATTCATCGGAAATGCCCAACTTTATGGATACTTACAGGTACATGTGTAAGAACAATTCTAGGGATTACCCCACCAAAACACTATAAATACCCCCTCAAAGCTCATTTAAGGAGGTCGGAGAATCTTGGTTGCTAAAGAGCAAGAAGAGAAAAAACTCACCAAGAACATTCTTTGTATTAAAGAGAGAAACATTCTCCCAAGTGTAGAATCTGTATTAAAGATATCCATTAATAGCAGTGGCTCGTGGACTAAGGCTCATTAACGCCCCAACCACGTAAAAAGTCTTCATCTCGCTTTCTTACAGCTCATTATTATAATCATATTTTACTAGTTGCCGAAAACCTCGGTCAACAATATGTAAAAATCCCTTTTACTCACAAAAACAAAGTTATTTTTGTAAATAATTTCTAAATTTAGGTGCCTCATGAAAATTTCCCAATTTTTTTTTACTGCGGTGTTTCAAGGCCGGCCTGATAATAGTGTCAAATGTTTATAATACAATCACACGAAAAGGCTTAAACTGGTCATCCTGAGTCAGGTAGTGACTAGTTTTGTTGAGCCACTAAACTCGAAATAATCGGTCCTCTAATAAATGACAAGTAATCGGGTTCTAATATAAGATAATGGGAAAACTTATTAAATCATGATCTTCTTCAATTGTCACATTGGTTACCCAAATAAGATCTAATTATCCATTTTTTTTTTGTTTTTATAAATGATATAATTAAATTTACATTTTCAGATTGATTGATTACTATTTCTTTTTGGTAATCTAGA
Organism: Cannabis sativa; assembly: GCF_029168945.1. Taxonomy (NCBI): domain Eukaryota; kingdom Viridiplantae; phylum Streptophyta; class Magnoliopsida; order Rosales; family Cannabaceae; genus Cannabis; species Cannabis sativa. The sequence continues at coordinate 59,033,682 of NC_083607.1, forward strand.
GTAAAAGGAAGCAGATTATTTCCCAATGGAGATTAATTAGTTGTACATTTTTGGAGCAGGTAACCAATACTCCATGGGTGAAAAAGTGAGATTTATTCTCAACCCAAAATCTGATTCCATGGCAAAACCATTGCATGTCAGTCCCTTATGGTACCTTAATTTTACTAGTAAATTTTATCTTATATATCAACATATATATATGTTAATGTTACATATCTTTCTCACTTTCTGTTGATAGATATTTCTGTTATTATCACTACTACTTCTAGTTGATCCCACACAAAGTTGCAATATGCATACATTGGCAAGTAAGCAATATACTAGTAAAATTCAAAACTAGTCACAAGTTACCAAAATTATTGATATTTTGATAACAAATTCTGCTGTTCTTATAAACTAGGCAGTGAAGCTGTTCATCCAAAGCATTCCAATCCTAGATACGTACAGAGAAGAAGTGGCTTTTCGCGATTGAAAAATTCAATGTTGTCGAGTTTCTGGAGCTCATCTGAAGCTTGCCGTTTCACATGGAGGGATAGTAGAAAATGGGCCATCACATCCACTTCCACACAGAAAGCCACAACAAGACGAGATCATTCGCAAAAAGGGATATGTTCTAAAACAAAATTTGTAGCAATATCTTTCATAGCTTGTTGCGTATTGGAAAACATTGTCACACATGGATTTAATATAATTTAGCATGGGTTACAGTACTCATTACCAATTAGTTTTGAGATGGAACTCCATGATTCTCATCATTGCGGAATGAAAATAACATAATCTCGGAATAGACAATATAATTTATTGCGAGTTTTTTGAAAAAGATAGTATAAGTGAGTAAGTACCATATTTCTGTTGCTAACTAATGAGTAAACATCAATAGAAATTATTGCTGCTAATGGTATATGCGTAAATAAACAAATCCAAATAACCAAGAAATCAAACAAAAGTTTGTACCCATATATAAGATGATGTTTGTGCATATATATTTTAGTATAAGTCAACTAAGAAATCAAATGAAAATTCAAGACACACAAATAAGAAATTCAAAACATCAAATATCTCACACTATATATAATAAGTCCCTAGACTATAACTTTAAGACTTTCACATCTAATCCTACTAGACTGTAAGCACAAAAAAAAAGATGGTATATACCTATTTGATATAATCATGTAATATATAAATGGAAAAATTTTAAGTATTTTACATGTACTAATTAACTATTAAAAAAGGAAATTATATAACACTAAGGAATAAATCATCTTAATTTTTAAAAAGAAAGATATTATTATATAATTATATTTAACCAACGAACCATCATTATCCACCTCAAGGTACTCAAACTCTTTCTAATCATTCTCCGGTGCCGACGGCGGAGGCACCGGTCGGAGTTCATGGAGTCTGACTGTTTCGACTAAAGGTTGAGTCTTTACAACCCCTTCGACCAGATTCTTGTACATAACAACGAAACAGATCTTTCCTCAAGAAAAGCAGCTTTTCCAAGGCAAACTCTGGTCCAGTGTCCGAAGTTATTCCCTTCCTGTTGTTACCGTCTCCGATGCCGGTGCCGGAGAAGAAGAAGATACCGCCGGGAAAGGCTATGACGATGTAACAACAGGTGTTCCATTGCCATCGCACCAGTCAAAACCTACACAAAGTCAAAACCTATAGTGAAAACTTTATTAATTTATATTTATGCAAAATAAGTACTTTTATAAAAATAGAAAGTATAAAATAATAATAACGTAAAAATAGAAAAAAATTAGTTACAAATTATTAATAATTATCTAATAATATCCTAATTCTAATGCTAATAGTATATCTTTAAAGCTTATATATATAAGTAATAATTACGTTTTCAATCTCATTTTCACACTCAAAATTAATTACTCTCTCTTACTCTTAATCTCTCTTCTTCCGCCTATACTATAACAATTCATCATCTTACATTACAAAATTTGCAAATGGTATATATATATATATTTTTCCAAATTAATTATCATTAAATTTATTATTTCTTTATTCTGTTTATTAATACTTTAATTTAATTTTGATTATAGATGGATAAAGACATGATACATAGCTTACCTTCCATATTTAATGGAATTAAGGAGAGTGATGACAATGACATCATGGGACTTCCAACTCCCCCAATGGACGAAGAATATTTAACAACGTATAATGAATGTGTATTAGATCAACATTTCAAGATACATTATGAAAATGAAAAAGAAAATATAATCAAAGTTGGTGGTAGATTGAGTGAGAAACATTCCGAACAAGAACTCCACACTCCTAAGCTTTTTGATTATTTGCCTAAGCAAAACAAATCCGAAGAGGTATATACATTTATACTTATTAAACAAACACATAAAACTTATAATTTATTACATTGATGTTCTTACTTTACAATTATAATATGCATGAAACAGCAATATGTTGATCTTGAAGCGAAATTAGAGTCTACAAAACGAAAACTCCACAACAATTACCAAAAAATAGAGCAAAAGAAGCATACAACGATAAAACTTTATGATGAAAAAGATTTTTCCAAAAAAATCAAGCTACCGGAAAGTAACAAGGCTCATGATCACTTGTGTCACAAAAGGTCCCAAAGTGTTGACTTTGAAGCGAAACTAGAGTCTACAAAACGAAAACTCCACAACAATTACCAAAAAATGGAGCAAAAAAAGCATACAACGATAAAACTTTCTGAAGAAAAAGATTGTTCCAAAAAAATCAAGGTACTGGAAAATAACAAGGCCGGTGATCACTTGTGTGACAAAAAGTCCCAAACAGTAGAATCAAACACCCAAAAGCTTCTTTGTCATCTCCCTAAGAACAAACTCGAAAAGGTATATTATATTTATACTTATTAGATAAACACATAAATTATAATTTGTTGCATTTATGTTCCTTTTTTTACATTGATGTTCTTACTTTATAATTATAATGTGCATAAAACAGCAAAGTGTTGACCTTGAAGCAAAACTTGAGTCTACAAAACGAAAACTCCACAACAGTTACCAAAAAATAGAGCAAAAGAAGCATAAATCGATAAAACTTTCTGAGGTAAATGATTTTTCCAAAAAAATCAAGGTACCAGAAAGTAACAAGGCTCGTGAGCACTTGTGTGACAAAAGGTCCCCAGCAATAGAACCAAACACCCAAAAGTTTCTTGATCATCTCCCTAAGAACAAACCCGATGAAAAGGTATATAATATTTACACTTATTAGACAAACACATAAATTATAATTTATTACATTCATATTTTTTTTTACATTAATGTTCTAACTTGATAATTATAATATGCACGAAACAGCAACAAAGTATTAATCTTGAAGCGAAACTAGAGTCTACAAAACAAAAACTCCACGAAAGTTATCAAAAAATTGAAAAAAAGAAACACCAATCGATCCTACTTTCTGAGGTGAAAGATTACTCCAAAAAGATGGAGGTACCAAAGATTATCAGAAGTTCCTTGCAAGTAAAACAAAACACTCTCAAACTTCCTGATTATGTGCCTAAGCAAGATAAATCTAAAAAGGTACATATATTTATATTTATTAGCCAAAGAATTAAAAATTATAAGTTGTTCCATTGATGTTCTTACTATATGATTATAATATGCATGAAACAGGAAAGTGTTGACCATGAGACAAAACTAGAGTCCACAAAAATGAAACAAATTGAGCAAAAGAAGCATATAATATGCATGAAACAAGAGCAAAATGTTAATCTTGAAGCGAAATTAGAGTCTACAAAAAAGAAACTGCACAACAATTACCAAAAAATAGAGCAAAAGAAGCATAAGACAATTCAAGTGCTTGAGGTAAAAGATTTGCCCAAGACAACAGAGGTACAAATTTTATTCAACTTGTACAATTTCATTACTAATGCTTTCTTACTTGATAAAATTAATACATTAATACTTATTATTATTTTTTTTTTATTCAGACTAAGGGGCGATGCTTGTGGTATAGACGTTAAATGAACAAAGTGATAATTTTGCAAATGATTGGTGGTTTGAATGGGTGCCAACCTAGTTGGGATGTACTCAAATCATCCAACAAATGCAACTCAAATCAAAGGATGCTACAATTTCATATATATAATTATTTCACAAATGAAGATTCAATAATTAATTCTTACTTCATGTATTTAATTTCAAAATATGTTTATATCATAGACACAAGAACAATTATACATTCTTATAATGTAATACAAAATTATTTGACATATTTACTATTACTAATCAATTTACCTTTTTTTTAAAGGCATAAATTACTAATCATAATTTATACAATTCTTTAATTTTCTTATTGGTTTGATAGCTAAACTTAACTACTATATATATGTAGTCTTAACTCTTTATTTATAATATAAGAAAAATGTAATGCAAGAAAGATAGAACTTTGAGAGTTGAGAAATTAAAATTGTTGTATTTTGAGAGTTAATTGTAATAGAAAGGGAGAAAGAACTGAGTGGCCAAAGGAATAAGAGAATTTGTTTCAAAAGAAGAATCAAGAATTGATTCTTATTGTAATGTTTGATTGTGCTAAAACCCATTAGTAGTGTTTTGTACACTACAATATATTTTATTAAATATTAGAACTCATAATTTAATTTAGTAATTATTATAAAATATTGTTAATTATCGTAAAATATATTACCTTATAATTGTACTAAGAAAATTTTTTTATAGATAAGCATTATAGCACTGTTCTATTATTATATTGCTAAATTGCTAAGTGAAATTCAAAGAGGATGTGATGATTGGGTTAAGCATGGACCATTTTTATTTTTATTTTTGAAAATAGCATTCATAAATAAAAGATAAACTTAAAGCTCTTGGTCATTACATGTTAAGAAGATTTGTATAATTTAATTTCTTCAAAAAAAATTCTTCTTTTTTTGTTCTAATTTGTTTTCAATAATATCAATTCATTTTCTAACTTCATTAGATGAATCAAAAGTGTTGCCTATATTACATTGGAAGTGTCATATTGGTATGCCTTGTTGTGAAAATTAATAATGGACCTACGTACCTACCCACACAACATGAAGTCAATGATTATTTTACTCATTCAATAACAGACAAGAAATTCCACACACAAATGTGTGTTTGGAATGATTATGGTGTTCAATGGTTCTTTCTTGGAAATTAGCCTTTAACACAATCCAGATTTTCTCTTCTCCATCAAATGTGTTTGGAATGATTATGGTGTTTAGTGGTTCTTCTTTAGAGATTGGCCTGAACAATACATAAGCATATTTCTATTTGAAACTTACCAAGCTACTCGAGATGTTTGCAGACGCAACAACACAGTTCCGTCTTTTCTCACTTCATTTTAAAATCCAACAAATCACATTTTCAATATAAACTGCTCTACCTCTTAGTTAGACTAAAATATCAATACACACACCCTTCTTTGAAAAAGAAGAATCAATCCAAATAGTAATTCTGTTATGGAGTAAGATCAAATCAAATGCCATGGACTGTTGTCTTGAATTTGATCCAATCCAAATTTGGAGGAGAGGACTCTTTCTTATCTGGAGATTCAGAATTTCTGGTCTTTTCATCAATCAAATTCACATCATCAGTAGTTGACTCTAGACTAAAATAAATTCAAGACCTCAAACAAAAATGTACAGAGAAAAGACAAATTCAAACGGAAGATCAATATTTGAGCAATTGGTCTATTGAAAACCTAAGGGACCATTTAATCCCCCATACAATTACTATATATATGTTCTAATTCAATGTAATTCTAATTGAAATTGAAATCTCTTCTCCTTTCCATGACGTGGATGGAAACCAGATTTAAGCAGCCTCCGTCCTTAGGTTTCGGCAGTCGATGGTGGTCCTATTAGATTGCGATTGTGATTGTTATTGCCATGGAAACCCTAACGTCTCTCTCTCAAGTCTCAACGGATAATTTTCAGAGAAAGAGAATTGAGAGATTTTAGGGTTTTTTCTTACCTTTCTTTCTTTTTTTTTGGGTTTTTTTTTTTTATTTTTACACTTCAAAACAATTTTTTTTTTTTTTTACGAAATTCTACATAGAAACCTCTATTGCAACTAGCGCTGCAACCTAAATTGCAACAAAAAATCGTATAGAAACTCCTATTGCAACTAGCACTGCAACCACTTCAGAAACCTAAAAAAGTAAAACCTTGAAAAGTAAATCCCTGAAATAATTGTCTGGAAAAAAAGTGTAGGGGTGTGCGCACTACCATAGCCTGACACAAAAGACAAGATCTGATCCCGTGTAAAAAAAAAAGCATAATTGTCGCTGGGCGGTCTGGGTTTATCCTCAAGGTAGACGTCCGTCTTTCTTTTAGGTGGTCAGCATCCACGATAGGCCCTTCGAGTAACCCTTCAGGTATCGCTTTGGGCAAACTTTGATCCTGGGCAACCTCGGATCCCAGAGTAAGGGTAAGCCTCCTGTGTCTCGGATGGCATGCTGAGGCTAGGTAAATCTTCGTGTATCCTTTATCCTTGATTTATCTTTGGATTCGCTCCTCTCCATGATCTGGTTTCACGGAAGATACTTATTGAAAGATTGTTTTAAGTCGTACTTCTCTTCTTATGTCACATATTTCCTTGTCCGGGAACAAGGATTACAATTATTGTTATTATTATTATTAATTTTCTCTTTTTTATTTTATTTTTTCTAATAACTAACAAAAGAATCATGACTCTTTATTGTATAAAAATAATTAAATACGGTGATGACAGTAAATTTAAAATTATATGAATTTTCTTTTATAGATTTTTCTTTTGAATTCCAATGTAATTTATTCAATCAAAATATGCATTTAGAAAACTAATCGCAAAATAAATAAATAAATTAAAATTATTATTTATTAAGGTCAAAATAATTAGAACACTTAACATTCTACAATATTAATTTGTTTTCTTGTGTTACTAAGAGTAAAAAAAAGTTTAGGACTCATTATTAGAAAAAATATTAAAATTTAAAATTTAATATAGCTTTATAATTTAATTATCACTAATGGTTTGTTTCCTAATTTTGAAAATTTTCCAAAGAAAATTCAGTTAAGTTGTACTTTTCTCAAAATAAAAATAAGAATTTTTTTTATTTTTATACTTCAAAGCAGTTATTTTTTTTTATTTTTCTTTTTTGCATTTTTACGAAAATTCACATAAAGCAACATAAATCACAAGTAAAATTTACATAAAAATCACCGGAACAACCTAAACCGTAAATTTGAAAGGAAAAAAAAATAGTATAAAGGATAATTTAATTGAAACATGTTGCAGCTCATAAAGTAAGCCATATTGCTAGCTTCAAAGTCGTTTTAGTTGAACGCAACAAGTAGTAGTTAGTTTGTCGTTCTAATAAAATGGTGATTTCACTCTTCCTTGGCCAAGGGACTGAGCCTTACATTTCATTTAACTAAACCAAAAAAAGAAAACAAAAAAGAAAGCAAAACCAACGTAGGAAGGAAACCTTAGACACCATAAGTAGTAGTTACTAGTTCTTATAACACCACCAAATAACTAATACCTGAACTCAATTACAACAAAAAATTCATAACTTTAAGCTGAAAGTTTCTCAGGTGGGAACCATTTTATGCTCATTTCGGGTGCTTCAAATTACTGACAGAGTTGTTCGACTGCAGTGACGATTTGGGCAGGCTGAACCACAGTCCATTCCTCTAGTGACCCGGCATATGGGGTTGGAACATCCTGCGAAGACAGACAAATAATTGGGGCGTCCAGATAATCGTGGAAGTTTTCGTTGATTGCTGTTGTTAAGCTGGCACCAATGCCACCAGTTCTCATGCATTCCTCTACAATCAGCACGCGGTGTGTCTTCTTCACAGAGTTACCGATTGTGTGAAGATCGAATGGCTTCAATGACCTGATATCAATCACTTCGGGATCATAACCCTTGTTTACCAAAGTTTTCGCAGCCTGCATCACGTGATACCTCATTCGGGAGTATGTTAGTATGGTGACATGCTCTCCAGGCCTTACCATTTCAGCTTCTTCGAGATTACAGATATATTCTTCATCTGGAATTCTTTCCTTGAGATTGTAAAGCAACACGTGCTCAAAGAGAATCACTGGGTTCTCACTTCTAATAGCGGCTTTCATTAAGCCCTTAGCATTATATGGGGTCGAGCATGCAACCATTTGAATTCCAGGAATAGATTGAAAATAGGACTCCAAACGCTGCGAGTGCTCAGCCCCAAGCTGCCTACCCACTCCACCAGGTCCTCGAATAACTATTGGTATCTTGAACTGACCACCAGATGTGTAATGAAGCATACCACAGTTGTTAGAGATCTGGTTAAAAGCCAGGAGCAGAAATCCCATGTTCATACCTTCAACAACTGGTCGCAGACCAGTCATGGCAGCTCCAATTCCCATACCTGTAAAGGAATTCTCAGCAATAGGGGTGTCAAGAACCCTGAGATCCCCATACTTTTCAGCCATACCTTTAGTCACCTTGTAAGAACCTCCATAGTGCCCAACATCTTCGCCCATAACGCAAACAGTAGCATCCCTTTCCATTTCTTCATCCAAACCTTCTCTTAAGGCTTCAAAAAGTAGAAGTTCATGGCTGAATGAAAATTACACAGAAGCATAGTTAACACCTGGCTTAATTAATCAAATGTTATTACAACTTAGGATTAGCATAATATAATTGGTAGAAAGAAATTACCGAGGACCACATCACTATGAATAATTCCAGAGATATCATAAACATTAAGATAGAACATACATCTATCTAAGAACACAACACATCAAACATATGGTAAAAATTTGGCCGATAAAATAGTTTTAATGGTGGCTTATTTGAAAAATGCTGCATACAATTTTCTAACATGTTTATTCAGAGTCTTATTTAACTACTTAAGTTTAGTCCCATATATCAAATTTAGTTTCTCAACCAATATAACCTGTTAACCTCAAAGTCAGTATTCTACACCATTTCTCTAGTATATAAACAAATAAAAGTAGTTAAAAAAAACTTTAGTAATGAGATTCAAATATATATTTGTAATCACACATAGCAGAGATTCTAACATAATTACTCAGAGTCTTATTTAACTATTCAAGCTTAGTACCATTTATCAAATTTAGTTTCTCAACCAATAAAAACTGTTGACCTAAAAGTCAGTATTCTACACCATTTCTTTAGTATGTAAACAAATAAATAAGAAAAGTAGTTAAAATTTTACTTATGACATTCTAAGTAATCACACATAGCAGAGCTTAATAATGGATCTCAGAGAGAAATATTAAAATAACTAGAAAAAGAAAAAGCTTTTCCTTTTAAAAGAAAATATAATTTTCTTACAAATCACAGAACTTAGGAAACCAAACCACTTTTCACCAACAACTAGATATCATTAAACAACATATTAAACAGTAACAACACACATCATACCAATTATCTTTCTATAGCAAAATCAAGCACAAAAAACTGGTTAAAATTGAAGTTTATGCATGTCCTTATAATAACAATTTTAAAGCAAGAAATGATGAAAATAACATAATAAACAAACATTGCAATATGTTTGAGCTTTAATTTAACGAAAGAGAATCATACCCTGGTTTCGATGCTGTCGAAGCCGCAGAGTTATCTGTCTTGGTCTACAAAAAACCAAAATCAAAAGAACAAACAATGAAAACCCAAACAAAGCATTCCACAAACTCAATTCAATAAAAAAAAAACTAAGAGAAAAACGCAAACCCAAAACAAAAATCGAAAGAGAAAAGGGGCAAGAATGTTATACAGCAACAGCGTTCATAACAAGGTGATCAGCCCGTCGAGCTTTCGGATTCAAACCAGAGTTCAGCTGGGATCTGACACAAAAGAAGCTAGCTTTCCTCTCTGAATCAAAGAATTAAACAAAACCCATCTCAGAAAAAGCAATAATAACAAAAACCCAAATGCCGAAAATCAGTCGTACCTGAGAGAGATCTACGAGATTGGAGATGGAATTTTGTCGAATCCAAAGTGTTAGACTTTGAGGTAGCTGATAAAGCCGTGGCAGCACCAATACCCTGAAAAATGGTTGCCATTTCGAAATGGGAATTGAGCAGAGCAGAGCAACCAAACTGAACTCTCTCTGTATATTTATATAACAATATATATATAGATATAGAGAGAGAAAGAGAGGACGGAGAAACTGAGGAAGCAAGAAATGGGTGTTGTGGATTTATTCACGTTGCTCCACTTAGCTTTTAGGCGATTTAATTGAAGAAGAAGAAGAAGAATGGGAAGAGGAGAGAGAAAGTCGATACAGAGAGAAGGAGAGAGAAAGCCCTTAGCTGCCACATATTAACAAAAGCTTTCTCACATAGTTTCCATCGCCTCCATCTCTCTCTCTCTCTTTTTTTTTTTTTTTGAAATTTTGATCAGTTAACAGTGTTTCCGTAACTACGTGCAGCTAAAAATTAAAACCAATGAAAGTTTGCCACGTCAGGTAATGGTTTTTGTGAGAATACGTGGAAGGTTTTGATTGGGTGAAAGGATACAAGTTGGTTGGGACTAGGTAGCCTACCTGGGACCAACCCTAACAAGAAAAGGTCGTTGTAAATGTAATGTCTTTGTGGGGTCCGTTAATCTGCTGATGTGGACTCATGCTGGTATGTAATTGGTTAGTTTAGCTTAGTGGGTGGTCTGTGTATCTGATCATCTCCAGCTTAGATCCGACCCGACCCGACTGATTTGCCTTTACTTAATTTTGATTGCTGTGTTGTAGTTGGAGGAAATGGTTAATTAATTTTGGCATTTGGGAAATTCCACCAACTAAGCTATTTCTATATATTTTTTATTTATATAAAAATAGGAAATAAATTTTGTTCATAGGTCATTCGTACAACCAATTCATTAATCGAACTATTTTTAATCATTAGAGAGTACTCAATTTTTAGAATTGCTAAAAGCTACTGTGTCTAGTACCTTTTTTTAGGTATTATAGTATGTAATTAAGTATTGTTAACTAATTGTTAATTAAGTATCGAGTCCATATAACTTGAAAAAATAATTTTTAAAAAATATTGTTAACTAATTGTAAGACGTCACCTATGAAAAGTATTAGACACTACTAATAACTAATAGTAATGTTCTATTTTTAAAAGCACATCAAACTATGGTGCCGTTTGGTAACACTTTTGTTTTTTAATTTTTTAATCACAAAATGAAAGTAAAATTTTTGTTTTTAAAAAATTTATTTTTAAAAAATAAAAATACGTTCTGTAACTACTTTTGTTTTTCAATTTTAAAAACAGAAAACAAAAGTGTGTTTTGTAAAGTTTATTTTTATTTTTATTTTTTGATTTTATTTAAGTCAGGTCAAGATCCGGGATGGGATTCGGGTTCAGGTTAGAAGCTGGGTTCAGCGCCAAGGCCGTGAGGAGGGGATTTTGGTCCGGGTCTGGTTGTAATTCAAAAGATTGATTAAGACAAAAACTATTTAAAAAAATATTTGAAAAACCGTGTTTTTGCAAATGTCAGTTGTATATAAGAAAATATAAAAACTGTAAGCGTTTGCAGCAGCAGAAAGTAATTCTGCTACAGCACAACTGAACAGGCAGAATATAAAATATTTGCAGAAAAATAAATAACTTGACACAAGAGATTTATACGTGGTATCAGTGTTCTCACGAACACTCCTAGTCCACGGGGCCACGCCCAGAGAATGAAATCAATTAATAAAGTATCAAAATTACAAAGACAATTGACTTAAACAAGTTTAGACTCCCTCTAAAGTATTGCCGCAATCCTTTGTAATCCACTTTATGAATCTGACTTCTTGAAACACCTTCAAGCCCGAACTCCCTTCGTCTTTGAAGTGTGAGTGCTTACTTCCTCCCGAAGTAAGGCTTTAGCAAGTCTTCTCCCGAAGACCAAGTGCTTACTTCCTCCCGAAGTAAGGCTTAATCAAGTCTTCTCTCGAAGACCAATCTCTTGTTCAGTCAAGTAGTTCTTCACAACCTCTAGGATAGAGTAAGAACAGAAATAGAACAACTAGAACCTAGGTGAACAACTAGGCTCTCACAAAACAAAGAAACACTCTCTTCTCACAAAAGATAAATGCAAAAAATGAATAATGGAAGAGGTAATTCGAATGGTTGCTCTCTAGGCTCTATTTATAGATCATAGAAACCAAAGAGGCAACCCCAAGATCGAATTAGCAGCTGTACAAAAACTTTCCAAACGAAACACGATCTGCTACATCAGATTCGGTTGCTGACGAAGCGTATCCGCCTTAAACGGGAAACTTACTAAAATCGGGTCCAATCTTCTTTCAATTCTTGATTCCTGCCAAAAACAGATTAGATATTCTGATTGTATCAAGATACAATCGAAATCAATAAGGAAAAGGCAATAAACAAGGTTTCCCTAAAAAAGACAACTTTCCAAAAGAGAATTCCTTATCTTTTGAGAAGTTTTCAACAAAGGAAAGTTCAGCTGAAAGTGCAACTTTCCAAACAAGGAAAATGGCAACTAATAACCGAATTAAAAGAGGTAAGATTTCGAAAATGAATGCATAGCAATCTTACCATAAAAAGGAAAAATTATTTTGACACCTAACTTGCCAAAAAAAGACTTTACAATCTCCCCCTTTGGCACTTTAGATGAACAAAATAATTTTTTCCATAAAGTACCTGCAATGCAAAGTTAGCAAGAGCAAATGATACTACTCCCCCTGAGTAACACAATCGAATATCACAATAAAAACAAAGAACATGCTAACTTTAAATATTAAGAAACATTAAGTTCACAAGTACTAACACACCACAACTCCCCCTGAAAAAGAGGGTCCAGAGTTGGGCAACAAACCAAAAAATAAATATCTCTCCCCCTTTTTGTTTATCGGAGGGCCAAAGTAAACAAAGAACAAAAATAGACCAAAGTTTAAGGAAAAAGAAACAAACTATAATACTTTAATTTTTGGAGAGTTTAATCATGGTGGTCAGTTGCCTGGACATGTCAAGCTGGACATCAGCCATTGCTTCAAGACGAGTGTACACATTCTGAAGTTCAGACTTGACTTCCAGAGCTCGCAAAGCCAGAGCTCCGAACTTGCACCCAGAAGCAAGAAGAAGACCAGCCTTTGGCCGTTTTTGGAACACACCATCAAAATATTCAGAAGGTTGGAATGTAGGGCCAGTGATGGGAGGCTCAAGAGTTTCATGTTCTTGGGCCACATTCTTCTGAGAGGATAAAACCTTATAGATGAGATTTGGAAATACAAGTTTGAAGGTTGGCTTTTTACCTCTTCGAAAGGAGACAATCTAGTTGAGAATATGAGAGGCTAGATCAATGGAAGTTCCAGAGGTGATGCGGTATAGGAGTGTAGCCACTTCTTGAGACACCACGGTCTTGTTCGAATTTGGAACCCAATTGCTTAGTGCAAACCGCATAAGGGAAGCATGAGCAAAAGTGAGGTGAGTAATTCGAAGACTCTCCCCTGGTTTCAATTCTGAACGAGCTCCAGTGAGTTCAGAGTGCATCAAGTCACGATCCATGGCCATCACAGCATTGGAAACATTCTCAGGCAATTGCAGAGCCTGGGCAATGTCCTTTTCAGAAAATGAGAACCAGTGACCCCTAACATACACTCTTCTATACAGTCTAGAGTTCTCATCAAGGAAATCATCAGTAAGATTAGCATAAAACTCTTTAATAATGTTAGCAATAAATCCAATAAAACCAGTAAGAGTGTGTTCCCATTGATGAAATTGAATGAACTTTACAATACCATATACACGATGGGCATGCAAATCATAATTCCTCTCACTTTCAAACTTACGAGTTGCATAAAGATTCCAGTCACGCTCATTGTCTCGATAGTAAAAAGTTGGACAGCCAGAGATAGAGGAAGGGATATTACCAGAGGGAGGATCTTCCATGGGCCGCTTGCCTTTGGCGGCAGAGGCCTTTGCTGCAGGCGGTTTTGAACGAGGAGGCTCTGGCTCGAGTTCTGTGTCTTCACTGTCCTTCTCAGTATGCAGAGATACTGATTTGTCTGAAGAGACTTCCATTGGATCCTCTTCTTCTGAACTGGAACTCGAGGAAGCCGAGGGAGGATTAGTCTTGAGTTTCTTCTTGGCTGGAGGAGCAGTCTTCTCTCGAGATTGAGAGGCTTGAAGTTCTTTCTCAGCCGAGGCTTGCTGGGCTCGAGTTCGAGTGGAAGGGCCTGTTGGAGTGGTGCCAGCCATTGATGCAGCAGGAGGAGGAACAGCCAATGGAGGAGGAGATTCCTTCGAGGATTCAGAAGAGGAAGACCAGGTGCGATAGGGCCTTACCGATTTGCGAGCTACTTGCTTGAGTGGACGTTTTGGCTTCACGGCTTGAGATTCACGCTGGGGAAGCGATGAATCTCCAGGCTTTGCAACAGCAGGAGAAGGAACTGAGGCAGCAGGGGGAGCACTAGAAGGAGTTGGAACGGTTTCTTCTAATTTTTTAGAGTGCCCTAGATTCTTGGTTCTCACCATTTTGAAACTGAAAGAGAAGATGAATAGTGTCTGACAAAGAAACAAGAAGAAGGTTCGGGTAGGTGGTGAAATAAGTGACAAAATTTGGTTTATATAACCTTGGAATCAAAACAAGAAAAAGGAAACCAATTTTGAAAATTCAAATGATAACCGCCAGCCCATGAACCAAAAGAGGAAACCGCCCACTTCTCAACTCCTTTCCCCTTTCCCTTTCTTTTTTTTTTTAAAAATAAAAGGAAACAAGAAATGCCAACAAATTTTTCCAAAAATAAAGCAATCTTTCAAGAATAAAGACACATTACCATATAAAGATTAATCTTTACTTGGAAAAATATCATAATAAATCAAAGAAAGAATGAATGTTGATACTTACCATTTATGCACAAGATTTTCCTTGACCCATGAAGCAAGTCACACGCCTCCTTTTTTTTTTATTTTAAAATAAAACCGAAAATAAATTAAAAAAATAATGTGTACAGTGAGTATATGTGATTCGAATCAAGCAGAGAAATCAAATATCATTGACAATTGACAAAGTAGATTACATGTTATGCTTTCAAGGAAAATAACTAATTAGAATCTCATGAAATGATCATACTTAATTGATGTTGAGGAAAAAGATATGCATGTTACTGAGAATTGTGAACCAGGATTATTAATTTAATTTTAATAGAGGAGACTTACAGAGATGAACACACTTGTCAGACATAAGTGTGTGCAGTGAAAATAGGATCATTGTCCTTGGCATGATTTTTCATTTTCGCCTTTTTCAAATTGATCCCGCAACTGGATGCTTTCACACCATACTGAAGGTAGCCCTTTTCTATGGTAGTGCATCCTCATCATAGTTGCTAATTACAATGTTCCAGCTTACTCATCAGATGGCTTTCACACCTCAGTATGGGTAGCTCTATTCCAGCAAGGGGCCTGACAAGAATGAAACAAAAATTGCTCAACTCTGTATAAGAACATTATTTAATCCTAGACACAAATAAAGAGTAACAAGAATCTTTTAACACAACATCACAAAGTATGATCAGACTGAGATCCTAACTAATTATATTCCAAAAGCATAAACATGTTTTGTCAAAATACAATGAGAGAAGATTAAGAGCTAAAGAAGAATCACATAACACTATTGTACACGAATTATGAACAGATAAAATTAAACAATGCAAACTCCCAAAGATTTTCTGAGGGAGTCAAAGCGACTTGCATCTAGGGCCTTGGTAAAAATATCAGCTAATTGTTTTTCAGTATCAACATATTCTAATTGCAATGATTTATTTTCAACAAGTTCCCTAATAAAGTGGTGTCTTATATCAATGTGCTTTGTTCTAGAGTGTTGAACAGGATTTTTGGAAATATTTATGGCACTAGTATTGTCACAAAAAATAGTCAAAACACCCAAATCAAACCCATAATCAATCAACATTTGTTTCAACCACAATAGTTGAGTGCAACAACCGGCCACAGACTATGTACTCGGCTTCGGCGATGGATAAGGAGATGGAATTCTGTTTCTTGCTATGCCAAGATACTAGATTATTCCCAAGGAAGAAGCACCCTCCACTTGTGCTCTTTCGATCATCAGCATTTCCTGCCCAATCTGCATCACTAAAACAAGCAAGATTTGAATTGGTATCTTTTGAGTACCAAATTCCATAATCAGGAGTGCTATTAACATATCTAATAATCCTTTTTACAGCTGATACATGAGATTCCATAGGATTACTTTGATATCTAGCACACACTCCCACACTGTAACGTATATCAGGACGACTAGCAGTTAAATACAAAAGACTTCCAATCATGCTACGATAGAGTGTAGTGTCTACCTTTACTCCATTCTCATCTTTTGTTAATTTCAGTGTGGTGCTCATAGGAGTACTTACCTGCTTAGCCGATTCAAGGCCAAATTTCTTGACCAGGTTCTTAGCATACTTGCTTTGAGATACAAATGTACCTCCTTCCATTTGTCTCACTTGAAGACCCAGAAAGAAATTAAGCTCACCAACCATGCTCATTTCAAATTCACTTTTCATTTGATCAACAAATACCTGCACTTCATGGTTAGATGTAGAACCAAAAACTATATCATCAACATATATTTGAGCAATGATAAAATCAGATTTTATATGTTTGATGAAAAGAGTTTTATCCACACTACCTCTGTGATAGCCATGAGAAAGTAAAAATTGAGTCAACCTTTCATACCAAGCTCGAGGAGCTTGTTTCAGACCATACAAAGCTTTTTCAAGTTTGTATACATGGTCTGGAAATTGAGGATCTTCGAATCCTTTTGGTTGCTCAACATAAACTTCCTCATTCAAAATACCATTTAGGAAGGCAGATTTCACATCCATTTGGAACAATTTAATATTCAGAATACAAGCAATACACAAAAGTAAACGAATTGATTCTAACCTTGCAACCGGAGCAAAAGTTTCGTCAAAATCAATACCTTCTACCTGTGTGTACCCTTGTGCCACCAAACGAGCCTTGTTTCTCACAATTGTACCGAACTCATCACTTTTATTTTTAAATAACCACTTTGTTCCAATAACATTTATACCTTTTGGTCTTCGGACCAAAATCCATACCTTGTTGCGAACAAATTGGTTGAGTTCCTCTTGCATTGCATTGAGCCATTCCTCAAAGGTCATGGCTTCCTTCACATTTTTCGGTTCATATTGAGAAACAAAGCAAAGAAAGTTGATTAAATTAATATACCTTCTGCGAGTTACCATGCTTTCTTCAGGATTTCCAAGGATGAGATCTTTTGGATGATTCAGTTTGACTCTGGTGCTTGGTTCTTTCTGAATAGAGTCAGTGATGATGTTTGGATGAGTCAAGATAGACGGTTCGGTTCTCCGAGTTTCGGTTGCGACGACGGATTCGTCATTTGCAGCATCAGCAATGGGTTCTGCTGCATCAGGATCTGTTGTTACAACTTTTGGAGGAGTATCCATGAGACTATCTATCTTGGCTTCTGTGGAAAACTCTGAAAAATCTCTAAAATCATCAACAACCACATTAGCTGATTCCAAAACAGTTTGAGTTCTCATGTTATAAACACGATAAGCTCTACTGTTTAAGGAATATCCAATAAACACACCAACATCACTTTTAGCATCAAATTTACCAATATGCTCACGATCTCTATAGACATAACACACACATCCAAAAACATGAAAATGACTTACATTGGGGCGCTTACCTTTCCAGATTTCATAAGATGTTTTTGAGGTACCTGGACGAATAAACACTCTGTTTATTATGTAGCAAGCAGTGTTAATAGCTTCAGCCCATAAGCGCTTTGTCAATTTCTTGCTATTTAACATCACTCTTGCCATTTCTGCAAAGTTCGATTCTTCCTCTCAACAACTCCATTTTGTTGAGGAGTTTTGGGAGCCGAAAATTCATGAGTTATACTGTAGACTTGCAAAAATCATCATACACAGAATTTTCAAACTCCTTACCATGATCACTTCGAATTCGAACAATTTTCCCAATATTACAACCTTTCTCAACTCTTAATCTCGGACAAAGAGTTTTAAAGGCATCAAAAGTGTCGATTTTTCTCTTAAGAAATCTACCCAAGTAAAACGAGAGAAATCATCAACACACACAAAGATATATCGTTTACCATTCAAACTTTCAACTTGGATTGGACCCATAAGATCCATGTGAAGCAATTCCAATACCTTTGAGGTATTGATATCGTACACTGAGCTTGTGAGTGATTTTTAATTGCTTCCCAAGTTGACACGGTTCACACTTACCTTCACTTTCCTTACCAAGCTTGGTAAGACCTCGAACAATACTGCATTTGACAATTTTTTCAGGTTTTTAAAATTAATATGCCCAAGCTTGGCATGCCACGTATCCGTGGTGTTGTTGATAGCCGAGTGACAAGTAAACACGGGGGTTAGAGTGTAACGATTATCATTGGATCGAAATCCTTGCAAGATACATTCATTGTCATCATTCATAACATAACAATGATCACTATCAAAAGAAACGATAAACCCTTGATCACGAGATTTGGTGATGCTAAGTAAATTAGCCCTCGGTCCTTCAACTAACATCACATTTTTCGCCCAGGTAACCCTTCAAAATTTAGAGTTCCCATACCAACAACTTTTCCCGATAAGCCATTACCAAAAGTGACTTCTCCACATTGCATAGGCCGTATGTTAGTCAAGAAATCCTTGTCACTGTCATATGTCTAGAGCAACCACTCGTCAAAATACCACATTTGAGATGCAAATAGCTTTTATCGAAAAACCAGCTAGACACTTCTTTTTCACCCATATTTGTTTCAAACCTTTATGTTTCTTTTGAGATTTTTTCAAATTATCAAAATAATTTGTTTTAAACAGAGTTGTTCAATGTGAAACATTTAGGTACGATATGTCCTTTTCTACCACAAAAATGACAAATGGGAACAAATCTTTTTACACGAGATCTTACCCTTTTCGAAAATCCTGGAGATTTTGCGGCATCGAAGTCGTTCTCGTCGCCACAGTGCTCGAAACTATTACGGCAGAGTTTGTAGCCTCATGGTGATTCGTTGGAACACTAGATTTTACAAACTTCGTGACTCCAGAACTTTCCATTCCATTAGAACCAAGGCACCGCAAAACCTCTCTCGACTCGCATTCGAGCTTTTTCAAAAATAGAAGATCCAGGATTAAGCATTTGAACATTTTTCTTAAAGTTTTCAAGTTCCTTCTTCAATAGAGAGATTTTTTCATCTTTATCACAAACACTTGTCTCATATTCTTTTATTTTCAACTCACACATTTCAATCTGATGAGACAATTTTTTATTCAATTTATTCAACTCTCTATTTTCGAAGCAACCCGAATCCATTTTTCATACATGACTTTGTATGATTCGAAGAGATTCTTCACGGATTTCGGACTCATCCGAATCCGATTCCTCTTGTTTGGTGGTATTATTCGTACATACCAATCTATCTTTCACTGTGAATCACACAACACATTAGTCATAACGAGAGGTTAGGGCAACATTTTCGGTAATATCTTCATCACTTTCGGTTTCATCATCACTCCAAGTGACATTGAAACTTTTCTTATTCTTTTTCAAAGTGTTTGCACACTCGTAATGAATATGCCCAAAACCTTCACATTCCCTGCACTGAATTCCCTTTTTGTTAGAGACAGATGGTTTAATGAAAGCATTACCTTTTGAACCTTTCGAAATATTCTTTTTATTTCCCATCTTTTTCATATATTTCTGAAAATTCTTAGTTAATAAAGCAATCTCATCATCACATTCACTATCGAATTTTCATTATTAGCAACTTTCAAAGCAATACTTTTACCTTTATCAAGAATGGATTTGGGTTTGTCCTTTTGTTTAATCTGTTGATTTAATTCAAAAGTACGTAAGGAACCCATCAATTCTTCCACTTTCATAGTGCTAAAATCTTTAGCTTCCTCCATTGCCAAAAGTTTCGTATCAAACCTTTACGGAAGAACTCTAACAATTTTTCTCACAAGAACAGAGTCATCAAGCTTTTCTCCAAGAGCAAAATATTCATTAGCAATGTCGAGATAATTTTTCATAGAATTCAATTAAAGTTTCATTATCAGACATTCTAAGCTCATCAAATTTAGTTTGAAGCATGATAAATCTAGATCTTTTCACATCAGAAGTTCCTTCAAACTGAGTTTGAAGAATCTCCCAAGCTTCCTTAGCAGAAACACAAGATGATATAAGTTTAATGTAACCCTCACCTACACCATTAAAGATAGCATGCAAGGCTTTGCTATTGTAGGCAGATAGTTTATCATCTTCAATAGACCATTCCAGTTCAGATTTTATAATAGTATTACCTGAAGAATCTGTCTCAACTGGAGGAGACCAACCTGATAGAACCATTCTCCACGCCTTCTCATCTTGAGATTTGATGAAGGCTCTCATTCTAACTTTCCAGTAAGGATAGTTAGAGTCATTAAGCAAGGGTGGTCTAGAAATAGAACTTCCTTCTGCAAAAAATGACATTCTAACAAAAACGTTATAGGACCACACTAAGAGTTTAGTGTCCCGCTCTGATACCAAATGAAAAACCGTGTTTTTGCAAATGTCAGTTGTATATAAGAAAATATAAAAACTGTAAGCGTTTGCGAGAAAGTAATCGCTACAAAGACAACCGAGCGAGAATATAAAATATTTGCATAAAAATAAATAACTTGACACAAGAGATTTATACGTGGTATCAGTGTTCTCACGAACACTCCTAGTCCACGGGGCCACGCCCAGAGAATGAAATCAATTAATAAAGTATCAAAATTACAAAGACAATTGACTTAAACAAGTTTAGACTCCCTCTAAAGTATTGCCGCAATCCTTTGTAATCCACTTTATGAATCTGACTTCTTGAAACACCTTCAAGCCCGAACTCCCTTCGTCTTTGAAGTGTGAGTGCTTACTTCCTCCCGAAGTAAGGCTTTAGCAAGTCTTCTCCCGAAGACCAAGTGCTTACTTCCTCCCGAAGTAAGGCTTAATCAAGTCTTCTCCCGAAGACCAATCTCTTGTTCAGTCAAGTAGTTCTTCACAACCTCTAGGATAGAGTAAGAACAGAAATAGAACAACTAGAACCTAGGTGAACAACTAGGCTCTCACAAAACAAAGAAACACTCTCTTCTCACAAAAGATAAATGCAAAAAATGAATAATGGAAGAGGTAATTCGAATGGTTGCTCTCTAGGCTCTATTTATAGATCATAGAAACCAAAGAGGCAACCCCAAGATCGAATTAGCAGCTGTACAAAAACTTTCCAAACGAAACACGATCTGCTACATCAGATTCGGTTGCTGACGAAGCAGATCTGCCCAGAAACGGGAAACTTACTAAAATCGGGTCCGATCTTCTTTCAATTCTTGATTCCTGCCAAAAACAGATTAGATATTCTGATTGTATCAAGATACAATCGAAATCAATAAGGAAAAGGCAATAAACAAGGTTTCCCTAAAAAAGACAACTTTCCAAAAGAGAATTCCTTCTCTTTTGAGAAGTTTTCAACAAAGGAAAGTTCAGCTGAAAGTGTAACTTTCCAAACAAGGAAAATGACAACTAATAACCGAATTAAAAGAGGTAAGATTTCGAAAATGAATGCATAGCAATCTTACCATAAAAAGGAAAAATTATTTTGACACCTAACTTGCCAAAAAAAGACTTTACAATATTGAAAGTGATTTTTTTTTTGTTTTTAAAATTTCGATTTTTAATTATAAAATTGAAAAGTAAAAACAGTTTTATAGAACATGTTTTTTAAAAATATTTTCACTTTTTCACTTTTAAAAACAGAAAACTGATTAAAAAAGTGTTCCCAAACGCCACCTATGTTTATAATTAGGTTCATAAATCAAAATTATCACTGTAAGACGTAGCCTTGATCGGACACTACACATATTTGACCCTCTTAGAACTTTTGTTCAATTTTACAAAAATAAAAAAATTGAAGTATGTGATATTACAAAGAATTTCATATAGGATAGAAATACTTATTCAAAAGTGTGTATAAGATGCAAATATGAGATCTAGGTTCGACCCTAAAGATCATCCAGTTTTGTGTGCATGGGTGAGAGAATTCACACACTGAAGCACCACACCCACGCGGTGCCACCTCCACCATTTGATCGACTCGAGCTGTGTTGAGCGAGCAATTAGTGTGGTATCACTTTAATTTTTTACTGGAAAATTATTGATAAAAATAAATATTATATAGTTATTAATTAATTATTTAACACATTTTTTTCTACCAAAACATTAAATGTGATCTGTTTAAACTGCGATAACCCACAATCCTCTCAGATTGTATTAACGTTCTTTTGATCGTTCTTTTTTGATCGACTTAACTTCTATATATTTTATATGGAACTTAATTTCTATTTAAGTTGCATAACAAAATATATCTTTTATATATAGAAAAAAAAAATCTCCTTAAAATCATGATTTTTCTAACATCTTGGGTTTGGGGTATAATAGAGTGATATTGTTCGGGGAAGAACGATTCGTAAATGGTGACTATTTTGTCATGAGGACGTTGTGGTTGATTGACTGTCGTGCACACTTTGAGCATAGCCACAAAACGTCTTAACGAGGGTGACATATTCCACGACTCAGCTAGAATTATCAATCGATAAACTCATTCCAATTTAATTTTTCGGTATAATAAGACGTGGGTCAATGCTCTAACATCAAAATTTGTGCTCTTATAGTATAGCAGAAAGAATACTATTTTTGACTAACTATTATACGAATTCAGTGAAAGTTTCCTTCATAAAAATTATAGGCAAGTCAATTATCTTTTCAATGATATGAGGATCATTAAAAATGAATTAAAACTAAAGGAGTTATCATAGTTTTACTGAAACTATTTCTGAGAAGGAATATGAAGTAACAAATTAAATTACACGACTCAACAAAAATACAAACTTTTAATATTGAAAAGTTCAAAATTAGAGGATAATATCTTCATAAAAGTTTTAGAAAATTTAATTCCCTTTCTAATAACACCAACAACTTTGAAATTAGAATTATATTCAGAGAGATTTTGCAATTTTACAAAAATAGTTTTTAAAGCACAACACTCAAAAAACGAATCACATGATACAAAAAAATAAAAAAAAAACTAACTTTTGACATAATATCACTCCGAATTAACAAAAGGTTTCTTCATGAAACTTATGGAAAATGAGAATTGAGAGAGTTATTATATTCTAAGTGGAAGTACTTTTTCTGAGCATATAAAGAAAAAAAAATTATAACAACAATAGAAAGATGATAATTTTTGACATAGAATAACACTAAATTGGTGAATAGTTTCTTTATAAAAATTGTAGATCATCGAATAAGCTTTCCAACAATATAAAAATCGCTGAAAATAGATCAAAAATATCGAGAGAGATATCATAACTTTACTGAAACTTATTTTTCTAAAAATGAAAAATATAATAGGTACGAAGCCTAGATAACATTTAGCATTATTGAGCAAGAAAATATTTCATAACTCTTCACAACTTTCAATATGATGTCTCAAGCTCGCAAGCCTAGAATAAAAATCTAAAATTTTAAGAATGAAGGTAGAAAAATAAAAAGAAGTATGGATGGGTTGAGAGGAGCAACCATGAAGAAGAATGAAGCTTTGACTAATTGGTTTGCAGAGAAAAAAAATAAAACTATTATAGTTTAGGGTTTGATAAAAAAAATCATGTACTGAAGAGTATGAGATATCATATTGTAATAAGTTTAAGTTAACTACTACTAATAATAATAATTATAACAATAATAATAACAATAACAATAATAATAATAATATTAAATAGACAAGTATCTAATTTTTAAATTGTAATTATAATCCCTCTATTTCGTAATTTTAGGGCTAAATTTTGACCTAGAAAACTTTCAAATTATTATATAAATATTTCTACAAAATTTATAGATTTTTGAATTATCCTTCTAACGCCACTAAAATCACCTCAATCGGAGTTGTAAAACTCCAAATATGGTAATTTTATTTAGATAGTTTCTAAACCTGCAAATTTCTTAATATTATTTGATACCACTTATACAATTAATTAAAGGAATTATTACATAGAAAATATAAATTGACACTTTATTTACAAAAATACTTCTGTAAGGTGTGGACAATATTTATACATTTTATATGATTTTAATTACAAAAATACCACTTACACTATCAGACAATGGTTGCATGGTGGTTGCTGCGTGGTTGCGCGGTGGTTGCATCAGACGAATGTTTCAATCAGACGATGGTTGCAGGGTGGTTGTTGGGTGGTTGGCCGAAGGTTGCATCAGACGAAGGGTTTAATCATACGAAAGTTTCTGGGTGGTTGGTCGAATATTGTATTAGGCGAAGGTTTCAATCAGACGAAATAACTGTTAGCAAAATATTTATGTAACTGTAATGCAACTATTGTGAAACATTAAAAATCAGAACAATATTTCCACATACGTAACTCTATCTACATGTCTCTTTATGATTTAATATGAACAAATT
This sequence comes from Cannabis sativa, assembly GCF_029168945.1. Classification (NCBI taxonomy): domain Eukaryota; kingdom Viridiplantae; phylum Streptophyta; class Magnoliopsida; order Rosales; family Cannabaceae; genus Cannabis; species Cannabis sativa. The sequence continues at coordinate 59,058,231 of NC_083607.1, forward strand.
TACCATTTGAAATTTGGAAAATAACGAAAATACACCAGGATAAATATTTTACTATAGTATTGATATATTTTTTTTTGGATTATACTTGAGTTGGATTGTTTGGGAATTCTAGATCAACTTTTTGAGATATGCCTTTTATGGATTTGAAAATTGAAGTCAGGACATTAGTTTTATGCAAATTAAATTAGATTTTTAGTTGAATTTTAGTTTCGTAGTAGTTTTTCTACATTTTTTTTATGAATTCGAAACAACTCATATTTTGATTGATTCTAGTTGTCTTCTTAGGTGAAGTTGCCGGATTTAATGATGGTTCTCTTTCTGGTTGAATTTTTGTTTCGGTTGCGTTGGGTTGCGGTGTGGTTGCGCGATGGTTGCGCGATAGTTGCCCAGAAAGCATGGATCCTGGGTTGAAGGTGTGTGTAAGTGGTATTTGTGTAATTTTTTTATTTGAGATGTATATTTGTTTATTTGGCCAACTGAAAGTATTTTTGTAATATTGTTATTTTTTTTTTGTTAAAATTGGAAAAAACCGTTAATTAAAGGGCTATTTACAAAAATATGGGAAAACAAATGTGAGTTTTGATATATATGGCATAAAAACTTAAATGTACAAAATATGGCTTTTTTTACAAAAACTTAAGAATATGGGAAAAAATCATTGTATATAAGAAGAAATGCCATAAAAAAACTTTAAAATTGTGTTTTTTTTTCTTTTTTAAAAAATAAAATATTAGAATAAAAAAATGATGTCAACTGATTTTTTTTTTTTTGTTAATAAATTGAAGGAATATTAAAATAATTTTATTAAGATGATAAATTAATAAACCAATTAACTGTATATAATCAAAAACTGATTTTGTAATATCCAGATTAAAATAGTATTTAATTTTTTTTTTTTTGGATATTAATTGAGCGAGGATAATTATCTTGTTTCTTTGTGTTGTTAGTGAGTTGATATTATTGCTTAGAGTAGTTGTACCAATTTTCTAGAGAGAGTTAAAGTTGAATTAACTACGAAAGTAAAATATTATGGTATTTTTACAGAGTAAGTAATCGTTTAATTAAAGCCCAATATGAAGGTCCATTAGGGTTTTATAATATATTTAGTGAGTTTAATTAATTAATGTTAAAAATTCGTAGGTTTGGATAAATTCGCAGGTTTAAAAACTGTTTTACTAAAATGATCATATCTGGAGTTCTAGAGCTCGGATTAAGGTGATTTCAGTGGCGTTGGAAAGATAATTTAAAGATCTATAAATTTTGTAGAAATAACTATATCAGAATTCGTAATTTTTCTAGGTCAAAACTAAGCCCCTAAAGTTACGAGATTGAGAGCTTACAATTTAAATTTAAAAGTTAGATATTTGTTTATTTAATAATTTATCATATTATTATTGTTATTATGTTAATATTATTATTATTATTCATAAAACTAAAGCTAATAAGAGTTATAGGTTTCATTAACCCTAAAATTATATCGTTCTATTCTTCCCACCTATCTGAGCAAGACTAACCCTAAAAATTTTAAAGTCATCTTTCCATTACATCCTTAGCCAAATCTATACCACTCTTCACTCTCATCTTTGATCACCATCATCTTATGTCTATCGATCCAAGTAGCTTGATGTATTTGAGGTAAGAAACTCTACATTTACTTATTTATTGATCACAATAGGAGAATTTTCGTAGGTCTCCTTTTCTTATTTTTCAGAATAAAACATGTCTCAGTAAAACTGTCATATCTCTTTAAATACTCATCTGATTCTCGCAATCTTGGTGTCTATAGAAAGCTTATTAAATTTCCTATAATTCTTATGAAGAAAGGTTTTACTGAATCGAAATTTATCTATGTCAAAAATTAGTATTTTTACGCTGTTTGTTGTAAATCGTTTTTCATATTTTCTATATAAGTTGTTTCAGTAAAATCCGAATATCTCTCTAAATAATGATCTGATTCTAGCGATCTTGGTACTGTTGAAGAGATAATTCAATTTTCCAAATGTTTTATGAAGAAACCATTCACTAATTATTGATTATTCTAAGTCAAAATTATTGTTTTATTGCTGTAGTTCGAAATCCATTTGTTTCAGGATTTCTAGGAAACTGTTTCGGTATAATATCTATATCTCTTACGTTATAACTCCGATTTTAAAGATTTTAGTGTCATTAGAAAGGGAATTTGATTTTCTAAAACTTTTATGAAGAGAGTATTCTCTGATTTGGAATATTTCAGTATCAAAACTTTGTATTTCCGATGTCTCCTGTGATTCGTTACTCCATATTCCTTCTCAGAAATAGTTTCAGTAAAACTATCATAACTCCCTCAGTTTTAATCCATTTTTAATGATCTATATATCGTTGGAAAGATAATTGAATTTCCTATAATTTTTATGAAGGAAACTTTTACTGAATTCGTGTAGTTATTGGTCAAAAATAGTATTCTTTCTGCTGTACTGTAAGAGTGTGAATTTTAATGTTAGGGCCTTGACCCATGTGTTATTATAGGTAGTAGTGACGAGATAACAAGTTTAAGCAGCGGGATTTGAGGTAAGGAAATTAGATAGTTTTGTATGTGTTTATCTACATAAATTTAAATTCTTTATGTATTGAAATATGACTTATGATTTGTTTTTATGAATATGTATATGGTGCTGAGAATGTGTGGTATGGACACAATATGAGTTTGTGAATTGATACATAGATTATGGTTGTATGACTTGTATATGTTGTATGTTGTATGTTGTGTATTGTATGTTGTATGGTGTATGGTTTATGTTGTTTGTTATATGTTGTATGCTAACGTCTCAGGTAAAGTGAGGGACCATGGTGGGGTATGATACGGGATAAGGTCGTTGAATGTAGAGATACCCTACCCTACATTTTACTGAGTCGTGTATGAGATTGTTATGGTGGGTATGATACAGTGATGTTACTGTTGAATATAGAGATACCCTATCCTATAACAATGGTAGGGCTGCATAGGCCCATGTTATTATATGGGCAGATTAGGCCCAGGATATTGTAGGGTCAGGCTAGGCCCGGGTTATGTAAGTAATGGCTATGATATGCCAATGTTGTGATAATGTTATTATTATCTATAGTATTGATATGATTATGTTGTGAGTATGATATTGGAGTTATGATCTTTGTATATGTGTACGGTGTGAACAAATAGTATAGACTTGTATGATAAAGGTTTCCATATGTACAGTTATTTGGTTATAGTTATAAAAGAGCATGTATGATATTGCTAAAACTTAATAAATACATTAATGGTATGTGTGATATTATATGGTATTGTTTGATAAGCATTTCCTTACTGAGCTTTTAGCTCACCCCCTTACTTTCCCCCTACAGGTATTAGACAGGGAAGTATGTATAGTGAGCGGTGGTCGCCCGGTACGTATACTGTGAGCGGCTACGGGCGGACAAACGATCTAGAACGCCAGTGGTGCCTTAGTTTTATTTTAAGCAGTTGATAAATCTAACACAGTGGAAATGCATTATTTAAAATTATTTACTTACTGTATCTTGTTTTACAAATGAAGGATCCTTCTCTGTTGCATTTTGATTTTTTTTTAAAATCCACTGTTGTATTTAAATTATTTTTTTTATCTTTTCAAATTATGCATGAAAATAGTATTTTTGTAAAATAAGGCAAAATATCGGGGCGTTACAGATTTCTTAACGAAAAAAACTGGTTACAAATACAAATACTCATATAAATTTTACATGCATTTTAGAATCTCTAAGACTTGACCACCAATTCAGTATCAAAACTAAAACCAACACAAGACCAAAATTAAAACTAATTACAAATTTTTGAGAAGCTCCAAGACTCGATTATCAACCCACTACACAAAACCGTCACTATCCACTAAAAAACAAAATATTAGCCGCAATAAAAGCAAAGAATAGAATGGGAATATTCAACATAATTGCTATCATCGTCGAAAAAGTCGTCGCTACCGAAAAATTACTGTAATTAGACATCAAAGTTGCCACCGATGCTAGATGTTGGAGTTGTCACCGAAGTTGGACCTTAGAATTTGACAAAGAGAAATCAGTAATATTTATCAGCTAGTTCAAAATATAACACCAAGAAACCAGTTATGTAAATTAACCAAATTAAAAACTAAATCTTAAAATAAGTTACATATAATAACAAAAACAATAATTTAATACAAAAACCTGTTTCATATTACAATCAACTAAAAAGTGAACAAACATATGACACCTAAAGTAATAAAAAGATATATTAATTTCAAAAACCAGTTACTCAAAAAATAAAAATACATACTATAAAATTATTTTTAATAATGACTTATAAACTAACAAAAACATGTTACATTAAACAACTTAGCAAAAATTTGATATAAAAAACCAGTTTCGTAAAATAATTATTAAAAATTAACTTACATAAACCAAATGCCAAAATATCTAAAACAAAAATTAAATACAAAAACCCGTTACTAAATACAATTACCTAAAAAATATAAATAAAAACATAAGAAACTTAAAATAATAAAATGATATATTGAAACAGAAAAATTAATAAATTAAAAAAAAAAAAAAGTAAACCACCATAAGAGAATTCTTAATATATAAATAAATTTAAATCATTGAAACGAGGTACATTAACTAACTAAATAAAATTTTTGACACATAAAAATCAGTAACATTAAACAACCAATTAAATTTTTGACATAGAGAAGGCAATTACGTAAAAAAAAATGAACAAACATAAAATTTGAAACACAAAACCGAGTTAGTAAAAAAAATATAGCACATTATTTTATTTTCTTTTAACAAATAGCTTAGAAAATTAAATTATCAGAAACCAGTTTTACTTATCACCTATTTGAAAATTTTACACAGCGAAACTAGATTTCTAAAATAACAAAAGAAAAAATAAAACTTAAAGCTTAATTACGTACAATAACAAACCAGTTTTAACCTATGAAGTATGAACCATCGTAACAAAAATGATAACAAAACATCAAATGATAAATAAAGAAGATAACTTAAACCAGTTCATCAATCAACCATTTGGAAAAAAAAAAAATCAGACACAAACAAAAAAATTTAAAAACTCGCAAATATAATTAAAATAACATACAATGCACAACAAAAATCTAAAAACAAAATATAAGTACAAAATAATAAAAGGAAACTTAAAATTAAAAAATATACAATAATTTCATAAAATTGAGCAACTACTCATTACAGAACCCTAATGTGAAACCAGTTTTAAACCTGCGAAACCAGTTTAAAACAGAAACTAAGTTTAACTAAACTAAATAAGACAACAAAGATCCATCATACAAAATTGGTTTTAACCAATATTTCACAAAATATAATAATGCTACAAAGTAATCAAACCAAACTTTTAGCATTATAACCAACAACAAACAAATAATACTAAACCAGTTTCATCACATTAACATCAACTAAAAAATAACACATTAATTGTTAAAAAAAAAAAGTACTGAAACTAGTTCTATCAAACACCATTAACATAGTTGACCAAAAGGAATGAATTAAAACCAGTTTCTATAAAAACATAACACAAACTCTAATTCTCGTCATGCTCATTTTTTAATGGGCACTTTGACCTTTTTGGCAAGATTAATGTTATTCCCAATGTATGCATGTTTAGTAGGAGAACTGGTTTCCATCTACTAAATTTGAAATTAAACCGATAAGAAATATTACAACTAGTTTTACGTTTTCTTCCGTTTACTTTCTAGTTTTAATGCACAGGAATGTTTTTTTAAAAAAATAACAACTTTACTTCCATTATAAAAGTCCGAAAATTTCAACTTTTATTAATTTTTATTTTTTTTTTAAAAAAAATCAAATCTTCAAACTGAATACAAAATTGCAACTTCTGCCGGCGACAAGCATCGAAAAAAAATCAAAGAACGATGGAGAGTGAAAGGAGAAAGAAAGAAGAAGCTACGAAAATCACTCACCACTTCTCGACGGCTCTGTAATGTTTTGAGAGAGACTTACGACAAACAACTTTCAAACTTGGGAGATGGCAAATGAGCTTTCAAATAAAGTTACAGTGAATTTCAGAAAAACAAATTACATGTGAAAAGGAGGAATCAATGGGTGTATGGTTGAGATCAATGGGGATTGGAGAAGAAGAAGACGTGGAGTGGGTTTGAGGAATGAGTTTGTAAAGTGAGATTGTAATTTTGAGAGAAAATCAATCAGATATGGGCTTTCTAAATAATTTTACACAAATATGGCAAATCTAATTCCATAATAAAGTCTAAAAATACAAAACTACCATAAAACGTGTACAAACTTAAAAATGCCATATTTAAGTAAAATATTTTTAAAAACCCATATTTGATGTAATTTTCACTTAATTAAACCCACTAAAATCTAATGGACTTTTATATTGGGCTTTAATTACCTATCTTGTAAAAATACCATAATATTTTACCTTCGCAATAAATACTACTTTAACAATCTTTAAAAAATTATTATAACTACTCTAAGTAATATTCTCAACTCACTAACAATACAAATAAATAAAATAATTATTCTTGCGTAATTAATAATTGAAAAATTAAATACTATTTTAATATAGATATTACAGTTACCTTGGAGATGATGCTCATATGGCTTCAAGGAGAAGAAGGTCACGATTTCATGAATGCTTCAAAGTTTTTATTTTTTTTCAAAAATTGTTGAAGAAACAGATCGGCATCATTGGCTGATTGTTATGTGGAAAAGAAGATGGGTTGCTGTAATAAGCTTGGGCTTAGGAGTTGGGCTAAAAGATTTTATTGAATAGTGTATGGGCTAAAATCAGTGGGTTGATTTTGTTAAATTGGTGTTTCTTTTATTTTTGTTGATTTTTAATTACAATTTTTATTTTTACCACTTTAATGAATTAGTGACTTTGAAGGGTGAAAAAGTATTAGACTAAGAAAATATTATGGGTGCTTATTAGTAAATTGTAAGTAGTGAGAAAGCCTATAGATATATAATTGTGTAGCTATTTTATAATATGGAATAAGAAAATAAAATTTTAGTTCAATTGGAGATCGACACTGTCTCAAAGAGTATATTTAGAATTTGACACTAACTCGAAGAGTGCGTCCCAATACAGGTGATATTATATCACTAGTAAACTCAATCTGATCTTTTAAAGTATTTCAATAAATAATTACTCAGTCTAATCTGACCCAATATGATAGGATGCATATATAGAAAGTTGCTGAGAGTTGAAAGCTTGGGAATATTCTAGCTATATCTTAACCACACAAATTTGGTGGATGAGTTCAAGCAATGTTAACTTCTGCCATGTTAGCAATCCATGTAATAATGCAATCTAATAGGACTTTAGAATATGACTCAAATCTCACAACTCTTCATATTGAGTCACCAATTCTAAGTTTGAGTCTATTGTTGAGCCTTTGCTGTATTATTCTTTGATTTTAAACAAATTCAAAGCATTATATTGAACTTGCCTATTGCCTATTGGAATCACTTTAGTTATTATCTTGTTCACCTTATCATATACTATGTTTGGACTAATTAAGGTAAGAGAGTATTTGTAAATTGTTTTTTTTTTTAACAAAATGCATCTTTCATCAAATCAAATCATTCTTAACTAAGAATGAAATTTCAGTGGATAAAGAATTCTTACTAAAAATACAATCAACAACATGAACAAAATATCACGCTAAAGTATGTGCTACCTTATTCGCAAATCTTTATAAAAAAAAGGGTAAATATCATTTTAAACCCTGTGTTTTGCAAAAGTTACAGATTGGACCCTGTGTTTTGTTAAATGACAAAATGGACCCTGTATTTTCTAAAATAGTAAAAATAGGACCCTAAGCTTAATTTTTGATAACTTTTTTTTTAAATACAACCAACTTGAAGACAATGCTTAATACGAACAGATACAAAAAATGTAAACAGTTTTGTCATATAGCACTTTTAAATCGAATTATAATTAAACTTTATTTTGACAAAAAATCAATTCAGGGTCCTATTTGTACTATTTTAGAAAATACAGGGTCTATTTTGTCATTTAACAAAACACAGGGTCCAATTGGTAACTTTTGTAAAACAGAGGGTCCAAAATAGTATTTACCCTAAAAAAAATTAAAACATGAGAAAGTTCTAACAAGATTGCTTTATAATTGTAAATTAAAACAATTTATAAATTGTTGTTGAACTATTTGTACAAATATTTTTCAAAATGACAACAACGTACACCATACTAATAAAAAAAAAATAAACTGAAATATTTTTCTCAATGCAGAATTTGATAAAGAAAAAAAATACCAAAACATCTCTTTTGGAATGTACTAGACTTTCCCAATATTTTGATAATAATTTACTAGAAAAAACATGCTAACATTACTAATTTATTTTAACAAAGCTAGCATTAACTTTGTTTAAAGATATATTCAATTCATATATCTCTAATAATTTTCTTAACAGCCACGAATTTGGTGTTACATTTATAACTTTGCTAATATATTTATTATAATAATGTATTAATGTTTACGAAAGTAGTTATCTTAAAATACTGTTTCAATAATTAATGGTATCCTATTAAAATAATCTTCTTCTATCTTTTTAATAATTTCTTTAAGGAAATATGACCAACTTTGCAATTTGTTTGGTTTCTTTTAAGAAAATATACAAATTTTCTCTATCAAAGAAAAAAAATATTATACCATTTTTTTTCAGCATTAAATGAATCATAACCATCCGATGTTAAATAAATATAATTTATTCAGGTTCTTTCAAAAAAATTACATCAAGAGGCAAATATCATTGTAAAAAAGTGAGATTGTTGGGATTTGATTTCTAAATTTCTCAATTGTTAAATTAATTAAATTAGGCTAATTAGCAATTTTTCTCTCCGAACTTTGACATGTACTAAATCATGCCCACTGAACTTTTTTGGCCGTTAAAAATTCTCCCTGAACTATTAAGATTCTTAAATTTAAAGACTTTCATTTAATTTTAGTAAAAAACTTCTAAAATGGATGAAAGTTCAGGGGGCATGATTTAATACATATAAAAGTTTGAGGGACATGATTTAGTGGATATCAAAGTCTAGGGAGCATAATTTAGTACCTGAAACAGTTAAATTAATGAAATTAGAAAAAAGTCCTTAAATTTAACAATCTCAATAGTTTAAGGGGAATTTTTAACGGCCAAAAAAATTTAGGGGGCATGATTTGGTATATGTCAAAGTTCGGGGAGAAAAATTACTAAGTAGCCTTTAAATTATCATCACAGAATTGAAACACATATTTAATATTATGAGTATTAATATTTATTATTTCTAGTTATATTTTAATTTATTTTTTAAAATAGAGGCCTGAGCGGTGGGAGCTCAATGCGGTAGTAGTCTCCTTTATCCTTTATCTCACCTCAGGGCCGATCAACTATACCAAAAACTTACACTTTAAAAATAAAAAAAAAAAGTTAAAAAAAATAATTTATAAAGAAATTCTCAATATTATTTATGAATATTAAATATTCTTCAACAATGGGATTCACATGTCTAAACTTGATTCACTACTGATTAAATATATAACACTAATTGGTTTAGCTAGCATAAGTTTGTCTCATATCTATACTTTACTTTGGACCCAAAGTGTCTACTAGTTGTTATGTATATATATGTCCTTGTAATAATTAACAAAACAGTTTAATTGCTCAACTGTCTGCCTCATGGCCTTAATTATACAACAAAACCTTTTGTTTTCTTTTCTTTAAAACATGCTTAAACATGTCTCAATATAGCCTTTGTCAATTTTCTGTAAATAATTTAATCAAAATGAGACCATAAGCTAGGTAAACAATATCTAAAGCAGCCGTTATTATTATTATTATTATTATTATAATTATTATTATATGATAGGCAATAATATATATATTTTCCATGGTGAAATTGTTTCCCATATGAAAGGTTCTCAGACCAATGTGGTCCACAGAAACCAACTTATAAATAACAATTTCTTCTTTTTTTTCTTCTTATTTTTGAAATCTAAATAATAATTAATATATGCATTCAAGTCATCCATGTGAGACTGCCAAATTATATTAGAACTATTTTTTGTTTTTTTGAATGTGATGAATAATATCGACATCAGATATAGTTTGATCAAACTTGTTATTAAGTTGTATTTTTTATGTATTGATAGGTATACTAATCTGTTGCTGACTTGTCACCATGTTCTCCAGCTACCCATACTGGATTTTTAACTAATATATACAATTCGTTATATATATATTATATTTTTTTGCTTACATGTATAGTGTGTATGTTAATTTTGGTATATTTTCTAATACCCAATTTACTCCTGAACACCAACTAACATAACTGTTTTGACAGTTATGTTCGTTATGTGCCTACTACTGTTTTTCATGTGTGTGTATATAGCCTTTTGGCTATCTAGTTTTAGTAACCATTCTGTAATAAAGCTAAGTATCAATAAAGCTTTAATTCTCTCTCAATTCTGTCTTAATTGGATTCGAGTTCCTTGGATAGGTTCAGTTGTTGAACCTGAGTCTGTTCTGGTGCATGAAAGAAACACCTACTGGTGTGATCGAATTGGTGTTTGCTCAACAACTGGTATCAGAGCTAGGGAGGGATCAATCTGTGTCAAATCGTGAATCAAGTTTGCCATATTCAAAGAAGTTTGAAGGCAGTTCTTGAAGTTCAAGATTCAGGTGATTGATCAGCAAAGATGGGGAATACCAGGTTCGATCTTGAAAAGTTTGATGGCAAGAATGATTTCGGTTTATGGAGAGTAAAGATGCGTGCACTCCTGGTGCAGCAAGGATTGCAGGATGCACTGCTTGTAGAAGGGAAGATGCCTGCTGGGTTAACAGAAAAGGAAAAGTCAGACATTATGATCAAGGCTCACAGCACAATCATTCTCAGCTTGGGGGACAAGGTGCTAAGAGAAGTTTCAAAAGAAACGACTGCAGCAGGACTATGGCTCAAGCTCGAACATCTTTACATGGTAAAATCCTTAGCCAATAGACTATTCTTGAAACAAAAACTTTATTCTTTTAAACTAACAGCAGGGAAAAGTGTTGAAGATCATTTGGATGATTTCAACAAGATCATTCTTGATCTAGAAAACATAGGGATCAAGATTGAGGATGAGGACCAAGCAATCATTGTCCTAAACTCTTTGCCCACAGAAAGATATGAACATTTCGTGGACACCATGATGTATGGCAGGGATTCCTTAACATTGGAAGAAGTGCAGAATGCACTGATGTCTAAGGAGATCAAGAAGAGAGCTGAGCTTCAAGATGAAGGCTCAGGAGATGGATTGATGGTCCGGGGAAAATCTTTCAAGAAGGAGAACAGTGGAAAGAAGGAATCGAATAAGGCAAAGACAAACTCAAAGAATAAAAGGAGATGTTACATCTGCAATCAAACAACTCACCTGAAAAAGGATTGTCCAGTCCTCAAGAATTATAACCAGAGCAAGAATGAAAATGCAGACATTGTGTCTGAATGTTCAGATAGTGATGGTTATGAGAGTGCTGGGGTACTTGTTGTATCTAAAGGTCAGTCTGATCTAGAATGGATTCTAGATTCAGGCTGTTCTTTTCATGTATGCCCAGACAGAAGCAAATTTCATGACTATCAAGATATAAGGGCAGGCTCTGTAAAGCTTGGTGACAACAGAGCCTGTGCCATTACTGGAATTGGGATAGTAAAATTGGCTCTAGGTGGAGGCTTGAGTATCAGTTTAAATCAGGTGAGGCATGTTCCTGAGATCAAGAGAAATTTGATTTATGTTGCTATGTTGGATCAGGAAGGATATTCTGTCAGAATAGAAAATGGTGAAATGAAAGTGATGAAGGGTTCTAAGGTTGTAATGAGAGGCTCATCAATATATGGCATCTATGTCCTACAAGGAAACACTATGAAGAATCAAATCAATGTCACTGCAAGATGCAATACCACCATGACATGGCACAAAAGGCTTGGACATGTTAGTCATAAGGGCCTGAAAATTCTGCACCAGAAGGGAGTTTTTGGTAAGGACAATATTCAAGACCTGGAATTCTGTGAACATTGAGTGCTTGGAAAATCTACTAGGGTCAAGTTTGGAGTTGGGGAACACAACACCAAAGGGATTATGGATTACCTGCACTCAGATCTTTGGGGGCCATCCAGAACCATGTCAAGAGGAGGAGCTAGGTATTTTATCTCATTCATTGATGATTTCTCTAGAAGAGTATGGGTATATATCTTGAACACCAAAGATGAGGCTTTTCCCAAGTTCAAGGAATTCAAGATATTACTAGAGAATCAAACTGGAAAGAGGATCAAGAAGTTAAGAACTGACAATGGTCTTGAGTTCTGTGCAGACCTATTCGATAATTTCTGCAAACAAGAAGGGATTGGTAGACATTTGTCTGTGGTTAGAACACCACAACAGAATGGTCTAGCAGAAAGAATGAATAGGACCCTGCTAGAAAGAGTAAGATGCATGATTATTAGCTTTGGATTACCTAAGAAATTCTGGGGAGAAGCTGTAGTTACAGCTTGTTACTTGATCAACAGATGTCCCTCATCTGCTATCAAGTTTCAAACTCCCATGGAAGCTTGGACAGGTCACAATGCACCCTATAATCATCTAAGGGTGTTTGGTTGTGTGGCCTATGCTCATGTGAAGCAAGACAAGCTTGAAGCTAGGGCCAGAAAATGTATTTTCATTGGTTATCCAGATGGAGTAAAAGGGTACAAGCTTTGGAGCATAGAACCTGGAAATCACCAAAAATATTTCATAAGTAGAGATGTAGTGTTTGAAGAAAACAGGATGTACAAAGACACTCTACAAGCACCTACAGACAAAACTAAGGAGAGAAATGATGATGTTCATTTTGAGGTGGAGTCACCTGCAAGAACAACTCAATTCACACCAGCTACTGCAGAAGAACAAGAAACTGTAGAGAGTGAATCTGATCCTGATGATGACAGTATTTTGGACTATGAATTGGTAAGAGATCGAAAGAGGAGAGCCATAAAACCACCAGCAAGGTTTGGTTTTGCAGATGTAGTGCACTATGCACTGAACATTGCAGAAATTGGTGAGTTTGAACCTAGAACCTATGAAGAAGCAATGAAATGCAGAGATGGTCCAAGATGGAAATCTGCTATGGATGATGAGATTGATTCCCTTAAAAGAAATAAAACCTGGATCCTGGTTAAAGTTCCAGTTGGTAGGAAAATTGTAAGCTGCAAATGGATTCTAAAGCAAAAAGAGGGAATACCAGGGGTGGAAGTGGCAAGATTCAAAGCTAGGTTAGTTGCTAGAGGTTTCACACAAAGAGAGGGCATTGACTATAATGAAATATTCTCTCCTGTGGTGAAACACACTTCAATAAGAATTTTACTAACTCTTGTTGCAGTGGAAGATCTAGAACTAGAGCAACTTGATGTAAAGACAGCATTCCTCCATGGTGATCTAGAGGAACAAATTTTGATGAAGCAACCACCAGGTTATGAAGAAAAGGGAAAAGAGGACCATGTCTGTCTACTAAAAAGGTCACTCTATGGTTTAAAACAGTCTCCCAGACAATGGTACAAAAGATTTGATGACTATGTAATCAAATCGAGTTTCAAAAAAAGTGCTTTTGACAGCTGTGTGTATGTAAGGAATGAGAAGCACCCTGTATTTCTACTTCTCTATGTTGATGACATGCTCATTGCTAGCAAAAGCATGAGTGAAATAGACAAAGTTAAGAAGGTGTTGCACAAGGAGTTTGAGATGAAAGACCTTGGCCCAATAAGGAGAATTCTGGGCATTGAAATTGAAAGAAACAGGGAAAGAAGAACCCTGAAATTGTCTCAAAGCAACTACACTGCTAAAATTCTAGAGAAATTTGGGTTTACTGATGTAAAACCAGTTGGCACACCCTTGTCCCAACAGTTCAGACTCTCTTGCTCACAATCACCAACCACAGATGATGAAAACACTTACATGGAAACTATTCCATACACCAGTGTCGTGGGCAGCATCATGTATATCATGGTCTGCACCAGACCAGATATTTGTCATGGGGTTAGTGTTGTAAGCAGATTTATGAGCAAACTTGGGAAGGAGCATTGGAATGCTGTAAAATGGATCATGAGATACTTGAAAGGAACCATAAACACTGGGTTGATTTATGGCCTGAGTTCAAACAGAGAAGGTGTAATGGGATATGTTGACTCAGACTATGCTGGGGATATCGACTCAAGGAGATCACAATCTGGCTATGTATTCTTGCTCAATGGCTGCACCATTAGTTGGAAGGCAAATTTGCAAACAATTGTTGCTCTCTCCACCACTGAAGCAGAGTACATTGCTTGTACTGAGGCTGTCAAAGAAGGTATCTGGCTAAAAGGAATCACTAGGGAACTTGGCATAGATCAGAAAAGCATAAACATTCTATGTGACAGCCAGAGTGCACTGCACCTCAGCAGAAATCAAGTATTCCATGAACGAACCAAACATATTGATGTGAGGCTTCATTTCATTCGAGATGTCATTAATGAAGGGAAAATCAAGCTATGCAAAGTATCAACTGAAGACAATGCTGCTGATATGCTCACTAAAAACCTTACATCAGTCAAGTTTCAACACTGCCTACAATTGCTCATGATCAATAATGCTTAGTATAGCTTCCTATGTTTGTTCATTTTATTCATACTTGTAAATTCCTTGTGTAATGTGTATTAGTAGTCAAGGTGGAGAATTGTTAATTTTGGTATGCCTACTAATACCCAATTTACCCCTGGACACCAACTAACATAACTGTTTTGACAGTTATGTTCGTTATGTGCCTACTACTGTTTTTCATGTGTGTATAGATAGCCTTTTGGCTATCTAGTTTTAGTAACCATTCTGTAATAAAGCTAAGTATCAATAAAGCTTTAATTCTCTCTCAATTCTGTCTTAATTGGATTCGAGTTCCTTGGATAGGTTCAGTTGTTGAACCTGAGTCTGTTCTGGTGCATGAAAGAAACACCTACTGGTGTGATCGAATTGGTGTTTGCTCAACAGTGTATATGGTCCATATATATATATTTTGCGAAGAACTAATAATAACAATTCACATGCTAAAAATTATACCATATGTTATGTGTTATATATAATATTGATGTACGTATAATTGGATGAAATTATATTGTATACACACTTTATTTTACTTGTTTTAATTTTTACCTCTATTTTTATATTTTTTTTAGATATATCCACTTTTATGGATGATGTCTCCATTAGATCTTTTAGGTTATGTAAATTATATGCTAGACTTAAGTAGAGAGTGAGTGTATATTAGGCAATCCACTTAAAAATGTAGGTATATTTTAATAAAAACACAATGTGAGGGTATTTTTGATTAATTTACATAAAAAAGATGTATTTTTCAAATTTTGAAATAATGTTTTTAATGAAAAAGTAATCAATTGATATCTTATTCACATCAAAAGAAACTAAATAGTTTTTTTTTTTTTTTCAAAACTCCCAAAAAACAAAAATTTTTGGAATCGAGATTTCTTATAATTTTTTTCCATTTTCGGTAATTGTTTTAAATTTCAGTATGTATGCTGACGTGTCATATTAGTATTTGTGTAAATAATTTTCTTAAAAGTATTTTTATAAATAAAATTAATTTTAGGTATAATATTAAAAAACTTCCTTATTTATTTTATTTCTAATGAGAATCAAATTTTAGATTCAAAAAGTGTTAGTTATAATTATTTAGATAGAGTATTATTGTTATAAAGAACATTATTTATATCTTTAACATTTCTAGTAAGTTCTTCTGACTCACACTTATGAAGTTAAAATTGCTTTTATTTCGATGTCATAATTATTTCTGTAGTGAATCAAACACTCACAGAACATAACAAACATCAACAAGACCAATTAATGTTGGGTTTTATGCCCTAAATAAAACTCTATTTCAATGTAATCCATTTTATTCAACATCAATAAAGAAACAGAACTATTTTTCATTCATTTGTGTATGTTTTGGTTCATCTTATCAATTGCTTGTCTATTTGATTTATCAATTCATCTGAAACCCTTTTCACATACTTGATCCTGTTTATTGTGTTGTCAACACATTGGAAAATAAACATGACTATGTGAATAAAGATTCCTAAATTTATCAGACACAGGGTTTTACTGATATGATAATCTACAACAGAGTTTACTTGCATTTGGTATAATGCTAAGTTCTTTCCAGAGCATTGGTTAAAGTAAAGCTCAGGTTGGGTGCATGGAGTATGCATCGGAAGGGACTGATATTGAACTTTGACATAGATTTATCAAACTTACCGTAATATCTATTCAAGTCAATATCGCCTAGCTGATCTTAGATCAAATGTTCTTAATCCTGATATGATTAGGTTCAATCTCAAGAGTGTTATTCGTGTTCTTTGATTTGTTAGTTAAGCCTACTTTTAAGTCAGGGTGATACGTACATTTTGGGAACACGGTAGTGCAATTGAGTGAGAGCGCTAACATAAATATGGAATCTACAGCTTCTATCTGGCGAATAGAGAGTAAAGGATGATTTCCTTCGAGCTTGACCAAACGAAAATAAATGGTGGAGTACTCATTTTACATAGCTGAAATATCACTTATACGGGGTTAAGTGTTTTAAGGATAAAATACATTGTAGGGTGTTACGGTAATCTAATCCCTTTACAGTGCAAGTCATTCATGTAGAGGATCATTGATCAAATTAGGATTATAACAATGGATAACTAATGACGTGTCTATATGGTGGAACATATAGAGCGTTCTATATACTGAGAGTGCAATTCTAAGTTCTATGCGTGGATTCAACGAAGAATTAATAAGTCAGTGAATTTAGGTTATAAATTCTTGATCTGCTTATTGGAAGCTCGGTTATATAGACCCATGGTCCCCCCACTAGTTGAGATAATATTACTTGTAAGACTCATTTAATTGGTTTTAATTAATCAATTATAATTCTCAAATTAGACTATGTCTATTTGTGAATTTTTCACTAGGTAAGGGCGAAATTGTAAAGAGAGAGTTTTTAGGGCATATTTGTTAATTAAGATACTTTGTATGGTTCAATTAATAAATATGATAAATGAAAATATTATTTAATAATTTATTTATAGTTAGAATCGGCATTTAAATGGTTGAATTTAAAAATTGGCGTTTTTGAGAAAATGAGATGCAGAAATGATAAAACTACAAAATTGCAAAAAGTGAGGCCCAAATCCATATAGCCATGGCCGGCCACTTTTATAGGCTTTATCATCTGATATTTTTATTATTTTAATGCCAAATAATTCAAACCTAACCCTATGTGGAATGCTATAAATAGATAGTGAAGGCTTCAGGAAATTTACACTTTCACATCTTGTTTCCTTCAGAGAAAAACCTGAGCCTTCTCTCTCTAACCTAGCCGCCACCTATACTCTGCTTCTTCCTTGAATAATTTCGAACCTCTTAGTGATAGAGTAGTGCCCACACACAGCAAGTGATACCTCAATCATAATGAGGAAGATCGCGAAGAAAGATATTCAACAAGAAGGAGTTTTCAGCACTAAAGAAAGTTGAGAAAGAGATCCAGGTTCAGATCTTGATAATACTCTACGACAGAAAGGATACAAGGGTTAGAGATCTGAACGGAAGGAGACATATTATTCCGCTGCACCCAATGTAAGGTTCTACTACAAAAAGTATAATTCTCGTCGGTTTTTAAGAGTCATTTAAAGAATTTACGTCGGTTTTTTAAACCGACGTATATACCGTAGTCGCAAATAGTCTTTTATTAGCGTCATTTTTGAAACGACGCAAAAAACAATTGTCGACATTTACAAACCGACGCAAAATATTTACTTTTATGTTTTATCTTTTGCGTCGGTTTAAAAATGACGCTAAATTATTTATGGCATTTTAAAACTATCACAAAAAACTTATTACGTCGGTTCAAAAATGTCATATCTATTACGAAAATGCTTTTTTCTTTCACTTATTGCGTCGCTTATAAAATGACGAAAAATGCATTATTAAATTTTACAATAATTCTATATAATAGTAAATACATAATACAAAAAAAAAAAAATTAAAATAAAATTTTTAAAACTTACATAAAATTAGTAATCCATTCTATTAACTAATCACATAATACTAAAATTGTTAATAGAATCGATCCTAAAACTTAAATTCTATGTATATCGTAAACTAGATATAAACTAATTACTTATGCAAAATATAACAATAATCATAAAACTTGTTACTCATGTATTATAACAAAAGTAGTAACCTTGTACTTAATTGATAATCAAAGGCTCCACAAATTCAGTCCACTCATCCCGTACTGCATTGATCTCCTCGTTACTATATGGAGCGTCTGATTAGCGTCATTTTTGACGCTAATTACTTATGCAAAATATAACAATAATCATAAAACTTGTTACTCATGTATTATAACAAAAGTAGTAACCTTGTACTTAATTGATAATCAAAGGCTCCACAAATTCAGTCCACTCATCCCGTACTGCATTGATCTCCTCGTTACTATATGGAGCGTCTGACTTGAACTGTAAAATAAAAGATATAAAAAAACATTAATCGTATAATTAAAATACAAACTAAATCATGTGGTATTCATAGCTTAAAAAAACAAAAATCTATTGTGAACAATATTATTGTAGAGTCATAGCTAGCATACTTTTAATAGTAGACAACTTTTTTGTTCTCTGGTAAATGTTCAAAGTGAATATGGGCAAACTCTAATTAACACAACAGATAATATTGGGGGGCAAAGAAAGCCATAACTTCCATTGGAATTCACAGAAGCACAATAAAAAAAAAAAACATTTATTACTTATGAACCGAATGCCACTGCTCATAATTATGAGAATCAAACAGTTTGTGCGAGTGGACAGTTAGCTTATCCTGATCATGTGAAAACAAACCTAGGAAATTTACAGAGAATCACCTTATCAGTGGAAAAAGAAATTAATTAATTAACAATTATTGCCCCTTACACCGTTTATTATCTTAATCTTCTCACTTAATAAAATAAAGATTTGAACTCACTAAATTATTAAAGTTTCAAATTTCTTCAGTAATCATTGACTGAGAAGTACACTAATTTTTTCACCTGCTAAAATGTTCTTAGATGGAATCTCAATATTTGAATATATGACAATTAACACATATATGCTATGTTTAATAAAAAGACACACGCCGCACAACAAATTTAATATGTTAGTTAAAATAACCACATTGGTATTTGATTCGAGTTATAACAGAGTCTATAATGAAAATAATCATAAAAAAAACTACATTAATTCTAATACTATTATTGAATAGTTGTTTTCAATTTAAGCTAGATGTTGGTGTCATATTTAATCCACTATAGAATAAGTCAATTCTCCTTAATTATTAATGAGATACATTACATATATATATAGATATTTATTTATATAAGGCTTGACATTTACTGAGCTTGTTAGTGAGGGTAGGTGCTCTTAATTATAGATACAGGACAACCCCATGACACGAGTCTCATCATGAGAGCAGAGAGAGTTGTACCACACACTACATCTGCTCTGGATAAGTAGTAACGACTTCTTCTATACTACTACATTTTCTACTTTCTTCTCTAGCTATATCCAATTCCAAATTATGAAAGACGCAACCTTTTTTTTTGCACTGTGAAATCTACATTCATATCAATTTTACTTTACTTTTCTTAAAAAGTTCATAATAAACCAATCTAATTATGCCCCCATGCACTTGGGACTTGCAAACTCATTTATTATATCAGAGTTTGCCCATATTCGCAAGAGAGGAAACACACATGAAATTCAATAAGAAACACCCTTGAATCCAGACCGCTAGTGTCCAGCTTCATGATTAAAATTTAGAAAGTATTGAAGAAAGAAGAAGGTAATGTATCTTATCTTCTGAAATTATTGTTGAGACATATATATAGACAGAGTCAGCTGCTGCAAGATCTAAACGAACATAACTGACTTAAATCTAATTCCAGCTAATTGATATGGCAGCTGATTTAGCAAATGTTTAAGTAAATGAACTAATTTCCAACCACCATTGACAATTGACAAGAATCACAGGTTCAACCTCAACCCATTTTCTTTTAACTATTATGATTCAAATTTTATAAAATTCCCAAAAAATATCGATCACACAAACATTTTTTTACGAACACATAAATCTATGTAGAAATGTCAGGCAGTTCATGTTCGTTCATTTTCCCACTACCCAAAAATATACATTGATTAAGGTAGATAGAAACAAAACTCTATAAATAAACTAAAATTGCCCCATTGTGCAAACAAAAATCCACTAAATGATTTTAAATTAGCAAAAAAACCAACAAAGAACTAGGTTAAGTACCTTGGCGATGAACGATAGAGTATCTACAACTACAACCCCTTCATCAGAATATCTAAGAAGTTCTATAATTTTGTGAGTATTTTCTGTGATATCATGTGGTTGTAAGACTTGATATTCATAACCTAAAATGAAAATAATATCATTCGTTATCCAGAAACTTAGAAGTTCTGCTATAAAAGTAAAGTTTTAAAATTATGCTATATCTAACATACCTGAAGTAAATCATCCAAGGTTATTGCTAAACCCCTATACTTTCTTGCAAGGTATAGAACTAAGGACTTAGTACTCCTTACAACCTCGTCCTGACGATGCCAACCGAAAAGTTGCTGCTTAAGCATTTTTTCATCAATACCAGCAGCTTCTGCCCAGCAACTCAAGCTGACAATTCCACCAGTTTCCATCTCCAAAGCCATTCTGATTTGCTCCAACTTTGAAATCATCTGAAAAACATTAGTCCTAAAGCTTGTAAGCCAATTACGAAACACAAGCTTAATAATAAAAACAAACAGCACAAAGAGCATTAGACACAAACACAAAGAGCAATTAATAGTTCACTCAAGTCCATGAGTGAAATTCAAGCTTTCATTCTTCTCAGAATTTCAATACAGATATAATTAAGTTGCTAAATTACGATTGGAAAAAATAATTATCACCTTTCTTCATCTTAGGGACTGAGAATAGAGAAAATTAGGGCAAGAAAATTACATCATTTTCTTTTTCTTTGCTGGAATCGGTTTTTGTCTTTCCTAAGTGAATCAAAATCAAAATAGAGAGTTAAGAGAATAAATTAAAGAATAGAAACATACCACCGTCGAATCGTCTAAAGGAACTCACGGGGGGTTTTGACCATCGGAGGTTATGAAGAAAGGAACTCAGAAACCACCAGAGGCATTATCAAGGAACTCACGGGAGAAGAGAGACCACCAACCACCGTCGAATCGTCTGAAGAGGAGGTGGTTAGGGTGAGTTCTCACCGTCGTCTGAAGAGGAGATGCGGCGCTGAAGAGAATCGCAGAGACGTGAATAGTGTGAGGCTGAATCGCGCGTCTGAAGAGAGAGGGCTGAGGATTTTGCTTTAAGGATTTCACTTTTTTTTTTCGTCGATTATTAACTCTCAGTATTGTATTTTGCGTCGTTTTTAAAAGCTTGCTAATACAATACACGAGTTTTAATAACAGACGCAAAATGAAACGTAAATTTTTAAATTTCTTGCTTTTTTTCGTCGGTTGAGCTTTTAGCGTCATATATCTAAACGACGCAAATAACATATTATTAGTGTCATTTTTAAAGTGACGCCCCAATTATTAGAGTACTATTGACGTCGGTCAACGCTATGAATAGTAGCGTTGACCGACGTGAATAGTGTATTTTGTAGTAGTTCTCATACTTTATATGTGTTTATTTTATAATCGTTTTAGAAGTTCATATTTAGGGTGTTAATCAACATACTTGTGAGTAGATCTAAGATCCTGGTAAAATAATTTCTAACAATTAAAACAGTAAAAATATAAACTAGAAAACCAATAACAGCAAGAAAAAAAATAGAGTAGGTGAACACAATGAGTGACAAGGTTTAACCACAAGTTGTAACACTTGGATCGAATCCTTGGGAGGATCTGCCTTGGGCTTTGCCTTTATTACTTGAAGATAATGCTTAGAAAGGATACAATTATGGACAATAACAGAATTGAATGGAGTCTTTCTCCTACCCAAAAACCAGGTTCACTCGAGAGACATGAGTTATGAACTCTCATGCTCTTTACAGCAATAATCACTCTCAACTCACACCAAGTTCACCCACTAATGAATCACCAAAATGATCTTTGTATATATAGACCGATACAAAGAGTACAAGAACCCAACAAACTTAACAGAATTAACTAACTAATTCAACTACCAAAACTATCCAAAAATAGTCACTTGCACCAATGTATAAACCCCACAAATTCCACCTGGTTTATAAATTTATGCAAGTTAAGACTCGTAGCAAAAGAATATAGGCAAAACCGTTCCATCAATAAGGTTTTCCTTCAAGAATGAAGGATCAACAATCTTCAATGTTCAATAGTTTTAGGCATAGCCTAAACTTTTCACCAGTAACACACTTGGTGAACATATCAGCTGGATTCTCATGAGTATTGATCTTCTTTACTTTGACGAACTTGCTGGAAAATGAAGTGTAGCTTAATGTTAATATGTTTGGACCTTTCATGATACATAGGGTTCTTCATAAGATGGATTGCACTTTGGTTGTCACAGTGTATGAACTAATTTTTAGCTTTGATCCCAATTTTTGATGTCAAGCCCTTTAGCCAAATGGCTTCTTTAACAGCTTCTGTTGCAACCATGTACTATGCTTCTGTGGAGGACAAGACAACAACCTTTTGTAAGTTTGCTTTCCAACTAACACAACCCCCAAAAACAGTAAATACAAAACGAGATAAAGATCTTTTGGTGTCCAAATTCCCAGCATAATCTGAATCAACAAAACCAGTGACATTGTCATCATAGTTGCTGTCATTTCCAAACACCAGACTAGTCTTAAGTGAACCTTTGATGTATCTTAGGATCCATTTTAATCCCTTCCAGTGTTCATCACCAGGATCACTAATGAATCTGCTTACAACACTCATGTTGTGTGCCAGATTAGGTTCGGTACACCCCATAGCATACATGAGGCTGCCAACTCCATTTGCATAGGGTAGGCTCTCCATATGTTTCCTCTCAACATCTATCTTTGGTGATTGATTCTGAGACAGTTTGAAATGTTGAGCAAGGAGGTGGTTACAAGTTTGACATCTTTCATGCCAAGCTTGTCAAGTACCTTCTTGAGGTAATTTTCTTGTGATAAATTGATAGTGTGGGGTCTGTTACTCTTTATTTAAATGTCTAAAATTTTCTTGGCTAGCTCTAAGTCTTTCATTTCAAATTCAATACTGAGTTGAGACTTAATATTGTTAATTTGGTTTCTTTCCTTCCCAACTATCAGGATGTCATCAACATACAAAAGTAGATAAATGCCATTTTAAAAGTAGACACATGTGTCATAATTGCTCTTGGTGAAACCAATTTTCATCATAAACTCATCAAATCTAAGGTTACATTGTCTAGGAGCCTGTTTTAATCCGTAAAATGATTTGTTTAGAAGGCACACCTGACCTGGTTTCTCATCGTAGCCTTCAGGTATCTCCATGAAGATTTTCTCCTCCAAATTGGCATGAAGGAATGCAGTTCTGACATCCGTTTGATCCACCTCAAGATCAAATCTTGTAGCCATGGATATGATAACTCTGATGGTTGTTTGTTTGACAACTGGGGAGAATATATCATTGTAATTAATGCCTTCTTGTTAAGTGAATCCCTTGGCAACAAGTCTTGCTTTAAACTTTTGACTCTCACTCCCTGGTAAACCTTCTTTTTATTTGAATAGTCATTTGCACTTAATAACTCTCTGGTTTTTCAGTTTGTTAACCACTGTCCAGGTTTTGTTCTTTTTCAGTGATAGTTTCTCTTCCTCAATATCCTACAGCCATGCTGCACTGTTCTTCCCAGTAATAGTATCTGTGTAACTAGATGGTTTAACTACTTATGTCTTCAGCAACACTAAGAGCATAGGTAGTGAATTCAGCATAGTCATACTTATCAGGAACTTTTTGTTAGAATTATTTTACTAGGATCTTAGATCTACTCACAAGTATGTTGATTAACACCCTAAATATGAACTTCTAAAACGATTCTATGTAAACACAAATAAAGTATCAGAAATCTTACATTGGGTGCAACAGAATAATATGTCTCCTTCCACTCAGATCTCTAACCCTTGTATCCTTTCTGTTGCAGAGTATTATCAAGATCTGAGCCCGAATGTCCTTCTTTGTTGAATTTAGATTCTACACAATCTTCCACACTATGATTGAGGTACTACTTGCTGTGTGTGGGTACTACTCGATCACTTAGGGATTTCGAAACAAAGAAGAAGAAGAAATAGAGAGAGAGGTGGCGGCTATGGCTCAGGAATTTCTCTGAAAGGAATGAGATGCAATTGTGATTGTTTCCTGAAGCCATTACTTTCTATTTATAGAATACCACATAGTAGGGGTGTTCATCAAACCGCCCAAACCGCTCAAACCGCCTGCACCGCACCACACCGCAAAAAAAAATGCGGTTTGAAATTCTTTGCGGTGCGGTTGCGGTTTGAATTTTTTCTAAACCGCGCGGTGCGGTGCGGTTTGCGGTTTTTAATTGTTAATATGCGGTTCAAACCGCACTGCACCGCATATTATAAAAATACCAATTTTTTATATTTATTTAGGTCCAATATATGAATGTTCAACTTAAAGTCTACTATTCTTTTAAAAAAAAACTTAAAGTCTACTAATTATTGTATTGTTGCACTTAATTTTTTTTTTTTTCATATTTATTTTCAAGCCTTATGGTATTTTGACAAGTTTTGCTCAAAGTTTGTTGTATTTGTAATAGTTTAATTATTTAGAGATAGTCCAAACCGCATAAACCACAAAAACTGCACCGCACCGCACTATTTTTTGCGGTGCGGTCTTTGCGGGTTTTTAATTTTGCGGTGCGGGTGCGGTTTGAGAAATTTGAAAAACTGCATGTGCGGGTTGGTTTGAAAAATAGTCAAAAACCGCACCACCCGCACCGCGAACACCCCTACCACATAGGGTTAGGGTTGAATTACTTAGCATTAAAATAATAAAAATATTAAATGATAAAACCTATGCATGTGGCCAGCCATGGCTTGTGGAAAAGGGCCTCACTTTTGCAACTTTCCTGTTTTATCATTTCTGTATCCCATTTTCTCAAAATTGCCAATTTTCACATTCAACCATTTAAATGTCAATTTTAACTATTTAGTAACTATAATTAATTATTAAATAATATTGTCATTTATTGTATTTATTAATTAGACTAACCAAAGTCTCTTAATTGACAAATATACCCTATAAACTCTTTCTTTACAGTTTCGCCCATAATAAGTGATAAACTCACAAATAGACATAGTCTAATTTGAGAATTACAATTGATTAATTAAAACCAATTAAATGAGTCTTACAAGTAGTATTGTCTCAACTAGTGTGGGGACCATGGGCCTATATATCTGAGCTTCCAATAAGCAGATCAAGAATTTACCTCTTAAATTCACTGACTTATTAATTCTTCGTTGAATCCACGCATAGAACTTAGAATTGCACTCTCAGCTATATAGAACGCTCTATATGTTCCACCATATAGACATGTTATTAATTATCCATTGTTATAATCCTAATTTGATCAATGATGATCCTCTATATAAATGATCTACACTGTAAAGGGATTAAAATACCGTAACACCCTACAATGTACTTTATCCTTAAAACACTTAACACCGTATAAATGATATTTCAGCTAAGTGAAATGATTACTCCACCATTTATTTTCGTTTGGTTAAGCTCGAAGGAAATCATCCTCTACTTTCTATTCGCCAAATAGAAGCTATAGATTCCATATTTATGTTAGCGCTCCCACTCAATTGCACTACCGTGTTCCCGAAATGTACGTATCACCCTGACCCAAAAGTAGGATTAACTAACAAATCAAAGAACACGAATAACACTCTTGAGATTGAACCTAATCATATCAGGATTAAGATCATTTGATCTAGGATCAACTAGGTGATATTGAATTGAATAGATATTACGGTAAGTTTAATAAATCTATGTCAAAGTTCAATATCGGTCCATTCCGATGCATACACCATGCATCCAACCCAAGCTTTACTTTAACCAATGCTCTGGAAAGAACATAGCATTTCTCCAAATGCAAGTAAACTTTGTTGTAGACTGTCATATCAGTAAAACCCCAGTGTTCTGATAAATCTAGATATCTTTAATCACATAGTCATGTTTACTTTCCACTGTGCTGACAACACAATAAACAAGATCAAGTATGTGAAAAGGGTTTGGATGAATTTATAAATCAAATAGACAAATAATTGATAAGGTGAACCAAATCATACACAAATGAATGAAAAATTAATACTTCTATTTCTTTATTGATATTGAATAATCCGAATTACATTGAAATGAAGTTTTATTTAGGGCATAAAACCCAACACTTTTGTGGTTCTTCTTTCTCTATCTCGAGCTAGATGGTATGTTCTAAGACTGGTTTGAGTGTCATTAACGTGCTATCTTTAGCAGTGACTTCATAATCTCTGTAGGTCTAGATGAGGTTGTGTCCACCTTAATTTGGTCTTTGTTGCTGCTGTTTTTTTTTTTTGATGCAGTAACCATGTCATTTCTTTTCATAGCCATTTCTTTCTCATTGAACACCACATCCCTGCTAATGATGCATTTCTTGTGCCCTAGTTCTATGCACCATAGCTTTACTCCATCAGGGTAGCCTAGGAACATGCATTTTAGGGCCCTAGGTTAAAGTTTATCTTGCCTGTGGTGAGCATA
This sequence comes from Cannabis sativa, assembly GCF_029168945.1. NCBI lineage: Eukaryota > Viridiplantae > Streptophyta > Magnoliopsida > Rosales > Cannabaceae > Cannabis > Cannabis sativa. Next base: position 59,085,121 of record NC_083607.1, read on the forward strand.
GGCAGTGTAGCCAAATACCCTTAGGTGCTCTAGCTTAGGTACATGACCTGTCCATACTTCTTGTGGAGTTTAAAACTTCAATGGGACAGATGGACACATGTTCACTAAGTAGCAGGTTGTCTTAACAGCTTCTCTCCGAAAAGGTCTATCCAAAACAGCACCCTTTAGCATACACCTTACTCTTTCAATAAGAGTTCTATTCATCCTTTCAGTAAGGCCATTTTACTGAGGAGTATCCCTAACAATTTGATGTCTAACTGTCCCATGTTCCTTACAGAATTCATCAATTTGCTTTGAGCAATATTCCCAACCATTGTCAGTTCTCAATTTTCTAATTTTGCATCCGGTTTGGTTTCCAATCAACCTTTTCCAAGTGACAAAGGTATTGAAAGCTTCATCCTTGCTTTTCAAGAGAAACACCCACACCTTCCTAGAGAAGTCATCTATGATGCCAATGAAATAGCTTGCACCCCAAGTGTCTTGATTCTGGATGGACCCCAGAGATAGGCCAATTTCTCTTTAGTAATGGGCTGTCTAGTAGCAAACTTAACCCTGCAACTTTTACCATAAACACACTCTTCACAAAAACTAAGTTTGCCACTCAATCCACCTTGAAACAACCCTTGCTTGTCAAGCTCAGTGAGACCTCTCTCACTAACATGACCAAGTCTCAAATGCCACAAATGAATGCTATCATTTTTGACATTATTGATTGCAAGTGATGATGTCCCTGTAATTGCAGTGCTAACCATGTAGTATAGTCCATTCTTGAGTCTGCCTCTAACTACCACGAGTGAGCCTTTTGAGATGTTAAGGGTGCCATTGTCTATTCTAACAGTGTAACCATGATTATCAAACATACCTATAGACAATAAATTTCTTTTTGAGATCAGGAACATACCTTACATTTTGTAGAGATCGAGTTATGCCATCATGCATTTTCATGTCAACAGAACCAATTCCAAGAATCTTGCAAGCTTTGTTATTTCTTAAAAGAACTGTACCAACTAAATTCTCTTCATAACTTGTGAATTGGTCCTTGTTTGGAGTCATGTGAAATGAGCAACCAGAGTCAAGAATCCATTCAACACTAGAATCTTCACTTGAGACAACTAAAACATCTGCAGAATCATAGCCACTTGATGCAATATCTGCTTCACCTCTTTCCTTGCTCTTATCTCTCTTAAGCTTGTTCTTCAATAGGTAACAATCATCCCTGAAATGGCCTTCTTTCTTGTAATAGAAGCATTTCTTTCCTACTACATTTCTGTTCTTGGAGTTAGACTTGTGTCCAGTCTTGGATTTCTTGAAGTCTCTCTTCTCTAGTCTTCCTCGAACAAATAATCCTTCCCCACCAATCTCAGATTTATCATCTACCTTCTTTTGAATCTCTTTGGAGTTGAGGTCAGCCTTACTTCAGACATGGCCAGTGTATCCTTCCCATAAAGAATTATGTCTACAAAGTGTTCATAAATCTTTAGTAGAGAACTTAGTAGGAGAATGACTTGATCTTCTTCTTCAATTTTAACTCCAATGTTGTTCAGGTCCAAGATCAATTTGTTGAAGTCATCAAGATGGGATGCCTTTTAAGTTCTTTAGTTTCATCCATCTTCATGGTGTAAAGCTTCTTCTTCAAGTATAGTTTATTAGCCAGAGATTTTTTCATGTATATCGATCAAAGTTTGTTCCACAAACCCAAGGCAGTCTCTTCTTCTGCAACTTCTCGAAGTACTTCATCACCCAAGCTCAACAGGATTGCACTGTGAGCCTTCATTTTAGTTTCTTGAGAGACTTTTTTGACATCTTCACCTTTTTTTAAAGACATATTCCATAATAGCATTTGCAATGCCTTAATGCACGAGTAGTGCCTTCATTTTGATTCGCCAAAGACCAAAGTCATTGACCCCTGTAAACTTGTCCACCTCGAATCTTGCTGTTCCATCTTTGTGTTCAAACTTTGATCTTCACGGTTCTTGGATCCTCAACAACAACCTATGCTTTGATACCATTTGTGGTGAATCAAACACCAACCAAGAATATAACAAACATCAACAAGATCAATTAAAACAGTAAAAACATGAACCAGAAAACTAATAACAACAAGAACAAAAATAGAGTAGGTGAACACAATGAGTTACAAGGTTTAATCACAAGTTGTGACATTTGGAGCTAATCCTTGGGAGGAACTGCCTTGGAGCTTTGCCTTTATTACTTGAAGATGATGCTCAAAAAGGATACAATTATGGACAATAATAGAACTGAATGGAATCTTGCTCCTACCCCAAAATCAGATTCACTCAAGATGCATGAGTTATGAACTCTCATGCTCTTTACAACAATAATCACTCTCAGCTCACACTAAGTTCACCCACTAATAAGTCACAAAAATGGTCTTTATATATATATATATATTTATATAGGCTGATACAAAATGTACAATAACCCAATAAACTTAATAGAATTAACTAACTAATTCAACTACTAAAACTGTCCAAAAATAGTCACTTGCACCAATGTATAAAATCTACAATTTTTTTATTTCTTTTTCATATAATTGATCTTTCAAAATAACTTATTTTATATACTCGCGACATATGAAGCAGGCTTCAATGAAATTTGTTTTTCTTTAAAAAATGTGAAAGGTTCTAAATTACTACATTGTCATATAAAAATATAATTAATTAGAATTGTAATTGATTTTGTTGATAATATAAAAATAAATTATTTTAAAACTTATTTCGATATGTGAAACAAATTATTTTGATAACCTCCTTCCCATATTGTAATCCAAATAAAATTTTACAAAAGCTTGATTTTAATGGATTCTAAATCAATAACATGCATGTACAACCATTTTAATGTATTCACAATACATACTTAAATTTAATTATTATTATTATGAAAAAAATAATATTAATATAATTAAGTATCAGTTATACACATATTTAAATTTAATTATTATTATGAAAAACTTTTAAACTATTCAAAATGATTTCACATTTATATATATTTTCAACGAAATATATATAGTGGTACATACAACATCATATAATAATGTTTTCAAAAAAAAAAAAAAACATCATATAATAATATTATTAAAAAAAAAAGATTAAAACTATTGTAGTAGTGTAAGAAAAACAAATATATATTTATTTTAATAATAATTGGTCCTCATGTCAAGAGAAAAGTGTGTTTATTAATATCCCCCCTTCAGAACTCCAAAAGGCCTTTTAAGTTTTAATTCGTACAGCTTAATTATATATATATATATATACTTATTTATAATTATAAACTAGATACACGTTCTTATGTTAATTTTATTTTAGTTTTTAATTTTTTTAATATTATAATTTCAAAATTAATAATATTAAAATTAATAATATTTAATGTAATAATAATCGTTGAAATTTGAAAGCATAATAGTGATTTAAATAAAAACAAAAATTACTATTATATTTTGTAATAGTAATTAAAAAAAATATTATTCGTCGTAAATTTATCTTCGAATAATTTACGTGGAAACATCTAAAATTTTATTATTTTTTTTTACTTACAAAAAAGGGGTATTTTTTATTTTCACACTTTTAAATATTTTTTTTTTTTGCATTTTTACGAAATTTCATATAAAAACTCTTATTGCAACTAGCGCTACAACCACTTTAGAAATCTAAACAGTAAATTTGAAAAAAAAAATTAAAAAAAATAATATTTAGAGTAATTCCTAAAAAATAATCACCCAATAATTTTTAATTTTATATAGCCACATTTTATATAGATCATAGATATAAATATATGTACGTAGATTTTCTCAAAAAAAAAAAAATATGTACGTAGATATTACGTATTACAATACTAAGATACGCAAATAACCATATACGTATGTGAGACACGTGGATTTGCGTTTAAGATACACGTACGTTAAATTCTCGTTCATGCATGCATGCATGCATGTATAATTTCATGATCGATCTCCATATATATACTCCAATCTATTGGGAGAGTTTAATATTATATATTTACATGTACTACATATATAATATACATGTATACATATTAGTTAAAGAGATAATTATATTATATATATTTGAATGATCATGAGATCTGATGAGAATAGTTTGTGCAGAGGGTGCAAACCGCGTAACTTACTGCCTCATGAATTATTAAGTCATAATATCTCTCTCTACATACTACATTATTATTTATATTTCTATATATATGTCATAATTATATAAATCTATTATGTTTTTTTTTTTTTGTAAATTAACTAATATATATGTTTATTTATTTCGGCTTGTCGACTGATGATATGTATATATATAATATTGATATATATAGATATATATATATTTATATATGTATACGCGGTGAATACATGGGAACTAGCTAGCTTATTTCAATTAAAAATACATATAGTTTATGTATATAATTATGAATATGTTAGAGATTTTATTACAATGGAAGAAAATCAAGATATTACAACTCTATTGTAATACAATACAAGGACCAACAAAGAGATTAAATAAATGTTACAACAATATAATATACAATATATATACACTATATATATTATATATAAGAAATATAGAAGAAGATAAGAACACATGCAATATAAAATATGTATATATATAACAAAAGAATAATATATATAAACACTCACTCACAACCTTGAGTGTAGATTAGTGGGGATCACCATGACTTGAACAAGGTATTACACCTTTGTCCAAAAGCTTATTTCCCCCTATCTCTAAGCACTAAGGGAACTCTCTAGGAAATAGCTTTGGGAATTATCAAGCCTTAGGATTTTCTAGCAAAGTGCTTTTTTTTGATAGAAAACTTCTTCTCACAATATAAGCACCTTAGACCTCTTTATATAGTGTTTAGGTGATCACTTAGAATTCAAATACACCACCTCATTTCTCTAATATAAATGAGTATTAATATAGGTTGTAACAACTATATTTCATACCATTTGAATCCTATCATCAAATTGTGTAACAACCCTTTTATTACACTAATAATGTGTGATCAACACATGAGTTACAAGTAATAACAAATTGTAACTCCTCTCCAAGTTACAACATGATGTAGGTTATAAAAGTGTAGGTTAAATTCATAAGTTACATATTTATTTACCATACACTTAATATATATTATTCACATATATTTATCACATTTTAATCTATACTTTATTATATTATAAAATAATATAACAATCCCCCACTAGATTAAAATGTGTGACATACTTGTAACATTTATTTAATCAATCAAAATATTATATCAAAATATAACATTCCCCCACTTTGATTGAATAAATATACACTTTCAAAGAAGTCTTGCTTAGGTGCATTAGGTAAAATATCTTTCGACTTGAATTTTACCTTAGTGTAGTTACCACAAAGTTTGATGAAATTTTGGTTGCCGCAGCATTGAACCACTATTCCTTTAGTTCAAACCGGTGATAACACACACACCCTTGCTAATGCTCACTTGAGACCGCATTTCTCGCTCTTGCACCGTTAATGGCCATGTGCAAAATTCCAATTCATGGACTCTCTAGAGAATAACTCCTAATTCTCATAAGAGGCGGCACCACCTCTAGTCCATATAGGTGGAGTTTTAGTGTCTCACCACTCGTTAGACACTTCTTAAGCTTAAGTGAGTTTTCTTAAGCTTAAGCTCCATTAAAAAACCTTTCGGTTTTAACCCTCAATTTTCACAACATGTACTCATCCATAGATGGGACAATTGAGTACAATATTCACTCTATTGACTTGTTATTACCTATTGAACTTAAGACTAGATGTTTACTAGTGTTAAGATAGGTTACCATCAATGAGAGAAACACTAAGGGAGTTTAGGTCCCATCCCTCGAAAATTCATGCTTTAATCTTGTACGGAGATTAAGCGATTTGTTATAACCTCTCACTATTGATTCCATGTGAATCATGCATGCCAAAATATAGTGTTCACTTTGTGACCACTTTTCTCCTTAAGTACTTAAGCTTTGAAAATTCAATCATAAAAGATTAATTTTCACACAACTCAAATTCTCAATAATTTTGATACCAAACATATCAAAAATACACCAATTTAGACACCAAACATGTCTAAATTCTCATATTTTATTTTTAGACACCAAGTATGTCTAAACTTTCTCATATTAGAGTATACACCCCCACACTTTCACATTTCATTATCAAGACAATATCTTGATTTTAAAATATAGAAGACCACTTTGTCTCTATAATTTCTCTTAAATTTAATTTCCTTCTTGAAATTATTTTCACCAAAATTTGACACCAAATATGTCAATATTTTCACATATGCACATAGCCAAACTTGATTTAGAATTTGAATTCAAAATCAAAAATATCAACAATGTCTCATCACATTTTGATTAAATTTGTGGTACACCCCCACATTTCTACCATAAAGTGCATATTAAATATCACTTTTTTGTATTTTCCTCTTGAAATGACTTTTTAAGGTCACTTTGAAAATACCATTTGATATTTTAGTTTTCTCAACAAAACTAAAATATCAAACTCACATCTCCACTTACAAAATAATTTGATTATTTTTACTCATAATTTTAAAGTTATCTCCTCATTGAGATTAGCCCAAAATTATACCAAAGTTAACAAAATTCTCATAATGTTGTTCACAACTTTGATTTTTTTTTTTTTTTTTTTTTTTTTTTTTTTTTTTTTTTTAAGATTTCAAATTGCTTCTCCAATTTTGTTATCTTTTCACTATTTTTGAATCCACATTGATTCACTTTATTTTGAGTCCAAAATTGCTCTTCCAATTTATAGTTCATTTTACAAGTTTGGATCATCTTTTAATCCATTTGTTCTTGCTATGACAAGACAATTCTCATAAGTGTAACTCTCATAGTTCACTTTTCTTATCTCATAAAATGAGATGATTATCTCTTACAATCTAATAAAAGATGTAACTTCTCAAAAGCCATCTTTTATTATCTCACAAAGTGAGATGTTCACCACCATATTGAATAAGAATTCAAAATATTATTTATTCACAAAATAAATGATAATAATTCTCACAATAATAATAAACACTATTTTATTACTATCAACATTATTATCATACTATATATAACTCATATATTAATATAAAATGTATTTTACTAATTAACATCTCATATGTAACATACACATAATATCAATATTAAATTCACAAATATATATGTTACATATCTCATATATATATAACATATATACTATAATATACATATCATATACACATAATATATATTTATTACACAACTATATATGTTACATACCTCACACATATATAACATATATATACACATTAATATACATGATATATATTATATACACATATATAACATATATTATATATGCATGTCTCACATAAATACATAGAAGTAATTATTTCTACATATTTAATCTCACTAATATATATTATATCACATGCTCTACATATATATAATATATATTACTCATACATACATATTATATATTATATATCTCACATATATACATATAATAGCATGATATAAAATTTAAATATCATATTATATACTACTATATATATTAATATGATACAAACACATACTCACATATATGTCACATATATATAACTCATATATATATTATATATTACTATCATATAAAATAGTAAATCACATAATATTCACCATCATGCTCACCCATGAATGACTTTCACATAAAATCTCTTATCCTTGTATTCTCACAATCTTGATTTATCACCTCTTCCATCAAAAAGGGATAAGCTTTTGATTGTTAGAGATTTTATTACAATGGAAGAAAATCAAGATATTACAACTCTATTGTAATACAATACAAGGACCAACAAAGAGATTAAATAAATGTTACAACAATATAATATACAATATATATACACTATATATATTATATATAAGAAATATAGAAGAAGATAAGAACACATGCAATATAAAATATGTATATATATAACAAAAGAATAATATATATAAACACTCACTCACAACCTTGAGTGTAGATTAGTGGGGATCACCATGACTTGAACAAGGTATTACACCTTTGTCCAAAAGCTTATTTCCCCCTATCTCTAAGCACTAAGGGAACTCTCTAGGAAATAGCTTTGGGAATTATCAAGCCTTAGGATTTTCTAGCAAAGTGCTTTTTTTTGATAGAAAACTTCTTCTCACAATATAAGCACCTTAGACCTCTTTATATAGTGTTTAGGTGATCACTTAGAATTCAAATACACCACCTCATTTCTCTAATATAAATGAGTATTAATATAGGTTGTAACAACTATATTTCATACCATTTGAATCCTATCATCAAATTGTGTAACAACCCTTTTATTACACTAATAATGTGTGATCAACACATGAGTTACAAGTAATAACAAATTGTAACTCCTCTCCAAGTTACAACATGATGTAGGTTATAAAAGTGTAGGTTAAATTCATAAGTTACATATTTATTTACCATACACTTAATATATATTATTCACATATATTTATCACATTTTAATCTATACTTTATTATATTATAAAATAATATAACAGAATATGTATAAATATATAGTAAATATATTGTACAGTTGAAGGGTAATGTAAGATATGGGGACCCTTATTATATGGTTGTCTACTCGAATAATAATTACACCAAATGTACCAATTTGGATTGATTAATAAGAAAAAGTTGTAGATATATATCTAAGACAATTCACCAATTGGTCTTGATGATATAATAATTATATCTCCATTTCCAAGTTTTGAATCCCCTTTTCTCTTTATTAATGTCAAAAGTTAATAATAACATTGTCTAAAGACCCGTTTGGTACGCAGGACTAGATTGGATTATTTATCCCACCCTGTTAGATGGGATAAATAATCCCAGACAGATGAGGTTAGCTGGATTAGTTATCTAGACTTCTAACATGCCCAAACACTGGATTAGACAAATTAACCTGTCTAATCCAATCCAATCCTGCTTACCAAACGGTCATATTTACTAATTTATTTTGTACTTTTATATAGTAATTAGTACTATCAGGTATGTTCATCAAACTGTCATATCTACTAATTTATTTTGTAATTTTATATAGTAATTAGTCACATATTTATATATATTAAGGTAGCCTTTAGTTAAAAATAGTGAAAATGAGTGGAATACAAAAATATATTTTAAGGAATTAAAATATTTTCATTCTAATATTATTAGGCACTATATCAACTAGATATCATGTACATATATATAATGGACACATGAAATTCACATGTACAACAAATTCACATGTACCTTCGTAATTAGTTACAATCAATATTAGTTCTTGAGTTATATATTTTACTAAAATAAAAAAGAAAAGAAAAGAAAATACTAACTGAAATCTGTATGGAAATAGAGATAGATCGAATTCGATCATGCTCACTATCTACTCATCACTTAGGTGGATCTCTACATATATTTATATTTTTATATATATTTATCTTGAAACCTATAGCTGTAGATGATCAATACATGCACGGGATAATATATACATATATACACGTATATATATATATATATATATATATTTATGTCGACTGAAATCTTTACGTGGAATCATATCTAATGTCAGAATGTATGTAAGCGATTCAGTTTTCACATACTGGAAAATCTAGCATATGCAACTAATAATATTTGTGTATATAATGTAAATATATATTTATGGCTGCAGAATTGATCAATTTGAAAAGAGTTCTATAATATTATCCTGTGAAACATATAATATTATATACTTTTTTAATTGTTAATTAATTTTGAAATAAATTTACTTTTAATATACACTATAATTAATACATTCTTATTTTTTTATCATTTTTATTTATCTCTTTCCTTGGATAGTTGATTAAATTATTCTTGCTCATTTAATTAGTTATAATTTTTAAAATTCATATAATCTATAATTTATATTAATATTTTTTTTGACAATAATTTATTATATTAATATTTATTTGCCTACAATTAAGGAATTGATTATGCTTTCTAAAATAATAAAATATTTATTTATAGAAATTGTTATCCCTCCAAAAATTAAAAGTTGATGGCATGAATTTTTCTTTTAGATATGAAGGAGTTCATATCATCTCAACACTATCTTGAGAACCTCAGCCAAGCCTCGTTAGATCGTCATTTTGGCCCCTCCTACTTTGAAACATTATGGCATCAGTTCCCAAGGCACCATCTTGGCCTAAGCCGAGATCACAACTACACCAAAGCATTATCTTGGTCCAAGTTGAGATCACAACATCATCACCATCTCAGAGCTTCTTACCAAGTACCATCTCGGCCCTAGTCCAGATGCACACCATTAATGCATCATTTTAGCCCTAGCTGAGATGCTCCTCACCTCGACCTCTTCTTTTCCTGAGCATTGCCACTTTGGCCCATGCCAAAGTGATATGCTCTAGCACCTGTTATTATCATCTTTTTTAGATATTTATTTTGAAAAATAATTTTGTTGTCATTTCGTATTTTAAAATTAACCCAACTATAGTAAGGAGAATGTTTGTCTTGGGTTAAGAGATTTTAAACCCTAAGAGAGTCCTAGATGAAAACCTACATAAATGTGATATCAATTTTAAAGAACTCTACTTTATTCTCACGAACTCTCACCCCCTCATTCTATAAACTCACTTATTTAATCTTAATTTATTATTCAACTATTTGATTATTGCTAATATAATATCCATTCCTAAAACAATAATATAAACACATAAAGGGTAGAGATTCTTACATTCGTTCTAGCAGAATTAATTGACACCTTCCGTTTTATTCTCTAACCCTTGATCATTTTTGTTACAGAGTATGATCAAGAATTGACCTTGAATTCTCCTTCAATTGACAAAATTGACTACACAATCTTCCTTGCTAGCATGAGTAATTTCTTGATATATGTGAGTAATCACTCAATACTAAGTCCCTCAGAATTTTGAGAAGAAGAATAAGAGAATTTTGAAATTCACTATATAAAATATAATCTCTCTCTTTTTTATTCTATTTTGTTGTCTGACAAAATTGAGTCAAAGTATTATGGAAATCAAAGGCTATCATATATATTCATAGTGTATCACTAGGGTTATGTTTAGAATTGAAATAGATTTAAAAAATGATAAAATGAGTTAATTAGAACTTATGGCCGAAAACTATAATAAGTCTCATGGGTTTCAATTAATTTTATCATTTTATTTAAAATGATCTTTTCTTCAAAAATACTATTTTTCAATTCTAATTGTTTAAATGCTAATTTTATCTATTTAATGATGATAATTAATTATTAAACAAAATTATCATTTAACTTATTTATTAATTAGACTTTCTAATGTCTCTTAATTAATAAATAAATCCTAAATTCTCTTTTTTTTTTCTCAAATTTTCCCTTATTTAGTAAAATTCAAAAATAAGACATAATTTCACTTAGAATCCTAATTGATTGATTTAATCAATTAATTGAGTCTACAAGACAATATTATCTCAGATAGTGTGGAGACCATGAGTCTATATAATCAAGCTCCCAATAAGTAGTTTTAGAATTTACTTAGTAAATTCTCTATCTTATTAATTTCTCCTGACTCCACTATATATTCAAAATTGCACTTGTTGCCCTAAGTTTTCCCCAATATACGTGGCAGTCTCAATGTAAGACACGTGGTAGAAGTAGGCCCATCATCTGGAGATGAACAAAACACAACTTAATCCCCTCTAGAAGAACCAATAGCTATGATCCAAGGGTAGGCTCCCAGACATGAGGAAATAGCTCCACTTCCTCTTCTGAAGGTGAAGGGCAAATGAACTCCTCCGGACTAGCGAAGCTAGAGGTGAATGGTCACTTTGCATTTAATGCAACATGGGGAAAATGTCTGAGAATACCCATAAAAGGATGTGTCAGACGTCATAAACCTATTTTTGGGCGATTACATGATAATCAAGGGTGCAAGTGACGACCCCATTATGAAGAATCACATCAATCAAGAAGGGATGAAGACTAGGCAGCCTACTACGTAGGTTATGCATGCCCTATTTTGTACCTTTTAGGAATTTATGCATGCCCTCAGATGGTACTTTAAGACAAGTAAAACCTTTCTTCTTCCCACCAATTGCTATAAATACCCCTCAATAAAATTAGTGAGGGGATCAGAAAGAATACACAAAAAATAGTTTTTGTAAGAAACACCCACTCATTAATAACAGAGACTCGTGGACTATAGCTCATTAATATCTTAACCACGTAAAAACATCCACATTAATTATCCATAAGCTATCATTATTACATTAAACATATGGTTGTTGAAAACCTCGATCAACAACACTCTTTATTATATAGAATGCTCTATTTACAAAGAATAAATTGCTAAATTATCCATTGTTTCAATTTAAACAATAAACACTCTATTGCCGTTTTACCCCTCAAAGTATTTTGTCCTTTATACACTTAGCTACTTATAAATGATATTTTGAGAAAATAATATAATTATCAAAATAAGTACTCCACCATTTAAACTCGTTTAGCCAAGCTCTAAGAAAACTATCATTTCACTTTTAAGTATTTATAGAAGCTATAGATTTCATATCTATGATTAGCCCTCTCACTTAGTTGTACTACCATGTTCTCAAGATGTAAGTATGGAATAATCCTTCAGGTACGCTTGTAACAAACAAGTCAAAGAACACGTGCAATACAGTTAAGCCAGAACCTAACCATCTTAGGATTGAGATCATTGATCTAAGATCAATATAGTGATATTTTGACGTAGAAAAAAATATTACGGTAAGTTTACGATATCTTTTCCACTGTAAGTATTGGTCCAGCCCGATGTATAGCCAATACATCTCATACAAGCTTAGTATAATTATATGCATATGTGATTACATGTTTAGTATGCATGTTTATGATTGCCTGTTAGATTACATTGAAATAGCGGTACCGCTATACATAGAGTTATATTGGATCCCGATAAATGTATGTTTGACTTAAGTATTGATTGACGATATCACATTGGTACGACTAGAGTATCGAGTATAGGCTAACATTATGGTCAATAGTACTGTCGTATGAACGTTCTAGAAACAGTATCGCGTGAGACGCGAGGATAGGGTTATGATTAAGTGTATGGGCGCCTAATTGTAATCCGCTTTATGTCTATGTTATGATTATACTTTTCTTACTGAGTTTGTCGACTCACAGTTACTATTTGCATGTGTAGGTAAGGGCAAGACTAAGGCTGAATAGCAGTGAGTGCGAACAGATGAGGGTTATTGTACATGTCGGGGCGATTAGACCTAGAGCGTACAATTTTTGGAACAGCAGGCTGTATTTTGTGTGGTCGCTAGGCAATAACTTTTGTATCGAATATTTTGTATTACAGAAAAACCGTGTTTTTGCAAATGTCAATTATATATAAGAAAATATAAAATGTATGCGTCTACAGAAGCAGAAAGTAATTCTGCTACTGCAGAAACTCGTTTTGCAATGACAAAACAGAACAGGCAGAATATAAAATATTTGCAGAAAAATAAATAACTTGACACAAGAGATTTATACGTGGTATCGGTGTTCTCCCGAACACTCCTAGTCCACGAGGCCACGCCCAGAGAATGAAATCAATTAATAAAGTATCAAAATTACAAAGACAATTGACTTAAACAAGTTTAGACTCCCTCTAAAGTATTGCCGCAATCCTTTGTAATCCACTTTATGAATCTGACTTCTTGAAACACCTTCAAGCCCGAACTCCCTTCGTCTTTGAAGTGTGAGTGCTTACTTCCTCCCGAAGTAAGGCTTCAACAAGTCTTCTCCCGAAGACCAAGTGCTTACTTCCTCCCGAAGTAAGACTTTATAAAGTCTTCTCCCGAAGACCAATCTCTTGTTCAGTCACGTAGTTCTTCACAACCTCTAGGACAGAGTAAGAACAGAAATAGACAACTAGAACCTAGATGAACAACTAGGCTCTCACAAAACAAAGAAAAACTCTCTTCTCTCAAATAAGATAAGTGCAAAAAATGATTAATGGAAGAGCTAATTCGAATGACTGCTCTCTAGGCTCTATTTATAGAACATAGAAACCTTAGAGACAGTCACAAGATCGAATCTACAGCTGTACAAAAATTTTCCTAAGAAAACACGATCTGCAGCATCAGATTCTGATGCTGACGCAACATATCAGACCAGAAACGGGAAACTTGCTATTATCGGGTCTGATCCTCTATCAATGCTTGATTCCTGCCAAAAACAAATTAGATATTCTGATTGTATCAAGATACAATCGAAATCAATAAGGAAAAGACAATAATCAAAGTTTCCCTGAAAACGACAACTTTCCAAAAGAGAATTGCTTCTCTTTTAAGAAGTTTTCAAACAAAGGAAAGTTCAGCTGAAAAGTGTAACTTTCCTAACAAGAAAAAGAGCAACTACAAACCGAATAAACAAGGTAAGAAATCGGTTATGAATGCACAAGAATCTTACCATAAAGAAAAAATTATTTTGTCAACTAACTTGCCAAAAAAAGGATTTTACAATCTCCCCCTTTGGCACTTTAGATGAACAAAACAATTTTTAACACAAAGTACCTGCAAGATAAAGTTACACTACAACAAATGTGAGCAATAGAGGCAGAGTTAATACCGGCGGAACAAATTTGGCCGGTAATAGTTGGGTTATTACCAATAGAACACAACATCCGCCTTTAAAAAGAATTTCAAAAATAAAAAAATATAAAATAATTAATACCGGCAGAAAATAAAGTATTACCGGCAGAAATACCGTTGGTATTAATAAGTAAATTAATTTGCGGGAAAAATCCCGCCTTAAAATTTGATTTTTTTAAGAGAAGGATTATTAACGGTTTCTATATATATAAAATGCATATTTTGTTCATATATTAATTCTCTTATCTCTCGATTTTTATTAAAAAAAAAATCTTCTCAGTTTTTTCTCCTCAGCCCTTCACCCTTCTCCAGCCATTTGTTGAAGTCATCTACAGCCATTTGCATCGTCCACTTTCAATGAACTAGCAGTAAGTTATATATATATATATAAATAATCAATATTAAGGTTTTTTTTACAACTTCAACTCTTTATGGGCCAGATCTATTTTTGCCATAACTCCTATCGATCTGTACAAAGTCACCACGCACGACGAGGATGAAGAAGAAACCCAAGAGTGATGGTTTGCTGAGTTTGCTCCGATTTTTGAAACATTTTGAAGGTTGACACTCACACGGGCCACACTATCATTTTTTACATTTTTTTTGTTCATTCTTTAACAGTGTTTGTATATATATATATTTCAGATTGAATATATATATATATATATTTCATCAAATAGTCAAAATATGTGTATATATTTTTTCTCATAAATTTTATGTAGTGAGATCTGTTTTTTTTATTATTATTATTGTCAGATCTTATTTTGAAATATCTTTGTTTTATTTTTAAGTTATTGAAATAAGTTAAATATATGGCTTTGCTTTGCCTTAAAAAAAATAGATATGGGTTTGAAAAACCCAGATTAGTTATTCATATATATTTTGAAATGGGATTACTTTCAATGTACATCTAAGAAGATGATAGACTAAATAAATTAGAACACAAAAATGAAGAACCAAAAGTCCAAAATTTCAAATTTTAAAACGGAACATATTGGAAATGACAAATAATAATAATAATAATAATTTTTTATTTGACAATAATATTTATTAGCGGTGGACCCCGCTCGTACTATCCGCCGGTACTAGTCTAGTATTAGCGGCGGACATTTAATCCGCCGCTAATAATAACAAATAGCGACCAAGTATTACCGGCGGATTATTAGCGGCGGGGTCCGCCGCTAATAACTATTAGCGGCGGAAAATGAGATCTTTACCGGCGGACCCCTCCGCCTCTAAAAGTCTTAATTGTTGTAGCCATAACAAATAACTACTTTCCCTGAGTAACACAATTGAAAACCAACAATAACTAAAGAACATGCTAATTTTTAAACCAAAATAGTTCACAAGTACCAAACACAACTCCCCTTGAAAAAATGGTCCAGAGTTGACAAAAGCAAATTGAATGTTCAATAAATATGCACATTAATTAAAAAATATTTTGACAACTAAATTGCCAAAAAAGGACCTAACAATTACGATTGTAAATATTTTAAATACGGGATCTCGACTATGTAATAGTTATTTATTTTATATTAAAGGATAATTAAGTAAAGGTTTAATTAATCACAATTTTTAACAAACTCGTTGATTAGCAACATATTGCACAATTAATATAAAATCACGATAACACGCCTAATAGGGTGTTACAAAAAAGGGCATGTCACAATCTCCGGATACCCATGGATATTCATGCGGCATGCATGAAGGCCCAAGATCATGTTGCATGATCATTGCTAGTACCATATCTAATATCTCCACCCATGCCTAGTACCCTCTCGTCCTTAAGGCAATGTATTCCAAGGCTCAACTCAACTATACGTACTTAAAGACGACAAGTACATGGAAAGCTTCATCAAAGACATAGCACATCAACAAGACCAGCGGATCTTAAGACCAAGCTACAACCATAGCATCATTATGCTTGTACGTAACTCAGGCTCCATCCTCCATACTATGTACGATAATAACAAGATTCTCTCCTGAAGAATCAGATTTCAACTAATTCTGAAAATTAAGGAAATAGTACTTGAGATAATTTCAAACTAAACTAGGATTAGACCCAATAAGCAGACACTCTGAAAATAAAACTTCTTGCATTCAAGAAACTCTTTGTGCAATTCTTGACTAGCAACCTGAGATTAATAGTAAAAAAAAAAAAAAATCAAAAGGATTAGGCTATATTATCCACGTAGGGCTAAACCTTTATAAATTCTGGTATTATTTATTTTTACTCCACGTAAAAAAATAGTACATGAAATTTTTATTGCTATTCATTCTTGTCTTCCTCTCAAGCAAAAGGCCCTCTCCTTTCTCTCTTTCTCCTTCCTCTATTTATCTAAGGTGTCAATTGTAATTTCCTACTTTGACTTGACATGTGTCCATTATTCTTTATGAGATATCTTAATCATTCTTACATATTTTGACATGTGTCTTTTATTCTCTGTTAGGTGCTCAATATAGGATAATCTTCTCATGTGCTCATCCTCGTAACTCCTATATCGATCTAGGATGTTTGATCTTACATTAACAACCTTCTTAATTAGGATATGGTCATCCTAGCTAATTAAGAGAGGGTTTTTTCATTTAGTTCTTCTATTTCATATATGTAAGTCTTGTCTTGGATGTGTAAGTCTTCTCATGCAAGATGTGTCATCACGTTCGAGATATTTAACTCATCTCATCCAAAATGCAGTAAGTCATCCCATCCGTACAACTAGAACCAAAGACTATTTAAGGCGTAGACACAGTTATTAATTTAAGACATATGGGACCGAAGACTATTAATTTTTTTTTTCTTTTCTCTATATATTTGGCTTTGCATTTTATTTTTTCTATTTTAAAAAATTGAAGAGATAAACTATTTTTTTTTTAGTAATGACATAATGTGTAAGTCATTCCATTTAGATGTAGTTCTTATAACTCTTTCAAAATGGATCTTTCTAATTGCCTCTTGGGCTTTTAAATAAATTATAATAAATTGGACTTACACAATTTATCCCACAATTACTTATTTGAGACTAATTGAGAGTACTCAACTAATTAGACAAAAGAGTATATGATCATTGATCACAACAATTTTTAGTATATATAATTATATGGAAGAGGTTTCAATGGTTACATTTTTATTGTAACCATCATGGTTACATTTTTTTAAGCCATTGGATTACTATTTAATGGTTGTGATTAATTTGGAAATTAAATAAAAATAAATAAAAAATAACTTGTAACCTGAAAGTAACCTAATCATTTATTTCCTTATAAAACTTTAATTAAGATTAATTATATTTTAAAATTAAATTAATTATAATTATTAATTAATTTTTTACAATTTATTACTATATAAGGATTTTTTAGCAATTTATATTTTTATACTTAAATTATTTAAAATTTTATAGCAAAGATTTTTATAATTTAAAATTATACACATATAATTTCATAATTTAAATTTTATTATACTTGTAATCTTAATTTTAAATTATTACACATAATTATTTAATTTTTTTATTTAAATATTTAAAAAGTAAAAAATGAAATAAGTTGAAGGATTTTTTTTAAAAAAAATGGCTGCACTTGTTATCGATTGATTAGCTCGAGGCCTCGATCATACTTAGTTCATATAATTGTAACAAAATAATTAAATATCATTTAAAAATAGTTAATTATTTGAAAATTTATTATAAGAAGAGAATTTTAATTTGTGTCAAAAGAAGTTTAATTTTTGTAAGAAAAATAATTTTTTTTGTAAATATTATAATTAAATGGCTTAATTATTAAAATAATTCAAGTAAGGATTTAAATATAAATATTAATTACTAAAAGAGGTCTTGTTAAATATTTAATTAATTATGTTAAGAAAATAGTTAATTATAATTAAATGATTCTAAAAAAGGAATGTCTATTTAATTAATTATTTTAAGAAAATAGTTAATTATAATTAATTAAATCTAAAAAAGGAAAGTCTACCTATTAGTAACCTGCTATTACAGGTTAAAAAAAAATGTAACCATATGGTTACAATAAAAATGTAACCATTGAATAGTCACCCATAATTATATATATATATATATACTGACAAAAGATTACGTGCCTGTATATTAAATTTTATGTTAGGTTTTTTCTATGTTATTTAAAAATGAGATTATTATTGAATACTGAATGCAATATATTAGTATTTAAGAAAGCTTAATGATTTAAATATGTTCTTAAGTTAATCCAAAAATAAACTAAAAATTGATGTCCCAATACTTAAAGAAACATTACTTAAATGGGGGTAAGATAAAAAGAAAATTAAAAATCAATCTCTAAATTGTTGATAATTGAAGATAGCATTAGTCTAAAAATTGTAGATAAGAAAACTAATGATAGTCATTGGTGAATTTCAATCTTCATTTTCTTTGATAGAGACAATAGTATAATTTTTGTATTTTGCACTTTTCATTCTAGCCGGGTCCGCATATATCTGGATTATCCATTTTTTCTTTGATAAATTGAATATGGTAGTGTCGACAAAGCGACAGTGAACCTGCAAACAGTGATGTATTTTCATTTAAGATGATTAGACATGATGTGCATAATTTATTTAATTAAAAAATCAACTTATGAAAGACATGTAAAACTATTTTATTTTTTAAAAACTACACCTCTGCAGTATATTTCATTAGTTGGGCAGCATTACACGAAATTTTTTTTTCCACAATATCTGCGAACATGACAGCAGATAGGCTCTTTGTATTGTCATCAAGTTCAACATATGCTATAGCACTGTAAAATGCATAATAAGATTGTTAGTATATTTTTTATTTTAACTTAATTTCAATAACATCATATGTTTTTTGTAATATACCGTGGTGTAGGAAATCCTTCTTGGCCGCATGTTGGCTTGTCACATATGATTTTTTCATTGCGATTGTATAAATCTATTTTTTTTATGACATGTAATAAAAATTCTAGAAGTATTAGTTATTTTTATTGCCGCCTCAATCCAAAAATATTTTTTCTACATCCAAATCAAATGGTGTTAATAATAATAAGATATTGAAACGAAAGTTTCATAAAGTAAATATTATAGTAGTTTTTACCTCATTCAGTTGCAGATTTTTCGTCAACTCTGAAATTTTGATGTTAGTCACTATTTCGTGTAATCCAACAAAAGATTTTAGAGAAGATTCATATGTCAAGCAGTTTGCTATTGCGTTTTTAATTTCTGTTTCGTTACTCTTCGCCCTTAAAATAGAGTAAGTATTATTATAAATATAGTATACAAAAATTCATTTTTTTTTTGTAAAATGTGTAGCTATAATAGTATGTGTATTTAATTTTATGAGTATTACTATTCCCTCAGTGCTTCTGCCTCGGGGAGTTGAGGATTGATTTTGAAGGTACTCGTGTCGCGTGACGATAGAGACAACCCTAAATCAAAATGTATATGTGTTAATTAAATTTTTGAATTTTCGCTTTTAAATATCAGTAGTTTAATTAATGCAACAACCTCTCTCGGTTTGAACAATTAGTTTTGATCCCAATATTATGGGTCTGTCTTCGATTACTTCTGCTATTTGTAAGCATTCATCGTGGACTTTATGCCCCCACATCGTCAAACATACTGGTTTGAAGCTACAATTTTGTAAAGAAATAAAAAAAATGTATTAGCATAAATTTTGTTAAATAGTATTTAATACATCGCAATAAAAATGAACACAAGGGTGTATTTATAGTGGTAGATTAAATGTATAGTTTACCTTTCATCAATTAAATATATCTCTTGAATTGTATGTAGTCCATAGAGAGTGTTGACTTCTTTTGGTGGGTTCATTTTGAGAGCAATAGCCAAAATATCTAATAAATTGAAATAATAAATAGTTAGTCAATGAGGAATATATATTTATGAAAATTAAATTGTAAATACCTATTGGTTTGCTGAATTCTTTAGGTGTATGGAGGTCGCTAAACAGAATGAAATCATAGTTTGGTGCTGATATCTGGTTGTCTTCTGTTTGGATTTTTTCGATTTCTGTTCTTGGGTTCACTGTCCAAGAATATTTGTAGTCTTGCTTTTTATCGAAAGGTGGGGCTGTTTTTTTTACATAGGCGTTGCTGATGTAGTAAGTGTGGAACACTTCCAAAGTGTTTTCTCTAGCATCAATTTCAGTGCCAAATATTACTGCTTCAACATCATTACCATGTGTTCATTTTTAAGAAAAAATATATATTTATGAAATAATAATCTGTTGCAGCGCGTTTATAGTCAGAATTTGGAAAATATACCATTTATTAGTAGAGTATTGACAATTTCAACGGTAAATAAACTAATTGTATACCTTTTTATCTGCTAACATAAGCTTTTGATATTTGAGTGGTGATGAACTCTTGCTTGTCCGCTTTCCAGATTTTTCTAACACTCTCATTTCAATCTTCCAACTTTCTGTAGTTGGAGTGATGTCCTTAATTGTTGTGTATATTGTAGCCATTTATTCACCTGTTTTCAAATAAAATAATAAATAGACAAAATAAAAAATATAGTAATGACTACGCCCCCATAGCATACTGAGTACGTATACTGATTCAATGTACGTATACTACAAGAGTGAATCAATTATATATAGAACCTACGATGAATGTATTCAATTCATATACTGATTCTACCGAACTCTGTATTTGGTATATATTATAATATATACATGCAATGAATTAATTAATTAAGAATATATATGTAGATATAAATATATAGTGCCACTAACTTTTACTTCAAAGTATGTACAGAAATTTGAGCATTATAGAGTCATAAAATATAATCAATATCTTATTAATTATAATAATGTTGATCATCAATTAATATCTAAGATCAATAATTCAATTTTAAATCATTAATAATAACAATGACTAAATATATATAAAAAAAATATATAGAAAATATATAAAGAATCACGTAAAGAAACATCAATTAAAATATAATGAAAGGGAAGTGAGAAGTAGATCTGGCTTAATTTTATTGGGCTAAAAGGGAACTAATTAAGGCTAAAGTTTCACATCAATAAAAGAAACAGAAATTATAGAGATACATAAAAAAAATTGATTAACAATTAATTAATTATAAAATAAAATATGTAGTGAATCAATACGTATGTATATCCTCTCGCTTAATTTGGTTGATGAAGAAATTGTTAGGTTGATGGAAAAAGAAAAGAGTGATATGAGAGAGAGATAGGTACCGTAGCAATATATATAAACTAATATATATGTTACGTGCGATATATATAGTTATCCTAGTTATCTAATAAGGTCTACAGCGTAAATATCATGATATATGATATATTTATATTTTTAAATTTTGAAATATTTTTTTAAAAAATATTCAGTTGCAGCCAATATTTTAAATTTTTAAGTTAGATTTTTTTATAAAGGTTAAAATTAATCGATACGCATTATCAATTCAGCGTGTGTATATATATATCTATTAAGATTGGCCCACGTGTACATCAAGAGAATCCAATGTGATCTGATTGGAGTAAGATCCTTCTGTCTCAACTAAAACCATTTGATGGTTTTGAATCCTTTTTTTTTTTTTGGTGAAAAGGCGGGTGTATTCCACCCATTCATTGAAACAACGACAAAGCCAAAATACAAGATAAAACGGGACTAAGCATCCCAATTGCCAAAACTAACAGAAAAATAACAAACATGACACAAGTAAATAAACTACCAATAAACTAAGAGATAAGACACAGCATAGGTTCCAAATTAAGACACCCCACCATTAGTTAGGGAACCATTCATAGAAGTCAGAGAAGATGCTTTCATCCATAGTACCAAGGTCAAGGACTCCAGTTGCACCTTTCATGGCCGCCCATTTTGCTGAGTTGTGAGCCATGTAATTGAATTTTCTGTCAATTTTCTCCAGTTTGAAATCCTGCAGAGATTGAGCCGAGTTCTTGAAACGATCAGCTACTCCAGAGATGTCGAGGTCCATGTTTGTGGTGCAGTGAGCTGAGCAATTTGAGATCACCACTTCATTATCACAGTAAAAAGTGACTTTCCCCATGTGATTTTCTCCTGCAACTCCTACTGCTATAGCCAGCATTGTGGCTTCTACCAGTGTAGGATTTGTAGCAGAGACTTTCTCAGAATAGATGGCCTCAATTCTATCCCTCCTGTCTCTAAAAACAGCCACCCCGAAAGCACAGTTAGACTGAATTGAGACATCGGTGCAGCA
This sequence comes from Cannabis sativa, assembly GCF_029168945.1. NCBI lineage: Eukaryota > Viridiplantae > Streptophyta > Magnoliopsida > Rosales > Cannabaceae > Cannabis > Cannabis sativa. The sequence goes on from NC_083607.1 coordinate 59,108,020, forward strand.
ATTCCACCAGCCTTCTTCGAGAATCCGTTTATGTACTCTTCCTTCAGTGCGCAAAGTCCATTTAGACATGTGATCTCTATGAAGCCTGTTGACTGAATTGATGACCTTCAAAAGGGGGCTGAGACTTTTCCCATGAATTACGTCATTTCGGGCCTCCCAATTTTTTTGGAAAATACAGAGAGCCTTGGTCATAAACTCCTCATAAGACAAGTTTCGCAGTCTATGCGACTGGTCACGAAACCACAACATCCAATCTGTCCAATTTGGGCAGTGTAATTGATCAGTCCTCATACCCCAAAGGCTACCAAACCAAATAGCCTTTGCAAAATAGCACTCCCAAAAAAGATGTATAGATGTTTCATCTTCCTCTCCACAGATGGGGCATTCTCGTGCTTGAAGTGGTATGGCCATTCCGATCTTTCCTCTGGTTGGAAGGGCATCTCTCATCAATTGCCACCATAACAATTTCAACCTCCCATGGATCGGGGAGTTCCAGAGGGTCTTCCAATCCCAAGTGGGCTGATCTTGTAAGCTTTGATTCATGACAAGCTTATAAGCTGATTTAACCAAAAAGGTACCCCTCGATTCTCCTAGCCACCTTCAGGAGTCCGTTGTTGTTGTATAGGAAGTCCAATGTTGAGGATGTTTCTAGCATCCCTTTCATGGAACCATTGTCTCACTCTCTCCTCATTCCATGTCATGTTTTCATTGATAAAATGGCTTACTAGATTTTCTCCTTGGGTTGTATCCAAGACGAGTAGTGGCATGTGATCTCTGTTGGGCACCCAAGCATCGAACCATATTGATATAGTTTTACCATCTTCTATTTTCCTGCATAGACCTTCTTTCAATAAAGGCCTAGACTTTAGAATTGCTTTCCAAAGAATTGATTCTGTCCCTTTTAGTTCAACATCAAAGAGATCCCTCCCTTTTAAATACTTCTCATGTACTATGGAACTCCAAAGGTTGTGGGGGTCCGTGAGCAATTTCCATCCCCACTTTAAAAGGAGAGCCGTATTAATATTTTTAATTTTCCGAAATCCAAGCCCTCCTTTAAATTTGGATTTACATATTGAACTCCACGATATTGTGTGAATGGATTTCCTCTTCTCATTGTCGCCCCACCAAAAATTCCTTAGGCATTGTTCCATTTTATTTGCTATCCCGGATGGAATCACCTCCGAGGCTACAACATAGACGGGAATCGAGGTTCCTACCGATTGGATAAGGCAAGCATGCCCTACTTTGGAGAGAAGACGGGATTTCCACCCATCAATTCTGGTAAGCATTCTCTGCACCAGATAATTCATGTCTTATGAACGGTTCTTTGAACTGAATAGGGGAATTCCAAGATAGGAGGCATCCTTCTTCATCTTACTCATACCAAGGAGACTTAATATCTCATCAGCACGAACTCTAGGCACCCCTTTTGAAAAAAGAACTGTCGATTTCTGTAAGTTAATCGTTTGACCCGACCAAGAGCAGTACAAGTGAAGGCAGTCCATGAAAGCTTGTGCTTCTCTTATAGTTGCTTGGCCAAACAAAATTACATCGTCCGCAAACATAAGATGTGTGATTGATGGGGTCGTGCGAGTGACTTTGATCCCTCTAATCTTGCCTTTGAGAGTGTAATCCTGTAGAAGTCGAGACAGAATATCCGCAGCTAAGATGAATAAAGTGGGGGAGAGTGGATCACCCTGTCTGAGACCACTTGAAGGAGTGATCGTGCCTTGTTTCACCCCATTGATCAACAAGTTCATTTTCTTGATTTGAATACAGCTCTTTAACCATCCCAGCAAAGGATTCTTAAACCCATGAAAACATAGGGCCTCCATTAGAAACTCCCAATCCATCTTGTCGTAAGCCTTCTCCATGTCAAGCTTTATCATCATGAAGCCTCTCGATCCCTTTCTCTGGGACATGGAATGGAGAATTTCTTTCGCAATTGCAGTATTTTTAGTTATGCATCTCCCTTTAATGAATGCAGTTTGTGTCGGGGAGATAATGGTTGGAAGGATGTCTCGAAGCTGTGTAGTGATGATTTTTTATATGCATTTATACATAACATTGCATAGAGCTATTGGGCGAAAGTCATTTACCTTTGATGGGCAATCTTTCTTAGGTATCAGGACTATGTTTGTGTCATTGATGTAATGAGGTAATTCTGCCGTATGGAAAAAGTGATTGATGAATTTGATGAAGTCTTCTTTAATGGTGTCCCAATGGGTTCGAAAAAAGGCTACTGGAATCCCATCCGGTCCAGGGGCTTTGTTGATTCCCATTGTAGATAGAGTTCGCACGATTTTCTCCTCATTTGGCACTTCCATGAGATCATCCATTGACCGTGTTTCCCTCCGAAGATGATTCAATTCCTCAGCTTTGAACATAACTCGCGCGCTGTTCTTGGAGAAAATGCTTGAGAATTTCTCTATGAATAATTGGGCTATGCCATTCATTTCTCCAATTGTTGCCCCCTGTTCATTCTGTAGAGATTGGATGTAATTGCGTCTTCTCCTTGTTATAGTGCTGGCCATGAAAAATTTTGTTGATCGATCTCCATCTTTTAGCCAAGCAACTCTCGACTTTTGGCGCCAAAAAATTTCTTCTCTTCTTAACCCCTCCGCCATTTTGTCTCTAGCTTCAGAGTGTGCCTTTTCGTCAACATATTGCGCCTCTTCGATCGAACTGAGGGCTATTCTAGCCTCATTTATCTATGTTGACAACTTTCTGAAGTGGGTCTTGTTCCATTTGGCTAGATGAGCCTTGGTATGTTTGATTTTGTGATACAAGTTAACCATCGGGTGGTCATGGGATGTCTCTAACTGTAACGTCCTCGCTTCAAGCCTCCATTGGGTCCTCACACCCACGGAATGAATGGCTCTTATACACGAGTACGCCACTCTTGCTGCTTCTTGGATTGATGACTGACCCTACAGACCAACACGAGTGTTTCCAGCATGCTTTGTCCTCACTCGCACGCTTCCTGGGAAAACTTCCCAGGAGGTCACCCATCCTGAAATTACTCCCAAGTCAAGCTCGCTTAACTGTGGAGTTCTTTCGAGATAGGCTACCGAAAAACAAGATGCACCTTGTTGATATAGGTAGTACCAATCAATCCATTTAAGCTCTCTTCAACTATGCAGTCCCATACCCACACAGTCTCATAATCATCCCACTTGACCTTCCCCAGGCGATGTGGGATTGCACAGCTTACCCGGTGTTTTTCCTTACGGATCCCGGGACTACTGACTGTCACACTAACCATGCTCTTTTAACCACCCAGAGCAAGAGATGGTCTCTTTCCCACATCATTTTGTATTTGAACTGGGGCTTTGTGCATTGTTTTCCTCCTAGAGTATCCAAGAGAATGGGGTTATGGTCTGAAAAGGCGGCTGTAAGGTGCGATAAGATTGCATTCGGCCACGCTATTCTCCAATCCGTTGAAGCCAGTGCACGATCAAGCCGCGCTCTCTTGAGAGAAGATCCCCCCGAAGGGTCGACACTTTTCTTAAACCAAGTGTATGTGACCCCAAGATAGCCCAAATCAATTAGTCCAGTGCGATGGACCATTCGTCTCAAATCAAAAGAGTAGCGTGTTGAGCTAGAAGAATTTACATAGTTCAGGCATTCCCTATCTTTTAGAGTTCCATTAAGATCACCCATAAGGATTATAGGGAGGTTGCACTGATCAATGAAATCCCCCACATTCTTCCAAAAAGCTTCCTTTTCCCCATAAGCCAGAGGCCCATAGGTTCTAACAATCATCCAGGGACGGTCAATAGGATCAGAGGCGATAATTCCAGTGATCATATTTTTATCCGCATTCTGAATTGTCCAATCCACTCCTAACCGCCAACAGAGAGAAAATCCACCTGCCGTACCAAGAGGCGGGACATAGCATATCCCAGGGAAATGAAGTTTATTCATGAGGCAATTGAACTTATCTTGTGAAAGCCTAGCTTCAGAGAGGATTAGTAACTTGGGATTCGACTTCCGGATTAACTCCTTCAGTTGTCGAACTGTCGCTGCATTCCCGAGACCACGATAGTTCCAAGCCAAAGCTCTCATGGGGCATTGGGAGACATTTTCGGGCAAGTCTCCACAGCCCCAAAATGAAAAACCTGGCTTGTTTCCCCAACAATAGCTTCAGTCTCCCCATTGATCTCCTGAATGGTGCACGTAGACTTTTTCTGTGAGCTCCGATCGATAAGTACGAAATGTTTGTCGAGATCCACTTTCAAGTCAAAGAGCTCATTATCCCAGTGAGCTTTAATTGATTGTCTCTATTTGTTCGCTCTATTTTTTTTACTCCTTTTGAAAGAGGTGGGTTTGATACTAACGTTAGAGTTTGCTTTTGAGGGTCTTCCCCTTCTCCGCTGAGCTTGGATTGGCTCTGGACTCTCAATCATAACCTTTCCATTCTTCCTGGATACTGGTCTGCCTCTCTTCCTTTTGATCGTGGCTTCTTCCACCGAACCTGGGGAGAAATTCGGGCCTTCAGCGATTACAGACGGAGAAGTTGACTTACAATCGATACTCTGGGTAGTTTGATTGTGAATTCCATTCATTAAGTCCGCCTCTGTCGCCTTTAAGTCCACTTCACTGCATTTTGATGGTCCTGGCCCAATATAAGAATTTCAGTTATATAGACACATTTTATATAGAATATATTTATATATATATATATATATGTGAATTAAAGGAATATAGAAAGTGAAAGGCAGATAATATTCATTATTTAATTTTGTGATGGAGCTCTAGCTAGTGATCAAACTCAGATATACACTATATATTTAGGCTTCAATATTTAAGTTAATATATAGCAACTAAAGATATCCCTTATTGTGCAATTATTAGTTAATAATTATACATATATATGTAATATATTAAATTGGACCGTCAACCTTAGATATTGGATGGAATATATTTATATTTGACCGACCAGAAGAAAACACGCTTTATTCTTTACTTAATCACATTTTTAATTTTAATAATAATTCCTATCAACAAATTTAATAATATTTATATATGCGCCCACTATGTAAAAAAAAATAATAATACATATGCGCACTTAAATACTAAAATTATGTGTATGTATATGTAAATTTAAAGAAAGAGAGACTCTTCTTTATTTTATTTATAAAATAATTAATTAAGATTTTCCTTTCTTCTAATTATTATAAATTTGAGTATTATTATGAGGTAGTTAATATGTTTTTTTCTTTTATAACTAATTAATAACATCTTTAAAATTATTATATTAAATTATATATATACGAGTTAACACTTAATTTATTTTATTGTATTATTGATAATAATATTCAGAATCTTTTAACATTTCTTTATAAGTTTATCTTTGCTTATCCTTTAGAACATTACACAGAATGGAATGTAGAGTAATCTCTTTATCCAATGGAAGTGCATGGACCAATATAGTTATAGTGGCCATTCCCCACCTTTATTTAATATTGTTTGATTATATTTGTACCTGTTTATATATGTTATCTAATTTACATATATATATATATATAAATATATATATTAATTAATAAAACTTCATGACGACTTCAAAAGTACGTACGAGCTGTATAGAATAATTGAAAATTATTTGTAAATAATATATATTAATTAAGATAATGTTGATAAACTATATAATGATGCTTATTGAGGAGACACATTAATGACAACATATAATGATGTAAAGAGAAAGCGTTTGCATAATATTTAAATATTCATACTATTTATTACTTATTATATATTTATATATGTATATTATAGGATATATATGTTATAGCCCTATAATATTATATATGAATATGATATGTATGTATAGTGTGTGATATATATATAACTCGTTTTGAGGAGTAATAATGCATATATATATATATATATATATATATCCAACCAAATAAAAAAGGAACTATTTTTAATTAATTATTTGGATAAGAATAAAAGTATAATATATATACGCACATGCATTTACCTTATATGCTTAACATAGTAGAGGCTCTTTGGAATAGGTTAATTCTAATAAAGGAATAGTAATATGAAATATTATCTTATTTGTTTGGAGGGTTTAGGCTTGGAATGTTATTTCCCTAATAATATAACTACTCTTGGGAAGGATAATGTTCATACCTTAAAAAAAGGTAAGATTAAATAATTACCTTCCATCATATTAATTTGAATAATATTTTTGAATTAATAAATAAATTTAAATACCAATAAAATTATCATTTATTATAAATAAAATATTATGATATATATATTTAGTCTGTGAGGTTAGGTTTTTTTAACTGAGTTATTTTATATTATTAGCAATAATATATATATTTATTATACAAAAATTTTATGTGAATGGTGTACGTAAATAACATATCGAACAAAAATAAATAACATAGTGATAAAATATATAAACATGTTCATTTTAATTAATAAAAAATACAATAAAATTCAATATTTACTAATTAATAAATATATTTCTTTAATAAATAACTATTTTATTTTTATATGTAATTAACATTAAATAGATATAATAAAAAAATATTTTTATTTTAATTTTTCAAAATAATATATATATAAGATTCCTGTACTCAACCAAACAGTGTAATTTAATTAACAGTAATATGATTACATATTACTCTACACAATCAAACACAGTTTACACATTTCTCTATAATCATATTATCCTTCATAATATTCCCTATAATCAAATTATTTTAAATATCTCATACCAAACGCTCCCTTAGAATTTAGGATGAAGATATTTGTAATTGGCCTACAAAAATTTTCGAATCACTATAACCCGAATTTTTTTTTTTTTTTTTTTTGCAAAATCATATAGCTAGGCTGCTGAATAATAAGTAGCTCTCTTATTAGATTGATATATAGAGTAAATATTTCAGACTGTATTAAAAGTTATAAATTGGACTATTTATTTTGTTAAATGATAAAATGAACTTTACATTTAATTTCTAAAATGGTAAACATGTATACCTTGGGCTTAATTTTTCGATTTTTTTCTTATTAATATAACTAATTTGAAGATAATTTCTAACACGAACATATATAAAAAAAATGTAAGTACAGTTTTATCATAACACATTTAGATCGAATTATTATTAAATTTTATTTGATAAAAAATTAGTTTAAAGTCCTATTTGTACTATTTTGAAAAATACAAACTCCATTTTATTATTTAACAAAATAAAAAATCTAATTAATAACTTTTACAAAACACAAAATCCAAAATAATATTTAACCTTATATATTATCATCAATTAATATTTTTGGTGCTTTATTAAAAATACTTGTGATTGGTCAACGATAATGAATGAATGAAATAATGGTTTGGATTTTTGAAATGAAAAGTAATATGATCACTACCGTAAGCAATATGGATGAGAATTGCATCATCAACAAAATATCAAATTAACAACAATTGAACATGGTCGTTACCTCTTAATTAATTAACTTCTTTTTATTATTAATTATGAAAGTTAGGTTTTCACATATATATTTAAGGGAGAGGATTATATAAATATATATACATATGCATGCATCATGCAGCTCGTCATGGTCCACGGAGAATATTTTGAAACCCAATAATATAAATATGTATATACATAGGTTACATTTTTATTGTAACTATATGGATACATTTTTCTTTAACCTGTAATAGCAGGTTATTAATAGGTAGACTTTCTTTTTTTAGATTTAATTAATTATAATTAACTATTTTATGAAAATAATTAATTAAATAGACATTCCTTTTTTAGAATTATTTAATTATAATTAATTATTTTCTTAAAATAATTAATTAAATATTTAACAAGACCTCTTTTAGCAATTAATATTTATATTTAAATCCTTACTTGAATTATTTTAATAATTAAGCCATTTAATTATAATATTTACAATAAAATTTATTTTTTTTACAAAAATTAAACTTCTTTTGACACAAATTAAAATTCTCTTCTTATAATAAATTTTCAAATAATTAATTATTTTGTTACAATTATATGAACTAAGTATGAGACCTCAAAACAAGTGCAGCCATTTTTTTTCTAAAAAATTCTTCTACTTATTTTATTTTTTACTTTTTAAATATTTAAATAAAAAAATTAAATAATTAAGTGTAATAATTAAATTAAGATTATAAGTATAATAAAATTTAAATTATGAAATTATATGTGTATAATTTTAAATTATAAAAAGCTTTGCTATAAAATTTTAAATAATTTAAGTATAAAAAAATAAATTGCTAAAATATCCTTATATAGTAATAAATTGCAAAAATTAATTAATAATTATAATTAATTTGATTTTAAAATATAATTAATCTTAATTAAAGTTTTATAAGGAAATAAATGATTAGGTTACTTCCAGGTTACAAGTTATTTATTATTTATTTTTATTTAATTTCCAAATTAATCACAACCATTTAAGGGGGTGTTTGGTATGAGGTATTCAAAATAATTTGATTATAGGGAATATTATGAAGGAGAATATGATTATAGGAAAATGTGTAAACTGTGTTTGGTTGTGTAGAGTAATATGTAATCATATTACTGTTAATTAAATTACAATGTTTGGTTGAGTACAGGAATCTTATATATATTATTTTGAAAAATTAAAATAAAAATATTTTTTTATTATATATATTTAATGTTAATTGCATATAAAAATAAAACAGTTATTAAAGAAATATATTTATTAATTAGTAAACATTAAATTTTATTGTATTTTTTATTAATTAAAATGACCATTTCTATATATTTTATCACTATGTTATTTATTTTTGTTCGATATGTTATTTATGTACACCATCCGCATAAAATTTTTGTATAATAAATATATATATGTTATTGCTAATAATTTAAAATAACTCAGTTAAAAAAAAAACTTATCTCACATACTAAATTTATATATCATAATATTTTATTTATAATAAATGATAATATTATTGGTATTTAAATTTATTTATTAATTCAAAAATATTATTCAAATTAATATGATGGAAGGTAATAATTCAATCCTACCCTTTTTTAAGGTATGAACATTACCCTCCTCAAGGGTAGTTATATTACTAGGGGAATAACATTCCAAGGCTAAACCCTCCAAACAAACAAGGTAATCTTTCACATTACCATTCCTTTACTAGGATTAACCTATTCCAAACAGCCCCATAGTAATCCAATGGCTTAAAAAAAATGTAACCATGATGGTTACAATAAAAATGTAACCATTGAAACCTCTTCCATATACATAAATATATATATATATATATATATATATATTTATATATATAATTATATAGGATGACAATTTCTTTTATCAAATACTTTTATACATTTTGATACATCGACTACAAAATTAGGTAACGTAATCACTATATACATTCTCTATATTTGTATAATTTTAATTATTTTCATTGTGCCCTAAAGTTTAAGTAGAAGTGAGTTTCCATATATAGAGTTTGTGGACGTGTGTGATAAACTTAGACCAACAATATTATATAGGCTAATTAGTAATTTTCCTCCCTGGACATGTACTAAATTGTGCTCCCTAAACTTTTTTTGCCGTTAAAAATTCCCCCCGAACTATTAAAATTGTTAAATTTAAGGACTTTTATCTAATTTTAGTAAAAAAATTCTAACATGGATGAAAGTTCAAGGGCATGATTTAGTACATATCAAAGTTTGAAGGGCATAATTTGGTAGATATCAAAGTCTAGGGAGCATGGTTTAGTACATAAAAATCACTGAAACAGTAAAATTGAATGAAATTAGACAAAAGTTTTTAAATTTAACAATCTCAATAGTTCGAAGGGAATTTTTAACGGCTAAAAAAGTTTAAGGGACACGATTTACTACATGTCAAAGTTCAGGGAAAAAAATTACTAATTAGCTTATTATATAAGTTCCCAATATATACTGTACAAATAATTTTTGTTTTTAGTGTTATATATTATATATATTTTTTAAATGGATTAAATACTATTATGTTATATTTTCTTTTTTAGTTTTTAATTCTACATTCGTTAATTTTTATTAGGTCTGATTAAATTAAAGCGTATCAATTCAATAAGAAAATTATTAAATACTTTCAACTGAAAATTAAAAAAAAAAAAAAAAACCTAAAGAATAATTATTTAATATTATAAAAATTAATAAATTAATAAATAAAAATATATTGGGGATTTTTTATTTTTAAACTTGAAAATAATTTTTTTTTTTGTATTTTTATAGAATTTTATACAAAAAAAAATTTATAGCAACTAACAGGACAACTTAAATTGCAATCAAAATCTGTATATCAACTAACATAGAAACTACCGGAAAAATCACTGGAGCAACCCAAACGTAAATTTAAAAAAGAAAATAATATATTAAGTAATTCTTCAAATATATTTCTATTATTTTTCTTCTCGACATTTTAATATGAATTGTAATTTATTTTAAAATAATTTAATGATATTTTAAAAATAAAAAATAAGTAAACCACTAATATATTCACATGCGTTATTCTATTCAACCAAATTAATTTTTAATGGAATTGGTAGTAATTAATGGTTGTAAGAAAAATTTAATATATAAACGTCCATAAAAAAACAATTATATAAGTGTCCGAAACTAAAAATATATCACTATTTAGGTCATAAATATATATATTTTAGGAAAACGATGAAAAAAAAAAGTGTCTATCATTTAATTATATGTATATATATATCGTCCAAATAAAAGACTGACTTATCATTTGGTTTAATTGTTTTTTTGGATTTTTATATGAAGTGTCACATGAAAATCACGTGAATCCCACGAGTATAAGAATTTCGTTAATTTTTCAATAAGGTCAAATAAATTTTAACTTGTATATATAATACCAAACACAATGATTCATAACAAAATTGGTCTTCAGCCCAATACGTAGCTAGATTGAACACACGTACTATACATCTACACAATTTTTAATGATAAATTGATTGAAAATTTTGGAGTATGAAGTACGATCGATGACGATGAAGATGAAGATGATGATCATCAATCATGATATATACATTATAAGAAATGTCACTACTGTGCTGATAAAAGTAACTTTTACCAGCGCATTTTGCAAATTGCACTGGCAAAGAGGTCAAAATTTTATGCTGGCAAAAGTTCTAATACCAACATTAATTTGCCAACCCCTTTTGCCAACACATGACAATTAAATTCTATTTTACCAACGCAATACCAACTTTTGCCAGCACAAAAATGTGCGGACAAAAGTGACATTTCTTATAGTGATATATGAATAAATTAATTTTAATGAAAGAACTAAGACAAAATTAATTAATATAATTAACACATTTTTAAGATATTATCATGAGTTCATTTACTTAAGTACTAGAACCCTAATAACTCAAACGAATGTCTTGTTGAAAACCGAGTTAGAAATTGATATATACTAAAAATCATATGGGAATCCAAAGTTAAAATAAAAACTATTCAGGAACCAAAAATCTTAATTTGGCGTGGGGGTTGTACACCGCCCAAGTATATGCTCAATGCTAGTAAACCTTGTACTTGCGCACAGGGTCCAATATGCAAGTCCTGTTTTTGTATACTTCTTTACATTTCGGGTGTTGATCAGTTAAACAACTAAGGAAAATACCCACACGGGGAAGAAAACTACACTTGGGCACTGAAACCTGCCCTTAGATCATGTGTAGGGCGCCTAACTTGCTTTTGGGGTTTAACTTGTAATTTTTGTATTATTTTTTTGTCAAGTGCTAAAAATATTATTCACCTCATCTCGTTAAACTTAATGAATAATAGATATTAAATATTCTTCCCGAACTATTCTAGTTATTAAGTTGTGGTCCTCTTATTACTTGTTCCTTCCTATGTGACTAATAAAAAGTTTATTTGTCACACTAGACATTAACATGTCGTTGTCACATCAGTGTCATTTGTATAAATAAATAAGTAATTTCCTTTCTTCACTTGTTTTTGTTTAAGAAGATATGAAAGCATACATCTCACTATATAAAAACAGTGTGTTTTGAGCTGTGAAGTGGGAGAGAAGGGATTACATAATTGAAGTTTTAAATTAGACGACCCTTTCATGTCAAATTATGATATGGTAATCACCGTTTATACGGAAGTTATTACTCTATTCTGAAGTCGATGTTAAGTTTCTTAGTTATCGGTTGTCTTATTAAGCAATGATAGTGATATTAGTTGTCTCATTTGAAAATGAGAGTTTGCAGATACTTTATAAGTACCGAAATTAATTTTTCTTATTAGACAAATACTTGAACTTGTTATTTTTATGTGATACTAAAATAATTATTTTGAATATGATCGTGATTATTTGATCATTCTTCATTATTACTATACATTGTATATGAGTTTGTATTGTAGGTAAGGAAAAATAGAAGGTAGATGAGCCATGAGTCAAAGGTTTTTCACTGCTACAAAAATGGGTTTTCCCGACACTTTTAAATAGTCGTTTAAAGTATTCCCGTCAGTTTCTATAATCGTCGCCTATACGGCCGTCGTAAAACTGGCATAATAGGCGACGTTTCAAAACCGTCGCTAATGTGGGTTTCTCGACGGTTTAAAATCGTCGCCTATAACTGGGTATAGGCGACGGTTTAAAACCGTGCCCTATACTATAGGCGCCTATAGTAGAGGGCACAATTTAAAAGTGTCGCTTATACCCTGTTATAGGCGACGGTTTTAAACCGTTAGGAATGTAAAAGAAAAATACAGATTTTTCTGTCATTAAATCTACATTTTCCCCCATTTTTTTCCTCCATTAGCTTTATAATTTTACCTAAATTAAAATAAAACAACTAATTAATTTTTTTACAATGACAACTTTAAAACACATTAAATTTATACAATAACAAAATAAATAAAAAAAGTATATAAATAACTAAATGTATTTATACCGAGCTCGAAGAGAGAGAAAGAGACGGACGAGAGGTGGTGGTGGTCCGACGTATGAGACGAAGATGAGAGGGACACCGACGGGAGGTGGTGGTGGTCTGACGTATGCGATGAAGAGTAGAGGGAGACCGACGGGAAGAGGGGTGGGTGGAGATCGATGGACGAGAGAGACAAGAAGAAAGGGAGATCGAGAGAGGGAGGAAGGCGGCGAGAGAGAAGGGTGATGGTGCAGAGGTGTGGGTGGGGTTTTTGAGAGTTTAAGATTTTCGTTTTAGAGTGTGGGAAATGGAGAAGAAATAGGTGAGAAGATATAGGTGGGCATGTGGGAAATAGAAAAAAAAAGTAGGTGGGCACGTGGGAAATGTGGCAAGAAGTAGGTGATGATTTTTTAATGGACCCTTATAAGAGACGGTTTAAAACCGTCGCCTATACTATAGGCGACGGTTTTAAACAGTCGCCTATAGTATAGGCGACAATTTTAAACCGTCCCCTATAAGGGTCCATTAAAAAATCACATTTTATTAAAAAAAAAAAAAACGTCGCCTATTTTGTTTACTACAATTTTAAACCGTCGGGAATACTAAATTTTTCCCAACAGTTTTAAATAGTTACTTAATTTTTTTAGCGACGGTCCCCGAAAAAAATCGTTTTTAGGGCCGTCGCGAATTCTGATATTTGTAGTAGTGTTTCCAACTGTAGGAAATTAAGCATTCCAATAATGCCCCTACACCAACACCGAAAATTCAAAAGCCAAGGTCAAAATTGACCTTCCCTCTCTTGTGCGGATCAAGAGAGATTCCCTCAAAACCCTAGCCTTTAAATGCAGTATAGAAACTCTTTTATTGGCTGAAACCCTAGCAGCCAAATCAATTTCTATTCCTCTAAACCTAGCAGCCGAACAAACCCATTCAGCCTCTCTTCTTCTTATCTTCTTCTTCCTTTGAAACCCTAGCAAGCTTCAGCCGAATGTCTCCTTCTCTTCTCCCTTTCTTTCTTGCTGCAGCAGCAGCTCTTCAATGGCAGAAAACAACTGTTGCAATTTCTTCTTCTCCCTTTCTCCTTGCTGCAATAGTAGCCAAACTTCTCTTCTTCTCCTTGCTGCAAAACTTTACAGCCGAACCTTTCTTTCTCCAAGCTTTAAAACATGCAGGAAAAACCCAAGAATAATACAAGAGAAGAAAGCAAAAATAAAAAACTAGCAAAGAGAAAAAACTATAGACACCACAACAATTGATTTGGGAGTTCCCTCTAAATCAGAGGTACGTCTCCGTCAAGCAACCCTCAAAGTTGCTTGAATCTCCACTATGAATGTCAAAACCGAGTTACAAGATTATGTAGATTCCATGCCACAAACCAGCAGGTAATCTCTAAACTTTTTCTCTCTTCTCTTCCTTTATTTTTTGGTTTTTACAAATGAAACTCTCTAACTCTCTCTCTGTTTTCTCTCTTATTTCTGAGGTGATTCTCTACAAGAGAATGGCTGCTGCTATCTCCTTTGCTTGAGCTGAAAACACACTGAAAAATAAGGGCAGGTTGACCCCTTTTATATTGTTGTTGTTGGCTGTGATGTGTTGTGTTTTTTTTTTAGCTGAGAAACAGTTAGAAAACTGTTATTGTTTTTCCTTGTCTTGCTGAAAGTTAGTTAGAGTCTTGAGATATTGTTATTTGCTTCTTTATTGTAAAGAGATTAAAGATCTAAGCCTATGAAAACAGAATCGACTACTCCAAGAGTTATAATGGTCTGTTGAGGTTTGTAAAAGGTCTTATTTTATTTTTCCTTGTAACTTATTTATGAGATAATTAGTATGGGAATTTATTCAATAATTTCCACTTAAATTTCCATACTAACAGTCCAAAAAAGTCTTTGCCTTTGTTGTATTTATTTGTTGTTGTCTTTGAGGGTCATTGCTTGATTAAGTTTCCATTTACTATCCTGTGTCAACTCCCAACAGGTTCATACAATGTTTGAACTTGTTGAGATCGTCACCACCTTAGTTCCCATATCTGTTGGGTTCTCCTCTGTAGGAACTTTTTCGACTTGTATCTCACCTTGAGTAACTTTGTCCCTTATAAAGTGATACTTAATCTCTATGTGTTTAGTCCGGTCATGGAACACAGGGTTCCTATACAAGTGTTCACAACTTTGGCTGTCTGAGTACACTCTAGGAACCTCTTTAAGTAGCTTGATCTGTTAAGAGTCCTTTCATCCATATGGCTTCTTTAATAGCTTCTGTGGTTGATATGTACTCTGATTCTGTTGTTGAAAGTGCAACCACAGGTTGGAGTAGGGCTTTCTAGGTCACACAGTTCCCTCCTAGTAAAAACATGTAAGATGAAGTAGACTTTCTGCTGTCTCTATCCCCGGCATAGTCGGCATCGATGTATCCCTCTATGTTGGTGCTAAACTTTTGTTGCTTGTAGATGAGTCCAACCTTAGGTGTTCCTACTAGGTACCTGAAAACCCATTTCATTACAAGCCAATGAATCTTTCTTGGGTTTGCCATGTATTTGCTCAAGGTACTTATGGCAAAGGCCAGATCTGGCCTTGTACAAACCATCAAGTACATAATAGTCCCAACAACACTTGAGAAAGGCACTTTACTCATTGCTTCCTTCTCTGCTTCAGTCTTAGGACATTGTTCCTTTGTTAAAGTGTACTGGCTAGTTACTGGCTGAGAAGTTTTCTTTGAATCTTTCATTGAAAATTTCTCTATATAATCTTTTGAATGTAGTCCTCTTGTGTCAAGAACAGTTTTCCGAACTTTTTGTCCCTCTTTATAGTGATACCCAGTATCTTAGATGCTATTCCTAAGTCTTTCATCTCAAACTCAGCCTTGAGTTGCCTCTTTATCTCATCCACTTGAGATCTCTCCTTGCTTATAATAAGCATGTCATCTACATAAAGTAACAAGTAGATGACCATGTTGATGTCTGTTCCCTTGTGATAGAAGCATGTTGTTGGAAATTATTTTACCAGGATCTTAGATCTACTCACAAGTATGTTTATTAACATCCTAAATATGAACTTTCTAAAACGATAAATTAAACACATATAAAGTTTAGGAAACCTTACATTGGGTGCAGCGGAATAATATGACTCCTTCCGTTCAGATATCTAGCCCTTGATTCCTTTCTGTAGCAGAGCATTATCAATATCTGAACCTGGATCTCTTTCTCTGAATCTTTGATGCTGAAACTCCTTTGCTGATGATCTTTCTTCACGATCTTCCTCACTATGATTGAGGTATCACTTGCTGTGTGTGGGCACTAATCATACACTAAGGATTTTGAAATTCAAGAGGGAAGAGAAAGAAGAAGTGGCAGCTAAAGATAGGGAGAGAGAAGGCTCAGTTTTTTCTGATTCAGAAAGTCTGAAGAAAAAGTGTAATTTTCCTGAAGCCTTCACTATCTATTTATAGCATTCCACTAGGGTTAGATTTTAATTATATGGCATTAAAATAATGAAAAAATCAACTTAAAATACACACAAAGGTGGCCGGCCATACACTTAGTGGATTGGGCCTTGCTTTTTGCAATTTTGCAATTTTAACACCTTTTGTATCTGATTTTCTCAAAAATGCCAATTTCCTAATTCAACTATTTAAATGCCAATTCTAACTATTTAATAACTATAAATAATTATTAAATAATATTGTCATTTATCATATTTATTAATTGAACCATACAAAGTATCATAATTAATAAATATGCCCCTATAAACTCTTTCTTTACAATTTCGCCCTTACTTAGTGAAAAAATTCACAAATAGACATAGTCTAATTTGAGAATTATAATTGATTAATCAAAACCAATTACATGAGTCTTACAAGCAATATTATCTCAACTAGTGGGGGGACCATGGGTCTATATAACCGAGCTTCCAATAAGTAGATCAAGAATTCAGCACTAAAATTCACTAACTTATTAATTCTTCGTTGAATCCACGCATAGAACTTAGAATTGCACTCTCAGTATATAGAATGCTCTATATGTTCCACCATATAGACACATCATTAGTTATCCATTGTTATAATCCTAATGTGATCAATGATCCTCTATATGAATGATCTACACAGTAAAGGGATTAAATTACCGTAACACCCTACTATGTATTTTATCCTTAAAACACTTGACCCCGTATAAATGATATTTCAGCTTATGTGAAATGAGATCTCCACCATTTATTTTCGTTTGGTCAAGCTCGAAGGAGATCATCCTTTGCTTACTATTCGCCAGATAGAAGCTATAGATTCCGTGTTTATGCTAGCGCTCCCACTCAATTGCACTGCCGTGTTCCCAAAAAGTACGTATCACCCTAACCTAAAAGTAGGCTTAACTAACAATTCAAGGAACACGAATAGCCTTTCAAGATTGAGCCTAATCATAACAGGATTAAGATCATTTGATCTAGGATCAACTAGGCGATATTGACTTGAATAGATTTTACGGTAAGTTTAATTAAATCTAAGTCAAAGTTCAATATCGGTCCCTTCCGATGCATACTCCATGCATCCAACCTGAGCTTTACTTTAACCAATGCTCTGGAAAGAACATAGCACTTCTCCAAATGCAAGTAAACTCTGTTGTAGATTATCATATCAGTAAAACCCTGTGTCTGATAAATCTAGGAAACTTTATTCACATAGTCATGTTTACTTTCCAATGTGTTGACGGCACAATAAACAGGATCAAGTATGTGAAAAGGGTTTCAGATGAATTTATACATTATGTACATATAATCATGAAATAAATCATGTGAACCATGCAACATTAAATGTTATTTCTGATCTATATTAATAAGTAAATCTGATTATATTGAAATGAGTTTTATTTAGGGCATAAAACCCAACACATGTATCATAGTAACTCCTTGAAAAACCTTATTTCATCATAAATGTGTAAGCCTTTTATTCCACTTCCTAGGGGATTGCTTGAGTCCATATAAGGACTTAACCAGTTTACAAACATGGTTCGACTTTCCCTTCTCTACATACCTTTCTGGTTAGGTCATGTATATTTCTTCTTCCAATTCCACGTGGAGAAAGGCAGTGGTAACATCCATCTGATCTATCTCCATGTCAAACTGTGTTGCTAAGCTTAGGACCACTCTAATCGTTTTATACTTCACCATTGGAGAGAAAATCTCATTGAAATCCATACCTTCCTTTTGTGTGAAGCCTTTAGCGACTAGCCTAGCCTTGTACCTTATAGGCTCATCTTTAGATCTTCCTTTCCTTGTGTTTGAACAACCACTTGCAAGACACAATACTTTTACCCTCGGGTCTTGGTACCACAATCCAAGTCTTATTATTCTTGAGAGACCACATCTCATCATCCATGGCTTTATTCCATTCCTTAGAGTTCTTTCCGTTAGCTGCCTCGTTATAAGCCTTCGGTTCCATGTCATCCATTTCCAAATCTATTAGAAGAACATAAGCAAATTCTTTACTCCAAATGTCGTAGTTGTATTTTTGATTAGGCTTCGGAGTCCTCTTAGTCATATCCCTTATCAACTGATAGTTTGTAAGGTCCTCTTCGGTGTCTTCATCCCTGATCTCTTGTTGAGCATCAGTTCCTCCCCCTTGACCATTGTTCATGCGCTGTTGGTTTTGGTTTGGTTCCACCTGAACCATTCCCGGTGTGTCTCCATTTTGTTCCACCTGATTCGAACATGTTTTAACTTCTAGGTTTGTACCTGCAGGGTTAGTATTTTCCATTCCTGTACTAGACTTTTTATTAGGCAAACAAGGAAAAATATTTTCTTGGAATATAACATCTCTACTATTCATAGTTTTAAATCCCCCTTTTTCCTTTACCAAAAGTCTATACCCTTTTACCCTTTCAGGGTACCCTAAGAAAACACACTTTAAAGCCTTAGGTTCAAGTTTTCCTATACTTTGATGTGCATAAGCAGCACATCCAAACACCTTTAAATGAGAAAGGTTTGGAGGTTTACCTGACCATTTCTCCTCGGGAGTTTTACCTTCAGTTGCTCTTGATGGGCTTCTATTGATTAGGTGAACTATTGTCAAGGCAGCTTCTCCCCAAAATCCTTGAGATAATCCTGACTGAAGTAGCATACATCTCACTTTGTTCAGTATGGTGCGGTTCATTCTTTCAGCCACCCTGTTTTGCTGAGGTGTAATCCTCACTGTTCTATGTCGCTACAAGCCATTTTCTTTACAGTAGAGGTCAAATTCATTATTACAAAATTCCAAACCATTATCAGTTCTTAAAGTTTTCAGCTTTTCATTAGTTAAGTTTTCAACCAATAATTTCCAATGTTTGAATTTTGTAAAAGCATCATTTTTATTCTTAAGTAGATATATCCATACTTTCCTAAAATAATCATCCAGAATAGATAAAAAATAAGAACAACCACCATGTGTACTAATTTTCTCAGGACCCCATAGGTCTGAATGTACATATTCAAGTAATCTTTTTGAGTTGTGAGTACCTGTTGTGAACTTTAACCTGTGATGCTTTCCAAGTATGCAGTGTTCACAAAAATCTAGTTTACTCACTTTATCCTTACCCAACAGTTGTTGCTTACTCATGAGTTGTAAGTCTCGCTCACTTATATGCCCTAATCTTTTGTGCCATAGAGTAGCTATTTCATCTTCTTTGTCGTTGTGAGTTGTGATGTTACAGCTTGAAATAGAAGAGCCTTGTAGGTAGTAAAGTCCACCATTTTTTTATGCTTTTCATGATTGTTAGTGCTCCTCCACTAAGCTTCATATGACCTGCCTCTATTTTGCTCACAACACCCAAATCATCAAGCACACTAATAGAAATTAGATTTCTAGAGAGATTAGGCACATACCTCACTGCTGTTAGGGTTCTTACTATCCCATCATACATTTTAAATCTGATCGATCCTGACCCTTTAATCTCACAAGTCTGATTGTTCCCTAGGACCACTTTTCCTCCTTTAGATTCCTTGTAATCAAACATATAACTTTTGTCATTAGTCATATGAAAAGTACAACCTGAATCTAAAATCCAATCATCTTTAAAAGATGATGCAGCAATGTATACTTCCCCACTACCAGCACTTTCATAGCCATCACCATAATTGGCTTGGTTATTTTTAGAAGAATTAGGTCTAGAATTTTCTCCCTATCCTTTATATTTTTTGGTTTGCCTTTGTTTAGAAAATATCAATCTCTCTTGAAATGCCCTGGCTTGCCACAGTTGTAGCATCATGTAGGATCAGGTGGTTCTTTTGAGTTTGATCTTCCCTTGTTGTGACTTTTTCCTTTGTGGTGATCTCTGCTGTGACTTTTGCTTTTGTAGTGTCCAGGTTTTCTTTGAGTTGGTCTTCCTCTACTGAAGTTTACTTCTCCATGAGAACCTCCATGCTTCTCATTCTTGATCTCTAAGTCCTTCGACTTCAAGGCTGAAATCACTTCTTCTAAAGTAATTTTTGTCCTGCCATATTTAATGGAATTCTTCACTTCTTTGTAGGATTCGAGTAATGAGTTTAAGATGATGATGGCTTGGTTCTCATCACTTAATGCCTCATTTTCACCAGAATTAGCCAATTCAATATATAACCTTAGAAATTCATCTAGGTTTTCATCATCAAGAGTCTTGCTAGTGCTCATCTTGAAACCAAAGATTCTTTCTTTAAGAAAGATCTTGTTGATTAAAGATTTCTTTTGAAACTGATCTTCAAGCTTTTTCCATATTTTTGCTAGTGTATCTTCTTTGTCAACTAACCTGATAATAGAATCAAGCAAATTGAAAATGATTAATCCAGTAGCAGTTTCAAGTAGTTCTTCTTGTGTAGATTTAGAAGTATTTTCTGGCCATTCTATAGGTTCACTAAGAACCCTAAGTAATTTGTTATGAGCAAGAAGAGCTCTAATCTTCTTCCTCCAAATCCTATAATCCCCCGATCCATAAAACTTGTCAACATCCACTCTAATATTACTCATGTTTAGTTATTTGAACAAGATAATAAAAGCAAGAATGTAACAAGATAAAGTTTAGGTTAGAGTTTTTCTGTTTATCAATTTCTTGATAATTTTAGATTTGGCTTCTTCAATGTTTTGATGATCTTTCTTGTTTCTTGACTTTGTTTCCAAGTGTTGTTGAATCTTCTTGCTTCCCCGAGCTCTGATACCACTGTAGGAAATTAAGCATTCCAATAATGCCCCTACACCAACACCACAAATTCAAAAACCAAGGTCAAAATTGACCTTCCCTCTCTTGTGCGGATCAAGAGAGATTCCCTCAAAACCCTAGCCTTTAAAGGTAGTATAAAAACCCTTTTACTGGCTGAAACCCTGGCACCCAAATCAATTTCTTTTCCTCTAAACCTAGCAGCCGAACAAACCCCTTCAGCCTCTCTTCTTCTTATCTTCTTCTTCCTTTGAAACCCTAGCAGCCACTCCCTTTTCTTCTCTAAGAAAATCTTCAGCCGAATGTCTCCTTCTTCTCCCTTTCTTTCTTGATGCAGCAGCAGCTCTTCAATGGCAGAAAACAACTGCTGCGATTTCTTCTTCTCTGTTTCTCCTTGCTGCAGTAGCAGCCAAACTTCTCTTCTTCTCCTTGCTGCAAAATTTTCCAGTCGAACCTTTCTTTCCAAGCTTTAAAACCTGCAAAAAAAACCAAAGAATAACACAAGACAAGAAAGCAAAAATAAAAAACCAGCGAAGAGAAAAAACTATAGACACCACAACAATTGATTTCGGAGTTCCCTCTAAATCAGAGGTACGTCTCCAGCTTCATCCCTCCCAATTCCCTGTCCAAGTGCCTCACTCCTCCGCTCATAAGAGTGTTGTTGCTAATGTTGTAGAGTTTGTAAATCAGGATCTAACAAAACATTGTACTATGAGTCAAAATCTTGTAAATTTGTCGCACAAAAGGCTTAGACACCCTAATAAAGTTGTCATGAATAAAGTTTTACATCATTTACAAGTTCCCACTAATTCGATCTGACATCCAATCCGATTTAATTGGATATTTAAAAATAACATCTAATTCGATGCGATCACAATTAAATATTCAATATTTAGTAGTGGGTTATAATTAGATTAGATCGGACACCCCTAATAGCCAAAATTCGTTGTTAAATTATATTAGTGTAAAGAAGTGGTGAATTTCATTTTCAGAGAATCAGAACCAAACAAGGTGTGATTCGAAAACCAACAATAATAATAATCACGATTCACATGCAATGCAATTGCTCTTTACACTGTCGTGTATATATATATATATATATATATTTATATATATTTCTTTGTCTTTTCCTATATATATATATTATATATATAATATATGATGAAAGAAAGATGTTTTGGTTGGCATGTTTCGTATGCTAAAAACTTATTTTGTACTCTTGGCTTTGCATGCACCTCCCTTTCTTTTTCATTTAACTTTATCTCATCAGCACCAAAAGTAAGAGATAGTAACTATTTAATGAAAAGCAAATTAAAGAAAGAAAAAAAGAAGCAAAAATTGTGATCCAATTAGTCCCCATTTGTTGGTTTATATCCTATGTAAAAAAATGGGTTTCATTATTTACAATAGGGGTGTACAGAAAGTCATCCAATTCAATTCCAACCGACCGATCCAATAGAATCGGATATCCAATCATAATTGGATCGAATCGGATGCAAATTTTAAAAAACCAATTGGATCGGATCGGATATTGGATGAGACATCCGATCCAATGGATAACTGATCCAATCCAATCCAATATCATCCAATGTCCATCCAATCATATTTAATATTTATAATTTTATATATTTAATTATTTTATTTAATATTTTATATATTATTTTATTATTTACTAGGTTTTAAATTATATTTTTTCATATATATTTTTAATTAATGAAATTAGCCTAAATAGTGGTTAAAATGGATTGGATTCATCCATGGGATTCATTGTATGGATCCAATCCAATCTAATAAAAAAACCAGTTAAAGCATCCAATGGATGGAACCGATCCAATCCAATACATCCATTGGATCGGATCGGATCGGATGACTCAATTCAATTGGATTGGATCGGATGAAAAAATCCAATATCCAATAAATAATTGGATTGGATCGGATGGGTCTAAATTCATTGGATGTGATCCAATGAACACCCCTAATATACAATTTTAATAATTTAATTTGTTTTGCATCATTATTACTCGTTTATATATATTTTGTATTTTAAAAAAAAAATATTGAACTTTTTAAATTGTAAAAAATTAAAATATATATGCATTAATTTGAACATATTTTTTTTTTATATAAAATATGACTAAATCTGATGAGTATTATCATGTGTTATTCCCCTAAGAAAGAAATCATCGAAAAGCTTGAACATTTAGGGTCAGTTGGCATAGTTGTGTTGTGGGAAAAAACAATTGTAATTGTGCTGTGAAAAAAACAGCTGCAGCAGAACTGTAAAAAAAGCTAAACTGAGTGTTTAATAAATTATAAATTTTAAAGTAGTGTGAGTTGTTAAGATTTATTATAATAATAATAATAATATTATAATCTAGTTTATTATAATCACACATATATAAAAATTTATTTTATATAATATTTTATTTTTTATATATTTTTAATTTTTTTAAATATAAATTTATATGTATTTGATAAAAATAATTTATAGTATATATTTTTATGTTATGTTTTATCAAATGTACAAAAAGAAATTAGAAAACCAAGTATATAAGAAAAATTCTAAATTAATGTTATTTGTTAATATTAAAATAAAATAAAAATTAATTTTCTTTTAAAAAAATAAGAGATTTAATCAAAACAGTTTTTTTTAAAAGCTGGGTTAAGCAGTTTAGCTTTTAGTTGTGGTTTTTCTAAAAAATTTTCAAAAAACTATTTTTTGACTGTTTACCAAATACATTTTATCACAATTTTTTCAAAAAACAGCTTTAACTTTTTCAAAAACTGTGCCAAAACCTTAGTTAGACGAAAAATTATAATCATATTTAAAAATATATTTTTGATAAAAATTGGGTCAATAACTCTAATTTAACTTTTTGGTATTATTAAAAAAATACAAAGTGTAAAAGTATTTTTTTTAAAAAAAAGAAAAAATATGCGGTCTAAAGATGATTGATTCATCAGAAAATGCATATATATAAATAGATTATTTTAATACATGGCCATCCTTAATTAAACAGCTAGGATCGATGTATATTATGGACTATTCATTTGATTTAATTTCTTTTCAAATACTAAAGAATGGCATTAATTGATGAATATTATATTAGACATATGAATTTCTCATAGCATCAAATTTTAAGGAAGTTTTTATATTTTTATATATACTAATTATAATGTTAGTGTCACTAATAAAATCCTATTTTATTTTTTAGAATTTGGAAGAAATAATAGTATTTCATCAAATAGTTTATTATCAAAAAATTTGTGGCTATAATTTTATTTATGTTAATCTAAAAAAATATAAATTCTAGTCTAAAATAATATAAAAAATTGATCATATAAATCTTCCTTCAAATACGAAATTACTAATATTTTATATGTTAATTTCAACCATATATATTTATATATTTATTTAGCTAGCTTAGGTCGGTGGGCGCTGGCTTATGAACAATAATAATTTTTATTTTTTCAAGCAAGAAAATCAAGAAAAAATAAATAAATTAGTAAGGCCCGAGAATTTTTTGATGCCGAGATCCCCAAATTCTTTCGGCTTGCAGATCAAATCCCAACTAGCCAGAGCCAGGAAGCGAGTCTTATCAGAGCAACCAACCCACCAGAACTTCCGCATTGCCTGGTCCAAATCGTCACAGATACTCTTAAAAAGAAAGAAAGTAGACATGCAGACAGAGATACTTACAACTACTGATTGGATGAGAGTAGTTCTACCAACTTGGAATAACAACCTTAAAAAGTGTTAGGCACCACTATGTTCAATTAAATTACACACTGAAATGTCACTTTTACCAGCACAGTTCGCTACTGTGCTGGTAAAAGTAACTTTTACAAGCACATTTCGCAAACTGCACTGGCAATAAGGTCATAGTTTTACCAGTGTACATTCGGAGTGGATAAAATCTAACTTTTACCAGCGCATTTACGCACTGGGAAAAGTCATTTTTGCCAGCGCTTTTTATTTTATGATGGCAAAAGTTTTAATACCAACATTGATTTGCCAACTGTAACGTCCCCGCTTCAAGCCTCCATTAGGTCCTTACACCCACAGAATGAATGGCTCTTATACACGAGTACTCCACTCTGGCTGCTTCCTGGATTGATGACTGACCCTACAGACCAACACAAGTGTTTCCAGCGTGCTTTGTCCTCACTCGCACGCATCCTAGGAAAACTTCCCAGGAGGTCACCCATCCTTGAAATTGCTCCAGGCCAAGCACACTTAACTGTGGAGTTCTTTCGACATGGGCTACCGAAAAACAAGATGCACCTTGTTGATATAGGTAGTACCAATCAATCCATTTAAGCTCTCTCCAACTGTGTAGTCTCATACCTACACAGTCTCAGAATCATCCCACTTGACCTTCCCCAGGCGATGTGGGATTGCACAGCTTACCCGGTATTTCCCCTTACAGATCACGGGACTACTGACTGTCACAATCACCCCCCCCCCCTTACGGGGTCCGACGTCCTCGTCGACCACACTTCCGGCTGGGTCAAGGCTCTGATACCATTTGTAACGTCCCCGCTTCAAGCCTCCATTAGGTCCTTACACCCACGGAATGAATGGCTCTTATAGACGAGTACTCCACTCTGGCTGCTTCCTGGATTGATGACTGACCCTACAGACCAACACAAGTATTTCCAGCGTGCTTCGTCCTCACTCGCACGCATCCTGGGAAAACTTCCCAGGAGGTCACCCATTCTTGAAATTGCTCCAGGCCAAGCACGCTTAACTGTGGAGTTCTTTCGAGATGGGCTACCGAAAAACAAGATGCACCTTGTTGATATAGGTAGTACCAATCAATCCATTTAAGCTCTCTCCAACTGTGTAGTCCCATACCTGCACAGTCTCAGAATCATCCCACTTGACCTTCTCCAGGCGATGTGGGATTGCACAGCTTACCCGGTATTTCCCCTTACAGATCACGAGACTACTGACTGTCACACCAACCCCTTTTGCTAACACATCACAAAAAAATTCTATTTTACCAGCGCAATACCAACTTTTGCTAGCACAAAAATGTGCTGGCAAAAGTAACATTTCTTGTAGTGACAATAAATACAAATAAAATAAAATTAAAAAAAATACACATACAATAACTTTTAATTAATTTAAAAACATAATGTTTTTTTGTAGTAAGGGCTGATAGCATTAAAAATTTAATTAGACGACTAAAATTATTTACATATCATTATAAATATAGGGATATGATTTTGTCCTGTTATTATACTTTCACGGATTGTAATCCGTGATGTAGGGCAGCCGTCAGATGAGGGAGTTATTTGATGTGACGGTTGAGATTGATCTAGGGTAATTAGGGTTAAAAAGTAGAAACGTACACTGACACTCATTTAATGTACCCTGAGACCCATCTAATGTACCACAGAATACATTCCGTGAAATTATATCAGGGGACAAAATCATATCCTTATAAATATATACAAATATATTGTTAGAATCATTACTCATATATAATTTTTACTTTTATATAAGATTTGATTGGATATATATATTTTTTTTATTGTTATTTTATAGAAGATTTGATTTGGAAAATGATTTAGGAAAATGGAATTGTTGGTTTTGGAAAATGCTTTTATGCTTCCTCAATATATTCTCACCCGCACTTTGCTCAAACCGTTTGTCATTATTTTGTCCATATATATATAAACGAAAACACCTTTATATAAAGTTATGGCTAATATTCATTCTCCGGCAAAATAACAATTATAAATTTTATATATAGATATATTTATATAAATATTTCCAAAATAGTTGTCTCTTGTTGAAAATTATTGGCTGAAAATTGGAACTCTCATAATTTTCATGTGCTTAATAGTGCATGGTTAATTTGACTGTATACTAAGTACTACTATTATATATATATTTATATATATAGAAGAGGTTTTAATGATTACATTTTTATTGTAACTATCGTGGTTACATTTTTTTTAACCATTAGATCACTACTAAATAGTTGTGATTAATTTGGAAATTAAATAAAAAAAATAAAAAATGACATGTAACTTAATATTAACCTGTTAATTTATTTCCTTTTAAAACTTTAATTAAAATTAATTATATTTTAAAATTAAATTAAGTATAATTATTCATTAATTTTTTGCAATTTATTATTAAATAAAGATCTTTTAGCAATTTATTTTTTACACTTAAATTATTTTAATTTTTATAAGAAAACTCTTAATAATTTAAAATTGTACACATATAATTTCATAATTAAAATTTTATTATACTTATAATATTATTAATTTAAAATGATTACAGTATAGAGATGTCAATATTGTACTTTTTTTCACATTATGTTCAACGTTCCTTACTCCTGTCTACAGTTTATTGTATCTTTTAATAATATCCTCTCTACTCTTTCATTCCCTCAATCTTGCTCTCGAACCCGTCAAACCCCCGCGCCTCCATCTTCTTCGATCTCACTCTCTCTCTCTCTCTCTCTCTCTCTCTCTCTCTCTCTCTCTCTCTCTCTCTCTCTCTCTCTCTCTCTCTCTCTCTCTCTCTCTCTCTCTCTCTCTCTCTCTCTCTCTCTCTGCCATTTTGGCTTTCTTCAACTCAATCAGCTCTACCCTAGAATTTTTTTCAAACTTAGATCGGAGATTGAAGATCGAAGATTACGTTGGGTCCAAAGTCGAATTTCTTTAGCCTCCAGCCATGGCCATCGACCCCAAAAGTGTGGAATCAGACAGGGTTTTGATCCTCGACTACGGTTCCCAGTATACCCATCTCATCACTCGCCGTATCCGATTTCTCGCTGTTTTCTCCCTTTGCCTTTCCGAAACCAGCTCTCTCAAGACCATTGCTGACTACAAGCCTCGAGTCGTCATCCTATCCGGCGGTCCTCATTCCGTACACACTCCTGGCTCCCCGAACTATTTAGATTGTTGGATTTAAGGACTTTTTTCCAATTTTAGTAAAAAATTCTAACATGGATGAAAGTCCAGGGGCCATGATATTTAGTAAATGTCAAAGTTCGAGGGGGATGATTTGGTAGATATCAAAGTTTGGGGAGCATGATTTAGTATATAAACAATCACTGAAGTAGTAAAATTGAATGAAATTGGACAAAAGTCATTAAATCCAACAATCTCAATAGTTCAGGGAACATTTTTAAAGACCTTAAAAGTTCAGAGGGCATGATTTGGTACATGTTAAAGAATTCTAATTAGCCAAAAAAAAAAATTAAAAAGGGACATATGTGGGTCCTAGGCATTAACTAATACGGGTTTTGAGCACGTGGCAATGGTGAGGTAACAGTTTCATATTAAAGTTTGTAACCGACTGTTGGTGAGTATTTCGGGTGTTGAGCTTTTTTTTTCTTTTTACAAAAAATGTAATAACTTCATTAAGATACAAGTTACAAGCCAAGTCTTATTAGTGTGAAATTTTACCATTCTATACTACCTCTTTATCTAGTCTTAAAGTTCTCTTTCCTAAGCCATGAACCTTGTATTTGCTTGTCTACACACATGTTTAAGAGATCAATTACTTACAAAACCGAAATAATTACAAATTTGGCCGTAGACCAATACTAATAAAGACTCTAAATAATTTCAGCTACAATAAAAATACCAAAAACAGTTTTACAATAGAAAAGATAATAAACAGATTATAGCTCAATCTGAATTCAGACCAAGTTTGAATCAACTTTGGACAAAATTCAAACCTCAACCTCTACAACTATATAAAACCACTACTGCATGTGAAGATCATTACCTGCATGAGCTATACTGTTGTAGAGAGAGTAGAGTGAGAAGCTCCTCGAGCTCAGTTGTAATATCTTAAAATGAGAAATAGATTAATAATTCTAATAAAATTAATTAAATATTAATGTGATATTATATTATTATATAATTAATTATGTGTTATATGTGAATTATTGAGTGTAAGTCTCTATTTATATGATAAGGGTATTTTTGTAATTTTGATCCGATAAAAAAAATTATAATTTTACTATACTAGTGCTTTTATTTTATCATATACAATTTCCATCAAAATAATCAATAAATCACACATACTCACAAAAATAAATAAATAAATAATGACAGTAGAAGCTCTCAAAATTATGTCTTAACTAAAAAAAATATCTAATACAAAGGCTAAAAGGTATAAGTGGTGCTTAAGCATATGGAGGCGTTTGGTTGGGAGGAATGAAAATATAGGAATAAGAATGAGAATGGGAATGAGAATAGGAATAAGAATGGAATGGAATAAAATTTAAAATGCATAAAAAATATAATTGATAAAAAAATCATTAAATTTTTTTTCTTATTACATTAGAATGGTCATTCCTTTCTTTTTAAAATGGAATAGTCATTCTACTAAAATGGTGGAAAGAGCATTCCATTGAAATGCCATTCCAATAGTACTTTAAAATGCAACCAAACAAAGGAATGGAATGAAAATTGTTTCCTTTTCATTCCATTCCATTTCATTACTTCCAATCAAACGCCACCTAAGTGTTATATTATTATTAATACGATTAGATATATTGAATTCTTTGACATTATTACTGCTCAATAGCAATACTTAAATTTAAATATAGGCTAATTAGAATTTTTGCCTCCTAAACTTTAACATGCATCAAATCGTGCCCCTTAAGTTTTTCTGACCATTAAAAATTCTCCATGAACTATTGAGATTGTTAGATTTAAAGACTTTTGTCTAATTTTATTCAATTTTACTATTTCAGTGATTATTTATGTATTATATTATGTTTCTAAGATTTTGATATTTACCAAATCATGTCTCTCGAACTTTGACATGTACTAAATTATGCCTTTGAATTTTCGTTCTTGTTAAGCTTTTTTTATTAAAATTAGACAAAAGTCCTTAAATTCAATAATCTCAATAGTTCAGAGAAAATTTTTAACGACCTTAAAAGTTCGGGAGTATAATATAATAGAGGACAAAAATTTTAATTAGTCTTTAAATATATATTTATAGAGATAGAATTAGTGTGTTAAAAATAATAAGTTGAAAGGTAACATAAGCATTATGCTTCGATCATCTTCTCTATCCCAATACATACGACATTATTATTTATTCGGTAGCAATTAAAATATATGTGACAGCGACTTAAGATTTTTTATTTTTTATTTTTTATTTTTGTTAGCTATTATTAAACTCATGCTCTTTTTATATATGATAATTATTACTAAAATGGATTATGACTAGTACTTCACACTTCACATATTATATATCTCAATACAATTAGAAAAAGAAATTTCAAGGTCAACCTAATTTTTTTGGGCACAAATTACCAGAACAACTTGTAATTTGCATAGTAGTGCATAATTATGTGAATAACAACATAAATTCATTAATACTACCAAACAAAAAGACCAAGTATTGTAACTAATTTAATTTACAGTAACATCATATTTATATTTATGTAGATGAAAATTAATTCTCTCTATTCATATATTTAAAATTACAGAAATATAAACAGAAACCAACTGAGCTTAATTACTGTCCAAAAAGCTACAAGTTTGGTTTCTCTAATCACAACTTAATTAAACTAATAAAATCTTAATTTGTTCTAAAATATATTCTTAAGAGAATAATTCCCGGGGACCCTTTTTCTCATACTACCATCCCTCTGGTAAAATAATTCTCCTTAATTTAAAAATTTACCCAACTTTTTCCTTATTTACCAAAATCACCCCAAAACCCAAAAACTTTTCATTTTCACCCTCGTCATCACTTTTGGTGAGCCAAGTTTTTTGCGTCGACAAATGTTCCATGAAATCCGTACGGAACTCTCGACGGGAGTTTAACTGAAGCTTCCATCTTTAAATCAATGGCGTTCACAATCTGTAGCTCTGATTTCCCACTCCTTTCGTTGTGAACAAACGCCATTATATAACCCTCATCTTCTTCTCCTTCATTACTTTCCGAATTCGGCAAAAAAAACGGTTCGCCGCCGAATTTCCGGTCACCGTAGTAATACTTTTTCACATCGCCGGTAGAGAGATCAACCTTAGCGAAACCAGAAACCTTCGGCCACGGCTCAGCAATGGCGAGGTAAGCAAACCGGGTTTTTCTCCCAAGCCTATTCCGATTCACCATTCCGGCTTCCAAATTCACTTCTTCGTCAACGTTAGCGATTATAGGGCGGCGCGTGGAGACACGCGTCTTCAAGTTAATCCTTATTTCGGAGAGAACGCTCTTCAAGCTCTCGTCGCACTCGTTGAAGATCGAATCCGGTGGAGTCATGCAAGACCCGATCACCACGACCTCGTCTGTCTCCGGCTCTTCCCACGCGTTCCAGAGATGGAAGCAGAAAGTTTCCGGCGACTCGACCCAGATCATTTCCGACGCGTCTTCTGCGGTTTTGGACAGAATCCCAAACCGGGATTTCTTCTCACCGTCGAAGACAACAGGGGACCCACCTCTGACCATTTCTCCCAACTTGAAAACCACCTGCTGATCTGGGATCACGACAAAATTCTCAGTAATGGCGAAATCGTGAATCATGGTCGGAACCGGAAGAGATATTTCCACGTCGGGGGATTTTTCCCCATTGGGTGAGAATTTAAAGTATTTAAGGTAAGGTTTCTGAACGACGTCGTAACTAAGAGCAAAAAGCTCCCCTGAAACTGGGTCAAGCTTAGGATGAGCAATCATGGCGGAACAGAGTTGTTCATCAAAATCGTATCTTCCAACAGTTTCGAGATCACCGGAAGAAGTGATTCTAACTTGGTAAGGAAGATCATCTTCCGACATAGCAAGTAACCGATCGTTGAAGTAAACAAGACCGGCGTTAGCAACTCCGGTACCATGACTACGGTCAACGAGTCCAAAAAGTCCACGAGCATAGAAAAGAAAGAGACGAGCAATACCAGAATGTCCATGGAGTTCTCCGATGGCTTTAGGGAAAACAGAGCGACCGAGGTCTCGTTCTTGAACAAGTCTCTGAGTTTCAGTAAATCGGCAAGCGTAACTAGCTGAAGCTTCACCGCCATTGATAGTAACGGCGTGAACCATTCCGTCACCGTCAAAGAAATGATGACCGGCAATTGGTTCAAAAAGTGGGTTAGCTCCGTTTCTTAAGTAAACGCCGTTAATGCAATTGGGTATAGTTCCGGTAACATTTAAGGATTGTTTAACGGGTTGTTCAGGTACGGGAGCAAAGTTTCCGGAGATTTGTACACGTGGATCGGCTGTCTTTGGAAGTGGGTGTTGGCGTTCGCGTGCAACTAACGCGCCTTCTGCCACGTCAAATGCCACGGCGGCGGCTCTTTGTAGGAAATTCCAATGAGGAGTTGTTGTTGTTGTTGGGTTGGTTTTGTTGTTGTTTTCATCTTTTGAAATTGTGATTTGTTTAGGGAAATGAAGAACAGAAGCACTTGTTATAATGGGTTTCTTCTTTGTTAATAAAGAAATGGACTTTTTTGATGAGTAGAGATTATTATGAGTACTTAATTTGGTTCCAACCCAACTACTAGAGTTGGGAGCCAATGAAGGAGTAGACATGGCTGTGTTTTTTTTTCTTTTATGAGTAAGTTTTTGTTTTGGGTGTTTGGAGATAGAGAGAAAGAAAAGAAAAGAAGTTTGTTGTATTGAGAGAAAGAAAGAAAGAGTTTAGTTTTGGTTTGGATTAAAGGAGAGAAAATTGGGGTATAAATAGAGAGTTGTTTGTTTGGAGAAGAAGGAAAAAAAGAGGTCCACCTCATACATCTAAGAGAAGAGCACGTGGTGGATTCTTTTGTGTGTAGAAAGAGCACTTGAGGATTTACATATATATGTATACGTATAGAAATTACAAAGTATGTGGCATACTTGGCTTGTGTTGCTATTGGGGCAAAATAGGTAGAAAAATGTTGGTTTTTTTTTGTTAAGTATTTTCTAGTTAAATTCTCCTAATTATTATTTCATTTATATTTAATTACTTAATTGTTTAAGCACTTAACGGTTGAAGTTCAAATTTTAATAGTAAAACTTTCTAAACTACTATTAAATTGGAAATAAATTTAGGTGCCGTTTGGTAATACTTTTGTTTTTTAATTTTTTAATCAAAAAATGGAAGTAAAATTTTTGTTTTTAAAAAACAAAAATGCGTTCTATAACCACTTTTGTTTTTCAATTTTAAAAACAGAAAACAAAAGTGTGTTCTGTAAAGTTTATTTTTATTTTTATTTTTTGATTTTATTTAAGTCGGGTCTAGGTCCGAGGTTGGTTTCAGGTTCAAGTCAAAATTCGGGTTCAGCGCCAAGGCCGTGGGGAGGGGATTTGGGTCTAGGTCTGGTCGTAATTCAAAAGATTGATTAAGAAAAAAAAAACTGTTTAAAAAGATATTGAAAGTAATTTTTTTTGTTTTTAAAATTTTAATTTCTAATTATAAAATTGAAAAGTAAAAACGGTTTTATAGAACATGTTTTTGAAAAATATTTTCACTTTTCTACTTTTAAAAACAGAAAACTGATTAAAAAAGTGTTACCAAACGCTACCTAATGTATCATTAATTTTTTTATAGTTTATTGTCAATATAGACTGTTTATGAATACACTTTTGTACATATATCACATTTATATTAGTACATCTAATATTATTATTTAAAAAATATAAAAATAATTTAAACTTCATAATATTTTTTTATCTTTTAAATATTTTATATTTTTATTTTTATAATTATTTAATTTCAAAATAAATTTTAAAAATAATAATATTAAGTACACTAATATAAACGTGCCATGTGTACAAAGTGTATACATAGCAGTCTAAAGTGGCACTTAACCGGATAACACCTTAAATTTGTTACCAGTTCAATAGTTTGGAGGATTTTACTATCAAAATTTGAGCTTTGAGGTTAATTAATACAAGTGAAACAAGAGTTAGGAGGGTTTAGATGCAAAAAACTCTTTTGTGTTTTATTTGTTGGAGAGTTTTATTTGCACTCCCATAAAGTTATAAGTACATCCCATTTTAATAACTTTTATTTTATATAAAATTTATATTTTTAAAATGTACTAATTTTTTTTTTCTTTATTGTTATATCCTTAAAAATTATACCTATAAAATAAAATAAAAAAAATATTAAGACAAAAAAATTATATGAAATTTTATTTAAAAAAATAGTATATATGATCTAAAATAAATATATCTAAAAAATAAAATAAGCTAACCATCGATATTAAATGAAAATAATGTCAAAAAGAATTTTTAAAAAAATATTAAAAGTGATTTTTAAAGGGAAATTTGATTTTCTATACTTAGAAAATCAAAAAAAATTTTCCCTAAACCAAAAATTTAAAACCTAAAAAAACTATTCATTTTTTTTCAAAACCCCAAAAATACCCCCCTCACAATATTCTCTCTCTCTGCATCATCTCTCTCTCCCTCTATCTCACCCCAATCGCCCACCCTCACCCGAACCACCCTCACCCACCCACGTCAACCCCAACGCCGATCACCACCCTCACCCCCGTCGACCACGACCCCAACCCCTCCGACCCCAACCCCAACCCGAAAGAGCAACCCTAGTCTCTGAAACTTTTTTTTTTTTCCTGCGATTTGAGAGAAGGAAGAAGACAGAGGTCCGATGGTCGGACCTTGGGGGTCCGATGGGTCCGACCATCGGACCCCAAGGTCTGACCGTCTATTAAATTTTTTTTTCTGCGATTTTGGAGAGAGAGGAAGAAAGAGGTCCGATGGTCGGACCTTCGGGTCCGATGGGTCCGACCATCGGACCCATCCCGAAGGTCCGACCGGCTTTTAATTTTTTTTTTTTCCTGCGATTTGAGAGAGAGGGGAAGAGAGAGGTCCGATGGTCGGACCTTGGGGTCCGATGGGTCCGATTGGTCGGACCCCATCGGACCCCATGGTCCGACCATCGGACCTGGGGTGTGGGATTCTTGGGACCGGCTAGATAGAGAGAGAAAGAGAGATAGTTTTAGTTTGGGGGTATTTTTGGAGTTTTGAAAAAAAAAAGTATAGTTTTTTTAGGGTTTAAATTATTGGTTTAGAAATCAAATTTTTTGATTTTCTAAGTATAGAAAATCAAATTTCCCTTTTTAAAAACTAATGTAAGTTAATTAGTCTTATAATTTTATGGGGTAGTGCAAATAAAATTTTACTATTTTTTAGACGATTTAGGTTTTTTGTCCACGAACTATGACATGTATTATTGTGTTTCTTGAATTTTTCAGTCTGTTAAAAATGGTCCCTGAACTATTTGGTGTTGTAAATTGGTCATTATGTCAAGTTTTGTCACACATGGTAAACAAAATGATAACATGGCTACTTAGTTAGTTGTCACATTAGTGCCATATCAATGCCACGTGTGTAATTAATTTGAAAAAATAATTTAATTTTTTTATTTTAGTTTTTATAATTTTTGATATAATTATCAATTAATTTTTACTTTAATGATTTTTTAAAATATATAATTTTTAATTTTTTAATGTTCAATTATATGCGTGGTATTAATGTGGCAATTGGTTAAGCAGTCATGTCATCATTTTGTTTGTCACGTGTAAAAAAATTGACAAAATGACCAGTTTACAATATTGTAAATACTAAATAGTTTAAGGACCATTTATAACAGGCTGAAAAAATTCAAGAGACACACAATAATGTATATTTCATAGTTCAGGAGATAAAAATTCTAAATAATCTTTTTTTTTTTTATTCAAAGTCGGGAATTTGAATTTGAAGAGAAGGTCCTTGCTGAGCTTATGCTTTTTATTTTTAGTTTCTCAAGAATTTTTTCTTGAAAAACATACTTAAAACTACCTTTTAAATAATTTTGGAGTATTAATTAGAGCATCTTCAATAGAGATGCTATGAAAAATGCTTGATGATATAGATACATTTTTAGTATTTTTTAATTAATGCTTATCATTAAAATGAAAAAGAATGCCACAAAAGAATATCATGCTATAGCATTATATCTTCTCTTTCTTATTTTTTTATTATTATTTTATCATAAAGTAAGAAAATTTGTTTATTTAATATATTAAATAATAATGTAATATAATTTTAATAATTTTCAGAGATACTTATCATTAGATTATTTTAAAATAAAAAGTGTAAAAAATAATGTGAAAGAGAGATAAAATAAAATAATATATTTTTAAGTGATGTGGAAATTTTTGACACTCTTAAAAAATTCTACTATTCAAGATGCTCTTAGAAACCCAAAAATACAATTTAAAAGGCCAAATAGCAACATTTAAAAATATTTAGCTATACGCGTTAGAATAAGATTAAAATATATAAATGAAACATATTAATATTTAATGCTTATCGACTAATTTATATTTTCAAATTTTACATATTTAATAATTAAATTTAAAATTCATTAATAAAATTTTATCAATTTGAATAAAAAGAAATTATTCAAAAAAAAAAAAAAAACATTTCTCTTAATTAAAAATGGAAAGGAAAGCAATCTTTAGCAATCTAATTTTTATTATATTTATTTATTCAATCATCATTAAATAAGGTAACAAACTAACTTTTGTGCCTTGTCTCACACAAGCTATATCCTTAATAAATTGTCAAATTTTAAATAATAATAGAAAAAAAAAATAAAAAAATTAAAAGCACAGTGTAATTTTAAAGACAAAAAAAAAATAATAAAAAAAAATATGATAATATAGAGATAAA
This sequence comes from Cannabis sativa, assembly GCF_029168945.1. Lineage (NCBI taxonomy): Eukaryota > Viridiplantae > Streptophyta > Magnoliopsida > Rosales > Cannabaceae > Cannabis > Cannabis sativa. The sequence goes on from NC_083607.1 coordinate 59,144,740, forward strand.
TGGTATCAGAGTTTAGACCCAACCGGAAGTATAATTGACGAGGGTGTCGGATTCTATAAGGGGGATGATTGTGACAGTCAGAGTCTTGTGATCCATTAAGGGTTTCGACCGAGTAAGTTGTGCAATCTCACATGGCTTGGGGAATATCAAATGTGATGATTCTAAAACTGTATAAATATAGGTTGACTATACAGTCAAAAATAACTTAAATTGATTAATAGATATTTTTTTTGGTAGTCTATTATTTAAGAACTCTAAAATTAAACATATTTCTTAAAAAGTGTGTTAATAAAAACAAAGCACGATAAAAAGATGCATGTTAATTATTTGTAAGATGAATATTCAGGAAAGTAATATAAAGTGATACACATATATACTACACAGCTAAATGAGGAGCATTACGAAAACAATTGATGCCATTTCTCTATTATGTATAGAATTGAAAAACAAGGGTAATGAAAGAAAGAGTTGTAGAGAGTTGGGAACCAATAGTTAAAGGAAAAGAAAAATAAAAGTAAAGGATGGTGAAATGTGAGAATTAGTGGGGCAGTAATTGGTGGATTCTTGAGTTTGTTTTCTTTTGCATGTTTTTATTTTGTTTTTTTTGGGGAGCAAAGGCAAAAAAGTAAGAGTAAGAATGAAGTAATTAAGTAGTAGTAGTATATATAGGCGTGAGTGATTATATATAGAGATGAGTCGTTGATTGTGGGCGTTTATATTGATGTGGGGCTTGATGTCACCCCACCCACGTGGCCGTTTTCTAATATGTTTCTTCAACCACAAAATCTTAGTCACAATCACATGGCCCCCACTCCTACTTCACTCTCTTCCCCCACAAAACACACTACACTACACTCTACAACCCCACAACCCCGCACACAAGCAGTACACTCTACATATATACACATATATATATATGTACACATGTATATGTATATGTACTGCTACAACTACTACAACTGCTATGCTCCTCCAACACACTTGACATCATACTCTTAACTCTTAAGCCCTCCCATATCTTCCTCAACTTTAAAATTGTATTTATATGTATATTATAATAATAAGTATGATATTTTTCTTTTAGGCATTGTTGTAGAGTTTTATACACACATATTATTCCCTCTGAGAATGTAGGTAGTAAGCCACTATTTATCTATGTATTTTTAAATTGCTAAATTGACATCATATTAGTATTATACTAAAAAAAAAAAATGTAACTGAAAGAGGAAATTTATGATGGTTTTATAATTTAGGAGGATTATTTAAAATCTAAAAAAAAAAAAATAGGGAACAATTTGTTGAGGTATCAACTCAAGTCCCACATTAGAAGAATATGCAAGAATTGTTTTAGATATAAGTGTTTTACTTATTCTATTAGTATGAAGCCTTTTGAGAAGGTGCCTAAAAATAAAACCGTGAGAGCTTACTTAAAGCGAACAATATCATACTAATATGAGAGTCAAAGTGAGGTAGCGGCCTGACAAGATGGAAGAACGGGACTCAACAAGTAGTATCAGAACCAAAGGTTTAGGAGCGTTGTGATAGTGAGCTCCATTTGTGATGTGTGGGAGAAGCTATCAAAGTGATGACCTTGCGATGGAAGATCTATATAGTGCCTTGTATCGAAAGTTTATATGATAATGACGTAGTCAGGTGGCCTGTCTCATTAATGATTACGGCGGTACAAGATGAAGATTAGTGTTAGGACCTATGTCAAAGTCTTCTTGCATGACAAAGGTGATTGTCAGGGGCGAGTTCCCTTGGTGATAGTGGCGGCATAAGATAGTTTCGCTGGAAGGGAAAGACCACGAGTATGTGGTCCTTGGTTTGAGGGGAGAATTATTGGGGTATCAACCCAAGTCCCACATTGGAAGAATAGGCAAGAGTTATCTTAGATGTTCTATCTACTCTATTAGTATGATACCTTTTGGGAAGGTACCTAAAAATAAAACCGTGAGAGCTTAGGCCAACGTAGACAATATCATATTAATGTGGGAGTTAAAATAAAGTAGCAGCCCGACAAAATGAAATAACGGGACCCAACACAATTTTATACAAGTTAATGTGCCTGCGAAACATATTTATGCTTATATAAAGATTGAGAAATATTAAATAACACATATGTTGGTGGCCAATATCTTATATATTTTTGTGACTACAAAATGTTACTTTATTATAGTCAAAACATAAACTTAGTTACTTGTTAATTATATTAAAAGGTATAATATTTACACATTTTACTAATTAATTTAGTTTAAGTCACGTTGTAATTAAATATATATTTATTCACAATAAATTTTAATTTTTTTTAATTTTTAGTAACTATAATTAGACTTTTTTATATAGTAATAAAATAGATTAGTTATAATTTTTTGACTTTTAAGCTAACAAGTTGCCACTTATAAAAGTAAGATTGTTTGTGGGCACTTATTACCTAATTTAAATAATGTATGGTATTAATTAGTACTCTTCATATATCATTTGACTATTTGAAACTAATATCATTTAATGTTTGTTTTTTTTCTAATAATTAATGTACCTTATAAAGTCTTTATTTTCTTTTTTGTATATGTATCGAGTCATCATCATCATCAGCAAGTTGTTAATTTTTTCTCTTTTAAGAACAAGGTCATGATAAGTTGAAAATTTTGAAAGAACTATACTATCGTTTATATAATAATTAATTAGGGTACTCTTACTTGTAAAAAAATGCACTATATATAAATATATATATATATATATATATATATATATTGGCTGTGTTGTGTTGTGTTGTGTACCTTAGAATATTAATATACGTACTGTGTATACAGTTTTTAATAAACGTACCTTTTAAAGTGAGATATAGTACGAAATGAAAACCTACACCACAGAAAATTAATGGTATAGGGTTAATTTAATTGGTATATATAATGAATTGAGTTTGCCCTACAACGTACGTAATATATTTGTTTGTATTCATTGTTATGCTTTTTGGTTGATGTGTTCTTACATTATAAAGTAACATGGAAACTTCAATTTCATATAGCTAATTAATAGTAATACAAGTAGTACAAGTTAGACAAAAGTGTTAAAGATAAAGGTCAGCAATGTTGCTCGATATCGACTAATAATTTTTTTTATATTATTATTATAAATCATTTACTTCCTAATTTAATTTAGATATATATAAAAAATGTGAAGAATGATAATGTGTGTGTGTGTTTTTTTTTGTCAGAAATTACTATATATATTATTTTATGAGAAATATAACACACATATACGATAGGCATGTGCACCAAATATATATATATAGAGTAATTAAATTCCACATATTGTATGTTAATTACTATATATATATAAATATATATATTAAGTTTCGTACGTGATGAAATGGAACATGAATAATTATAATATTAATATTATGTATTTTATGTGAATAAATTCTTAGATCCATGGTGGTATTTTTTGCTAATGGGACACTTCTCTTTAAAAACTGACGCTTTAGTGAAATCTCGAGTAGGAGTTTTGTGGGATTGAGCGGTGTGATACGGGATGATGAGGGAGTGGTACTGGTAGGGTTGGATGGAGATTATGGTGTGAATGTGGCGGAGTTACTAGGGCGGTTACATTATTGCTCACTAATTTAGTTTTTTTTATATCTCTATTATTAAAAGTGATTCGATAGTTATCATATTAGGCTGGATTAATAGTCCTAATTCTAATCTTGGATGTCAGCAAATTATTTTAAATGTTTTTTCTTTATAAACAGTTGTTGGTGGTGATTTTTGCAAGACTATTTTAGTATTATTCATGTGCTAACTACTTTTATTACTAATTCTTTAAATGGATATTTATTCACGTTTTATTAGTTCTCAATAGCTAATTTAATTTAATGAAATCCATGTTCTCTTTTAAATATATATAAAATAGTTATGATATCACAAAGTTTTCTATATTTACTACAAATGGAATATGAAACAAGTTCTTCATTTTGAAAAAGAAGGTAATGCAGTGCAAAAAAAAGATATATATAAAGTGCCAAGATGTATAATGATCGGTCCCCCATTGATGATCTTTATCATGAACATGAAGTAATATATATATATATATTTATATATATGCATTAATGGATGGATGGTGTCCTTTGTTGGAATATGAGGATAAAGGAGTGTAACGTTTTGTATTATAGTAAGTACTATCACTGTTTGGTTTTTGCTTGTTTGCGGTCCTTAATTAAAAATTAAATTAAATGTTGGAGACCCAGGGCCACTCTTGACAACTCTTGACAAAGAAAGATTAATTGCCATCCATCGGTATATATATCTTTAAAAAAAAAATTCATTACAAAATTTTTTACTTTTAGTCATAATAAATTTTGTGACTAAAAGTAAAAAAGTTGTAACTAATTATTAATTATCATTCTTATATTGTGACTAAAAAATCTGTGGCTAAAGATATTAGTCACAAAAATTATAATTTGTTGTGACTAAATATTGTTTTAGTCACAATACTTGTTGTCACTAAAAGTAAATTAGTGACAACTTGTGTTTAAATACTATGTTTTAGTCACAAGTAGTTTTTGTTGTGACCAAAAGTCACATTTTTAGTCATAAAAAATTTATGTTGTGACTAAAAAATTGTCACTAAAAGTAACTGTTTTTTTATAGTGTTTTCTATTATTTAATAAATTAGAATTTATATATTGTTGTTATTTAGAAAGTTTTAGATCAAAAATTAAAAAGATATATCAATACTATTAAAATATTTTAGTTATTGAACTTTTTTTATTTACAAAATATTTCTTCAGTAAAAATAATAAAATATTTTTTGTTGTTGTAATTTATAGTTATATTATAATCACTACAAAAAATAGTTATTTTTAGCGACAACTTTTTAGTCACAATATAAATTTTTTGTAACTAAATATGATTTTTAGTCCCAACAAAAAGTTACTTGTGACTAAAACATAATATTTAGTTACAAGTTGTCACTAATTTAGTTTTAGTCACAATAAATCTGTATTATGACTAAAACGCATTTAGTCACAACAAATTGTAATTTTTGTGATTGATTAATACTTTCAGCTACGAACTTTTTAGTCACAACATAAGAATGATGATTTATATAATCAGTCACAATTTTTTTTACTTTTAATTATAAATTTTGTTGTGACTAAAAGTAAAATTTTTCGTAGTGAATTATCATTAATTAAGTTATTTTTCTGGTTATTTTTTTTATTGTTATATAGTTTATTTATAGTTGATGCATAGTTATCGTGTGGTTAATTTCTTATTATTTTTTAATTGTTTTCTTACTTTTTGTTGAATAAAGTTTATTTTTGTAAATTTACAAAGTAAATTGTAAATAAAACATGAAAAATGATATTTTGAAAATTTCCTTATAATTAAATTGATTTTTACACGTGTGAAGATAATATTACTTTATGTTTAATCGCAAACTAAAAATAAAATTAAAATAAATTTTTAAGTATGATCAGATTTTGATTCCCTAAATATTTAATTTTTCGATTTGATTTTTTGAATTTATTGTCAAAATATTCTGACAATTGAGTATCTCACCTATAAATAGAAGATACTGGTCTCCAAGTTCACTACTCTTTCTGTGAAACAGAATAAATCTATCTAAGAGAGTTAGAGAGAGTTTGGAAGCCTTACACACACCACAAGTTTTGTTTTCTTTTGCACATCAAAACTCGTGTCAGATCGATTGAAGTTCAAAGAATCAATAATTATAGGTATTTTGATCCTTTTCATTGCATATATAAGTTGATCTACTTTATAGTTTTATTCCACATCATTCATAAGAAAATATAATACATTTATATTATTATAGAAGTATATGTATACCATAATATTCACAAATTTGTTGTCTTAGATAAATATCTTGGAGAGTCATGTACCAAAATAAAGTAGGAGTTATTTTTTTGAAAACCACAATATTAATATTGTAACTGACATTAGAAGGAGTTGCTCCTGACTGCTCCAGGTGACACATTGCCTACTAGTGGGCATCATGTCATCTCGAAAATGAGACGGAGTTTCCAAAAACACAAAAAATAATTTTCGTTTGAAAGTTTCAGGCAACATATCGCTTGGTACGTATTGGGCGACATGTTTCCTAGGGCACAAAAATGGAATTTTTAGCTTTGCGTTTTAAACATGTTTTGGCTCCAAATTTAATTCCAAGTGTCATATCATATTGGCTGAGACCTAGCTAGAATGACTTCTGCACTATATTGGGTTTATGAGAGTTAAAATATGATGACTACATATTTTCTTTACCTCTCTCTAGACCTCTTATTCTCTGTCTAACTTGGTTACTTATTCTCTTCAAGAAACTTCCTCAAAAAATGCTTGATTTGTTGAGTTTCACAAGGCTTGTATATCACATTTCTCACTCTTATTTTGAGATAATAGCTTTAAGCATCTATGGAGGCTTAGGACTAAAAATTTTGAACAGAGATCATTAATATGTGCACGTTTTGATACCCTCAAATTTGAGTTGCATCTTTTTAAAACCCTAATCTTAATTTGTGTATTGCTTTATTTAATTGTGTTCATACTTTGCTTCTCCTATTTTTTTGATCCATACATTATTGTGATATTGTATTATACTTGTTTGATTCATATCACTTAATTAATTTTGCACTCCATATATATCTTGTTTTTTGATTATCAAAATTCATGTTCATCCCATAGATGTGAATCTTGATTCTTATTTTTTTTTAAGAAAATGTTCTCTAATTGTTATAAATTGATTATGAAAGACCATAAATTTTTAATACTTGTACACCCACAAATTTAGTTAGAGCTTTTTTTTTTAGTCATTGCAATAATCAATACACAATATATTCTCTACGTTTCAATTCATCTTGATTATATAGGATTTTTTTTTTTTTTTTTTTGTATTCATATAATTTTTTTTTTTTTTATTATTATTTTCGACATATGCTCAAATTTAATTATTTGGCTTTGCGTGCATTTATGTAATATCATGGCCAGCTAATCTTTAATTGTTTTATTTTTGTCTTTAAATATATATCTCCTTTTCTTTAATTTGGATATTTGTCTTGATATTTTCTTTGCATATACATACACATAATGATTTTTTCTCTCTTGATAACTACATTTTATGTATTGAAAAAAAATTTATACATAAAATATTATATTTGTCATTTCTATATTTGTTTCTTCAAGATCATGTTATCTTTTATTTTTGAAAAAAAGAACTACTAAAAAGTGTAGATATAAAATGAGATATTTGGGTTGTTCTGTTCTGTGTATGGGTCCTATACATATATATTTATATATACAAACTTATTAATTAATGAAAAAAAAAAAAAAAGAACGACAAAATGTTAGGATATATTTTTATATATAGAACCCGTGAAAATATTACAATGACCCAATTATTAATAATTAGTTTGTATTTATATATACATATGTATAAGTGTGCATGTGATCGAAACCTTCAAATTTGTGAAGAAAAAGAAGTTTCATTTATTTTTCAAAAGTACCATTTAAATATTAAAAGGGTTGCTAAAGGATATCAAATGTTAGAAAATCAAATAATCCAAGATATAATATTTTATATAATATAGAACACAATAATAATAAATAATAATTAGGTATATATATTAGAAGTAATTTTAATTATCTCATTTATCAATAACAAAAAATTGTACAAAAATTAAGGGATATACAATTTAACGGTTTGTATTTTAGAAATAATCTATTTTCTGAGAATTGGCATAAATGTACACCTGTTCTTGTTGTCACCTTTTGTTACCAAATCTCTTAAATGAAGATTATCATATCTCCCTTAAAACAAATCTCGTTGTAATATTGGTGTAAGTGGCAATACATGTGTAAGTCGAATGAAAAGGCTGGCTTGGGTTTCGAGACTTGGAGTTACTTAATCAGGCTCTGCAGGCTAAGCAAGTTTGGCGGTGCTTGAGATGCCCAACCTTACTTAGTACTCAGGTTCTTAAAGCTTGTTATTATCCTAATAGTGGTGTTCTTGATGCTAAATGTGGTAGTAACTCTTCTTTCATGTGGTGGAGTATGATGTGGGGAAAAAACTTATCTTGAAGGGGTATCGGTGGAGAGTTGGTGATGGGAATGCAGTTAGGGCCCCTGAGGACCCGTGGTTACCAAGGCCGGTCACTTGTCGTGTGTATGACAAGCCGGAGTTCCCCCATCAATTGTATGTTGTGGACTTGAATGGTGGATGGGATGAAAGTTTCATAAGGGCACATTTCAATGAGGTGGATGCTAATTTAATTTTGAGGTTGTTGAGTGGTGATTGGGGAGTGGAGGATAAAGTGATGTGGCATTATACTAGAATGGTGAATATTTGGTCAGTATTGGGTATCGGTTGGCGCATGATATGAGGGCGGTCTCTCACCAATCGAATGATAATGTTATGGAAGCATGGTGGAAAAGTTTGTGGAGGATTAAGGTCCCGCTAAAAATCAAGCATTTTGTGTGGAAGGCGTGTCATAGTTGGCTTCCTAGGAATTCTACTTTATCCAAGCGTGGTATTCAAGTGGTGCCTACGCGTTCTCGTTGTAAAGGAGATTAGATTGAGGATATAACTCATGTGTTGTGGGGCTGCCCGAAGAGTAAGGAGGTGTGGAAGCGCTGTGTTATGGGACGTGATTCAAAAGGGTCGTTCGAATGATGTGTTGATGGCTTTCCACGAGATCCAAAAGGTTTGTTCTTCTTCCTCTTTTGAGTTTATTATGGTGGTATCTTGGCATCTTTGGTCGATTCGGAATAATTTCATTCATGGAGAGTGTCTTCCTAGAGCTGGGGATATATTAGAGTGGTGTGGGAATTACATTCAAGATTTTCAGCAAGGTATTGGAGATAAACCTGGGGGAGTAAAAGGGCGGAACAGAGGTGGGAACAGCCACATGTTGGATGTTTTTCTGTTTATGTAGATGCTAGGTTTTCTCTTCAAGGAGAGGGGGCAGCGACTGGGGTGGTCATTAGAGATGGAGAGGGGCTTGTTAGCTTTGCCTCAGCTACTGTGGTCCGTTATGCAAGCATTCCGCTGGTGGCGGAGCTGATGGCGATAAGAGAGGGTATTAAAGCAGCCATTCAGCGTCGATTGTCCTTGTTTGAAGTTCGATCAGACTGCTTGCAAACTGTAAGTCTTATTAATGGAGCTGAGGTAAGTTGTCGGCAAGAAGATGGTCTCATTGTGGAGATTCAAAGCCTACTTCGGCATCACTGTGCCAATGGGGTGCGGTTTGTATTTCGGGAAGCGAATGTAGTTGCTCATGTATTAGCCAATTAACAAACAAAGTTAGTGCTATGTGGATTGTGATTTCTCCCCCTTGTGCTCGTCACGCGATTGAGCGTGACTTGCCATTTCCATGTAATCGAATAGTTGTTTAATAAATTGTCCTTTCCTCAAAAGAAAAGAAAAAAAGAAAAATTCTTTAGCTTATATATTAGTTTTTCAATAAATTAGAAATATTATCTATTTTTTAAAAAATATTTAAACCCTGACGATTTAATAGTCAATAACTTATAACTACTAAAACATAGGCACATATTAAAGATTTTAATCTAACATAATACTATTAAAATAATTTAGAAATAATTACATTAATGATACTATATATATACATTAATTTGGCCAATAGGTAACGAACAAATGAGCATGTGGTACCCTTTTTTTTTTTTTTTTTATATATATGTATATATTTATAGTGTAATATATAATATTAAAAATTAATAAGGTTTTGTCTAATTGCCTAATGTGATTGAAGTAATTGTCATGGATGACTCCATAATAACACTCACTACTAATTTATGTATTTATTTCTCTTATAATGTCAATGGAATAAATGATATTTTGAGTTGAGATACAGAGAAAGTGAGAGATGTATTATATGAATATGATTGATTTATATATATTTTTTCTTTTTCTCTCCATAATTATATTATATATACATGCACTCAATAGTGTATATATATATATATATATATTCATATATAGTGATGAATATGTGTCCCTTAGTAAAAGGTGGTTGTGACAATATGCATTAACGCGCTCATTAAACTCGATCCCACTATACTAATTTCCCACCAATATATATATATATATAAGTACTACAAATTTAAAACAATATATAACTTATTAATTATTACTAGCTATACTGATCTCTTTGATTGTATATTAATTCTTTCATATTATTCATCCAAAATATTGTGTATATTGCAGTAATTATATAGATCCACTCAGAGAATTGAAATGCATATATGATCATCAATATATTATGTACAAGAATTTTTATTCATGTATTAAATTATACTCATTAAATTTTTTTAGTTATTATTGAAAATTTAAAATTTAAGAATTTTTATCCAATTTCATTTAATTTTACTAATTCGATTATTGTTTATATGTACTAAATTATGTTCTTCAAGTTTTGATATTATCAAATCATGCATATTTCTCGAACTTTAATATGTACCAATTTATATTTTTGAACTTTTATTCATGTTAAATATTTTTTCTAATTAAAATTAGACATAGGTCTTTTAATCGTTTAAAAATAATTTTTAACAGTCTTAAAAATTTAGAAGACATTAAAATTCGTAAACAAAAATCTTAATTAGTTTATATATATAAAGTAATATAGATAATTATGTTTGTTCAAATTTGATAATTATTGTGCACATAGGATGGTGCAAGTCCATCAAAATGATATATCGTCATGATCGAGTAGAATACTATAGGGTTGACATTATATAAATAAATATATATTATTATATATGTATTGGATTGGATAGGTAGCATAATAAAAAGTTAATAATGTGACCAATTTGAGCCATGCATGTGCTCGAGGAGAGTGCATGTGGCCCCTATCTACTAATTAGTAAATTAGCTATAGCAAAACTCACCCCCATTCTTCATGGCCCAGCTTTAATTTATATATATATATATATATATATATATGTCAGAACGCACAAGTGTCAATTAGCTAGTTATTTATTACGTAATGTAAAGTTTCTTTTATGTTTCAATTCAAGTTTTACAAGCCTATATATAGCTAGAGTTGTGTGTAATATGCATATATATATATATATATATATAGTCGGCTCTAAGATGAGGTTAATTGGATCTTATTAGCTAGCAATAAAATTGGATCATTTTAAAATATGTGTGGTATTTTTGAAAATTATTAAAATAATATTTGTAATTATAAAATAGATATATATATTTTTTTTTAATTTTTGAGCCTAACCCGCCTTAATTGATATATATATATATATATATATGTACAGTTGATATACATATATTTATCTTATAAAGGCTCACATCACATGCATGCAATATACTCCAATGTGTTATCGTATCAAACCAATATTGGATTATTATTATGTTATATATACCAACTTATTATACTTGTACATTTATATATATATATATACACTATACTAGTAAAAAATTACGTGCGAAGCACGTATACTAAATTTTATGTTAGGTATTTTTTATTTTATTTAAAAACGATACAATTAATAATTGAAGAAAAAATATATTAGTTATTAGGTGAGATTATTATTATCTATATCTAAATAATGTAATTTATAATTTTAACAATAAAAAGTAAATACTGGATGCAATATATTAGTGTTTAAGAAAGCTTAATAATTTAACTGTAATATGTTCTTAAGATTATCCAAACTAAACTAAAAATTTATGTTCAAATGCTAAAGAAAACACAACTTAAATATGTGTAAAATAAAAATAAAAAATAAAAATCAATCTCTAAATTGTTGATAATTGAAGATAATATCTTTCTAAAAAGTTATAGATAAGAAAAATAAAGATACTCGTAATAAGTGGATTTTAATCTTTCTTCGCTTTGAAAGAGACAGTGTAATATTTGTATTTTGAACTTTATATTCTAACTGGGTTCGCATATAATTAGATTGTCCATTTTTCTGTAAATAAATTGTATGTGGTAGTGTCGACAAAGTGACAGTATTCCTGCAAATAGTTATTTATTATCATTTAAGATGATACGACATGGTGTGAATAATTAATTTAATTAAAAAAATCTACTTAAGACAAGTAGAATGACAAGTAGAATTATTTTATTTATTTAAAACTACATCGTATAAGATTATTAGCCTTCAAAATGTAGAATAGCAAAGTTCCAAAGATCCGTGACTCCATAAACCACACAAAAACCTTGACGAGGAATCCAGCCATACGTGGTGCTAACACAAACAAAACCAGAGACATAGTCAATTAACTTTCACTTCAGACAATACATACTTGACTTATTTCTTTCTCTCTTTCCCAATTAATTAATTCACTACGTTATACAATACATCATAATTATCCATTTGTTAATTAATTAATGAATGATACTAATGGTCATACTAATATTCATTAGTATTGTTTTTTTTTTTTATACACAAGATGTAGGATTTTTGACAAGTCTGGGTTGGCTGCTTTTAAATAAAAAGGGATCATAATCATTAGTCATATACATCTCAATCAAAGTATACCCGATTGCTTCAATGCCTTCTCAAAGTCTTCCTCACTATTATTGACCTGTAATTAATTGAAGTGGCAAACACAAAATTAGACTCTAAACACACATATTGTTAGTTTTATTTAAAGTTTGATTTTTTTTTTTTAGATTTTTTCTATTTATATTGCTTAAGAAATAATGCTTATGTATATGAATCTTTGTTAAACTTAGGCCTATTAAAAAAGTTTTAGAAAAAAAAAAGTTATTAAAAAACATAAGAAAAAATTATATTGTCCAAATAATTTTTAGATGCTATATAGTTTGATCGTGACACAACAAATAATCATATATAATTAATTGTTATCACGTTTGAGAGTAATGCCATTCTTCTATGGAAGGTACTTGAATTCAATTTTCTGAAGTAAGACTTTTGCCCTTTGATACCATAAAAAACTCAAGAATGAATCTTAATTAGTATAAAAAGTTATTCTGCAAATTGGAAAGAACGTCGACCAAGAAAAAATAAACTATTAATTGATATATATATATATATGTACAGTTGATATACATATATTTATCTTATAAAGGCTCACATCACATGCATGCAATATACTCCAATGTGTTATCGTATCAAACCAATATTGGATTATTATTATGTTATATATACCAACTTATTATACTTGTACATTGATATATATATATATATTATATGTTATATATAGTGTATAATTGTATGGTATACTCTCGAACGAACGCCGCCCACATATATACTATATTGCACGTACTTATGTAATAATTAATATCATATATATTTTGCATAATTTATAATATATACGTTATATTCATCCGATTATATGTATACACACATTTATTGATTTTAATATATATATATATATATATATATATATGTTACAAGATGTGGTAGGTTGGCTTGAGGGATTATATTCTCTTATGTACGTATGTAGCGTCAATTGTTCACTAGATTCAATTTGATCATCCACCAAACATTTCTATTAATCCAAACTATATATAATTATTATTATTATTATAGATTTCATGAATTTTAATATAGGAATTTATTATATTAGAGGCTCAATTATATTTCACTATACGTACATTGTGTGCAATAATATTATTTAATGTATTCCTATATATATATATATATATATATATATATATTGACTAGCTCTATTTGATTAATTACTATGCAGCACTCGTAAATTTGAACTATATATATATATATAAATTGTACAGCTAAAACATTATTTTAGTAATGTTTTTTTTTAATTAATTAAGATAAGAGTAGATAATTAGTATCATGATATGTCATGCATTAATTAATATTATTATAAGCTAGTTAGTCTTAAAATGTCATTTTGGCTATAGCTCAAATTAATAGTTGAGTGTACGTGGGTGTGTATGTTAAAAGAGTTTTAATCACCGATTTGTAAAAAAAAAAAAAAATAATAAATAAAATTGGAGGCTGTAAAAAATAAAATAAAAACAATTTGTCAATTAAATTTACTATATAGGTAGAACCGAAACTAAAAAAAGTACTTTATTGATGAGCTTAAGAAAATTTTGAGTTGGATTAAAAAAAAAGCTAATTAGGATTTTTGTTCCCTGAACTTTGACATGTGCCAAATTATGTCCTTTGAACTTTTAAGGTCGTTAAAAATACCCCTGAACTATTGAGATTGTTGGATTTAAGGACTTTTGTCTAATTTCATTCAATTTTACAATTTTCAATGATTGTTTATGTGCTAAACCATGCTCCCTAGACTTTGATATCTACCAAATCATGCCCCTCGAACTTTGACATGTACTAAATCATGCCCCTAAAATTTTATCCATGTTAGACTCAGGGGACAAAAATCCTAATTAGTCTTAAAAAAAAAAAGCTGCCACAAAGGATGGTTATCGTGGTGGACAATATTTTGGTTGTGCAAGCATTTCGGCACCAATTATTTACAGGGAGAAGGGTTGCATGTCCTCTTATATTTTGGAGTGTTAGTTGAGAATTGTACGATATTGTTACAAATTACAATCTCAGTCTAATGTGTGTCTTTGTTTTTTTTGTTTTTTGAAAAAAAAAAACATTGCACATAGTTTAGTTAGAGACTATCATTTTATTTCTAACCGTGTATTTTGAGAAAATGTATTTCTTTGGCTGTTCAAAGATGCATATTGGATCATATGATTTGAATTAATAAAATTTTATATTTTTATTCAAAAGACTAACAAAAAGTACGAGGGCATTGTTCGGGGGAAATTTTAGGGGTGTTCATCCGATCCAATTGTGACAGTCAGTAGTCCCGTGATCTGTAAGGGGAAACATCGGGTAAGCTGTGCAATCTCACACCGCCTGGGGAAGGTCAAGTGGGATGATTCTAAGACTGTGTAGGTATGGGACTACACAGTTGAGGATGGCTTAAATGGATTGATTGGTACTACCTATATCAACAAGGTGCATCTTGTTTTTCGGTAGCCCATCACGAAAGAACTCCACAGTTAAGCGTGCCTGGCTTGGAGCAATTTAAGGATGGGTGACCTCCTGGGAAGTTTTCCTAGGAAGCGTGTGAGTGAGGACAAAGCACGCTGGAGACACTCGTGTTGGTCTGTAGGGTCAGTCGTCAGTCAATGAAGCAGCCAGAGTGACGAACTCGTGTATAAGAGTCATTAGTTCGTGGGTGTAAGGACCCAATGGAGGCTTGAAGCGGGGACGTTACAAATGGTATCAGAGCCTTGACCCAGCCGGAAGTGTGGTCGACGAGGACGTCGGACCCCGTAAGGGGGGGTGATTGTGACAGTCAGTAGTCCCGTGATCTGTAAGGGGAAACATCGGGTAAGCTGTGCAATCCCACACCGCCTGGGGAAGGTCAAGTGGGATGATTCTAAGACTGTGTAGGTATGGGACTACACAGTTGAGGATGGCTTAAATGGATTGATTGGTACTACCTATATCAACAAGGTGCATCTTGTTTTTCGGTAGCCCATCACGAAAGAACTCCACAGTTAAGCGTGCCTGGCTTGGAGCAATTTAAGGATGGGTGACCTCCTGGGAAGTTTTCCTAGGAAGCGTGTGAGTGAGGACAAAGCACGCTGGAGACACTCGTGTTGGTCTGTAGGGTCAGTCGTCAGTCAATGAAGCAGCCAGAGTGACGAACTCGTGTATAAGAGTCATTAGTTCGTGGGTGTAAGGACCCAATGGAGGCTTGAAGCGGGGACGTTACACCAATCCGCACTTTTTTGGCCAAACAACATCCAATCCGCACTAAGTGCGGATTTCATATTTTGGATCCAATCCGATCCACATAACAGTTTAAATCCAATCCAATCCAATCCGCAATAGTGCGGATTGGATCGGTTATTTTGGATCGGTTATTTGTTTTAAAGATAAATTATTTAATATTTCATAGAAAAAAATTAAAAAAAAGACTATTGTATTTTAATTCCAATAAATCAATTTCCATCTCTATTTATATATAAATCAAACCAATAAATATATGTCAATATATATATACTCATCTTTAGATTTATACTAAAATATATATGTATTCATTACTAAAATTAATAAGTTAGTATATATATTTAAATTTATGTGTATGTGTTTATGTTAATAAAGAATAATTTTCAAAAAAAAAAAAATAAATAAAAAATAAAGAATAATTTTTTTGGTATTTTTTATTTTAAAACAAATAAAATACACCAATTCAATATATTACTAAAAAAAATTAAGAAATTATAAGTTTGTGTATTTTTTTTAATAATATTAGAAAATTAATATATATTATATATTATAATTTTTTAAAAATATATATAATTAAGTGCGGATTGGATTGGATCGGTTACTTTTTGAGGCCAAACAACATCCAATCCGCACAAGTGCGTATTTTAGATTTTTCAATCCAATCCAATCCGCGCAAGTGCGGATATCCGCATTTTGCGGATTGGATCGGATTGGATTGGATCGTGCGGATTGGATTGGATCGGATACTTAGTGAACACTCCTAGGAAATTTTTAATAAATAAATATTCATGAGGTATGATTTAAAAATAGTAATAATTTAGGAGAGAAAAACTAATACTATTTATTCTTATCTAAATTACTAATTCAGAACAAATATGGAGCATCTAGAATAAATAATGGGAAACTTACAAAAATATTGGAATTTGAGTTAACTTTTACAAAAATACTGTCACACGGAAATATTTTCAAAAATACTGTGTTTTTATAAAACACCAGTAGAACACAGAATAGAACAACTCAAAACAACAGTAGAACAACAATAAAACATTAGTAGAGTACACCAGTGAAAACTTAACACAGTATACTGCAGTATGAAACTTATAAAAAAATACAGTAAAAAAGTAAAAAATACTACCTGACAGTATTTATGTAAAAAAATAGCAAAAATTAGTATACCATGTAAATTTCCCTAAATAATTTAACACTAATTAGATATTTATACATATAGGTATAAAATATGTTATACATGCAACCCAAAATTAATATATATTGTCAAGTTATTATGAGGTGCATTTTTGCATGCATTGTATACTTAATTAAAATTAATCATGTGTTACTTACAAAAAAAAAATTGAAATTAAAATTAGTTATGTGTTATTAAGTTTTATTGTTTGTATAAATAATATATAATAATATTATTTATATATAATTTACAATCGTAAATTTCTCATCATTTGTATATTAATGTATTCATCTTAACAAAAAAAAAAAAAGATTAGATTATTTAATTTTTATTAGTGCGCAATATTATATAGTAGCTATACCCGATTTAATTAATTACCAATATATTATATTATCCTACTTTAATTAAAAATTTCATACATCTCTCAGATATATATGTTATACTTTTTAAACTTATGGCATGTTTACTAATAAGTAATGGGAATCAATAGTAAGGTAATCATTCCCTTACATTTGTTTACTTGCATTATTAAAATTAGGAAAGGGAGAAGTTGATTAAATAAGGGAGAAAAGAAAGGGAGAACTTCTCCCACCAATTTTGTAAGGAATGCCATTAAGGGAAATGGATTTTTATTATTTTTATTTTATTTTTTAATATTAAATATATAATGACAATTTTGTCCTTTAAAATTTGTCTTGTAAAATAACTACCATATAATATAGTTTAACTTAAAAGGGCAATTTAGTCAATTTAAGCATTCCGATTACGTTTCCTAATAAAGTAAACAAGATAAATCACAACTATTCCATTTCTAAAAAATTTTAGTAAACAACATATTACAAATATTGATTCCGATTATTTTTCATTTATTCCGTTACATTTCTCCATTAATTTATTCCGATTCTGATTACAGTATAGTAAACGTGCCATTAATGAATTGAATATAAAATATAATACCGTTTCAAAAAAAAAAAAAGAATATAAAATATAATATATAGTCAATCCAAATATAGATCCTATATATATTTAAATAAATTATCACAATATTATCCAGCATATTTTAATCTAATTCTAATATATGAAATAATTATATGAATAATCCTACACACCAAACACATCATTAGGGAACAAATCACATGGTTTAGTACTTTTTTAAGTAACCGAAAAGTATATATAATTTTATATATTTTTATTCCAAAAAGACCAGAAATAAAAAGTTCTCTCTTTAGTTCATGTACATGCATGTGGTTAATTTTCCAATAATAAGATTAATATTAATAATGATTATAAGTTAATTATTTCAATAATATAAAAAAATTAAAACACCAAAAAATATTAATGGAACAAGAATCAATAAACAATCTTTAATATTATATTATAATAAAATTATTTTATTTAAGTAAATATAATTTTTATGCATGTATTACAATTTGAAATAAAATTGTTAATTTTACACAAATAAATTCCTTTTATAAATTATACTATAAATTTTTTTACTTTTAGTCACATGTATGTATATATATTTTATTAAGATATAATTATTCTTAGATAAATAAAGGTATACCTTCTTAATAAAGTATATAAAAAATGTATAACTATTTATAATTTAGATGTTATTTTTATGACTTATATTAAAACTTAATTTTTTTATATAATAAATTAGTAATTATTCTTAAATAGTGACATCTAAAATTATCTAAAAACTTATGATAAAATCCAAAAATTACTTACCAAGTTAAATGAATATGTACATGTAAATATATACATATCATGTAATTTGTAAATAAATAATAATAATAGCGAATAATTATTTCTACTAATGATTGAAAATCTATACGGCCAGTTTATATTCCCTTGGAGTATACTACAATATTTATATATAAACATATATTGCTGTGAACTTTTAATTGTTGAAAGAAATGAGCACAAAAAATTAATTAAAGAGATTATATATGTTTAGTAAACAAATTAATTATAAAATTATTAAGAGACAAAGACACCTACACAAAGATTTAGAGATTACCAATTTAAGATACACCCATGTGTGGAATGTTAGGTTGTTCTAGCTAATTCAAAATAATAAAATAAAACATTGCTTTTAAATAATTAAAATAATATAATAAAAACCCTAATTAATTATCAATCGTTGGATCCCATAAACATGCGGCTACACATGGGCCACATGTGTCTGTACAAATATAATTATTAATATATATATATTTGATAATCATATATTCAATAATATGTATACAAATATTTTACTATATTATATATACATGAATAATATTCTAAGGAATAATGCTACGTATGTCGATCGACAAATCATTTTAGAAAACATAACTTACAATTAATGATGTGGCTTCATATATGATTGATATAATTAAACTATATATACACATTATTATTTAATTATTTATGTTTTTAACATAACTCACTAACTGTCACTAAGCTCAAATTTTAAAAAGAAAAAGTGTCGTGGGTGTTTAATTAGTTAATATTTTTCATTTATATACATTAATTTTTTTTTTTAAAAAAAAACAAATTCTTGTAAATGATTTCTGAAATACACTAATTAAGAAGCTAAAAATTTTCAGTTCTTAATATGTGCTCATGACTTAGGAAAGCCTTTTCCCGAAGATCTACGCTTATTCAAGGCAGCTTTTTTTTAGATCTTATTCAAAGAACAACAAGATAATAATAATATAGACACACCTACAAAAAGTGTTTGGGTGACACCACTAATATCCAATAATAATAATCTTTTATTAACTAGTCATTAGCTCCCCACATTATTATGCAATTATATAATTATAGATGATCAAGCATATTAATAATGTTTTCTTTTGTCAAAAACAAAATAATAACAATTAATCAATTAACCTATAAAAAATGGAATATCTCTTAAATAATATTATATATGTAGATATATATAGTTGTAACATTAGGTCAACATTGTATGTGTAGTTAATTAATTAACTAATAAATTATATTGCCCCTTATGTCTTCTTTTTCTATAGATTGGCAGGTAAGATTAACCAAATCCTAATAAAAAAAATTAGGTATATGAAGGCTACATTATAATGATCAATCAAGAGACTTTTCAACATTTTTCTCTTTAATTAGCATCAAATAATAAACAAATAAAAATTGTATGAAAATTGGGATGCAAATCATGTGGTCCTTAATTATATTCTTTTTCTACTTATTATTATTATTATTATTATTATTATTATTATTATTATTATTATTATTATTATTATTTCAAAGTTCTACTTATTAATATTATATATCATGTATATAATAATTTGGAGACTCCAAACTGATTGACTACTGACCATAATAAACGACCAACTGGCAGGACTAACCAAATTCTAGCATATCCAATTAAGCTAATTGATTGTGCTATATAGAAATAAATACTATTTTTTTCTTTCATACCTATATAAATATATAAAAGTAATATAATCCAAATATATATATAGTTACAAATAGTACAATTCTAAAATAAATCTCTTAGTTAGAAGAAACAGATTATAATAAAAATATATATACGAGATATATCACTAAAGAAGCAAAAGTTGGTATTACACTGGTAAAATAGAATTTTCTTGTGATGTGTTGGTAAAAAGGGGTTGGCAAATTAATATTGGTATTAGAACTTTTGCCAGCATAAAATGAAAAGCGCTGGCAAAAAGGACTTTTTCCAGCACGTAAATGCGTTGGTAAAAGTTAGATTTTAGCCACTGCAAATGTACGCTGGTACCTCTTTACCAGCGCAGTTTGCGAAATGCGATGGTAAAAGGTACTTTAACCAGTGCAGTAGCGAACTGTACTGGTAAAAGTAACATTTCTTGTAGTGAAAAGAAAATTCTTATCATGGGGTTCTTCATTAAATGGATGGCACTTTGATTGTCACAATGTACCACTATTTCATCTGAGTTTAGTCCTAGCTCTTTAGTGAACCCTTCCATCCAAATCCCTTCTTTGATGGCTTCAGGTCCAACCTTATATTCAGCTTCTGTAGATGATAGTGCTACCACTTTTTTCCAGTTAGATTTTCAATTCACATAACCACCATATACTGTGAAAGCGTAGCTTGTTAGAGATCTCCTTGTGTCTAAATTACCTGCATAATAAGAGTCTATATTGCTTGTAAATTAAATGGTTAATAGCATATCTTTACTAAACTTGATAACAATCTTCAATGTCCCTTTCATGTATACATATTAATATCCATTAAGAGCTATCCAGTGAGCAGTACCATGATTCGCAACAAATTAACCTGCTTACCATGATCATACAGTAGCCTAAATACGGTCTGATGCAAATCATACATGAGACTTCCAACACATGAGACATAGGGAACTTGTCTCATGTATTCTATATCTGCATTGGTTTGAGGTGCCTGAGTTTGAGACAACTTAAAGTGGTTTGAAAGAGGTGTGAAAACAATCTTAGCATTGTCCATACAAAACTTGTCTATGACCTTTTAGAAATAGGGTTTTTGGGACAGAAATATTCTTTCTTGTCTCTGTCTTATAATATCTATTCCCAATATTCTCTTAGCTTTTCCCATATCTTTCATTTTAAATTCAACACTTAGCCTTTTCTTAACACTGTCTATCTCTTATCTTTATATTCCAATAATCAAGATATCATCAATACAGAGTAAAAGATAGACATGTTAGCTGTAATAGTCTCAACAATAAATCTGTCAAACTAAATGTTCCATTATCTAGGGGCTTGTTTGTGGCCTTATAGTGATTTCTTAAGAAGACATGCCTTTTCTGGACTGCCTATGGCATAGCTAGCCTTCTAGTGGTGTCATGTATATCTCTTCATTGAGGATTCCATTTAGAAATATTTTCTTCACATTCATTTGAGCCCCAATATCAAATCTAGCATCTTTGGCCATCAAAATTCTTATGGAAGTTTGTCTAATAGCACGTGAGAAAAGATGTCATTGTAATCAATTTCCTTTTTTTTCGGTAAATCTATTTGCTACTAACTTTTCTTTGTATATGATCTTTTCACCTTCAACAAACTCTTCATTGTGCTTAAAAAACTACTTGCACCCTATTAGTATCTGTCCATGAGGCCTAAGAACAACTATCCAGGTTTGTTCTTCAATAGAGAATCCATCTTTTCATTGATGACCTTGAGCCACTTAGCTCTATCCTTGCATTTCATGGCTTCTTCATAGCTGCTTGTTGTTAATAATTTGTGAGGTTATCACGTGAGCTTGTCTCTGATGTATATGGTTCAATAGTGTGTTCACACTCATAACTTATATTTCTAGTGGATTCATCCACCTTAAGTTATAATGTATCAGAATTGTCATCTTTGGTCATTGTGTCTTTTAATTTCATAGCCATTTCGTCTTCTTTGAATACCACATCTATGTTGATCATTCTTTTCTTGTCACCATCCTCTAGGCACCATAAAGTTTGTCCTTTTACACCTTCAGGGTATCCGAGAAACATACACTTCAGAGCTCTTGGTTGGAGCTTGTCTTGCCTAATATGAGCATAGGTAAGACAACAAAAAAATCTATAGTGTTCAAACTTTGGTGGACATCCTGTCCATAATTCCTAGGGAGTTTTGAAATTGAGTGCAAAACATGGACATCTGTTTATGAGATAGCATGCTATTGTTGCAGCTTTTACCCATAATTCTCTACAAAGGCCATCACCCTTGAGCATGCACCTAGCCTTCTCCAAAATGGTTACATTCATCCTCTTTGTAAGACCATTAATTTGTTAAGGTGTTTTGATCATATTTTTGTGTCTTTCAATTCCCACTTTCAAGCAATAATTCTTAAATTCACTAGAGCAATATTCAAGACCATTATCTGTTATGAGCACTTTTTTTTTCTGTCTTCTTTGATTCTCAATCGCTCTTCTCCAATTCACAAAGGTACCAAATGCTTGGTCAGTTCTCTTCAGTATGAAAATCTACACTTTTCTTGAGAAGTCATCTATAATTCTTAGAAAAAGTATGCTCCTCCTATGGATGGTACCCTAGAAGGACCCACAAGTCTGAATGAATATATTCTAGAAATTTATACAATGCACACCATTTTGGAATCCCACAACTTAAATACACATTCTTCATAGAATTCCAATTTTCCCTTTGGTTTATCACCAAAGAGACCCTGCTTGTCAAGTTCTTGAAGGCCTCTTTCACTCACATGACTCAACATGAGATGTAATACCTAGAGCAGTTCAATGCCTTTGTCTTTTATTGTTGCATTTACTTTGCTAATGATTGACTTTCCATCCAAAATATAAATGCCATTCCTTATGTTACCCTGCATAACAATCTAAGATCCATTGGAAACTTTTATGGATTCTTCTATCTTGATGGCACACCCCTTTCTTGTAAGTTCACTAATTGACAACAAGTTTCTTTTCAATTGAGGAATAAATCTAACATCCTGAACAGTTCTGGTGCATCCATCACGCATAATGAACATCACAGGTCCAATGCCTTCAATTTTCCAGGTTTTGTTGTTTCCTAAAAGTATATTCCCACATGTTATTCATTTGAAGCTACTGAACAGGTGTTTATGTGGTGTCTTATGGAATGAGCTCCATGAGTCAATAATCCATTCTTGGCCAGATTCTTGACTTGAAACAACAAGAAAATATCCCATCTTTTAACAAAGCTCGCTTTCCCTCTTTCTTCGGCCTTGTCACTGTTGAGTTTTGTTTTTAATAGATTGCATTCATCTCTGTAATGTCCCCCCGTTTTACAATAATATCTATTCTTCCATGCCTTGAATATTGATTTCGAATTGGATCTCTGGTTATTGGATTTATGCTTGAATTTCTTGTGATCCCTTTTATCTGATCTGCCTTTGAGAAATAGATCTTCACCATTGGAATCACCTCTATTCTCTTATCTCTTCTAAATTTCTTTGGAGTTCAGAGCAGCCTTGACCTCAGCCACGATCTATATATCTTCACCACATAAAATAGTGTCTACAAAATGCTCATAGACCTTTAGCAAAAAACTGAGAAGAATAATGGCTTGATCTTCTTCATCCAACTTGACACCAATGTTGTTAAGATTCAAGATTATTCTATTAAAATCTTCTAATTGTTTTCTCTGTTCTTTAGTGTCATCCATTCTCATAGTATACAACTTTTTCTTGAGATATAATTGTTGAGATTTTATGCCCTAAATAAAACCCATTACAATCTAATATGATTTGTTATCAATAAGAGATTAGAAGTGATTTATGTTAACATGTAGTTTTCATGTTTATGGTTTAATATATGTACAAAATCTGTTAAGTCCAAAACATATAGTCATTCACAATTACAATGATGTCAACACAGTGGAATGTGATTGTGATTATATGATTTGAAAGACAAAGTCCCTGTTTCATCAGTGCATTGGATTTACACTGATGTGATAATCAGCGATGAAATGTACTTACACTTTGCATAAGTGTTATGTTCTTTCTAGAACATTGGCAAAGTATACTAGCTTCGAATGTATGGAGTATACATTGGATTGGACCGATATTGATCTTGGTCAAGATATTATAATACTTACCGTTGTATCTTTCCAAGTCAATATCACTAGTTGATCTTAGATCAAAAGATCTTAATCCTGATATGCTTAGGCTCAATCTCAGGACTGCTATTCATGTTCTTTGATTTGTTAGTTAAACCTACTTTTGGGTCATGGTGATACATATATTTTGGGAACATGATAGTATGATTGAGTGGGAGCGCTAAACATAAATATGGAATCTATAGCTTCTATAGGTATTTAGAAGTTAAATGATGATTTCCTTCGAGCTTGGCTAAATAGATGTAAATGGAACAGCTCTTGTTTCAGTGATTATATTTTAGTTCACTAAAACATCATTAACAGGTAGCTAAGTGTTTTAAGGATCAAAATACATTGAGGGGTGAAACGGTAAATTTATCTCTACTCGGTGTAAATCATCTATATAGAGGATCTTTGATTATTGAGATTATAACGATGGTTAAATGTGATAGTGTATCTATATGGTTGAACATATAGAGCGTTCTATATGACTGAGAGTGCAATTCCAAGTTCTAAGAGTGGATGCAACAAGGAATTAATAAGTTAGGGAATTTACTTGGTAAATTCTGGTTCAGCTTATTGGAAGCTCAGTAATATAGGCCCATGGTCCCCATTCTAGTTGAGACCATACTGCTTGTAAGACTTAGATAATTGATTTTAATTAATGAACTATAATTTCTAAAATTAGACTATGTCTAGTTTATGAATTTTCACTAAGCAAGGGCAAAATTGTGAAGAAAAGAGATTCTAGGTTTTATTTATTAATTGGAAGACTTTATTATGTCTAATTAATAATTATATTAAATGACAATATTATTTAGTAATTTATTTTATTTATTAAATAATTAGTTTTAGCATTTAAATGGTTAGAATTGGAAAATTGACGTTTTTGAGAAAATAGAAATGAAAATTGTCAAAATTGCAAAATACCAAGTGGGGCCCATTAACACTATGGTCGGCCACTTGAGAGGTTTTTACCAATTAATATTTTTATTATTTTAATGCCAAGTAATTACTAGCCTAAACCTAGTGGTTACCTATAAATAGATAGTGATGGCTCACACTTAATAAGAGATTAAAATTAGAAATTTTTGTTTTCAGAAAAATTGAGCCACTCACTATCCTTCTATAGCCGACCCCCTCTCTCTCTCTTTTCTTCTTCAAATTTTCGAAAACCTTGAGTGATAGAGTGAGTGCCAACACACATCAAGTGGTATCTCAATCATAGTCTGGAAGATTGTGAAGAATCCAAACTGAAAATAAGGATATTCAGACTCAGATCTTGGTGATACTCTGCGACAGTAATGATACAAGGGTTAGAAGATATGAGTGGAAGGAGACATATTATTCCGCTGCACCCAATGTAAGGTTTACTAAACTTTATATGTGTTTATTTCATTGTTTTAGAAATTCATATTAGGATGTTAATGAAACATACTTGTTAGTAGATCTAGATCCTGGTAAAACATAATCCAACAATAATTGTGTAGCCAATGATTTCTTAAAGAAAATTGATGCTGAAATTTTCCATAGTCCTACAGCAGATCCTTCATCTAAAACTTTCGTGAGAATCTCATCACCAAGGCTCAGCAATATGTAACTGTGAGCTTTCAATTCTATGTCTTTCTGAATCTTCTCTTATTTTAATTCTTCCACAAGCTCTTCATTAATTAATGGCTGTTTCAATCCATTGGTGGACCAGAAGAACTTTCATCTTGATTCTCCATAGACTAAAGTACTCATTAGTTCCAATGGACTTATCCACCTCAAACTTTGCTAATGTTATTCTTGAATAGAGTTCGATCTTTAATTTGTTCTTGAAATCTTGGAGCACCTTCAACCTTGTTTTGATATCATTTGTTGTGATCTCAGATCACCTCAATCAAGAACAAACCAATTATGACAAACAATGAGAATTTACTTGAATTGAAGGTACACAACACTCAACAGGAAAGATAAAATTGTATTTGTTTTATTGATCTTCAATGAACTAAGCTACAATTACAAAACTAAAACACAGAGCAACAACTCAAAATAGGTATTGGATAATTCACATGAGGTGTTAGTAACTGGTGACTTGTAACTAAACTTAACAACGACCATTTAAAATGGTTTGTATTCCTTAGCAACCACTTGAAATGGTTGTCTATTCATGTACTCCTTTATTGTCGTTTCCAACGGTTTGTAATGCTCATTACCGATTGTTTGCAACCGATGCCTATTTCATCCTGTTTTACGTCTGTAGCATACAATGTCGATCTTATGAACCGACAAGAATACTATATCCGATTGTTTTAGATCGTGTCTAAACTTCTTTATTTTAGTAGTGTATCTTGCTTAAGATTATTAATTATTAGTTTACCATACGTTTTTCTTTTGACTCCTTTTTAATTTTAATGCTTCCTTTATTTTAGTTCATAGGGTCTATATGCATGCACTTAAACGATTAAAGAACAAAGGAGGTCAAATCAATCTAGAAAATAATGATCAATAAGATATCAATTGATGAAAATCCAAGAATTAGGTATGAAGTAAAACAATTAATTAACTAAAGAAAAGGAATAATAACATAACAATAGTTTTTTCTCAATCTAGTGGTATTGCTTACTTACTCTTTTCCTTTATGGTTGTTGTAGTTGAGTATAAAATTAAAATTTTCATTGATAAATTTATTTATATATTGTGGAAACTATTAGTTGTATTCGTGAAAATCATGCAAAAAGAACTAAAAAAGAAAGAAAATATATAAAAAGTGAAGTGATTTACACGAAATAACCCTGAAAACATATATACATACTTTTCATGAAATTTTTTTTGAAATCTTTGACAAATGTTGGCAAAAAGAAGCTTTCTGGTTTAGTTAGTCTTCCACCATTTGATATGATTTTTTTTTTCTTTTTACTTTTGGTTGTAAAATCTTTTAATCATGTTATTTTCATAATTATATATAAATATATTATATTGTCCTGGTGCATGAACCAGACAAATTATAGGGAAATTTGATTTTCTATGCTTAGAAAATCAAAAAATTTGATTTTTAAACCAAAAATTTAAAACCTAAAAAAACTATTCCTTTTTTTTCAAAACCCCAAAAATACCCCCCTCACAATATTCTCTCTCTGCATCATCTCTCTCTCCCTCTATCTCACCCCAACCGCCCACCCTCACCCGAACCACCCTCACCCACCCACGTCAACCCCAACGCCGATCACCACCCTCACCCCCGTCGACCACGACCCCAACCCCTCCGACCCCAACCCCAACCCGAAAGAGCAACCCCGCCTACGAAACTTTTTTTTTTTTTTTTTTTTCCCGCGATTTGAGAGAGGGAAGAAGACAAAGGTCCGATGGTCGGACCTTGGGGGTCCGATGGTCGGACCCATCGGACCCCCAAGGTCCGACCATCGGACCTTTGAATTTTTTTTTTTTTTTTCTGCGATTTTGGAGAGAGAGGAAGAAAGGGTCCGATGGTCGGGTCCGATGGGTCCGATGGGTCCGATGGTCGGGTCCGATGGGTCCGATGGTCGGCTTTAATTTTTTTTTTTTTTTTTTTTTTTTCCTGCGATTTGAGAGAGAGGGGAAGAGAGAGGTCCGATGGTCGGACCTTGGGGTCCTATGGGTCCGATTGGTCGGACCCCATCGGACCCCATGGTCCGACCATCGGACCTGGGGTGTGGGATTATTGGGACCGGCTAGATAGAGAGAGAAAGAGAGATAGTTTTAGTTTGGGGGTATTTTTGGGGTTTTGAAAAAAAAGGTATAGTTTTTTTAGGGTTTTAATTATTGGTTTATAAATTAAATTTTTTGATTTTCTAAGCATAGAAAATCAAATTTCATCTTAGATTTGAAAACGCACTGTATATAATTAATATGACTCGTTTCTTAATTTCTGATGCACTGATCATTTATATATATTATATAATATAATAAAGATTATTATATCACTACAAAAAAAATGATTTTTTCCTGAAAATCAACTATTAATTACAATATAATTTATTTTTGTGGTCCAATGATATGATTAAATTTATAGCCATAACAATTCTAATATGTAGGCAAAATAAAATGAAATGTTATATATAGGAGTAAGATTGTGTACCTTTAACTATTGAAAAAGCTATCTTTGATCAACTAAATTAAGATTTGTAAAACAAAACAAACGAGAATTTAGATTGGGTATATAACACTCTCTTCAAAGTCTAAAGGAAGAAATGACATCCCAATTTTTTATGTATAGTTGGAGGAAAGCTTGTTTTAAACCTATAAATAGAGTTCTTAATTAAGCTTGCATATGTCTTATGTTTACACTACTACAAAATAGTGTTTTGCATTAGTCAACGCCCAAAATCGATGCAAAAAACAAACCACATTAAAATGTTTTGTCGGTTTACGATCGACGACGAAATTTGCATCAATTTAAAATTGGCATATAAAGATCTTTTGCATCGGTTATAGATAGATACTATGTTGTATCTATTTATAACCACTACTACAATATGGGCCTTTAAAAATTGTTTTTTTTTTAACTTATTTTATAAAAAAAGAAGCTAAAGGGTGTGATAATACCCGTTTGGTTTGAAATTGACATTTAGATGCAGTTTTTTGGTAAAAACCGTAGGTATAGAAATTAATTATATACCATATCCCGTCGGTTGGGGGTTGGACAATTTTCAAGATTTTTTATTAACCCTATTATAGAATAACCGACATCATATGTGCACTCCTTATACGACACGTGTGCACCTATAGCGTCAGTTATTCCCTAATAACTGACGCCATAGGGTTATATAAAAGAACGCTAACCTTCGTCTTCCCCATTTTCTTCTTCTTCAGCAACACGATATACCAGAGAAAACCCAGAACTGCCCATGAAAACCCTTGCCAACCACCCTTAAAAATCCATATATCTCCCTCATTTTAACACCATTTTACCCCATTTTTTAAAAATCTTCTATTTTCAATATTTAAACCTATACACTAAAAAAGTTTAGTTTTTTCTCCCATAATTCACTAAACCTGACCCTATTAAAAAAAAGGTGGTGGAATAACTCTAGCCACCGATTTTAGTGGAGAAAATATTGAATCTCAACGTCTATTAAGGTATAAATATGATTTTTAGTTTATTAATTTACATTATTTTTATTTTCGTTTTTGTAATTTTTTTTGGAATTTTTCATTTTATTAACATTATGTTGTTGTACGCATGGTGGCCGGATTTTTGTCAGAATTGGTCGTCGGATTGCGCTTATAAGGTAAATATTTATTAACTTGATATAATATATATATGTATATATTTTGTGTTTTTATTGAATATGTGTTTTTTTTTAGAATAATGTGTTTATATATATGTATTGTGTATATTATTTATGTAAATTGTATTATATATATTTTAAGTAATATATATGTATGTATATATATATATATTTATTGTGAATGAGAATGATATAGGAGAGATTTAATTCGTTTAGAAATAAAGTTTTTGAAATTGTGTTAATGTGAGATATACTTGATTATATATGTATGTATATGTTATTTGTTTTCCAAAAAAAATCTTTATATATAATTTAGTAAGTAGTAACTTGTTACTATTTTTTTTTATAAGTAGTAAGTAATTAAATAATTAAAATTTTAATTTATTGTATTTCATTAAATTGTAGGTTGTGAACTAATTTTTGCGGTTCGGCACAATTTGGTGTTGATCAGATTTTAACTTGCTATAGGTATAAACATTCACTAACTTTTTTTGTTATTATAATTAATAATCCATGCATGTTTAGTGGAGTTTGAATATCTTAAATATTCATCTGTAGTGAAGTAGGTTCTGTGATATGTTGTACTGCGATTGGATGAGTGTAATAATATGCATGTTAGTTGAGTTTGAATATTTTAAATATTCAACCATTGTGAAGTAGGTTCTGCGAATACATATACTGGGGTCGGATGGGTGAATAAATTTTATATTATTAATGTTATTTTGTTTGTTTAGTATTGTTTTATTTGTTTTTTTTTTTTTTTGTTACTTTAGGCATTTTTAAAATTTTTGAGAACGTCTAATTACAGTCGTTATGCTGCAGAAATTTCAGTAGAATTAGGATAAATTTTACTAAAAAATTATAAGTATTAAAAGAAAGTACATAACACAAATAACTAGTTAATTGCTTGCTAGTTGTAAGAAAGTACATTCCATTCTCATATCCATTACATTCAACTAAACACTACACTAGTTAATTAATTACAATTTATACAACTTAATAACATGAACTAAACATTGTGTAAGTAGTAACTAATTATAATTAGTTAATAAATACTGAATTTTTTTTGTTATGGATAAATCATGGATGCGTGAGGAGAGAGACATATTGTGATTTCAAGTAGGGTTCGATGTATTTTTAGAGTTTTCCTTAAATAATTCTAAAAATCCTGAACATATTCATTGTCCTTGTGTAGATTGTTATAATGGATCTTAAGGAAATATTACAATGATTAAGGACCATGTGTATTTATGAGGTTTCAATAGAAGTTATACTACTTGGTATTGGCATGGTGAACATGAAGCGTACATTATAAGGGGTAAACGTTTTTCAAACAAAGTCAAGAGAGGATGCTCGAGAGGTTCAAAATAGTGGCATATGTATCGTCACAGAAATCATGCATTTTGCAAGTGCAAAAGATAGAAACCTTGTTTTAGGTACCATGACGTATAATGGGGTTATTGAAGAAATATGGGAGCTCAATTATTTTTGCGTTCTGAATTCCACTTTTTAAATGTTCTTGGGTTGAAAATAATGTTGGAGTAAAAATTGACGAGCTTAGTTTTACTTTGGTTGATTTAAGTAAGAGGTGAAGCAAGAATGATCTATTCATTATGGCCAGCCAAGCAGTACAAGTTTTTTACATTTTTGATCCGGCTAATGATAAATGGTCTGTTGTTTTATCGACACAAAAGAGGGAAGTTCTTAGAGAATGAAGGGGATGAGGAGAATCAATACTACAAACATGGTATTTTTTGTCAGTTTGCAATTGACATATATTCTTTTAGCATCAGTTGCTAAAATCGACGTATATACTGTAGATGCAAAAATTATATTATTTTGCGTCAGTTTTCAACAGTCGGTACAAAAAATTAGCGACACTTGAAAATAGTCGCTAATAGTGTAAAGAAAATTATTTACAACATTCTTGTCAATTTTGTACCGACACAATAAAAAAAATTTAAAAAAATAGATTTAGATATTCATCCCGAGATACACCAAAATCTAAAGCAAATACCCATAAAATTTAAACAACACTAAGATCTACACAAATAAACATACAAAGAAAATTTAAAACAGATTCAAATACAAAACACAATAGCCACCATCATGAAATCAAAACCAAAAAATAGACAATGGTTGTCCTCTTCGTCTTCGTCCCCAACTCAAAAATCTGTACAAAAAAGATATTTCAACCACGAGATTGAAAGAAAGAGAGATCAGAGAAAACTTACATGGTAACCGACATGGTGTCGAGATGAAAGAGAAAGGAAGAGGCCATTCATGGCCCATTTGGCTCGTCGCTGTGTGGGTGGCAGAGCCGGTGTCGAGACAAGATAAAGAAATGGAGAAGAAGGTAGCACAGGATGATCGAAGGAGGCGGTGTCGAGACAATTAGAGGAGGCAATGTCGAGACGATCGGAGGAGGCAGCATGGTGGGGTTGGATCGATTGTCAAGATATAAATATATATATATATAGAGAGAGAGAGAGAGAGAGAGAGAGAGAAATGGGGTGCGGCTGTTGGGTTTTAGGTTTAGGTTTATATTATTTAGTTTATATATGTAGGGTTTTATGTGTTATTAATTGGGCTTTTTTTTTCCTTTCATTTAATGCGTCGGTTTATAATAGACGCTAGGTTGTGTCTATTATAAACAGACGCAAAAATGTTGAATATATCATTTTTAAACCGTCGCAAATGTTGAATATGGCGTTGGTTCTAAACTAACAAAAAATCTTATTGTAGTTTTTTTGTGTCGATTTTTGGCATTGACGACGTGTTGACTGATGCAAAAATAAATTTTTGTAGTAATGAATGCTGATTTATGTTATGATGACTTCATTGTTGGGCAACCAATTTCTTGGCTGGACAGCTGCCAACTTTGGAAGTTTCCCTGTTTAGGCATGCACCGCGAGATGCAAGTTAACGTCATCCATTATAGCGTCCTGACCATGAGCAGTAGGCTTTGTGACAGAATGGTAGCCACTATTTTTGCAGATACAACGTAGCTTCAAATCTTTTCTCAACTCTCAATGAAAGCACCAACATGTTTACCGAGATTTTCAAAAAAAAAAAACTCAATATAATAAAATAAAAGCTAATAAAATGAATCAAATAAACAAGATGGAGATAAAGAT
Organism: Cannabis sativa; assembly: GCF_029168945.1. Lineage (NCBI taxonomy): Eukaryota > Viridiplantae > Streptophyta > Magnoliopsida > Rosales > Cannabaceae > Cannabis > Cannabis sativa. The sequence goes on from NC_083607.1 coordinate 59,177,630, forward strand.
TTTTAGGTGGTTCGGGTATTAATGAACCCTAATCCACATGAAGTAAATGGTATTAGGCTAAGTAACCTTAAAGTATTACATCAATGTTCTTGACAAGCTTAAGAACTTTAGCTTTCTGCTATCGTGTTTGAGTAATAAATTTTTTACCATTTGCATGAATGTATAATGTAGTATTTATAGGCTAGGATCCAGGTATGGATATACTGAGACTTATTAGGGTTTGCATGTAAACATTGTTCACTAATGGGGTAAATACATATAGAGAAATTTACATGGTATACTAATTTTTGTTACTTTTTTACAAAATTACTGCCAGGCGGTATTTTTTTTAACTTTTTACTCTGTTTTTTTTATAAGTTTCATATTGCAGTATACTGTGTTAAATTTTTACTGGTGTTCTACTGGTGTTTTTAAGGGTTTAGGGGTTTGCATGTAAACATGGCCCACTAATGGGATAAATACATATAAAAAAATTTACATGGTATACTAACTTTTGCTATTTTTTTACTAAAATACTGTCATGCAGTATTTTTTACTTTTTTACTGTGTTTTTCTATAAGTTTCATATTGCAGTATACTGTGTTAAGTTTTCACTGGTGTTCTACTGGTATTTTTTAGTTGTTCTACTATTGTTTTGAGTTGTTCAGTTTTGTGTTCTACTTGTGTTTTATAAAAATACAATATTTTTGAAAACTTTTCCATGTGATAGTATTTTTGTAAAAGTTAACCCAAATTCCAGTATTTTTGTAAGTTTTCTTACATTTAATACATTAACTTTGGGCCCATCTTCCGTACGATGGGAGACCACTTGATGTCGATAGGTGACATCCGTATGCTACCTCTACGCACTGTAGTTGTCAGAGTAGTGGTCGTCAGACAAGGGGTATACTCCCTTTAGTGGAGTGCGCACTCTTATAGTCTGACGTATAGGACAAAGCCCTAACATTGTGGGGTTTGGTCTTAGAGGGCCTTGGCTTTTGGGATCATGTCTTTTGGAATGACCCTCTGGAAGTATCCCAATGGCTCATTCGGAGGGCTTCTGTTGTTTCTTCCTTTATGGGCATGATGCCTTCCCGAAACTTGAGAGGTTTGGGTCATGATGCAAGTGGTCTATATTCTGGATGGCCTTGCGACTCATCTTTTCGTGTAGATCTAACCCATTACTTCAATTAGATCCGTGATTGGGCTTTTGTTGGCTATCCTTGACTTGGATACGTTACGTATCCTCTTTGTGGAAACACGTACACATAATATGTTGGTATTCAAAGCATTAGTGACCAAATGATGTTAAGCTCAATTGCGTCGAAAATCATGGGCTAATACTTGCTAAGTAAAAAATAAATTCGCCAAAGCGATATGACTCAAAAACTTTATTTCATTCTCATTCTCATCTTCCTTTCGGCCACCTATTCTTTTCTCCTTTCACTTTTACTTTCACTTTCATTCATTCTCATTCTCTTTCTATTAGGTTTTATGCCCTTATGGAACTATATTTCTTCTATTATACACATTGATTATCAATAAAATAGATATATAGAAATGAATTTATACTGAACTTAAACAAGCCCAAAATGGATTTGACCAAAAATTTTGGGACAAAAATTCTACCATGCCATGGCACATCTCTCAGCCTTCGTAAGAATTATTCTCTGCCATTTTTTCCACTTTAGTGCATTGGCAATGAATTTCTATGGCATGACACTGAACCAATTTTTTCAATTCTTTAATTTTAGAAACCCAAAAAGTTTATCAAAACTTCACAAAACTTCTAAAGTATCCACTTTATTTGGTGTGCCAACGACAAATTTACATTTCTTCCTTATTTGTTAAAACTTGACAACACGAACAAACTAAATTGTAAAATAAAACTAAATAAAATGAAACTTGTTGACGCGGTTTTTCGTCAACGGATCTAAGAAGATCGTAAAACGAGCAAGATGAACACAAGCAATAGTTAATCAAAGTAAACCGGTTTGCAAAAAGAAATTCACCATAAACGAACACAAGAATTTTATAGTGGTTCACCCCCTTTCAGCGGTAATAGGCTAGTCCACTTGGAGTGTTATTGATCTCAATGCTTGAGGTGAGTTCTCCAGAGTTATGTTCTCCAAGAGTTCACTCCTCAAGTGAGTTTTTAGAATTTGAGAGATGGAGCTCAAGAGTATGATCTCGTGAGTATCAATTTCAGGGTCCCTTTACAAGTGATTTCACCCCCCCTTATATAGATATTCATCTAGGATTTAAAATCCCTTAAATATAGGTATGCCCTCCCGTAACTATAGTTCGGTTAGGTTCAAGATACAAAATAATAATAAAATAATTATTTTAAAAAAATAAATATCTCTTGACTAATCACTTTTTGACTATACTTTCGGAGCAACTCTAACAGCACGCGTCCCTCGTATTTAGCGGACCCGGATGGTCATGGGTACCTGAGGGGAGCTAATTGGGTCGGTTCGTGTCCATCAGGTCCTTGAGATAATTTGACAGCTGAGGAGCCCTTTACACCTTAGCACCTGACGGTTGCACCTTGGCGCCTGACGGAGTTGGGAGCTTAGTGCGCCCAAAATGCTCCTCTTTGGCCAATAAGCTCCTCTTTGGCCCTTGAGCTCCTCCTTGGTCCATGAGTTCCTCCTTGGTCCATGAGCTCCTCCATAGCCCATGAGCTCCTCTTTGGCCCTTGAGCTCCTCCTTGGTCCATGAGCTCCTCCTTGGTCCATGAGCTCCTCCATAGCCCATGAGCTCCTCTTTGGCCCTTGAGCTCCTCCTTGGTCCATGAGCTCCTCCTTGGTCCATGAGCTCCTCCATAGCCCATGAGCTCCTCTTTGGTCCATGAGCTCCTCCATGGCCAATAAGTTCCACCTTGTTGGACCTCCATATCTAGAGTAAAAATTCATGCACCATTATTTTGGATTTTTTGAGAGATAACAAAACTAATCAAAAACATTTAAAAATATGACTCAAAATTAACTTAAAATAATACCTAACAATCAGTGTGGACATTTCTATTTTTAACATTTAGTAAAATATAAATTAATGTTTCATATATTTATATGTACATTGATCTAATCTTTCCAAATATCTTACCGAGACAAAAGTGACATTCTAGAGAGTATTTTTACTAACTTCATATAAATATTAAATATCTAAATCTAACCTGTCTAAAAAAGAGTGGATTAACTATATATACCAATAATATAATGTGTCTCACCTAATAATAATTTTCTCGGAAAAATGGCCATATATAATCCTGTAAAATAATCACTATATAATTATATACCATACATGTATTTAAATTTTATATACCATACGTGCATTAGAATACATGGAATATATCTCATATATAGACATGTCGACTAAATTTAACCTACATAGATCCCAATTTTTTTTTATATTGATTAGCTAGTCAGTATAACATAAAATATAATAATATATAATAAAACAGGAAGAGAAAAGTGTAAAAATAATAATGAATAAATGTGTGGTATAGGTTGATCGATCGATACAACAATTAATATATTTATATATATAATGTAAATTAATTGGATGAAAAGTACGTGAGTGATTTGATGCTGTTCTTATTGGATGCAAGCATTGTGGAAGTGGAACAAAGCAAGTTGTTCAAAAACTAATATAGTCAACAACATATATATATATATTAAATAATTTTACCAAAACAAATTATTAATTATTGTTCCAATAAAAACCAATAATGTAACCCTAATTAAGTCCTCATCACCATACATATCGATCGTCAAATTAATAATAACAACAATTGAAATCATGTCATTATATATATATATATAGCTGTTTAATTTATTATACTTTGGCACACGTAATTTAATAACATGTGGAAAACCCTAATTATCTTACGAAGGCCACACAAATAATTACAATGCATATATTCACATCCACACAAAGAAAATTATATATATATATATATATATATATATATAATCCCACTTGCAGATATATATATATATGTGAGTGATGACTTCTACCTACCCCATCTGATCACCTTTTCATTTAAAGCTCAATAAGTGCTAATACTATTCACCTCATTTTTCCATAGGAAAGTGAACAATATTCCACTTGATCGATAATCCACTGTACGAAATTGATATGTATATAATTATATAAATATCATATAACAGTTATATTTTCTTGTCCAATAACTTATTAGTCAAGTAAATAATGCTTTTCGACCAAATAATGTGATGTGAATTATTGATATATGATTTGTTTATGGAAATGCATATATGTGTATATATATATATATTGTATACGTATGATGAATTTATTTTGTATACGTCTAGACTCTAGGGTTTCTAGCTACTTGTTTTGTTTCCATGCATGTCTTTTCCATTTAATTACTTCCATTGTGATCGTTACGTACTTATATACTCTAGTTTATATTGGGTTCGTTTAGTATATATACTCTGTTGTATTATATTATATTGTATAATATTGTGTTAAGTAATATTGTATTCTATAACCACTTGAGGCTAGCTCAAGTGGCTATAGGGGGTGCATGTGTATTGAAGGTCCTGGGTTCGAGTCTCAGGTTATGTTGATATAATATATAAACGCTTAAATAAAAAAGAAAAGTAATATTGTATTCTATAATATAATATTATATAGTAGAATGTTATATTTGATAAATATTGATTTGTTAATAAATTGTTAAAATTATTCTATATTTACACTACTATAAAATAAGCTTTTTTCGTCGGTCAACACGGCGATTAAAACTCGAAACCGTTATAAAAAGTTAGTGGAGAAATTAATTTATTGTTGGTTGTGCCACTATAGAAAAAAAAAAAAAAAAAAAAAAACCATTTTTAATAGTGACAACATAAATTTTTTGTGAATAAATGTGATTTTTAGTCACAACAAAAAGTTACTAATGATTAAAATATAATATTTAAATATAAGTTGTCACTAATTTATTTTCAGTCACAATAAGTATTGTGACTAAAAATACATTTAGTCACAACAAACTGTCATTTTTATGACTAATATCTTTAGCTATGGATTTTTTAGTCACAATATAAGAATGATGATTTATAATTAGTCACAACCTTTTTACTTTCAATCATGTGACTAAAAGTAAGATTTTTTTGTAACCAATGCATGCTAGCATCGGCTTATAACTAATGCATAGGTCTTTCCCATGGGTTGTTAAACCGACAGTAAAATACGTTTGTGCACAACCGATGATAAAAAGGCTTACTTTTTTGAAAAAAAAAATTACAATATGATATGGGCCAAGCCCATTTATTAACTAAACCTAATAATATAAAAACTTAACATTCTCTCTCTCTCTCTCTACCCCATTGTCGGACCACACGCCACCCCGTCGCACCAATCGTCAGACCTTGCCCACCTCGTCACACCCATCGTCGAACCAACACCATCCCCGTCGCACCTATTGTCAAAACCCAAAGGACCAACACCCCAAGACTCTCCTCTTCTCTCTCCCTGTCTCTTCTCTCTTTCGAATCACCAACGGATCAGCGCTGCCTCTCCACCAACAAGCCCAACCCTTGATCTAACTGATCATAAGTTCTCACTCTCTCTTTCTTAAGCATGGGACCGCACTAATTATAAATATACATGTGACAAATCACACCTATCAATGACTATCATCCAAAGATCCTCCAATAAAAATTGGGTAATAACAACTCTAGCAATAACAAATGACCAAACATAGTAATAACAATCGTACCAAACAATTGCACCATAAATTATGGGGCCAATAAGAATTTGAGAATCCTTTAGATCTGAACATGGAAAAAGATAATCATGCTACTTACACTAGAATAATTCTTTGAGTCAATTGAGAATCTCCCACATTCCAAAAGGAAGCAAGACAAAAAACTATGCCATGAATGAACAAAGCCCTACTACCAAAACAATAGCAAGATGGTGTATCAATACCATTATTGAAAATAAGCTTAAAACAAAAAAGCAATAATAAATTGAAGACATTATAATCATAGCAGATGCCACACAACAGTCTGAAAACCCCCACAATCTCATTTCCTTAGCTTCAATTTTTGGAAATAAACCCCCACTCCAGCCATCAACCTCCTCTCCGACCAAAGCAAAACTCCAATCGTTAACCACCAACACCACGCAGCAAGAACGCCAGAATGCCTAAACCAGACCCAAAAGATATAGATTTGACCCTCACCCACTACCAGAGGCCACCATATCCACACCCACGAAGCTCGATCAAGCACCACGGACACCCACCGCAAAGACCAAATGGCCAACACCGGCAAACCACGAAACCCCAACCCTTGCCCTAAGAAATAGACCCTAAAAACCCAAAACCTAAACAAAAGAAGAAGAAGAAAAACCCATTCCATAAGCTAGGGCACTCTTGAAGATGCCTGGCCACAACCACACCAAAGGCCAAAACTGGCTGGCGAGCCTTGGTAGGAGAAAAAAAAAAGCACTGACAATTTCAGAGGGAAAAGGAGAAACCTAGCACAGTCCTTAGGGCAAATTTTTTGTTTATCATACGTAGATTTTATTCTTCTATATTATTTATACCCACAAAAAAATAACTTATAGTCCGTAAAAATGTGACAAAAAAATCATCTTAGGCAATTTATGTAAAATTATCTCACAACATTAAATTTGAATTGTACACAAAACCAAGACTACAATAAAAACGACTAGAGACACTTTTTTGGATCAATTTTGTAGAGATTCACCAATACTATTGATAAAACTTAGGTGTCGTTTGGTAACACTTTTATTTTTTAATTTTTTAATCACAAAATGAAAGTAAAATTTTTGTTTTTGAAAAACAAAAACGCGTTCTGTAACTACTTTTGTTTTTCAATTTTAAAAACAGAAAATAAAAGTGTGTCCTGTGAAATTCATTTTTATTTTTATTTTTTGATTTTATTTAAACTGGGTCTAGATCTAAGGTCAAATTCGAGTTCGGGTTTGAGGCCAGGTTCAGTGCCAGGACTGTGGGGGGATCTAGGTTCGACCTGGTCGGAGTCTGAAATATTGATTAAGAAAAAAAAAATTGTTTGAAAAAATATTGAAAGTAATTTTCTTTTGTTTTTAAAATTTTGATTCTCAATTAAAAAAATTGAAAAGTGAAAACAGTTTTATAGAACATGTTTTTAAAAAATATTTTCACTTTCTAATTTTAAAAACAGAAAACTGATTAAAAAAATGTTGACAAACGTCACCTTAGTTATTAACGTTGATTTTCAAGGAATCCTAATTTATATCAACAACGTCAGTAACATATAATCAATGTCACTACAAAAAATCTTACTTTTAGTCACAACAATATTTTTGATTAAAAGTCAAACAATTGTGATTAATTATAAAACATTATTCTTATGTTGTGACTAAAAGGTCCGTGGCTCAATGTATTAGTCACAAAAATTACAATTTATTGTGACTAAATGTGTTTTTAGTCACAATACTTGTTGTAACTAAAACTAAATTAGTGTCAACCTGTAAATAAATGTTATGTTTTAGTCACAAGTAACATTTTGTTGTGACTGAATGTCACATTTAGTCACAAAAAAAATTATGTAGACATTTAGTCACAAAAAAAAAAAAATTATGTTGTGACTAAAAAGTTAACACTAAAACTAATTGTTTTTTGTAGTGCCATTAGGACACCAAAATAAGGCTTACCTTTTTTTTTATTAAAGAAAAACATACCAATATTATATGTATAATAATAAAAAAGAAAATAATGAAAGGAAAATATATGGGATAATTATATAAAATATTAAATTTTTGTAAAAATTTTATATTTTTACATATATATTTTTATATATATTTTTTATGGTATTCTATAAAAATATAAGAAAAACACACGAAGGTAACACAAAAATATCAAAATAACAACAAATCAACATAAAAAATAATATACAAATAATAAAAGTTAACAATAAAATAACAATAATACAATAAAAAGATCACATTTTATGTAGATTATAAAATGTTAAAAATTCTGTAGATGGTACTTTTGTAATTTTTTTTATTGTTTTTGTATTTAAGATAGATTGGTAAAAAAATGTGTTATGGAACATACATGTACATTTAGCATATATGAATTTATAGTACAATGGGCTTTTTATTGAAACCCAATAAACCGAAGCCCAAAGATAAACTCATTATAGTTTCTCTTTTAAGTTTTAACAAGATCAATTCTATCTCTCTTAGCTTTCCTTTTTTTTGTTTTTTTTTAATGCAAAAGCAAATTAATCTCTTTTAAAAGTGGGGAATTTTCATTTTTACATATGTTTTTTAAAAAATATATTATGGGAAAAATAAAATGTATGGAAAAAATAGTATAATGTAAATGGTTACTGTAAAAATTTTACTTTTGGTCATAATAAAATTTGTGACTAAAAGTAAAAAAGTTGTGACTAATTATAAATTATTATTCTTTTATTGACTAAATAAAGATCCGTAACTAAAGGTATTAGTCACAAAAATTATAATTAATTGTGACTAAATGTGTTTTTAGTTACAATATTTATTGTGACTAAAATTAAATTAGTGACAACGTGTATCTACATACTATATTTCAGTCACAAGTGACTTTTTGTTGTGATTAAAAGTCATATTTAGTCACAAAAAAAATTATATTGCGACTAAAAAATGGTAACTAAAGGTAGTTATTTTTTTGTAGTTGAAGAGTGATAACTGTTATAGGGTAACTAGTTACTCTACACTATTTCTTTTTTCTATATTCTTTAGGTTTTTTATTTTTCCCGTAAAACAACTGTTGAAAAAAAAAAAACATATTTCTTCACACATAGTATAAAATCTTATAAAATATATAATATTATTTTTTAAAAGCTTTGAAAAGAAAAAGTGTAAAGTGTTATTTCTCTATATTCACTATAAAATTATGGTATTTGCAACAGTTCATGAAAAGTTAATCTCATTGGCAAATGAATCAACTTTATGTTTTTCATGCCAAATCGACTTCAATCACAAAGTAAAGAAGATATTATATATTTGTCCAAAAATGTGTCTTCATGATATGATTGTTAAATAGAGTTGTTATTGTCAATAGCAAATTAAGTTTACAAGATAATTAACTCTTATACTTTTAGCCATTAATTATTGATATTACAAATCTTCATCATCAATACAATATAAGTAACCAATATAGATTTAATTGTAACTAAGATTATATTGTTGGGAGGAATAAAAATAAATAAGAATACATTGAGAATGAGAATCTATAATGAAATAAATTTTAATATATATAAATATATATATATATACTTGCAAAAAGTTACGTGCAAGGCACGTATACTAAATTTTATGCTAGTTTTTTTCTATGGTAGTTGAAAGTGATACAATTAAAAATTAAAAAAAATATATATATTATTAGTTATTAGGTGAGATTATTATTATGTATATCTAAATATTATAGTTTATAATGTTGTCAATTAAAAGTGAATATCGAAAATATATTAATGTTTAAGAAAGCTTAATGATTTAAATATGTTCTTAAGTTAATCCAAAAATAAATTAAAAATTGATGTTCCAATACTTAAAGAAACATTACTTATATGGGTGTAAGATAAAAAGAAAATTAAAAATCAATCTCTAAATTATTGATAATTGAAGATAACATTTGTCTAAAAATTGTAGATAAGAAAACTAATGATAGTCATTAGTGGATTTCAATATTCATTTGCTTCGATAGAGACAATAGTGTAATTTTTGTATTTTGCACTTTTCATTCTAGCCGGGTCCGCATATATCTGGATTGTCCATTTTTTCGTTGATAAATTGAATATGGTAGTGTCGACAAAGCGGCGGTGTTACAAACCGTGATGTATTTTTATTTAAAATGATTAGACATGGTATGCATAGCTTATTTAATTAAAAAAATCAACTTATGAAAGACATGTAAAACTATTTTATTTTTTTAAAATTACACCTTTGTAGTATATTTCATTAGTTGGGCAACAATACACGAAAATATTTTTTCCACAATATATGCGAACATGACAGCAGATAGGCTATTTGTATTGTCATCAAGTTCAACATATGCTATAGCACTGTAAAATGCATAATAAGATTGTTACTATTTTTTATTTTTTATTTTAACTTAATTTCAATAACATCATATATTTTTTGTAAAATACCGTGGTGTAGGAAATCTTTCCTGGCCGCATGTTGGCTTGTCACATATAATTTTTTTATTGCGATTATATAAATCTATTTTTTTATGACATGCGTCACATGACATGTAATAAAAACTCTGGACAGTATCAGTTATTTTTATTGCCGCCTCAATCCAAAAATATTTTTTCTACATCCAAATCAAATGGTGTTAATAATAGTAAGATATTGAAATAAAAGTTTTATAAAGTAAATATTGTAGTAGTTTTTACCTCATTCAGTTGCAGATTTTTCGTCAACTTTGAAATTTGGATGTTAGTCACTATTTTGCTAATATATTTAAACTTTTTATATATTTATTATATATAAATAAAAAGTGACCCATGAATTTCTCATAAACTATTTTATTTTTAATAATAAATTATTTTATTTTTAATATAAATAAAAGTCACCCATGATTTTCTCATAAATTAAGAATTCGGTTATATAGGCACACTTTATATAGAATAAATATTTATATTAAAATGATATTTCTTCCCCTTAGTTTTAAATGAAGTAGTTTTTTTACTTTTTTTTTTTTTTTTTTTGATAATTAAGTAGTTTTTTTTTTTACTTAAATAGTGGAAAAGTCGTTCGGAATGACATTTGAATACATTAGTCATATGTTTGTTTTAAAGAGAATGAAAATTTGTTGTAGTATTGATTCTTATTTATTTATTTATTTACTGAACTTTGTAATAAGAGAAATTGGTGACTTTCATTTACATCAAGGAAAAAATAAACTAAATGAAAGACTCTCCCTTTTTTTTTTTATAAGGAATGAAATTTTTTTCTTAATTAATTTATTATTTTATTTTAATTTCAATGGAAAAAATAAATATCCCTTTAAAAGTCTATAAATAAATAATGATTATATTTTATAACAATGACTATTTAGTCAAATTATAATATTCTTAATTATTATCTTTTTTAATTTTGTAAATAAAATAAAATGATTTAATTTTCTTTTTAGTTAATTTAGTATAAACTAACGCCCTCTTATTTAGGCATTCGTGGAGATCTTCTAATCGATGAATTCTAATCTTGTATGTCCACTACCACAAATATCAGGACCGTCGCTAAAAAGATTAAGTAACTGTGTAAAACTGACAAATAAAATTTAGTATTCTCGACGGTTTAAAGCAGTAGGTAACAAAATAGGTGACAGTTTTATTATAAAACGTGAATTTTTAGGCCGGCCTATACCCGACGGTTTAAAATCATTAGCTATACTATACCTGACGGTTTTAAACCGTCGGGTATGGGTATAAGTAGTCCAAACTGGTTTTCCCATCTAACCCCCCAATCTCTCACACATAACTCATAACTTAACCTCATAAAGAAAACCCCTATAACCAGTGCGGCTGACAAGGACAAAATCTCTCTCCGCCACCGGTTTTCCCACCTTCAAAACTTCGAAACCCACCACTGTTTGAAACCCACCACCACGAAATCCACCACCGTTCAAAACCCACCACCACCTCTCAAAACCCACGAGCAACCTTCGAAACCCACGAGCAAACCGTCCACCGGTCCCCTCCGTCTCCGTCTCTTCTCCATCTGCCATCCACCATCGAATGTCCACCGGTCCCCTCCTCAAGGTATAGATATATATTTATTATATTTTTAAATATGAACATATATTTATGCATTTATTTATTAATTTTTTAATACTGAATAAATTTTTCTTTATTTGTTTATATATATATTTTTGCTGAATATATATAAATTATGTGTTTTAAAGTTAGTTATTATTGTAAAAGATTTAATGAGTAAAATATATTTAGAAAAATAAAATTAAAATAGAAAAAAAAAACAAAGGTTGTAAAAAGTTTATTTATTCCAATTGTTATTGAAAAAATTAATTAGTTATTTTAATTTAGGTTAGGTAAAATTATAAATTGCTGTTAATAAGACTATATATAAATGCATAAATTTAGGTAAAAAAATATTTTGGTATTAGTTTAGTATAGTTAGGGAAAGATTTAACTATTTCGGATTGTTAATTTTAATTATGTTTAGGTATTAGTGTGATGTTGTTCGAGTAAGCTTTTAATTTAATATTTTAAATATTTTATAGATTTCAGGTTCTTTGTGTTGATTGAAGATTGCACATACCACCCTTAGCAGTAAGTATAGTTGCTGGCTAGTTTTGCTTGTGATGTATAACTTGCCGCCTTGGTTGGTAATGAAAAGGAAGTTCACTATGCTTACACTGTTAATAGCAGGCCCTTCACAGCCTGGTAATGACATTGATGTGTACTTAGCCCCTCTAGTTGATGATTTGAGTGAATTGTGGTATGGGGTGTTCCTGCATACGATGTCTTTTAGAAAGAAGAATTCAATCTTAAAGCCATATTACAGTGGACCATTAATGATTTTTTAGCTTTCAAAAATCTATAGGGATACAGTGTGAAAAGGTACAAAGCATGTCCTATTTGTGAGGAGAAAACATGTTCTATGTATTTAAAATACTCAAAGAAAATGTGTTATATGGGACACTGAAAGTTTTTGCCAAAAGAGCATCTGTTTAGGACTTAGAAAAAAGTATTTGACGGTAAATAAGAATTTGAATTGTCACCGCCACCTTTGCAAGGGGACAAGTATTAGAAAAGTTAAATAAAGTTCAATTTAACCTTGGAAAGCACAAAGCGAATCCAAAGAAAAGAAAAGGTCACCGTGAGAAAAGTGACGTTGTTACAAATGAACCTCAAGGGTCATGGAAGAAGATATCAATATTTTTGAGCTCGAGTATTGGAAGCATTTGTTGTTACGTCATAATCTGGATGTGATGCACAATTAGAAAAATGTGTCAGACACCTTGCTTAATACCTTGTTCAATATTCCTGGGCGGAGCAAAGATTGAATCAAATCTCGCCTAGATTTGAAAGAGTTAGGATTCGGGCCAATTTACACCCACAAGTTATTGGTCGACGAACGTTCTTACCACCTGCTTATCATGCTCTAACTAAAGCAGAAAAACAATATTTGTGTAATTCTATCTCCTAAGTGAAAGTACCTGAAGGGTACTCCTCAAATGTCTTTGATTGGGTAGATATGAAAAAAATTAATAATTTTGAGTGGTCTAAAATCTCACGATCACCATATATTGATTCAACATATTCTACCAGTGAGTATTCGTTATGTGTTGCCTAAGAATGTTAGATATGCAATTACAATGTTGTGTTTATTCTTCAAATCTCTTTGTTGTAAAGTGGTTGATGTGACTAAGTTACAGAATCTCAAGTTAGAAATTATAGATGCTTTGTGTTATTTGGAACAATTTTTCCCGCCTTCCTTTTCTGACATAATGGTTCACCTAACAGTGCATTTGGTGAGAGAGGTGAATTTATGTGGACCTATGTACTTGAGACGGATGTACTCATTTAAACGATACATGAAAATTTTGAAGGGTTATGTCAAAAATAGAAGTAGGCCTGAGGGTGTTGCTAATTTTATAATCACTACGCAAGTATACGCAATCAAGTAGTACACTCACACAGGTGAGGTCGAACCACAGGGAATTGGACTAATTACTACTAAATTATACTATTGATTCTATCTGGTAAAAGAATACTTTTTATGAATTAAATAAGACAATTCAGAAAATTAAAAATAGCAAAGGAAGATTAATCAAGATAAGAAAATAGGGAGACGAATCCTGTTGTTAAGTTACCAATGTTAATGTCTAATTGCTATCCTTCTCTTGAGGTGAATGACATATTATGAATTAACCTAGCTCTTTTCAGATCTTCTAGGTTCTAAATCTCATGCTCTCTAATTAATCTCTTAATTAAACTAACATGAAATCAGCATTAAGCAATAATCTAAATGTCACAAAGGCTATGTAAATACTTTCGTTTCACATCAAAACCTAGACTATCCAATTTTAGCATTCTCAATTCTCACTTTTCAGATTTCGAATTAAGATCATAAAAACATGTAAAAGGTGATCAATCTTGCACATGGAAATTAAACACAAATATGAATAGTATTCACAATCAAGATGGAGGAATGGCAATTAATCATTAACTATGGAAAACTTAAACATCATTCATCATTCTCCCTAAATAGGAGTTTAGTTCAAAACATCCATAATCAAATCCATAATTAACATTGAAACAGAAAATAGCATAGAAAAATTAAAGAGAAGAGAAAGAACTAGTTGAAGCAATTGATTCGGGTCGCCACAAGCCGCTCTTCTAGCCTCCTCCTTTGTTTCTAGGGCTCCAATTCTGAATGAACCCTAATTTTCACGAACTCTCTCTATTTAAACCAAATCTCATCTTTAAAATTCGTGAAATTACAAAACTGCCCAAAAATCCCGTCTCTGGGTCCTCGTCGTGACTGGCAAAGCCCCCGTCGCGACGGGGTTAAACTTTGAATTCTTGAAAAAGTTTCTGCCAGTTCCCGTCGCGACTGGCAAATTCCCCGTCGCGACTGGAACAGGCAGCGACACAATATTTGGTTTTTCTTCTCGATTCCTTCACCACTTGTCCTCAATTCTTGTACATACTCTCTTTAAACACCCAAGGACCTGAAACAAAAGAATCAAGCGTAAAATAGCCCTAAAACTAGAAACAAAGAGTGAAAACTAACCCAAAATATGACCCGAAACTTAGACTAATTTTAGCCTAACAGAGGGTTGTATTCTTGAATCATACATCATTGAAGAGACGATTGAATTCTGCTCAGACTATAGGGAAATAAGTAGAGAGAGTAGGGGTGTTTCTCTTTATGGTGTAAGCCGAGCTAATCGTGAAGAAGCGCACCGGCTTGTGTTGTAAAATACTGACGTGGTCTAACCGTACATTGAGTAAGTTTAAGTTAAATTTTCATAGTTAAAATAAATTAATAATATTCCATTGAAATCAAAATTAATCAATTGAATACTTGAAGGGAACATTTAAATTGGATCAAGACTACTAATTCGACTAAGGCACGGAATCAAAAATGGGTACAAGATGAATATTATCAAAATTTCAGTCCATGGTTAAAAAAAAACAGATACTATTAACATTAATGTTTTGTTATGCATCATATATTGATTTACCTTGGCTCACTAATCAACTTGTATGTTCATAGGTATATGTGGAAATGTGTGAATCACCAGACAATGTATCCAACACACTACTTTCCATATCACAAGATCCTTTG
The DNA here is from genome assembly GCF_029168945.1 of Cannabis sativa. Classification (NCBI taxonomy): domain Eukaryota; kingdom Viridiplantae; phylum Streptophyta; class Magnoliopsida; order Rosales; family Cannabaceae; genus Cannabis; species Cannabis sativa. The sequence continues at coordinate 59,192,963 of NC_083607.1, forward strand.
TGTGATGTACTCAAGTACCCATCGTACTATATAAATAGTACTCAATTTTGCACCCAAGCTTGTGATAAATCTAGAAAAATATAAAATAGTGGTATTATGATAGTTTCTAAGACTTTCTAAATATCTAGTTCAAAAGACAAAAATCCTATTGAATGTGATAAGTTTTTAAACGGTGTAATTCAATAAATTTGAAAATTAGATTACAATAGTTTTCAAATCCCTATTTTTCTTTGTGATTTGGGTAGAAGTGATAATGGGGTTAAAGACGATGAATTTAGATTCAAGTTAGTGGACTTGAATCGAATCGGACATAAGTTTGATAGGTTTATAATGGTGTCCCAAGCCAATTAAGTGTTTTACGTGAGCGATCTATTAGATGCATGCTAGTCAGTTGTCTTGACGACGCAACTAAAAGATTTTGATAATCAAGAGTCTAATGGCGATGATCTCATGCTTAGTGACCAAATTCATCAAATCACTCCAGCACCTATTGATGTCACCGTTGGGGGCGATATCATATCATCTCGTGATGATGGTGAAGGATTATAGTTGAACGAATCTATTAATACATGAGTCATATATCAAACACGTATTGATATTTAGTCTTTTTGATATATTTACTTTTAGCTATTCATTTGCATATTTTTGTATATTTTAATGTATGATTTTAAATTTGTGTAGGATTTTCTATCATGGAACCAGGTGGGGATGATGAGTAGAGTGCTTGGTTAGATTATGATGGTGATGATGGTCCATCTGTGCTAGAGGGATCTAGTGTTGATCCTGAACAACCATCCATGAAAGAAGAATGTAGTGGTGATCTTGAACAGCCAACATAGAAAAGTACTCGCAGGAGAAGCGAACGGAGCAATTTAACAAAAATGGTTAGCGAGGGAAAAAAGTTGGAGGTTGAGTACAACAATTACGAACAAAACTGGGAAAGGGAGCGACGGCAAAAGTTACCCAAATTGGAACATGGGTGCAAATTAATGTTCCATTTCAAGACATATCGTGGCCTAGAGTGAGACAGGATATTAAAAACTAATTATGGGATGACATAAAGGTAAAATTAATTCTATTATTCGAGTTCTTTACTATTGATTATAATCTGTACTTATAACTACGATTGTCAATTTGACAGGCCGCGTTCGATGTATCGGAGATAGATAAGAAATTAATCATTTCTAAAAGTAGAGAGATGTGGAAAGATTGGAAAAATACCCTAATAGATGGTATTTTTAAATTTAAAGATGTGGCTCTCCAACTTCTCGACAAGACACCTAAACTTTATGAAAAAATAATTGATTTGCAACAACAGAGAGAGTTTGTGGCTACGAGATTAAGTTCAGAATTTGAGGTGAGGAGGAAAAAGGCCCAACAGAGTAGGGCTTGTAATATATACAACCATCGCATCGGCCGAGGTGGTGTAAGGATGGTTCAAGAACAAATACAGAAAGAGGCAGGCCACCAAATTACTAAATTTAATTTGATAGATTTGAAATATGGAAAAGACTTCACATGAACACGAAAGGCGAGGTGGAGGGCCCAACTGCAAAAATTGTTAAACGGATTGTAAGTTTAATTAAAGTTTAATTTCATTTGTATTAATTGTTATGCTTCATCATTTATTTCTAACTCTATTTGTTATGTTTGTAGGATGACTTTCGTAAGCAAGTGGAAGAGGGTGTTGTACAAGTGGAAGGTAAAAGGGACGTGTTAACCATGGAGTTGGGGACAGATGAGCATGGTGGCCGTGTTTAAGCCATGGGTTTCGACGTCACCCAAACCAAATATTTCAACACACCACGCCCTAACAAGAAAAATGCTGATGGGTCAAACCAGGCATCAATTGATTTGGAGAGACTCGTCCGTGGGACAGAGGAAAGCAATAGAAAGCTACAGGAGAAAATGGATGAGCTCATTCGTCTGATTAGTTCCCAGCATAGCAGCATTGCGTCTGGTTCCAGTGTTGGAGGAGCATCAAATGAACAACCCCATGCTGACCTTGCCTCCGATCCAGTAGCATAACCACCGGGTCCTGCCAATGTCTATACTCCACTACATCCTGTAGCACAACAGTCGGGTGCTGCTAATGTCTCTACTTCATCACCACCGCATTTTAGAAAGGATTCTTCTCCAGCAGTAGCACCGCCACCTACTGGTGGGGTAGTTCAGAAGAGGTAATCTTAATGTTATTTTACGAATTGATCTAATGCAAAATTATAAATATGGTCAATTTACAAATTGAATTGTTGCTTGTTTGATTTGGATTTGCAGACCTTACCGTGTTGGATGCACTATCGATTGGAGCCTAGTGGGATGGTACTGAAGGTTGCTTCTGGGCACACTGTGAAGGAGAAATATTTGAAAGATGGAAAGTTCTCCATTCACAATGATGAATACCTGCACAAAGATTATCGTCGGGTATTGATCGAAGAAGTCAATGTAGAGAATACACTGCTACCGTGTCCCATAGCTGAAGATTCATTGACAACAGTAGGTCAAGCTATAGAAACTTACGTAGCATGGCCGAAAGACTATCTTACACCTGTTGGAAAATACTTGGTATGTTTCAATTTTTTTACTTAAGTTATTGTGTTTATTCATTAATGACATATCTAACTTTATTTTTTTTTTTCATATATATATACACAGCCACCCACCAAGAAACTTCAAAAGCAACCCGTGAAGAGAAGCAGACAAGCCTTTGAAGATTTACTCGGTCCTCCAACACAGCCTCCAAAATACCCTGAGAGGCTGAGTAAGCCAACAGGCCATGGTCATTATGTCCAACCACGCAGAAAACTAGCTCAATCATTACCTTCTGGAACTCCGTCAAAAGGTGGCCGAAGTCGTCCATAATCCAATTCCAGGTTTCTTATGATCTATTTGGGGTCGAAGATGACTCTATTTGGCTTGGTAAAAATGACATTCACAAATTATGCACCATGCAATACTTGGGAGCACAACCATTAAGAGTTTGGTGCAAGTATGATTTCTAACTCTTAATAATAAACTTGATAATGTTCTTTTGACAGTGACGGTTATTAATTATGACTTTGTATTAGGCACATGAAAGAAATATTGTTGGAAATTAATGGGTTGAATCGAATATATGAATTTTTAAATCTGGGTGTAATTGCTCCTATGACTAGGATGACTAATCTAGACAAATGGTTTATTGCCCCATACCATAATCGGTATATGTAGATTTAAAATAAATATTTTAGTATTTATAACTCTTCATAATATTTATTATTATTTATATATTAACAATTTTGTACATATTTGTTCATGCAGAAAAATGTTTCATTGGATGCTTGAACTCATCCAACCAAGTACGCAAACGGTGGCATACTTAGATTCAGGCAATGACAACATACCGGATGATTTAGAAATTCATCATAATCACATAAGTTCTATATTCAACATTCCAATATGTAAGTGTTTTCTATATTTATAACTTTACATATGCTAACTTTACTTTTTGTGTAGATCGTTCACCGTATATAATCAAATGATAGGTCGGCCTGATCGAACTATCCAGTGGATGACTCCTATATGTCCTGAACAACCAGACAACAAACAATGTGGATATTATGTCATGAAATTCATCAAAATTTTTATGACCATAGAAGATCCAATACATGTGTTGACACAACATGATAGGTTCTCTACTGCATACACAAATGATAAGATAAATGTTATGCGAGATTGGTAGATTCATTACGTGAAAGCGGAAGCGGATCGACAACAGTTGTCGTGTTAGTCAGTGTGTATATATCTCGATTTATTGTTACTATATAGATTTGTAAATATATTTAGATGATATTAGCCTTAGTTTAACTATTATCACTAAACAGAATTTTAAATATATTTAGATGATATTAGCTAGTTTGATTATTGTGACTATACAGATTTGTAAAAAATTTAAAAATTATTGTAGGGAAAAAATTGCAAAAAATCTGCGTTTTTTCCCTATTTTTCTAATGTAATGACTAAAAAACATCATCCCTGAAAAAAACTTTTTATAATAAAAAACGTGACCAGTATTATAAGGTACAGTTTAAAACCGTCACCGCTAACAGAGTATTGGCGACAGTTTAAAACTGTGTCCCATACTATAAGCGACAGTTTAAAATTGTGCCTTATAGTACTAGGCACGATTTTAAACCCTTAAATTGTCGCCTATAGTATAGGACACTGTTTTAAACCGTCGTCTATACCCTGTTATAGGTGACAGTTTAAAACCATCGAGAAATTCACATTAACGATAGTTTTGAACCGTCGCCTATTATGCCCGTTTTTTGACGGTCGTATAGGTAACGATTATAGAAACTGGCGGGAATACTTTAAACAACTATTTAAAAATGTCAGAAAAAACTATTTTTGTACTAGTGGTCGTCTTCTCAAATGTCGATATTAATAATTACTTTGTGAATAAGTTTGTAAGATTAACAATTGATTGAATATGTTGGACACTAATATGCAATCTCTTAAAATGTTTAAAGAAGAATTCGGTGAAATAATTTTAATTCTATCTCCTTCAATAATATACCCTCTTTTTAGTTGAGGGATGCAAGTAGTAATATCTTCATAGAGTACTGCTTCTGTTGATACTTCTTTATTGAGTGTAATCTATATGTTATCTGAATATATTATGTCAATGATCTCACTCCCACACATTCACTACTTACTTCATAAAGTAAAAGTATGTTAACATGATGTAAGCCCCGTTTGGGGGAGCTTTTTAAAAAGCTAAAATCACTTTTGAAAAAAGTTATGAGTTAATATTTGTTTGGTAAAATTTAAAAAAATAGCTTTTTCAAAAATTTAAGTGAAATTTATAGCTTTTAGGAAAAGTTGGGCCACCCTAGCTTTGGGATTTCAGCTTTTAAGGGAAGCTACAATTTTGGTTTAATGAATTTTTCACTTGACCCAATTGCCCTCATCTAATTTTAAAATTTCCTATTTACCAATTTATTTTAGGGCTTCTTACATTCTTTCATTCTCATCCTTATTCAAAAAAAAAAAAAACCCCTTCTCTGATCAAAAACTACTCAACAGTCATCTTATTATTATTATTATTAGTAGTAGTAAAAGTCTAATTTATTATTGTATTATATAAATATTTAAAAGAATTAAATATTATAAGATAATTTTGTAATTTATAATATAATAAATAATATTTATAAATATATTAATGTGTATGTTTAATGCCCAAATGTGACTTCCACTAGCGGTGGTTGTAGTATAGATCGGGCGGTCGATTCCACAGGAAGGTGATTATGGACAAAAGCGTTAGTAGAAAAATAAAAACAAAAAGGTTAATAATAAGTGATAATAGTAACCAATGATTTTGTGATTTTTAATTTGATAATAAATATTAAAAGAAAGTAAATAGATGTGTAATCAATAGTAAAAGAGAGAAAGGCTTCAAGAATCATCCATATGCTTGTTTAGCTATTTTGTACCTTTGATTCACTAAGTTGACACAAATGATGTAACATTAAAGTTCATTATATTTTGAGTATACAATTTCTTAAAAATAAAAGAAATAATTTAATCTTATGTAGAACCTAGAAATGACATTATACATCAAGCAATAATGCAATAAAAGATTAAATATAAAACTAAACATCAATATTATTTTTACTAAATAGTAACACATAGAAAGAGCATGACTAATCTTATATATTTTTAGTAAAAATAATGACAAAGAGATAGAGATGGAGATGGAGGTGATAGTGAAGGAAATGGACATTAATATTACTTTTATTAATTTTTAGACACATAGGGAGAGCATGACTAAACTTATATATCATTTAACAAAAAGTAAATAAAAATAAACATAAAAGATAGAAATGAGCAATACTACCATTACTATAATCACTAAATAAAAATATATAGAAAGAGTATGACTAAGTCTATATATATATTTGGTATAATAGCATAGATAGTATAGATGGAAGAAGAACATAAAAATAACAGTGGAATATGAACTTGCATTACTCAAATAAACATTACAACAAAAAGTGAATCAAAGATACAAAATAACCTCACTTTGCATATGGAATCATCCCTAACCTTCCAAGGAAGATTAGGCCATTATGCTAATCATTCTCATAAAATTTCTAAAGAGAAAAGATGAGACGAAAAGTTGAGAGAATTTTGCTATAGTTTTTCTACACTAAAAATTACACACCAAAAATTACTAAAATGAGCTCCTATTTATAGAGCCATAAAAGGACTAAAAATAAATAAATAAAAATTTGGGATTATAAAATAAATATTAAGATTAAATTTGACATTTCAAATCAAAAATAAAATTAATATTATTTTTGTTATCATTGTGATTTTGAGTTCTACTCTTTGGATGAAGGTTGAGTGTGGAAGAGAAAAATAGGGTTGATGATGACCTAGACTTATCATCATTGCATTACATGCTTTGGAAGAGACAAAATTGATGATGAGCTTCATGGGCTAGGCTTAACCTTTTTGGGTTGGGTTGCTTTGGACTTCAATAAAAATGCCATTTTTTTCTTCATTTCTTTTCAACTTTGCTCCTTCCTCTTTCTTTCAACAAAAATACACTTTAATTCCTACAAGAAAGACATAAATTGAATCAAAATCAAATATTTTCATTTATAAAATATATTACAATAATTTCATGAAAATATCAATTAAAACTCAATTTATTTTATCATTTAAAATAAATAAAAGTGTATTTTTAACCACTAATCACAACCCCCAACTAGCTTATTGCTAGTCCCTAGCAATTTAAGCGGAGAAAAAGAATAATCGAGTTGAATAAACAAGTCAAATCACGCAAAATATCCAAGCATTTTCAAAATATTAGTAGAAAGTTAAAGATTGCTATCAGTGTTATTTCAGTTGTAACAACAGAGTTGTGTGTGTGTGCACCAAACTGTATTTATTTTATTTCAAGTCTTAACACAAATAGTATCGAAAAATCTCAAAAGTGTAAATGTCTCAACTCTAATTTTTTTCACGGGTATTGAAAGTATTTATATTGGAAGGGTGACACTATTTGGAGTTGGAAATGTAACAATTAACGCACAAATGAGAGAGGATAAACTTTTTAGGACAAGCAATTTGAACAAATATTGATCACAAGATAGACATATCAAACCAATAGAATTCAAATGACAAACAACCTTTGGGATTTACATGAAAAACTCACAAAATAAAGAGCCAACTAACTAACTAATAAATAAAGAAATATAATAACAATTTTTTTTTTCTTTAGAGAGACATGTGATGCTTCTCTTTTTTTTTTTAATTAAAATAAACTAACATGATTTTTTTTTTTTTTTTAGATATGGAAAGAATGGAGGAAAATAGAAATAAAATGATATTACTTTTGCTATTTTTATTTTTTTTCTTCTCAAAAAAAAAAAAAGATGGAGACTACTTGAAAATCAAAATAAAATGATGTTGCTCTTGTTCCTTTTTTTTTCATTATATATATTTTTTTGATGATTTTTTTTTTTTGATGATCTTTTTTTTTTTTTTACTTTTTTTTTCTTCTTCTCCTTTTTTTTTTTTTTTGACAAGAGACAACATATAAAAATAAAGATATAAAGAAATACAATAAAGTTACAAAGAAATAAACACAAAGGCTCTTTTAACAATAAATTAATCCCTCTAGTAAATGTCATGATTGAAATTCTAAAAGTTTAACTTTACCAACTCAAATGATCAATGAAAGTTCAAAAAGTTGTTTTCTCAACTCTCACACCTCACCAAAAATGAAAAACTTTACACTCAAATTTTTTCTTAACTATATGTGTTTACAACCATTTTACCACATGTTTGGAAAGTGCACAAAAGAACTCTGAAAATCACAACTTGGTAACAAAATATAGCAAATATTGACTCAAACTGTAATTTTACTATCATGCTTGGATAATTTTGAAAAAATTTGACTTAAAAAATTCAACAAGACAATTACAATTCTCTAAATGAACGCTCACCAATTTGACTTAAAAAATTCAACAAGACAATTACAATTCTCTAAATGAACGCTCACCAGAGCTCACCACCCCCAACTCAAAATTAGACAGTGTCCTCAATGTCACAAAAAATATGAAATGAAAAAGATAGGGAAAAGAGTACACCTGATCGACGATAATATGCACGGGGTGAGAGTGGAGATAACCTGATAACAGTAACCCAAAACAAACATAGAAAATACAAAAATAAAAAAACACAAAACAAAAATAAAAATAAAATAAAATACTATAATATATAGATAGGGAAAATAAAGATTCAGAGTGTATAATCTGGGTCCTCAAGAAGGACCTCTTCAACAAGGCTCACACTCTCAATGTAATGTTTTAGTCTCTGGCCATTGACTCGAAAAATTCTCCCATTGGTTGGGTCCTTGACTTCAACAGAACCATTGGGGAATACTTGTTTCACCACAAATGGACCAGTCCACCTCGATCTCAACTTACCGGGATGGAGATGCAAACGAGAATCGTACAAATGTACTTTTTGATTCGGCTCAAAATGTTTTCTTAGGATCTGTTTATCGTGAGCAACTTTCAGCTTTGCTTTGTAGATCCTAGAATTATCGTAAGCATCATTTCTCAACTCCTCAATTTCAGACAATTGAAGTTTTCGGTTCATACCTGCCGCACGTAGATCGAAGTTCAGGGCCTTAATAGCCCAATAAGCTTTGTGCTCAAGTTCGACAGGTAAATGACATGCTTTCCCATAGACAAGCCGATAAGGAGACATCCCAAGAGGGGACTTGTAAGCAGTGCGATATGCCCAAAGTGCATCTTGAAGACGTGTTGACCAATCTTTGCGGTCGGGGTTTACCGTCTTTTCAAGAATGTTTTTGATCTCCCTATTAGCTAGCTCAGCTTGACCATTGGTTTGTGGATGATAGGCATTTTCAACTTTGTGAAGTACACCGTACTTTCGCATAAGAGCCTCAAAAGATCGGTTGCAAAAATGAGTGCCTTGATCACTAATGATAGCGCGAGGGGTACCAAACCTCGATAACACATTTTCTTTTAAGAATTTCACAACAGTCGCGTTATCATTATTTCGACAAGGTACCGCCTCGACCCATTTTGAAACATAATCCACAGCAAGAAGGATGTAAAGGTAACCAAAAGAAGGTGGAAATGGTCCCATAAAGTCTATCCCCCAACAATCAAATACTTCGATGACAAGAATTGGGTTCAAGGGCATCATGTGCCGACGGGACAAGGAGCCTAACTTTTGGCACCTTACACAAGAGCGACAAAAATCATTGGTGTCTTTGAACAAAGTGGGCCAGTAAAGACCGCATTGTAAGATTTTTGCAGCAGTTTTCTTCACAGAAAAGTGACCACCACAAGCATCATTGTGGCAAAAATTTAGCACACTAGACACCTCATCATCGGGAATGCATTTTTGCATAATCTGGTCGGGACAATACTTGAATAAGTATGGATCATCCCAAAAGAAATTTCGCACCTCGACCAAGAATTTGCGTTTGTCTTGTAAACTCCACTCAGAAGGGAGCTCACCAGTTACTAAGTAGTTAACAATGGGTGCATACCACGGTAACTTAGTAACAACGAATAATTGTTCATCGGGGAAATCATCATGAATAGGTGGGCCATCAGCGGGATCACTAAATTGAAGTCGGGACAAGTGATCCGCGACTACATTTTTAACACCTTTCTTGTCTTTGATTGTTATGTCAAATTCTTGCAAGAGAAGGATCCACCTTATTAAGCGTGCCTTAGCATCCTTCTTAAGGAGGTACTTAAGGGCGGAGTGATCGGTGAAGATCGTAATAGGTGATCCAATCAGGTAAGCTCGGAATTTGTCAAGAGCAAAGACAACGGCAAGCAACTCTTTTTCAGTTGTGGAATAGTTCATTTGAGCACTATTAAGAGTTCTACTTGCATAGTATACAACAAAAGGTTTCCCCTCCCTTCGTTGTCCAAGAACAGCTCCAACAGCAAAATTACTGGCATCACACATGATTTCAAAAGGAAGACTCCAATCGGGTGATTGAATAATGGGAACAGAAGTGAGTGAATTCACAAGTGTTTGGAAGGACTCCTCACACTTTGGGGTCCACTCAAAAGTAGCATCTTTGGCTAGGAGGTTGCATAATGGACGAGAAATCATTGAAAAATTCTTTATGAACCTCCTATAAAAACCAGCATGGCCAAGAAATGACCGAATGTCTTTGACAGTCTTAGGGGTAGGAAGTTTAGAGATGAGGTCAATTTTAGATTGATCAACCTCAATCTCTTTTTCAGAAACAATGTGGCCTAAGACAATTCCAGAAGATACCATAAAATGACACTTTTCCCAATTAAGCACAAGACCTTTCTCGATGCAACGTTTTAAAACAGCCTCAAGATTGAGAAGGCATGCGTCATAAGATTTTCCAAAGTCGGTTATGTCATCCATATAAACTTCCATGGTGTTTTCAATCATGTCACTGAAAATGCTCATCATGCATCTTTGGAAAGTAGCTGGTGCATTACACAGTCCAAATGGCATACGCCGGAAAGCATATGTTCCAAAAGGGCAAGTGAAAGTTGTCTTCTCTTGGTCCTCTAATGCAATCTCAACCTGATAGTAACCTGAATAACCATCGAGAAAGCAATAGAAAGGATGACCAGCTACGCGCTCAAGAATTTGATCAATGAATGGGAGCGGAAAATGATCTTTACGGGAGGCGGCATTCAATTTTTTATAATCAATGCACATGCGCCAACCCGTCACAGTTTTGGTGGGAACAAGGGCCCCTTTGTCATTTTGGACAACAGTAACACCTGATTTCTTAGGTACTACCTGAACTGGACTGACCCATTTGCTGTCGGCCACCGGGTAAATGATAGTAGCATCAAGAAGTTTTAACACTTCATTTTTCACCACTTCTTTCATTGTGGGGTTCAGTCTTCTTTGAGGGTCCCTTCGTGGGATAGATTCTTCTTCTAGATTAATTCGATGGGTGCAAATTCGAGGGCTAATACCTTTGATATCAGCAAACGTCCAACCTATCGCAAGTTTGTATTTTTGCAGTAGCTCGAGTAACTGCAATTCTTGAGAAAGTTGAAGGTCGGACGAGATGATAACTGGAAAGGTTTGGCCATCTCCCAGAAAAACATGTTTCAAACCCTTTGGAAGTTGGTTCAGTTGAACATTGGGAGGTTCTTCGGCAGAAGCTTTTAGCGTTTCCTTCTCACGAGGTAATGCTTCAAAGTGTGGCTTCCAAAATTTCTTCCCTCTGTTTTGTGTGTCCAATTGATCATCGGTAGCAAGAGCGGACTCAACAAAACTGGGATTTTCATTTTCAAGGCGAGAGAGGAGTTCATCAAGATTAACGAAATTTCTTTGCAATTGAATCTCTTCAGAAACAAGATTGTCAATCATGAATGTTTGATGACATTCTTCATCCTCTTAAAGTTGTTTCCCAATGTGAAAAATGTTGACCTCAAGTGTCATATTTCTAAATGATATTTTCATTAGACCATTACGACAATTGATCAAAGCATTTGCAGTGGCAAGGAATGGTCTTCCAAGGATGATGGGAATTTTGGATTCCATGTTGACCACATATTGAGTATCTAGAACAAGGAAGTCCACAGGATAATAGAATTTCTCAATTTGAACAAGAACATCCTCAACGAGACCCCGAAGCTTTTTGATAGAGCGGTCAGCAAGCTGCAGCACAACAGATGTTGGCTTCATTTCTCCAAGACCAAGTTGCGAGTACACAGAGTAAGGCATGAGATTCACACTCGCGCCAAGGTCAAGCAAAGCTTGGCTGACTTCATGAGTCCCAATTTGGCATGAAATGGTGGGACAACCAAGATCTTTGTATTTTGGCGGTGTCTTTTGTTCGATCACCGCACTCACTTGTTCAGTCAAGAAAGAAGTCTTCTTGACATGGTGCTTTCTCTTAGCAGTGCACAAGTCCTTGATGATTTTGGCATAAGCTGGCACTTGTTTTATGATGTGAAGCAAAGGAAGATTAATCTTCACTTGTGTCAAGTGCTCAAGGAGTTCAGCTCGGTTTTCAGGAATTTTCCCAACGGAGTCTAAGAGCACAGGGAAATGGTACTTTTGCTTGAGCATTTATCGGTGCACTGTCAGGGGCAACTTTTGAATTTGAAGTAGTGGTTTTGATGGATGGATCTTCCAAAGCTTTACCACTTCTTGTTGTGATGGCGTTAACCCCTTTAACGATGGGATCATTAGAGGTGGAGATTTCAACCATGTGTTGCCCTTGTGCATTAAATTGAGGCTGGGAAGGAAGTCTGCCTTTCTCAGAAATAGCCAAGGATGCGGTCAATTTTGAAAATTGACTTTTTATTTCTTGGACATCTTCCTTTAATTGGCGATTAATTTTAGCTTGTTCCTCAATGAATGCATGAATAGTGCTTTCAAGGGAGTTCCCTTGTTGTTGAGCATTGTATTGAGGCGTAGGATATGCCTTTGGAGGTTGAGCTTGATGCTCATTTCTCCATTGTCCTCCAGATGTTTGAGCTTGGTTAGAGTTATCTCTCCAACTGAAATTCGGGTGGTTTCTCCAACCAGGGTTGTACGTATGGGAGAATGGCTTGTTATATTGCCCTAAGGCATTGCATTGCTCCTCATGAACCCCCTTCATTTCTTTGTAAACTAAGCAGTCCTTAGCTAAATGCCCATTTTCTCCACAAACGAAACAAGGTTCGAGTGGTCTGGATTGTGCTTGGGCAACCATGCACCCTTTTTGGCCATCTTTAGTCGTAAGGATTTCAATTTGCTTTTTTAAAGATTCGACTTGGGCCTTTAAGCTGTCCTCTTCCCGAAGTTGGTAAATCCCAGCTGGTCGATTTCTGTTGGTGCTTTCAGCAGCACTTGGACCAGTCCATGTGTGAGATTTTTCAGCAAGCTCAATGAGAAACTCAAGAGCTTCTTCGGGTTCCTTTTGAAGGAACTCACCGTTGCACATCATTTCTACGAACTGGCGCCAACTCTCGTACCCGTGGTGTGGACACTGACTTAAGAGATCTTTAAATCTCTCCCAGACTTGATAGAACGTTTCATTGTCTTTTTGGAAAAATGTTGAGATTTGTCTTTTCAAACTGTTGGTCTTATGGACAGGGAAATATTTAACAAAAAATGTTTTGGTTATTTCTTCCCATGTTCCGATAGACCTAGATCTCAAGGAATACAACCAACTTTTAGCTTTATCCTTCAAGGAGAAGGGAAAAAACTTTAAGCGTGCAGCATCATTGATGGTTGCTCGGTCATAAAAAGTGTCATCAACTTCCTCAAATTCCCTAATATGCACATATGGATTTTCATTTTCTATTCCATGAAAAGTTGGCAAAAGTTGAATAATGCCGGATTTGACACCAAGACTTGGCATATTAGGTGGAAATATGAAGCATGATGGTATGGAAGTTTGGGTGGGGTGAAGGTAATTATTAAGTGTTCTCTATTGTATTTCATTATTATTATTCATTGCGAAAGGATTACCGATTATCGTGTGAATGGGAGAAGGAGTAGTGGATGGATTGGACGAAGTTTCACTAGAAGTGGTTTCGTCAGAAGAAGAGTTACTCATCCACTCTTGTGCTTTTTTTTTTTTTAATATATTTAATTTTTTTTTGTTCAACTTGTTCCTAGGTTACTTTGGAGGTTTTTAGAATGGTCCTTCACAAGTTACTAGAACTCCCCGGGGTTACCAGGTAAGTGTGAAGGGTTCACTAACTTTTTTGACCAAAGACCTTTCTAAGCAAAAATGAGTTGCTTATTTTTGATAAAACAAGGTTGTTTTTGTTATAGTAAATAGCACAAAAATGTAATATTACAATGATTAACACAAAAATGTTCCCAGACCAATTGGAAAGGTTGCCAAGGTACCGCTTCGTCCCAACCTTGCCTAGACAGAACCGAGGTTCCCAGGTAAGGTGGAGGGTACACTAACACAAACCTTATTTAAAAACCAATCTTTCTAGACAGAACAATCTTGGTTTGTGTCATATACAATATTACATTGTTGTACCAAATACTAAGCGTTTTATGAAGGAGTTTTTATAACTTACTTTTTTTATTATTATTATTTTATGATTTTTTAGAGGACTTAAATGCTATGAGTACTAAGAAAAAGACAAATAAAACACTAATGAAAAAAAGAAAACAATAACTAAAAGATAGTATAAACAATCACACTAAACAAAAATTAAAGTAAAAAAATAAAAAAATAAAATAAAGGGAATAGACTTTTTTTTTTTTCAAGAAATCATTTCTGATAAGGAAGATCGGATAAAACCGCAACCTTAGAGCATACTTTGAATTCTTGGTAAACTTTTTTTTTTACAAATATTTACACAACATAAGACAATATTCACAAGAAAATAAAATGTAACAAAAAAAAGTTACTAACCTCTTGATTGTAGATTTCACTAGCTCTCGAAAAATTACCTCCCCGGCAACGGCGCCAAAATTTATTTAACGCCCAAATGTGACTTCCACTAGCGGTGGTTGTAGTATAGATCGGGCGGTCGATTCCACAGGAAGGTGATTATGGACAAAAGCGTTAGTAGAAAAATAAAAACAAAAGGTTAATAATAAGTGATAATGATTTTGTGATTTTTAATTTGATAATAAATATTAAAAGAAAGCAAATAGATGTGTAATCAATAGTAAAAGAGAGAAAGGCTTCAAGAATCATTCATATGCTTGTTTAGCTATTTTGTACCTTTGATTCACTAAGTTGACACAAATGATGTAACATTAAAGTTCATTATATTTTGAGTATACAAGTTCTTAAAAATAAAAGAAATAATTTAATCTTATGTAGAACCTAGAAATGACATTATACATCAAGCAATAATGCAATAAAAGATTAAATATAAAACTAAACATCAATATTATTTTTACTAAATAGTAACACATAGAAAGAGCATGACTAATCCTATATATTTTTAGTAAAAATAATGACAAAGAGATAGAGATGGAGATGGAGGTGATAGTGAAGGAAATGGACATTAATATTACTTTTATTAATTTTAAGACACATAGGGAGAGCATGACTAAACCTATATATCATTTAACAAAAAGTAAATAAAAATGAACATAAAAGATAGAAATGAGCAATACTACCATTACTATAATCACTAAATAAAAATATATAGAAAGAGCATGACTAAGTCTATATATATATATATTTGGTATAATAGCATAGATAGTATAGATGGAAGAAGAATATAAAAATAAAAGTGGAATATGAACTTGCATTACTCAAATAAACATTACAACAAAAAGTGAATCAAAGATACAAAATAACCTCACTTTGCATATGGAATCATCCCTAACCTTCCAAGGAAGATTAGGCCATTATGCTAATCATTCTCATAAAATTTCTAAAGAGAAAAGATGAGAAGAAAAGTTGAGAGAATTTTGCTATAGTTTTTCTACACTAAAAATTACACACCAAAAATTACTAAAATGAGCTCCTATTTATAGAGCCATAAAAGGACTAAAAATAAATAAATAAAAATTTGGGATTATAAAATAAATATTAAGATTAAATTTGACATTTCAAATCAAAAATAAAATTAATATTATTTTTGTTATCATTGTGATTTTGAGTTCTACTCTTTGGATGAAGGTTGAGTGTGGAAGAGGAAAATAGGGTTGATGATGACCTAGACTTATCATCATTGCATCACATGCTTTGGAAGAGACAAAATTGATGATGAGCTTCATGGGCTAGGCTTAACCTTTTTGGGTTGGGTTGCTTTGGACTTCAACAAAAATGCCATTTTTTTCTTCATTTCTTTTCAACTTTGCTCCTTCCTCTTTCTTTCAACAAAAATACACTTTAATTCCTACAAGAAAGACATAAATTGAATCAAAATCAAATAGTTTCATTTATAAAATATATTACAATAATTTCATGAAAATATCAATTAAAACTCAATTTATTTTATCATTTAAAATAAATAAAAGTGTATTTTTGAACACTAATCAATGTATAAAATTATTTAAATAAATTAGATAACAAATGTCATACCTATTTTAATAATTATATATTTAACAGCTATTTAATCATTTAGCTTACCAAATACTTATATACAACTTTTTTAACTCACAGTTGTTTTAAAATTATATTTACCAAACACTCAATAGCTTTTTCTCATAGAACAGCTACAACTGCTTTTTCTCACAGCACAGCTACAGCTGCTTTTTCCCACAGCACAGCTGTGCCAAACTGGCCTTTAAAGTTGTCTTGTTAAAAACCTTATCAGGAAAATCCAGTGGAACAAAATCTGAGCTAAGGAAAGAAAAGTGCAATATATATATTTCATATTCATAATTATTTTCAAGTTTTCTCGTTAAAAACCTTATCATCAAAAACTTAGTGCGACAAAACCCGAGCTAAGAAAAAAGAGTTCAACATGAATATGTCTCCCCCTCATGCACATATGATCTATAATTATTTTGGTAATAATATATCTCATAATATTATTTTTATCACTTTTAAAATATCACTGTATATTATCTATGATCATATATTTTCTATAACTCTTTTAGAGTATGTGTAGATTCTAAATTATGGGTGAGGGGCTCCAAAACTATCAATATTTATCTAACTTATTTAATCATTCATGCATGTGTATCTATACAATATTGTTCATACAAAAGTATGGAATTTTAAGTAATATGAACATAACACATTAATGATAATATAAATTTTTATTTGCCAGAATGATGGTACTCTAAGACCATATATATGTTCTATTCTTATTGTATGATCTTAATTTCCATATCAAATAATCATATATATCTATAAGTCTTGATGCATATGAAATTATACAAGACTTTTCTACCAACGAACAAACTATGTACATTTAATTTTTCTCAATATACAAAAAGAAATAAAAGTTTGTTCTTCAATCATTTATAAAAAAACTCTTCAAGAGTATAACACAACGTATAATTTACGAATTTGTATTACATAGACAATCATACATGTTCTTTAAATAATAATTTACTTACATGTCTTTATTTTATACAAAGATCTTTGTCATATAGCGTGGGCTACTTTGAATTTAAATCACTTAAGACATGTATTAAATTCTTCTAGAATTTTAGATAAGGCATATTTCAAATCAATATAGTAGGAGCTCCAAATAAATAAACTTTTCGTTACAACATTTATATGACGCTTATAAATTTTCATAAAATATTTTCCAGGCTATAATCAAATCTAGATTTTCTCAATATTTACGCCTTATTTCAATCAATCTCATATCTATGTAAACTTTGTACACCATTCATTTTGTACAAATACATATATGCAAATTCTCATTAAAAATATTTGTTTGCACATCCTACAGGTCTTACTTCACTTTATGTGAGTGAACTTGTCTGGACTGCGTCATAATATTTTGGCCAAAAATAAAATGTATGTCGATAATTCTCGACAAATCTAATACCCTGATTCTTAGTTTCTCATGTTAGTTTATTACATATGCAAATATTCAACATCTATGATAATATATTATCGACAAAATTTTTTTATTATATGATAATTTCCTCTCATATTGACATAACTTATAGAAATCTCTTTAAATTATATATGTTTTAAATATGTTTATCATTTATAGGTACCTATATAGAACCATTTTAAGGGTTCAATTATGATCAAATAGGTTATGTCTAACTTCTCTTGGGAGTCTCTTCTATAGTACCGTTTCCATCACGGCTATTATTTTTAAATTATCAATACTTTATAACATTAAGGTATCTACATGAGTACCTCTAAATTTAACAACTTCAGGACAAATTAAATGAACATTTATTAATAATTTCTACATTGTTCATTTACGCTTCAGGTATTTTTAGAATCATTCTAACTCAACTTTGAATAATATTGATTTGCAACTAGTATATATCATTTGCAACTGGTATATATCATTTTGAACTATATCGTTCTTATATACTTTATGCAAGAATCATTTTTCAAAAATCATCATCGATCCCAATTGTATTTCTCTCCCTTCTGATCGAGAATTTTTTTTAAAAAATTGTGATATCAATAATATTAATACACCTGTAGGGATTATTTCAATATATCACAATAGGTTAATAATTGTTTGAACCCGTATATACTATATGACATTGAACTTCAGGTTTGATAAACTTCAAGTTCAAGTTCAATAGTTATGAACTTAATTCATTTCTAAGAATGAGTCATACGTGTATGATTAAAAATTCATAAATTTACAAATTTTGTAAATCCATGATCATGTGATGTTATCACATTGATAAGAAGCTATGCAACACAAATCTAACCATAGCTCAAGATTGCTAAAGAAATATAATTAAAACATTTTCTTCAAACACAAGCACGATAGAAGAATATCTTAAACTATCTCAAGCCGGTCACTGCGAACACAAAATACCATGTCACAAAACAAGACGCTTATATTATATTTTCCACTTTAACTGTAAGTAAAGTCACAAATTATTCTTTTTAATGTAGTGTAGAATTGAAAATATTAGTTGTGTGTGTCTTAAATAATCAATGAGAGGTTAATTAAGATTCAGTGTATCTGCTATCTTATCAACTCGTATTTTCTAAAAGTATTTTATAACGGATAAATTTTATATTAAGTCAATTCATTACTCCGCAATAACAAATATAGTATGAAAGAATACAATGACATTTGTTCGGGCAAAGTTGATAGGTGCATTTTCTCTAAGCATTTATGGAAATCTGAGATACATATTTGTCCTTAATATAGGATTTCTTTCATTACTTTTTTGCATGTAAGTTTTTCTTTCCATATGTGTGTTCAATGGTATTATTTCTCTTCAACAAATTTTATTATATTTGTCATTTTCATAAATTTCACTAACCACTATGACCTATAAATTAGTATAAATACAGGTTGTTTTCACTCATTAATCTCCACACCTCGAAGAAAATAAAAACTCAGTGTCAAAAATGAATTTTCTTCTAACATCTCATAGAGGAAATGTTCAAAAGCGTCGTGTTAACTATACATGCTTTTATTGCCGTAAATCTTTTAAGAGTTCTCGTGCCTTAGGAAGTCATCTAAAGTCTCATCAAAATAATGTTAATTCAAGTTTAAGGATGAGGAACTTGAGCTTACTCAATCATTCCAATACTTGTAATGATTCCTTGAGTATTGCAAACCCTAACCCTAATCCTTTCATGACAACTGATTGTCATCCTCATATTCATTACTTCTCTAGAGAAGATAATCCATGGAAGAATCAAATCATTAGCTCTCCAACAAGGCACATCAACCCTAACCCTTATTGCCAATTCAATACTGAAAATCCCTTATTGCCAAACTTTGATCAAAATCATCAAAACCGTGGTGATATGAATAATCTTGGCTATCCATCCTTTGCTCCCTCGCGCCATACTAATCCCTCTTTTGTCTCAACCCCGCCAATCTTACCTCGTTTATCAACTCAAACTCGATTGACAGTTAAGCCAGAAGGATATGGCTGTCAATGTCGTAACAAAAGGCGCTTCACTGATGGAGTTTCCGAAGTACACTACAAGAAAGATGAATTTTCGAGGCGAGTTTCGAAGAAACGACCTAAGATGCATGAAAATGATAAGGTGGTGACTAATGTGGTTGGAGTACCAAACAAACATGTTGATGGTGAGAAAATTGAGCTTCTTCTTTTCAAAGATATGGTGGAATCCTTTTCTGGGTTGGATATAAAATCTTCTTATGAGGTTGATGATGAAGAACTTAGCACTAATTTGGATCTATCTCTACATCTCTAGCTTTGTTTTTATCGCTTTCTTTCAATTTCAGTAATAATAATGTGGCTAGCAAGTCATGAATAGTTGAAGTTAATAATTGTAATATGTTTAAGCATAAATATCAATGTTATCATTTCTCAATTCTATAATTGAATCAATATATTATAATCTCTATCAAGTTCTTTCATGAATAATTATAATATGTTTATGCATAAATATCAATGTAATCTTTTCTCAATGCTATATATAATTGAATCAATAATATAATCTCTATCAAATTCAAGTTCTTTCATGAATAGTTTTAATATGTTTATGCATAAATATCAATGTAATCTTCTCTCAATGCTATAATTGAATCAATAATAACATAATCTCCATCAAGTTCTTTTGAAAGTGTAATATTAGAGTTTGATAATCCCATTTTGAATTTCAAAGAAACCACTCATCAAAAGCAGTATCTGGTTTTGGTGTTTTTTGTTTCTTCTACGGTTTTATTATTTTATCTCCTCTATATATGTGGTTTTCTTCTCTATATCCCATGCAAAATTTTGTTGACTTTTTTGTCATATATGGGGTTGGTGGACATACGTTTTATGTCATAACTTGCAAACACACGTGGCTTGTGTGAATAACATACAACCACAATAAATGTCTTGTTTCTTTTATAGAAAAATGTTTGAAAGGAAAATGTGACTTTTTTTTATGTTTAAGAAGAAATTAAAGGAGGTATATGTATTAAATGTGTAATTATATTTGTGAATCCAAATTTTACATATGGCCATAGATTTTTCAATAATGACAGTTTTTTTTTTTTTTTTTGAAATATAAATAGAAATTTTTATTAACATATCAATTAATAGAGATATAATTTATTATATGCAGATATTGCTAAATGAGCCGAATCAAACATACATAGACAATCCAAGCCGTTTAAAAATACTAACAACACTTTGTACTAAAAGTCCACTTAAACACACCACGATGAAGCATAATTAAAAATAATAGGAAAATTTCTAAATTTCTAACCTAAATGAATCAACAATGACAAATATAATATATTAATGAATTCTAAAGAAGAATTGAACTGGAGAATCCCTAATAATTGAATACGGAGAGGTGTAACCATACAACCAACACCAAAATGCTTTGAGTCATTAGAATTTGGAGTGCACACCATCGGTCTAGTAGAAAACATGGCTTAAATTCCTCATCATAAAACAAAATTATCCCTAATATAATAACAATAGTAGAACGGTGTTGCAACACCATTATTGATAACTACAAACATAAAAGAAAAAAAAAACACAAAAATAAGGGCATTAATAATTAAAACAAGCATATGTCAAATGGCTATCCGAAGTCCCCCATGATCTCTATTCCCTATAATCAATTTCTACACAAACCCCTAACACCATCAACCAACACCCTGGCCAAATCAAAACCCCAAATGTCGACCACTACAAACCACTATTTTGCCTCAAACCAAGAGCCCTATAGTGATCAGACTAATCTCAAACCCCTGGTTCGCCCCAAACTGAAATCCCTCGTGAAATGGCCCAACCCCATATGCCTAATCTAGAGCAAAAAGCTTATCAGGCCCCCACTCGTTGTCAAAAGTCACTGGATCCACACCCATTGAGCAAAACCAGGAATCGTAGATGGCCACCACACAAATCAGACCATAGTTGGCTATCCATGACCCCGAAACCCTTCACTCGAAGAAAAAGACCCCAAAAAACATATACTAAACTGGAGGAAAAGGAGAAACCCACTTTGTCAAAGCCAAGGAACTCGTGAAAATTCTCAACTAGAGCCACACCCAGGGCCAAGAATGGTTAGCTAGCCTTGGTCAGAAGTAAAAGTGCAACAACCGCTTCAGAGGGTTTAGGAAAAAACCCTAGTTGAGCCCATCCTATTGACAAATTCTTGTAATAATCACAGTTTTTTGAAACAAGATTCACTATTTTTTATTCAAAATTTATCATAAAAGAAGAAAAAAGATTACAACAAAATATTGCAACAGGCAATATGAAAGATTACTGTCATTCAAAATAGCACTAAGTTTATAATTGAGAGTATACTTAGCTAAAGACATATTCAAACTGCACATAACTCTTACCATATATATACAAAAAATACCATATGGAAATAACATCAATGAATCTAGAACACTCTAATAACAAAAATTATGTTGTGGTTAAAAATATTTCAATGTGATGGCTCTAGTTAATAATCTTCCTATAATTGTGAAGCATATTAAAATGTGGCAGACTTGAATTTCTAACTAGAGAAATAATTCATATTAGGCTCTCATTAGGGTTTCTTTCTAAACTTTCGGTATTATATTTTCACCTCTGTCGCAAAGGGTTCTGCTTTCCTCCATCCAGAGCTCGCCAACGTTCTTCTGGGGTTGGGTGTGGCTCTAATCGAAAGTGGTTATTTTGCATAGTAGTGATACCCCCAATTGTCTCCCTTCTTTGATGTTTCGATCTCATTTTTCTCTTCATGCCTTTGTCTCTGTAAAGACCGCTTAGCTTTGATTTGGAAATCAACAAATAATTAGGGCTTTATTATGAAAGTTAATTTTTTAATATTGAATTAATTATTTATGATGATTTATTTGAATTCAGAATGCATTTTTATGTCACATATAGAAATTTCATAATTTTGCATATTTTGGTGCCCGACAACATTGGAACGCGGTGTATGGCTTTTGAATCACATCTTAGTATTTTTAGTATAGCAAGACAATAGTTTAGACATTAGAATGTCGCGAATAGTCGGGATTATTGAGTTTACCAAATTACCCCTAAGTGCTCTTTTATGTTGTTTTGTGGGGAAAGGGCAAATTGGCCATTTTGCCCATTTATGCTTTGTCTTTAGTGGTTTTAATTTGATTTATTAATCTGATTATTTAAGTATATTTTGGCTGAGAATTTAATTAAAACAAAAGGAAAGAAAAAGATTTATTTTCCTCATTATTTTCAATTTAAGAAAAAAATCAAGGAAAAGGCTATTTCACTCTCAAACTCTCTCCCTTTTTCGTTCCACCCTAGAGCAGCTAGGGTTACTTTGCTCTTCAAATATTCAAGAAATTCAACAAGGTTTTAAGTGGTTTTAATCAAGGTAAAGGTTCTTAGCTTTTCTCTTCATATTTTTCTTGAATTGTAAGAAAAGAAATTTTGCATGAAATGTTGTTTTGGTTGTTGTAGTTGTTGTAGTTGTTTGCTATTGTTTTCAGTAGTTAATTTATGATTGTATAAGGTGATTTGAGCAGGTTTTGATTGTTAGTTAGTTGGATGAGCAAGCTTTGAGTTTTTGAACTCAAGCTTGGCTCATCAATGGTAGTTTTGAATTTTGCGCATGGGTAGTTGTTTTATCTATTGGAAATTGTTTATTGGGGTATAATATGCAGGTCTGGAAAGTTTGGTTGAGTTTGGAAACGATTTGGTTAGGGGTTTGATTTTTGTAGGTTTTCTGGGTAAAACCGGGTAACCGGTTAGCCGGTTTTACACTGCTTGTAAAACCGGTTACCCAGATTTTGCATCAAGGAGGAAAACTGGTTTTTCAGCTTATCGTTTCGTGTCAGTTTCAGGTTTCTAATTAGTTAATTTCCCTGTTAGTTTGGGATATTAGTATATTAAGTTGCAGTAGATAGGGTTTTAGTTTTAAACCTTAGTCCCGGTTGTGATTTAGCGAGTCACTTATGCATGTTGTTATCGATGTGATTTAGGAGCCTATAATTCGCCGAGCAGTTGTTCCACTCAGGTTGACTGGCACACCTGAATTCGGAGTTGAGGTAAGATTAGTGTAATATCATGCATATGTTATTACATGTTTAGCGTACATGTGTTATTGCCTGTTAGATTACATTGATAGCAATAATAGTATACATAGAGTTGTACTGATTATTGATAAATGTATGTTGGCTAGAATACTGATCGATGCTGTCACATCAATATGGCTAGAGTATGACTAGCATATTGAGTATAGGCTGACATTATGGTCGATAGTATTGTCTTATGAACGTTCTAGACTCAGTACCGTGTGGGACACGGGAATTAGGGTTATGATCAGGTGTATGGACGCCAGGTTATAACCCGAGTTAGTTGTATGTTTATGTTATGCTTTTCTTACTGAGTCCGTCAACTCACAGTGCTATGTTTATGTGAAGGTAAGGGCAAGGCCAAAGCTGAGAAATCTTGAGAACGAGCAGATGGAGGTTGTACATGTCGGGGCGGTTAGGCCTGGAGCGTACGATCCTTGGGACATCAGGGCTTTCGTTGATTAGTCGCTGGGCGACAAACTTTTGATTATATGTATAGCAAACTTTTACAACTGTATTTTGTAAATGGGATCCCGGTATTTTATTAATGTAATATGTTATGTTTTAATTAAAAAGCAAAATTTTAATTATTCACGTTTTCTAATAACCTCGTTGATTAGCAACGAGCTGCACAGTAAGTTTAAAATCACGTTAACACGCCTATGCTAGTTAGGGTGTACAGTCTCACTGGTGGTTTCGTCTCCAATTTTTTGCTTTCTTAGGCAATATGTGACTATGTTGATCACCCCAAAGTTTTTTCACCATTTTTTCTATGTGAGGAGGGTCTTTCTCCGATCAGATTGGGTGGTGGAAGTTGTTTGGTGGGTGTTCGTGTGGTTAGGATGGAAGACTAGCATGGATTCTTGTGGGTCGGGCACGTGTGCTGTATTAATGTGGATCCATGTGAATTTGCGTGTATGATTTTTATTTTGTTTTTATTTTTATGTGTTTATGTTTTATATATTTTCATTATTGTTTTGATTTTGCTAATAATGGTGGTTTTCTACTACGTATTATATTAATGGGGTTCGTTGTTATACTGGCAAGAGATGTTAGCTTTGAGTATTATTGGATTATCGGTGTTTCATCGATGTGTTAGATAAATTAACAATTAACCCAAGATCTATTTGTATATAACATAGAACACAATAATAAAATATAATAATTAGGTATGTGTACCTGATTGATCCATAGCAATTATCTCTATTTGATCCACAGCAGTTACTCCACTTTGATAGTGCAATACTATCAACTAAGTCTTCCTCCCTAGATCTCTAAATCAGAAGCAGTTTATTTATCTGATTATCAAAAGGTATACAATTGTGACGAGACAATATGTATTTATAGAGTTAGGGAGGGGACTTAGCTACAAAACCATAGTTGGGCTGGGCCTGCTCATCAAAGGCTTCAGTCAACTAGAAAAGCCCACACTTCTGCTTCACCTAGACTTTACACACAGATGCTAAGCCCATTAACAATTGATCACAAACAACATGGGCTAACACAGCAAAAAACTATCCAATCAACCCAAGTTTTAATAAAACCAATAAAACTTAATGTAAGCCCAATTAAAAAGTCTAACATTCTCCCACTTGGGCTACATTAATTTTAATACATATATATTATATATCAAAATAATTTTATTTGAAAACGACTCATGGGTTGAACAACAAGAAAACATTTGTGGCCACTTTTAAAAAATGATAGTTCTCTGATAGCATCTCAACATACCGGTCCAATTTAACCTTTGGTAATGAACTATGACAATCACATTGTTTTTAACTCAATAAAAGACATTCATAATCACAAAATACCAAAGTATCAAATCGACATGGTCAATAAGTCTAGTAGTGTGGTAAGGAATTATGTTCAACATGTGATCAATTCAAAATAACATAATATCCTTATCAGTCCTCAATTTCACTGATACCGTGATGCTTAATAAATAAGCCAGTGAAATTAAACATACACTACTTAATAAATAAGTAAGTGTCACTAAACTTGCTTAAAACATTAAGCCAACAAAATATCATTGTCTTTAAGCAAATAAATTTAAAAGACAATGATCACAACAATATGAACCACATGCTTTCAATTTAATCATTCTCGAGAATACAACAAAACATAACTGAAAGCATAAACATCAAATAATCAAAAAAGTATTGGCCCACAAAGTAGTTCATAGCATCAACAAGTAAATTACATATAAATGTAATCTCAAAAGATAAAACAAGAAACTCCCACTAACCCAAAGGAACAAAAGATTATAAAATGCTCATATCAACAACATGTTATCAAACAATATGGAACTTAATCCTTCGGTTAGAGGATCTGCAAACATCAACTTAGTCTTTCAATATTCTATCACAATGTCTCCTTTCTTAACTAAGTCTCTAATAGTGAGATACTTTATTTCCTTATATTTGGAAGCACTACTAATCTCATCATTCTTTGAAAAGAAAACAACAATATTATTATCACAATAGATTAGTATAGGAGAGGAAATAGGATCAACTAGTCGTATCTCTAAAATCAAATTCTTTAACCATAAAGCTTGCAAAGATGCCCCATAACATACGACAAATTCAACATATATAGTAGATGATATGATAAAAGTCTATTTAACAATTTTTCAAGAAATAACAGCACCAACAAAAGTGAAAATATAGCCAGAAGTTGACTTTAAATCATCTACACAACCACCAAATTTGAATGTGAATAACTAACAACTCGAAGATTGTCAACATGCTTATGCACAAGCATAAAACTCTTCGTTCTTTGCAAACATCTCAAAACTTTCTTGGCTGCAACCCAATGATCATGGCCAGGATCAGATAAATATCTCCCAAGAACATCGACCATGAAAGCAATGTCAGGTCTAGTGCAAACCTAAGCATACATCAAACTCCCTACTGCATTTTCATATGGGATATTCTTCATTGCTTCTCTATTTAAGTCGTTCTTGGGACAATGTTGCTTAGTAAATTTGTCCCTTTCAAAATAGGAACGAATCAGCTTTACACAAATCCATGTTGAACCTTTTGAGCACACGATTAATGTAAGCTTCTTGAGGTAAGCCAAGAAATTTTCAATTCTTATCATGATGAATCTCAATCTCCAAAACTAAAGATGTCTTTCCAAGATCTTTCATATCAAAATTGGTAGACAGAAAACTTTTGGTCTCATTTAGTAATGACAAATCACTGCTAGCAAGTAAAATATCGTCTACATAAAGAACAAGAAAAATATGATGACTCCCACTGATCTTCATATAAATACACTAGTCAAACTTGTTCTCGATGAAACCCAACAGTGTCACAACCTTATTAAACTTCAAGTACCACTGGTGAGATGCTTGTTTGAGACTATAAATGGATCATTTCAATTTGCAAACCAAATTGTCATTTCCATTTTCCTCGAAGCCTTCAGGTTGAGACATATAGACTTGCTCACTCAATTCTCCATTCAGAACAACAGTTTTAACAATCATTTGATGTAACTCTAAATCAAAATGCGCAACTAAGGCCATAATAATTCTGAATGAGTCTTTAGTGGAAACAGGTGAGAAAGTTTCAGTGTAATCAATACCTTCTCTTTCAGTAAAGCCTTTAGCCACTAAATGTAATTTATACATTCCAATATGTCCCATTTTATCCTTTTAGTTCTTAAAAAATTCATTTGCAACCTATTGGTTCGAAACCATCAGGTAATAGAACTAACTTTCTCATATACATTATTTTTGTCCATGAACTTAATCTCATCATTCATAGCTTCTATCTATTTTGAAGAATGTGGACAATTAGGTGCTTCACTATAAGTGAGAGGTTCCACAAAATGACCAAGATTACATTCACCTTCTCCAAGGTAAATAAAATTATCATCACACCTTATTGACATCTTTTGTCTTTAAGATCTCCATATAGGAGGTACTTCTGGAATAACCTCTATTTATTGACCATCATTTTGAATGACATATTCCACAATTAGATTTCTTTGATAACATGACCCTCATCAACAACAAAACCTTCTTCAATAATAGGTTCCTCATCAATAATAGGACCCTCGTCATCTTAGATATTAGGAGCAATATATTCATCAGTAATGAGAGTGTTATCAACTAGAGTAAGAATAAGACTGCTATTATTACCATCTCTTGAAAAAGACATATGAATAAAAATTCCTTTAGATGACTCCCCCGTTTCAAGAGATGTTGAAGGAATATTTTCAGCAACATCAAATTCTAAAAATTTAGCAGTCTGAGATT
The DNA here is from genome assembly GCF_029168945.1 of Cannabis sativa. NCBI lineage: Eukaryota > Viridiplantae > Streptophyta > Magnoliopsida > Rosales > Cannabaceae > Cannabis > Cannabis sativa. Next base: position 59,220,848 of record NC_083607.1, read on the forward strand.
CAACAATTCGCGTACCACGAGTAGGATAGCAAAATCGATAGCGTTTTGAGTGCATTGGATAACCAATGAAATAACAGCGATTGGTTCTCGAATCTAACTTTTTCAAATTAGGATCATAAATCCGTACTTCAGCTGGACAACCCCATACATGAAGATGATTAAGACTAGGCTTCCTTTCAATCCACAACGCAAAAGGATTTTGGGAACAGATTTACAGGGAACACGATTTAAAATATAAGTTGCAGTCATGAGTGCTTCACCCCATAAAAACTCTGAAAGATTTGATCTACTCATCAAGCATCTAAACATATCCATGAGAGTGCGATTTCTCCTTTCAGAAATGCTATTTTGCTCAAGTGAACCTGACATAGTGTATTGAGAAACTACACAATTTTCTAAAAAATATTCAGCAAAAGGCGGCCTCATGTGTAGTCCAAATTCTGTATAACGACCATAATATTCTCCTCCACGATCAGAATGAACAACTTTGATGACTCCTTCTAATTGTTTCTCAAGAACATTTCAAAAGATTTTGACTTTATCAAGAGCGTTAGATTTTCTTGAATCAAGTAGGTAAAGCCATAACGAGGAAAATCATTGATAAAAGTTATAAAATACTTGTTTTTGCACAACGTGGTGGAATAAGGTCTACTGATGTCAGTGTCGATAATCTCTTATAAAGAGTGACTACAGTTAGCAGTCTGCTTTCTTATTTTAGTCAATTTTCCACAAGTACAATCAACACAAGTATCCCAACCAGAAACATCAACAGGAGGAAGAATTTTAGCTCGAAGTAATCGATTATTTTTTCTTTAGAAATATGACTGTTACGAATTTTATGTTTATTACGCAAGTGTACGCAATCAAGTAGTATCTCACGCAAGTGAGGTCGATCCATAGGGAATTGGATTAAGTACTACTAAACTATACTTATGATTCTATTTGGTAAAATAATAAGTTTGCGATTTGAAAGTAAATTACTCAGAAAATTAAAGAGAAAATAAACGAAGATTAATCACGATGAGAGATTAGGGAGGTGAATCCTGTTGTTAAGCTACCAATGTTAATACCTAATTGCTATCCTTATCTCAATGTGAATGACAGATTATAAATTAACCTAACTCTTTTCAGATCTTTTAGGTTCTAAATAATGTATTCTCTAATTAACTTCTTAATTAAATCAACACAAAATCAGCATTAAGCAATAATCTATTAGTCACTGAGGCTATGTAAATACTTTCGTTTCACATCAAAACCTAGACTATCCAAATTTTAGCATTCTCAATTCTCACTTTTCAGATTTCGAATTGAGATCATTGAACATGTAAAAGGTGATCAAGCTTGCACATGGAATTAAACACAAATAAAGATAATATTCACACATAAGATGAAGGAATGGCAATTATTTATTAACTAGGCAAAAACTTAAACAACAATCATCTTCCTCCCTTATTGGGAAATTTAGTTCATAATAACTCTAACAACATCCATGATTAATTCAGAAACAAAAACAAACATAAAGAAGAATTTAAGGGTAAAAGAAAGAAACTAGAAGGTGATATCGCTCCGGGTCTTCAAGATAGCTTTCTCTCCACTTGCCTCCACTATTTAGGTCTATTTCTGCTTAATCCTGACCTTCAGTGTCGTATTCCTTATATATGGATGAGTAGTGTGCCTCCAATTGAGAGAAAAATCAAAATTAGGTTAAAACCACGACGTCCGTACCAAGTCGCGACTAGCCCTTAAGCTGGTCGCGACTACAGGCAAACCTCAAAAATCGAAGGTTCTGCCAAACCTCGAAGTCGCGACCAGGGTTGTGACCTGGAAAAAGGGTCGCGACCTGGCTCTCATGAAGTCGCGACTACTGTAGCTTCTGGAGCCGAATTTTCCAATTTTTTTCCAGTTTATCCCAGTTTTTTTCCATTTGACTGAATTTGAACTTTAACACTCCGGGAACCTGAAATAATGAAAATCAAGCGTAAAACTGCTCCAAAAGACACCAATAGACAAGATAATGCTAACTTTAAAGACCCGAAACATAGGCTAATTATAACCTAACAATGACCCTCCATAATAATAAGGATGTTATCTTAATATAAGATTTCTTACCCACAATATTCACAGCATTGAAAAAAGGAAGCTAAGGAAGTCAATGATAATTTGAAAAGAATATCAGAGTAAAAGCAGTTTCCAATTATTCGGAGTCAAACATAATGTCAACACTATAATTGGCAAAACGAAAAGAAAATCATTGTTTAACTAAAAGCGGAAGCGAAACTGAATTACTTTAAAAGTAGGAATCAAGAAAGTATTGTTCAAAACAATCTGAACACTAAACTGTAATTCAAGAATAAGTGTGCCAACATAGATAACATCAACTCCAACATAAGTGTCACTTTAAGCTTTGACTCCCTCTCACTTATCTTCTGAGATCACTTAGCCCCTGGTTGTGGTTGCTTCTTTTCATATTTTCTTTATCCTTTGTTGGGCTTGAGTTGAGAAACAAAGTGAGAAGACTCATTCTTCTCATTTTGTTAGCTTGCTTTTCTTAACTATATACTGAGAAATAAGGTTACTAACACTCCATATTTTACTATAAGTGTTTAGGTTGTCTTGGTAATTTTCTTAACTATATACTGAGAAATAAGGTTACTAACACTCCATATTTTACTATAACTGTTTAGGTTGTCTTGGTAAAGCTAAAAGAAGTAAGAAGTTCATGAAGAACTTGAAGAATGGTGTAAAAGTCAGGAAGAGGAATATTATGATCTTTCAACTTGGACTGAACATTAAAAATTTCAGAATAAAATCTCGCACTCCTTTTAATTCATCATACTTAATGGTTGTCATTTCATCCATAAGATGTCCAGCTTTAGCATTTTCACCAATGTCATATAGTTTTTCTACAACATTGAAAAACGCTTTTGTATTTGAGGTGTTTGGCAAAGCATTAAATGAATGTTATGGAATTGAACTTTCATAGCAATGAGACTAAGATGATTTGAATTTTTCCAATGTGCATGAAGAATTTTTGGGCAACAATTCTGATATTAGAATAAGGTCAGCAGATTTTTCTTCTCGAAAGCATAAGTCCAAATCTATTATGCCTAAAGTAATTTTCACATCTCGTTTCCATGTCTTAAAGTTGGAAGCATTCAAAATTCAGATGAAAACGTTATTGTTGTTCGCAGAAAGGAGACCGAAAAATCCAAAAAATTAAAACTTGAAAAAGCAATATGAGCAATGCATTAGAAAATATTGTAGAGTCAACTGGTCATTATAAACTCCCCTTTGGGGTGAGAATATAACACACACATAATCTACCTTCATGAAGTTAACAATAAAGAAAAAAATACATATCATTTAAGAATTTTAATACCTTTGGGCAAATAAATTTCTTAAAAATATGTATTAATTCAAGCAAAAAATAATAATAAATTTATTTATTTAAATTATTACCTTTGGGCAAATAATTAAAATATATACATTTAATATTAACTCACTTCATGGAATGTGAACTAATATATGTAATACTACCTTTGGGCAAGTAATTACACATATAGTCAACCAAAAGATAAAATATTTTCTTCAACATGTGAAATTTGGTGATAAAATTAATAATTTTCAACCAAATTTCCAAAAGAGATATATTAATTGCTTTTATTATATTGATAATCAAAAAATAAAGTGTCCACCATAACACATTATTTTTGTATCAAACAATCAAGTTTTATAATTTTAGAACAACAAATAATCAAAAGATGTGAATAAAAGAATATTAGTGGATATTACATAGTCCAAATAAATCAAATAAGAGAGTGACTATGTCAAATAGAACGAGAAGAAACTCCAAAAATTTCTATGATTTACGGATTTCGAATAATCATCAAAAATTATTTTTAATAATTTTTTTAACTGCATAATTATCATTAAAATAATAATTATAATTAAACGGCGTCAAAAAATTAATTAAAAATCACCAAAAAAATCATAAATTAAATCTAATAATGCTGGAAAAAAGAATCGTCCAAAACGGAGTCACAAAACTACCTCACTCTATCTCACTCTCCGACAGCCGCGAGTGGGCTTCGTCCCAGCAGGTTGTCTTCAACCTCCAGCAGTCTCCTTAATGCTGTAAACGGGTTTGTGCGATCCGGTTTAGACCCGTACGGGTCGGGATGAAATTCCGGCCAAAAAAGTGACGAAACGAACGGGAAAAAGAGGGGTTTTGATTGATTTACAATTTCTAGTAGATCTATGGTATTAATTTCATGTAAAAACACATAAACTTAGGTAGATCTAATTTAAAACTAATCCGAAAACTAAAGAAGCAAAGTAACCCGAAAATTTGATCCAATTCGGAAATTAAACTTTTAAAAACATTTTAAATCAATTATTGATGAGATATGCACAATCAATTTTAGATTATAATTAATAGAATTGAAAAATAAAAAATTAATTTCATAAAGAAATATATAAACCCTAAAAATTTAATCTTAAAATTCTCTTAATTTACTCCATAATTTTATGCAAGTAATATATCAAAAGAAAGAGAATTTAATGAGGAATAAAACCCCTAAATTTTTTAGATTGAAAAACAAAATATTCAACATAAAATAATAACGAAATTAATATGTAATTGAAGAAAATTAACATACACAGATTAATTGTTATACAAATTATAGGTTCTAAATCATATACAATAGGTACTCTGATACCACATGTTAGATAAATTAACAATTAACCCAAGATCTATTTGTATATAACATAGAACACAATAATAAGATATAATAATTAGGTATGTGTACCTGATTGATCCATAACAATTATCTCTATTTGATCCACAGCAGTTACTCCACTTTGATAGTGCAATACTATCAACTAAGTCTTCCTCCCTAAATCTCTAAATTAGAAGCAGTTTATTTATCTGATTATCAAAAGGTATACAATTGTGATGAGACAATATGTATTTGTAGAGTTAGGGAGGGGACTTAGCTACAAAACCCTAGTTGGGTTGGGCCTGCTCATCAAAGGCTTCAGTCAACTAGAAAAGCCCACACTTCTGCTTCACCTAGACTTTACACACAGATGCTAAGCCCATTAACAATTGATCACCAACAACATGGGCTAACACAGCAAAGAACTATCCAATCAACCCAAGTTTTAATAAAACCAATAAAACTTAATGTAAGCCCAAATAAAAAGTCTAACACGATGTATATAAGTCATTTTGGCAGGCATGTCTTGATTTCTCTCCATGTTTATCAAATATAGGTAGGGGATTCCTAGATCTCTATTGTCCATGTGTTTTGTGCTCCAATCCTTGATGATTGAGAGTCGTAACATGATTTATTCTTATTATCTCCCTTATTTGTGATTTGAATAATTGGATTTTGTTATTATTTAATTTTTATTAGAAGATTATTGGCGAATAGTCATTAGTAGTTGGACTCTGTCAGATTTCCCTTTGGTTTGGAAACCTAATATAATTCACACTTCTTTGATGCATGATTTTTGGTGGCTTATTGGACACTTCTCATCACTTGGTACGTTCTCAAGGTCTATATCTCCAACTTCTATCTTTTCTCTGATCCAAAATAATCTGATGTCGATGTATTTTGATCTCTCATGATTGACTGAATTTTTACGGAGGTGTATAGCTGATTGATTATCTGAGAACAGTGTTGTCTTTCCTCTCGCCATTTATTATTCACTTAGGATTCCTTTAATCCAAATATCTTCTTTAAAATCTTCTATTTTTTTCATAAACTCTGCTTTTGTTGTGGATAAAGCTACCATGGGTTGTAGTTGATCTTTCTAACTGATACAACAGCCATTCAATTGGAAGGAGTAGCTAGTGATTGACTTTCTAGTGTCTCTATTAGATGCATAATCAGCATCAACATAGCCTTCAAGTTGAACCTTTATTGTTGTCTTGTTGAACTTCAAGCCAAATTTGGAAGTATCTTTAAGGTATCTTAGTAACCACTCAGTCCTTTCCATTGTTCTTCACATGTATTTGACATGAATCTACTTAGCATACTCACTACATATGCAATGTCAGGTCATATGCTGATCATTGTGTACATCACACTTCCTATTGCTTTAGCATATGTAAATTTTTCCATCAATTTATTCTCTTTATCACTTTTTGGTGTGATTGATCAGCAGTGAGAATAAAATGACCAACTAGAGGTACATTTACCTCTTTTGAATTTGTCATATGAAACTTCTTTATGACCTTTTCAAGATAGTTACTCTGAGACAGTACGATTTCCTTTCTTTTTTTTTTTTGTCTATAAGAATATTAATTTCCTAGGATTTTCCTAGCTGCCCCAGGGTATTTCATTTCAAATTCTCCTTTCAAAAAAAATTTCATCGAGTAATATGATACATATCCTTGCTCATTATGAGCATGGCATCTACATAGATGAATAGAAAATTTGTTGAATCTTTGTCCGGGTTTGTGAAGTACAAATAGGTTTCATATTTTGACCTTGAGTAACCAACCTTTGTTACAACTGAATTGAACTTCTTGTACAATTGTCTTGAGGATCGCTTCAATCCATAGAAAGATTCTTTTAGTAGACAAAACAATTCATCTTTCTTTGATTCCACCTTGAATTCTTCAGGTTGTATCATGTAGATTGTTTCCTCAAGTTAGCCTTTCAAGAAAGTTGTTTTCACATCTATTTGTTCTACTGCCTAGTAAACTTGAAATACTAATATTAACATCCTTCAGATTGCTTTCATTTTAACCATAGTTGAGAAGATCTCTGTGTAATTAATTCCTTCAACTTGAGTGAATCCCTTAGTCACAAGTTTGGCTTTATACTTCTTAGGTTCACTTTTTCTAATCCCATCTTTGATTCTAACAATCCATTTGTAGTAGCCTATGATCTCTTGTCTTACAAGTTTTAAAAACCAATTCTCAAATGTTGTTTTCTTTTAGTGAGTTTAATTCAGCATGCATGGTTTTCTTCCACTTTTGAGCTCCCTACAGTTGATAGCTTATGCGTAGTTATTAGGCTCTTTCCCACTTGATTCCTCAGCTATAGACAATGCATAGGCAATGATATCAACTTCCACCTGAATTTGGACTCCAATTTTTCTTGATAACCTGCTACATAAAACCTGAAACATCAACAATAATACCTTTCTCATTCCTTTTAAATGGAAAATCAAGTTCATTAACATCTTTACTAACTATAATTTTGTTAGTTTCAATATACTATAATTTGTAACCCTTGACACCAACTTGATATCCCATTAAAATGCATCTAACAGAACTTTTACCCAATTTTTCTTCAACATTGTGTGCATATGATGTACAACCAAAGGTTCTGAGATGTACCAGTCATGGAGGCTTTCCATTTCACCACTATTCAGGTGTTTTGATATTTATTTCTATGCTTGGACTCCTATTTATTAGATAATAGGCAATATACAAGGCTTCTCCCTAGTATTTCTTTGGTAAACCAGATTCAATAGAAACATCTCACTTTATTTAAAAGTGTTCTTTTCATCTTCTCTACAATACCATTTTGTTGAGGGGTCTTAATCACAATCCAATGTCTTTTGTGTACCATATTTCACACACAATTCAATAAATTCATCATTTATGAATTCAAGTCTATTATTTGTCTGTTTTGATTTTAGAATTTGTTTGAGTTTCAACATACACTTTCCAATTTTTAAGTTTCCCCAAACAAGTATTTTTATGTTTCAAAAAAATACCCAAACTTTAATTCCTACTGAAATATCAACAATAGATGAAAAGTATGTTGGTTTTATGATACTAAATTAGGTACACAACGAAAGACTTGTAACTAATTATCATTGTACCATATGCTCAAGATCACCCTATGTACATATATTAAACTGAAAGTAAGTAGATAAAAATAATATTTACCTCTTGATGCCTAGTAGGGTATCCTTGATTCTTTTCGCAAGTTGTATCCTCAGAACGGTAATGACAAAACTCACACCTTGATCTTCAAGACCTTTCACCACACACAAGGACTAGTGTGGGCTAGTAGGATAATAGTGTATATGAAATTCTTGTATTAATCTCAATACATGAGCAAAAACTATTTCTTTAGTGATAGAGATAAAAAAAAAAATTACTAGTAAAACATATTTAGGCTTTTAGAAAAGTTACGTACAAAATTCTTATTTCAAAAATTTATTTTTAAGACTTTGTTATACAGTATATTTAAATAAACTCAATAAGTATTTTATTTTATTAATTATTTAAATTCAAGTCTATTTATTAAATCATATTTAATTATTTTAATAAATAATATAACTGAATTCGATTATAAATATTTATATATTATAACTGATTGAGGGAATCTCTCAACCACTTGAGAGAATATCTCAAATACTTTTCAAATTTAAATATTTATCTATTGAATTCATTAATTAACCCAAAAAGACAAAACCAATAGGGCGCATGGACCGTGTCTGGACACAGTGATGTGCATTTTGTCCTGCAACTTTTGTCTTTTCTCTTTCTAATTAATTTGAAAGATAAATTATTTATTACAAAAATAAATAAGTACTATTTTGATAATTCAAAATAAATTTTTCTAAACTTCCATATACAACTTTTATCCCACCCCTTAATAATGTTTTAATGTGGTGATTTGGAGACCATGGACCTAAAATTCAAAGCTCCAATAAACTAGATTTATTTATTGAATCTCATAAATCAAATAATTATCTATTAATTCCATGATTACTCTATTATAAATATAGAATTGAACTCTTAATAATTATAGAATAATATTACTAAGTTTCACTGCAGTGTCTATCGATACAATCAATTCTAGTAATTAGCCCTCCTAATGTTGGTTCGTAATTAGTTTTGGTCAAATTACGGCTTTACCCTTCTAATTACTTTTTTATCCTTTAGTTCGTTAATTCACTAGTAAAAGTATAATATAGATCTAATCTAAATTTGCACGCAACTTTTCAGTTCTAGAATTAACACATAAAGGGAACCAATATTCGATGCGTTAGAAAAGTTAAGATTCCATAATTGTAGATCATGTTCCCAACCATCCATATTATCAGATTCCCAAAACAAAAGTTGTAAGAATAATCTTCTCTGAGAAATTTTAACAAGTGAATCAAAGAAACTAATAACATGAACATGAGTTCATGATTACTCAAGATTTAGGTTGATCTACTATTGATCATCTTTATGATATGAATTAAGTCTTTATAGTAAATGGTAAGTTTGATAAAGACAGCTTTATTCATATCAGTCCTTGTCATATATAATCTCTATTATATACAACACATTCACTTAGATGTCATGTTACATTAATAATCTGAATCGAGATTACTTGCACTAAATAACAGGAATCAGTGAACCACACTAGCAACCATTGATTAAAGATTTCTAAATTTTAATATATTGCTCATTGTTTTATTCATGTCTAAGTGATTTTAATTCTACGTACAACTACAAGTCAAAGCCTCATGTAGTATGAATAAGGAATTTTTTGATATTTATATATAAATTATTCAATAATAAAAATTAATAATTTAATACTCAAACATATATAAAAATGTTCAACTTATATTTATAATTAGAAATATCTTTACAGGCTTTTTAGGGCATAAATCCTAATAATATACTGGTTACCTCCTAGAGTTTTAATCTTTCTTGGACCCCAAAAATCAGCATGGATGTTCAACTTATATTTTTAATTAGAAATGTCTTCACAGGTTTTTTAGGGCATAAATCCTAACAATATACTGGTTACCTCCTAGAGTTTTAATCTTTCTTGGACCCCAAAAATCAGCATGGATGTATTCTAATGCTTGCTTTGCTTTATAGCTGTTGTGAGAGAATTTGATCCTGTGTTGTTTGCCCTATACACAAATCTCACAGAAAGGTAAGTTAGAATGGTTATAATCCAACAATAAACCTTATTTAGACAATTTCACTAAATTGTGTTCACTGATATGGCTCATTCTAGCATGCCATAATTTTGAATAAGAATTACATTTGTTAACAGTGATATAATTTTGAATAAGAATTACATTTGTTAACAGTGCCATAATTTTGAATAAGAATTACATTTGTTAATAGTTGTTGCTATTCAGAGGTATGGTCTTTCTATTCAAGAAATACAAACCATATGCTTATTAACATCTTTCATTACCAGAAGATATCCCTTAGTGATTCCCATTGCTTTTTTACCAGTTTTATATTCACATAGTACCCAAAGACAGAAAGATCCTTTTTAAATATGGAATATGCCTAACCATAGTTAGAGCTTGATTGTGCCATCATAACTTTTAGTATTGAAAATTATTCTAATTCCAACAACTTAACATTTATGATCATTCCCCATCATGACATTCCACCATCAATCTTTAAATAGTCAATGAACTAGTTTCAGTTTGGACTCATGTGGTAAGTGTACTGAGATTAGTTAAGTGTAATAACAAAGGTCAAACATATTATCGTGTTTATTTCTTTGTTAGTTTTCACAATATGAGTATGTGAGATTAGTTAAGTGTAATAACAACATAATGTATTTGGGTTTAAAATGGCCTTATAGAGTATATGGTTACCAAGAAAGAGGATATTTACACAATTACTGTATATGTTTCTCCTAGAATGCACTGTTATATTATTTATTAAATAATATAATGTTTTAAGATTAAAATTGTGATATATTATATATATTATTACATATAATATAATTGGGAATTATATACATCTAATAATCACAATATTATGTGATTGGAAGTTACATATAGTTGTAACATAAGAGGTGGAGTTAATATTTTGTAACTTCCACATGATCACTAATTAAGTGTGTAAAGAGTGGTTATACAACTTAATTTTTGAAATTCAAAACTATAATTCAAATATAGTTGTTGGGGGTTGAATTTTTTTTATAATGTGTATAAGTGATATAAAATAAAGTAGGAATGGTTTGGAATAGGTTGGGGTGTTATTTGCAAAAGCTGAAAAATTTAGTAACTAGTATCTAGTTACCATTTTTTTCAGCATTAATAGTAAAAAGTTTTTTGCTATTGGGATGGTTTTTAACAACTCCTATAACCTCCAAATCACCTATTTAATCCCATTTACACCCCATTAAGAAATGGTAACATCCATTGGGTGTGTGATGTTTGAATTTCAAAGTTTGTGAACACTATAAATAGAGGTCTTGGTTCACCCTTTGAGACACACTCTTCTCTTCTATCTTTCAAACACAAAGCTAGAGAGTTCTAAGGCTTGATAATTCCTAGAAGTATTTCCACAAAGCCCTAACTGTTTCATAGAGGGGAAAATAATCTTCTTTGACAAAGGTGTAGAAACTTTGTTCAAACTTTTGGTGATCCCCATCTCCACTTTGGGTGTTTGTTCTTCTTTCTTATTTTGTTTTATTCTCAAGTTTTATTTTGTTCTCTTGTTCTCCTCTAAACACTCTTATATATATACTATCATATATTTATATATTAACTATATAGTATTATATATATTATATATACATACTATATATACACTCTTTATATCTCTACTATATATCATTTATTATATATATATTCTATATCCTATATATATACTCTATTATATATATATTCTATATCATATATATATACACTATTATATATATATGTTTTTATATAGTTTACATTTTCTTGTATCTTTGATTTTTGAGTTGTGACTCTTTTCTTTTATTTGTATTTTGTGCTTTGGGATTGTAACTCTTTATTTAATATATTGCCCTTGTAATATTTTGTTTAGAGTTGTAATTGTCTTAGTCTTTTATTCATCTTATTTTATTCTTCCACTGTAATCTCTCTATTATTTCTAACATGCACTGTATGGAACATGCATTTACAGAACTAGGAATCTGTCAAAGTGCTCTAGGTAACATGTCACCTACTAGTTGGTGACATGTTGCCTGGGAGCTAAGACAAAATTACAATAAACATGAAAATAAATACCATCAAAGTGCTCCAGGTGACATGTCGCATGGTAATGGGCGACATGTTGCTTGGAACACAAAAGCTATTTTTTCAGCATTTTGTTTTATTGTGTTTTTGGCTCAAAATTTAATTCAAAGTGTCATGATCCTGTTGGCTGAGACCTGTAAAAAGTTCTACACTATATATAGGGTTTATGAGAGTTAAAATTTGATGTACAAACTTTTTGCACCAACCTTGCACATTGTCGTTGTGATTGACGCATAAGAGATTTCCCTTTCTACCCCTCTTCTTCTTCTCACATTCATTTTTCGAAGTAGCTAAACCTTAGATTTCCCCCAAAAGTCTCATCATCCAACCCGACACCCTCTCTTAGTCGTTGGATATTAATGGATACGAGTAAAGCTATATATACGTGTGTGTCGTGCTAACCAGACCTATAATTTTTGTACTTTTTAAAATGCAGGTCGTGTCACATGTCGTGTCGGGCCATAAAAAATATGAATTGTATCGTACCGTGCCATAAGAAAATGTGGATCGTGTCCTTCCATGTCATAAAAAAAATATGGGTCGTATCGTGTCGTGCAATAGTTTTATAGGATAGGCTCAACATAGTTTGGTAATTTCGTACCGTGCTAGGATTTGTGTAGTACTTTATTTGGGCTGACCCGTTTTCCTTAAATAGACCAATCTATTTTTTTATACTGGCTCAAATCCGTGCTCTGTATTTTTGTATTTTTATTATAATTGATGAGCTAAATATTAATATATATATATATATGTATTTTATATTTTTAGTTTAATTGGAATTATTGTTCTTTTCTTCTTCTTCTTTGTTCTTTTTTTTCTTGTTCCTTAGCTCCAAACAACTCTTGATCATGTGACCTACTTTGCCACAATGATGGTATTTATTGGTTTCTTTCAGTGTTGATTTCGATCTTGAGGTCCCTGGAGTTCCACATTAGCATATAGGATGAATTAGGTCGACAAATATATAGTTTCTGCGAAAATTTGAGCCACCATAGACTTGATAATTTTTTTAGTTTATTTGTGTATTTATGGGATTTTTTTTTTTTTTTTGATGAATTACTCTTTTTAAAAATAAATATGTTTATATAAATTTAAATTTAAACTCTATATAAAATAATATCTTTTTTTTTTCTAGAAACATAAAGCTACAGACTAATTTCATTAACAATCATCAATATAAAATTTAAACTCTATATTAAAAAAATACCTTTTTTTTCTAAAAACATAAAGCTACAGACTAATTTCATTAACAATCGTCAATATAAATATTCAAGTATGAATAAATCAGAACAATTCAAAATCAGAAGAAATAAATATTCAAGTATTTCAATAAATTCATAAACAAATAAATCAGAACAATTCAAAATCTCAAATCAAAATTAAAATTTTAGATTTATAATCTTTACAAATATGAAAAACTTAAATAGATCTATCTATCATTGTTGTTGTCGTTACTTAGTTACTGAATTCTTAAACAAAAACTACTAGAGTTTATATAAAAATAATATTTACGTGGCTCGCCACGTAACTCTCATCTAGTGTAAATATATGTATATATTTTATGGGTACTCCTTATAGGTGAGAGCATCACTTTTGCTCTCACCTATGAGGGCATTTTTGGTGTATTCTAATTGGTTAAATAATGAAGGTCATTATTTTTTAAAAAAAAAAAAAAAAAAACTGCTATTTAGTTATATTAATATTATTTAAAAAAAAAAATAAATTGAATACCATATACGTATAAAAAGGTATTGTATAACATAAAAAAAAAAATAAAAACAAACAATTTAGTAAGTGTTTTTCTATTTTTCTTCTTTTATCATCATCCCTAAATTCTATAGCCATCATCATCTCATGCATCATACCTCACCCACCAACGCCACCCCTCTTACAGGTTTGATCCGTCTCTCTCTCTCTCATCTTCTTTGATTTATTATTTCTCCCTTAACTGCTCCAACACTATCACCAGACTTCTCATCACTAGTAGACTTCACTGAACGCTTAATCATGCGTGTTGATGACTTCTACATAAAGTATATTATAAATATTAACAAAAGATGCTATGAACATAAGGACTTAATATACACATATATACAAATTATTCTGATTAAACCATTAACTTCTTCACTTACTGTATTTCCCATCTCACGTTCAAGAAAAATTTAACCAAACTGAATGGTCTTTTAAAACACTGCATCGTCAAAGGTTAATCGTTTTCCACGCACACAACCACTCTTCAATGTAGTACCCCATACACTTGTGGAAGTCTTACCATTGACACTTTTAAAAAAATCAACTGCAGGTGAAGGTGTTGGTAAATTCGATTCAACGGGCTCAGTAGTTGACTTCTCACCAACATACTGTTGATTGAAATGATCTTGTTTCTGTTAATAAGTATACCAGATTCATTTTTAACTCTAAATTCTCTGCTCTTCTTCTTATCTAGCTCATTTGAACCCTCATCCAAACTCCCAAGATAAAATTTAAAATTTTTTATTGAAATTGTTTTCGATCCTCATCTCGCCTTTTACCCTCCTCAGATAGGGTAGGCATATCAGATCGTATTGTACGGACACTTTCTTTCAACTCATCGTAGGATGTTCCCAACATTTGTAAAGTTTTCAATATGTTATCAAAAGCTACAACTTCCATACTATATATAATTCAAATATGATAAGTTCAACGAAAATTAAGTATGAAAAAAAAAAATGAGAGAGAGAGCCTAACATATAGAACCTGTTTAGTACCAGTGTCGGCGTTGGCTTCTGTGGTTTCGGTAGTGTCAGTTGTGGTGGCGATAGAAATAGATGAAGCTTTTGGTTTTATTTTTAGAAATACTAATTTCTTTTTTTTTTTTTTTGAATAATTTTTGTTGGAAATAATTTGAATAGAGAGTGAAGTTGAAATAATTTTGTTGGAAACAATTTAAATAGGGAGTAATTTAAAAAAAAAAAAAATCAGATAGGAGAATTTAAAAACATAAAAAAAAAAAACTAACGTATTCATTTTTTAGAAAGGTAAAAAAAAAAATTAGATCATGCTTAGATTATAAGAGAATTAAAAATAAATAATAAAAATCCTATGTGTGATACCTCATGATAATCAAATAAACTACAACAAATTATTACCATTATAATAAAAATCAATGGTTTAAAAAATGCCCTGGTGAGTGAGAGCAAAAGTGATGCTCTCACCTAAGAATTTTCTATTAAAATATAATTATTCTTACATAGAAGTATATTTTGTTAGTATGGGACTTAAGAAATGTATAACTAATTACAATTTAGAAGATATTATTATTTATAATTGATTTAAATTTGAGACTTAATTTTTTTATAATAAATTAAAAGTTATTGTTGAATAAATTATTCTTAAATAAATATTTTACTGTACTTTTTTTGTATCAAATAAAAAACAAATACAATAAAATGAGAGAGAAAAAAATGCATTTAATATTATTTTCTATATCATTAATTATTAATTTAATGCACATACGCACTGTTTAAGTGCTCAACAACCGTTTCTTTCTGGCTTGAGGACTATTTATTAACAACTCGACTTAACTCCCTTATTATCTCACCCTTAATTTGAGCCAATAACTTTCTTATATAAAAATTAAATAAATGATGCATTAATTACACATATCAATGATTCCACATATTTCAATATTAATTAATTAAACCTTTATGTTTATACTTTGTATAGGGTGCTTTTATGGTACCCCTCTTAAAAATAAGTGTATAAATGTACTATTTTGTAGTTTTCGAATCACAAATGTTAAAAAGCCATCTATCACCCTTTATGTAAAGTCCTTTTTTGGCAAGTTAGGTGACAAAATAATTTTTCCTTTTTATGGTAAGATTGCTATGCATTCATTTTCGAAATCTTACCTCTTTTATTCGGTTATAAGTTGCCATTTTCCTTGTTTGGAAAGTTGCACTTTCAGCTGAACTTTCCTTTGTTGAAAACTTCTCAAAAGAGAAGAAATTCCCTTTTGGAAAGTTGTCCTTTTAAGGGAAACTTTGATTATTGCCTTTTCCTTTTTAATTTCGATTGTATCTTGATACAATCAAAATGTATAATCTGTTTTTGGCAGGAATCTAGCTTTGAAAGAAGATCGGACCCGATTTTAGTAAGTTTCCCGTTTCTGGGCAGATCTGCTTCGTCAGCAACCGAATCTGTTGTAGCAGATCGTGTTTGTTTTTGGAAAGTTTTTGTACAGCTGCTAATTCGAACTTGTGGTTGCCTCTTTGGTTTCTATGATCTATAAATAGAGCCTAGAGAGCAACCATTCGAATTACCTCTTCCATTATTCATTTTCTACATTTATCTTTTGAGAGAAGAGAGTCTTTCTTTGTTTTGTGAGAGCCTAGTTGTTCACCTAGGTTCTAGTTGTTCTATTTCTGTTCTTACTCTATCCTAGAGGTTGTGAAGAACTACTTGACTGAACAAGAGATTGGTCTTCGGGAGAAGACTTGATAAAGCCTTACTTCGGGAGGAAGTAAGCACTTGGTCTTCGGGAGAAGACTTGCTAAAGCCTTACTTCGGGAGGAAGTAAGCACTCACACTTCAAAGACGAAGGGAGTTCGGGCTTGAAGGTGTTTCAAGAAGTCAGATTCATAAAGTGGATTACAAAGGATTGCGGCAATACTTTAGAGGGAGTCTAAACTTGTTTAAGTCAATTGTCTTTGTAATTTTGATACTTTATTAATTGATTTCATTCTCTGGGCGTGGCCCCGTGGACTAGGAGTGTTCGGGAGAACACTGATACCACGTACAAATCTCTTGTGTCAAGTTATTTATTTTTCTGCAAATATTTTATATTACACTGTTCGATTTCTTTGTAGCAGAATTACTTTCTGCTGCTGCAAATGCTTACAGTTTTTATATTTTCGTATATACAACTGATATTTGCAAAAACTCGGTTTTTCATTTGGTATCAGAGCGGGACACTAAACTCTTAGTGTGGTCCTATAACGTTTTTGTTAGAATGTCATTTTTTGCAGAAGGAAGTTCTATTTCTAGACCACCATTGCTTAATGACTCTAACTATCCTTCCTGGAAAGTTAGAATGAGAGCCTTCATCAAATCTCAAGATGAGAAGGCGTGGAGAATGGTTCTATCGGGTTGGTCTCCTCCGGTTGAGACAGATTCTTCGGGTAATACTATTATAAAATACGAACTGGAATGGTCTATTGAAGATTATAAACTATCTGCCTACAATAGCAAAGCCTTGCATGCTATCTATAATGGTGTAGGTGAGGGTTACATTAAACTTATATCATCTTGTGTTTCGCTAAGGAAGCTTGGGAGATTCTTCAAACTCGGTTTGAAGGAACTTCGATGTGAAAAGATCTAGATTTATCATGCTTCAAACTAAATTTGATGAGCTTAGAATGTACCGATAATGAAACTTTAACCGAATTCTATGAAAAATTATACGACATTGCTAATGAATATTTTGCTCTTGGAGAAAAGCTTGATGACTCTGTTCTTGTGAGAAAAATTGTTAGAGTCCTTCCAGAAAGGTTTGATACGAAACTTTTGGCAATGGAGGAAGCTAAAGATTTTAGCACTATGAAAGTGGAAGAATTGATGGGTTCCTTACGTACTTTTGAATTAAATCAACAGATTAAACAAAAGGACAAACCCAAATCCATTGCTGATAAAGGTAAAAGTATTGCTTTGAAAGTTGCCGATAATGAAAATTCTGATAGTGAATGTGATGATGAGATTGCTTTATTAACTAAGAATTTTCAGAAATATATGAAAAAGATGGGAAATAAAAAGAATATTTCAAAAGGTTCAAAAGGTAATACTTTCATTAAACCATCTGTCTCTAACAAAAAGGGAATTCAGTGCAGGGAATGTGAAGGTTTTGGGCATATTCAATCTGAGTGTGCAAACACTTTGAAAAAGAATAAAAAAAGTTTCAATGTCACTTGGAGTGATGATGAAACCGAAAGTGATGAAGATATTGCGAAAATGTTGCCCTAACCTCTCGTTATGACTAATGTGTTGTGTGACTCACGGGTGAAAGATAGATTGGTATGTACGAATAATACCACCAAACAAGAGGAATCGATTCGGATGAGTCCGAAATCCGTGAAGAATCTCTTCTTGAATCATACAAAGTCATGTATGAAAAATGGATTCAGGTTGCTTCTGAAAATAGAGAGTTGAATAAATTGAATAAAAAATTGTCTCATCAGATTGAAATGTGTGAGTTGAAAATAAAAGAATATGAGACAAGTGTTTGTGATAAAGATGAAAAAATCTCTCTATTGAAGAAGGAACTCGAAAACTTTAAGAAAAATGTTCAAATGCTTAATCCTGGATCTTCTATTTTTGAAAAAGCTCAGAATGCAGGTCAGAGAGGTTTTGCAGGCCTTGGTTCTAATGGAATGGAAAGTTCTGGAGTCACGAAGTTTGTAAAATCAAGTGTTCCAACGAATCACCATGAGGCTACAAACTCTGCCGTATCAGTTTCACAGCCTGTGGCAGCAAGAACACCTTCTGATGCTGCAAAATCTCCAGGATTTTCGAAAAGGGTAAGATCTCAGGTAAAAAGATTTGTTCCCATTTGTCATTTTTGTGGTAGAAAAGGACATATCAGACCTAAATGTTTCACATTGAATAACCTGTTTAAAACAAATTATTTTGATAATTTGAAAAAATCTCAAAAGAAACATAAAGGTTTGAAACAAATATGGGTGAAAAAGAAGTGTCTAGCTGGTTTTTCTGATAAAGCTTTGCATCTCAAATGTGGTATTTTGACAGTGGTTGCTCTAGACATATGACAGGTGACAAGGATTTTTTGACTAACATACGGCCTATGCAATGTGGAGAAGTCACTTTTGGTAATGGCTTATCTGGAAAAGTTGTTGGTATGGGAACTCTAAATTTTGAAGGGTTACCTAGACTGAAAAATGTGATGTTAGTTGAAGGACTGAGGGCTAATTTACTTAGCATCGGTCAAATGCGTGATCAAGGGTTTCTTGTTTCTTTTGATAGTGATCATTGTTATGTTATGAATGATGACAATGAATGTATCTTGCAAGGATTTCGATCCAATGATAACTGTTACACTCTAACCCCTGTGTTTACTTGTCACTCAGCTATCAACAACACCACAGATCTGTGGCATGCCAAGCTTGGGCATATCAATTTTAAAAACCTGAAAAAATTGTCAAATGCAGGTATTGTTCGAGGTCTTCCCAAGCTTGGTAAGGAAAGTGAAGGTAAGTGTGAACCGTGTCAACTTGGAAAGCAATTAAAAATCACTCACAAGCCTGTGTCTGATATCAATACCTCAAAGGTATTGGAATTGCTTCACATGGATCTTATGGGTCCAATCCAAGTTGAAAGTTTGAATGGTAAACGATATATCTTTGTGTGTGTTGATGATTTCTCTCGTTTTACTTGGGTAGATTTCTTAAGAGAAAAATCGACACTTTTGATGCCTTTAAAACTCTTTGTACGAGATTAAGAGTTGAGAAAGGTTGTAATATTGGGAAAATTGTTCGAATTCGAAGTGATCATGGTAAGGAATTTGAAAATTCTGTGTATGATGATTTTTGCAAGTCTACGGGTATAACTCATGAATTTTCGGCTCCCAAAACTCCTCAACAAAATGGAGTTGTTGAGAGGAAGAATCGAACTTTGCGGGAAATGGCAAGAGTGATGTTAAATAGCAAGAAGTTGACTAAGCGATTATGGGCTGAAGCTATTAACACGGCTTGCTACATAATAAACGAGTGTTTATTCGTCAGTACCTCAAAAACATCTTATGAAATGCGGAAAGGTAAGCGCCTCAATGTAAGTCATTTTCATGTTTTTGGATGTGTGTGTTATGTCTATAGAGATCGTGAGCATATTGGTAAATTTGATGCTAAAAGTGATGTTGGTGTGTTTATTGGATATTCCTTAAACGGTAGAGCTTATCGTGTTTATAACATGAGAACTCAAACTGTTTTGGAATCAGCTAATGTGGTTGTTGATGATTTTAGAGATTTTTCGAATTTTCCACGAAGCCAAGATAGATAGTCTCATGGATACTCCTCCAAAAGTTGTAACGGCGGATCCCGATGCGGCGGAACCCATTGCCGATGCCGCAAATGACGAATCCGATGCCGCAACCGAAACCGGAGAACCGTAACCGCCTATCTTGACTCATCCAAACATCATCAACGACTCTATTCGTAAAGAACCAAGCACCGCAGTCAAACCGAATCATCCAAAAGATCTCATCCTTGGAAATCCCGAAGAAAGCATGGTAACACGCGAAGGTATATTAATTTAATCGGCTTTCTTTGCTTTGTTTCTCAATATGAACCGAAAAATGTGAAGGAAGCCATGACCTTTGAGGAATGGCTCAATGCAATGCAAGAGGAACTCAACCAATTTGTTCGCAACAAGGTATGGATTTTGGTCCGAAGACCAAAAGGTATAAATGTTATTGGAACAAAGTGGTTGTTTAAAAATAAAAGTGATGAGTTCGGTACAATTGTAAGAAACAAGGCTCGTTTGGTGGCACAAGGGTACACTCGGGTAGAAGGTATTGATTTTGATGAAACTTTTGCTCTGTTGCAAGATTAGAATCAATACGTTTACTTTTATGTATTGCTTGTATCCTCAATATTAAATTGTTTCAAATGGATGTGAAATCTTGCCTTCCTTAATGGTATTTTGAATGAGGAAGTTTATGTTGAGCAACCAAAAGGATTCGAAGATCCTCAATTTCAGGACCATGTATACAAACTTGAAAAAGCTTTGTATGGTACGAAACAAGCTCCTCGAGCTTGGTATGAAAGGTTGACTCAATTTTTACTTTCTCATGGCTATCACAGAGGTAGTGTGGATAAAACTCTTTTCATCAAACATATAAAATCTGATTTTATCATTGCTCAAATTTATGTTGATGATATAGTTTTTGGGTCTACATCTAACCATGAAGTGCAGGTATTTGTTGATCAAATGAAAAGTGAATTTGAAATGAGCATGGTTGGTGAGCTTAATTTCTTTCTTGGTCTTCAAGTGAGACAAATGGAAGGAGGTACATTTGTATCTCAAAGCAAGTATGCTAAGAACCTTGTCAAGAAATTTGGCCTTGAATCGGCTAAGCAGGTAAGTACTCCTATGAGCACCACACTGAAATTAACAAAAGATGAGAATGGAGTGAAGGTAGACACTACACTCTATCGTAGCATGATTGGAAGTCTTTTGTATTTAACTGCTAGTCGCCCTGATATATGTTACAGTGTGGGAGTGTGTGCTAGATATCAAAGTAATCCTATGGAATCTCATGTATCGAGTTTGTAAAAAGGATTATTAGATATGTTAATAGCACTCATGATTATGGAATTTGGTACTCGAAAGATACCAATTCAAATCTTGCTTGTTTTAGTGATGCAGATTGGGCAGGAAATGCTGATGATCGAAAGAGCACAAGTGGAGGGTGTTTCTTCCTTGGGAATAATCTAGTATCTTGGCATAGCAAGAAACAGAATTCCATCTCCTTATCCATCGCCGAAGCCGAGTACATAGCTGCTGGCAGTTGTTGCACTCAACTATTGTGGTTGAAACAAATGTTGATTGATTATGGGTTTGATTTGGGTGTTTTGACTATTTTTTGTGACAATACTAGTGCCATAAATATTTCCAAAAATCCTGTTCAACACTCAAGAACAAAGCACATTGATATAAGACACCACTTTATTAGGGAACTTGTTGAAAATAAATCATTGCAATTAGAATATGTTGATACTGAAAAACAATTAGCTGACATTTTCACAAAGGCCCTAGATGCAAGTCGCTTTGACTCCCTCAGAAAGTCTTTGGGAGTTTGCATTGTTTAATTTTATCTGTTCATCATTCGTGTACAATAGTGTTGTGTGATTCTTCTCTAGCTCTAATTCTTCTATCATTGTTTTTGACAAATCATGTTTATGCTTTTGGAATATAATTAGTTAGGATCTCTGTCTGATCATACTTTGTGATGTTGTGTTAAAAGATTCATGTTACTCTTTATTTGTGTCTAGGATTAAATAATGTTCTTATACAGAGTTGAGCAATTTTTGTTTCATGCTTGTCAGGCCCCTTGCTGGAATAGAGCTACCCATACTGAAGTGTGAAAGCCATCTGATGAGTAAGCTGGAACATTGTAATTAGCAACTATGATGAGGATGCACTACCATAGAAAAGGGCTACCTTCAGTATGGTGTGAAAGCATCCAGTTGCGGGATCAATTTGAAAAAGGCGAAAATGAAAAATCATGCCAAGGACAATGATCCTATTTTCACTGCACACACTTATGTCTGACAAGTGTATTCAACTCTGTAAGTCTCCTCTATTAAAATTAAATTAATAATCCTGGTTCACAATTCTCAGTAACATGCATATCTTTTTCCTCAACATCAATTAAGTATGATCATCTCATGAGATTCTAATTAGTTATTTTCCTTGAAAGCATAACATGTAATCTACTTTGTCAATTGTCAATGATATTTGATTTCTATGCTTGATTCGAATCACATATACTCACTGTACACATTATTTTTTAGTTTCGGTTTTATTTTAAAATAAAAAAAAAAAAAAAAAAAAAAGGAGGCGTGTGACTTGCTTCATGGGTCAAGGAAAATCTTGTGCATAAATGGTAAGTATCAACATTCATTCTTTCTTTGATTTATTATGATATTTTTCCAAGTAAAGATTAATCTTTGTATGGTAATGTGTCTTTATTCTTGAAAGATTGCTTTATTTTTGGAAAAATTTGTTGGCATTTCTAGTTTCCTTTTATTTTTTAAAAAAAAAAAGGGAAAGGGGAAAGGAGTTGAGAAGTGGGCGGTTTCCTCTTTTGGTTCATGGGCTGGCGGTTTTCATTTGAATTTTCAAAATTGGTTTCCTTTTTCTTGTTTTGATTCCAAGGTTATATAAACCAAATTTTTGTCACTTATTTCACCACCTACCCGAACCTTCTTCTTGTCTCTTTGTCAGACACTATTCACCTTCTCTTTCAGTTTCAAAATGGTGAGAACCAAGAATCTAGGGCACTCTAAAAAATTAGAAGAAACCGTTCCAACTCCTTCTAGTGCTCCTCCTGCTGCCTCAGTCCCTTCCCCTGCTGTTGCAAAGCCTGGAGATTCATCGCTTCCCCAGCGTGAATCTCAAGCCGTGAAGCCAAAACGTCCACCCAAGCAAGTTGCTCGCAAATCTGTAAGGCCCTATCGCACCTGGACTTCGTCGTCTGAATCCTCGAAGGAATCTCCTCCTCCATTGGTCGTTCCTCCTCCCCGCCGCATCAATGGGCGGCACCACTCCAACGAGCCCTTCCACTCGAACTCGAGCCCGGCAAGCCTCGGGCGAGAAAGAACTTCAAGCCTCTCAATCTCGAGAGAAGTCCGCTCCTCCGGCCCAAGAAGAAACTCAAGACCAATCCTCCCTCGGCTTCCTCGAGTTCCAGTTCAGAAGAAGAGGATCCAATGGAAGTCTCTTCAGACAAATCAGTTTCTCTGCATACTGAGAAGGACAGTGAGGACACAGAACTCGAGCCAGAGCCTCCTCGTTCAAAACGCTTCGCAAAGCAAAGGCCTCTCGCCGTCGCCAAAGGCAAGCGACCCATGGAAGATCCTCCATCCGGTAATATCCCTTCCTCTATCTCCGGCTGTCCAACTTTTTACTATCGAGACAATGAGCGTATTTGGGAATCTTTATGCAACTCGTAAGTTTGAAAGTGAGAGGAATTATGATTTGCATGCCCATCGTGTGTATGGTATTGTAAAGTTCATTCAATTTCATCAATGGGAACACACTCTTACTGGTTTTATTGGATTCATTGCTAACATTATTAAAGAATTTTATGCTAATCTTACTGATGATTTCCTTGATGAGAACTCTAGACTGTATAGAAGAGTGTATGTTAGGGGTCATTGGTTCTCATTTTACGAAAAGGACATTGCTCGTGCCCCGCAATTGCACGAGAATGTTTCCAATCTTTGTGATGTCCATGGATCGTGACTTGATGCACTCTGAACTCACTGGTGCACGTTCAGAATTGAAACCAGGGGAGAGTCTTCGAATTACTCACCTCACTTTTGCTCATGCTTCCCTTATGCGGTTTGCACTAAGCAATTGGGTTCCAAATTCGAACAAGACCGTGGTGTCTCAAGAAGTGGCTACACTCCTATACCGCATCACATCTGGAACTTCCATTGATCTAGCCTCTCATATTCTCAACCAGATTGTCTCCTTTCGAAGAGGTAAAAAGCCAACCTTCAAACTTGTGTTTCCAAATTTAATCTATAAGGTTTTATCCTCTCAGAAGAATGTGGCCCAAGCACATGAAACACTTGAGCCTCCCATCACTGGCCCTACTTTCCAACCTTCTGAGTATTTTGATGGTGTGTTCCAAAAACGGCCAAAGGCTGGTGCTGCTTTGCCGCCGGGTGCAAGTTCGGGCTCGCCGCGAGCTCCTGGAAGTCAAGTCTGAACTTCAGAATGTGTACACTCGTCTTGAAGCAATGGCTGATGTCCAGCATGACATGTCCAGGCAACTGTCCACCTTGATTCAACTCTACAAAAATTAAAGTGTTTTCGTTTGTTTCTTTTTTCTTAAACTTTGGTCTATTTTTGTTCTTTGTTTACTTTGGCACTCCGATAAACAAAAAGGGGGAGAGATAGTTATTTTTTGATTTGTTGCCCAACTCTGGACCCTTTTTTCAGGGGGAGTTGTGGTTTGTTAGTACTTGTGAACTTAATGTTTCTTTTTATTTAAAGTTAGCATGTTTTTTGGTTTTGTTGTGATATTTGATTGTGTTACTCAGGGGGAGTAGTATTGTTTGCTCTTGCTAACTTTGCATTGCAGGTACTTTATGGTAAAAATTATTTTGTTCATCTAAAGTGCCAAAGGGGGAGATTGTAAAGTCCTTTTTTGGCAAGTTAGGTGACAAAATAATTTTTCCTTTTTATGGTAAGATTGCTATGCATTCATTTTCGAAATCTTACCTCTTTTATTCGGTTATAAGTTGCCATTTTCCTTGTTTGGAAAGTTGCACTTTCAGCTGAACTTTCCTTTGTTGAAAACTTCTCAAAAGAGAAGAAATTCCCTTTTGGAAAGTTGTCCTTTTAAGGGAAACTTTGATTATTGCCTTTTCCTTTTTAATTTCGATTGTATCTTGATACAATCAGAATGTATAATCTGTTTTTGGCAGGAATCTAGCTTTGAAAGAAGATCGGACCCGATTTTAGTAAGTTTCCCGTTTCTGGGCAGATCTGCTTCGTCAGCAACCGAATCTGTTGTAGCAGATCGTGTTTGTTTTTGGAAAGTTTTTGTACAGCTGCTAATTCGAACTTGTGGTTGCCTCTTTGGTTTCTATGATCTATAAATAGAGCCTAGAGAGCAACCATTCGGATTACCTCTTCCATTATTCATTTTCTACATTTATCTTTTGAGAGAAGAGAGTCTTTCTTTATTTTGTGAGAGCCTAGTTGTTCACCTAGGTTCTAGTTGTTCTATTTCTGTTCTTACTCTATCCTAGAGGTTGTGAAGAACTACTTGACTGAACAAGAGATTGGTCTTCGGGAGAAGACTTGATAAAGCCTTACTTCGGGAGGAAGTAAGCACTTGGTCTTCGGGAGAAGACTTGCTAAAGCCTTACTTCGGGAGGAAGTAAGCACTCACACTTCAAAGACGAAGGGAGTTCGGGCTTGAAGGTGTTTCAAGAAGTCAGATTCATAAAGTGGATTACAAAGGATTGCGGCAATACTTTAGAGGGAGTCTAAACTTGTTTAAGTCAATTGTCTTTGTAATTTTGATACTTTATTAATTGATTTCATTCTCTGGGCGTGGCCCCGTGGACTAGGAGTGTTCGGGAGAACACTGATACCACGTACAAATCTCTTGTGTCAAGTTATTTATTTTTCTGCAAATATTTTATATTCTGCCTGTTCGATTTCTTTGTGAAATTACTTTCTGCTGCTGCAAATGCTTACAGTTTTTATATTTTCGTATATACAACTGACATTTGCAAAAACTCGGTTTTTCACTTTATAGTATTATATTGTTATTAGTATAATTAAGTATTAAATCACATGTAATTTAAAATAATAACTTTTAAGAAATATCATTCACCAATCGTAGAGTATTACTTATAGAAAGTGTTAGGCACCACTGGTATCTAATAACAATATTCTTTCTAATATCTAAACATTTTTAATCTTAATTGTATATATAGTGTATATTGAAATTATATAAAATATTCTACAAAGTTTTAAAAAATTCGAAAAAAAAAATTACAATATAAAAAGTAGAAATGCTCGTGGGTTGGGGAGTCCTCGAGCATTCTAAAACTTCTTCCTGTTAGTAAAACAACATTGACCTCGTCTTATTTTTGATATGGAAAACAAGTTGTTTAGTGGTTTGGGTGATAAGTTTAAGTGTCTTTTGTCCTTAGATCATGTTTTTGAAGTCCCTAAAAAAGGGTTGGGGGAGGTCTTTTGTTATTTTGGGATGATGTTGTTAATGTTCATATTTTATCTTACTTCTTTAATCATGTGGATAGCTTTGTAACTTTTAGTGATAATATAAATTGCCATGTTTCCCTTTATTATGGTTCCCCTTATTATACTAGTAAAATGGATTCTTGGATTTTGCTTGATTGTTTGCATAATGTTTGCCCTTTTGCTGCCATGGATTACAGTGGGTGACTTTAATGATTACCTTTCCTTAAATGATAGAAGTAGTAGTAATAGCCCCCTTGAGGATTGTTTCATTTGGAGGCATCATTCCTCATGTTGTTTTACAGTTAACTCGGCTTACCACTTAGCAAATTCTTCTTTCTTCCCCTCCCTCTTCTTCTAATCCCAACTATATTAAATCTTGGTGGAAAGTTATGTGGTCTCTTAGAATACCCTCCAAAATTAAGCATTTCATTTGGAATATCTTCTTTCATATAGTTACAGTTGCTTTAAACCTCTTTTATAAAAAGGTTTGTGTTCTTTTTCGCCATAAAAGAGCCGAAATAGTCACTCATGCTCTCCTTAAGTGTTCTAGAGCCAAAGCAATTTGGAAATGCACTAAGTTTTATCATTTTTACAATAAGAATAAGTATCATGACATTAAAGACTTTTTGTAATTGTTTAATAACACAATAATATAGGTTTAATCTTGATCTTGTAGAAGATTGGTTCTCCTCTTATCTGCAGGATTATTGGGATGCCATCCCAAAGGGTGTTGGTGGTTGGGTTCAAGCTAATAAAGAAGTCTCATATAAAACTTTCATAACTGGTATTGTAACCTGTTTTGCCCAAACCAAGTGCTTTCAAGTTGAATGTGAATGCCTCTATAGAATCTAGATCAATATAGAAAGAGGATTGAGTTTGGAACAAGTGATAGTTAGTTGGTTACTACTCTTCCAGGCAGAGTGTGCTGCCATTAAAATGCCAATTGCCTTAGTTGAATTTGATTGCAAAGTTTTAATGGAGAAAATTAAACATAAGTGGAGAGAATCGAGAGATCGATCTTCTCTTTCCAATGTAATTAGTAAAATTAATTCCTCCTTGTCTTTATATCCTGAACTCTGAATGTATTATGCTCATAATCTAGCTAGGATAACAATAGGAACAGAAAGGAGCTAGTTTGGAATGGTATAATTCTAACTTATTGTACTTTGCAATTAGGGGTGTTTATAAAATAATCCATCTAATCTAATTCGCACTCCAATCCAATCCAATTCGCAAAGTGCGAATATCTGCACTTATATTCGCACTTATGCGGATTGGATTGGATTGAAAATTTCAAAATTCGCACTTATGCGGATCGGATGTTAATTGACATGTAAAAATAACCGGTCTGATCCAATCCACACATATTTATAAAAAAAAAATTAAAAAATTAAATATACTAATAATATTTTAATGTAAAGAAAATAGTAATTTAAAAGTTTAATACATATAATACAATTATATTTTAAAACTTAATAGATCGCATGTATATTCCATTCTTATACATAATTTTTTTCTAAATACAATGTGAAACAAAATTAAACATTTTTATATATATAATTTTTTTTCTTTTTTTGAATTTAGTATTTGTTATTTTATTTATTTTAATTTGTTGTTTAAAACATAAAATAATAATAATTTATTTTATTCTGTTGCTAGTTAGGTGAAAATTTTTTTTTATAAATATTAAATAATTTAATATTAAAAAGTAACTAATCCAAAAAAATTGATCAAATTCGTACTTTTGCGAATTGAATTTGAGTTATTATGTCGATTGGATTAGATCTAAAAAATGAAATCCACACTTAGTGGGGATCGGATGCACAATAAGCAAAATAGTGTGGATATGACTGGATAAACACCCCTATTTATAATGCAGTTACACTTCTAGAACAAATAGAAATTTTTTTTATTGTTACACTTCAAAATAGTTTTCTTTTTGTATTTTTAAAAAATTTTACATAAAAATCTCATAGCAATTAACGGAACAACCTTAATTACAACTAAATTTCAAATAGTAACACACGTAAAAATAACTAAAGAAACTACCAAAACAACCCAAATCGTTAATTTTTTTAAAAAAAAAATTAAAATAATATCAAAAATATATAAAAAAAAAACATATATAAGTTGACAAAAAAAAAACAAAACACATAAGATAATAAATAAAACATTTTTTAACATCATTGGCTGCGCTGTCAAAAGACAGCCGCTGATCTTCTTCGTCTTCTTTCTTCCTAAATCTTCCACGTAGATAACAGTTCACTTCCACAACAAAGCCCACACATTCTTTATAGCGCGTGAAACACACGGTCTCCATTGTACTCATGGAACTAAGCTAATTTTGACTACCTTGGCACACTCGCTTCTTTGTAGCGCGTGGTTTAACTATTCTTATTAATTTACATTAAATCAAAGGAACCATCTTCTTCTCCACAAAATAGAATAATCTTTATTCTGAAACGAGTAAAAATAAATAGCACACGGTATATATTATATTATATTATACTTATATGAAGAAAAATAGTAGAGAGAGTTCTCAATCCTCATCAAAGTCACCCTCTTTGCAATACTTCTTGCTCTCTTGTAAGTTATTATTATAAAAATATAATCACTTTCCTTTTTGATCGCTTTGTTCTTGGTTTCTGTTTTTCTTGGTGTGATTTATGGTTGTTCAAGCTCATTATGCCTTCTGGGTTTTGTATTTTATGGGTGTTCACAGCTGTTAAAGCCATGAAAGTTTCAATCTTTGTCTAATTTGTGAGCTGGGTTTTTCTGGGTTTTGAGTGTAATTATTGTTTTGTTCTGATTCTTGAGTGTATTGGGTATTTTCTTTGATTACACATATGAAATGATTTTCTTTGTGTGTGTGTCTGTGTGTGAGTTTCAGAATCTATAAAGTTGGTATCTTGATATGTGGGAGCTTTGTATGGAAAGAGAATAAGAGTGTTAATTTTTGTGATTTCTAAATTTGGGATTCCTTGATTATTGACATTTCTCCTTAATGCTTATGATTATTCTCTGTTGTGAAGATATTGCAGTGTGAGGAATTTGGTGCTTTACTTTGGATTTGGGATTCTTTTTTACTTTCACACTTAATCTTTGAAAACAAGATCAGAAATTTGAGAATTTGGAATTAGATTCGTTGCTCTGATTGGGGTTGGTGCCAATGGTTTTATTTTCTCCATAGTTAATAAAACCATTGGTAACATCACAAACTTAAGAACTCCTTCTTTAAGGCTTTTAGATAGATTTGTTGAGAGGTGATGCAGCGAGTTCGATTGTCCTCAGAACAAGCACCAGTGCACAAATTAGGGGAGTCTCAGATGACATTGTCCCCAAAGTTTAGGTTAGCTGTGATACCGCCTTCTTTCTTGAACCCTTCGTCGGAGTTAGAGTTGTCTTTGAGGGGAGAACCTTTAATTCCAGGTCTTCCTGATGATGTTGCACTAAATTGTCTACTTCGCCTTCCGGTTCAGAGTCACTCAGCTTGCAAAACCGTTTGTAAAAGATGGCATTTCCTTCTTGGGAGGAAAGAGCGATTTTTCACTCGAAGAAAAGAATTAGGCTTTAAAGATCCTTGGCTCTTTGTTTTTGCTTTCCACAAGTGTACTGGAAAGATTCAGTGGCAAGTTCTTGATCTCACTTATTTCTCTTGGCATACTATCCCTTCAATGCCTTGTAAAGACAAGGTGTGTCCACATGGATTCAGATGCATTTCGATTCCCCGAGAGGGGACTCTTTTTGTTTGTGGGGGTATGGTTTCTGATGTAGATTGTCCCCTTGATTTGGTTCTTAAGTACGAAATGCAGAAAAATCGCTGGACTGTAATGAATCGGATGATCACTGCTAGGTCTTTTTTCGCGAGTGGGGTGATTAATGGTAAGATTTATGTTGCTGGAGGAAACAGTGCAGATCTTTTCGAGTTGAATTCTGCTGAGGTTTTGGATCCCATGAAAGGAATTTGGCATTCGGTTGCTAACATGGGAGCAAATATGGCTTCTTATGATGCTGCAGTTCTCAACGGGAAGCTTCTTGTTACTGAAGGCTGGTTGTGGCCTTTCTATGTCTCTCCCCGAGGTCAAGTTTACGATCCAAGAACTGACCACTGGGAAAGTATGGCTGTTGGACTAAGGGAAGGATGGACAGGTTCAAGTGTGGTGGTTTATGGACACTTGTTTGTGGTCTCAGAGCTCGAAAGAATGAAACTTAAGGTTTATGATTTAGATACTGATTCTTGGGAACCTATTGAAGGACCTCCATTACCAGAACAAATATGTAAACCTTTCGCTGTGAACGCCTGCGATTGCAAGATCTATGTTGTTGGTCGAAACCTTCATGTTGCGGTTGGACACATCTCCAAACTTAACCAAAAGAGCAGCTCCGAGAAGTGGAATTTCGGTGTAGAATGGAATGTGGTTGATGCTCCTGATTGTTTCTCTGACTTGACACCCTCAAGTTCTCAGGTTCTGTTTGCTTAGTAGATATTTTATCTAAATTTACCTTTTCATATTGTGATATATATATAAATATAAATATACTTGATCTTAAATAAGCTGTAATTATACAAAATAGTTGATGTTGTAGAGTGCTAATGTTCTGTGTGAAAGTCCTTCTTGTGGTTATGTTATAATGTATTTCAATCTAAATTACTTGTGCTATTTTCTCAAATTCTTTATACACAAAAATTTATGTCAGTCATTAGATCAACTTAATCTAACAAAAATAGAATAGAAGAGGATCACTCCCACCAATGGAGGTATCTAACATGTATGATTGTGTTTATGTCCCAATAGTTTTCTGCTCATGTTTATGTCCCAAAAGTTTGGTTGTTGGAATTGTTCCTTACTAGACATCTTTCAATAACAATTTCTTGAATTGCTCATGTAATAAATTCACTTGGGTTACTTCTGTACTGTTTATTGAGAACGACAAAATCGGTAGCAGACTGCATATTTTGCTTTGGATCAAAATACTTATGACCATTTTATTCATTTGAATGCATGTTTTAGTCATTATTAATGTTATGTGGTTTCGGATAGTTATTTTCGCAATATAGTTGTACGGCGCATGGAGAAAACCCGAGAGGGATTAGGGTGGGTAGTGTTCTTTTGTGCTGGTTTGGGATTTAGCATATAGGAAGTGTAGTGTCTAAATAGTGGTGTTAACTAGATCATGTCATGTAGACGCGCTACAAAATGCCTATACGGTTTTTTATCTCCTCTCAGCTAAGTTCAGTCTTCCAACCATTCGAATAATCATAGATTACTTGTGTGCTTTTGTGCGTCTCGTGCATCCTTCTTAATGTAGAAAATGTCGAGATATTTTACATTAAACAGCATGTGCGGTCTTGATGCGCTTATTCTGAAAGCGATCACCCTTTAACAATGGTTGCTAGAGCCCTATACCATATTTTGCAAGCCAATTCTTCCTACTTAATCAGTTAATCATCTCATTATTGCTTTCTTATTGAGGCAAATGAAATTTATATGTCAGCCAATTTGGGCATCTTCCAACTTTGTTCTCTTTGTAATGTTACCATATCTTTGTTCTCTTAGTAGAGCTATTCTTATTTCAAGTAAGAGAAAATTATTAAATGTCCAAATAAGATTTCCCTTTCCTTTCTTAATACTACTCCAATACACTTGAGATTAAGAAAATTGTAATCTAATTAAAAGATTATAACCATGTAGAGTACACTAAAAATAATTCAAAAAATATCAATGTAATAACAATAACAATAAAGAATTCTTAATTATATATTATAATAAAATTATTTTTAAATAAATATAATATTTTTTTTTGAGATAAATAAATATAATATTTATACATGTATTAAGTTGGAATAAAATTATTAATTGTACATAAATAAATTAATAAACTATATGTATATATTTTATTAAGATAAAATTATTCTTATATAGAGATATATTTTTTTTAATATAGTACTTAGACAATGTATAACTAATTAGAGGTTATTTTTATTTATAACTTGCTCAAATTTAAATTTAATATTTTTATTCTTAAATAAATGTTCTACTATCATAAATTTAATATAAGGACTTTTTTATTTTTATACTTCAAAACAGGTTTTTTTTTTAATTTTTACAAAATTTTACATAGAAATTCTTATAGCAACTAACGGAGTAACTTAAATCGTAATCAAAATTCACGTAATAACATATATAGAAACTACTGAGAAACTACCGGAACAACCCAAACCGTAAATATAAAAAAAAATTAAAAAATTATATATGAAATAATTTCCCTTAAAAAATTGTATATATTAATATTTTTTATATAATTTTTATAATTCAATTAACAATATCATATTCTTTATTATTTTTCCCTTAAAAAAATCTTTTTTCAACAAAAATATCTCGTGTAAATAAATATTCGATAGTGTGGGCCATAAAAGGCCCAGTAAAGAGGGTTGAGGCCCAATAAGAAAGTAAGGTGTGTTATGTGGACCAATCCAATAGATTGGGGTGGGTGTTCGTACAAGTCTCCTCCTCTCTTCAACGAATTTCCAGTGACGAGGAAAGAAGACCAGACTGAACTGAGCTCCAACAAGAAGAAGAAGAAGAAGAAATGGGGGCAATAACGACAGCATTGATAGCAATAGCAGGAGTGGTTCTTGGATGGATCACCATAGAAATGGCCTGCAAACCTTGCCTCGATAAAGGTCGCCAAGCAATTGATCGCTCTCTCAATCCAGATTACGATCCCGACGATGAAGACGAAAACAACGCCGACCTTCGTGCTCCTCTTAATCCCAATCCCAATCCCGATCTTGAAAATGTTAGTACCGGAGACCAAAACGCTGCCGTTTCTTCCTCTACTTCTGATGCAATCAAGGCCGT
This sequence comes from Cannabis sativa, assembly GCF_029168945.1. Lineage (NCBI taxonomy): Eukaryota > Viridiplantae > Streptophyta > Magnoliopsida > Rosales > Cannabaceae > Cannabis > Cannabis sativa. The sequence continues at coordinate 59,254,201 of NC_083607.1, forward strand.
CTGATCAGATCCACCCAATCTAAATAATTTATTATTATATATTATTATGAATTTATTATTTGTATTTATTTTCTTTACAAAACAAATGCCAGCTATATTGTCTAAAACTACTATTTTTATTTATTTTTTTTTTTTTTGAAGGAAAAAAGTTTAATATTTGAAGTGTAGTTTTTCTTTATTTGTAATAAAATTGTTTGAATGATTTGTGTATGTTTTGTCCAATGTGACTGAAATTGTATATATACTATATTTGTAATTAAATCTATAAAGAAAAAAAATTGTTTGAATGATCATATAATACATTTGTAAGGCACAATTCATTATAATTAAGCACATATTCTATTTATTTTCAAAAATAAATTAAAATAATTTAAAGAAATTACTTTATATACTATGTTTTTTTTTTAATTTACTATTGCTCTAATAATTTCTATATAAATTTTAATTATGATTTATTATAAAAATGTAAAAATAAAAACAAAAATCTGAATAATTTATTAAAAGTAGAATTCGCACTCAATTACACAAGTTACGGCTTTAGTATTAAAATTATTCAAATTTTTCGAAAACAAAAATACTTAATTTCTTCAAATATCGATATAAACAAAAGTGACACTCTTAGTATATATATTTACAGCATAAATATTTAAATTTAACTTTCAATTGCAAATAAATAGCTAAATTTAATTTATAGCGGTAATAATAACTAAGTTATATTTCTTGGAACATCAAAGAAAAGGTTTGGAAACTCCTTAATTCTTGGAATGAAAAAAAATTTTCAGTAGGAGGGAAAGAAGTGTTATTAAAAGCTGTTGTACAATCTATTCCTACATATGCAATGAGTTGTTTCAGGCTCACAAAGAAATTTTGCAATCAATTAGAGAGTATGATGGCTAATTTTTGGTGGGGTAGCAATCAAAATGGCACCAAAATTCATTGGAAAAGATGGAAATCCCTATGTAAATCGAAACATGAAGGTGGTATGGGGTTTCGTTCTTTTGTTCATTTTAATCAAGCGCTTCTTGCTAAGCAAGCATGGAGGATCTTTGATATGCCAGATTCTCTTTTGAGTAGACTTCTCAAGCATAGATATTTTTCCAATAGTACCTTTCTAGATGCTAATATTGGCCACTCACCATCATTGACTTGGCAAAGTATCTGTTGGGGCAAGGAGTTGTTGGTAAAAGGATTGAGGTATAAGGTTGGGAATGGAAATCATATAGACAGTAAGTTCGATCCATGGATTCCGGGTTTCAATGAATTTAAGCCAGTCAGTTATTTGGGATCCAACTCTTTACCAGTGTCTAGCTTTATCACAGAGGATCGAGTGTGGAATGTAAGTATGCTGAATAGATTTTTTCAACCAATTGACTTAGATCGTATTCTAACTATTCCACTAAGTTACTTTGCTGACATGGATCGGTTAATTTGGCACTACACCTCCAATGGATCTTACACGGTGCAATCGGGTTTTCACCTAGCAACTTCTTTGGAGAAACAACTTTGCTCGTCTGCTTCTAATAATCATAGTGACTGGTGGAAATTTTTCTGGAAACTAGTGTTGCCTCCTAAGATCAGAATTTTTGCTTGGAAAGTACTTCATAACATCCTTCCAACAGCTGCTGCATTATTCAAGAAAAAAGTTTTAACCTCTGCTGAATGTTCTCTTTGTGCCTCAAATTGGGAATCAATCGGACATGCTCTCTTCGGTTGTAAACATGCTAGAGTCATATGGAAAGCTTCTAAGTTTCAGCTTGATCTTTCTATGGCTCAAAACATGTTTAATGGTGATTATTTACTTTCTTTATCTACCATTTTAAACCAGCAAGACTTTGAGTTACTGCTATGTATAATGTGGGGCATATGGACTGATAGAAATAAAGTGGTTCATGGTGGTTCTCCTAGACAGCCTGCTGCTATAGTGAATTATGCAGTCCGTTTCCATGAAGATTTTTCCAGAGCAAAGCAGGTGCCTTTACCTGCTACTGTCGATAGCCACCAACCATCTGAAACTTCCATTCCTCCCACGGTTCAGCAAGCTCCAAAATGGCAGCCTCCACCAAATAATTGTTTTAAATTGAATGTAGATGCTGCTACAAATGTGGATCAGAAAAAACTGGGCATTGGTGCTATAATAAGAGATCACAATGGTTTTGTGGTTGCAGCTTATTCAAAAGTTGTACAAGGAAGTTTTAGATCAGACGAAATGGAAGCAAAGGCACTTTTCCATGCACTTAATTGGGCTTCGCAGAATAGATTTGCTGTCACTCATATTGAAACGGATGCTTTGAGAGTCTCTAATGCTTTATCATTTGTTTCTCAGGATTTATCTTGTTTTTCTGATCTGATTATGGATGTTCGTTGTCTTTTGTCCTTTTTCCCTCAAGTTTTAGTTACCCATGTAAAACGCTCTGCTAATCAAGCAGCACATGGTCTAGCTAAATTCTCTTTAGGGTTGGATGATGACATTTGTTGGATAGGAGAAGTTCCCTATCCCATATTCTCTGTTGTTGTAGATGACTTCTAATTTATAATAACATTGAATTTTCTCAAAAAAAAAAAAAAAAAAAAAAAACTAAGTTATATTTCTAGAACTAGATACTAAACTAAGTCATTATCCACGTTTTATTTTTTTTTATTAATATATTTAAACCAATTTTTTTAAAACAATAAAAATTTAATAACTTACAGCAATCAAAAATTATTGCGTGACAATTTACTTAACACCTGTCGAAAATTAAAGTATTTATTTGCAACTAAGAGTTAAGCTTAAATATTTATACCACAAATTACTGTAATAAATTTTGATATCTTTCTAATCTTTTGTATTTTCTTTTTCTTTTTCTTTCACATAATGAATCACAATGTTTAATAATCCAATATGTACCTTTGTTCTCATTTACAAAACCTCTTTTAAGATTATTAACCTAAAACAAGCAAACAAAAAAAAAATTGTAACACTAAACCAAGTCAGAATAAACTCACTGCCCTTAAACTTTTACTCTTTTAATATTAGTAATAATAATCATTATCATATTAAGAAACAAAACACTGAACAATCCTATTTCTTTCCAAGAAAGTGAAGAACCAACTCCATCAAAGGAATATAAATTGGAAGAGAGAAAAATAAAACTGAATATAATTTACAATAAGTAACAATCTCATCAAAAATGAAAAACTAGAACGATTACTGTACATTAATCCGACAAGGAATTGCACATTCTGCCTCCTTCTTCAGATGACAGAAGCTCCCCTCCACTGTCATTTACAAGAGCCAAGAAAGAAAAAGAAAAACAAAATGGTAAAAAAAAAGGTTTCGATTATGCCAAGTAGTTGTAAATTTGTGGGTTGCTCTTGTCTCGCTCTAGGTACTCTCTGTCGATGAGGCTTTCGATCCTCTTCTTCAAATCAGCTGGTTTTATCGGAAACTTGAGCTGATCATATCACAATACAGCAATTATTGCCATTCGGGTTAGTTACAATCATTGTTTTCGGTGAACTTGTTTTTGAAAATAAAACGAGGGTGGTTTACCTGTTGGAAGAGTTCGGTAATCAGAAGTGTGTGACTTAGCACTTTCCTAGTTTTCATTATCCGAACAATAGCAGCATCAACCTAAGGGATTAGAAGAAAATGTAGTTTGGTTAGGCCACAGATTCTTTTAAGAATAATCTCTTTCGGGTTAAAAAAACAATAACATAATCATAAAACGAAGGTAACCTGATATTGACGGTCTTGGAATACTCTTTCAGTGGTGCTCGTGTTTTCCTCTACTGTTTCCTTCATCTGGATTGCATTTACCTGTACACGAAAAGATTGTTAGCTTCAAGATCTGCCATACAAACTGGAACAACAACAACGGGATTTTGACAATCATCACAAAGATTCTCTGGACCGCAACAATTTAAAAAACTGTACCTTGATACGGTAGAGAGGAGCAGTAAATCCGTCATTGAACAAAAATGAATCATTGTCCTCCACATCTCTCCCTTTAGGCAACTGCAGAAATCATGTTCAAAGGGAATTGAATATTGAATTGTATGATAAAATTCCTACGTAATATAAACTCCGGCCTTATAAATCCTATGAATGAATTATATCGATGAACCTACCTTTTGAAGGACTCGAACCTTTCCACAAGCAAGGGACTGCAAAGTTCTTCTTAGTTCCTTATCCTCGATGCCTGTGGAATCTTTAATATCTTGAAAGCTTAGCTTCTCGGCATCATTAAACAGCATAAGAACAACAGTCTGCGGTATAATAAATTCAACATGAGCACACGAACAATCTTTAGTCATCACACCTTTGGGTAGGCAGAACTTGAGAAGGAATATATGCTTATGAAAACTGATGAAGTTTAGCCTATAAACCAACCTGAAAAAGAGAAACTGCAAGCTCCTTTTTGCCTTTAGGAAACTCGGCTTTCAACACACAATGACCCAATGAATTTTGCCACATCAAACGCCTTCCACTGTACTTGCTCAAGTAAAACTCCTTGAAAATGTCCTATTAACCAAGCAAAAGAATAAAATTAAGAAAAAACATAAGATTAAAAACACAAGCATTACTCATCGTGAAGAGAATCCGTACTGCATAAACTACCTGATACACATTCAGTTCATGAGGGAGTCTAATATCCATGGGAGGGTATGTTGGCCAGTACCTGAAGCAAGGTATCGTAGCGATTAAGCTTCTTTGGATTAATAATGATGCACAATTATATTAGATGAAGAAATTTCTTCAAATTACCCTGTGGTTAGGACATGAACACTCATCTCAATCCCTGATGGGAGTTTCGTCCTTGCTTGGGATGATTGTTTGAAGGACTCATTTATCTCTTTCGATAACTCAATATCCTATAGGGATATAAACAGAATACGGTAAGAAAATCTTAACTGGTACAGATTGAATCTGAGCAAGAACTGGTTGATGTATCAATCAAGCTAAACTAAAAAGCCTATAAAATATCTTTGATACGAAGAACTGGATGTTAATTTGGACAAAATTGTAAGCCTATAGAAAGTTTCCCTTCAACATGTTAATTTGATCCACAAAAATCAACACATAAGACGGAAAATAATGCAGTTGAACAATTAACAGTTAAAACATAACCCCTACTCTTGGGAAGAAAAAGTTTAGTCAAGAAAGAGAATTTCGTCTGCACACCTCTTTTTTCAAGGCCTAGATTACCACAATTAAATCAAACTACCAATTTTTGAAACAAAACTTTATCGATTAATCACAACTGCTGAACTGAAAACAGAAACTAGCAAACCTTAAACATTCCCTCAAGTTTATTTGTAAATTGACTTCCACACTCAGTTTTCAGCTGCATCAGAAATTAAATACTGTTAATACCATATTTAGGCTGAAAATAGAATACATAACATAGGTAGTTACAATCTTCAAAAAAAGGAAAAGGGTAGTTATAATCTTAACCTTAGAGATCATAGACTTCTCTGCATCAATAGAAGCACTCTTCCCCAAAAGCAGCCTTTTTGCAAGATCTTTCTTATAAAAGGCTTCAAATACATCTTTGCCCTTAATTAGTAAAAAAGAGAAAAGCAATTGCCGTTACTCATTATTGGTATCATCTTGAATACAAACATAAACAAATACAAATAATTGAAAAGCAGGAACAAGGATTGGGAGGAATATAATTGACTATTCCATTCATAAACCAAATACTAGCATACCTGTATAAACCTGAACAACACCAAGACTTTGTCAAGGGTGCCTTCCAATTCTTCTTCAGAGGTACCTTTATTCCCAGCCCGAAGTTTCTCATCAAGAAACTTTGCAATCAGTTCAGCAGGGCGGTTCTGTTATGCAGAAAAGAAATTTGCACTCTTACAAACAGGATATATGTACACATAATAAATTGCACCGGCATAATATGAAAGGAAATGCATGATCAATCAGGTCAGGACAAAACAGGAAAATGAGAATAAGAAGCACAAATTTAACTATGTCTAGGTTGCCTAAGTACGAAGATACCCGAAGTTAATTTCGTGCTGTTAAGTATTTCCTACTTTTGATTTGAGTATCTTTCTTTATTTCATTTTTCTATGCCACCTTCCATTGTAAAATTAAGTAAAACAGCCAGAGAATAGCAGGAGAAAGAAAGTATGCGAGGGGTCAAAAATGTAACCTGACGCAGATTAATCAAATACTCAAAAGCATCCTTTATTGTGTTGCAAAACGCTTCATTCTTGTAGAAGCTTTCTTCCCAAATCGTATCAAGAGCAGCCTTGAAATCCAAAAGGCAGGATACCATATCTTTATCTTTCTCTTCATCCATGACAATGCCCTGGCCTGTTTTCCGAACATATAAGCTAAGGGCTTGCCTTAGAGATTCAAGAGCACTAACTCTAGATAACAGATTGTATGTCCTTCTAAGGTCTTCAATACGATTCCCATCCATCAACAACATGAACCCCTAGAACACATCCAAAAAAATGCAGCAAGATAGAAAAGTGATTACATTAAGGTAAAAATTGACACATTACATAAATATAAATATATATATCTACAGTGAAGGATAAAATAGATGATTCAATCATTTAACGTTAAACAGAAACCTTATCGAGAATAACAGATATATGGCGTTCAAGAAGCTGCTTTTCTGCAGTTGCTATTAATGGTTTTCTTGTAGTAGCATCCAGGTAGAGCAAGCATCTCTCGTGTTCTTCATGTAACCTTGTCTGTAACAAATCACCAATAAATGTAAAATACCAAATACAGGATTTGTTTTTCTTTCTCAGATTAGGTCAATATCACGAGAGTTAAAGGTCATGGGACCGAAGTAATTGTTAAATCATTGACAGGAAAAGGAAAGGAGAAAAAAAAAACATCGACAGTCATTTGAACAAATAGGAGTGGAACAAATATGCACCTCTACATGCTTTAAGTAATCTGGAACATCTGATTGTTGCATGTATTTCATGCCTTCAGCAGCATAAAATTCAGAAGTGCGCTCAAGAAATGGTTTCTCAAAGCTTTCTGCGTAAATTCCTAGTGCGGTAAACATCTTCAGAAGGTGGTTAAGAAGTGCTCTATCCACTGCTTCACCTAATCTGCAAACCAAAAACATATATTGCAGATTATAAGTTCCTCAAATGATAAATCACAAGCAATAATTTGAAAATTCAAGTTAAAGAACACAAATCTTAAAACCATATCATGATGTTTTTACTATAGCATCTTCAACTATGCCTCAATAAGTCCACATAGACTAATCCTACCTGCCCCACTAGAAAGTAATTATACATGAGCCAGTAAAATTAACCGATAAATAAACAATTAAAGGATGTTACGACAAAAACAAAGAACGAGATCCTTAGTTCGATAAAAAAAAAAAAAAGAATGAGATCCTTATAAATTAAATAAAAATAATTGTAAAGCAAGGACCTAACTAGAGAAACTACAATCTCTTGAAAATTGAACCTTGGAAATACAAAGAAAAGATATTATTGAATACTGAAGGGAGAAAAAATCCAACAAAATTCTTTCAAAAAAAAAAAAAGTAAGCTTTTATCCCTTCTTTCAATGTAGCTGTACCCAAGTTCACAGCAACAATAAAATTGAATAGCCAATATATCCACATGCATCATTTTTTTTTTCGGTATCTTGCATAGCATCTCTATTTAGGGCATGCCCCAAGCACAGGAAACATTAAAAAATTGTGCCAACCTTCAATAATTTGTATTTCTATTGGAGAATATAGTTAAACTTAATTTCTTTAACACGGAGAAAAGAAAATATAGGAATTACATTATAAAATGTTATTGGAAGTAGTACATGTTAAACTTGCATGTTTAAAAGAATATATAAATTCTATATAAAATAAAATAACTAAATGAAAAAAGAATTTAATTTACCGTTCTTTTTCAATCATTCTTAAAAGGCCAGTAACAGTTTTGTGCTCTACTTCTGGAGACAAAGAAAGATGTTTGCGGAAAAGCTGCAATCCCATATCCCACAGTGAACGGACATTTGGTGTTTGTTTCACATATGTTCTATCTAGGTACAGAGCTATACCACGGATCATCAACATTTGGTTACATAGATCCTGCCAGCATCTCTCAACGAGGGATAGAAAAACCAACAAATCTGGGCTTTGACCAACCAAGGATTGCAATGCCGCAGCTATATGCGTTTCACATTCTCTTTCAATCCGCTGATAAAGATTTCCCCCCATCTTATGAAGGCATAGATCATTGACGGCCTGAGAGCAACACAAATGGTTTACACTCATCTACATTTGTAATGTTTATTTATTCAAAGAAAGAAGAAATCGTGTAGAAAATACCTGATATAGCTTCTCTAGATCACAAGAATCAGGTTGCTTTAAGAATATAGCACAAATAGCTGATTTAAGCTTTCCCCATGTTTCCTCTTCAAAATTTGTGGGCAACATAGGTTTTCCTAACATAACGAAAAGTGCTATGTATCAGCCAACCTTTAAATACATAATTTTACTTTAACACTTGAAAAACCAATTCTATGAGAACCTTTTCAAAGATGACTGTACAGACCAATTTCCATAAACCACTTGGAATTCGGATATCCATATTCAATTTCGAGCCTAGAATTTTACTTTCTTTTAATTTATTTTTACCATTTAACAGCTGTAGTTTATATGAAACAAGTATGCAATCATAAAAGAAGAACATAAGGGAAACAAATACTAAAATCACATAGAGGTCTGTACCAAAATCCCATTTGCCACCTTAGTTGAAATGTAAACTTAAATTGGAACTTGGAATCTACCGCACAACGATATGTGCCATTTCAGAGAGTTGGGGACAAAGAATAGTCAATTGGATGTTAAAAGGATAAACAATATCAAAGGATCACACATCAAAAGATAAAAAGATTAAAGAATGGAACAGAAATTTAGGAACTTTTGATGTTACAACGCTAGAATAGCAATCATTGCACTCTTAGTAACAGTAAAAAATTGCAAATATGCTTAAAGACCATAGAAAGAAAGAGAGATAAGATTGTTAGATATAAGTTTAAAGTTTCACAACAAACAAGGAAACACAAAACTTTAAGAAATCTTAAGCCCGGGTGAAACTTTTCAGGTTGGCACTAGAGCACATTTCTGCAATGGTAATATTTGACAAGCAAAATTTCGAAAGTTTAGTGACATAAACTTTATATTTTACCAGGACCCTAAGTTGAGTTTTCACTTTTAAATCAAAGATTTGAAGATAAGCATTTCGACAGAAACAAAGTAACCAACAAATAATAAGCGCAGAGTCGACATTAACAATAAAAAAACTATGAATCGGAAACAATTTTGAAGATAAGACATTGGATACGACATGTAAGATCTGCTCATCTCTTACTACTTTAGAAACCATTTTATATTAGCAAAACACAGCTCCCATATCAGTAACTAACCAAAAGGATGATCACTAAATTAGAGTAACATAACACCCAAAAAGGGTAGCCAAATTGTCAAACATGTGGTTTGCTCCTACAAGGTTTGAGGTTCGAGTCCCCAAATATTGTAGGATTAGGCGGGATCCTAGTTTCAAAAACTAAATTAGAGTAACATAACATAACCTGTCAGTCAATCAAGGTAAGCAGTGTTCAGTCATAAGAAGACCCTGAAAGTCCAAAAGCACAAAACTTTCACAGAACCCAAACACCAATGCTAGCTAGCTCAATAGCATATAAGTTCCCTGAGTACGAAAATTTCGGATCTAATTTGATATAAAATAGTAATACTAGTGTCATTTCTTATCAATAGAACAGAAGTAACTCGTAGAAAAATTCCTCATTTCCAACACAATTGAATTCATAAAACCTGTATGAGAATCTAATTACCCAGCCAAGAACTCATTTCCAGCTAAACCCACAACCAAAATTAAAACCCCAATACCGAACTAAGCTTTTCAATCCCAAATAATCAAACCTATCCACAAAACCCCAAAAGCACAAATCAAAAAAGATCTTCAAGAAAGGAAAAAAGAAAAAATTCGGAAAACCCCACAAAGCAAAACAATTCAAAAATCAATATTGCAAACTGAAAAATCGAAGAAGAGCAGAAACAAACCAAACCTTTGTTGAGCTTGATTACGAGCTTCTTAGCAGGCTGCGGCGGCGTAGCCTTCTTCCTTGACAAATTAGCAGCTACGGCTCGACCAGAGGAGTCTTCTGGCTTAAGATCTTCGTCGAGGGTCATTGAAGAAGGGTCGAAAACGACGTCGTTATCAGCAGGTGAGGCAAAATCATGAGCAGCAGCAGTAGGAGGAGGAGGATGTTGATGGTGTAAGCCATTCTTAGCTGGGTCGAGAGAGCAAGACTTGGACTTCTTCATGGGAGGAGCTGAAGAAGAAGAGGAGGAAGAAGAAGAGGTCGGAGGAGGAGGACGGAAGGTGGTGGCGGCCAAACGTTTGGTGGGGTGAGACATGAAAAGTGTGATCAACAACAGAGCATTGTAAGTGAGAAATATACACAAAGATTGTTGATTTGATGATGAGACAAACCAGAAACCCAAACCCAAAATCACCAAACCAAAGCCAAAGCCAAAGAGAAGGAGAGAAAGGAGAAAGGAAGAGATATCCGTGTGTGTTGTTGTTGTTGTTGTTGTGATTGTTTTTGTGAGAAGAGTGAAGAGAGATTTTATTTTTATTGTTATTATTTTATTTTATTTTATTTTATTTTTTGAAAAATGAGAATGGCTAATTAGTATTTTTGTTTCGATAAATTTTTATTCACGTTAAGTGTTTAATAGTAAAATTTGATGGAAGTTTTTGAATTTGATAATCTTTGATGGTGTTTGAAAACACTTTTGTTTTCTAAATTTTTAATCACAAAAATAAAAGTAGAATTTTTGTTTTAAAATTTTGTTTTTGAAAAACTAAAATGTGTTCTGTAGTTTATTAATTTTAAAAATAAAAAACAAATTTGTATTCTGTAAATTTTATTTTTATTTGTTGATTTTATTTAATTTAGATCTGAATCCGGGATCAGGTCTGAGGCCGGGACCGGGCTTGGGTCCGGGTCGGGATCTGGGTCCAGGGTCAGGGTCCGAGTCTGAGTCCGAGTTCGAGATCCAGAGTTTGGATGTGGGATCTAGGGTCTGGGATTTGGGGTCGTGTTTGAGGGTCTGAGTCTAGGGTTCGGGTTGGGGTCCAAGTCCAAGTCCAAGTCCGCATTAGGGTTGGGTTTGGGGTCTGGTTCTGAGTCCAGGGTCTGGGTCCAGGTCCAGGTCCAGGTCTGAGTTTGGGGTTGGGTCCATATTTGAGGTCCAAGGTCTTGGTCTGAGTTCGAGGTCTAAGGTCTGAATCTAAGTTCGGGTCTAGGGTTCGAGTCCGGGGTCTGGATTGGGTTTTGGTCTAAAATCGGGGTCCGGGTTCCAAGGTCTAGTTTGGGGTCGGACTCTAAAATATTGATTAAGAAAAAAAAAATTGTTTAAAAAAAATTGAAAATAATTTTTTTTTATTTTCAAAATTTTTAAAATTTTGATTCTTAATTAATAAATAAAAAAGTGAAAACAATGTTATAGAATATGATTTTGAAAAATATTTTCACTTTTCTGATTTAAAAAACTAAAAATTGATTCAAAAAAATGTTACCAAACGCACTAGAGCAAGATTTGGTACATGTTGAAAATAGGAAGGCAAAAGTCTTAATTAACCTATTATTTAATTAATTGATCTCATTTGAACTTAATAAAAGAAAATTGTGATGGGGAAAAGGTCGTTGAAGAGTTGTCGAATTGAAACAAACATTGTTTTTATTTGTACAAATTTTTTTCCTTATAAGTTCCATTAAAGAGCTAGCCCTAGGCGTGGCTTTGGTCAGGCATTTTAAAAGTGTATTAATCTTGTTGATGTGGTTATGTCATTTCCTTCGTGTTTTGTTCCTCTTCTATGGTGAGTTTCTAGTTTGGTGTTGAAACAACCCAACATTTTGAAACCCTAATATACAAAAATTTTCAATTTTCTTAAATTACTTGAGAAATCCTAAAAATTCTTAAAAATTAAATTTTCAAAGTTCGTGTGCGGACACTTATAGTTTCATAATTCGTACTCAAAATAACATTCAAATGATAAAATCCAATTGTATGTAGTCCTTAAACAGTTTTATCCCAAAAAGACCTACCTTCAAAATTATTAGAGATGTATATTAGCTGTAAAATCAACTAAAAATTAGACTAATTAGTTTCTTAGTACAACTTTTCTAAGTTGTGTATAAATACATACTATCTTTTCTCAATGAAATACAAGTGAATTATTCTCTTCGCCTTTGTTAACATGGTATAGAGCATCAATACGAAATTTAAAATTATGGTTTATTAAAAAATTGTAATTAAGGTTCTTCCTTTTTGGGGTTCCATTTTTTAGAAACCATACTTATAGGGCAAGTAACATATTACTACCGTCACCATAAGATTTCCCAGCCGCTGATCAAAGTAACCCAAGAGTTTGGTGGTCGGACCCCTTACATGTGAGCCTCACGTGCCGCCTGAAGATCTGGCGACTTTTCCCATGTGCCAATGCATGTAGGCATGTGGCCATATGTTTTCCAACTGTTTTTCTACCGGTTTCTATCCATGGTATTTTTGACTTAGTTTTGTATTTATTTTTTCCATCAAATTCTTTTTTGTGACTGTTGAGGTTTGTTTGTCGTACCTTCTTGTGGTTCTTCCCTTTTCTATTGTCCTTGTTTCTTAGTTCAAAATTATGGCTGAAAATAACTCTTCAATTATGACGGATGTGGTGTCAATAATGTCTAAAATTACTAATCATAAACTCAATAGTTTAAACTATTTGGATTGGAGCAAGACTATTCGCCTCTATTTACGGAGTATTGACAAAGATGATCACTTGACTCGAGATCCTCCAAAGTCAAATTTCAAGGAGATGGCTCATTTAACATGGCTTAGGGAGAATGCTCACTTATTTCTTCAGATTCAAAATTCAAATTAAAATGAGGTGATTGGTTTGATCAATCACGATGAATTTGTTAAAGAACTAATAGATTATTTAGAAATTTTGTACTCTGGAAAAGGAATCTCTCCTGCATGTATGACGTGTGCAAGGCATCTTATCGTGTGGAAAATAAGATAAATCCCTCATAAACCATTTTATAGATGTCAAGAAGACATATGAGTAACATAATTTTGTGACAGTCAGTAGTCCTGTGATCTGTAAGGGGAAACACCGGGTAAGCTGTGCAATCCCACACCGCCTGGGGAAGGTCAAGTGGGATGATTCTGAGACTGTGTAGGTATGGGACTACACAGTTGAAGAGAGCTTAAATGGATTGATTGGTACTACCTATATCAACAAGGTGCATCTTATTTTTCAGTAGCCCAATCACGAAAGAACTCCATAGTTAAGCCTGCTTGACTTGGAGCAAATTCAGGATGGGTGACCTCTTGGGAAGTTTTCCCAGGAAGCGTGCGAGTGAGGACAAAGCATGCTGGAAACACTCGTGTTGGTCTGTAGGGTCAGTCATCAATCCATGAAGCAGCCAGAGTGACGAACTCCTGTATAAGAGCCATTAGTCCGTGGGTGTAAGGGCCCAATGGAGGCTTGAAGCGGGGACGTTGCAAATGGTATCAGAGCCTTGACCCAGCCGGAAGTGTGGTCGACGAGGACGTCGGACCTCGTAAGGGGGTGATTGTGACAGTCAGTAGTCCCGTGATCCGTAAGGGGAAACACCGGGTAAGCTGTGCAATCCCACACCGCCTGGGGAAGGTCAAGTGGGATGATTCTGAGACTGTGTAGGTATGGGACTGCACAGTTGAAGAGAGCTTAAATGGATTGAGTGGTACTACCTATATCAACAAGGTGCATCTTGTTTTTCGGTAGCCCATCACGAAAGAACTCCATAGTTAAGCGTGCTTGACTTGGAGCAATTTCGAGATGGGTGACCTCCTGGGAAGTTTTCCCAAGAAGCGTGCAAGTGAGGCAAAGCATGCTGGAAACACTCGTGTTGGTCTGTAGGGTCAGTCATCAGTCCATGAAGTAGCCAGAGTGACGAACTCGTGTATAAGAGCCATTACTTCGTGGGTGTAAGGGCCCAATGGAAGCTTGAAGCGGGGACGTTACAAATGGTATTAGAGCCTTGACCCAGCCGGAAGTGTGGTCGACGAGGACGTCGGACCCGTAAAGGGGGGTGATTGTGACAGTCAGTAGTCCCGTGATCCGTAAGGGGAAACACCGGGTAAGCTGTGCAATCCCACACCGCCTGGGGAAGGTCAAGTAGGATGATTCTGAGACTGTGTAGGTATGGGACTACACAGTTGAAGAGAGCTTAAATGGATTGATTGGTACTACCTATATCAACAAGGTGCATCTTGTTTTTCGGTAGCCCATCACGAAAGAACTTCATAGTTAAGCGTGCTTGACTTGGAGCAATTTCAGGATGGGTGACCTCCTGGGAAGTTTTCCCAGGAAGCGTGCGAGTGAGGACAAAGCATGCTGGAAACACTCGTGTTGGTCTGTAGGGTCAGTCATCAGTCCTTGAAGCAGCCAGAGTGACGAACTCGTGTATAAGAGCCATTAGATCGTGGGTGTAAGGGCCCAATGGAGGCTTGAAGCGGGGACGTTACAAATTTGATGTTGCCCTTTAGTGTTGATGTGAAGGTTCAACAACGTCAACGAGAGCAGATGGCTATCATGAGCTTTCTAGTAAGGCTCTCCCCTGAATTTGATTATGTGAAAAATATAAGTTCTTTCTGCTCTGATCAGTATCTTGTTCATTCGCCTGCCTCGGTCATAGCTCCCCCAATTCTTACACCTCGACCACCTCTTAAGCCTCTTGTAGTGTACTCTAGGCATCCACCTCTCATTTCATGTCATGCACTTGCATCTTCGTCATCAGATCTGCCACTCAATGATGATCTTCCCATTGCACTACATAAAGGTAAACACCAATGTACATATTATTCAACACTTGGGTATGTTTCTTTTCTATTCTGCAAGATTTTTTTTTGTTAATTCAATAAAAATTATATTTTAAAAGTTAAATTAGTTATTTGCGACTTGTTTTATGACGCATTGCGATTTCATTCGCGATTTATTGAGTATAACACATTTTTAAAAACTTGACTTTTGTTTCTGTTGGGTTTTGTGCCCTAAATAAAACCCATTTCAATATAATCAGATTTACTTATTAATAAAGACCAGAAATAACATTTTATGTTGCATGGTTCACATGATTTATTTCATGATTATATATATAATGTATGAATTCTATTTAAGTCCAGAACATATGAATTTGGTAATAATTATAGTGTTGTCAGCACAGTGGAATATAATCTTAATTATATGTTCGAAAGTTTATTCCCTGATTTGTCAGTTCACTGGATTTAGACTGACATGATAATCAGCGATAGGTATTCTTACACCTTGGATAAGTGTTATGTCCTTTCCAGGGCATTGGCAAAGTTTACCAGTATCGAATGTATGGAGTATACATCGGAAGGGACCGATATTGAACTTTGATTAGATATATTAAAATTTACCGTAATATCTATTCAATTCAATATCACCCGGTGATCCTAGATCAAATGATCTTAATCTTGATATGATTAGGTTTGATCTCAAGAGTACTATACATGTTCTTTGATTTGTTAGTTAAGCCTACTTTTGGGTCAGGGTGATACGTACATTTTGGGAACATGATAGTATAATTGAGTGGGAGCGCTAACATAAATATGGAGTCTATAACTTCTATAGGAATTTAGAAGTGAAACCATGATATCCTTCGAGCTTGGCTAAACAGGGATAAATGGTGGAGATCTCATTTCACTTCGCTGAAATATCATTTATACGAAGCTAAGTGTTTTAAGGATAAAATACATTGAAGGTGTAACGGTAATTTAGTGCCTATTCAATGTAGATCATCTATTAGAGGGTCATTGATCAAATTAGGATTATAACAATGGATATTTAATGACGTATCTATATCGTGGAACATATAGAGCGTTCTATATGACTGAGAGTGTAATTCCAAGTTCTAAGTGTGGATTCAATAAGGAATTAATAAGTTAGGGAATTTACTTGGTAAATTTGGTTCAACTTATTGGAAGCTCGGTTTATATAGGCCCATGGTCCCCATACTAGTTGAGACCATACTGCTTGTAAGACTCAGTTAATTGATTTTAATTAATCAATTATAATTCTAAAGTTAGACTATGTCTAGTTTATGAATTTTCACTAAGTAAGGGCGAAATTGTAAAGAAAAGAGATTCTAGGTTTATTTATTAATTAAGAGAGTTTATATGTCTAAATTAATAAATATATTAAATGACAATATTATTTAATAATTAATTTTTTAGTTATTAAATAATTAGAATTAGCATTTAAATGGTTAAATTGGAAAATTGGCATTTTTGAGAAAATGGGATTAAAAAATGACAAAATGGGAAAGTTGCAAAGTGATGCCCATTTCCCTTATATGGCCGCCCACTATGCAAGGGGTTTACCATTTATTTTCCATTATTTTAATGCCATACAATTCTAACCTAAACCTAGATGACATTCTATAAATAGAAAGTGTTGGCTTCAGGAAACTATGACTTGCACATTGTTTCTTTCAGAGAAAGCCATAGCCACTTTCCTCTCTCTTTTCTTCTCTTAAAAATTTCGAAATCCTTGAGTGATAGAGTAGTGCCCACACACATCAAGTGGTATCTCAATCATAGTGTGTAAGACTGTAGGAGAATCCAAACAACAAGAAGGAGAATCAGCATCAAAGGAATTAGAGAAAGAGATCCAGATTCAGATCTTGATAATGCTCTGCTACAGAAAGGAATCAAGGGCTAGAGATCTGAATGGAAGGAGTCATTATATTCCGCTGCACCCAATGTAAGGTTTACAAAACTTTATATGTGTTTATTTCATTGTTTTAGAATTCATATTAGGATGTTAATGAAACATACTTGGTAGTAAATCTAGATCCTGGTAAAATATTTCCAACAGTTTCGTGACTTGTTTTGCTATATTATGTGATTTCATTTGCGATAATTTTATGTATATTTCTCGTAAATGCTTGCTTTTCAATTCACAACTTGTATCGCGACAGTTTGTGATGTCATTCGCGATTTGGGTATATATATTTCTTTTAAAATGCTGCCCCTGTTTTGACGACATGTTCTTGATGATTTCACGACATTTTATGATTTGTTTGCAATTTAATTATGATATATTTTACGACATTTTTTGGCAGTTTTTATTTTATGATTGTTTTTTTGTTTTGTAGTTGGTCGTAAATAAGTGCTTGTTTACCTAGCCCACTGAAGAGGAATATTTTAAGTCCATTAATAAGGGTAAATCCCTTCTTTGTTTTGAGATGGACATCGATCAGACGGTAGAGGGCGATGGTACACAAGAGTTTGTGTTTCAAAGCCAAGCAAAGACCATTAATGAGGTCATAACAAAGGCAAAGTTAGTTCCACCACCACCTGCTCCAAAAGCAAACAAGTTGTCTACTTCAGCCACTCTGTCCGCTCCAACCTACACATATGTGGATAATGACCTGACAAAGAGGTTGGATAGACTTGAGGCCCAGCAGGCTACCATCATATTGTCGTAGACAGAGTTACTGAATAGCCATCTCAATATGAGACAATCCTTTTTAGAAAGTTAGAAAGATTTGAAGGAGACTCTTTTGGCTAAGATGACCATTTTGATGGCATTGTTGAACCCGAAGGAGGGGGAACCACAACCCACCCAAGCAGTATATGACCAAGCAAGTTGTTGACCTGTGGAGAGTGATAATGAAGATGTGTTCCCAAAAAATTAGGAACTAGATGATAATGTGGCATTGTCTACTCTTATGGAAGCAATTATCATGGCCATTGGTGATACACAATCACAAGACGATGTTCTACTCCTGACTGGACCCCCAAAAGATGTACCATTTTTTAGGAAGAGAAAGTTGCCTTGCTACTTGAAGGACTACATTGGGGAAAAGAAGAAGAGGCAAGTTCTTCCAGAGAACGTTGATCTAAAAAGACCACATGATTGTAGATTGCTACGTGCACTCAAGAGGTGGTTGATTGGGGATATTCCAAATGTTTGTCCTAAGAATCTGCACACTGACATGGGCGATGTCAAGTTCTTCACGAAGTTGTTGATGATGGGGAATTGGTTGGACGAGGACGTAAGTATTTATTTATGGTACTCTTTTATAATATTTTTATTATTTTTTTTATTAATTATGTTACATTTTTTTGACATTTCACTACATTATCGCGACATTATTGCCACATAAAATGCCTTCCATATTATGATTGCTTTTTGTTTAATGTTATCTTTTTATCGATATGTTCGCAACATTTTGCAACTTTTTGGCAACATATGCTATCCTCAAAATTGTTTTTTAAGCTTGTGTTTAGTATAATACTTTCACAATATGTTGCGATATTTTGCGATCTAAGTTGCGATAACATGCAACTTGATTTGCGACATCTAGCGATTTAGATTTCGATAAAAGAGTGATTTGGAGGTTATGGGAGTTGTTAAAAGCCATCCCAATAGCAAAAAATATTTTACTATTAATGCAGAAAAAAATAGTAACTAGTTACTAGTTACCAAATTTTTCAGCTTTTGCAAATAACACTCCAACCTATTCCAAACTATTCCCACTTTATTTATATCACATACACATTATAAATGATAAAATTCAATCCCTAACAACTATATTTGAATTATAGTTTTTGAATTTTAAAAATTAAGTTGTGTAACCACTCTTTACACACTTAATTAGTGATCATGTGGAAGTTACAAAATATTAGTAACTCCACCTCTTATGTTACAACTATTACATATATGTAACTCCCAATCACATTATATTGTGATTATTACATGTATATAATTCCTAATTATATTATATTCATAATAATATATATAATATATAACAATTTTAATCTTAAACATTATATTATTTAATAAATAATATAACATTCTCCCACTAGATTAAAATTTGTGATACCTCATTGTAACACTTTATTTAATCAATCAAATACCTCATATATCCCCCACTTTGATTGAATAATTAACACTCTCTATAGAGTCCTTGCTTAAATGCATAAGGTTAAGTATTTTTCAACTTGAACTTAACCATAGTGTAACCATCACAAATTTTATTGAAAATTTGGTTGACAGAGCATTAAACTAACTTTTCTTTATAATAAAACGGTAATGACACACACACTTTTGCTAGGTTCACCCAAGACCTCATGTCTCGCTTTGCACAGTTAATGGCCTTGTGCACATTCCATTCATTGACCTTGTTGAGAAAATATACTCCCTATTTCTCATTTAGGGCGGCACCACCCTTAGGTCAATATAGGTAGAATTCTTGCAGTATTTGTTACCAAAATACTTGTTTTCTAAACTGAATTCTATTAAAGACTTTTAAAAGTCTAACCCTCAAATTGGTAACTCAGTAAGTACTTCACAACTTTATAGGATGGGACATATAGTACTTATCACATTTGTTCACACATTGATTTGTTCTTACCTATTGAACCTAACACTAGTAAAGTTACTAGTATTAAGATAGGTTACCCTCAATTGTGAACCAGTTTAGGGAGTTTTAGTCCCATCCCTTTAGAAGTTTTTTCCACTATATCTCTAGTTAGTGGCTTCGTAAACGGATCCTCCAAGTTTTCACTTGATCTCACATAGGATATTGAGATGACTCATCTTTGAATCAACTCACTTACATATCCATGTCTTAGACTAATATGTCTATACTTCCCATTATATACTCTACTGTATGCTCTAGCCAATGTTGCTTGGTTATCACAATGTTATTGATATTGTAGATACATCCTCTTTAATTATTAGAATCCCAATTAAGAGATCTCTTAACCATTCGGCCTCTTTCCCAGTGGCAGCTAGAGCTATAAACTCTGCTTCCATTGTGGAATGAGAAATGCAAGTTTGTTTCTTGGACCCCTAAGAAACCGCCCCTCCACCTAGGGTAAATACCCAACCAGTTGTGGACAAATTATCCTCAAGGTTGGCTATTTAACTTGCATCAGTATATCCTTCTAAAATTGAAGGAAATTTGGAGTAGTGAAGGCATAGGTTTTTGATTTTCTTTAGATAACCCAAAACTCTCCCTATTGTCTTCCAATGATTCACACTTGGATTACTAGTAAACCTACTAAGTTTACTCACCGCAAATGATATATCGAGCCTTGTACATTGGGCAGCGTACATAAAGCTCCCTATAACACTTGCATACTCCAACTGAGCCACTGCTCTACCACTATTTTACTATGATCGAATGGTGTGTTGGCCTCTTTAGCCTTTAGATGGCTAAAATTATTCAACACTTTCTCAATATAGTGTGCTTGCCCTAAAGCAAAACCCCCACTATGCCTTGTAACTTTGATACCCAAAATAGTATCCACTTCTCCAAGGTCTTTCATTTTAAAGGTTGAAGAAAGAAACCTCTTAGTTTCTTCTATTCCTTTCATGTTATCACTAAGGATTAACATGTCATCCACATATAAGCAAACAATTATCACATAATTTTTTACAAGTTTTTGAATACAAACACCTGTCTCCATTGTTATGCCTAAAGCCATTTGAAAGAATAGCATTGTCAAACTTGACATGCCATTGTTTCGGAGCTTGCTTTAATCCATATAAGGATTTCTTCAACTTACACACTTTATGTTCATTCTTTGGTAGGACAAACCCCTCAGGTTGTTCCATATAGACCTCCTCATTAAGGTCACCATTTAAGAATGTCGTTTTTACATCCATTTGGTGAACATACAAGCTGTGTAATGAAGCCAATGCAAACAACACCCTTATGGTAGTTGTTCTAGCAACATGAGCATAAGTATCAAAATAATCAATACCCTCCTTTTGCCTAAAACCTTTAGCTACTAACCTAGCTTTAAAGGTTTGTATAGAGCCATCAGTGAGATATTTCTTTCGAAATATCCACTTACACCCAATTGCTTTGCATCATTGCGGAAGATCCACAACATCATAGGTGTCATTGGAGAGAATTGAGTCCATCTCATCATCAGCTACTTCTCTCCAAAATGCACTATCTCTAGATTGCATGGCTTCTAGAAAAGTCTTAGGATCATCCTCAATAAGAAGTATTAAAGGAATTTTCCTTATTACTTCTTCTTTAGTCCCTTCTACCATGTAGAAAGAAATTAGTTGAGAATCTATTTCATCCTTATTTAGACTTTTCTCTTTTCTCACCCTTTGACCTCTCCTAGGTTCAATGGGTTGTTCTACAACTTTAGTAGTGTTCTCCTCTTGAGATCCTCTTTTAGAAGTAGAAGCTTGAGAATTATTTTCATATAAAATATTCTCACCTAGAGGTGTGGAACTTTGAGAGTTGTCCTCATACAACTTATTCTCAAAAAATTCTACTTCTCTAGATTCAATTACAACATTAGATTCCACATCCAATAGCCTATATGCCTTACTATTGTTGGCATAACCAACAAATGCAGATTTTATGGCCCTTGAACCCAACTTGGTTCTATTTGGTTCGGTCTTCTTACAATAAGCAAGACACCCCCACCCTTTGAAGTAACCAATATTTGGTTTTCTTCCTTTCCATAACTCATATGGAGACATGTCATTTTTCTTCATAGGTATTCTATTAAGAATATGACATGCGGTTAAAAGTGCCTCCCCCCATAAGTTGTTGTTCAACTTAGAGTACACTATCATATAATTGACCATTTCAAGAAACGTTCTATTCTTCCTTTCGGCTACACCATTTTGTTGTGGTGTATGTGGTGCCGAACTCTCATGAATTATACCATTTTCCTCACAAAAATGAGTAAATTCATTAGAGAAGTATTCACCTCCTCTATCACTTCTCAACACTTTTATTTTCATGTTAAGTTGATTTTCAACCTCCGCTTTGAAAATCTTAAAAGCACCAAAGGCCTCATCCTTTTCCTTTAACAAATATACATAAGTATATCTACTATAATCATCAATAAAAGTAATAAAATACATTTTACCACCTCTAGTTAGAATAGCATTTAATTCATATAAATCACTATGAATTAAATCTAACAATTTTGAATTTCTTTCAACATTTGGAAAAGGTTTTTTAACCATCTTTGCTTTTACACAAGTTTCACATTTACCATAATTTCTTATATCACAATCAATCATGCCACATTTTTTTTTTAACTTTTTTCATAGTAGAAAAATCAATATGAGCTAATCTAAGATGCCACAAAAATAAAGAATCATGCTCAATCATATAAGTGGAACTAGATGCTTTATTATTGCTAACATTAAAAGTTACATCATTGGTGCACAATTTCACCATTCCCTCACAAGAGTACCCCTTGCCCAAAAATACATTACACTTGGTAAGTATGAGCTTACCGGATTCATAAACGGCCTTAATGCCGGGCTTTCCAAGTAAGTCACCACTTATCAAGTTTCTATTCATGTCGGGCACATAAAGCACATTCACCAATGTGACTTTCTTACCGGAGGTGAAAAACACATTAATGGTACCTTTGCCTAGTACCTTTGATTTGACCTCATTGCCCATTTGGATCTCATGGTTACCCTTTGACTCTTCAAAGGTCTTGAACAATGATTTGTCATATGTGACATGAACGGTGGCACATGTATCATACCACCATCCCTTCACTTTCCCTTGCACGGAATTCACCTCACTAAGAGTAGCAATGATATCCTCCTCGATAGCATTTATTTTGGGTCCCTTAAAGTCTTTTCTATGCTTACAATCCTTAGCATAGTGTCCAAGTTTTCCACACACAAAACATGGACCTTTTCCACCTTTGAATTGGTTTGGTTTAGACTTTGGACCCAAGGTATTACCATTTTTGGTATTTCCCTTATTCTTATTAGGAACTTTGGAAGTTGCATTTGCTTTGGAGTCTCTTCATTAGACCCCTCCACAAGCTTATCCCTACATATCGATTCCTCCTCGATTCGAATATGTTTTTGGATTTCTTCCAAAGAGTAATCCTCATTTTTATGAAGGATTCTCTTCCTATAATTCTTCTAAGATGGTGGCAATTTTGCCACTATTGCACCAACTTGGAATGCCTCGGGAAGTTCAATTTTGAGCACTTTCAATTTATTAACAATAACTTGCAACTCATGAATTTGAGGTAAAAGAGGTTTAACATAAAGAAATTTTAAATTAAAATATTGAGAAATTAAAAATTTCTTGGTACCATCCTCCTCGGCCTTGAATTTCTTTTCAAGGTGATCCCAAATTTCTTTGGCATCTTTAGTGTTGGTGTATAGGTCATAAAGCCTATCCGAGAGTGAGTTGAGGATGTGTCCTCTACATAGAAGATTGTCATCTTCTTTCTTCTTCCTTTGTGCCTTGATCTCATCGGTATCCTTGTCGGTAGATGCGGGTAAGGGCTCCAAGGTGGACTTAAGAATATAGGCAATCTTGAGTGTGGTTAGGAGGAACCTTACCTTGTCTTGCCACTGTTGGAATTATTTTACCAGGATCTTAGATCTACTCACAAGTATGTTGATTAACACCCTAAATATGAACTTCTAAAACGATTATAAATAAACACATATAAAGTATGAGAAACCTTACATTGGGTGCAGCGGAATAATATGTCTCCTTCCACTCAGCTCTCTAACCCTTGTATCCTTTCTGTCGCAGAGTATTATCAAGATCTGAGCCCAAGTGTCCTTCTTGTTGAATTTCTTTCTTCACGATCTTCCTCACTATGATTGAGGTACTACTTGCTGTGTGTGGGCACTACTCTATCACTAAGAGGGTTCGAAATATTCAATGAAGAAGAATAAAGGAGAGTGGCAGCTAGGTTAGTGTTATGGCTCAGGTTTTTCTCTGAAGGAAACAAGATGCAAAAGTCACTTTTTCCTAAAGCCATCACTATCTATTTATAGCATGCCACATAGGGTTAGGTTTGAATTATTTGGCATTAAAATAATGAAAATATGAAATGATAAAACCTACTAAGGTGGCCGGCCATGGCTTAGTGGACTTGGGCCTCACTTTTGCAATTTTGCTATTTTATCATTTCTGCATCTCATTTTCTCAAAAACGCCAATTTTCAAATTCAACCATTTAAATGTCAATTTCAACTATTTAATAACTATAAATAATTATTAAATAATATTGTCATTTATCATATTTATTAATTAGACCAAACAAAGTATCTTAATTAACAAATATACCCTAAAACTCTTTCTTTACAGTTTTGCCCTTGCTTAGTGAAAAATTCACAAATAGACATAGTCTAATTTGAGAATTATAATTGATTAATCAAAACCAATTAAATGAGTCTTACAAGTAATATTGTCTCAACTAGTGGGGGGACCATGGGTCTATATATCCGAGCTTCCAATAAGCAGATCAAGAATTTACATCCTAAATTCACTGACTTATTAATTCTTCGTTGAATCCACGCATAGAACTTAGAATTGCACTCTCAATATATAGAACGCTCTATATGTTCCACCATATAGACAACGTCATTAGTTATCCATTGTTATAATTCGAATTTATCAATGATCCTCTATATAGATGATCTACACTGTAAAGGGATTAGATTACCGTAACACCCTACAATGTATTTTATCCTTAAAACACTTAACCCCGTATAAATGATATTTCAGCTAAGTGAAATGAGTACTCCACCATTTATTTCCGTTTGGTCAAGCTCAAAGGAAATCATCCTTTACTTTCTATTTGCCAGATAGAAGCTATAGATTCCATATTTATGTTAGCACTCCCACTCAATTGCACTACCGTGTTCCCAAAATGTACGTATCACCCTGACCCAAAAGTAGGCTTAACTAACAAATCAAAGAACACGAATAACACTCTTGAGATTGAACCTAATCATATAAGGATTAAGATCATTTGATCTAGGATCAACTAGGCGATATTGACTTGAATAGATATTACGGTAAGTTTAATAAATCTATGTCAAAGTTCCATATCGGTCCCTTCCGAAGCATACTCCATGCATCCAACCCAAGCTTTACTTTAACCAATGCTCTGGAAAGAACATAGCATTTCTCCAAATGCAAGTAAACTCTGTTGTAGATTGTCATATCAGTAAAACCCCAGTGCTCTGATAAATCTAGGAATCTTTAATCACATAGACATGTTTACTTTCCACTGTGTTGACAACACAATAAACAAGATCAAGTATGTGAAAAGGGTTTGGATGAATTTATAAATCAAATAGACAAGCAATTGATAAGATGAACCAAAACATACAAATGAATAAAAAATACTTATGTTTCTTTATTGATATTGAATAAAATAGATTACATTGAAATGAAGTTTTATTTAGGGCATAAAACCCAACAGCCACCTAGTGAAATTGGTGCCATCAAAGCGATTCAATCTCACCAAGTCTTGGTTCATCATCTTGATTGTTTCTCCTTCCATTGAAAACAAAAAATAATCTTCTTGATTATTAGAAATAATAGAGAAATTACAATGGAAGAATAAAATAAGATGAATAAAAGACTAAGACAATTACAACTCTAAACAAAATATTACAAGGACAATATATTAAATAAAGAGTTACAATCCCAAAGTACAAAATACAAATAAAAGAAAAGAGTTACAACTCATAACTCAAAAATACAAGTAAATGTAAACTATATAAAAGTATATATATATATAATAGTGTATATATATGATATAGAATATATATAATAGATGATATATAGTAGAGATATAAAGAGTGTATATATATATTATGTATATATAATATATATAATATTATATAGTCAATATATAAATATATGATAGTATATATAGGAGTGTTTAGAGGAGAACAAGAGAACAATATAAAACTTGAGAATAGAACAAAAAAAGAAAGAAGAACAAACACCCAAAGTGGCGATGGGGATCACCAAAAGCTTGAACAAAGTTTGTACACCTTTGTCCAAGAAGATTATTTCCCCCTCTATGAAACACTTAGGTGTTGCTGAAATTATAAACACTACGCAAGTATACGCAATCAAGTAGTAAACTCACACAGGTGAGGTCGAACCACAGGGAATTGGATTAACTACTACTAAACTATACCTATAACTCTATTTGACAAATCGTAAAGAATTTTGATTTAAAAGAATTAAAGAAATTCAGAAAACTTATAACACAGTTAGAGTTTAAGCAAGATGAGATGATAGGGTGGAGAATCCTGTTGTTGTTTACCCAAATCGTTAATGCCTAATTGCTATCCTATTCTTGAAGTGAATGACAGATTATAAAGTAACCTAGCTCTTTTCAGATCTTCTAGATTCTAAATCACATGTTATCTAATTAATTCCTTAATTAAACTAACATGAAATCAGCATTAGGTAATAATCTACTCGTCACATAAGTCATGTAAATACTCTCGTTTCACATAGAACATCGATTATCCAAATTTTAGCATTCTCAATTCTCACTTTTCAGATTTCGAATTGAGATCATAAAGCATGCATAAGGTGATCAATCTTAAACATGAAATTAAACACAAATTAAGATAATTTCACAACAAGAATGAAGGAATGGCAATTAAACATTAACTAGGCAAAACATTAAACAACAATCATCATCCTCCCTAAATGGGAAATTTAGTTCAGAAATAAATCCATAACCATTCCTATAACAATATTCAACATAAATAAATTAAAGAGGAATAGAGAAAGAAACTGTTGGTGGATGAATTCTGGATCTTCACTTTGATTTCCTCTGCTCTTCCTGCCGCTCTCTGCTGTGTTTTAGGGTTCCAAATCGCTTCCCTTGACTTCCAATCGCAGTTTTCTATTTATATCTAATTTTTAGGGTTCGTCGGACAAAAATACTTCTGACCGTACAGACGCTCGCCGTGGCCAAAAATGGTCTCGCCGCGGCCAAAAGTGCATCAAAAAACCACGTTTCTGCCCAGACTTTCTAGCCGCGGCCATGGAAATCTCGCCGCGGCGAGATGGAATTTTCTGCTTCGATCTGTTTTACTAAAATGAGCATAAATTTCTTATCCGAACTCCAAATGAGCTGATTCAAGATGCGTTGGAAAGATAAAAAAGAGATCTAAAACTTTTATGTTTTAAATTTTTCCAAAATATAATCAGAACATAGTAGAATTCAGGTTTGAAGTTTCAGCTTTATTTTCTTTCAAAATTTTCTCTATTTTATAGATCACTGTTTTCCGAAATTTGTCCAATTTCTACATTCCAAGTGTAGAAACCTGAAACCAAAGAAAACAAGCGTAATTCTATTCCAAAAATAATAATAAAGAAGAAAAACAACTATAAAATGTGACCCAAAACTTAGGCTAAAAATAGCCTAACAAATTCCCCCAAACTGAATCTTAACTCGCCCCCCGAGTAAAGCTAAAACTCAACTAAACTAAAAAAAAAAAAACAATGTAATAGATAACTAAACCTTCCAATGATTGAACTACCATTACCACCTGCACAACTTCAAGCAATCAATAACCAGAATTTCAACTCGATAACTCTAAGAACTAACTTGGATGTACAATTTAGAAGTATTTGACGTTCATATCACAACCATTCTACACTTCCCGACATTCCACTAACACATGATCAATAAGTTTGGATGACATACCTCTCTCCACTAATGTTGACAAATTTTTCTTTGGAATCAATAGGTCTTTTTCGGTTATCACAACGTGGCCTAGGTACATGGGTAGGTGACAAGTCATTTAAGCTACGTTATACCATAAGCACAATTAACCAAGCAAGCACCCGCACTTATTTTTTCTTTTTCATATCCCCCAAAGAAGATAGTAAGAGATTGCATATTTTTTTCCTTTGCGCCTACCCCATTGTTCACAATTGATTCTCAAGAAGAAATTATCACATGTCATTTTTCTCTTTTTTCAATAGAGGCACAACACATAACAACTATTTAATTTGTTTTTAATCTCTTACTGCAAAAATTATTCCCCCACTTACAACAATTTATCCCCCCTCCTCCCCAAACTTGCTTAAAAGCTTATGGCATAATAAGGTATGTTGAGGGTGAAAGTAGTCAAAGATAACGAATTCAGCTTAGTTAAGTGGTGAAAATTTTTTAAGAATAGGCTAAGGCTCAACTTGGGGTATACTAAGGATAAAGCTTTTTTAGGTAGGCTTGAAAGGCTCAATCGATCCAAAAAATATTGGCCTAAATCATTTTCCAAACAAAAATCAACAAGAATTTCGCTTCAAGAGAGTATGTCAAACAAATTCTATTTGTCAAGCCAAATCATTCCACAATCCAAATAGAACAAAAGTGATACGCGTCAAAAATAAATATTTTACATCTAAATGAACAAACTTCTAACACAACATCCAATTTAATTCAAAAAGTTATGAGTTAAGCACACAATTAAGATTTTAATCCATTGCACAAGTGAATAACAGTAGTTCAATCAATATTCCAGCTCAGATATCAACACACGACACTAAAAAAAACTAACTAAACGAAAAAAAAACTGAAATAAACTGAAAGAAAAAAATTAAGTCTCTCCCCCCAAACTAAAGATGCACATTGTCCCCAATGTGTGAAAATAAAACTGTGTTGAGAGAAACTTACCTGAGTGCCACATCAATAAGCGGTTGACGCCCGTAATAAGCGTCATGCAAGACAACTTGAAAATTGTTGTTGTACTTGCCTTCAAGCTTGGCAAGTGATGAGTTTGAACCAAAATCAGTACCAACAACATAAGACTTTGGATGATGAGCTTGGGAGATGCCTTTTGTAGCTTGTAGAGGATATAATATGGTGTTGATGAAATATATAAATTCATTGGTGGTTTATTAGTCAATATCATTGATAAAGTTGAATCAATGATGCCATGTTCTTCTTCATCCTCCAATGTCATAGTATCTACACTTTCATCCAACAACGCTTTTTCATTGTACCAGCAGCTCTCATAACTTTCATCATTGTAGTTATTACATTCTGAATCATGAGTCATTGAATTATCACATAAGGATCTCACCATGTCAGTTAAGCGATTAATCTCTCCTGGAAGTGATTGTAGAAGTGATAATAGTTGCTCCTCTTTTTCAGTTTGTTGGGATGAATTTGGGCAATAAGGTGGGTATTGGTGACTCCAACCCTGAAGTGATGGATCCCAATGCCAATCGTAATCAAAATCTGCCATATCATTCAACAGATTTATTACGTCATAGCCTCTCATTAATAGAGGCGCTCCAGTTGCCTCTGCTCCATAATCAACCCAGCTTATTATTTCATCGTTAAGTCCGTTATAAAAGAGCCATGTAAAACATCCACTTGAGAAAGTGGGATAACATCTCTCTCCAAGCTCTTTAAATCTCCTCCGAGCAGAATAGAATGGTTCATTGTGTTGTTGGGCAAAATCCTCAAGATATAGCATCTGAATTTATCTTGCAGGTCAAACTCATAAGTAAAACATTCGTAAAATTAAAAGAAAAATAAAACTAAATTAGTACTAAAAAGATAAAAATTTGAAACAACAAAATTAATACTAAAACTAAAAAGAAAAACTAAATTAGAACAAAATTTAATTTTTAATAATATTACATAATTTAATCTAAAATTACATAATTTAGAAATAAGCAAAAAGAACCAAAGTAGAAGTTAGTATAATTTTATGTAATATTAATCTTCAAACAATTCCCCGGCAACGGCGCCAAAAACTTGTTGCTGAAATTATAAACACTACACAAGTATACGCAATCAAGTAGTAAACTCACACAGGTGAGGTCGAACCACAGGAAATTGGATTAACTACTACTAAACTATACCTATAACTCTATTTGGCAAATCGTAAAGAATTTTGATTTAAAAGAATTAAAGAAATTCAGAAAACTTATAACACAGTTAGAGTTTAAGCAAGATAAGATGATAGGGTGGAGAATCCTGTTGTTGTTTACCCAAATCGTTAATGCCTTATTGCTATCCTATTCTTGAAGTGAATGACAGATTATAAAGTAACCTAGCTCTTTTCAGATCTTCTAGATTCTAAATCACATGTTATCTAATTAATTCCTTAATTAAACTAACATGAAATTAGCATTAGGTAATAATCTACTCGTCACATAAGTCATGTAAATACTCTCGTTTCACATAGAACATCGATTATCCAAATTTTAGCATTCTCAATTCTCACTTTTCAGATTTCGAATTGAGATCATAAAGCATGCATAAGGTGATCAATCTTAAACATGAAATTAAACACAAATTAAGATAATTTCACAACAAGAATGAAGGAATGGCAATTAAACCTTAACTAG
The DNA here is from genome assembly GCF_029168945.1 of Cannabis sativa. Taxonomy (NCBI): domain Eukaryota; kingdom Viridiplantae; phylum Streptophyta; class Magnoliopsida; order Rosales; family Cannabaceae; genus Cannabis; species Cannabis sativa. The sequence goes on from NC_083607.1 coordinate 59,284,450, forward strand.
GCAAAACATTAAACAACAATCATCATCCTCCCTAAATGGGAAATTTAGTTCAGAAATAAATCCATAACCATTCCTATAACAATATTCAACATAAATAAATTAAAGAGGAATAGAGAAAGAAACTGTTGGTGGATGAATTCTGGATCTTCACTTTGATTTCCTCTACTCTTCCTGCCGCTCTCTGCTGTGTTTTAGGGTTCCAAATCGCTTCCCTTGACTTCCAATCGCAGTTTTCTATTTATATCTAATTTTTAGGGTTCGTCGGACAAAAGTACTTCTGACCGTACGGACGCTCGCCGCGGCCAAAAGTGGTCTCGCCGCGGCCAAAAGTGCATCAAAAAACCACGTTTCTGACCAGACTTTCTAGCCGCGGCCATGGAAATCTCGCCGCGGCGAGATGGAATTTTCTGCTTCGATCTGTTTTAGTAAAATGAGCATAACTTTCTCATCCAAACTCCAAATGAGATGATTCAAGATGCGTTGGAAAGATAAAAAAGAGATATAAAACTTTTATGTTTTGATTTTTTCCAAAATATGATCAGAACATAGTCGAATTTAGGCTTGAAGTTTCAGCTCTATTTTCTTTCAAAATTTTCTCTATTTTATAGATCACTGTTTTCCGAAATTTGTCCAATTTCTACATTCCAAGTGTAGAAACCTGAAACCAAAGAAAACAAGCGTAATTCTATTCCAAAAATAATAATAAAGAAGAAAAACAACTATAAAATGTGACCCAAAACTTAGGCTAAAAATAGCCTAACATTAGTGCTTGTGGAAATACTTCTAGGAATTATCAAGCCTTATAACTCTCTAGATTTATGTTTGAAAGATAGAAGAGAAGAGTATGTCTCAAAGGTGAACCAAGACCTCTATTGATAGTGTTTAGGATCACAAACTTGAAATTCAAACATCACACACCCAATGGCTGTTACTATTTCTTAATGGGGTGTAAATGGGATTAAATGGGTGATTTGGAGGTTATGGGAGTTGTTAAAAGCCATCCCAATAGCAAAAAACGTTTTACTATTAATGCTGAAAAAAATAGTAACTAGTTACTAGTTACCAAATTTTTCAGCTTTTGCAAATAACACTCCAACCTATTCCAAACCATTCTCACTTTATTTTATATCACTTATACACATTATAAATGATAAAATTCAATCCCCAACAACTATATTTGAATTATAGTTTTTGAATTTTAAAAATTAAGTTGTGTAACCACTCTTTACACACTTAATTAGTGATCATGTGGAAGTTACAAAATATTAGTAACTCCACCTCTTATGTTACAACTATTACATATATGTAACTCCCAATCACATTATATTGTGATTATTACATGTATATAATTCCCAATTATATTATATATTATATTCATAATAATATATATAATATATCACAATTTTAATCTTAAACATTATATTATTTAATAAATAATATAACATTTCAGGGCTCCTCTTGTATGAGTTTTTTCATCCCTCTTTTCATCTTGCTTGCCACTATTTATAATAATATAGTGAGCAGTTAATTACAAGGTTGACTGTATTACAGCAATTATTCCCTCAAATCACAGGATTTGAGTTACAAATCACGCTAAGTAAATGCGGTTTTTATTTAGAATTCACACACAGCTGTGAATGTCCCGCTTTTATTGCGTAAAGATGAGCGCACATTAAAGATATGTGGTAAGCCTTATCTCATGAGGATGCCTCGCTGGGAATGGAACCGAGTTAACTTTGATGGCGAGCTGGGGTTCGTCATATAACTTCTTGAGGTTGATATTGCTTTAATTTTGATAACTACAATTTCTGGTGTCGAGATGATCTTTCTCGTGTGCATGCCATCTTACAGCGAGATAGACGCCTCACTGTCTGTCACCTTGTTCTACCCCTTTGCTCATACTTAGTTTGTATAACGTGTTATTTACGCTAAGTATTGTTATTACATCTCCTCCATGCAACGAGATTAAATGCCTCGTCATGGACATTTGCATTTACATGGTTTCTCGTCGAGACACAAATCAATAGTTAGTACATTTTTATCTCGCACAAGACTGTTCAGTCATCCAAGTTATAAACATACTCTGCTAATTATGTTTTTAACGAGTTATTCCACGTCAAGTGTACTTATGATTGTGTGTTTGAGTTCTTCATTCTTCTCAGCTAGACACGTGTCTTCTTTTGATGTGCTCGCCGAATTTCAAGTATAACAATTTTTTTATAAATTTTTTACATGTTTACGTTTAAAGATTTTTTTTTTTTTTACTTTTTTACGGTTTTCTATAAAAATAGTATAAAAACAACAAGAAAATTACATAAAAGTAACAGGAAATTAACATAAAAAAAAAGCATACAAATAACAAATTAACAATAAATTTTATATTCCCATCATAATTGAGATTGACCTATGTTGGTTTTGTTTTGTCAGTAATAGTCCGTTTTTTAGTTTTGTTTAGCTAGGTTGGTGAGTCTTTATCTTCAATTTTATTTTGTACGATCAATGTGGCTAGTTTTAATTTTGTAAGGCTAATGTGACTAGTTTTAATTTTGTAAGGCCAATGTGAATAGTTTTAGTTTTGTAAGGCCAATGTGACTAGCTTTATTTTGTACAGTCATTACGGCTAGTTTTGATTTTTTAAAAGGTCAGTATGACTAGTTTTGGTTATGTAAAGCCAGTATGATTAGTTTTGGTTTTATTAAACTAGTATTGCTAGTTTTAATTTTGTAAAGCTAGTATGACTAGTTTTAGTTTTGCAAGGTCAGTATGACTAATTTTTGTTTTGTAAGATTAGTTTGATCATTTTGGTCTAATAAAAACACATTAGTTATATCATAGACACTTTCAACTAGGGGTGTACGTTGGTCGGTTTGGTCATTTTACGTTATATTTTATTCAACCCAATGTAAAGATCGGGTTACAAAAATTTAAGTGCGACCCGCCCAATTAAGAAATTTTTTTTAAGCCGTTTAATGAATTGGTCGCACTAATGTTAATTTTTTTTTACATTCAATTGTTATCTTTTAGTTAATTGTGATAATGAGATAAATATAAATATTGAATTTAAAGTTCAAATCATACGCCATAAAAGAAATATAGTATTTTGAACTTTCTATATTTTTTTAAATATGTATATAAATTATATAATATATAAAATATATATGAAAAATATATGAAAAAATTCTCTTAATTATCAGGTTGGTCAGGTTAGTTCGGGTTGATTGAGCGGGTTGATATTATTTTCAACCAATCCAATATAAAGATTGGACAGGTTATATTTTCGTTATATTTTTCGGTTTGCATTTTTTGTTAGGTTATTTCAGTTTAATTTGGGCGGATTGTTCGAGTTGGACGGTTTACAAAAGTTTATGTACAACCCTACTTTCAACAATGGAGACGAGTACAGATAAGTCCTAATCTTTACATCATAGAATTATGTGTGACAATAAATTTTTTCATATTTTATTAAATATTTGATATTAATTTTTTTTTTCTATATTTGGTAGGTGTTCTTTTGGTGAAATGGAAGTCACAACTCTCAAGTTTGAGGTTTTCTTTTCTCATATTAATAAGGTTTAATTGTCTAATTGGGTATTTATGCATGACCTTAGGATAGATAATGAACCTTTATAGATGGAAGAAAATACTCCATTTTTTTTTTGCTTAATGTTGTTATTTTTATTATTTTAACCTTTATCGGTTTCCCTCACAAAAAAAAAAAAAATAACAAGAGTACAATATAAAAATACATTAAAAGACTATATTTTCTGTAAATAAAACTATAAAAAATCGTAAAAATATTTAAAATTCAGTACAACTATACGTATTTTTGTATTTGTTTGTTGTTTTTGTGTATTTATAAAATAATCCTTTTATTTATTTATTCGAAAATAAATAAGGATGTGTTTGGAAGTAAATGTGTGATTACTAGGTAAATTACTAGGGTGGTAATTACATAGTATAGTAATTACACTATATTTTAAAATATAAGGTATATTTGCATATGAGATATGGTATGTAATTACATATGAGTTACTAATAATTTGTTTGGCAAAATAGTTAGTAATTACACGAGAAAATAATATATTTTTAGAATAATTAATATATATTTTTTTTTAAAAAAAAAAACGAAATTTTGTATTGCTTCAAACTTTTTAATCTATACAAAAATTGCACTTTCTTTTTAGAAAGCCATTATATGTTTCCCTTTATACACTAATTACAATTGTTCAAACCATTCTATATCTATTCCCCTCATCTTTTTTGGCCAAATCGCAGTGATTTGCAACTTCACTTCTTGTTAAATTATCTTTATTACTGTGTGCATTGTACTCAATTTTTGGTGCCATAAGACTTCATTTCGACTTCTCTTGTTTGATCTCTTGCAAGATCTATGGGAGTGTAGCAGCAGCCGGAAGGTTACAACCAAGCCAATTGACAGTTCTTTCAAAACACTTCCTGCTGAAATGGCACTCAAAAAATAGGTGCACATTGCTTTCATCTCCTAAATCACAAATCAAGCATATCTTGTCTGTAATAATATTAAAATGAAGCAACCTATCTTTTGTTTGTAATCAATTAAGTACATCAAGCTAGATAAAGAATCGATATTTAGGAATTAAGAATCGTCCCCATACCTCTCCATACCAACTTTTATTTTCATGTTCCAGAGCAAGCAAAGAGTATCCTTGCTTGTTAGTATAGTTGAGTGAGGTTGAAGAGTTAGTTATCTGTTATAACTAACTTTGTAACTGTTTTCTTTAGTCTGTTACAGTCTTGTTTTCTATCTCTCTCTTGTATATAAACATATTAAGAATTGTCAAGTAATGTAAGTTCTGGTTTTTCAGTTTTTCATATACTCTGTTTTGTTTTTCTGGTTCTTTGTTACTCTGTATCTCAAGTTTCATATTCTGAAACTCTACATGGTATCAGCCGCCTTCGACTAGCGTCATCAATGGAGTCTACCTCCTCCGATCCTGCTCCGGCCACCAGAACTTCTGCCTCTGCAATGCCAAACCAGTTGCACTCCAACTGGAATCCCTTCTCTCACTCTCTAACCTCTGTTTTGACTGTAAAACTCGATCGTACTAATTTTCCTTCTTGGAAATCTCAGGTGATCCCTACTGTGATCGGACATGATCTGGATGAGATTTTACTTGCTGGTACTCCTCCTCTGCAAAATCTTTTAACCGGAGAACCAAACCCTGAGTACAATCAGTGGAAAAGAAAAGATCAATTGCTCTTGTCATGGCTCCGATCGTCCATGTCCGAAGGTGTTCTTGCCTCGGTGGCGTGTTTCTCCTCCTCCCACGCAGTCTGGCGTGCACTTGAACAGAAATTTTCAAGTCAATCTAAAGCAAGACTGCTTCAGCTCAAGAATCAGTTCTCAACGATTCGCAAAGGAGGTCAAACTATATCGGACTATGTTGATAAAGTTCAGGCCATCGCCGACTCTCTTGCAGTGGCTGGCTCTCCGATTCTTGATCAAGATCTCATCCTGCAGCTACTCAATGGTCTCGGACCAGAGTACGATCCTGTCGTCTCAGGGATCACTGCCCGTAGTGACTCACTGACCTTTGAAGAAGTTCAGGCTCTCTTACTCTCTCATGAGAGTCGCCTGGAACATCACAGCTCTCTTACAGATCACTCCATGAAGCTTCAAGCCAACATAGCATTCACTGGTTCAAGAACCAATCCCTATCGCCCACCCCAATTCTCCAAAACTGGTGCCAGATCTAACTTCAGGAGCCATAATCCCCCAAATCGACCTTTATGCCAGTTGTGTCTCCGTTATGGCCATACAGCACCAGTTTGTCATTATCGTTTTGACAAAAACTGGGTCACTCCTAAACCTGGTTCATCTACACACTCTCAAAATCAACCTCCTCCCAAAGCCTTTCTTACTGAGCATGAATTCGATTACGATCCTCAAGCCTTTGCTGCATCTTTTGTTCCTGACTTTGGGGATGACTCAGGCTGGTTTGTGGACACGGGGGCTACCAATCATGTAACAAATGACATTGGCCATCTTGATTCAGCAACTGTCTATCCAGGATCAGAAGGGCTTGCTGTTGGAGACGGTAAGAAACTCCTCATTTCCAATATTGGTCTTGCCTCTTTACCTGCATCTAATAGTCAATCTTTAACATTACAATCAGTTCTTCATGTACCTGCAATCACTAAGAACTTAGTTAGTGTATCTCAACTAACTAATGATAATTTTGTGTTTCTTGAATTTCACAAATCATGTTGCTTTTTCAAGGACAAGCAAACAGGGAAGGTGTTGCTCAAGGGGACTCTTAAAGATGGGCTTTATGTGCTAGAAGAATGTTCCAAGAATTCGGCTAAGGAAAGGCATCAATGTGGTGTGTCTAGTGGTCATTATCCTACTGCTATGAGTTGTACAAGTTCTTTACAGTTTCCCAATGTAAACAACAACATTATGTGTAATTCAACTCAGATCAATAAAGATAATGATTTTCCATCTCATTCCTATCCTCCCACTGTTTTACAGACTAATACCACTAATGACATAAATGTTTGGCATCACAAACTTGGCCATCCATCTCCCACTATACTCCAAAAGATACTTACAAACAGTAACCACAAAGCCAATATACAATCCCTTTCCTTTTGCCATGCTTGTCAACTTGGCAAGAGCCACAAACAACCATTTTCTAGCACACAGTCCAAAGCCACTCAACCTCTTGAGCTCATTCATACAGATTTATGGGGACCATCCCACATCAAATCTAAAGATGGATATCTCTACTATATTCATTTCATTGATGATTATAGTCGATATACCTGGATTTATCCACTTGTGCAAAAGTCTCAGTCCTTAGACATCTTTGTCAAATTTCAAGCAATGGTAGAGAAACAGTTCAATTTACCTGTCAAGAAAGTACAGGCTGACTGGGGAGGAGAATATAGACCTTTCTCAAGGTTCTTGAGTGACCAAGGAATTCACTTTCAACACCCATGTCCCAAAACCAGTGAGCAAAATGGGCGTGCAGAGCGTAAACACAGGCATATTACAGAAATGGGGTTAACTATTCTTGCTCAGTCTGGTCTAGATTTCAGCTACTGGTGGCATGCATTTCACACTGCTGTATTCCTCATAAACAGGCTGCCAACACCGGTTCTTAACTACAGCACTCCAATGGAAACTTTACTGGGACAGAAACCAGACTATACTTTCATCAAGCCTTTTGGATGTGCTTGTTATCCACATCTCAGGCCATACAACAGGTACAAGATGGAGTTTCGAACTCAACAATGTGTTTTCCTTGGATATTCTTCTTCACACAAAGGATATCTTTGTGAAAATCCTGAAGGAAGGCTATTCATTGCACGGCATGTGGTTTTTAATGAAAAGCTTTTTCCTGCATCCATAAAGCATCAACAAGTACAGGTAACTTCAGACCATGTTTTTCCTTTTGCTCAGTTCTCAGTTTCTCCTAATAACCACTGTCCTAGTACCACCTATAATACTCCTCACCATGCTCCTATTATTGACCCTGCGTGTCCTGTACCCGTTGCTTTCCCAACTAACCAGACAAACCCTGCAACAGTTGTACCTCCTACCTTGCATACAGCTCATGTTCATGCACCTGTCCCTGTCAATACCAGAAATACCAATACCACTCTACCAAACACTGAACCATCTTCTATACCACAAGACATATCTCATCCATCACCAGATATTACCATTCCCCCTACAGAACTCCTTCCCCACTCTATTCAATCAATTCCCAACCATGTAAACCCACCAGTAGCCCTGCCTGCCCCTACTCGAACCCACCCTATGCGCACAAGACTACAAAATGGCATTTCCAAACCAAAATCCTACATAGCTACTAAACATCCTTTACCTGAGTCTTTATTACCCTCTGAACCACGGTCTTTGAAAGCAGCTTTAGCCGATTCTAAATGGCACAATGCCATGAGTAATGAGATCTGTGCTCTGAAAAAGGCAAAAACATGGAAGCTAGTTCCTTATGAGCCCAACATGAATGTAATTGGTTGCAAGTGGATTCACAGGGTGAAGTTGAATAAAGATGGGTCCTTAAACAGATACAAGTCAAGATTAGTTGCCAAGGGTTATTTACAAGAGGCTGGGATAGACTTTGAGGAGACATTTAGTCCTGTGGTTAAGCCCACAACTGTTCGAACTGTGCTATCCTTGGCTGTTACACAAAACTGGAATGTATCTCAGTTTGATGTTAGTAATGCGTTCTTAAATGGACCATTGAATGAAACCGTATACATGTGCCAACCTCCAGGATTTGAAGACTCTACTCACCCTACTCATGTGTGTAAGTTGGAAAAGGCTCTATATGGCCTTAAGCAAGCCCCACGTGCGTGGAATGATAAGTTGAGACAAACTCTAGTCTCTTGGGGTTTTCAAGGTTCTAGAGCAGATAGTTCTTTGTTTATCTATGGGACAGGAGCTAATATTGTAATTTTGTTGGTATATGTCGATGACATATTAATTACAGGTCCCAACACAACTCTCATCTCCAAACTGATCTCGGATTTGAATAAATCCTTCTCATTAAAAGACCTCGGTCCTATACATTACTTCTTAGGAGTTGAGGTTTATAGAGATCACACTGGCATGTACCTGTCTCAAACGAAATATATCACTGACTTGCTTGTGAAATTGCACATGGAGGGAGCAAAAGCAAGTCCTAATCCTACTAGCACCAGTGTCAAATTGTCCTTAGCAGAGGGGGAACCATTTGAAGACATCAAACTTTACAGAAGCACCCTAGGTGCCCTGCAATATCTGTCTCTTACCCGTCCTGATGTGGCGTTCATAGTCAATAAGCTTAGCCAATTTCTTCATGCTCCTACATCAACCCATTGGGAGGCATGCAAGAAACTGCTAAGGTATTTGAAAGGTACTATCAAGGATGGTCTTTGGCTCAAACCATCATCAGCTATGACTCTCCAAGTGTATTCGGATGCTGATTGGGCAAGTTGCTTGGATGATCGTCGATCTACTGGAGGTTACTTAGTGTTTCTAGGTGACAATCTAGTGAGTTGGTCAGCTAAGAAACAACAAGTCGTAGCCAGGTCTAGTACAGAGAGTGAGTTTAGAGCATTGGCTAATGCTGCAGCAGAGCTTAAATGGGTTTGATCACTGCTATATGAGCTTCAGGTGTCCATAGATCAGATCCCAGTCATCTGGGTGGACAATCAAAGCGCCACTGCCTTAGCAGCCAACCCTGTATTTCACGCACGATCCAAGCACATAGAGATCGATCTTCATTTTGTCAGAGACCAAATACTTGCCAAACAAATTTCAGTTCGATATGTCCCTTCTTTGGATCAAGCTGCTGATGTTCTGACCAAGGCTTTATCAACAGAGAGATTTCTATACTTAAGATCCAAACTAAAAATGGTGTCTACACCATTTAGTTTGAGGGGGGATGTTAGTATAGTTGAGTGAGGTTGAAGAGTTAGTTATCTGTTATAACTAACTTTGTAACTGTTTTCTTTAGTCTGTTACAGTCTTGTTTTCTATCTCTCTCTTGTATATAAACATATTAAGAATTGTCAAGTAATGTAAGTTCTGGTTTTTCAGTTTTTCATATACTCTGTTTTGTTTTTCTGGTTCTTTGTTACTCTGTATCTCAAGTTTCATATTCTGAAACTCTACATTGCTTGATTGTATACCTGGTTTGGAGAAATTGTTGCACATTGATATGTCGCTTGAGCTCCTCTTTGACATGCACAATTTGTCGCCAGTACCAGCTGCTTTGGGTAGAACTCTTATAGTCCCACCAATTGCTTCCTTTTAAGTACACACTATGTACCCATTTAACCCACATATTATCTTGCTTAGTTGCCACTGTCCAAACATATTTACCGAGTGCAGCCTTGTTCCAAAGTAGTAAATTCCGAAACCCCAATCCTCCCTCCTTGCGATCCTTACAAAGATTAGACCAAGCAATGTAGGTTGGCCCATTATATTCTGTCGTGCCTCTCCAAAGGAAGAATCTGCAAATGGCAATAATTCTCTTCAAGACACTCTTAGGTAGGATCTTTATTTGTTCCTAATACGAATGAAATGCAATTAACACTACATTTATGAGTGTCGTTCTTCCTCCAAAAGAAATATTCCGTGAGTTTTATAGTCGAATCCTGAGAACCATCTTCTCAATTAAATTCGAGCATTCAGTTTGTGAAAGTTTTCTTGAACAAATAGGCACCCCTAGGTACCGAAATGGAAGTTGACTTCGTGCAAAGCTAGAGGAATCCATCACTCGTTGAACCTCTGTTTGATTCATGCTTGAGCAGTATATAGAAGATTTCTCAACACTTGGTTTCAAACCTGAGGTTTTCGGGAAAGTAGTTTTAGCCCTTGAAGCATTAAATAAATTGACTTGAAATCTCCATGATAAAAAAGCAGTACATCATCTACAAAGCATAAGTGATTGAGCTTGAGTCCCTTGCATCTTCCATGAAACTTAAATTTCTTTTTCCTTCCCACTTTATCCATGATCCTCGATAAGTATTCCATACCAAAAATAAAGATAAGTGGAGATATTGGATTTTCCTAGCGAAGTCCCCTTTTTACTTCAAAAAAAAACCATAGAGTTTACCAATTAATCATTAGGTTGTACCTCGGGGTCTTTATGTACATCATCACTAGCTATATAAATTTCCATGAAAAGTCAAAAGCTTGGAGAACCTCTTCAATAGAATCTCATTCTTCCTAATATCAAGCTTAATCTTACAATTAGGACTCGAGATTCGACAGTATAGTTAATGTTTAAAATGAAATACTACTCAATTTTTTTTAGTAATTATACTCAATTAATCTTATAGGACCACTAGTCAAATAAAGAGACTAAATTGTATAATTATCTTTAATTACAACCAATAGGAAAAGTTCTTCCCAGCAGGTGGAGCCGATTGACTTACTAATTCCTACAATGCGTGCCCGTTTGACTTTGACTTTCGTCCTTCCAGACTGCATAACATTAATTTGTCAACTTTGACAATACATATATACACATATATATATATATACCCTTTATTATATTTTTATATGTACATCATAACTTAGTACGTATACAATCTTCAACTGTCTTCTAAAACCCCCACATTCTTTCTCTCTCTCTCTATTTCTATATACCCAATATAATATTCATATAACTTTTCATAATCTCATACACCAAACTAGGGTTTGTTTTTATTTTGAGAATATAATATTATTAATAATAATGGGTAGCCGTAGCCCTAATCGTAAAGGTGTGAGAGTTGTGTTGATAGAAACTCAATATGTGAAAACCGATATGACAACGTTTAAGTCAGTCGTTCAGAGCCTTACAGGGAAAGATTCTACCACCATTTTGTCGTCGGAGTCAACAACAACAACAACTAATAATAAGAAAAGAAAGAGACCAACAACAACTTCATCATCATTAGGAGATGATCCTTCGATGAAAAATAGGATGAGGTTTTTAAGGAAAGGAATGTCGTTTAAAGATTTAGATACAATGTTGTTGGAGATGCCACCATTGATGGAAGACTTACAATGTTGGCTCTGGCCAGATCAGTATAAATCAATCAATTAGTAATATTTTCCTATTTAATTATATATATATTTATTTTCATTTGGTCATGTATATTTCCTATATATATTTGATATTTTTTTTATATATAATTGATGATATTATATATGCATGATTAAAAGCTTTATTATTATTAGGTATATAAGTAAAAATTAGAGGATGGAAGAAAGATAATATATTTAAAGATCATATAATCCATTTAATAATAATAATAATTATATAATAAATTATAATTATTAATTGGCGATTAATTAATGGAGGAAGAAGATAGTATATGTATGGTCATCACTTTGCTTAGATTTTGTGGCTGTTGAAAAGGCACGGATGTGTTGTACGGACTTATAATAATAAGACCAAAAAAGAATATTGAACCAAAAAAAAAAAAGAAGAAAAGAAAAGTCAAATGACATGCATGCTTGTATACGACTAACTCTTGCGCATAAACCAGAAATTTTAGAAGCTTTGGCCATTTTTTATAGTCTAGAGAGACTGATTGCTCTTCAATTCTCGGTGCACTATATTGAAACGGATTCACTTTTAGTAACGAAAGGATTGCAATCTTCTAATGCCTTAGTTTCTGAATTTCATTGTATTTTATCTGATATTTGTAATTTTGTGACCGATTTTTCAAGAGTGCAGATCTCTTATGTTCCTAGATCTGCTAATACTTATGCTCATAAGCTAGCTAATATGCTCTTTCGGTGGACACAGATTGTATTTGGTTGGAGGAATTACCTCCTCTCTAAACTGTTGTATTTTAAACTTGCAGATTTAATATATAACAGTTTTTATTCTCCAAAAAAAAAAACCTCTTGCGCATTAATTTGGGTTTAGTATCTCCATTATTAATAGTCATTATAAAAATTTTTACTCATAACAAAATTTGTGACTAAAAGTAAAAAAGTTGTGACTAAGTATGATTCATATGATGTGATCAAAAAATTCATGGCTAAAAGTATTATTCACAAAATTCACAATTTATTGTGACTAAATATATTTTTAGTCACAACTAAAAGTAAATTAGTAAAAGGTTTCCAATTGGGGATGATAACTGCCCTCTTTGTGGAATCGAAGTTGAATCTATGGAACACCTTTCCCTTTCCTGTAATGTGGCTTTTCACCTGTGGCGGTCCTCTCCTTGGGGTATCTTCCCAATTTGTGATAATGGGGTTCGGATGTGGGACTGGGTTAAATTCTTGTGGGATCTCAAAATCAAAGACATTAACTCTGAGGAAGTCTTCCTTTATGCTTCATTAATTATTGACACTATCTGGCGGACGCGCAATGACAATGTATACAATAATTGTCCTGTTGATATTAAGAAATGTATTAACTCTATTCGTTTATCTTTTGCAGATCACCATGCTTATTTGCTTGCCCCTCTTCGAATACGGAGGATGTCTGGCGTCCCCCCCAGGATTGGCTGAAACTGAATTGTGATGTTAGAGTGGGACTAGACAGCATGTGTGTTGCGGTGGTCGCAAGGGATCATTTTGGCAAGGTGATCTGGGTTATTACATCTAAACTGGAATTTTTTGATGCACTTTGTGGGGAAGCGGCGACTTGCTGTTTGGCCCTGGAGACGGCTAAGGATCGAGGCTCAAAGTTTATCGTGATTGAGAGTGATTCGAGGGTAGTGATCAATGCTCTCAATGGGAAGGAGTCCCGCTGGGAGCTTGAGAACTATGTCTCATTTTGTGTTAAATTCTCTTCTTTTTTTTGTTGGTTGTATTTTTGAACATATTAGTAGAAATTATAATTTTGCAGCCCATAATGTGGCTAGATGGACGTTCTCCCACCAGAGGTTTAGTTGTATTCCGATTTCCTCTATCCCTGAATAACTATTTTGTAATGACCGTGTGGTCTAACTGATATTATTTATATATAAACACTTTTCTTAAAAAAAAAGTAAATTAATGACAATTTGTATCTAAATAATATGTTTTAGTCACAAGTAACTTTTTGTTGTGACTAAAAATCACATTTAGTCACAAAAAAATTATGTTATGACTAAAAAATTATCACTAAAGATAGTTTCTTTTTTGTAATGAGTGATTTTACTGTAGCTCTTGGTTGGGTTAATAATCCTCACTCAGATGATGTATTTCATTTAATTCTTTTAGATAAATTTTTATTTTTTATTAGTTGTTGTTGGTGGTAATTTTTTTAGTGCTATTTTGCGGTCTGTGAATGGCGTTATCCATACATTGGCAACCTCTGTTACTAGGTTAAGAGAGTGTGTATGGATGGACGGATGCTTGTCCACAATTTTCAAGTTCTTTTGTAACAGTGAATTTATCTTAATAAATTGTAAATTTTCTTTAAAATAAAAAAAGAAAAGAAAAGAAAAGTCAAATGGCATATATAGTTCATATGGTGCTTCTACATGCACCAATTAATAGTTGTAGTTTTAATTAGTTTTGTAAGGCCAATGTGACTAGTTTTATTTTGTACAGTTATTGTGGCTAGTTTTGATTTTGTAAAAGGCCAGTATGGCTAGTTTTGGTTATGTAAAGTTAGTAGTTTTGTTCAACTAGTATTGCTAGTTTTAGTTTTGTAAAGCTAGTATGACTATAGTTTTAATTTTGTAAGGTCAATATGACTAATTTTTATTTTGTAAGATTAGTTTGGTCATTTTGGTCTAATAAAAACACATCAGTTATACTATAGACACTTTCAACTAGGGGTGTACGTCGGTCGGTTTGGTCAGTTTACGTTATATTTTATTCAACTAATGTAAAGATCGAGTTACAAAAATTTAAGTGCGACTGACCCAATATAATATAACCAACTTGAAGACAATTTTTAATACGTACAGATACAGAAAATGTAAATAGTTTTGTCATAACACTTTTCGATCGAATTATAATTATATTTTATTTTGACAAAAAATCAATTCATGGTCCTATTTGTACTATTTTAGAAAATACAGGGTCTATTTTGTCATTTTAAAAAATAGAGGGTCCAATTGGTAACTTTTGCAAAATATAGGGTCCAAAATGGTATTTATTTTAGTTTATTTATAGTTGTCGTAAAGTTATTTTTCTAGTTGTTTTTGGTTGTTTTATAGTTATTGTGAGTTTGATTTTTTGCTTTTTTTTACTCTGTGCTGAGTAAAATATATTTTTGTAATTTTAAAATTTTAAAAACGTATTTTTATAAATAAAAAAATTAAATCATAAAATTGTAAATAAAATATATAAAAAATGGTATTTTTGAAAATTCTCCAAATCTATTTAAAGTTTCAAAAATTCGAAAATAATTTTCAAAAATAGTTTCTAAAAGCCATGACAACCACCTCCTAAGTTTTCAAAATAAGTGGACTTTCAAGACTAAAGCTTAAAGCTATCTTGAAGTCATTTATGATTGGGATATGCAGTAATTTAACCATAATTTGCTAATTACAATCACTATACCAAAATCATAAAAATTGTTCATAATTTCAACACAATTACTATAATAGAAAATAATTGAATTTGTTCACATAATATAAAGTGGGTAAACTAATTAAAGCAACCTTAATTACCCCACCCACCATGTGCATTACAGCCTTTTTCTGCTATTATTTATCTTCTCTTTTGGACTTTCCATTAGTCATTTTGTCAATTATGAACACAAAATCCCAAATAAGCAGAAAAGACAAAAGAGAAACAAATCAACTCTTTAAGATGATCAACAATGAAAAAAACACACACTCACTCATCTCTCATGATATATTATATAGTTCTCAATTATGTGAAAAATTATTATTTTTATTTTAAAAAAATAAATTTAAAAAAAATGTATTAAAGTTAATCTCATATTATGAATGTAGGGATACGATTTTATCTTGTGATTGTACTTTCACGGAATGTATTCCGTGGTGCATTAGATGGGTCTTAAGGTACTCCGTGTGCATTAGATGGGTCTTAATGTACATTAGATGAGTATCAGACGTTACTATTTTTTAACCCTAATTACCTCTAGATCAATCTCAACCCTCAGATCAAATAACTCATTCATCTAACGGCTACCATACATCACGGAATACATTCTGTGAAAGTACATTCATGTTCCTATGAATGTATTACTGCTAGAAAATAATCTAATTCAACAACTTTAAAGTTTTCTAATTTTTATTTATTTTTTTAAAGTTTTTGTTACAACAAACTAATAAAAAAAATAAAATTATAATAAAACGACTGGTAATGGGAAATATTATTCAAGATTGAAGATTGAGCATTTTTTTTTTTTTATTTTTTAAAAAGAGAAGCAGAGTACAGCACATTTGTAGCGAATGAGCACCAGAAAGAAAGAATATATGGTTATGAAATTACCAAAATGCCCTTGTTCACTTCTTTAAACCAAAGTCTAAAAGCGCCACTTTTTCACACTACACAGTACACACACAACCATTTTTGTTGATTCTTCTTCTTCTTTCTATCTCTGCTTAATGAGTGAGTAAAGCTTTAGAGAGAGAGAGAGAAGAATGGAGAAGGCTCTGACAAAAGTGGGTAGCTTAAAAGTTGGAAGCTTATGGATTTCAAAGAAAGCCAAGGAAGAACTCTCTAATATCTCTGAGGAAATCACTGTGAGTAGAGTAGTACTAAATAGTAATGGGGTTTTCTCTTTTTTCATTTTCATTTTCATTTTTTGTGTTAGTATTCAAAGTAAATGCCTTTTCTTTACTTTCTTTCTCCTGGGTTTCTTTCCTTTTACTTCAATCTTTTGTTATGCTTTTCCTATTTGTGATTCCCTTTATGGTTTTGGTAATGTGGGTTTATTTGATTAGTACCCATTTTGTATTATCATTGTTTCCTTCAAAGTGTGGAAATTCCCTTTATATTGCTGTTTTTCTGTGAAGATTTTGGGAATTTAAAGATTTGATTTTGGAAAAGATGATGGCTTTTTTAGGTTTGTTGTTGTGAACATTTTGGGATATGACTGAGTGATTGAGTCTACAACTACAATTGGCATTAAATAAATGGGGTGCATTAGTAAAATTCACCTGGGGATTTTGTGTTCAGATTCTCATTTGATGGTTTTATGCTTAGATGATTCATTTCATTATGGAGAAAAAAGCTTAAGGAAAGGAAGAGAACTCTGTTTAAATTTAATCCAGATGAGATGAGATGTGATGAGAGCATATTATGCTGTTTTCAGTGAAAATGACTAATATAGTTTTAGAGCTAAGAGTTAGTTTTCTACCAAGAAATTGTAACAACCCTTGTAGAAATTGGTTTGAATGGCAATTAAGAAATGAATCTAAACTGTCTTACA
The DNA here is from genome assembly GCF_029168945.1 of Cannabis sativa. Lineage (NCBI taxonomy): Eukaryota > Viridiplantae > Streptophyta > Magnoliopsida > Rosales > Cannabaceae > Cannabis > Cannabis sativa. The sequence goes on from NC_083607.1 coordinate 59,301,294, forward strand.
AGATATCCACCTGCAGACACTAAAGATTTTCTTTGTTTTGGTTTGGTTTTCAGACTTTGTCAAGTACAGTTGAGGAGAAAGCAAAGTGGATTTTCAACAAACTCAAAGGTATTTTTTATGTTAATTAATCTCTCTGAAATGAAATCTTGAAAATGGTAATGGTGTCTAGATCATACCCTATAATTCACATTGATGATATTGTTGTAGGGTCACCACCAAAAACCTTGCCAGATCTCCTCCGAGAGTACAACTTACCACCGGGACTCTTTCCTCAGAACATAACCTGTTACGAATTTGATGAAACAAAGGCAAGGCTGATCGTGTATTTGCCATCACCGTGCGAAGTTAGCTTCAAGGATTCATCTGTAATAAGGTATGCAAACCGAGTGAAAGCGATACTGCTAAGGGGAAAGCTAACAGGAATTGAGGGAATGAAAACAAAGGTGCTAGTTTGGGTTAAGGTCACTTGTGTGGCAGTTGAAAGTTCCAAATCCGATAAGGTATGGTTCACTGCTGGAGTCAAGAAATCTAGGTCCAAGGATGCTTATCTAGTTGCCAGTAATGGTGTTAGGATAGAAGATTTCTGACTCTTAAGAAAGATAAAAGATAGTAGTTTTTGTTTTAGGTGCTAACTATTTGTTGGTGTCATCAACTTGGCTACATATAATACCAAAATTATCAAATTTGTTTTGGTGTTTGTTTTTTTTACTTTTGTTTAGCAATTAATGTCAAAAGCTTCTTGTTATGGGATTTAGTCATTATCATTGGCTAATTAAGGTTAGCTTTGATACTTTTATATTCTTTGTCAATACATATTTTATGACTCTATCCATTAATTTGAAGCACAAATATAAAAACATAATAATACTTATGATCCACATCCACATTTCCAAGAATATCTTAGTTTCTAAATAATTTAGGCCTTGAAAATTTAAAGGTAAATTGATTAGTAATAGTAAATATGTCAAATAATTTTGTATTGCATTATAAGAATAATTGTTCTTCTGTCTATGATATAAACATATTTTGAAATTGGATACATACATGAAGTAAGAATTATAGAGTCTTCATTTGTGAAATAATTATATATATGAAATTGTACCATCCTTTGATTTTGTTGGATGATTTGAGTACATACCAACTAGGTTGGCACCCACTCAAACCACCAATCATTTGCAAAATTATCACTTTGTTCATTTAACGTCTATGCCACGAGCATCGTCTCTTAGTCTGAATCAAAAAAATAATAATAAGTATTAATGTATTGATTTTATCAAGTAAGAAAGCATTAGTAATGAAATTGTACAAGTTGAATAAAATTTGTACCTCTGTTATCCTGGGCAAATCTTTTACCTCAAGAAGTTTAATTATCTTATGCTTCTTTTGCTCTATTTTTTGGTAACTGTTGTGGAGTTTTTGTTTTGTAAACTCTAGTTTAGTTTCAAGGTCAATATTTTGTTGTTTCATGCATATTATAGGCTTCATTTGCTCCATTTGTTTCCTTTTTGTGGACTCTAGTTTTGTCTCATCCTCAACACTTTGCTGTTTCATGCAAATTATAATCATATAGTAAGAACATTAATGGAATAACTTATAACTTTCAATTCTTTGGCTAATAAATATAAATATATGTACCTTTTCGGATTTATCTTGCTTAGGCACATAATCAGGAAGTTTGAGAGTCTTTTGTTTTACTTGCAAGGAACTTCTGATAATCTTTGGTACCTCAATCTTTTTGGAGTAATCTTTCACCTCAGAAAGTAGGATCGATTGGTGTTTCTTTTTTTCAATTTTTTGATAACTGTCGTGGAGTTTTTGTTTTGTAGACTCTAGTTTCGCTTCAAGATTAATACTTTGTTGCTGTTCCGTGCATATTATAATTATAGAGTAAGAACATTAATGTAAAAAAAAATATGAATGCAATAAATTATAATTTATGTGCTTGTCTAATTAGTGTAAATATAATATACCTTTTCGGGTTTGTTCTTAGGGAGATGATCAAGAAACTTTTGGGTGTTTGGTTCTATTGCTTGGGACCTTTTGTCACACAAGTGCTCACGAGCCTTGTTACTTTCTGGTACCTTGATTTTTTTGGAAAAATCATTTACCTCAGAAAGTTTTATCGATTTATGCTTCTTTTGCTCTATTTTTTGGTAATTGTTGTGGAGTTTTCGTTTTGTAGACTCTAATTTCGCTTCAACATCAACATATCGCTGTTTCATGCATATTATAATTATAAAGTAAGAACATCAATGTAATAAATTATAACTTTTATGTGTTTATTTTATAAGTGTAAATGTATATACCTCTTCGATTTTATTTTGCTTAGGCAAATAATCAGAAAGCTTAGGAGTGTAGAGTTCTTGTTCGAAATTTTTGTCACTCAATCTACCACCAACTTTGATTATATTTTCATTTTCATCTTCATAATATATCTTGAAATGTTGATCTAACACACATTGATTATATTGTGTTAAATATTCTTCGTCCATTGAGGGAGTTGGAAGTCCCATGATATCATTGTCATCACTCTCCTCAATTCCATTAAATATGGAAGTTAAGCTATGTATCATGTCTTTATCCATCTAAAATCCAAATTAAATTAGGATATTAATAAACAGAAATGATTTTTCAAGAAAGAAAACAGAAATAATAATTAATTTGGAAAAATATATATACCATTTGCAAATCTTGTAATGGACTAAGATGATGAATTGTTAGTATAGGCCGAAAAAGAGAAGAGATTAAGAGTAAGAGAGAGTAATTAATTTTTTGAGTGTGAAAATGAAATTGAAAACGTTACTATTAGGATTACTTACATATTTATAAACTTTAAATTATACTATTAGGATTAGGATATTTTAAAAAAATAAATAATAACTTACAACTAAGCGCACATGGATAAAACTAATAACAAGTAATATAAAATCAAAAAACAAACTACCGAAATTAACAGAAATAATAATAATAATAATAATAATAATAATAATAATAATTAATTAATTAATTAAAGAAGGAATAAGGAAATAAAATACCATTTGCAAAATTTTGTAAAGATGAGGTGTTGTGATCACTATTATATGATTAGGTATAGAAAATGAAAATGAAAATGTTCTATATAAACAATAAATATCTATTTTAAGTTCTAAAAATATTAGGATTATATAATCTTTTTAAAAATTATTACGTGTTTCAAAAGTTTTAAATTTAAATAATGTCTTTTTTTTTTTTAAAAAAAAAACAAATTAATTTCAATTTAAAAAATACGTGGGGCCCTTAAAAAAATAAATAACATGGTTAAAAAATTAACTAAAGTACAAATAATAATTAATATAAAAATAAATAAATAACTAACTAAAGGTAATAATAAGAAAAAAAAAAACCATTGTAAACCTAAATATTAAAATGAAATTAAGGTCAAGCATGAACACTTCAGGAACTCTTAACAATATATATTTATTTATTTATTTATTTTTTTAATGTAATATACATTTTGGACTCTTCTATTGTGGGGATTTAAAAAAATACTCTATCTGTAAGGATTTAAAAATAAAGAAAAACTTACAAAAAATACTAAAATTTTGGTTAATTTTTACAAAAATACTGTCACACGGAAATCTTTTCGAAAAATATTGTATTTTTATAAAAACAAGTGGAATACAAAACAGAATAACTAAAAACAACAGTGGAATAACTAAAAAATAACCGTAAAACAATAGTAAAAAAACTTAACACATGACACAGTATTTTTGAAGAAAAGTCAACGACATCAACAAATTTCAGGGATGATGGCTGCTCCATCGATTTTTTTGGTGACGATGTCTGCTCTGGTAACTATTTCAGCGATATTTGTTCTTAGAAATCTTGTTAACTTTATTTATATATGGTTTTTTTTTTCCATTGTTAATTTTTTTTTCTCTAAAGTTAACATATTTTGTGCAATAAAGAATGATATGTATACACATAAATCACACACAAATATGATACACACTTAGGGACCCATGTGAAATAAAGACAATTGATTAAAAGAGGAATGCTAAGGGCACTCTATATTGCACTCTCTTTATAAATGAGTGACATGTAACTTTTTAAGGTATGTTTAAGTATAGTTACAATTATATCCTTTTTACTTTTTATTAATAATTAAAAGAAATTTTTACATTAAAAATACAAAATATTAATTTTATTACCAAAAAACCACTACACGGTTACCCAAACATTTATACCATTTTCTTTTAATTTTTTACATTTGTACCACATGCACACACAATGAATGCTTTCTTGATTGACACGTGAGATTGATGTACCACATCAATCTTTCTATATATCATTTCTCTTTTTTTTTTTCTCTTCTTTTTTCTTTTTATTTTTCATTTCTTTTCAGTTTTTTTTAAATATTAACCTCCATAGCTAAACACTTCCCCCTCCACGATCCCAACTCGATTTCCCTCTTCTTTTTGTTCTTTAATTTTTTTTCAACTCCCATTACCGAATCCCATAACTGTAATGATTAAGATGATGCTCAGGAAAAAATTCATCAAGATGATGCTCAAAAAATGATTAAGATGGAGCTGGTCTTCGATCTCAGGTTTGTTTTCGGTTTCTTTTTCGTTTCCCCCCTTTTTGAATTTTTTTTCATATTTGACATTATTGTGTTTCGTGTTTATCGATTTTACTATTTTAGGTTTTTCATTTTAACATTTCTTTTAGTTTTGTTTAGTTTTTTAGGGCTTCTATTTTTTAGTTTAATTTATTTGTTCTTTTTATGAGTTTTTCATTTTCGTTTGTTTAGTCTTAATTTCTGTTTTTTTTTTGTTTTTTTTGTTTTTGTTTTTTCAGATGTTTTATTGTTTTTCATTTCAGTTTCTTCATTTAATTATTTCTCATTTTGTAATAGTTTTTTAATAGTGTAAACACCTTCTGTATGTATTTTTTTTAAATATGTTTTTTGTCTAGTTGTTTCTTGTCCATTTTTATATCATCAATGGGTAACAATGAGATTTATCATGGATGTTGATGTTCAAAGAGTTTTTCCTGTATTTTAGTTTGTATACAGTTGTTTAGTAGTTTTATTATAGTTTTGCTACTTGCATATGTTATTTCATTATAAAAGTAATATGCAACTATTTCATTATAACTACTATTTTTTGGTCCCCGTCAAATTAAATTCATGCATAATATATAAACTATAATAAAACGATAATGCAACTATAAGGCAACCAAAACAAAAAATAAACAGACTTATACGTAACTGGTTGTACCTTAATTCGAATTTACTCTTCTTATTGTGTTTCTAAAAAAATATATTTATATTGGAAACCAGTAATCAATCAAAATGCAACTGTATATAACGTACATGTATTATTTATGAGGTTTTTTTTAAAAATTTTCACATCATACATTGTTTTAGATTTGGTGAGAGCTTCAGATCTATTTGTTACAGATCTACATTTCATGAATATAGATTTCGATATTAGGGGGAGTTATTTTGATCGAATAAAACAGAAAACAAATGTGTAATTTCAGTTTCTTCACAGTTTTTCTGATTTTTTTTCGTCATTTTCTGTTTAGATCATTGCAGGTCTTCTTTTCCAGTTTATTTCGCCAGAATTAATAGTTGTATTTTTATCGTTTTGGTTTCATTTTGGTTGTTTTGCAGTTTTGAAACGATCGCGGTATTTTCACCTTCATGGTTCGCTTTCCGTATACCGAAGACTTAGTGCATGTGGTATTTTTGTAAATATTTATATGTGGACTGTATAAATGTTTAATAGGCCGGCCCAAAGTATTTTTGTAATTTTTTTTCTTTTTTGTATTTTTCTATTTTTTTCCCTAATTAAAATGCGTTATTTCATTTACTTGTTTATTTTATTTATTTTAGACTATTTTATTAATTTTTTATTTTTTTTTTATTAAATAATATGCACGATTATGTATTTTTTTTAAATTCTTTTTTCTAATATATATGTACTATTTTATCTTATAAAAACTGAAAAATACTAACTGTTTCCTTCTTTTAACAAATTTTAAATCATTTTTTTTTCATATTGTATTATTCTCTAAATTATTTTTTTTAACGAATTGAAGTCACATTAAACTGCTATCTCTAATTTTGATTATTTGTTACCAAACATTTCACAGTTAGTGTCCAATTTCCCAAGAGTGCAGATATCTCATTTTAATAGATCGAATACTGCTGCTCATAGGCTAGCTAAGTATGCTCTTTCGGTGAATGCTCATTGCTCATGATTGGAGGAACTTCCCCCTCCACTTATATCTATTGTATTATAACTCTTGTTTTAATATAATAGCCTTTGTTATCTAAAAAAAATACATGCCATGTCATACATTTTATATATTCAAACATAAATAATATCTGAATTTTTTAGATCAATAAAGTGAAATTGTTCATTTTCACACCTACAATGATATAAGATATATTAAGATATATAAACAAAAATATATATACCATTTGCAAAAATATATTATGATATAAGATTTACAATGATATAAGAGTCTTCACTTAGCTTTTCTTCTTATTCAAAACTAAAGAAACTATTTTTATTTTCTCAGTAACCAAACACACTAATCAATATTGGCTTTAATCTACAATTGCCACGAATGCGGAACTGATCTCAACCGTCCACCTGCAGACTTTGTCAAGTACAGTTGAGGAGAAAGCAAAGTGGATTTTCAACAAACTCAAAGGTTTTTTTTATGTTAATTAATCTCTCTGAAATGAAATCTTGAAAATGGTAATGGTGTCTAGATCATACCCTATAATTCACATTGATGATATTGTTGTAGGGTCACCACCAAAAACCTTGCCAGATCTCCTCCGAGAGTACAACTTACCACCGGGACTCTTTCCTCAGAACATAACCTGTTACGAATTTGATGAAACAAAGGCAAGGCTGATCGTGTATTTGCCATCACCGTGCGAAGTTAGCTTCAAGGATTCATCTGTAATAAGGTATGCAAACCGAGTGAAAGCGATACTGCTAAGGGGAAAGCTAACAGGAATTGAGGGAATGAAAACAAAGGTGCTAGTTTGGGTTAAGGTCACTTGTGTGGCAGTTGAAAGTTCCAAATCCGATAAGGTATGGTTCACTGCTGGAGTCAAGAAATCTAGGTCCAAGGATGCTTATCTAGTTGCCAGTAATGGTGTTAGGATAGAAGATTTCTGACTCTTAAGAAAGATAAAAGATAGTAGTTTTTGTTTTAGGTGCTAACTATTTGTTGGTGTCATCAACTTGGCTACATATAATACCAAAATTATCAAATTTGTTTTGGTGTTTGTTTTTTTTACTTTTGTTTAGCAATTAATGTCAAAAGCTTCTTGTTATGGGATTTAGTCATTATCATTGGCTAATTAAGGTTAGCTTTGATACTTTTATATTCTTTGTCAATACATATTTTATGACTCTATCCATTAATTTGAAGCACAAATATAAAAACATAATAATACTTATGATCCACATCCACATTTCCAAGAATATCTTAGTTTCTAAATAATTTAGGCCTTGAAAATTTAAAGGTAAATTGATTAGTAATAGTAAATATGTCAAATAATTTTGTATTGCATTATAAGAATAATTGTTCTTCTGTCTATGATATAAACATATTTTGAAATTGGATACATACATGAAGTAAGAATTATAGAGTCTTCATTTGTGAAATAATTATATATATGAAATTGTACCATCCTTTGATTTTGTTGGATGATTTGAGTACATACCAACTAGGTTGGCACCCACTCAAACCACCAATCATTTGCAAAATTATCACTTTGTTCATTTAACGTCTATGCCACGAGCATCGTCTCTTAGTCTGAATCAAAAAAATAATAATAAGTATTAATGTATTGATTTTATCAAGTAAGAAAGCATTAGTAATGAAATTGTACAAGTTGAATAAAATTTGTACCTCTGTTATCCTGGGCAAATCTTTTACCTCAAGAAGTTTAATTATCTTATGCTTCTTTTGCTCTATTTTTTGGTAACTGTTGTGGAGTTTTTGTTTTGTAAACTCTAGTTTAGTTTCAAGGTCAATATTTTGTTGTTTCATGCATATTATAGGCTTCATTTGCTCCATTTGTTTCCTTTTTGTGGACTCTAGTTTTGTCTCATCCTCAACACTTTCTGTTTCATGCAAATTATAATCATATAGTAAGAACATTAATGGAATAACTTATAACTTTCAATTCTTTGGCTAATAAATATAAATATATGTACCTTTTCGGATTTATCTTGCTTAGGCACATAATCAGGAAGTTTGAGAGTCTTTTGTTTTACTTGCAAGGAACTTCTGATAATCTTTGGTACCTCAATCTTTTTGGAGTAATCTTTCACCTCAGAAAGTAGGATCGATTGGTGTTTCTTTTTTTCAATTTTTTGATAACTGTCGTGGAGTTTTTGTTTTGTAGACTCTAGTTTCGCTTCAAGATTAATACTTTGTTGCTGTTCCGTGCATATTATAATTATAGAGTAAGAACATTAATGTAAAAAAAAATATGAATGCAATAAATTATAATTTATGTGCTTGTCTAATTAGTGTAAATATAATATACCTTTTCGGGTTTGTTCTTAGGGAGATGATCAAGAAACTTTTGGGTGTTTGGTTCTATTGCTTGGGACCTTTTGTCACACAAGTGCTCACGAGCCTTGTTACTTTCTGGTACCTTGATTTTTTTGGAAAAATCATTTACCTCAGAAAGTTTTATCGATTTATGCTTCTTTTGCTCTATTTTTTGGTAATTGTTGTGGAGTTTTCGTTTTGTAGACTCTAATTTCGCTTCAACATCAACATATCGCTGTTTCATGCATATTATAATTATAAAGTAAGAACATCAATGTAATAAATTATAACTTTTATGTGTTTATTTTATAAGTGTAAATGTATATACCTCTTCGATTTTATTTTGCTTAGGCAAATAATCAGAAAGCTTAGGAGTGTAGAGTTCTTGTTCGAAATTTTTGTCACTCAATCTACCACCAACTTTGATTATATTTTCATTTTCATCTTCATAATATATCTTGAAATGTTGATCTAACACACATTGATTATATTGTGTTAAATATTCTTCGTCCATTGAGGGAGTTGGAAGTCCCATGATATCATTGTCATCACTCTCCTCAATTCCATTAAATATGGAAGTTAAGCTATGTATCATGTCTTTATCCATCTAAAATCCAAATTAAATTAGTATATTAATAAACAGAAATAATTTTTCAAAAAAGAAAACAGAAATAATAATTAATTTGGAAAAATATATATATACCATTTGCAAATCTTGTAATGGACTAAGATGATGAATTGTTAGTATATGCCGAAAAAGAGAAGAGATTAAGAGTAGAGTAATTAATTTTTTGAGTGTGAAAATGAAATTGAAAACGTTATAATTACTTATATATATAAACGTTAAAGTTATACTATTAGGATTAGGATATTATTAGATATTATCTATTAAAAAAATAAATAATAACTTACAACTAAGTGCACATGGATAAAACTAATAACAAGTAATATAAAATCAAAAAACAAACTAACGAAATGAACGGAAATAATAATAATAATAATAATAATAATAATAATAATAATAATAATAATAATAATAATTAATTAATTAATTAAAGAAGGAATAAGGAAATAAAATACCATTTGCAAAATTTTGTAAAGATGAGGTGTTGTGATCACTATTATATGATTAGGTATAGAAAATGAAAATGAAAATGTTCTATATAAACAATAAATATCTATTTTAAGTTCTAAAAATATTAGGATTATATAATCTTTTTAAAAATTATTACGTGTTTCAAAAGTTTTAAATTTAAATAATGTCTTTTTTTTTTTTAAAAAAAAAACAAATTAATTTCAATTTAAAAAATACGTGGAGCCCTTAAAAAAATAAATAACATGGTTAAAAAATTAACTAAAGTACAAATAATAATTAATATAAAAATAAATAAATAACTAACTAAAGGTAATAATAAGAAGAAAAAAAAACCATTGTAAACCTAAATATTAAAATGAAATTAAGGTCAAGCATGAACACTTCAGGAACTCTTAACAATATATATTTACTTTTTTTTATTATTATTATTTTTTTTTAATGTAATATACATTTTGGACTTCTATTGTGGGGATTTAAAAAAATACTCTATCTGTAAGGATTTAAAAATAAAGAAAAACTTACAAAAAATACTAAAATTTTGGTTAATTTTTACAAAAATACTGTCACACGAAAATCTTTTCGAAAAATATTGTATTTTTATAAAAACAAGTGGAATACAAAACAGAATAACTAAAAACAACAGTGGAATAACTAAAAAATAACCGTAAAACAATAGTGAAAAAACTTAACACATGACACAGTATTTTTGAAGAAAAGTCAACGACATTAACAAATTTCAGGGATGATGGCTGCTCCATCGATTTTTTTGGTGACGATGTCTGCTCTGGTAACTATTTCAGCGATATTTGTTCTTAGAAATCTTGTTAACTTTATTTATATATGGTTTTTTTTTTTTCCATTGTTAATTTTTTTTTCTCTAAAGTTAACATATTTTGTGCAATAAAGAATGATATGTGTACACATAAATCACACACAAATATGATACACACTTAGGGACCCATGTGAAATAAAGACAATTGATTAAAAGAGGAATGCTAAGGGCACTCTATATTGCACTCTCTTTATAAATGAGTGACATGTAACTTTTTAAGGTATGTTTAAGTATAGTTACAATTATATCCTTTTTACTTTTTATTAATAATTAAAAGAAATTTTTATATTAAAAATACAAAATATTAATTTTATTACCAAAAAACCACTACACGGTTACCCAAACATTTATACCCTTTTCTTTTAATTTTTTACATTTGTACCACATGCACACACAATAAATGCTTTCTTGATTGACACGTGAGATTGATGTACCACATCAATCTTTCTATATATCATTTCTCTCTTTTTTTTTCTCTTCTTTTTTCTTTTTATTTTTCATTTCTTTTCAGTTTTTTTTTTTTAAATATTAACCTCCATAGCTAAACACTTCCCCCTCCACGATCCCAACTCGATTTCCCTCTTCTTTTTGTTCTTTAATTTTTTTTCAACTCCCATTACCGAATCCCATAACTGTAATGATTAAGATGATGCTCAGGAAAAAATTCATCAAGATGATGCTCAAAAAATGATTAAGATGGAGCTGGTCTTCGATCTCAGGTTTGTTTTCGGTTTCTTTTTCGTTTCCCCCCTTTTTGAAATTTTTTTCATATTTGACATTATTGTGTTTCGTGTTTATCGATTTTACTATTTTAGGTTTTTCATTTTAACATTTCTTTTAGTTTTGTTTAGTTTTTTAGGGCTTCTATTTTTTAGTTTAATTTATTTGTTCTTTTTATGAGTTTTTCATTTTCGTTTGTTTAGTCTTAATTTCTGTTTTCTTTTTTGTTTTTTTGTTTTTTTTTGTTTTTGTTTTTTCAGATGTTTTATTGTTTTTCATTTCAGTTTCTTCATTTAATTATTTCTCATTTTGTAATAGTTTTTTAATAGTGTAAACACCTTCTGTATGTATTTTTTTTAAATATGTTTTTTGTCTAGTTGTTTCTTGTCCATTTTTATATCATCAATGGGTAACAATGAGATTTATCATGGATGTTGATGTTCAAAGAGTTTTTCCTGAATTTTAGTTTGTATACAGTTGTTTAGTAGTTTTATTATAGTTTTGCTACTTGCATATGTTATTTCATTATAAAAGTAATATGCAACTATTTCATTATAACTACTATTTTTTGGTCCCCGTCAAATTAAATTCATGCATAATATATAAACTATAATAAAACGATAATGCAACTATAAGGCAACCAAAACAAAAAATAAACAGACTTATACGTAACTGGTTGTACCTTAATTCGAATTTACTCTTCTTATTGTGTTTCTAAAAAAATATATTTATATTGGAAACCAGTAATCAATCAAAATGCAACTGTATATAACGTACATGTATTGTTTATGAGGTTTTTTTTAAAAATTTTCACATCATACATTGTTTTAGATTTGGTGGGAGCTTCAGATCTGTTTGTTACAGATCTACATTTCATGAATATAGATTTCGATATTAGGGGGAGTTATTTTGATCGAATAAAACAGAAAATAAATGTGTAATTTCAGTTTCTTCACAGTTTTTCTGATTTTTTTTCGTCATTTTCTGTTTAGATCATTGCAGGTCTTCTTTTCCAGTTTATTTCGCCAGAATTAATAGTTGTATTTTTATCGTTTTGGTTTCATTTTGGTTGTTTTGCAGTTTTGAAACGATCGCGGTATTTTCACCTTCATGGTTCGCTCTGTACAGCTGAAGACTTAGTGCATGTGGTATTTTTGTAAATATTTATATGTGGACTGTATAAATGTTTAATAGGCCGGCCCAAAGTATTTTTGTAATTTTTTTTCTTTTTTGTATTTTTCTATGTTTTTCCCTAATTAAAATGCGTTATTTCATTTACTTGTTTATTTTATTTATTTTAGACTATTTTATTAATTTTTTATTTTTTTTTTATTAAATAATATGCACGACTATGTATTTTTTTTTAAATTCTTTTTTCTAATATATATGTACTATTTTATCTTATAAAAACTGAAAAATACTAACTGTTTCTTTCTTTTAACAAATTTTAAATCATTTTTTTTTCATATTGTATTATTCTCTAAATTATTTTTTTTAACGAATTGAAGTCACATTAAACTGCTATCTCTAATTTTGATTATTTGTTACCAAACATTTCACAGTTAGTGTCCAATTTCCCAGGAGTGCAGATATCTCATTTTAATAGATCGAATACTGCTGCTCATAGGCTAGCTAAGTATGCTCTTTCGGTGAATGCTCATTGCTCATGATTGGAGGAACTTCCCCCTCCACTTATATCTATTGTATTATAACTCTTGTTTTAATATAATAGCCTTTGTTATCTAAAAAAAATACATGCCATGTCATACATTTTATATATTCAAAGATAAATAATATCTGAATTTTTTAGATCAATAAAGTGAAATTGTTCATTTTCACACCTACAATGATATAAGATATATTAAGATATGAAAAACGGTGTTTTTGCAAATGTCAGTTGTATATAAGAAAATATAAAAACTGTAAGCGTTTGCAGCAGCAGATTGTAATTCTGCTACAGCAAAACTGAACAGGCAGAATATAAAATATTTGCAGAAAAATAAATAACTTGACACAAGAGATTTATACGTGGTATCAGTGTTCTCACGAACACTCCTAGTCCACGGGGCCACGCCCAGAGAATGAAATCAATTAATAAAGTATCAAAATTACAAAGACAATTGACTTAAACAAGTTTAGACTCCCTCTAAAGTATTGCCGCAATCCTTTGTAATCCACTTTATGAATCTGACTTCTTGAAACACCTTCAAGCCCGAACTCCCTTCGTCTTTGAAGTGTGAGTGCTTACTTCCTCCCGAAGTAAGGCTTCAACAAGTCTTCTCCCGAAGACCAAGTGCTTACTTCCTCCCGAAGTAAGGCTTTATCAAGTCTTCTCCCGAAGACCAATCTCTTGTTCAGTCAAGTAGTTCTTCACAACCTCTAGGATAGAGTAAGAACAGAAATAGAACAACTAGAACCTAGATGAACAACTAGGCTCTCACAAAACAAAGAAACACTCTCTTCTCACAAAAGATAAATGCAAAAAATGAATAATGGAAGAGGTAATTCGAATGGTTGCTCTCTAGGCTCTATTTATAGATCATAGAAACAAAAGAGGCAACCACAATTTCGAATTAGCAGCTGTACAAAAACTTTCCAAAAACAAACACGATCTGCTACATCAGATTCAGATGCTGACGAAGCAGATCTGCCCAGAAACGGGAAACTTACTCAAATCGGGTCCGATCTTCTTTCGAAGCTTGATTCCTGCCAAAAACAGATTAGATATTCTGATTGTATCAAGATACAATCGAAATTAATAAGGAAAAGGCAATAATCAAAGTTTCCCTAAAAAAGACAACTTTCCAAAAGAGAATTCCTTCTCTTTTGAGAAGTTTTCAACAAAGGAAAGTTCAGCTGAAAGTGCAACTTTCCAAACAAGGAAAATGGAAACTAATATCCGAATAAAAGAAGTAAGATTTCGAAAATGAATGCATAGCAATCTTACCATAAAAAGGAAAAATTATTTTGTCACCTAACTTGCCAAAAAAAGGACTTTACAATCTCCCCCTTTGGCACTTTAGATGAACAAAATAATTTTTTCCATAAAGTACCTGCAATGCAAAGTTAGCAAGAGCAAACGATACTACTCCCCCTGAGTAACACAATCAAATATCACAACAAAACCAAAAAACATGCTAACTTTAAATAAAAAGAAACATTAAGTTCACATGTACTAACAAACCACAACTCCCCCTGAAAAAAGGGTCCAGAGTTGGGCAACAAATCAAAAAAAAATCAAAAAATAAATATCTCTCCCCCTTTTTGTTTATCGGAGTGCCAAAGTAAACAAAGAACAAAAATAGACCAAAGTGTAAGAAAAAAGAAACAAACGAAAACACTTTAATTTTTGTAGAGTTGAATCAAGGTGGACAGTTGCCTGGACATGTCATGCTGGACATCAGCCATTGCTTCAAGACGAGTGTACACATTCTGAAGTTCAGACTTGACTTCCAGGAGCTGCAGCGAGCGAGCACGAACTTGCACCGGCGAAGCGACGACGGCACCAGCCTTTGGCCGTTTTTGGAACACACCATCAAAATACTCAGAAGGTTGGAAAGTAGGGCCAGTGATGGGAGGCTCAAGTGTTTCATGTGCTTGGGCCACATTCTTCTGAGAGGATAAAACCTTATAGATTAAATTTGGAAACACAAGTTTGAAGGTTGGCTTTTTACCTCTTCGAAAGGAGACAATCTGGTTGAGAATATGAGAGGCGAGATCAATGGAAGTTCCAGAGGTGATGCGGTATAGGAGTGTAGCCACTTCTTGAGACACCACGGTCTTGTTCGAATTTGGAACCCAATTGCTTAGTGCAAACCGCATAAGGGAAGCATGAGCAAAAGTGAGGTGAGTAATTCGAAGACTCTCCCCTGGTTTCAATTCTGAACGTGCACCAGTGAGTTCAGAGTGCATCAAGTCACGATCCATGGACATCACAGCATTGGAAACATTCTCAGGCAATTGCAGGGCCTGAGCAATGTCCTTTTCAGAAAATGAGAACCAATGACCCCTAACATACACTCTTCTATACAGTCTAGAGTTCTCATCAAGGAAATCATCAGTAAGATTAGCATAAAACTCTTTAATAATGTTAGCAATGAATCCAATAAAACCAGTAAGAGTGTGTTCCCATTGATGAAATTGAATGAACTTTACAATACCATACACACGATGGGCATGCAAATCATAATTCCTCTCACTTTCAAACTTACGGGTTGCATAAAGATTCCAGTCACGCTCATTGTCTCGATAGTAAAAAGTTGGACAGCCAGAGATAGAGGAAGGGATATTACCAGATGGAGGATCTTCCATGGGCTGCTTGCCTTTGGCGACGGCGAGGCCTTTCTTTGCGAAGCGCTTTTGAACGAGGAGGCTCTGGCTCGAGTTCTGTGTCCTCACTGTCCTTCTCAGTATGCAGAGAAACTGATTTGTCTGAAGAGACTTCCATTGGATCCTCTTCTTCTGAACTGGAACTTGAGGAAGCCGAGGGAGGATTAGTCTTGAGTTTCTTCTTGGCTGGAGGAGCAGACTTCTCTCGAGATTGAGAGGCTTGAAGTTCTTTCTCGGTAGAGGCTTCTTTGGGCTCGAGTTCGAGTGGAAGGGCTGTTGGAGTGGTGCCGGCCATTGATGCGGCGGGGAGGAGGAACAGCCAATGGAGGAGGAGATTCCTTCGAGGATTCAGACGACGAAGTCCAGGTGCGATAGGGCCTTACAGATTTGCGAGCAACTTGCTTGGGTGGACGTTTTGGCTTCACGGCTTGAGATTCACGCTGGGGAAGCGATGAATCTCCAGGCTTTGCAACAGCAGGAGGAGGAACTGAGGCAGCAGGGGGAGCACTAGAAGGAGTTGGGACGGTTTCTTCTAATTTTTTTGAGTGCCCTAGATTCTTGGTTCTCACCATTTTGAAACTGAAAGAGAAGATGAATAGTGTTTGACAGAGAAACAAGAAAGGGGATTCGGGTAGGTGGTGAAATAAGTGACAAAATTTGGTTTATATAACCTTGGAATCAAAACAAGAAAAAGGAAACCAATTTTGAAAATTCAAAATGAAACCGCCAGCCCATGAACCAAAAGAGGAAACCGCCCACTTCTCAACTCCTTTCCCCTTTCCTTTTTTTTTTTTTAAAAAATAAAAGGAAACTAGAAATGCCAACAAATTTTTCCAAAAATAAAGCAATCTTTCAAGAATAAAGACACATTACCATATAAAGATTAATCTTTACTTGGAAAAATATCATAATAAATCAAAGAAAGAATGAATGTTGATACTTACCATTTATGCACAAGATTTTCCTTGACCCATGAAGCAAGTCACACGCCTCCCTCTTTTTCTTTTTTTTTTTTTTTTTTTTTATTTTAAAATAAAATCGAAACAAAACAAATAATTTGTACAGTGAGTATATGTGATTCGAATCAAGCAGAGAAATCAAATATCATTGACAATTGACAAAGTAGATTACATGTTATGCTTTCAAGGAAAATAACTAATTAGAATCTCATGAGATGATCATACTTAATTGATGTTGAGGAAAAAGATATGCATGTTACTGAGAATTGTGAACCAGGATTATTACTTTAATTTTAATAGAGGAGACTTACAGAGTTGAACACACTTGTCAGACATAAGTGTGTGCAGTGAAAATAGGATCATTGTCCTTGGCATGATTTTTCATTTTCGCCTTTTTCAAATTGATCCCGCAACTGGATGCTTTCACACCATACTGAAGGTAGCCCTTTTCTATGGTAGTGCATCCTCATCATAGTTGCTAATTACAATGTTCCAGCTTACTCATCAGATGGCTTTCACACTTCAGTATGGGTAGCTCTATTCCAGCAAGGGGCCTGACAAGCATGAAACAAAAATTGCTCAACTCTGTATAAGAACATTATTTAATCCCAGACACAAATAAAGAGTAACATGAATCTTTTAACACAACATCACAAAGTATGATCAGACAGAGATCCTAACTAATTATATTCCAAAAGCATAAACATGATTTGTCAAAAACAATGATAGAAGAATTAGAGCTAGAGAAGAATCACACAACACTATTGTACACGAATGATGAACAGATAAAATTAAACAATGCAAACTCCCAAAGACTTTCTGAGGGAGTCAAAGCGACTTGCATCTAGGGCCTTTGTGAAAATGTCAGCTAATTGTTTTTCAGTATCAACATATTCTAATTGCAATGATTTATTTTCAACAAGTTCCCTAATAAAGTGGTGTCTTATATCAATGTGCTTTGTTCTTGAGTGTTGAACAGGATTTTTGGAAATATTTATGGCACTAGTATTGTCACAAAAAATAGTCAAAACACCCAAATCAAACCCATAATTAATCAACATTTGTTTCAACCACAATAGTTGAGTGCAACAAGCTGCCAAGACTATGTACTCAGCTTCGGCAGTGGATAAGGAGATGGAATTCTGTTTCTTGCTATGCCAAGATACTAGATTATTCCCAAGGAAGAAACACCCTCCACTTGTGCTCTTTCGATCATCAGCATTTCCTGCCCAATCTGCATCACTAAAACAAGCAAGATTTGAATTGGTATCTTTCGAGTACCAAATTCCATAATCGAGTGCTATTAACATATCTAATAATCCTTTTTACAGCTGATACATGAGATTCCATAGGATTACTTTGATATCTAGCACACACTCCCACACTGTAACATATATCAGGGCGACTAGCAGTTAAATACAAAAGACTTCCAATCATGCTACGATAGAGTGTAGTGTCTACCTTTACTCCATTCTCATCTTTTGTTAATTTCAGTGTGGTGCTCATAGGAGTACTTACCTGCTTAGCCGATTCAAGGCCAAATTTCTTGACAAGGTTCTTAGCATACTTGCTTTGAGATACAAATGTACCTCCTTCCATTTGTCTCACTTGAAGACCAAGAAAGAAATTAAGCTCACCAACCATGCTCATTTCAAATTCACTTTTCATTTGATCAACAAATACCTGCACTTCATGGTTAGATGTAGACCCAAAAACTATATCATCAACATAAATTTGAGCAATGATAAAATCAGATTTTATATGTTTGATGAAAAGAGTTTTATCCACACTACCTCTGTGATAGCCATGAGAAAGTAAAAATTGAGTCAACCTTTCATACCAAGCTCGAGGAGCTTGTTTCAGACCATACAAAGCTTTTTCAAGTTTGTATACATGGTACGGAAATTGAGGATCTTCGAATCCTTTTGGTTGCTCAACATAAACTTCCTCATTCAAAATACCATTAAGGAAGGCGATTTCACATCCATTTGAAACAATTTAATATTGAGAATACAAGCAATACATAAAAGTAAACGTATTGATTCTAATCTTGCAACAGGAGCAAAAGTTTCATCAAAATCAATACCATCTACCTGAGTGTACCCTTGTGCCACCAAACGAGCCTTGTTTCTTACAATTGTACCGAACTCATCACTTTTATTTTTAAACAACCACTTTGTTCCAATAACATTTATACCTTTTGGTCTTCGGACCAAAATCCATACCTTGTTGCGAACAAATTGGTTGAGTTCCTCTTGCATTGCATTGAGCCATTCCTCAAAGGTCATGGCTTCCTTCACATTTTTCGGTTCATATTGAGAAACAAAGCAAAGAAAGCCGATTAAATTAATATACCTTGCGTGTTACCATGCTTTCTTCGGGATTTCCAAGGATGAGATCTTTTGGATGATTCAATTTGACTGCGGTGCTTGGTTCTTTCGAATAGAGTCGGTGATGATGTTTGGATGAGTCAAGATAGGCGGTTACGGTTCTCCGAGTTGCGAAGACAGATTCGTCATTTGCGGCATCGGCAATGGGTTCCGCCGCATCGGGATCCGCCGTTACAACTTTTGGAGGAGTATCCATGAGACTATCTATCTTGGCTTCGTGGAAAATTTCGAAAAATCTCTAAAATCATCAACAACCACATTAGCCGATTCCAAAACAGGTTTGAGTTCTCATGTTATAAACACGATAAGCTCTACCTTGTTTAAGGAATATCCAATAAACACACCAACATCACTTTTAGCATCAAATTTACCAATATGCTCACGATCTCTATAGACATAACACACACATCCAAAAACATGAAAATGACTTACATTGGGGCGCTTACCTTTCCAGATTTCATAAGATGTTTTTGAGGTACCAGGACGAATAAACACTCGTTTATTATGTAGCAAGCCGTGTTAATAGCTTCAGCCCATAATCGCTTAGTCAACTTCTTGCTATTTAACATCACTCTTGCCATTTCTGCAAAGTTCGATTCTTCCTCTCAACAACTCCATTTTGTTGAGGAGTTTTGGGAGCCGAAAATTCATGAGTTATACTGTAGACTTGCAAAAATCATCATACACGAATTTTCAAATTCCTTACCATGATCACTTCGAATTCGAACAATTTTCCCAATATTACAACCTTTCTCAACTCTTAATCTCGGACAAAGAGTTTTAAAGGCATCAAAAGTGTCGATTTTTCTCTTAAGAAATCTACCCAAGTAAAACGAGAGAAATCATCAACACAGACAAAGATATATCGTTTACCATTCAAACTTTCAACTTGGATTGGACCCATAAGATCCATGTGAAGCAATTCCAATACCTTTGAGGTATTGATATCGGTTTCTGAGCTTGTGAGTGATTTTTAATTGCTTTCCAAGTTGACACGGTTCACACTTACCTTCACTTTCCTTACCAAGCTTGGGAAGACCTCGAACAATACTCGCATTTGACAATTTTTTCAGGTTTTTAAAATTGATATGCCCAAGCTTGGCATGCCACGGATACGTGGTGTTGTTGATAGGCGAGTGACAAGTAAACACAGGGGTTAGAGTGTAACGATTATCATTGGATCGAAATCCTTGCAAGATACATTCATTGTCATCATTCATAACATAACAATGATCACTATCAAAAGAAACAAGTAAACCCTTGATCACGAGATTTGGTGATGCTAAGTAAATTAGCCCTCGGTCCTTCAACTAACATCACATTTTTCGGTCTAGGTAACCCTTCAAAATTTAGAGTTCCCATACCAACAACTTTTCTGATAAGCCATTACCAAAAGTGACTTCTCCACATTGCATAGGCCGTATGTTAGTCAAGAAATCCTTGTCACCTGGCATATGTCTAGAGCAACCACTGTCAAAGTACCACATTTGAGATGCAGCAGTTTTATCAGAAAAACCAGCTAGACACTTCTGTTTCACCCATATTTGTTTCAAACCTTTATGTTTCTTGTGAGATTTTTTCAAATTATCAAAATAATTTGTTTTAAACGAGTTATTCAATGTGAAACATTTAGGTACGATATGTCCTTTTCTACCACAAAAATGACAAATGGGAACAAATCTTTTTACACGAGATCTTACCCTTTTCGAAAATCCTGGAGATTTTGCGGCATCGAAGCCGTTCTTCGCCACAGTGAAACCGATACGGCGAGTTTGTAGCCTCATGGTGATTCGTTGGAACACTTGATTTTACAAACTTCGTGACTCCAGAACTTTCCATTCCATTAGAACCAAGGCACGCAAAACCTCTCCGACTGCATTCGAGCTTTTTCAAAAATAGAAGATCCAGGATTAAGCATTTGAACATTTTTCTTAAAGTTTTCAAGTTCCTTCTTCAATAGAGAGATTTTTTCATCTTTATCACAAACACTTGTCTCATATTCTTTTATTTTCAACTCACACATTTCAATCGATGAGACAATTTTTTATTCAATTTATTCCACTCTCTATTTTCAGAAGCAACCTGAATCCATTTTTCATACATGACTTTGTATGATTCAGCAAGAGATTCTTCACAGATTTCAGACTCATCTGAATCTGATTCCTCTTGTTTGGTGGTATTATTCAGACATACCAATATATCTTTCACCTGTGAATCACACAACACATTAGTCATAACAGAGGTTAGGGCAACATTTTCAGTAATATCTTCATCACTTTCGGTTTCATCATCACTCCAAGTGACATTGAAACTTTTCTTATTCTTTTTCAAAGTGTTTGCACACTCGGATTGAATATGCCCAAAACCTTCACATTCCCCGCACCGAATTCCCTTTTTGTTAGAGACGGATGGTTTAATGAAAGTATTACCTTTTGAACCTTTCGAAATATTCTTTTTATTTCCCATCTTTTTCATATATTTCTGAAAATTCTTAGTTAATAAAGCAATCTCATCATCACATTCACTATCAGAATTTTCATTATCAGCAACTTTCAAAGCAATACTTTTACCTTTATCAGCAATGGATTTGGGTTTGTCCTTTTGTTTGATCTGTTGATTTAATTCAAAAGTACGTAAGGAACCCATCAATTCTTCCACTTTCATAGTGCTAAAATCTTTAGCTTCCTCCATTGCCAAAAGTTTCGTATCAAACCTTTACGGAAGAACTCTAACAATTTTTCTCACAAGAACGAGTCATCGAAGCTTTTCTCCAAGAGCAAAATATTCATTAGCAATGTCGAGATAATTTTTCATAGAATTCGGTTAAAGTTTCATTATCGGACATTCTAAGCTCATCAAATTTAGTTTGAAGCATGATAAATCTAGATCTTTTCACATCGAAGTTCCTTCAAACCGAGTTTGAAGAATCTCCCAAGCTTCCTTAGCAGAAACACAAGATGATATAAGTTTAATGTAACCCTCACCTACACCATTAAAGATAGCATGCAAGGCTTTGCTATTGTAGGCAGATAGTTTATCATCTTCAATAGACCATTCCAGTTCAGATTTTATAATAGTATTACCTGAAGAATCTGTCTCAACTGGAGGAGACCAACCTGATAGAACCATTCTCCACGCCTTCTCATCTTGAGATTTGATGAAGGCTCTCATTCTAACTTTCCAGTAAGGATAGTTAGAGTCATTAAGCAATGGTGGTCTAGAAATAGAACTTCCTTCTGCAAAAAATGACATTCTAACAAAAACGTTATAGGACCACACTAAGAGTTTAGTGTCCCGCTCTGATACCAACTGAAAAACGGTGTTTTTGCAAATGTCAGTTGTATATAAGAAAATATAAAAACTGTAAGCGTTTGCGAGAAAGTAATTCGCTACAAAGAAAACCGAACAGTGAATATAAAATATTTGCAGAAAAATAAATAACTTGACACAAGAGATTTATACGTGGTATCAGTGTTCTCACGAACACTCCTAGTCCACGGGGCCACGCCCAGAGAATGAAATCAATTAATAAAGTATCAAAATTACAAAGACAATTGACTTAAACAAGTTTAGACTCCCTCTAAAGTATTGCCGCAATCCTTTGTAATCCACTTTATGAATCTGACTTCTTGAAACACCTTCAAGCCCGAACTCCCTTCGTCTTTGAAGTGTGAGTGCTTACTTCCTCCCGAAGTAAGGCTTCAACAAGTCTTCTCCCGAAGACCAAGTGCTTACTTCCTCCCGAAGTAAGGCTTTATCAAGTCTTCTCCCGAAGACCAATCTCTTGTTCAGTCAAGTAGTTCTTCACAACCTCTAGGATAGAGTAAGAACAGAAATAGAACAACTAGAACCTAGATGAACAACTAGGCTCTCACAAAACAAAGAAACACTCTCTTCTCACAAAAGATAAATGCAAAAAATGAATAATGGAAGAGGTAATTCGAATGGTTGCTCTCTAGGCTCTATTTATAGATCATAGAAACAAAAGAGGCAACCACAATTTCGAATTAGCAAACGGTACAAAAACTTTCCAAAAACAAACACGATGCTACATCGGATTCGGATGCCGACGAAGCGGATACGCGCGAAACGGGAAACTTACTCAAATCGGGTCCGATCTTCTTTCGAAGCTTGATTCCTGCCAAAAACAAATTAGATATTCTGATTGTATCAAGATACAATCGAAATTAATAAGGA
This sequence comes from Cannabis sativa, assembly GCF_029168945.1. Lineage (NCBI taxonomy): Eukaryota > Viridiplantae > Streptophyta > Magnoliopsida > Rosales > Cannabaceae > Cannabis > Cannabis sativa. The sequence goes on from NC_083607.1 coordinate 59,324,394, forward strand.
AAAGGCAATAATCAAAGTTTCCCTAAAAAAGACAACTTTCCAAAAGAGAATTCCTTCTCTTTTGAGAAGTTTTCAACAAAGGAAAGTTCAGCTGAAAGTGCAACTTTCCAAACAAGGAAAATGGAAACTAATATCCGAATAAAAGAAGTAAGATTTCGAAAATGAATGCATAGCAATCTTACCATAAAAAGGAAAAATTATTTTGTCACCTAACTTGCCAAAAAAAGGACTTTACAAGATATATAAACAAAAATATATATACCATTTGCAAAAATATATTATGATATAAGATTTACAATGATATAAGAGTCTTCACTTAGCTTTTCTTCTTATTCAAAACTAAAGAAACTATTTTTATTTTCTCAGTAACCAAACACACTAATCAATATTGGCTTTAATCTACAATTGCCACGAATGCGGAACTGATCTCAACCGTCCACCTGCAGACTTTGTCAAGTACAGTTGAGGAGAAAGCAAAGTGGATTTTCAACAAACTCAAAGGTTTTTTTTATGTTAATTAATCTCTCTGAAATGAAATCTTGAAAATGGTAATGGTGTCTAGATCATACCCTATAATTCACATTGATGATATTGTTGTAGGGTCACCACCAAAAACCTTGCCAGATCTCCTCCGAGAGTACAACTTACCACCGGGACTCTTTCCTCAGAACATAACCTGTTACGAATTTGATGAAACAAAGGCAAGGCTGATCGTGTATTTGCCATCACCGTGCGAAGTTAGCTTCAAGGATTCATCTGTAATAAGGTATGCAAACCGAGTGAAAGCGATACTGCTAAGGGGAAAGCTAACAGGAATTGAGGGAATGAAAACAAAGGTGCTAGTTTGGGTTAAGGTCACTTGTGTGGCAGTTGAAAGTTCCAAATCCGATAAGGTATGGTTCAACCGCAGGAGTCAAGAAATCTAGGTCCAAGGATGCTTATCTAGTTGCCAGTAATGGTGTTAGGATAGAAGATTTCTGACTCTTAAGAAAGATAAAAGATAGTAGTTTTTGTTTTAGGTGCTAACTATTTGTTGGTGTCATCAACTTGGCTACATACAATACCAAAATTATCAAATTTGTTTTGGTGTTTGTTTTTTTACTTTTGTTTAGCAATTAATGTCAAAAGCTTCTTGTTATGGGATTTAGTCATTATCATTGGCTAATTAAGGTTAGCTTTGATACTTTTATATTCTTTGTCAATACATATTTTATGACTCTATCCATTAATTTGAAGCACAAATATAAAAACATAATAATACTTATGATCCACATCCACATTTCCAAGAATATCTTAGTTTCTAAATAATTTAGGCCTTGAAAATTTAAAGGTAAATTGATTAGTAATAGTAAATATGTCAAATAATTTTGTATTGCATTATAAGAATAATTGTTCTTCTGTCTATGATATAAACATATTTTGAAATTGGATACATACATGAAGTAAGAATTATAGAGTCTTCATTTGTGAAATAATTATATATATGAAATTGTACCATCCTTTGATTTTGTTGGATGATTTGAGTACATACCAACTAGGTTGGCACCCACTCAAACCACCAATCATTTGCAAAATTATCACTTTGTTCATTTAACGTCTATGCCACGAGCATCGCCTCTTAGTCTGAATCAAAAAAATAATAATAAGTATTAATGTATTGATTTTATCAAGTAAGAAAGCATTAGTAATGAAATTGTACAAGTTGAATAAAATTTGTACCTCTGTTGTCCTGGGCAAATCTTTTACCTCAAGAAGTTGAATTATCTTATGCTTCTTTTGCTCTATTTTTTGGTAACTGTTGTGGAGTTTCTGTTTTGTAGACTCTAATTTTGTTTCAAGGTCAATATTTTGTTGTTTCATGCATATTACATGCTTCTTTTGCTCCATTTGTTTCCTTTTTGTGGACTCTAGTTTTGTCTCATCCTCAACACTTTGCTGTTTCATGCAAATTATAATCATATAGTGAGAACATTAATGGAATAACTTATAACTTTCAATTCTTTGGCTAATAAATATAAATATATGTACCTTTTCGGATTTATCTTGCTTAGGCACGTAATTAGGAAGTTTGAGAGTCTTTTGTTTTACTTGCAAGGAACTTCTGATAATCTTTGGTACCTCAATCTTTTTGGAGTAATCTTTCACCTCAGAAAGTAAGATCGATTGGTGTTTCTTTTTTTCAATTTTTTGATAACTGTCGTGGAGTTTTTGTTTTGTAGACTCTAGTTTCGCTTCAAGATTAATACTTTGTTGCTGTTCCGTGCATATTATAATTATAGAGTAAGAACATTAATGTAAAAAAAATATGAATCCAGTAAATTATAATTTATGTGTTTGTCTAATTAGTGTAAATATAATATACCTTTTCGGGTTTGTTCTTAGGGAGATGATCAAGAAACTTTTGGGTGTTTGGTTCTATTGCTTGGGACCTTTTGTCACACAAGTGCTCACGAGCCTTGTTACTTTCTGGTACCTTGATTTTTTTGGAAAAATCATTTACCTCAGAAAGTTTTATCGATTTATGCTTCTTTTGCTCTATTTTTTGGTAACTGTTGTGGAGTTTTCGTTTTGTAGACTCAAGTTTTGCTTCAAAGTCAACACTTTGCTGCTTCATTCATATTATAATTATAAAGTAAGAACATCAATATAAAAAAAAAAAGAGATTTAAATGCACCAAATTATAATTTATGTGTTTGTCTAATGTATAAATATAATATACCTTTTCGAGTTTGTTCTTAGGGAGATGGTCAAGAATCTTTTGGGTGTTTGATTCTACTGTTTGGGACTTTTTGTCACACAAGTGATCATCGGCCTTGTTGTTTTCTAGTGCCTTGATTTTTTTAGAAAAATCTTTTTCTTCAGAAAGTTTTATCGTTGTATGTTTCTTTTGCTCCATTTTTTGGTAATTGTTGTGGATTTTTCGTTTTGTAGACTCTAATTTCGCTTCAATATCAACATATTGCTGTTTCATGCATATTATAATTATAAAGTAAGAACATCAATGCAATAAATTATAACTTTTATGTGTTTATTTTATAAGTGTAAATGTATATACCTCTTCGATTTTATTTTGCTTAGGCAAATAATCAGAAAGCTTAGGAGTGTAGAGTTCTTGTTCGAAATTTTTGTCACTCAATCTACCACCAACTTTGATTATATTTTCATTTTCATCTTCATAATATATCTTGAAATGTTGATCTAACACACATTGATTATATTGTGTTAAATATTCTTCGTCCATTGAGGGAGTTGGAAGTCCCATGATATCATTGTCATCACTCTCCTCAATTCCATTAAATATGGAAGTTAAGCTATGTATCATGTCTTTATCCATCTAAAATCCAAATTAAATTAGGATATTAATAAACAGAAATAATTTTTCAAAAAAGAAAACAGAAATAATAATTAATTTGGAAAAATATATATATACCATTTGCAAATCTTGTAATGGACTAAGATGATGAATTGTTAGTATATGCCGAAAAAGAGAAGAGATTAAGAGTAAGAGAGAGTAATTAATTTTTTGAGTGTGAAAATGAAATTGATTACTTACATATTTATAAACTTTAAAGTTATACTATTAGGATTAGGATATTATTAGATATTTTAAAAAAATAAATAATAACTTACAACTAAGCGCACATGGATAAAACTAATAACAAGTAATATAAAATCAAAAAACAAACTAACGAAATTAATGGAAATAATAATAATAATAATAATAATAATAATAATAATAATAATAATTAATTAAAGAAGGAATAAGGAAATAAAATACCATTTGCAAAATTTTGTAAAGATGAGGTGTTGTGATCACTATTATATGATTAGGTATAGAAAATGAAAATGAAAATGTTCTATATAAACAATAAATATCTATTTTAAGTTCTAAAAATATTAGGATTATATAATCTTTTTAAAAATTATTACGTGTTTCAAAAGTTTTAAATTTAAATAATGTCTTTTAACAAATTAATTTCAATTTAAAAAATACGTGGGGCCCTTAAAAAAATAAATAACATGGTTAAAAAATTAACTAAAGTACAAATAATAATTAATATAAAAATAAATAAATAACTAACTAAAGGTAATAATAAGAAGAAAAAAAACCATTGTAAACCTAAATATTAAAATGAAATTAAGGTCAAGCATGAACACTTCAGGAACTCTTAACAATATATATTTATTTATTTTTTTTAATGTAATATACATTTTGGACTCTTCTATTGTGGGGATTTCAAAAAATACTCTATCGGTAAGGATTTAAAAATAAAAGAAAAACTTACAAAAATTACTAAAATTTTGGTTAATTTTTATAAAAATACCGTCACACGGAATTTTTTTTCGAAAATACTGTGTTTTTATAAAAACAAAAGTGGAACACAAAACAGAATAACTAAAAACAACAGTGGAATAACTAAAAAATAACCGTAAAATAATAGTGAAAACTTAACACAGTACACAGTATTTTTGAAAAAAAATTCAGCGACATTAACAAATTTCAGGGATGATGTATGCTCCATCGATTTTTTTGGTGACGATGTCTACTCTGGTAACTATTTCAGCGATATTTTTTCTTAGAAATCTTGTTAACTTTATTTATATATGGGTTTTTTTTTTCCATTGTTAATTTTTTTTTTCTCTAAAGTTAACATATTTTGTGCAATAAATAATAATACGTGTACATATAAATCACACACAAATATGATACACACTTCGGGACCCATGTGAAATAAAGACAATTGATTAAAAGAGGAATGTTAAGGGCACTCTATATTGCACTCTCTTTATAAATGAGTGACATGTAACTTTTTAAGGTATGTTTAAATATAGTTATAATTATATCCTTTTTAGTTTTTATTAATAATTAAAATGCGTCATCTCATTTACTTGTTTATTTTATTTATTTTTAGACTATTTTATTATTAATTTTTTATTACTAAATAATATGGACGACTATGCATTTTTTTAAATTCTTTTTTCTAATATATATGTACTATTTTATGTTATAAAAAATGAAAAATACTAACTTTTTTTTTTTTTTAACAATTTTTTTTTTTTTCATATTGCATTATTCTCTAAATTATTTTTTTTAACGAATTGAAGTCACATCAAACTGCTGTCTCTAATTTTCATTATTTGTTACCAAACATTTCACAGTTAGTGTCCAATTTCTCAGGAGTGCAAATATCTCATTTTAATAGATCTGTGAATACTGCTGCTCATAAGCTAGCTAAGTATGCTCTTTCGGTGAATGCTGATTGCTCATGGTTGGAGGAATTTCCCCCTCCACTTATATCTATTGTATTATAACTCTTGTTTTAATATAATAGCCTTTATTATCTAAAAAAAAAATACATGCCATGTCATGCATTTTATATATATTCAAACATAAATAATATCTGAATTTTTTAGATCAATAAAGTGAAATTGTTCATTTTCACACCTACAATGATATAAGATATATTAAGATATATAAACAAAAATATATATACCATTTGCAAAAATATATTATGATATAAGATTTACAATGATCTCGAAACTAAAAAACTATTTTTATTTTCTCAGTAACCAAACACACTAATCAATATTGGCTTTAATCTACAATTGCCACGAATGCGGAACTGATCTCAACCGTCCATATGTACCCATCGGAAGTCTCGTTCTGGACGGTTTCTTTTCATGTCTTTTCTACTTCCAATCAATTATATTTAGTTTGCAATTATCAAATTAAAAAAAAAACATTTAGATTTTAATTAATTTCTTAACTCGTTTGCCACGTGCCCTAGTATATATTATTAAAATACAAAAATTATATCTTATATATCCTAATACGATTATTATTATTATTAATTACAGTTAATGAGTTAGTTATATCTTTTACAAAAATTTTGCATAAAAAAGATTACATCTAATCCTAGTGTGATTATAAGAAAAGGGATATTATTACTATATATATAAGTATACAATAACGTTTTCAATCTCATTCTCATTTTAGTATCAGTCGAATTTATTCTCCACCATATCTCTCTTAATCTGTCTTCTTTGGTGTATAGTCAAAACTCATCATTCTCATCTTTCTATATATCCTCAAAATGGCTCAGGTTGATCAGGTTGAGGTTCCTACCCAAAATGGTGTGACAATGACATCTTTATATGTCGGCGATCTTGATGCCTCCATCAACGAAGCCGATCTTTTTGAGATATTTAGCCCAATGGGTTACGTCGTTTCAGTCCGGGTCTGCAGGGATCTGATCTCACATCTGTCCCTTGGTTATGGTTATGTGAATTTCAGTAATCCTCAAGAAGCTTCTCGGGCATTGAATTTGATGAATTTTTCTACTGTTAATGGTAAGTCAATTAGGATAATGTATTCTTATCGGGACCCGAATATTCGAAAGAGTGGAATTGCAAATATATTTGTTAAAAACTTGGATAAAGGAATTGACAGCAAAGCTTTACACGAAACATTTTCAATATTTGGTAACATTTTATCTTGCAAAATTGCAACTGATGATGTTTCGGGTCAATCTAAAGGATATGGTTTTGTTCAATTTGATAGTAAAGAGGCTGCTCAAAGTGCAATTGAGAAGCTCAATGGCATGCTACTTAATGACAAACAAGTTTTTGTTGGACCCTTTATTCGCAAAGAGAAAAGAAAATTGGGTGCTGAGCAGAATGTTGACAAAAACAAAGGAATGAATCTATATGTTAAAAATCTAGATGATAGTGTTACTGATGAAAAATTGAAAGAATTGTTCTTTGAGTTTGGTACAATTACTTCATGCAAGGTCATGCGTAAACCTAATGGTGTTAGCATGGGATTTGGATTTGTTGCTTTATCGACTGTTGAGGAAGCATCCCGAGCTCTTGTGGAGATGAACTGTAAAATGGTCGTTAGCAAACCACTGTATGTAGCACTTGCACAACGCAAAGAGGATAGAAGAGCAAGGTTGCAGGCACAATTCTCTCAAATGCGTCCACCAACAATGGTGCCACCAGTTAACCCCTGTATGCCTATGATTCCTCCCCAACTCGGGTTTGGGTACCAACAACAGTTACTTCCTGGGGTGAGGCCAAACTTTTATATGCCCATTGTCCAACCACACCCTTCATTTGTGCAGCCGCAGATGCTTCCTAGGGGGCGTGGTTTCCACCGTTTCCCACCTGGTCGTAACATGCCTGGCCGATCTTTCTATTGATGGTTTGTTTGGAACACCGTATTAGGTCGTATTGTATTGTATTGAATTAGATTATATATCATATTTTTATATAATACTATGTTAAACTTTAATATATACTAAAATATTATATATTTAGGTGTCCATAAAAATATAATACAGTACAATACGACTTAATACGGCATTCCAAACGAGCCCTGCTCTTGAAGGCATACTACCAGCACCAGTTCCTTACAACATGGGTGGAGTTCCTTTTGGTGCTATATGATTATTAGTTAATTAATTGGTAGCCATGGCTATCACTATGCCTCTTTTTTGTCTTGAACTCATCTTGGTCTAATAGATCTCATATGTAGTTTTTGTTATTGCTAGGTTTATAAATATATTTTTTTTTAAGCTTTTAAGTTTTAGTTTATATAAATGTTATGAGCAAAATATATATGCTTAGTTTTATTTTAAATTATGTATATTTTAATTTATAAATGTTATATTATAAGTTAAAAATAAACACTGTTTAATACATAATGGTAAGAGGAAAAGTAAACATTAAAGTAATTTAAAAAAGAAAATTTATATAAAATATTGTATAAAATTTCAAAGAATAAAAATTAAACACAACTTATTAAGAAAATATATTAAAAATAATATTAGTAACATCATGAAATTGAAAATAAAAAAATCATAACAGTATTACTATTTGGATTGATTCTTCTTTTTCAAAGAAGGTTGTGTGTATTGATATTTTAGTAGTCTACATTACAAGAAATGTCATTTGAAATGTGCTGGCAAAAGTTGGTATTGTGCTAGTAAAATAAAATTTAGTTGTGATGTGTTAGCAAAAAGGGGTTGGCAAATTAATGTTGGTATTAGAACTTTTGCTAGCATAAAATGAAAAGCGCTGGCAAAAATGACTTTTCCCAGTGCGTAAATGTGCTGGTAAAAATTAGATTTTAGCTACTGCAAATGTAGGCTGGTAAAACTTTAACCTCTTCGCCAGTGCAGTTTGCGAAATGTGCTGGTAAAAATTATTTTTACCAACGTAATAACGAACTGTGTTGGTAAAAGTGATATTTCTTGTAGTGCTAGAAACACCTTTAGAGCAGTTTATATTGAAAATGTGATTTGTTGGATGTTGTTGTACTGAGGAAATGAAGTGAGAAAAGAAGGGACTGTGTTGTTGCGTCTGCAAACATCTCGAGTAGCTTGGTAAGTTTCAAATAGAGATATGCTTATGTATTGTTCAGGCCAATCTCTAAGGAAGAACCACTAAACACCATAATCATTCCAAACGCATTTGATGGAGAAGAGAAAATCTGGATTGTGTTAAATGTTACTTCTGCTTATGTATTCATCAGGCTAATTTCCAAGGAAGAACCACTGAACACCATAATCATTCCAAACACATTTGTGTGTGGAATTTCTTGTCTGTTATTGAATGAGTAAAATAATCATTGACTTCATGTTGTGTGGGTAGGTACGTAGGTCCATTATTTTCATAACAAGGGTACCAATATGACACTTCCAATGTACTATAGGCAACACTGTTGATTCATCTAATGAAGTTAGAAAATGAATTGATATTATTGTACTATGTTATGCACAAACCCTGTTTTATGTACAAAACAAATTAGAACAAAAAAAGAAGAATTTTTTTTGAAGAAATTAACCCAAAAAAATAGACATAAAATTGACCAAGTGCTTTAAGTTTATCTTTTATTTATGATTGCTATTTTCAAAAATAAAAATAAAAATGCTCCATGCTTAACTCAATCATCACATCCTCTTTGAATTTCACTTAGCAATTTAGTCTCTTCTGTATCAATATAATAATAAATCATTGCTATAATGCATATCTATAAATTTTTTTCTTAGTACAATTAGTAACGTCTTACGAATGATTAACGATATTTTATAATAATTATTAAATTAAATTATGCGAGTCTTAATATTTAATAAAATATTTTGTAATGTACAAAGCACTACTAATCACTTTTAGCACAATCAAATATTACAATAAGAATCAATTCTCCCTTTGAAACAAATTCTCTAATCCCTTGTTCTTTCTCTATCTCTTTTTGTTATAATTAACTCTCAAAGTACAACAATTTTAATTTCTCAACTCTTAAAGTTCTATCTTTCCATCTTGCATTACATTTTTCTTATATTACAACTAAAGAGTTAAGACTACATATATATTTAGTAGTTAAGTTTAGCTATCAAATAGTAAGAAAACTAAAGAATTGTACAAATTATAATTACTAATTTATGCCTTTTTAAAAAATTGATTAGTAATAGTAAATATGTAAAATAATTTTGTATTGCATTATAATTTATACCTTCAATTGTGTAGTCTCATACCTTATAATCTTAATAAATTATCACAATTAAATTTCTTCAAAGAACATAAAATTGCATAACTTACTCATTTTTTCTTTTGCCAAATTCTAACTCTTACAAGAGATATGGTTTCCAACTACATATGCTACAATCATGTAAAATTAGTAATTATTAAATTGACTTTTTTTTTTTATTGAAGTATTTTAAACAATTAGTGTGGCTCATGATTGATCATTTGTTAGACTTGGGACATAAAATTAAACAGATTCTCTTATTGATTCAATAAAAAATTAAAAGTGTGAAACATCAAACATGTGTCTTTATAATTGGAATTGATAACTATACACACATATTATATGTTTATGTTACTCACAAACTTTATGGAATAATGATTGTGAGACAGCTATAACACTTAGCTAAGCAAATGATGTTTTCATTAATAGCATTTCCCTCTTCAAATTATGGCAAGAGATAATCTTTTCTTTTTTTTTTTTTTTTTTTTTTAATTATCATGAGATAGCTTCATAAATAACTTTGACACAATCGACATGACTACAACACCCAAAAAAAAGTACAAGGTGGTAAGTCAAGGCTTGTTATTAGTAGATTCAATGCAATTTGAACATTGAAGATAAAATTATGTATATTGCTTTTCTCTAATATGGCTTATCTCTTATCATGATAAGCTTTGGTGCAAATAAAGCAAGAGGAGTTAGATATAGCAAATGCTAGCTAGTTTTTTGGCCCCACACACACATAGGAATAATATTTCAAAATTATATTATATAATTAGTCAAATATATATTATATCATCACCTAATTGCATTCCAACATGGATTGCTTTTTGTATGGGCCAATTATGATTCTTACATTTTGCAAATTAAGCCAATTGAGGATATATATCTAGAACCCTTTAGAAGAGAAACACTAAAGCACTTCACCTACAAATGGATAATATATATTAATATATAAATTACATAGAATTGTTATTAGGCACTACAAAATTTTTTACTATTAATCACAACAAAATTTATGACTAAAAGTGAAAAAATTATAACTAATTATAAATTATGATTCCTATGTTGTGACTAAAATGTCCGTGACTAAAAGTATTAGTCACAAAAATTACAATTTATTGTGACTAAATGTATTTTTTGTCACAATACTTGTTGTGATTAAAACTAAATTAGTGATAACTTGTAACTAAATACTATGTTTTAGTCACAAGTAACATTTTGTTGTGACTCAAAGTTATATTTGGTCACAAAAAAATTATGTTGTGACTAAAAAGTTATCACTAAAAGTAGCAGTAAGATATCAGGGTAAGTGATGCACTGTTGTAAAGTAGTATCTTGTGAATAGTTAATAATATTTGATAAAAATTATTACATTAAATTATATATAGAATATGATATTTAATTACGGATATAATTTTTTTTTCAATCATCATACTTTTTTAGCATTTTTATATATATATGTGTGTGATTGTGATTGTGGGTTGGGGCAATCATACACGTGCATTATTGTCAAACTAGGCCTATATATTACTTTCACTTTCTTTGGCTATATGTAACTCCCTTTTTTCTCATTTCTTCACGACAAATATATACATATATATATATATATATATATGTGTGTCTTTGCAAAAAAGCATGTAGTAAGTAGTTCTTTATGAATTTTTTTTTGGAAATTTTGTTTCCATATGTTCACATGCATGCATGCATACACATACACAATCAAAAAATCCATTAAGGTGAAAAACAAAAAGAGGAAAAGATTTTGCATTATAATTCAATAATAAATATTGACCAGCTAATTTTTATGGAGTGCGGTCTTTTAATTATTAACCTTTAACTATCTTTGTTCTTCATTAATTAATTATTAATATACAATCAATTATAATAATGTATATTAATTACGTACAGCACTATTTGTGGTCAATAAAATTTTCATACAATTATAATATAATTTATAATTTCTATTGAAAACATGAAATACTCTTATATCTTTATATATTAAAAGTGTCTATCTAACGGCATTTATTGGTTTAACATTCTTGGTTTAACAGAATATACTTAAAAATAAAAGAATATTCTGTTAAATTTAACGATTAGGTTTGATCTCCCGTTAAAAAATAAACCCAATAATTAAACCCAAAAAAATTAAATAATCTTTTAAATAAACAATCTTTTAAATATTAATAATCTCTTTTTAAATTAAAAAAATCATCTTAGCCACATATCTCTCTAACAAGCCTATCTTGGGAGAATATTAATAATTTTTTTATTTATTTTTTAAAAAAGAAAAATATAGATAAAATATCTAGAAAAGATAATATAAAAAAAGATTGATTGTGTTGGCTTAGAGATTTTTGGGCTTGGGCTTAAAAAAATAATTAAAAAAAAAAAAGATGAAATGGGCTGTAATTAGTATTTACCTTATATGTTTGAGCTTATTTTTAGTTTTATTTTTAATTTTACCACCAAGAGGAGAAGGTTGAAAAATATTAGAATATGAAAATATTATTGGTGCTTATTAGTAATTTGCAAAGAATGTGAAAGTCTATAAATATATAGTTGTGTAGCTATTATTAAATATGAAATGAGATAATAGAACTTTTTTCAATTAGAAGATTAATGTACATTTTACTATTAATAACATACATTATTATAACACAACTATGTTTTACTTACTAAATATACTGACACATATTTTATTTTTATAAAACAAATCGTTCAAATAATTATACTATTTTAATTATTAATTAAAATAAAAAACTAAAATATTAAATAAAACTAACACTACGTGGCTTGACACGTAACAATCACCTAGTATAATATATAAAAGCAAAGGCCTATTTATATATTTTTGTTTTTCTCTATTTAGCCGCCGGTGCCACTAATGAAAACCTTCATCTCTTATTCACTTTTTTCGACTTTAATTTCAGACAACTACTTTTTTTTTTGACATGCATATATATATATATATATATAAATATATATATATATATATATATATATATTCTCTTTAATAGATATGTTGCCCATCACGTAATGTGTGTGAAAGTCAATGAACATGATACATCAATGAATTTTGCCTACCAAGTTCATTATGTATATACAATATATCAACTAGTATATTATTAATTAAGACTTAAAATATATTTATATTTAAAATTAAAACATTCTAATCTACTTGTTCGTTTAGCCAACATTGTCTAGCTAGGTATTGAAGTTTTGGCTCGGGTGGAAAGCTAGCTCTCAATTTCTTAACTGCGTTAGTATCTTTGGTATATCATATTTGGCGAGCGATATGAAGAAATTTAGTTTGATGTTTCATTGTGTATCGAAGGAATTAGAATAAAATCGGATGTTAAAACTAGAATTTCTTGTGTTTGGCCTAAAGAAAGTTAAACATAGCGATACAAAATGGTATTCTTTTTTTTGTAAATAGCGAATATTTTATGTATAGAGGAAGTGAAATTTAATTTTTTTTTTTTTTTTTTGTGAAAATGCTATTAAGATGTAATGTAAATATTTTAATGATAATAAATATACCGCTAATTCATAAAAAAAAAAAATAATAAAACAAAACAAGTGGATATATGTTTTATCCATGCGGTCATATAAAGAATAAAAATAATAGGATTAATTAATTGTAGTTTATTAAAATATACTAGTTGATATATTGCATGTAAGAGATATATTTATATAAGTATTTAAAAGGTGGAAAGAAAATATGTGATTGGTAGTGATTTAATATCTTAGCATATCCAAATGGGTTGATGATGACAAGAAGTAGTAGTAATATATACTTTAAATCAAAGGGACTTTTTTGAGATATATTATCCATCATATATATTATATGCAAAACTTTTGGGTCCTCTCTTTTTATCTAATTTGCTAGTAATGAGGTCACATGTGATGTTGTTTTTTTCTTATTACAATAAGGTAGATGTTAATAGTAAAAAGAAAACCCTCTCATTTGCAACTTGCATAATTCTCATCTCTAATCCCATTTATATATTTATATTTGTATATATTTAAAGTTAACTTTATTATTATTGTGGGAGGAAAATAAACAACATCAAAAATTGCAAATAATAAATGTACTCACAACATCAAATTTGTGGGTTCAAGTATAAGGTGTGGGAGAGAAAGACTTTCTCTACACATATTTTTGATGTCACACTATAATGCTCATTTCTCTCTATTTTTATGCTTTTTTTTTTATTTATATCTTACGCGACATATAGTACGTGACTAGATTATATCTCAGTCACTGATCTTCTCACATGTCCATATCATACAAGGATAACCCTTATTTTTATTGGGCTTTATCCCTTCGGCAAGCCATCCTTAGTCTCTTAAGTATGGGTCCATGCGTCTCTCATATATGAGATTGTACTTATTAGATCGATAGAAAAAAAAAAGAGTAATTTGCGGTATAAATACTTAAGTTTAATTTTCGGTTGCAAATTATAAATATTTAAGTTTAATTTTAGCGATAATAATAACTAAATTATCATTCTAGAACTTTTGTAGGTTGTTAAGAGTAAATTGTCACGTGACAATTCTTAATTGGTTTATGTTATTAATCATTTTATTTATTTTTTTAAAAAAATTAAATTAAATATACTAATAAAAAAATAACATGTGGATAATAATTTACATTTAACTTACATTTTTAACTATGAAAGTAAGTTTTTATAAAATTAGAATTTTACATAGTTTAATATAAGTTTTAAACCAATTTGTCATGTATAAAACATATATGCTTCAACACAACTTGCTTCGTATTTTTGGCACCTTAAATATTTGAAATTTCTGAAAAATTTGGGAAAATTTCTAATTAAATAACTATACTATATATAAACGATCACATAAAAAATGTATTTATACTCATCCATGTGCCTAAAAATTTGAAAATAGTTAGATTGTTTTTAAGTATTTATACACATGTATAATAAATTATTTTGAGGACAATTTTTATAAAATTATAAATTATTTTAATATAATTAAGCATTTGTTTTTGATTTATAATTTTCTTACATACTTATACTAAAATTACGATCCAACAAATCCTCGATGCTTTCGGGTTTCAACAAAGTAATAAGCTCCCCTTTCACTATTCGAGTGTTCTTATTTGTTCAAAAAGAATTTCTAGTATTAAATATGACTTTATTATTGAGAAAATAATAGTTGAATTAGAACTTGGAGTTCAAAACACTTATCATATGCGGGAAGATCTAGCGATTTTAGTGAATTTTGTTCTTGTAGCTATTAACATCTATTGGGCTCAAGTAATGATACTTCCGAAGAAAGTGTTAAAAGCTATATTGACTCTATATGTAGAGCTTTTTTATGGACAGAGGTCACATAGCCCACGAAAAAGATAATCTTTGGATTAAGTGAGTTCATAAAATTTATATGAAGAAGGAAAATTGGTGGGATTATCAACCTCACCATGCCAATGGGTGGTGTTGGAAGAAGGTGTTGCCGGTGCGGGATACACTCAAAGGTGTTTATTTTAAAAAGCAGACGGAGACTGTGTCTTATTCAATAAAAGAATTTTGTAAAAGACTTTTTGAGACTTCAAAAGGGAAGACATGGTATCCGAGTAAGATCTGGATGCGATAAAGTGTTTCAAAGCATAGATACATCACATGAATTGCAGCTTGAAATAGGCTCAAAACTAGAGATAAATTTCACAAAATGGGGATAATAGAGCCTACAAACTACTATATATGTGGGAAAGAACAAGAGACTCACAATCACCTATTTTTTCAATGTGATTTTAGTTTGCAATGTTCTAAACAGGTGTGGAACTGGGCAAGCTTTAGATTTAATCAATAAAGATTCTAATACTTTGTGTACATGATATGGAAAGCTAAAAAATAGAACTATATGGAATCAAAATGTGTCTCAACAGTAACAAGTTTTTTTAATGAATTAGAAATATGAGTTTGGGACAAAAAAGTATAGTGATAAGTGATAGATTGTGGATTGAAAACTTGATTGGGACATTTAATTGTATATAAATGACCAATTGGTATAAGTTTCAAAGCTGTACAGTTTGATGGAGTAATAAAAGTGACTAACTTACCAAAAAATACTGATAATGTATAAAAATTTAATACATATATATGATGCCTACCAATTAATTTTAAAATAGAATCTCCTACATTTATATAGCATGTACCTCACTTTAAATCACATTTTTAACATGCTTTTTTTTAAATATATATATATATATATATTATATATATATGCCCCTACCAATTTTTTTTTTCCTATATATGTATTAATACTACCGACCTCAATTTTCAATGCTAGATAATTGAAACATTATTAATTCGTCATTGTATAAATAAATAAATGAAAAAAAAGTATATATTAGGACCCCTTAAAGCTATATATATATATATATATATTGAGAGAGAGAGATGAATGAGAAGATATATATGCATGTGAATGAGATCAAATTGGAGATATATAGAATAGAGTGGAAGATCATATAGATTAAATTGAAAGCATGCCATGTTTGCCATATCCTCTATTAAACATCATTCTTAAGAGACTTATTAACAGAGTTTCTCTTTTTCAGACATGTATATATACATATATATATATATATATATATTTATATATGATGGAGATTAGAGCGTCTGAAACCAATCATTTTTATTGTTACTTTAACAGAAAGAAGCAAGCTAGACCATGGAATTTTTATGCCAATCTTTCCATATATACATATTGTTTTGATTAAAATCTTTGTAAAATATCGATGAGAATCTATATGTGGTTGCATATAAATTAATAACAACCATGCATTTAATTATTACATATTTATAACTATATATATATTATCATCCAATCTGCTTGCCAAAAGCGAAAAAAAATCATCTTTTTACAAAACCAATCATGGCCTCATAATATGAGGTCCCTCCCTAGTAAAATTGCATTGAAAGAACTAATATAGTTTTTTTTTTTTTAATTATTGATAGAAGCCAAAGTGGGTATTATTTTCTACAAATTTTAAGAAATTTAAATAAATTTATAATGCCTAATTCTTAGTTACAATAATAATAAAAAAATTATGTGTGTAACAAATTATTAAAATTTTTGATTTTTTTTTTTAATTTCTGCTATAGTTACAATAAACATTGTCATTTATCTTAATTAAATTCATTCCATACTTAGAGTGTATTTTTTGCCAACTCCACAATAACCCCCCATACACATACACTTATAATTTACATATAAGAAAGGAAAAGAAAAAAATAAAACAAAGTTACAAACTTATTATAATATAGGTACAATTAGTTAAAATTCTAATCTTCTCTCAAATTTATTATCATATTAAGTAGAAGTGATCATCCAATCTAATTTTATAATTCATTAATCTTTTTGTAATAATTTGATCTAATCCAACTAGATTGCTAATATTCGTTTTTTTAAATAATTAGATTTTAATTTATAGAATGCGATTTTAGCTTTAGCATATACAATGATCACATAAAATTAAATATTACAAATTACTTAATTAGATTACAAACTAATAAAGTTATCAATCTTACTATCTTAATACAACTAAAATCCTGAAGTAACTAATTATAAATTAGAAACAACAAATAAAATGTTTCCAAATATTCAACACAACTACTAATAGTAAGATGCAAATTTTAGAGGTTTCTCAAATTATATATGGAAAGTGTAGTACTAGATGACACTTATTAATATCCACCAGCTTTATTTTGGCATAATAGTCCATGACCATGTAGTTATGCATTTTCCTACATAAGTCATATAAGTAGACCGGTACATTACATGTAAATGTATCTCATCGAACAATTAATTAATGTATGAGTATAAATAATATGTCAGGAATCATACCCGTCGAGAAGATCTATTGTTGAATCTTATGTGATTAACAGTGCATTAACGTTTTGTTATATATACTTTTGAAAAGTGGAAACTAGATTCCACCATCCTGAATGAAACAACGTCGACGTCATTCCAAACATGTCAGATCAACAATTTTTTGTGTTCACGCATGTCAAACCACCATTAGGTCAGAAGAGAGTTGACACCTTACTAATGCTCTTCAAGCGTAAGGCAAATTGATACATATTGAATAAATGCACAGAGGTTGAGCTGCATATCAAGTAAGTATATCATCAATTAAGAATGATGTATGCTATCATACTTCACCTAGAAACTTCATCTTACTAATGTTCAACTAAATGTAGTGAGCACAAGGAGGAGCTTCAAGCGAGGAGTAGATAATATTAAAATTGTGCAAGAGATTGAGTTCTTTAATTAGTTCAAAATTTGAGTAGATATTGTTGCCTATTAATTTTCATAACTGATGTGATTTCACATCTTTTGTTTGCAGATGACAGCTTCTTCTTTCTGGAAGCCTCAGTGGCTAGTTGTGTTCGCTTAAGAGAAAGTCTACATCAGTACGAGAATGCTTCGGGACAACTTGTGAACTTGCGTAAATCAGTGGTATGCTTCTCATCTAGTATTCCTCTTGATTTTCGTGAGTATTTGGCCCATCCCGCTTGTTCCTTGTCATGATAAATTTCTTGGGTTTCCTTGTTTTGCGGGTAAAAGTAAAAGTGGTCTGTTTCAGCCAATTAAATATAGGATTTGGAATAAACTTTTTGGCTGGAAGTCAAAGCTCTTCTCCCCTGGTGGGCGTGAAGTGTTGCTAAAATCGGTTATCCAGGCCATTCCTACTTATGCTATGAGCTTATTTCGTTTATCGATTGGTATTATTAATGAGATTCACCGTATGTGTGCCACTTTCTGGTGTGGTGGGGACGATGATAAGAAAAAGATGCATTGGTGTACATGGCCTCGTCTCTGTTGGCATAAAAATGATGGTGGTATGTGCTTTCGGGACATGTTTCTGTTTAATCAGTCGCTTCTGGCTAAACAGGCTGCTCAGTTATATAACTCGCCTGACTCCCTGGCTGCTAGGGTAATGAAAAGGTTTTACTTCGGTAATGGCTCCCTGTTAACTGTTGAAGTGACAAAGCGCTTGTAACACCCTAACTATCTTAGGCGTATTACGTGATTTTTAAACGTACTGTGCAGCTCGTTGCTAATCAACGAGGTTTATGGAAAAACGTGATTAATTAAAATTTTGCTTTTTGATTAAACTTATAAACCATATTATAAAAGTCTCGGGATCCCGATTTATAAAATCATTTACAAAAGTTTTAACTGTTTAACTTTTACATCAAAATAAAGTCGTCTAACGACCAGTTACAAAAAACTCAGCCTTGCTGTCCCGAGGATCGTACGCTCCAGGCCTAACCGCCCCGACATGTACAATCTCATAAGCTCGCTCACGGTCCATCAGCTATAGCCTTGCCTTTACCTACACATAAACGTAAACTGTGAGTCGACAGACTCAGTAAGAAAAGCATAATAATACTCATACATAATACTAACTGCCGTGTCCAACACGATACTGAGTCCCGCTACTGCCATGTCCAACATGGTACTGAGCCACTACTGCCATGTCCAACATGGTACCGAGTTACGAACGTTCATAGGGACGGTACTATTGACACGTAACAACCCGATCGGTCGAACCGGTCATACTCCGCCGCTTGGTCATACTCCGGCTGTCCGTACCGACGTGTTACTATATCCTCCCGATCGGTCGAACCGGTCATACTCCGCCGCCGGTCATACTCCACTCGTACCGACGGGATACGTCAATAGCACGGAACCACCAACCAAGTGTCGACTGATCGGTCAAACCGGTCATACTCCGCCGTCTTGGTCATACTCCACTCGTACCGACGTGACAGGGTTGGATGGTTCGAAGCCAACATACAACTAATGTAATCTAACAGGCTTCCTACATGCTCGCTAAACATGTAATCTACATATGCATACTGTTATACTAATCTTACCTGGATTCCGAATTCGAGTGTGTGGCCAACCCGATCCGAAATCGAAGCCGAGCGGCGGACATCGGCTCCTAAACCATAAAAATCACAACGCTATAAGTGACACGCTAAATCACTTCCCGGGGACTAAAACTAGGAACTAAAAGTTTCCCTATCGATAAAAAGCATGGCAATACCCCTAAAAACATAAAAACGAGGAAAACTAGGGTTCGGAAAAATTCCCCAACCGGCAGACCGGTTGCCCAACCGGAATTCCGGTTCTGGGAATTACTGAACCCTCATCCGGAATTCCGGTTCCTCGCAGGCAGCCAACTAAAATTCTCATAACTCGACTAATTCAACCCCAATTGGTCCCAAACTTTCCAGACCTGTTCTAAACTATCCCTAGAACAAATCCAAGGCATCAAAACCACCCAGAAACCTCAAACATGAAAAATGCCATTGGAGCTCAAGCTTGAGTTCTAAACTCAAACTTGAGCAAAAACACCTAAACATGCAATCAAACCAACTTAATTCTACATAATCAAGCTCAAAATAACCTCTGGAAACTCAAGCAAACATCCTCAACAATACAGCAACAAAATATAACATTTTCTCTCAAAAATCACATATTTTGCATAGGAAATTCAAAGCTTTAAACAACACCACTAGCATGCATTAAAACCTATATAATCCATCCATTTAAAACCTAATTAAGCTACTGCAAACAACAATTAAGCCCAGCAACAAACAGCCATACAATCTAACATGCAACCTACCATTTTCACATTAAAAACATCAAGAACACAAAGAAAGGTTGAGAACCACTTACAAGCAACTAAGGATCACAAAATCTACACAAGAAAGACTTGAATCACTAAGAAAAATTCCTCCTCCTTGCTGCTCAAAGATGGCCGAAAAGAGAGAGGCTTGAGAGAGTTTCTTTTGAAATTTTCTTTCTTTTCTACACTTAGCATAATTTGTAAAAATTGGAAAATAAACTAAAGCCACTTATCTCATTTACTTCAGCCAATAAAATAAACAAATAACATTTATTTTTCAAATAAACAAGTCACTAAAAGACAAACAGTCATTGGGGCAAAAAGACCATTTTGCCCCTCCATTCTAAAATCACATAAAAATCACTAAAGGGGTATTTTTGGGACATTCTAAATTCCCGGCCATTCCCGACATTCCCAATGTCTAAAACCCGTCCCCAAATTACTAACATACTAAGTTGTGATTTCTACTGAGCCAAACGCCGAGTTCCAAAATACCGGACACCGGAAATGCAAAATAAAACTACTGATGGCATAATCATGCATTTCTGAATTCCATAAATAACAGTAATAAATTATTTAAATAGCTATAAATAATTTCATAATTAATCCCAATTAACTGATAATTTCCAAATTAGCTAAGCGGGCTTTACAACTATCCCCCCCTTAAAAGGATTTCGTCCCCGAAATCTAACCTGAATAACTCTGGATATTGAGCTCTCATAGTCCATAACACAGGCTCTCAACATATCCTCCAATATCTGAATCGTCCTTTCGGACTGACCATCTGTCTGAGGATGGAATGCTGTACTGAATTTTAGCTTCGTACCCATTGTCCGTTGCAAACTTTGCCAAAATTTGGAGGTGAATTTCGGATCCCTGTCCGAAACTATAGACTTCGGTACCCCGTGAAGTCTCACTATCTCCCTGACATATAACTCTGCCAACTGATCCACTGTAAATGTTGTTCTGACCGGCAGAAAATGAGCAGATTTCGTAAATCGATCCACTACTACCCAGATGGAATCAAATAAACCCGTGGTCCTAGGTAACCCGACCACAAAATCCATCGTAATATCTTCCCATTTCCACTCTGGTAGGGTTAGAGGCTGCAACAACCCTGCTGGTCTCTGATGTTCAGCCTTGATCTGCTGACAAGTGAGGCATCTCGATACGAATTCTACCAAATTCTTCTTCATACCGCTCCACCAGAAGTACAGTTTCAATTCTTGGTACATCTTGGTGGTGCCGGGATGCAGAGAATACGGGGTAGAATGAGCCTCCTCAAAGATCTCGTTTCTCAATTCCACACTGTTCGGAACACAAACCCTGGCTTTATACAAAAGCATCCCATTATCTGACATCGAAAAGTCTTTGGCTTGACCCGCCAATACCTCATCTCGGATCTTCACTAACTCCGGATCTGTCATCTGAGCGACCTTTATTCTTTCCAACAGATCAGATTGCAGCGTTAAGTTGTGAAGCTGACCTACCACAAACTCAATGCTGGATCTAACCATATCCTCTGCTAGCTGAGGTGAGATCTGAACTATGCTAGCTACTTGCCCGGGACCCTTTCTGCTCAGGGCATCGGCCACTACATTGGCTTTTCCGGGATGATAGAGGATCTCACAATCGTAATTCTTCACTAATTCCAACCAACGCCTTTGTCTCATGTTCAAATCTTTCTGAGTAAAGAAATACTTGAGACTTTTATGGTCGGTATAGATCTCACACTTCTCCCCATAAAGGTAATGCCTCCAAATCTTCAGTGCAAAGACCACTGCGGCCAATTCTAAATCATGAGTCGGGTATCGCTGTTCATAATCCTTTAACTGACGGGAGGCATAAGCGATAACCCGATCGGCTTGCATCAATACACACCCCAAACCCTGTTTGGATGCGTCACAGTAGACTACGAACTTCTCTTTGTCCGAAGGCAAAGCTAGTACCGGAGCAGTAATCAATCTCTGCTTCAGCTCCTGAAAGCTAGCTTCACATTTATCTGACCAGATAAATCGCTGATTCTTCTTTGTAAGCTCGGTTAGGGGCATAGAGATTTTGGAGAACCCCTCCACGAACCTACGGTAGTACCCAGCTAATCCCAAGAAGCTTCTGATCTCTGTCACTGTCTTCGGTCTCGGCCAATCCCTGACGGATTCAATCTTCCCGGGATCCACCTTGATCCCATCTTTACTCACAATGTGCCCTAGGAAGGACACACCGAGACAACCAGAACTCACATTTCTTGAACTTGGCGTAGAGCTTATGTTCTCGAAGTCGTTGCAGTACCATCTGAAGATGTAACTCATGCTCCTCTTCTGACTGAGAGTACACGAGGATGTCGTCGATAAACACAATCACACAGATATCGAGGAAATCCTTGAATACTCTATTCATCAGGTCCATGAATGCTGCAGGAGCATTGGTTAGTCTGAATGACATAACCAGAAACTCGTAGTGTCCATACCTAGTGCGGAAAGCCGTCTTCGGAATGTCCTCCTCTCGGATTCTCAACTGATGATAACCCGAACGGAGATCAATCTTAGAAAAGACCGTCTTCCCCTGAAGCTGATCGAACAAGTCATCGATCCTAGGTAATGGATATTTATCCTTCACCGTCAGCTTGTTCAACTCTCTGTAGTCGATGCACATCCTCATAGATCCATCCTTCTTCTTGACGAACAAAACCGGGGCTCCCCAGGGTGACACACTGGGCCGAATGAACCCTATGTCAAGCAACCCTTGGAGCTGAATCTTTAATTCCTTAAGTTCAGCTGGAGCCATCCTATACGGGGCTTTGGAAACCGGATCCACCCCTGGTGCCAAGTCAATCACGAAGTCAATCTCCCGCTGAGGTGGTAACCCTAGAAGTTCTTCGGGAAAAACGTCCAAAAATTCCCGAACCACTCTGATGTCCTCTGGCCGAACGGTGTCTGGCCGAGTGGTGTCCACCACCACGGCCAGAAACCCTAAGCACCCGCCGTGCAACAATTCTCTCGCTGACATAGCCGAGATCACCGGGATCCGAGATCCCTGAACTGAACCCAAAAATACAAACGATTCTTCACTTTCCGGTTGGAAGACCACCATCTTCCTCTTACAGTCAATGCTCGCCGAATATTTAGATAGGAAATCCATTCCTAAAATAATATCAAATTCGACTAAGCTCATCTCTATCAGATCAGCGCTTAACTCTCTACCATCTATCCTGATCGGCATAGACCTAACCCACCTATCGGAGATAACCAATTCTCCGCCAGGTAATAGGGTTCCAAACCCTGATTCATATCTATCACCCGGTCTATCCAATTTACTAGAGATTCTAGCAGCCACACAAAACAACCTTGACCCAAGCACTCACCCGGAGAATGCCTCTTACTAATAAGACACTCCAGTAGGAATAACGGGTCTTAACACTACCCTGACGATCGTCTTGATTCTGGTTCCCTCGGAACCTCTTGTTCTGCCTCGAGCCACCGGATGCAGTGGATGATTTCTTCCTCCAGTCCATGGCCGAACCACTACCTCCCCTGCTGAAACCTGACGCAGAAGGGGTAGGAGCCCCGCCACATTCCGAAGTCCTAACTGATTCCACATACCTCTAGTTGCGCCCTCAGCTCACCATGCTTTCTTCGCCATCTCAGCTTAGATGGTCTTATCGCCGGTAGTGATCATAAGGTCATACTTGATCTTCACATTAAGTCCATCGAGATATTTTCTTTCTTACTGAAATCGGTTGGCGCAAATCCCGAGGCTAACCTCGCCAACCAGCTGAACTGAGTAATATATTCCGTCATGCTCATATTCACTCGCTGGGTCAGGTGGGCGAACTCTTTCCTCTTGGCGCTTCTGACCGCCTTGTTATATCATTTAACGCTGAAGAGTTCCTAAAACCTTACCCAGGTCATAGTGACGACGTCATGGATCTGAGACACCATGTCCCACCAAACCAAAGCGTCTTCTTAAAACTGAAAAGTGGCACTCACCACTCTGTCGTTCCCGGTGACACCCATAAAATTCAGAATCTTCGTGATCACCGTCAGCCACTGTTCGGCTTTCATCACGTCCGGACCTCCCAGGAATACCGGAGGTGCTTGCTTCCGGAACCGCTCATACAATGGTTCCAATCTATGGGCCGCCACCACTATCTCGGCACAGGCGGCGCAGGGGCGGTGCCACCGGAACTACGGCACTCGGAACCGCAAGAGCACCCCGCCGTCTCAACCTGCGAATCTCGAGGTCTTGCTCTTCTATCCGGGCTTGCATTTCCGCAAACCGAACTTCCCAAGTTCGGGCTTCCCGATTGACTTGGGCGCCCGCGGCGAGTTAACATCACTCCAACCGCGAACCACCGCCCCCCGGGACCTCTACCTCGGCCCAAAACACTTGAGGGGAACTGAGCTCCTCGACCTTGATCTGACCCGACTGAGATGCCCTGACTCCTAATATTTCGTCTGGCGTCCATCTAGTCTGAACCGCCTCGAAATCCCGAGTTGGCACTTCAGGTCACGATCATCGAGAGCTTACTAATGCCGCTTAATTTGGAAATTAAAAACGACACATGCGCCTATTCTACTATCAGGCTACTAACATGCTTCCTAACAGGCTTTTCTTTTTTCATAACTGAATAAAATAAACTACTAAAGCAATAAAGGCTTACTGAACCGTGAACCGAGCTAACTGCTGATGATGATTGTACATGTCGTGACGATCTTCGGAAGACAACCCAGCGGCTACGATACCAAATTGTAACACCCTAACTATCTTAGGCGTATTACGTGATTTTTAAACGTACTGTGCAGCTCGTTGCTAATCAACGAGGTTTATGGAAAAACGTGATTAATTAAAATTTTGCTTTTTGATTAAACTTATAAACCATATTATAAAAGTCTCGGGATCCCGATTTATAAAATCATTTACAAAAGTTTTAACTGTTTAACTTTTACATCAAAATAAAGTCGTCTAACGACCAGTTACAAAAAACTCAGCCTTGCTGTCCCGAGGATCGTACGCTCCAGGCCTAACCGCCCCGACATGTACAATCTCATAAGCTCGCTCACGGTCCATCGCCTATAGCCTTGCCTTTACCTACACATAAACGTAAACCGTGAGTCGACAAGACTCGCAAGAAAAGCATAATAATACTCATACATAATACTAACCGCCGTGTCCAACACGATACCGAGTCCCGCCATCGCCATGTCCAACATGGTACCGAGCCACTACCGCCATGTCCAACATGGTACCGAGTTACGAACGTTCATAGGGACGGTACTATTGACACGTAACAACCTGATCGGTCGAACCGGTCATACTCCGCCGCTTGGTCATACTCCGGCTGTACCGACGTGTTACTATATCCTCCCGATCGGTCGAACCGGTCATACTCCGGCCGCTGGTCATACTCCGGCTGTACCGACGGGATACGTCAATAGCACGGAACCACCAACCAAGTGTCACTGATCGGTCAAACCTGGTCATACTCCGCCATTCTTGGTCATACTCCACTGTACCGACGTGACGGGGTTGGATGGTTCGAAGCCAACATACAACTAATGTAATCTAACGGGCTTCCTACATGCTCGCTAAACATGTAATCTACATATGCATACCGTTATACTAATCTTACCCGGATTCCGAATTCAGTGTGTGCCGTCAACCCGACCGAAACCGAAGCCGAGCGGCGGATTACTGGCTCCTAAACCATAAAAATCACAACGCTATAAGTGACACGCTAAATCACTTCGGGGACTAAAACTAGGAACTAAAAGTTTCCCTATCGATAAAAAGCATGGCAATACCCCTAAAAACATAAAAACGAGGAAAACTAGGGTTCGGAAAAATTCCCCAACCGGCAGACCAGTTGCCCAACCGGAATTCCGGTTCTGGAATTATCGAACCCTCATCCGAATTCGGATGCACAACCGGAATTCGGTTCCTCGCAGGCAGCCAACTAAAATTCTCATAACTCGACTAATTCAACCCCAATTGGTCCCAAACTTTCCAGACCTGTTCTAAACTATCCCTAGAACAAATCCAAGGCATCAAAACCACCCAGAAACCTCAAACATGAAAAATGCCATTGGAGCTCAAGCTTGAGTTCTAAACTCAAACTTGAGCAAAAACACCTAAACATGCAATCAAACCAACTTAATTCTACATAATCAAGCTCAAAATAACCTCTGGAAACTCAAGCAAACATCCTCAACAACACAGCAACAAAATATAACATTTTCTCTCAAAAATCACATATTTTGCATAGGAAATTCAAAGCTTTAAACAACACCACTAGCATGCATTAAAACCTATATAATCCATCCATTTAAAACCTAATTAAGCTACTGCAAACAACAATTAAGCCCAGCAACAAACAGCCATACAATCTAACATGCAACCTACCATTTTCACATTAAAAACATCAAGAACACAAAGAAAGGTTGAGAACCACTTACAAGCAACTAAGGATCACAAAATCTACACAAGAAAGACTTGAATCACCAAGAAAAATTCCTCCTCCTTGCTGCTCAAAGATGGCCGAAAAGAGAGAGGCTTGAGAGAGTTTCTTTTGAAATTTTCTTTCTTTTCTACACTTAGCATAATTTGTAAAAATTGGAAAATAAACTAAAGCCACTTATCTCATTTACTTCAGCCAATAAAATAAACAAATAACATTTATTTTTCAAATAAACAAGTCACTAAAAGACAAACAGTCATTGGGGCAAAAAGACCATTTTGCCCCTCCATTCTAAAATCACATAAAAATCACTAAAGGGGTATTTTTGGGACATTCTAAATTCCCGGCCATTCCCGACATTCCCAATGTCTAAAACCCGTCCCCAAATTACTAACATACTAAGTTGTGATTTCTACTGAGCCAAACGCCGAGTTCCAAAATACCGGACACCGGAAATGCAAAATAAAACTACTGATGGCATAATCATGCATTTCTGAATTCCATAAATAACAGTAATAAATTATTTAAATAGCTATAAATAATTTCATAATTAATCCCAATTAACTGATAATTTCCAAATTAGCTAAGCGGGCTTTACAGCGCTCTTCTTTTCTTTGGAAAAGTATCTTATGGGGTCGTGATCTCTGGAAGGATGGCTGTCGTTGGCGTGTTGGCTTCGTTGAGTCAATTAGAATTCGTGAAGACGTGTGGATCCCTAAGGATCATGTGTGGCAAACGTACTCCTTCTCGGGTGGGCCGCACTTACAGAGGGTTAGTGACCTCAAAATTAATTCTGGAAGATGGAATTCTGATCTTGTGGAGGAGTTTTTTGACGTAGGGGAGGCTACTGCCATTTTGTCTATCCCGTGCTCCTTGTTTGATATCAGGATAGGCTTATTTGGCATTTCTCTGATAATGGTTCTTTCTCTGTAAATAGTGGATATTGGAGCACTATGTCCAGGTTGGGGTGGGGCCAAGCTTCGGGCTCCTCTGGTTCTTCTCGGTGGTGAAAAATTCTTTAGGAACTGAATCTCCCGCCTAAGATAAAAAAATTTGTGTGGAAGGCATGTCTGAATTTTATCCCAGCTTATGCCAACTTATCTCGCCATGGTATGAAGGTTTTGATAATATGCCCAATTTACTCTTAGAATAACAAGACTACTATTCATGCTTTGTGACTCTGTCCTTCTCTTAAGTCTATTCGTTCGGATTGGTTGTTGAGTGGCCTTGACTCCTTGAAGGACGCTTCTTGCTATTATGAGTTGTTACTGGGGTGTATGGATATCTTGAAAAGACAGGAACTTGAGCAGTTTATAACCCTTGGCAGGCGTATTTGGAATAGGAGAAATACCTTTCTGTATGATCACAAACTCCAATATGATAACATGGTTAGTGCCTGGGCCATGGATTATTTATGGAAATATCGAGATGCTAATTATAATGTTGAGCCAGCTTCTATGGGTCCGGTCTCTGGCAATGCAAGTAATCGACTGGCCTCAACTGAGACTGATTTGGTTCTTGGTGAGTTCAATCTTTTTGTGGATGCTAAGGTGTGTGTTGAGAATCGAAAAAATAGGGATGGGGCTTTGGTTTCCAATCGTATGGGACATGTCTTATTCTCGAGTGCGGCTCCTTGCGCGGGATTGTTAATTGGAACCTCACGTTGCCAAAGCCAAAGCTCTGCTCTATGGGCTTTCTTGCTGCATGCAGATGGGGTATACGGTGATTACTGCCTTCTCTGATTGTCAGCGGGTAGTTCTTGCTGTCAATAGCAAGGTCCCTAATCTCAACGAGTTTGGTATTGTTCTCAATGATATTAATCATGTTAGGAATTCTTTCAGTAGCACATCCTTGTTGCATTGTAATTGGTCAAAAAACTATGTTGCTCATTCTTTAGCAAAACGAGCATTAGATTTAGATGAGGTTCGGGTGTGGTGGCCGAGCTTGCTCGCTGATTTAGCTATTGAAATTGCCTATCTTCTGTATCTCGATCTTTTGGTTTGATGCCTTTTAATGGAATTTCTCAGTTTCCTTTTCAAAAAAATAAATTTCATAACTGATGTGGATGACATATTGATCATTTGAAACAATATCAAGAAGACATCAGATATAAAGGAATGACTAAGCACTCAATTTGAACTAAATGATTTGGGTGAAGTTAGCTATGTTATCGGTATCTAAATTGTTAGAGACTGAAAAACAGATCACCTGTTTTCTCGTAAGCAATTTACGTTGAAAAATTGCTAGAGCTCTTCTCTATTAAAAACTCCAAAGGAGCTCATTTTCTTTCTAGACATGGAGTGCGTCTATCTAAGGAGCAAGTTCCCACTATTCCAGAAGAGATAGAATAAATATATATTTTTTTATTTTCCTCTCATCCAAATAAGATTTAATATATTTTCTTACAAAAATTACTCTAATGGTGGATAATCTCAAAAGCTGCTCACTATGATCTCACATACCACTTTTTAATTAAATTTTATAATATATATTCTCAAAAAATTAGTTGGTGATAGAGTAACTTTTTTTAAAAAAAAAATTAAATAATATGACATGGCTATTGCTAATTTTGAAAATATTGATGAAAATACACATATAAGAAATTAAGACCACTTCAAATTGGAGATGCTCTTAATTAGGCACTATTGGCCCTAAAATTATATGCCTAAGGTCCCACATATAAGTAGAAGCAACCCCATTGCTGTTGACCTATTGATCAACACTTATTAATTTCTATTATTGTGTTTACAATTCCAAACTCTCTCTCTCTCACTCACCTCTCAAATATATATGTACACACAATTATATAAATATATTCCACATGCATGGTTGATTCGATCTACTTTTCTCAAGATCCTTTTGGATTTTTGTGTGAGTTTATTAATTTATTTATACAAAAACTTAACTAAGAAGGAATTTTGGTATCTGAATCTGAGCTAGATCAATAATAATGCTATTTCTTTTTGTTTTGTAATAGGGTTTTTTTATGTCTCATAAGTAACTGCCCTGGATTTAATATATATGTCAGATTACCAGATTTAGACATTGCTAGCTTTTTGGTGTAAATATATATTAAAAATACAAATAATGTTTGCCTAGGAACAACCAAGTAAATAAATAAGCCTTCTTAAACTTTTAGGGAAGTTATTTATTCATTATATATAGATAAAAATTAATGTCAACAAACTGTTTGAGAATCTTCTCTTTAATTTGGAGCCAGAAATAAAAAAAGAAAAACTGTTAAGAATCTCTTCTGCCATGGTGGTATCTATCTACTTTTTTGGAACATCGAGGAGTGATTCTGTTTCTGTGTGTGTATGTAGCACTATAAACAAAAACCCTTAAAAAGAGCAATTCAAGGACCAAAAAACAAACTTAAAAGAGCAATTTCGGTAAGTGTTACCCCAACCGTTAATTGAAGTAATTGTGTATGGCTTTCTCATGAGAATTGTTAAAAGGTATTATTGGTTCTTAACACTTTTCTTGGTGTCACACTGTTATTGGTATAATTAAATATTGGATCCTATATAAATAAAAAAAAAATAACTTTTAGGCAATATCGATAACCAATCTTAGGGTACTACGTATAGAAAATACTGGACACTACTGGTGCTGACGCAATACTCGTCCTTATAAGGAGAAACGATAAGGCACACCTTAAGTTATCAAGCATCACAAAAGATTGGTATACTGTTATTGATGCTATACCACCTACAATATATTACATCGATAGTGTTGGATAATGCTTAATAATAATACTTTCAGTGGGTTCAAATAATTTGATTTGGAGCAAGCAACAATACGTTGCTCGCACTGCATTTTCTCTAAGTATTAATTTTTATTGGATATTTTTGCTTTCAATTATGCTTTGTTATAATCTCGAGAATGATTGAATTGAAAGTATGTAGTTCATATACTGTGATTATTGTCTTTCAAGTTTAATTGCTTAATGACAATGATATTTTGTTGGCTTATTATTAAGCATATTTAGTGACACTAACTTATTTTAAGTAGTGTATGATTAATTTCATTGGTTCATTTATTAAGCATCACAGTGTCAGTGAAATTGAGGACTGATAAGGATATTATGTTATTTTAAATTGATCACATGTTGAACATAATTTCTTACCACACTATTAGATTTATTGACCATGTCGATTTAATACTTTGGTATTTGTGATTATGAATTGTTGAGATAAAAACAATATAACTGCCGTAGTTCATTATCAAAGGTTAAATTAGACTGGTATGTTGAGATGCTATCAGAGAACTATCATTTTTAAAGTGGCCACAAATATTTTCCTGGTGTTCAATCCATGAGTCGTTTTTAAATAAAACTATTTTGATATATAATATATATGTATTAAAATTAATGTAGCCCAAGTAGAAGAATGTTAGACTTTTTATTTGAGCTTACATTAACTTTTATTAGTTTTATTAAAATTTGGATTGATCGGATAGTTCTTTGCTGTGTTAGCCCATATTATTGGTGATCAATAGTTAATGGGCTTAGCATCTGTGTGTGTAAAGTCTTGGTGAAGCTAACTGAAACCTTTGATGAGCAGACCTAGTCCAACTAGGATTATGTAGCTAATTATTAGTCCCCTCCCTAACTCTATAATATTATCTCATCACAATTGTATACTTTTGATAATCAAATAAATAAACTGTTTTTGATTTAGAGATCTAAGGAGGAAGACTTAATTAGTTGATAGTATTGCACTATCAAATTGTGATAATTGCTATGGATTAATTAGATACGCATACCTAATTATTATATATTATTATTGTGTTCTATGTTATATACAAAATTGATCTTGAATTTATTATTAATTTTCTAACACTGGGCACTACTGGTGTCGAATCTCAATACTCGTCCCTATAAGGAGAAACGATAAGGCACACCTTAAGGTATCAAGCATCACTAAAGATTGGTATAATGTTATTGATGCTATACCACCTACAATATATTACATCGATAGTGTTGGATACTTTAAGATACTTAATAATAATGCTTTCAGTGGGTTCAAATAATTTGATTTGGAGCAAGCAAGAGTACGTTGCTCGCATTGCATAATTTCTCTAAGTATTACTATTAGGCCTATCAATTAATGGTGGCTGAGGATTAATGAAAAATATAACTTTTATATAATTAATGGAAAATATAATTTTTTTGGGATAAAATAAGGAGCTTTTTTTTTTTTTTTTCAATTTTACACTTCAAAATATATATATTTTTTTTATATTTTTACAGAATTTCACATAAAAACTCACATAGCAACTAACAGAGCAACTTAAATTGTAACCAAAATCCACATAGAAATCTACATAGAATTAATGACACATTAATTACTTGATTGCCAGTTATCATATTTCATTATTTAAAAAGATATAATCTTATTGGAAGGAAATCATTGATCTTATGCGATCTGATAGTAAATAGTAAATTGTACTGGACTTCTGAATACACGGTAAAGACTTCTTCTGGCTACACGATTTCATGTCTTATGGATTCTAACCATACTAGATGAGATCTCACCTGGACAAGTTGCTCATTCTTAGTCCGAAAGGGCTCATGATTTATGGATCCGACCTAGTTATTTCAATTAGGCCCATTGTTGAGCCTTAGGTATTTAAGCAGTAATTATTATGGAAATTCTACATGTTTCAAACCAATCTATATCTATACTTGTTGCTTTCTTAGTTAAATATTCCTCTAATGTCCTTCTCAATGTTCCTAACAATGATTGAAACTCTTTAGTCTTTAAGATTCAAATATGCTTCATTTCGACATTTCCAAATATAATTTCCATTTCAGAATAGAAGGGAGTGAGTGGGCCGAAGTCCTCCATCCTAACCAACTCTTAATTTCCTCCAAACATTGTTCACTCAAATGACATTTAAACAACAAATGATCCCTTGTCTCTCTATTATTCCCACATAGTAAGCAATCATCACCAAGACAGATAGGAAATGTAAATATTTCAATTGTATAACCTGTCCATAACTGCAAACCAAACAATAAATCTATGTTTTACTATTGATAATCTATATTCCATACTTGGTGAATCATAAGTATGCTCTTAAATTGATCTTTAACTCGAACCACCTACCTCCTATACCAGCATGTTGCTTTGAGCTTTATAAGTCCACCAATCTTTATTACCTAAATAAACCGCATGCACCCATTTCACCCATAGGTTATCTTGTTTTGTAGCCTAGCCCAAACATATTCTGAAAAGCCTATACCATTACCACCTTCCCTCTTTGATTTACACATGTCTTTCTAAGCTACATAGCCAGCACAATTTACTTGCAATTCCTTTCCAAAGAAAGTTCTTGCAAATTACATCCACCTTTTTTAACACTTTTTTTTGGGTAAAATCATAATTTAAGCTCAATATGAATGAATTGTCTGCAGTACCCAATTGATTATTAATTGTTGTTATTCCAGCATGTAAGATAAATTCTTTGTGCTCCAAATTCTAATCCTTTGAGTCATTTAATTTTCAATCAATCCATCACATTCAATAGTTGAAAGACATGCACCCTAAACAAATCGGAATGCCTAAATACCACAAATGTAGAACTTAATATCTTACTAATATTTAGTCGTACCAATAATAATATAACACACATACTTATTTATGATGCAGAAGACTGATAATCTTTAGCTTTATTTAATAATAACTACTAATTAGACCCGACAATAGGCATAAACTAGTTATTAAGCCTGTATTTAAGACCCATCTAAACTAATAGTTTAGGGCTTAGGGTTTAGGGTTTAGGGTTTAGGGTTTAGGGTTTAGGGTTTAGGGCCAATAATAATATAACACACATACTTATTTATGATGCAGAAGACTGATAATCTTTAGCTTTATTTAATAATAACTACTAATTAGACCCGACAATAGGCATAAACTAGTTATTAAGCCTGTATTTAAGACCCACCTAAACTAATAGTTTAGGGCCAAATATAAAAATTTCCCTTTTAAAATTATATATATTTACTTATTTTTTAAAAAAATACAACAACTTTTTCAAATAAGGGTTTCAAAAAAAATTATTTTTCTTATGTCCACTATATTTCAGGGTTAACCTAGTAGTATTCATCATGATCAGTGATGATCATCATATATATATATATATATATATATATATATATATGTTTTGTGACCCATTAATTAAACTAAATTAAATTAATGTTTTTGGTGAAAAGAAAGAATTGATAATATAGAATAGTTGTTGGTTTTAGTAATCTATATACATATAGCTAGCTAATTTAAAAATGTATACATATGCTTACCAAGAAAAAGTGTGGTTTATATGTAATACGTGGAGCATACGTGTAGTACTAATAGTAAATATTAAGTATTACACGTTTTTTATGTTTTCTAATTAATTATGATATAGATATTTATTTATTTTAAGGAGCTAGCGGCGATAGTGGAAAATTTATATGATACACAAATTATATGGATCACTCACTTTTGCACTAATAATATTATGGATATAATATATAATCCATCCATGTATGCATATTAGTATTAGTCAAACAATTATAGAGAAAGTTAATTAATTACAATCCCAAATCCTTTTATGACTAGAAAACACTTTTGTTTGAACTCATTATATTTCTACGAAGTAGCTATATATATAGGTGTCTCTAAATAATATTATTAGATTTACACGTACATAGAGAACTTTTCTTATTCATTGTCAACAAAACAAAAAACAAAAATATTTGAGAATTATTCTTTGCCGGCTATATATCCATATATAATTCATAGATTGTGACTTCTCTAATTAATATTATAACTTTTTAGGGTTCATGCATTTAATCCATATTACACGTACTTAATTATAATAATTTTTTTAATATATATATATATACAGTTCAAAAATATAGATTACTGAGCTCCTAAGAAACTTTATAAATTAATTTCTATTCAATTTTCATAACCATATATATAATTGATCACCATTGTTATTGCTTAACATTTATAGACATGCACATTATGATATTAACTAGCGATATTTCTTATAAGTTATTATATTATAAATTATATGAAATTAAATACTTAGACCAATAACGATATCGACACATAAAAATAATATCTTTTAACATTTCTTTAATTATATAATTGGAACCGTAAATAAATTAAGCAAATAAAATTACAATAACATTACCAATTTTTTCCTATTATCTTATATTAAATGTGATTATAAATTAAAAATTGTAATTTTTTTAAACATTATAATTCGAATTTATTTAAATTTACTAGACATATCTAAAAAAATATAATTTCTATTGTTATTTTTTTTAAAATTTCACTTGATATAGTTAAAATATATTTTTATTATTGTTTTCTTGACGTACATATTTAAAAAGAATATTTATATTATTTTTTTAAAAAAAATGATTGCACATATTTAAATATATATTTTTCTATATATATCAATATTTTTTTAAAAAAGAACAATATAACATAGATAAATATTTATGATACATAACTCCCTTATCTATTGTAGTTACCCCAAAAAAAATTATTTTTTTTCAAAAAAATATATATACAACTGAAAATACACATCAATATATAACTAAGTATATATATATATCACGACTTGGTCATTCACCCTCACTCACTTGGCAAGGCATACATTGGGGAAGGGAATTACTTATTGAAGGTTTGCGATACAAGATTGGTAATGGAGTTACTGTTTCTGCTGGTTTTGACAGATGGATTCCAGGTTTCACAGATTTTAAACCGGTTAGCTTTAATGGGGCAGATACAATGACAGTGTCACACTTTATAACAGACCAAAGAGAATGGAACATACCTCTTCTTAATCAATATTTTCAATCCATAGATGTTGACAAAATTGTTACCATTCCTCTTAGTTTTTTTCCAACCAATGATCGGTTGATTTGGCACCATACTACTACAGGTTGTTATACTGTCAATTCGGGATTTCATCTTGCTGAGAACTTGGCAGAAAACCAGCAAACACATGCCTCCTCTTCTCATAGCATCTGGTGGAAAACGTTTTGGAATTTGGAACTACCATCTAAGGTAAAAATATTTGCTTGGAGAGTGATGCAAAATGCACTTCCTGTAGCTACTGGTTTAGTCCGAAGAAAGGTAATAGATTCTGCAACTTGCTCATTGTGTAATAATGCATGGGAATCGGTTGGTCATGCCTTGTTTAACTGTACTACAGCAAGAAAGGTGTGGAGAGACACTAAATTCACCATTGATCACACACATACTCATAATATGTATAATGGTGATTATTTGATACATCTATCCTCTCTACATTCTAAGCAAGATCTTGAATTAATTATATGTACAATGTGGGCTATATGGCATGAAAGGAATAAGGTTATTCATGGTGGTGTGTCCAAATCTAGTCATGATATTGCATCCTTTGCTAGTACACATCTGCATCAATATCAACGGGCTCGAACTAAAAACCAGCAGCAGTTTAACAACTGCAATGCCCACACCAGCAGCAGTGCTTCTGCACCAGGCCATACTTCTGCATCAGCTCCACTACAGCGTTCTAATACTGATACCTCTTGGTCACCTCCTGGCATTTCAGGTCTGAAAGTAAATGTTGATGTCGCTGTTAACCAAGAGAAAAAAATATTGGGAGTAGGTGCTATTATTAGAGACCACCATGGCAGTGTTATTGCTGCTATTTCCAAGCCAGTCCAAGGTTGTTTTAGGTCGGATGAGATGGAGGCCAAAGCATTATTTCATTGTCTCAATTGGGCTATGCAATTGCAATTACATATTACACATGTTGAGACAGATGCATTACGTGTTTCATCAGCTCTAAATTCCCCATCTCCGAACCTCTCTAGTTTTAATGATTTAATTATGGATGTTAATTGTCTTTTATCCTTTTTCTCAGGAGTAACTATTTCTCATGTTAAGAGAAGTGCTAACCAAGCTGCTCATGGTTTAGCTCAGTATGCTCTTGAGTTGGATGAAGATGTCAGTTGGATGGGTGAAATCCCAAATCCTATTTTCTCTGTTGTTGTAAACGATATGCAGTTTTAATAACAGTGAAATTTCTCAAAAAATAAAAAAAAAAAGTATATATATATATATATGAATTAACAATATTACCTAATACATCTATATATATTCATATGGTTTAAGATGGTCATGAATAAGAGATGAATTATAACTGCAACCCTAGCTCTTATTTTCTTACCATGTGGCCAAACATTATTCATTACAATTACAAATATATAAATATATATATATAATATATATATTATATTATTATTATTATGCATGTGATGTAATATATAATTAGCTAGAAACTTTATTTGACTGTAACAAAACAATACACATAAAAATGAATTTGTGGGTCCCCATGGAAATAAACATGAATGTTCTTAATTTCTCTACATATATATATATATTTATGTAAAAATTGGTGGCTATATATATTTGTGTTTTTCGAGTGTGTGTGTGTGTGTGACCCTTATTATTAAAATATAAAAAAAAAATTAAAAAGAAAGAAAAGAAAAAGGGATGAAAATATTGAATATCTTTATATAGAGAATTAGACCTTTTTCATAGCAAGTCTTATCATTCCCACGTATTGGTTTCAATTTTCTTATCCACTTACGTACCAAACACTGACTAACTTTATCCTTAATTGCATGCCCTACTTTCTTTTTCTTAATTTATAATTATTATCTAATTAATTTAGAAAAAAAAAATTATGACGTAATTTATAAGTTAATATTATATTAACTTACATTTTTATTATTTTTATTTTAATTATATAATTTATTTTATTTTGGATGTTATTCTATAAATTATATTATTTTTAATAAAGAATATGTAATTCTAGTACTATTTATAAAAAAAACATGATAACATATTTAAAATTTATTGTTAATTATAATTTAGATTTAACTATAATAATTTTAATATTATACAATTTTTCTATTTTTTTTTTTTTGGTAAAAAAAATAATAATAGAAAAATAATTTTTTAAATTAGTGTAATAAGTTTAAATTTAATTGTAATATTAAATATAACCACATTTAATATAAAATAAAATAAAAGACAAAAAATATGTATAATAAATTTAAATTTAAATTGTAATATTTTTTTTTAAAAAAAACACTTATATAACCACACTTTAATATAATAACATAAATATAAATAATATAAATATATTTACACCATATACATGTCATTACTACGTATCATTCTTTTGTAGTTGA
This sequence comes from Cannabis sativa, assembly GCF_029168945.1. Classification (NCBI taxonomy): domain Eukaryota; kingdom Viridiplantae; phylum Streptophyta; class Magnoliopsida; order Rosales; family Cannabaceae; genus Cannabis; species Cannabis sativa. The sequence continues at coordinate 59,362,312 of NC_083607.1, forward strand.
GATTGTCGCTCTTATCTTATATTTTTTTTTTATCAAAACTAATAATTAATTAAATAAAAGCCTTAATTTAGCTACTTTTTATATATTCTAATTTTAATATTATATCAACGTTTTTATTTTTTTCTCTTTTTGACATTAATTTATTAAGGTGGAAGCACTAGACAATTTGAAGTATAATACGTACTAAACCAATTGCGATTAGCTATTTCCACCAATATTAGCTTCTTTTTTGTTAATTAATTATTACATATTTTGATTTTCTTTTTCATCATCATTTGCCTTTTGCTCTTAATTTTTACTGTTTTATTTATTTATTTATTTTTATTATTGGATAAAGTAAAGACAACGATCCTATAGGTGTTTCTAAAAGTCAGAATAGAAATCGACTTCTCACATTATCATATTGTCACAATTTTAACTAATTTTATTAATTACATTATCATATATAAATAATCAAATATCACTTTTGTCAGCACATTTTTGTGTTGGCAAAAGTTGGTATTGCGCTGATAAAATAGAATTTACTTTGTGATGTGTTGGCAAAAGGAGTTGACAAATCAATGTTGGTATTAGAACTTTTGCCAGCATAAAATAAAAAGCAATGGCAATAATGACTTTTCCCAGCGCGTAAATATGCTGGTAAAAGTTAGATTTTAGCCACTGCAAATATACGCAGGTAAAACTTTGACCTCTTTACCAGTGCAGTTTGCGAGATGCGCTGGTAAAAGTAACTTTTACCAGCACAGTAGCGAACTGTGCTGGTAAAAGTGATCTTTCTTGTAGTGAATGCAATATAATTAATCATAATTATATATACGTAGCTCATGTTTTCAATATTTGAAAGAAAGCGTTAAATAAGTTATTTTTGAGTGTAGCGTAATAGTATTTTACAATCAACTAATTACTTATATCTTAAAGGTCTTGGGTTCGAACTCATAACCTCTCCTTTTTTCTATCTCTCCCTCACTACTAAACTACTCTTAGTAGCTTAGCGTTAAATAACTTATTAATTATATATTAATCGTAATTTTTTTTATATAAATATAATGGTTTTTTTTATATATTTTTATACTTTAAAATAATTTTGTTTTTTACATTTTTACGAAAATCTAATTAGAAACTCACATAGCAACTTAAATCGCAATCAAAATTCATATAACAACTCACATAAAAATTACTGGAGCAACCCAAACAGCAAATTTAAAAAAAAAAAATTAAAAATAGTATATGGGGTGTTTTCATTTTTACACTTCAAAACAAACTTTTTATATATATTTTACAGAAATTCATATATAGCAACATAGAAACCGATAGGAACAACTTAAATTACAATCAAAATCTATAAGCTACATAAAAACTATAGAAACAACTACCAAATACAACCAAAACTGTTTATAAATTAAAAAAAAAATATTATATGAAATAATTACCGTATAATTTTTATTTATATATATATACTAGGTGAATGTACGTGTCGAGCCACGTATTGCTAGTTGTTAGAGATTTTATTACAATGGAAGAAAATCAAGATATTACAACTCTATTGTAATACAATACAAGGATCAACAAAGAGATTAAATAAATGTTACAACAACATATATAATATACAATATATATACACTATATATATTATATATAAGAAATGTAGAAGAAGATAAGAACACTACATGCAATATAAAATATGTGTATATAATAAGAGAATAATATATATGTATAAACACTCACTCAAAACCTTGAGTGTAGATTAGTGGGGATCACCATGACTTGAACAAGGTATTACACCTTTGTCCAAAAGCTTATTTCCCCCTATCTCTAAGCACTAAGGGAACTCTCTAGGAAATAGCTTTGGGAATTATCAAGCCTTTTAGGGTTTTCTAGCAAAGTGCTTTCTTGATAGAAAACTTGACATCTCTTACCCCAAATGAGCACCATAGACCTCCTTTATATAGTGTTTAGGATATCACCATTTGAAATTCAAAATTCATAAGTCATAACCTCCATGGTTGTTATGGACTCAATAAAGAGATGTAACTCATGCACACCATAACTCCTATAGAGATGTAACTCATGCACACCATAACTCCTATACCATTAAGAATTTCAAATAAAGATGTGTAACACCTTTTACACTCTTAAAGTTGGTGATAATGGTGGAAGTTACTCATAGTAACAACTCCTCCAAATATTACAAAAATAAAGATGTGTAACACCTTTTACACTCTTAAAGTTGGTGATAATGGTGGAAGTTACTCATAGTAACAACTCCTCCAAATATTACAAAATGATGACACATAATATATAATGTCATATGTTACATATTAGTTTGTTACATGTATTTAATCTACACATTATATTATTGATAAATAATATAACAATCCCCCACTAGATTAAATGTTATCTCTTTAGTAACAAATTTGTAACTTTTGTAACATTTATTTAATCAATCAAAAATATTATATCAAAATATAACATTCAACATTGTTATATTATTTATCAATAATATAATGTGTAGATTAAATACATGTAACAAACTAATATGTAACATATGACATTATATATTATGTGTCATCATTTTGTAATATTTGGAGGAGTTGTTACTATGAGTAACTTCCACCATTATCACCAACTTTAAGAGTGTAAAAGGTGTTACACATCTTTATTTTTGTAATATTTGGAGGAGTTGTTACTATGAGTAACTTCCACCATTATCACCAACTTTAAGAGTGTAAAAGGTGTTACACATCTTTATTTGAAATTCTTAATGGTATAGGAGTTATGGTGTGCATGAGTTACATCTCTATAGGAGTTATGGTGTGCATGAGTTACATCTCTTTATTGAGTCCATAACAACCATGGAGGTTATGACTTATGAATTTTGAATTTCAAATGGTGATATCCTAAACACTATATAAAGGAGGTCTATGGTGCTCATTTGGGGTAAGAGATGTCAAGTTTTCTATCAAGAAAGCACTTTGCTAGAAAACCCTAAAAGGCTTGATAATTCCCAAAGCTATTTCCTAGAGAGTTCCCTTAGTGCTTAGAGATAGGGGGAAATAAGCTTTTGGACAAAGGTGTAATACCTTGTTCAAGTCATGGTGATCCCCACTAATCTACACTCAAGGTTTTGAGTGAGTGTTTATACATATATATTATTCTCTTATTATATACACATATTTTATATTGCATGTAGTGTTCTTATCTTCTTCTACATTTCTTATATATAATATATATAGTGTATATATATTGTATATTATATATGTTGTTGTAACATTTATTTAATCTCTTTGTTGATCCTTGTATTGTATTACAATAGAGTTGTAATATCTTGATTTTCTTCCATTGTAATAAAATCTCTAACAATCAAAAGCTTATCCCTTTTCAATGGAAGAGGTGATAAATCAAGATTGTGAGAATACAAGGATAAGAGATTTTATGTGAAAGCCATTCATGGGTGAGCATGATGGTGAATATTATGTGATTTACTATTTTATATGATAGTAATATATAATATATATATATATATATATGAGTTATATATATGTGACATATATGTGATTATGTGTTTGTATCATATTAATATATATAGTAGTATATAATATGATATTTGAATTTTATATGTTATTATATGTATATATGTGAGATATATAATATATAACATGTATATATATGAGTAATATATATTATATATATGTAGAGCATGTGATATAATATATATTAGTGAGATTAAATATGTAGAAATAATTATTTCTATGTATTTATATGAGACATGCATGTATAATATATATTGTGAGTATATAATATATATCATGTATATTAATGTGTATATATATGTTATATATGTGTGAGGTATGTAACATCTATAGTTGTGTAATTAATATATATTATGTATATATGATATATATGTATATTATAGTATATATGTTATATATATATAAGATGTGTAACATATGTATTGTGAATTTAATATTGATATTATGTGTATGTTACATATGAGATGTTGATTAGTAACATATATATTATCTTAATATATGAATTACATAGAATGATAATAATGTTGATAGTAATAAAATAATGTTTATTATTATTGTGAGAATTATTATCATCTATTTTGTGAATAAAGAATATTTTAAATTCTTTTTCAATTTGGTGGTGAACATCTCACTTTATGAGATAATAAAAGATGGTTTTTGAGAAGTTACATCTTTTATTGGATTATAAGAGATAATCATCTCATATTATGAGATAAGAAAAGTGAACTATATGAGAGTTACACTTATGAGAATTGTCTTGTCATAGCAAGAACAATAGATTAAAAGGGGATCCAAACTTGTGAAATGAGCCATAAATTAGAAGAGCAATTTTGGACTCAAAAGTAAATGAATCAATGTGGATTCAAAAAAAAAAAAAAAAAAAAAAAAAAAAAAATAGTGAAGCAATTTGGAATCTTAAATAATCAAAGTTGTGAACAAAATTGATGAGAATTTTGTTAACTTTGGTATAATTTTGGGCTAATCTCAATGAGGAGATAGCTTTAAAATTATGGTAAAAATAATCACATTATTTTATGAGTAGTAATGTGAGTTTGACATTTTAGATTTATTGAGAAAACTAAAAATATCAAATGATATTTTTTAAGGTGACCTTAAAAAGTCATTTCAAGAGGAAATACACAAAAGTAATATTTTATATACACTTTATGCTAGAAATGTGGGGGTGAGCCACAAATTTAATCAAAATGTGTTGAGACATTATTGATTAATTTATTTGATTTTGAATTCAAATTCTAAATCAAGTTTGGCTATGTGCATAAGTGAAAATATTGACATATTTAGTGTCAAAGTTTTGGTAAAAATAATTTCAAGAAGGAAAAAAAAATTTAAAAAAAAAAAAATTATAGAGACAAAGTAGTCTTCTATATTTTAAAATCAAGATATTGTCTTGATAATGAAATGTGAAAATGTGGGGGTGCATACTCCAATCCAATATGAGAAAGTTTAGACATACTTGGTGTCTAAAATTAAAATGTGAGAATTTAGACATATTTGGTGTCTAAATTAGTGTATTTTTGATATGCTTGGTATCAAAATTATTGAGAATTTGAGTTGAGTGAAAATTAATCTTTTATGATTGAATTTTCAAAGCTTAAGTACTTAAGGAGAAAAGTGGTCACAAAGTGAACACTATATTTTTTGGCATGCATGATTCACATGGAATCAATAGTGAGAGGTTATAACAAAGGAATTTTTACACTAAGTGACTTTTTTTACCAATATTTAACATTTATATTTGCTTTCTCTTTTTTTTACATTTTTACATTTTAAAATTTTCTCTAATACTATTATAAAGTTTACTAATTACAATTATACGAAAAGTGTTATTTTTCTTTCTTCTTCCTCTATTCACATATATTTATTTAGAGTGGTAGCCATCTCTATCCTTCCATCTCACTTTCAGCCCCTCTTGTCTCCATTCCTCCCGTCTCCATTCCTCCCATCTACATCCCTTCTTGCCATGCAAAACTTCTTCTTAACCTTCCTATGGCGCAGTCTAAGGAGAAAGAAACACTCTCTGAGTTTCTTCATCTCTTGGTCAAATCATCTCCATCTCTTTCAAACTTCTTTTTGCTACTATTGATATAGTTTCAAGCTCTGATTTGTAAGTTATTCTTTTCTTCTTCTTCTCCTTCTTCTTCTTCTTTTTTCTTTTCAAATTACATCAATATAAAAATTTTAATTTAAAAGTTTTATAAGAATATTGTTGTAGTGTGATTCTTTATTGTTGATTCTACCCATTTGCCCACAAATTTTGTGAAATTTTTTCTTCTTCTGTAAGTTGAGTTTTTTATTTATATGTATATAAGGTCATACCTTCCATGTGTTTGACAAAATGCCTAACATAGTTAATATTTTTTATTAGCCTAAAGAAATAGGGCATCTTCAATTGTGCTATTTTTTTTCATCTTTAAGTTAAGTTTCTTCATGATATTATTATTGTTTTTATTTTGTAGAACTGAATTTAATGAATTAGTAATTTTATCTTCAGATCTTAAATAAATATGTTGATTTATTGTTGTTTATAAGTTGTTTTATAGTTGCTTTCATCTTTTTATTTATATTGCTGCTATTGTTATTGCTGTTAATTGTTGTTGTTGTTGCTGCATTTTCAGTTAATTTATTTTTATTGGCGAAGCTCAAATCTAAATGTTAGGTATAAAACTCAAATTTAGAGTTTTATTATTCAATAATTTTCTTTGGATTTGATTTTAAATTTTTTTTTCAAATGATCTCAACTTCAAAATTTAATGCTTATTGTTGTCCATTTATCTCACAAGCTGGCAAAGTTATTTTTCTAAGTTTTATAATTTTATGAATCAGAGATTTATCTAAAGACTTTAAATAACTAAGGTGATTTAACGTTGTGTATAAGTTGTTTTATAGTTGTTTCATCTTTTAATTTATTTTGTTGTTGTTATTTCACCAAGTTATCCATTGAAGAGGCTTTCAGAGCAAAAAGCGAGATAATGATGACGAGATTGCAAATTAAAAGATTAATGTATTAGTTTTGGTTATCTTTTTTTGGGTTCAAAGACATGTTTTGTTATGTTTTATTTATTTTTTTTATGTATTAAGTTAGAAGAATTTTTCAACCTTAAATAGTTTATGTCTATCACTTTTTCAGTTTCTAATTAGTTGTTTTTTAGTTTTAATGTAGTTATTATACGGTTCTTATTCTAGGGTTCTTAATTTTTTTTTTTTAAAAAAAAATTAGATCATTGGGTTAGGTCTTACATTTATCAGTTGTATTTGAATTTTAATTTAGAGTTATTTTAGTTGCATATTTATTAAGTTTTACATTTTTTTATTATTTTTTAGTTGTTACATTGTTATTTTTATATTGTTCAGTACATGATATATTTACATTTTTGTATAGCTATTAATCGTTTTTTATTAGTTCATTGCTTTATTAATTTTGTCATCATTATATTTTCAGGTGGGTGATATAAGACATCTGATGTTGTTGATAAGTTGAAGCTTCCAAAGAAAAATATTGTCAAGGTTTATAATTTGTTTTTTTTTTATTTGTATTGTTTGAAATGTTCTCTGGCTATAGTTCATTCATTTGAAAAAAATATATATATTTTATAGTAGCAAGTTGTTTTATAGTTTGTTTAATGTTGTTTTGATGCTGTTTTACTTGCTACAAGACTTGATTTTTAGTGATGATAAACTTCAAAATTGATCAGAATGAAGTTAGTGGCATACATCAAAAGTGTACAAGAAAATGTTCCAAAGTCTTTCAAGAAGGTTGGAGTTACTGTGCATGAATTAACGATTGAGAAGGAAGTGTGTTTCGTTTTGGTTGTATATGCTGAAGAGCGACATTTTTTTTTTTAAGAAACTTTACTTTTATATATTTTTTTTAAATTTTCTCTAGTTAACTTTATATATATCTTGTACGAGATATTGAATATTATAATTTCTTTTTAATTGTTTATATCTTTTACTACATTAAGAAACAACAATTATTATATTTTTAATTTATACATCAAGTATTTGTATAATTATATTTTTTTTAAAAAAAAAAAGACAATAGTTGATAGTAATTGTTTTTAACTATTAACAACTATTTAATAACGATATAAAAAACCATAAAAACAACTGATAATATAAGAAATCTACAAATTTTAACAACTGAAATTAAAAGAGTACAAACAACGTGAAAGTAACATGTTCAAAAAATAATGAAATTAAACAACGTGTTTACAACTTTAAAACAACCGTAAAACAACAAACAATGTTACAACTAAATATAAGTAATTTTTTTTTCATATTTACAATCTCTTTCTATCAATACACATGCTTGATTCAAAATCAACATAATGTTCTCTTATTATTTTTCATGTTTGGATGTAAGAGATAAAGATAAGTTTTTGTTTTAACATGTAAAACCATATTCTTTTAATTGTTAAACAACTAGTGTAGTGTATGAACAATTCATAACAAACTTTACAACAACATGAAAACAACTTGATATTATATAATATTTTCAAGTTGAAATAAGATGTTGCAAAAACAAAGAAACTTCACAATAACATGAAAATAATTTAATTATTCTTTTGCAGATATTGTGTAGTTTTTATTTTTGTTGTTTTCAACCAGAATAATATCAATTGATGAACAAATAATTATAGCAAACACACAAAACAACTCAAAATCAACTAGTGGTGTTGTTATTGCACGAGTATTTGTAAATTTTCTTCATATATTTGCAATATCTTCCTGCCACATTCATTGTTATATTTGTGTTGTTATTCTGTCGCTTGTACATTTTACTTTTATTTTTAGAATGGTAAAAAAACAACGTAAATAAAACTTAAAAACAACGTGAAAGCAACATATTTTTGTATTAAAATTTTAACACATACTCATTGTTCTTATTATATTTTCCAGAAATTCAATGTAGTAGTTTCCTTCCAGATTTTCGAAAATTATAAAAATACTGAAAATATATGTAAATCAACCAAACAACAACAAATAATTAACAAAATAATTGAAAAAAATACACTAAACAACATCAATTTTTTTTTTCAAAAACTACATAAAAATTAGATCTTCTTTTTGAAAGAAAACCCAAAACGTGTGGGTATAAAAATTCAAGAAGACCTCTCAATCGCATGATATTCGTTGATTCCACTAGATCTCCTCCTAGATTGTTGATTCTTTCTCATTGGCTTCATGGATATCTCTCTACAGTGATCTCGTTGCCATGGTTGAACATCTAAGCAAAACTTCTTGCCGGCGTTAATGGAGATCAGCCCAAAGTTCTTCGCCGGCGTTCATGGAGATCGCAAAATAGTTTCTACATCATCTGTGGTTGATGATTTCAGATCTCCACCCCTTAATAAGCGTTGTTGACGATGGAGAGAAACTCACTATTTTGCTCTGCAAGAAGGAGAAGTTCTTTTGGAGAAGAAGAAGTCTCTGTGTCGTATATTTGAAAAAAAAAAAAAAAACTTTAGTTTTCTTAATTTTGTTTATTTGGTCATATGGTAATAAAAAAGTAAATTCTGACCTAAATATAGTTATATATGAAAAAATCCCTATAACAAATCGCTTAATCTCCGTACAAGATTAAAGCATGAATTTTCGAGGGATGGGACCTAAACTCCCTTAGCGTTTTGCTCATTGATGGTAACCTATCTTAACACTAGTAAAAATCTAGTCTTAAGTTCAATAGGTAATAACAAGTCAATAGAGTGAATGTGGTACTCAATTGTCCCATCTATGGATGAGTACATGTTGTAAAATTGAGGGTTAAAACCAAAAGGTTTTTTAATGGAGCTTAAGCTTAAGAAAACTCACTTAAGCTTAAGAAGTGTCTAACGAGTGGTGAGACATTAAAACTCCACCTATATGGACTAGAGGTGGTGCCGCCTCTTATGAGAATTGGGAGTATTCTCTAGAGAGTCCATGAATTGGAATTTTGCACATGGCCATTAACGGTGCAAGAGCGAGACATGCGGTCTCAAGTGAGCATTAGCAAGGGTGTGTGTGTTATCACCGGTTTGTATTAAAGGAATAATGGTTCAATGCTACGGCAACCAAAATTTCATCAAACTTTGTGGTAATTACACTAAGATAAAATTCAAGTCGAAAGACATTTTATCTAATGCACCTAAGCAAGACTTCTTATAAGTGTGTATTTAGTCAATCAAAGTGGGGGAATGTTATATTTTGATATAATATTTTTGATTGATTAAATAAATGTTACAAAAGTTACAAATTTGTTACTAAAGAGATAACATTTAATCTAGTGGGGGATTGTTATATTATTTATCAATAATATAATGTGTAGATTAAATACATGTAACAAACTAATATGTAACATATGACATTATATATTATGTGTCATCATTTTGTAATATTTGGAGGAGTTGTTACTATGAGTAACTTCCACCATTATCACCAACTTTAAGAGTGTAAAAGGTGTTACACATCTTTATTTTTGTAATATTTGGAGGAGTTGTTACTATGAGTAACTTCCACCATTATCACCAACTTTAAGAGTGTAAAAGGTGTTACACATCTTTATTTGAAATTCTTAATGGTATAGGAGTTATGGTGTGCATGAGTTACATCTCTATAGGAGTTATGGTGTGCATGAGTTACATCTCTTTATTGAGTCCATAACAACCATGGAGGTTATGACTTATGAATTTTGAATTTCAAATGGTGATATCCTAAACACTATATAAAGGAGGTCTATGGTGCTCATTTGGGGTAAGAGATGTCAAGTTTTCTATCAAGAAAGCACTTTGCTAGAAAACCCTAAAAGGCTTGATAATTCCCAAAGCTATTTCCTAGAGAGTTCCCTTAGTGCTTAGAGATAGGGGGAAATAAGCTTTTGGACAAAGGTGTAATACCTTGTTCAAGTCATGGTGATCCCCACTAATCTACACTCAAGGTTTTGAGTGAGTGTTTATACATATATATTATTCTCTTATTATATACACATATTTTATATTGCATGTAGTGTTCTTATCTTCTTCTACATTTCTTATATATAATATATATAGTGTATATATATTGTATATTATATATGTTGTTGTAACATTTATTTAATCTCTTTGTTGATCCTTGTATTGTATTACAATAGAGTTGTAATATCTTGATTTTCTTCCATTGTAATAAAATCTCTAACACTAGTTTTATTTAAAATTTTGGTCTTTTTAAGATTTTGAATGTATTTTATTTTTAAAGATTACAAATTTTTTGTTTGAAAAAATTAAATATTTATATTTGAAATATTATTTAATAATGTATTAAAAATAATATTAGTATAATTATAAAATTGTAAATAAATTTATTATTGGAGTAGTAGATTATATTTCTATTTAGTTCTTTTTTTAACCTAGCATGTAATGTAAGTTTATATCTATAAATATTCTGTAAAGTGTTAATATTATATGAACATCTCCATTTATAAAGCTAAAAAGTGGGTCAATGACAGAAGTGGTATATCTGCAATCACACAAAGATAGAAGTGATATTTCTGCTTCCTATGCTTATCCAGAGAAAACATTAGATAATGGTTAACTTTAATATATAAAGATTTTTCTTTTTTAAAAAATAAATAAAAAAATATATTAATATTCTCCCAAGATAGGTTTGTTAGAGAGATATGTGGATAAGATGATTTTTTTAATTTAAAAAGAGATTATTAATATTTAAAAGATTGTTTAATTTTTTGGGTTTAATTATTGGGTTTATTTGTTAACGGGAGATGAAAGCTAATCGTTAAATTTAACAGAATATTCTTAGTATATTCTGTTAAACCAACAATTGCCGTTAGATAGGCACTTTTAATATATAAAGATATATATATTGTTGTTTTGAGAAGGTTTGATTCTATATATGTCTTCCTAGGTTAGGTATATTCAATTTTTGTTTGGAGAGTTCTATAAGTAGAGATCTTCTCTAAATATATATTCCTTACAAATATGGAAGGTCAATGTATATATGATGATCATGATTTATATATATATATATATATGATAAACATATTACGTACGGTATATAATCACTTACTCTTATCATGAAGAAAGAAGCTTTTATTTAATTATTAGATGAAAACTAAAATAGTAAATAACGCACAAACACTTACCTTAATTTCAAGTCACCACACAAACCGTCCTAGCTAATTAATCAGACTATATTATATATATACTTTAATTATATATATAATTTTAATTATTATAAATTATATTTGCTTCATTCTAAAGACTGAATGATTGAGATACTGTGCAAATCTATATACCAATATTTTATGTACACCTTTTTCAAATAGTGTAGTACCGACCCCCTTCTAAATAATTATAATTTTTTTTTAATTTTATATATAAATTATATAAATATTCTTTAAAGTATATCATATACATGTAAAATGATTGTGTTTTTATTATTATTATTAATTATGTGTGACCTTAATTATTAAAATAATTATTTCATTTATATATTCGATCTGTTTCGAATCTAAAAACAAAACAAACCAGATTTCAACCATGGTGCTTTTTTTATTTGTTGATTTCAATTCATTTATATATATTTATATATGAATTTTGCTAATAATTTTTTTTTTAGTCTCATACATTCATAGCCTGGAGTCATAGTTCAAGTCTAACATGACAAATTAGCTCCATAAATATATAAATATTTGAAAAGTATTAATTATATATTTAGAGAAGAATGTGCATATATATATATTTAATAATTATAGTGAATATATTAATATTTAATAATTAATGAATAAGAATTGTGAATTATAGTGCTAGACAGATCAATATAACTATATCAAAAGAGAAAAAGAAAAAGAAAAAAAAAAACTAAAGTATAACAGTTATTAATTAGTAGTACTATGCATATAAAAAAATGATTAAAAATGTAATTAAGATCAACTTGTGAGTGTGATTAATTAGCTACCTATGGTTAATTAATTTTATTCTTTTAATCATATATATCAACTGGGCGCCAATTTAGATTTTATTATAATAAAAGTTATTAATTAAAGTAAAAAATGCCATTAATTTTCACCTTTAAATAAATAATATTCGATAGATGAATCTTTAGGGGTTAAATATACAAATATAGGTCAACAAGCCTAGAATTTTAGTCTTCAATTTCAATATTTTAGTGTACAATAATATTCTTGAAAGGTCAATAGTGCTCTCCCTATAACTAAAGAATCTCTTATAAATTTAGTTATTAGATTTACCCTTATTATAATTTCTATATATAAATCATATTATATAAATGTAAAGCTATATTTTTTTTCCTTTTTCTCAATTTTAGGATCCCCAAATTGCTTCTTTTCTTTTTTTTTTTCCTTTAATTTATCACATAAAACTAAAACCAACCAAATGAGATTACCCCTTTACTTTTATGTGAAGAAAGCAGCTTTGGATATTTTAGTCTTTTCACACTTTAATTTTGCTCTATATAGAACAGAGTTGGCTTAGCGTTGGAAAGAGACAAGGCCAGTACAAAAGAATCCACTTCAACCCAATTTGACAAAACCCCATATATACACATATACATATACATATATATATACATATATATAAAAACCAGTGAAGAGGTTAACAAGAGCCAAAGCCAAAGACTACTACAACAAACACCTTCTTCTCCAAGGCAAGCTAGCTAATTAATAAGCAGAGAGACCAAGAATATTTCCACACAAGAAAAGAAAGGAATTCATCATTCAAATTTCTTATTCCCCTTATATATACATATATATATATATTATATATATGTATATATATAATCACCCTTTTTTGGTACAAACACAATAAACACAACAACTACCATAAATTTTCTCTCTTTCTCTAATTTCTTAAAGATGGGAACTTTTATTTACAAAATTGCCACTACCTTTGTTCTTCATATTCTTCTTGTTATTGCTCTATCTCTTAGCTTTTCAGGTAACATTTTTATTATTTTACATTTTGGGTTTTATTTAATTTCTCTTAATTGTGATTATTATTAATGTTAATTAATTTTTTTTTTGTTTAATTAGGTGTTATGTCTTTGGGGATTAATTATGGTCAAGTGGCTAATAATTTACCACCACCGGCTAAAGTGTTGGAACTATTAACTTCTCTCAAAGTAACAAAAACAAGAATTTACGATACGAGTCCAGGTGTCCTAACCGCATTCGCTAATTCCAACGTTGAAATAATCGTGACCATAGAGAATCAAATGTTACCTCAATTAATGGACCCACAACAAGCGCTTCAATGGGTAACGACACACATAAAGCCATACTACCCTGCGACGCGGATCACGGGAATTGCAGTGGGGAACGAAGTATTCACAGACGACGATTCATCTTCCTTCGTTACCTACCTCGTCCCAGCTATGGTCAGCATTCACTCAGCTTTAGCCCAATTAGGTCTCGACACGTATATAAAAGTCTCAACACCAAGTTCCTTAGCTGTCCTCGAAAATTCCTACCCACCTTCAGCAGGAACATTCAAAACCGAGGTCAACACCGTAATTTTACAACTCCTCAAGTTCCTTCAATCAACAAACGCACCGTTTTGGATCAATGCCTACCCATACTTCGCTTACAAAGGAGACCCGACCCGAGTCTCGTTAGACTACGTTCTATTCAATCCAAATACGGGTATGATCGACCCGTACACTAAGTTACGTTACGACAACATGTTGTACGCTCAAGTAGACGCGATCATATTTGCTATGGCGAGAATGGGGTTTAGTAACATCGAAGTTCGGGTTTCGGAAACGGGTTGGCCCTCGAAAGGTGACCCGAATGAACTCGGGGCAACGGTTGAGAACGCAGCTACGTTTAATAGAAACCTTTTGAGAAGACAATTGGGTAATGAAGGGACTCCATTGAGACCAAATATGAGACTTGAGGTTTACTTATTTGCTTTGTTTAATGAAGACATGAAACCTGGTCCCACATCGGAGAGAAATTATGGGTTGTTTCAACCCGATATGACAATGGCTTATAACGTTGGTTTGTCTACATTGGCTAGTACTACAACTACTGCCACGTCATCAACACCTTCTTCAGCTTCTATTTCTCTCACCTCTTCTGCTTCTTCACATAAGGTAAAAAATTAATTAATTAATTTAATTTTTATAAGAAAAAAATGTAACAACAACAACAAAAAAAAGTGTAAATAGACTAAAGTGAATAAAATGTACTACAAGATCAATAAAATATTTAATTTTTTTTTTTTTAATTATTGAAGAATTTTATATAGACAGTGATCTGATTAATTGTTTTTTTTTTTGTTTGATTTTTCCTTATTTGGATTTTTTTCCACTATATATGGAATATTATTTTTATTGAAACAGGCAGCTAAAATGGATAATCAAAGCCTGGTGTTGTGGATCATGTTTGTGTATTTGCTGACCTTCCAAGTTTTTATGAGAAGACCATTTTATTAAGCCAATAATATTACTTCATCATGTATATAGATATATAAATAAATATATATAATTAATTACTCTTTCATATTAAGAAAAAAAAATTAGAGAGAGATTAATTTGGGGTCTAATTTCTTGGCCACAAATTATATATAGAATAGTAAGTAGTAGTAGTAGTACTATATCCTCATTTCAAAAAACAAATTGCATTGCATTAATTATTATTGGTTTCTAATTAATCTCTTTTAACAAACAAAAAAAATATATAATATTGTATACTACTACTTCTTCATCGGACGGCTATAATTTCATTTAGCCTCGATCAAGGATTGATCTCAACCGTACGTTGCCACATCATCATCATCCTCATCAAGCTATAATCTAGAAGAAAATTTTCTTGTTTTAGAGAGAGAGAAGATTAATTAATCAACATGCAAAGCTAGCCAATTCATATCATTATTTTTTTACTAGTAATAATAGTTTAATTGTGTAAAGCTAGTAAAATTATTTGTGCAATGTATTATTATTATTATTGTAAAACAATTTGTTAATTTCACGATTAATTAACTTTCAATCGATTCTTCTTATATGAATATTTGTCATTAATTATTATTTTATTATTATGATTATTAGAAAGCTAAAAAAAGAGAAAAAGAGAATTAAAGAAATAAACTTTTAATTAATTATTAAATTAAGATATTATTCGATTGGTCATTGGTGGTCACAAAGAAAGAAAGTTGTTCTTTTTGGACGTGGAACCCATAACTGTAGTTTCCTGAAGATCATATTTTCATGAAAAAATTAATAAAGGAAATATTGTTTTTCTTGTAATTAATTTAAGTCCAAGTTTGCAGTGCACTTTATTATATTTCTTTCCTAATTAACTTTTTTCTTTTCTTTTCTCTTATTTTAATAAAATAAAATAAAAATTTGTGAATGTGATAATTATGACCAGGGACATACGTACCCACTTATTTATTTATTTATTTATTTATTTATTTATTTTTGAAGAAAAACATGTATTCAATTAAAGAAAATTAGCTGTTATAGGAGCACTAATAAATTTAGGACAAGTATCTGTCCACAACTGAACTCTAACCGAACTAGTAACAGACTTTGCTAGTAGACTTTGCTAGTGCATGGGCCACACCGTTCGCAACACGCGAGATGGCATGACAAGAACGTACCCACTTATTGTCTTAGGGTAAACAAATAATAGTACTACAATTACAAAAATTAAATATATATCTTATAATTTGATAATTATAAATTAAAATTGTAAAAAAATCTCATAAAATAAAATAAATTTAATAAGATTATAATATAAGCACAAATATTTTTTTTACGATAAATTTAATGTTAAATAATGATTGTATTTAATTAGAAAATATTTCTTCTATTATCATCTTTTCTGTTGTTATAAATGACATTCTAAGTTATAATAATAACAAATTTTTTCTAAAAAAAATAATAAAAACCTCAGTGTAGAAAAAAAAAATTAAAAAAATTAAAACTGGTTAATATATACAAAATACAGGGGACGCATGTACCTTTTTCTACGGATAGGAATGTCTCTATTTTTCATACTAGAAAAAATTATAATTTAATTTTTTTTATTTAGTAATATTATATCCTAATTATTTAAAGCATCACACATTATTTTTTTGAATTAATCAGAAAATTTATTAAATAAACTTACTCAAAACAATAGAACATACTTAAGAGGAACAATCCTCCAACTGAAGCACACAACCTGTAAAGAAACAAAGAGTCTCTTGCCAAACAATGAGCCAACTTGTTTGCATATCGTTTAACAAAACATAACTCAACAAAAGATAAAGACAAAAGCAAATTCCTAACATCTTGAACGATAAGACCAAGCTGGGAGGCCATAAAGACTTTACTTTGGATTGCTTGGGCACATACCAGACTATCCGTTTTTAACACTACACTATCCCATAGATGAGTTACAATCCAACTCAACGCTTCTTTAAAACATCACACATTATTAATTTGTATGAAATTGATCAAAATAATACAAAAATAAATTATTTCAAAACCCATTTTATACATAATTTATGGAACGTCCTAAAAAAACATTAGACTATAATTAACAGAAACACTCCTATCAGTATGGTACCGAAAAAGATATCCCTACAACACAACCAACAAAAAAATGTTATATAGAGATGTAATAAGTTGTTGTTTTTATTATCCTAATGGGCGGTGTCTTGCTTTATTCTTATGGCTTATAATAACTGTCACCATTGCTCATTAGGGTTTTTTTCCCTTTATACAAAGGAGCTTTCTATTTTTTTTTTCTTTTCTTTTTCTTTTTTGGTTATTTTATTTATTATAATAAATAAAAATAATAAGAGAAGAAGAATAAGGGCAGACAATGTAAGGTCAGCCTTAGTAAAAACTGATGAGGATGGTCTAAGTATTTGACATCAGCTAACGTGGTGCACATGCAGCCCTAATACCTTTTCAGACCCCACTCACTCACATTCACATCATTATATATTATCATAATTTTATTTCTTTTTTATTCTAATCTTTTTTGTACCATTTGCACCAATATATATAATAAAGATTAGAAAAGAAAAGAGAAAAAAAAAGACCTTATTATATAATTATTAGCTAGATAACAAATTGTCTATATGTATAATAAGAAAGTAATTAGAAGAAGAACTTCCACCAAAAAAAAAAAAAAAAAGAATAAGGGAATTTAAGATCTTATTTATTTTGTTTATTAATTAGTTAATTTTTTAATGTGTGTTTATTGTGTTATTGTGGTTTGTTTGTTGTTTGTAATTTTGCTAGAATGATGTTTAATACTAACTGTTTTACTGTTGTTATTAGTATAATTATCGAGTTTTATATAATTAGGACAACTATTGGATTAAGATGTGGTAGGTCTAAAGACACTGACGGAGCTACTTACAAAAGTAGGAGACCTAACCAAAAAAATTGAGCATTGCTATTAGGCACCAGTAGTGCCTAACACCTTCTCGAGTTGTCGCGTTGCGATGGCTAGCGATATTCCTTAAAAGGTATTATATTAAATTATATGGGACTCGATACTTAATTGGACCAATAACAATATTCACACGTAGAAAGATGCTAAGCACCACTGGTGCTCTTAATTTAGCATTTCTTTTTTTATTTGTATTTTTCTATATGTTACATTACATTAAATACATTTTTTTAAATGATTTTTAAAAACATATCACATGTCTTATAAATAAGAGCTCATCAATAATTATAATTTTTCCTAGAGTCCATAAAATTTTGGAGTTGGCTCTAACATATATTAATTTAATAATAATTATTATTATATATATATATATATAAAATTGCTAAAGTACTATTTATAAAATACTATATTGTAATAGCATTAGATACTATTAATACTAATACACAATAGCAATACTTAAGTGACATTTAGTTAGAAGAAATAAAATGAAATGGAATGGAATAGAAACAACTTTTGTTATATTACTTTGTTTAGTTTTATTTTAAAATATTAGAATGTTATTTTTATTCTAGCTATATTTTCATTCTTTCTAACTAAACGTCATCTAATAGGGTATTTGTTATGTGAATTTGAGTTGAAGAGGGTAAAATTAAAGGGAGTAAACTTAGAGGGAATATGAACCCATGCATTTGAGAGAATTAATATTATTACCATTTTAGTTTAAAAAGTGAAACCTATTCTTGGAAACACAAATCTCTTGTCATTCAAATTTAATTTAAATTTTACATTCTCATTCCCATCGAGTCTAAACGTGATACCAATCACCTTATTATGAACCCATAATTGCAATTAGTTGTTGGTGGTGTAGCTCGGCGGTTTGTTTAGTTCTTTTAGCTAGTGGAATGTACCATTTTGCATGTGCAAAACTTTTATTTATGAGAAAGAAGTGTATAAAACTATCATGTTTAGAGAAATTCTTGCAAAACTAGTAAATTTAAACATACTTTTTTTAAATAGATAAAAAATAATGTGACTTTTTTTTTTTTTGAAATAAAAAATAATGTGACTTTGTCTGCTTTTTTCCTTTTTTTTCAAATTAAAATTTTTGTATTTCAGATTTTGACATGTATCAAAATACACACGTGAATTTTTAAAGCTATTAAAAATTCGTCCTGAATTATTAAAATTATTAGATTTAAGGATTTTTGTTTAATATTAGAAAAATCTAACATAGATAAAAATTCAGGGAGTACATATCAAAATTTAAGAAACATAATTTAGTAAATATCCAAATCTAAGGAGCATGATTTATTAAATGACTAAAATTGAATAAAATTAAACAAAAATATTTAAATTCAACAATCTCAATAATTCAAGAGGAATTTTTTAAGGACTAAAAAAATTTGAGGGTATAATTTAATAAATGTTATAATTTAAGAGGGTAAAAATTCTAATTAACTTTTTTTAAAAAACATTTTTACACAGTGTCATTGTCGCTCTGTCTTACTTTCTATGTCATTATTTAGCTTTCTATTTCCCCCTTTCTATCTTCAAGCTTCATTATCATTATTATTACTTAAATCTTTTTGGCTTTTGCATTACTTACATATGTAGTTAAATTTGATTAAAATATCTAAAAGGTAGTATATGCTTTGGTTTTTTTTTTAATTTCCTTTTTTGATCTTATGAGGATCTATGGTTGGACAAAGAAGATTATTAATTTCAAAAATATTGTGTAAGTTTTATATTGTGTTAAGTTTTTACGGCTATTCTATGATTATTTTTTAGTTATTTTTGTTGTTTTTAATTGTTCTGTTATGTTGTTTTACCGTTATTTTAGGTTGTTTTATAAAAGATAGTATTTTTTGTAATAAATTTCGTGTACAATAAAATTATAAATTTTTACCCAAAATTTAATATTTTTGTAAAAAATATCTTTTCAGGGATTTTTTTTTCAGTTTTAACAAAAAAAAAGTATCAAATTACAAAAATACTTTTAACTGGCCAAATAAACAAATATACAGCCCAAATAAAAAAAATTACACAAATACCAGTTACACACACCTTCAACTCAGGATCCATGCTTCCTGGGCAACTATCGTGCAACCATCGTGCAACTACGCAGCAACCCAACGCAACCGAAACAAAAATTCAATGAGAAAGAGAACCACCATTAATTATGGCGACTTCACCTGAGAAGACGACCGGAATCAATCAAAACAGGGGCTACTTCGAATTCATAAAAAAAGTGTAGAAAAACTACTAAGAAACTAAAATTCAACTGGAAATCCAATTTAATTTGCATAAAACTAATGTCCTGACTTCAATTTTTAGATCCATGAAAAGCAGATCTCAAAAAGTTGAGCTGGAGTTCCCAAATAATCCAACTCAAGTATAATCCAAAAAAAAATTACATCAATACTATAGTAAAATGTTTATCCTTGTATATTTTTGTTGTTTTCCAAATTTTTAATGGTGAATTTATTCATATTAAGTCATTAAGAGACATGTAGATAGAGTTACGTACGTGAAAATACTGTTTTGATTTTTAATGTTTCACAACAGTTGCATTATAGCTGTCTAAACATTTTGCTAACAGTTATTTCGTCTGATTGAAACCTTCGTCTGATGCAACCTTCAGCCAACCACCCAGCAACCACCTAGAAACTTTCGTCTATTGAAACCTTCATTTGATGCAACCTTCGGCCAACCACCTAACAATTACCCTGCAACTATCGTCTGATTCGTCTGATGCAACCACCGTGCAACCATGCAGCAACCACCCTGCAACCATCGTCTGATTGTGTAAGTGATGATAGTGTAAGTGGTATTTTAGTAATTAAAATTAAATAAAAGGTATAAATGTTGTCTTTACCTTATGAAAATATTTTTGTAAATAAAATATTAATTTATATTTTTTTTATGTAATAATTCCTTTAATCTTTACATATCATATTTAATATAATTCATAATCCTTTATATTAAAAATCTTTTTCTATAAAAAATTATTAATTTAATTAAATTATGTATAACACTATATTTAAATATATATATATATATAATTTAATATAAAACTAAGCATTCGTGTAATTAATTTAGTATATAAAAAATGTTAATGATATGTTTGTGAGTGTGAATCCAACAGAGTTTTGTTTTGTTTTTTTTTTTCGAAGAGGCTACATGGACTATTTAGTTTGCATATAACTAATTATTCCTTTAGTATAAGGTAATCGTTCCTAAATATATAGTTATCAGATGTTTTTTTTTTCTCTGGCTAGGCCCACTTACTTTTTTTGGGCTTAGGTGTGGCTTGGTTAGGATTGTATTTTGCTAGTGTAATTTAATTTTTGTCATTGCAATTAGTCTTGTCTCTGTGACATAGTTTTGAGTGTTTTCATCATGTCTGTATAAAATAGTTTTGAGTGTTTTAATTTTGTCTGTGTGTGACATGGTTTTGTTTTATTTTGTTTCGTTGTTGGTTCTTTTTTGTCCTTAGACGACTCTTCATCAAATTGTTGTTAGTGGTTGAGTTTAACAAGTTTTTTGCGACTGAAGGAGTTGTTAGTAGAGCAATTACGTACCTTACACAATAGTTGAGTGTTCAAGCTACGAGGTTGAATGAACATACTACAATAATTTCTACTGTTGTATCTTCTCAGCGGTAGATGAAACAAAATATAGATGTTCTTAAGATTGGTTGGGATGCTGCAATCTTTTATATCTAATTTTATTTTAGTTCTTTGTCAAACGAACTGGGAATTAGGTGACTGATTATTTGGCTCATTTTTCTAATTCTAATCCTTATCATATATCTAACGGGGAGATGTCCCAATTAGATTGCAAGCTATATTTTAGTTGATTAATTATTGTGGTATAGTTCCTCCAAATGAAAAGATCTCTAAAGTTGTTTTGGTCATGGAAAGTTAGATGAATTTTGAAAGGGCAATTCTGAAAGTCTAACTTGTCTATTCGAAAGAAGTCTCGTGGAATGATAAGTGTCATCCAAAAGAGCATTCTCGGATGTCTATCATGTCCACCAGAAATGAGTTTCAGACATTTAGTTGTTCCTCCTGGAAGGGAGTTTCGAATAGTCAACTCCAACTGTTGTCTTTCCTATCTGGAAAGTCCCTTCTACATACACTTTTAGGAAGCGTATTTTGTTGGGTTTTATGCCCTAAATAAAACTCTTTACAATCTGATTAGTTATCAATATAAGAAATTTGAAGTGATTGATGTTTGCATGAATTCTACATGCTAATGGTTTAATATGTTTATTATGTTTACACACAAAATCAGTTAAATCCAGATCATATGTTTATTCACAGTTACAGTATCGTCAACACAGTGGAATGTGATTGTGATCATATGAATCAAAAGACTTGGTCCCTGTTTCATCAGTGTTATTGGATTTACACTAATGTGATAATCAGCGATGATGTGTACTTACACTTGGAGTAAGTGTTATGTTCTTTCCAGGACATTAGTAAAGTATACTAGTTTCGAATGTATGGAGTATGCATTGGATTGGACCGATATTGCAACTAAGTTAAGATATTACAAACTTACCGTTATATATATCTTTCCAAGTCAATATCAGTAGTTGATCTTAAGATTAAAAGAATCTAAATCCTGATATGCTTAGGCTCAACTCAGGAGTGCTATTCATGTTCTTTGATTTATTAGTTAAGCCTACTTTTAGGTCAGGGTGATACGTATATTTTGGGAACATGATAGTATGATTGAGTGGGAGTGCTGAACATAAATATGGAATCTATAGCTTCTACTGGTGTATAGAAGTCAAGTGATGATTCCCATTCGAGCTTAGCAAATAGAAGTAAATGGATGAACTCTTGTTTAACTGACTAATAATTAGATCACTAAACACCATTTACAGGTAGCTAAGTGTTTTAAGGGGCAAAATATATGGAGGGGTGAGAATGGTAAAGAAATCCCATCTCGATGTAGATCATCTATATAGAGGATCTTTAAATCACAATAAGATTATAACAATGGTTAAATGAGATAGCATATTGATATCGTAGAACATATAATATGCTCTATATAAGTCTGAGAGTGCAATTCTAAGTTCTAAGAGTGGATTCAACGAAGAATTAATAAGTAGGAATTTACTTGGTAAATTTGGTCCACTTATTGGAAGCTCAGCATATAGATCCATGGTCCCCATTCTAGTTGAGAACATTCTGCTTGTAAGACTCATTAATTGATTCGTGATTGATCAATTATAATTCTAAAGTTAGACTATGTCTAATTTTATGAATTTTCACTAAGCAGGGGTGAAATTGTAAAGAAAAGAGTTTCTAAGTTTATTTATTTATTAATGGACTTTATATGTCTAATTAATAATTAAATTAAATGACAATATTATTTAATAATCTATTTTAGTTATTAAATAATTAGTTTTGGTATTTAAAAGATTAGAATTGGAAAATTGGCGTTTTTGAGAAAATAGAAATAAAATTTGATAAAACTGCAAAATCAAGTGGGGCCCACTAATACACCTTGGCCGGCCACTAATTGAGGTCTTCCAAATTAATATTTTCATTATTTTAATGCCAAATAATTCCTAACCTAAACTTAGTAGTTGCCTATAAATAGAAAGTGATGGCTCAGTCAAATAACATGCGTTTCATTAGTGATCTGACAGAAATTTCTCTCTTCAGAAAAACTGAGCCTTCCCCACTTTCTATACCTGGCCAAAATCCCTATTCTCTTTTCCCTTCATCAATTTCGAACCCTAGTGAGAGAGTAAGTGCCCACACACAGCAAGCAGTAACTCAATCATAGATTGGAAGACTGTGAAGGATCAAACTTGAAGAAGAAGGACATTCAGGCTTAGATCTTGATTATACTCTGCTACAGAAAGGATACAAGGGTTAGAGATCTGAGTGGAAGGAGACATTAATTCCGCTGCATCAATGTAAGGTTTTCTTAACTTTATATGTGTTTAATTTATCGTTTTAGAAAGTTCATATTTAGGGTGTTTAAACAACATACTTGTGAGTAGATCTAAGATCCTGGTAAAATAAATTCCAACATATGTCTTGTCCAAAAGCAATTTGTCTTGTACTGATGTGGAGATCTTGTTACAAGAATTTCGTTAAGTTTATTAAGTCGTAACTAACTTATTAACAACTAAACAGTTGCAGCCACTGACTTAGAATCTTTATCCTGAGCCTATATACCAACAATTATCATTTCATCTATGCTAGATTGGTGACTTTCGAGAGGAGATTTCAAGATTAAGAGAGAAAGATTGAGAGGTAGAGAGAGAGGTACCGGAAAACGAGAGAGATATATAATGATTCAACAGTTAGAGAGTCTCACATTGATAAAATATAGAAATTAAATACCATACATAAGATGTATGAGTTATTCCTCTCATTAATGTCAATTAGTTTTGAGATAGAATCTCATGCACCTTACTATACACTCACCTATTCCTACTTCTTTAACCATATAGTTCTGCATAAAACTATAGTATCGGAGCCAAACTAAAACTCTAATGAGTAACCGATCCAAATTCAAAAACCAATCCCAAAAAAAGACAAGCCAAAAGAGCCGCTTGTGATTCAGGAATAGTGTGCCAAAAAAGAGCCACTTGTGATCAAGTCATGCAAGATTGGTGACAAAAAAAATAGTTACCATCTTGAGGGGGATGTTAGAGAGTCCCACATTGATAATATGCAGAAACTAAATACCATACATAAGATCCATGTACCTTACCATGCCATACATTCACCTATTCATACTTCTTCAACCATACACTTTTGCATTCTAACTTTGTTAAATGACAAAATGAGTTCTCTATTTTTTAAAATGGTACAATACTCTGAGCTTAATTTTTGACTATTTTTTTTTTTAATATAACTAACTTGAAGACAATTCCTAACACGAATATATAAATGCAGAAAATGTAACCATAATACATCTAGATCGGATTACTATAAGGTTTTATTTTGACCAAAAAACAGTTTAGGGTACTATAAAATGAAAAGTCATTTAACTTATTAGACATATGATCCAATTAGTAATTTTTTCAAAACATATAATCCAAAATAGTACCCCAACATAAATAATATTCTTATTTTATTTATTTTATTTATTTATTTTTATTGATGGAGAGATGAAAAATTATTTGGGTTCTTGTGATTTCGAAGGAGATTTAAATTTGAGCCAAAGAGGAATTATATGAGAATAATTCTCGTTCTCAACACATTATCAATATGAGTTCGATGTTTCCTTTGTAATTTAAATGAGACTCTGTTCCATACCTCATTAATTTAATGACCATAAATAATTTGATTAAAATGACTCTATTTCCTTATATTCCATCCACGCCCAATTAACCATAAATCTATAATTAAAATCTGAAATATTCAAAAACAAAATTATTTGCAATAGAAAAATAAATAACTTGTTGGAGATTTAGTCTACTTACTCATTCGTCCAAGTCATCACTACTAATTCTACTTGCCAAACAAAATAATTAAGTTTAATGCTTCTTCCTACTTGGGCAACTGAATTGGAAAGCCTATATATAATTTAGCTTTGTTCTCATTCAATTATTGATCACCACTTTGAAGAAACCAGAGTTCTCTCAGCTTTATCTCTCTCTAGTTCTAATGGTGTTAATCACCACAATTGTATAGTTTTGAGAAGTTCAATTTAGGTTGTACATGTGATGATTCAAAGTTAATAAACCTGATTCATTTTGCCATAACAGTTCGTGTTCTTGGTTCTTATTCTTCTATTTTTGTTTTTTAGTTTCATGTGATCTTGTTTGCAGTGTTGTAAGTAGCATAACAACGTGGAATTAAGGATGAGTATTTCACCAAAAATGTTATGATCAAAGCCAAAGCCACAAGAAGAGGTTCCAAGATCCGCATTCAATCCTTCAAGATTCATATTCAGACAATCATTCCTTGTGCATCAGGGAATCCATGAAGTTCTTAATGAAGAAGCAATGAACCTTGTAGAAGACAAGAAAAAGAAATTGGAGATCGAAGCTAAGGCACATAGTGCCATTCTTCTCAATCTTGGGGATGAAGTACTTAGAGAAGTGTTTGATGAAGGAAAAGCACTTGGGCTATGGAACAAGCTGTCTTCAATCTACATGAAGAAATCCTTTGTCAATAAATTATATCTCAAGAAGAGATTTTATACTTTTAGAATTGAGGAAGCACTTAGATGATTTCTTATTGTTGATGGTTGTGAACTATAATGTACTTGTTGCATCAATTGTCGATTCGGGTGGAGAATGGGTTCTTGACTTAGGTTGCTCATTTCACATGATACTAAACAAGAATTTGTTCAATACATTTTCAAAAGAACATAATGGAACAGTGCTTCTTAGCAGCAATAAGGCTTGTGAAATCAAGGGAATTGGCACTGTAATAACCAAGGCTCATGATGGGAACATACAGACCTTGCAGCAAGTCACGTATGTCCCTAAAATTAAGAGGAATTTACTATGTGTCGGAATGTTTGACAAAGTTGGTTATTCAGTCAAGATAGGAGATGAGTTATGAGAATTGCTTATGGATCTCAAGATCTCATCGAAGTCAATTGAATGATGGTCTTTACATCTTGGATGGTGACATTGTTATTTAAAGTGTTGCACCAATAGTACACAACTCAGAAAATAGTAAGATTAGACTATGGCATCTCAGACTACAACATGTAAGTCAAAGAGGCCTTGAAGAATTAGATAGGCAAGGATTATTTAAAGAGAAATTGAAAAAAAAAAAAAAAAAAAAAACTTGAGTTCTGTGGTAAGTGTGTGAATGGGAAGGCTTAGAGGGTGAAATTCAATAAAGGAGAATACACTACCACATAGAGACTTGCCTATGTACACTCTGCTCTTTAAGGACCATCCTTAATTCTAACCACATGAGGAGCATACTATTTTATGAGCATTATAGATGACTTTAGCATGAAAGTGTGGGTTTTCTTATTGAAGAACAAGAATCATGCCTTGGACACTTTCATTAAATAGAGAAATGTTCTAGAAAACCAAATTGGTAACAAGCTCAAAGTTCTCAGGACAGATAATGGCTTAGAGTATTGCTCAAATAAATTCAAAGGATTCTGTGCAAAGGAGAGGGAATTTTGAAGCATAAGACAATGGTTGATACACCATAGAAAAATCAACACATATATAATATATATAGGCATCTATATAGGTATATATATATATATATAAGTATAGACATCATATATTGTATAAATATTGATTCATAACAAAATAAATAAATAAAAAATGGCTAGTTCGATTGTGTTTCAGTCAGATGAGTATATATATGCATATATATATTTAGCGTATCATGACTTTGAAATAATTCGAGATCAGATATAACAAACATGCACTATTATACCTTGGTTAGAGGCTCGTGCTGATAACGTATTATAAAATATTATAATTTAGATAAAGAAAAAAGAAAAGAGATAAGAATTTTCTTAGTATCTTATTCTAATAGTGATCTCCTATTTATATATATATATATGAGAGTCAAATATTAAGAAATTAATAAAAAAAGAATATTAATTACAATTAATAATAATAAATAAAAAATTTAAATATCCATATATTTATTAATATTTATAACAAAAATGATATAAATAAATATATTTTTTTTTTGGCTAAAATATAGAAAATGGTATATTTTATATAAAAGAGAGTATTGCTATTGGGTACTAATGGTGTCCAATACTTTCTATAAGTGGCGTCCTACGATTGGTTAGTGATATTTTTTAAAAACTATTTTCTTAAGTTATATGATGAGAAATGTTAAAGGGCACCAGTAGTGCCTAGCACCCTCCTATCACTACAACAATTTTGATAATTAGGGGCGGACCTATTACCGGCGGGGAAGGTCCGCCCCTAATAATAACGTTATTACCGGCGGATTTAAGGGGTCCGCCGGTATTAGTGTTTACTTTTTTTAAAAAATAAAAATATAATTAAAAAATAGTAATACCGGCGGGGTACCAGTATTAGCGGCGGACAACCCCCGCCGGTATTTACGAGGTACATTAATGCGGGAAAATACCCGCCCATTAATTCAAATTAGAATTAGCGGCGGATCAATACCGGCGGGGATCCGCCGCTAATTCTAATTAAATATTAATTTTCGTATTAATACCGGCGGGGCACAGTATTAGCGGCGGACCCCCGTCGGTAATGTTTATCTATATAAACACACCCACACCCGGTTCCCCCATTTTTTCCCTTTCATTTTTTTTACCAATTTTTATTTTCTCTCATTTTTCTCTCTGAAAACCGAAGCAAACCCCCTCCAAACCGCCTCCCCCAATTTTTTCTCTCTGTTTCTACCTCCGGCATCGTCTCCGCCAGCATCGTCTCCGTCTCCGCCTCCGCCTCCGTCTCCGTTTGAAGTGGTTTAGGTATTTATATTTATCCATACTTGTTTTACAGTTTATTTTTTTAGTTTTGTTTTTAATGTAAATTTTTATGTTATAATTTCAAAAATTGTAGAAGAGGTTTCAAATTTTTGGCTTGGGGAAGAGATCAGAAAGTTTCATTTGTGTAAAGTATGTTTTTTATTTCTGTAAAATTTGTAGTTAGTATTATAAATTTGAAATGTATTGTATATATAAATATTTTAATTAATATGTGTAAAATATTGTTAGTGTATAAATTAAAAATGTATTAATTGTTAAATCTGTAATTTTTTCTGGAAAAAAAAATCTGTAATGTGTTGTATATATATATAAATATATACAGTATATAGTATATAGTGTATTCTATATATTATATATTATACAGTAGATAGATAGTATATAGTATATATTTTTTATGTACATTTTTATATATAATATATATATTATTTGTCTTAGTAAATATGTGTAATATATAGATTATTGTTTGAGTTTAATTGTTTATGTGTAATATATAGATTATTGTTTGAGTTTAATTGTTTATGTATTTTGATTTTAGTTATAATTATTTGTGTGGTTATAATAATTTCAGTTTTGTATTTAGTAAAATTTTACTAATTAAAAAATTGATAAATTTAGTTTAAATGTTTTAATTATAAATAAAAAACTTATATGAATATTTGTGTAATTATTTTTAATTAACAAGTAAAATTTTTTAGGTTTTTAATAAATTTATATAATTTTAAAATTAATACAATTTATTAAAATAATAATTATTGAAAATATTAAATTTTGTCTTTAAATATTTTAATAAATTAGTGTTATTTTGTAATAATTTTTAAATATGTGATTATTTATAAAAAAGAAGTTAAGTTTTTGAAGAAAGTTTATATAAATAATAAATTAATATTATTGATAAAAATAATTAGTATTTATATAATAAAATAATTAACAAACATTAGAATGATTAGAAAAAACTTTTTTATTAAAGAAAAAATTATTTTTTTAACAAACTTAAATTTAATTATTTATATTAAGTTAATTATATTTTTTAATTTTTTAAATAATATGATTATTACATTTATTTGTAAATATATTTATGTAATTATTAAATTGATATATTTATTTATAAATAAATTAAATATTTATATAAGTAATTATTTAAAAAAAATTAGAAAAATAAAATGAGTTTATTTAATAGTATTGAATATTAATTTTAATAAATAAAATATAATGAAAAATTCGTAAATGAATATCATGAATTAATAACAAATAAAAAATAAATTGATAACTAATATTTCATAAAACTTTAACCAAATAAAGTCTTTAACCAAATAAAACTTTAAACAATGTTGGTGTACACTTTGTTTGCAATATACTAAAAATAAACTTTAACCAAATAAATTACAATGTTGATTAATTTTCCTTTGCTTATAAAAACAAATTACAAATAAAATTTCTTAAAACAGCATAAGATTTTAATTAATTTATCACGTCGAATTCATAAAATTTCATAAAATAGCATAAGATTTTAATTAGTTTATTAACATTGCTTAAACTCATAAAACTTTAAAATTCTTTTAGATGACAATTGATAAGTCTTGGATTTCTTGGAGAAAACGCGGTAAAGAATATTGGGAGTGTCTACAAGTATTTTTGGCAATGGCTTCAAATTATAAAAATTCTGATGGGAAAATTAGATGTCCTTGTGTTAAATGCTTAAATACTCGATTTGAGCCTTTAAACATTGTGGAAGCGCATATATTTGATTGGGGTTTTGATAATGGTTATCAAAAGTGGATTTACCACGGGGAGTCAGAAACAGAAGTTGTTGCACGGACGGAAGTTGTTGAGCATATTGTAGATGATGAAGATGACGAGATGATTCCCATTGTTGAAGATTTCATTCGACCAACAACTGAAGATGTTCAACGCAATTCTGATTCTTTTCAATATTACGACGAGTTATTTGAAGAGATTGAAGCTGAATTGTATCCTGGATGCCATTGGATTTCTTCACTTAACTTTCTAGCAAAGTTATTGCATTTGAAAGTTCGTGGAAAAATTCCTATCGGCGTATTTGATGAATTATTAAAATTATTGAATCTTGCTTTTCCGAAAGGAAATAAAATTCCATCGACGTACTATGAGGCTAAAAAGAGACTAAAAAAATTAGGTTTAGGCTATGAGTCTATTCATGTGTGCGAGCATGATTGTTGCTTGTTTTATAAAGAGCATGCCACTAAAGATGCTTGTCCAATTTGTGGAACTAGTCGATGGATTACTTCAACAAAAGCTAATGGAAAAAGGGTGCCACGTAAGGTGTTGCGCTATTTTCCATTGACACCTCGGTTGAAAAGATTATATGGTTCAAGACATACTGCAAAACACATGGTATGGCATCATACTGGAAAATCAAAGGATGAACGAGTGATGCGTCACCCGGTTGATGGGATTTCTTGGAAGGACTTTGATGCTAAACATCCTGATTTTGCCAGTGAACCTAGAAATGTTCGCTTAGGTTTAGCTGCTGATGGCTTTAATCTATTTGGCAACATGAGCCTAGCATATAGTATGTGGCCTGTCGTGTTAGCAAACTATAATCTTCCACCTTGGATGTGCATGAAAGACAATAATTTCATGTTGGCCCTACTAATTCCTGGACCAAAATCACCAGGAAAAGACATGGATGTTTTTCTAAGACCATTGGTGGATGAGCTGAAAGAGTTGTGGGTTGATGGAGTTGATACGAGAGATTGTAGGACAAACACCGTGTTCAAGTTGCGTGCAGCCCTTTTATGGACTATTAATGATTTTCCTGCTCGAAGTAGTTTGTCTGGATGGAGTGGTCAAGGATACAAAGCTTGTCCAACATGTAACGAAGACACTTCTTCGATACGAGTGATTGGTAAGACGTCATATGTAGGTCACCGAAGATTCTTGCCCAGTAACCATCGATTTAGAAGGGACACCAACTTTGATGGAGAAATTGAAAGAAGACATCCACCAAGACGTTTTACTTGTGAGGAAATTCTCGAACAAGTAAACAAACTTGTGCCACAAGTTCCTGGAAAACATGACCAATTTGGTGGTGTAAAACGCAGACGAGTTGCAGAAGATCAAAATTGGAGGAAAAAAAGTATCTTTTATGAGCTTGAGTATTGGTGGACAAATACTTTGAAACACAATATTGATGTGATGCATGTGGAGAAGAATGTGTGTGACAATCTGTTGGGCACAATCTTGGACAACGATAAATCAAAGGACACAACTAACGCAAGACATGATTTGAAGAAATTAGGAATAAGGGAATGGATGTGGATTTATGAAGATGATAATGGCAAGTTAATGAAGCCACACGCCCCTTACGTCCTCAAAGCTGATGAAAAATTAAAATTTTGTCAATTTATCAAGGACGTGAAGTTTCCTGATGGATTTTGCTCAAATTTGAAGAAGAAAGTGAACAATGATTTATCAAATGTTCTTGGATTGAAGTCTCACGATTGTCATGTAATTATACAAAGATTATTGACAATTGGTGTTCGTAAGTTTCTCCCTAAAGATGTATCGACAACTATTGCTGAATTATGCAACTTTTTCAGGCAAGTATGTTCAAGAACCATAAACTTTAAAGATATGGAGGAAGCACAAAAAGACCTTATTTTGATATTATGTAAGTTGGAGTTGATTTTTCCTCCAGCTTTTTTTGATATCATGATTCATTTGGTCTTACATTTGCCTGAAGAAGCAATTTTGGGTGGACCTGTGTTTATGAGATGGATGTACCCTTTTGAGAGGTACATGAAAAAATTGAAGAATTACGTTGGAAATAAAGCTCGTCCTGAAGGGTCAATAGCTGAAAGCTATGTTGCAGATGAGGCATTGACATTTTGCTCTATGTATTTTAAGGGGGTAGAAACCAAATTTAACCGACTTGATCGCAACGAAGATGAAGTGATTCCTAGAATTCTTACCGTCTTCCAATCACAATGTCGTCCCTTAACAAGAGCAAATATCATGCCTTTAGACAGAAAGACTCGTGAAAAGGCTGAGTGGTTCATCTTTGACAATTCACCTGAAATCAGACCATATTTAGAGTAAGTTTTTTCCTTTATTAATCTATATTTGGTCTTATTCTACATAGTCTTATTTAACATTTAACATAGTGATGTTATATTACTTACAGTGAACACTTAGAAGAGATAAAACTTCAATACCCAGATGGAGATCATAACATTTTACACAAAAAAAATTTACAGCGATGGTTTCATAAGAAGGTAATATGAGTGATTCAATTATGATTTTAAAATGATCATGATTAATTATGAGTCATTCTAAGATAATTTTGTTCATTTAGATATATGATTTACGCAAGCTTGGATCATTGGAGAATGGTGAAGAGTTGCTAGCTTTAGCATGTGGGTCAGATCACTTAGTAACATATTATGAAGGGGTTTTAGTGAATGGTGTTCGTTACATGGTAGCTGAACGTGATAAGAAGCGTACTACTCAAAATAGCGGTGTCTCCGTGGCGGGAACAGAAGGATTCAATTATTATGGAACCTTAAAAGATGTGATGATGTTCACTTTTTGTGGTGTGTATTCAGTGACATTATTTCGGTGTAAATGGTTCAATACCAATCCACAGAGAAAGAAAACAATCATTGAGAATAACATCATTAGTATCAATGTTAGTGGTGAATGGTACAAAGATGACCCATTTATACTTGCTACCCAAGCTAAGCAAGTATTTTACCTCGATGATTTGCTTAGAGGTAGACATTGGAAAATAGTCGAGAATGTAAACCACCGGCAAATTTGGGACATTGAGCAGGATGAAGATGATGAAGATGTTGTACATGATTTAAGCTCCTCAAATTTTCAATTGACTTTGGATCTAGGAGAGTTAATTTTGCAACCTTCTGAAGTGGCGACAATAATTGATACTGCACAAAATTTGAATGTAAATCAGGCTGATGAAAATGATGTGGATGGTGACATTGATAACGTAATAGATGACGAAGGTGACGAGTTGCTAATTGATCGATGTGAAGACGATATTGTTTCTGAAAATGATGAGTGTGATAGTGACTATTAGTTTACATATGTATTAATTTGTTTGTAATAATATTATAAGTGATGAATTTGATGATGTTAATTGTATTTCAAACTATAACTATTTTTGGTAATCTATATTAATACTAATTTAGTCATACAACTTTGCTTTTAAAGAGTCATAATGTCAGCCGATGTAGCTTCTTTTCACGGGGGAGACGGTGGAGGTTTAGATCCACCTGATCCTAGTAGGGTACCCTCAGCCTGCGAGGCAGCACCACCGCCCAAAAGAAAAGGTCGTGGCCGTGCTACTAATATACCACTAGAGGCTCGCAGACGTGCGAATGAGGGGCCATTGCCGCTTATACTTGATCCTGCAACAGGAAAAGTAGTTGGCAGGGAGAACCAAGCTTTCATCCCAAGCAGTGGGTTTTGAAGTTAGCACATTATTGCCGGGGAACTACTTGGACTTTTGTGATGTACCTCAACATCACAAGGACCAAGTTGTGCAGAGAATGAAGGTAATAAATTGATGGACATAATAAATTTTATTCATGTATAATTAAACTAAGTAATAATTTAATTCTTCAAATGTAGTACTTTTATGATATCGATGGTCACGCTGAACCCGAAAAAGTGATGAGGACTCTTTACCATGAGATGGGCAAAAGATACTCAGAAAGAAAAAACATTAGGCATACTTTCTTCCAAAAATATTATGAGGGGAACGCAGATAATCTTGAGGCGGCACTCAATGCTCCTCCTGAGCACTATGTAACAAGAGAGCATTGGAAAGAGATTATTGATTTGTTTTTGAGCCCAAAATTTATAGCGCGTTCCAATCAAAACAAGCAAAAGAGAAAACAAATGAAGTACCCCTCAACTCAAGGCACAAAATCAATGGCAGCTCAGCGTCATGAATTTGTAAGTAGACTTCAAATAATTCATTTATTGAAATAATAATTTTTACAGAATCTAACACTGATAACATTACAGAAGGAGCCCGAAAAATATGTTATACCAACTTGGAGAGACAGTCATCTGAGGAAGGATAAAACTTGGGTCAATGATGCTGCTAAAGAGAAATTTGTGAGTTACACTAATATTTCATTATTTTTCTTAAAATTATTATATAATTGATTATTTAACAATTTTTATTTATGTTCAGGAGCAACTCACTCGTGAAATGGAGGAAGAGATGGCGAGAAGTAGGCTTCAAAGCCAATATGGCAGTGATTCTAGAACTTCGGAGGTCCCGTCTGACATCCAATTCAAGGTCATGGGCAAGGTCATGGGTGACAGGAGTGACTACATTCGAGGAGTCGGTTACAACATAGCAAAGAAGGGGAAAAGATCAACAACATCATCTAGCTCTTCGAGCCAAAGTCAAACTCAATCTCAAGCTGGGTCTACTATTTCTCAAGATGTTGGTATTATGGCTGAGATGTTTCAGAGATTGCGTGAACGCTTTCCACCGGGACAGGACACATCTGATCTGTATGACCCGCGATTTGACAGATTCCTCCAACAATATTTACCTACTCAACCTCAGGGTAGTGCAACATGTCCAAGGCCGCAACAACAACCTTTACAGCAGACTCAGCAATCTCCTAATGTGCAAGGAAGTGCCTCCCAATCTCCTCTTATTCCAAACATGTTTGGACGCTCCTCCCAGTCTCCTCCATTTTTCTACTCTGATTTTTTTGGAGGATCACAGTCCCAACAGCCGA
Source organism: Cannabis sativa (assembly GCF_029168945.1). Classification (NCBI taxonomy): domain Eukaryota; kingdom Viridiplantae; phylum Streptophyta; class Magnoliopsida; order Rosales; family Cannabaceae; genus Cannabis; species Cannabis sativa. The sequence goes on from NC_083607.1 coordinate 59,397,447, forward strand.
TGTTTGGCCAATTTGGGAGTTCATCTCAGCAGCCGATGTTTTTCGGGGGTCCAATGCAGCAAACTTTTCCGGGTCAATTTTTCGGTTCACAAAATCCATACTTTTTCCCGGCCGGTTTCAAAGAACAATCCCCGAACTTCTCGCCACAACAATCTCCAAATATTTCACAACAGCAACAATCTCCGAATTTACCACAACAACGACAAACTCGGCCATTTGCGGAGCTTTTATCTTCCCAACAACCATATTACCCATCACCGCCAGTATCGCAAGCTCAGGATGTTAGGCTATTTTTAGCTGATATTTTGGATCCAATTTATGTGCATTCTTAGCTGTGTTGGGACGGAATTACGCTTGTTTTCTATGTTTTCAGGTTCTTTGGAGTAAAAGAGGTCTCGGGTGCAGAAATTCATTGAAAGACGTGCTGAGCCGAAGAAAAACTTAATTTTTGAGTTTTTTGCATATCTGGCCGCGGCGATGAAGAGGCTCGCCGCGGCGAGTTCTGAGAAACAGAAAGCACCTAAATTTTGCAAATTCTCGCCGCGGCGAGAGGAAGCTTGGCCGCGGCGAGATCCCGTACGGACCAGGGGTATTTTCGTCCATCGAACCCTAAATTTCAAGTATAAATAGAAAACTGCGATTGGAAGTCAGGGAGAGCGATTTGGAACCCTAAAACACAGCTGAGAGCGGCAGGAAGAGCATAGAGATTCAAGTGAAGATCCAGAATTCATCCTCAAACAGTTCTTTTCTTTATTCCTCTTTAGTTTATTTATGTTGAATATTGCTATAGGAATGGTTATGGATTTGTTTCTGAACTAAATTTCCCATTTAGGGAGGATGATGATTGTTGTTTAATGTTTTCCTAGTTAATGTTTAATTACCATTCCTCAATTCTTGTGTGTGAAATTATCTTAATTTGTGTTTAAATTCATGTTTAAGATTGATCACCTTGTGCATGTTCTATGATCTCAATTCAAAATCTGAAAAGTGAGAATTGAGAATGCTAAAATTAAGATAATCAATGTTCTATGTGAAACGAAAGTATTTACATGACTTATGTGACGAGTAGATTATTGCTTAATGCTGATTTCATGTTAGTTTAATTAAGGAATTAATTAGATAACATGTGATTTAGAATCTAGAAGATCTGAAAGGAGCTAGGTTATTTCATAATCTGTCATTCACTCCAAGAATAGGATAGTAATTAATCATTAACAACTTGGGTAAACAACAACAGGATTCTCCTCCCTATTGTCTCATCTTGCTCAATTTTAAACTGTGTTATTAAGTTTTCTGAATTTCTTTCAAATTTTACTGTTTTTAAACTGTAATTGCTTTTGATTTACCGAATAGAATCATAAGTATAATTTAGTGGTACTTAATCCAATTCCCTGTGGGATCGACCTCACCTGTGTGAGATTTACTACTTGATTGCGTATACTTGCGTAATTTAAAAATATAGCAACAAGTTTTTGGCGCCGTTGCCGGGGAATTGTTAAAGATTAATATTACATAAAATTATACTAACTTCTACTTTGGTATATTTTCTCTTGCTGATTTTTCTAACCTTTTTCTTGCAATATTTTCTTGATTTATTTCAGGAATCCTAAGTGCATGCGCCGCCAAGGACAATCAGTCATATTACCAGTTGATCCTGAAATTGAGAAAACTTGCAGGAAGAATCGAAAGAACAAGAGGCAAGAAAGAGTTTCAGCAACTGCTGAAACATCAGAAATCATGGCTGCCAATGTGAACAATAATGTTGGGAACAATGGGCGTAATAATGGTGGCGCTGTGGAAGATCAAGCTAATGGCCGTAGCTTGAGAGATTACATTCTCCCTACTCTGACGGGAGTGCAGTCATGTATTAGGCCACCGACAGTGGATGCAAACAACTTCGAGATCAAACCTGCCATCCTTCAAATGGTGCAGTCTTCGCCCGCCTTGGTGGTCTCCCTTCTGAAGATCCTAATTTGCATCTCTCTAACTTCATGGAACTTTGTGAAACTTTTAAAGTTAATGGAGTTAGCGACGATGCTATTAGATTGAGGTTGTTTCCATTCTCACTCAGAGAACGAGCCAAGAGTTGGTTGAATTCTTTGCCACCGAATTCTATTGCTACATGGAATGATCTGGCAACAAAATTCTTGTCAAAGTTCTTTCCTCCAGCTAAGTCTGCAAAGCTAAGAGGAGAAATCAATAATTTCTGCCAACAAGATAATGAATCTCTCTATGAGGCTTGGGAGAGGTTTAAAGATCTGATCAGGAGGTGTCCCCATCATGGTATAGAGAAGTGGATGCTGGTTCATAACTTCTACAACGGGTTGGTTGGTAATACTAGAACTTTAATAGATGCAGCAGCGGGCGGAGCTTTTATGAGAAAGAGTGCTAATGAGGCATATGATCTATTGGAGGAGATGGCTCTAAACAACCAGCAGTGGCCAACTGAAAGGAGTCAATCCAAGAAGGTAGCTGGTGTGTTAGAAGTCGATGCCATTACAAAGTTAACAGCTCAGGTTGAGGCATTGACTAAAATCATTGCAGGGCAAGCTAAGCAAGCCCAAATTGTTTGTGAGTTATGTGGAGGAAGTCATCACTTTTCGGAGTGCCAAGCAGATGTGGATGATTTGCCAATGGATGAAGCTAAGGCCATGGGGAATTTTTCACAGAACAACAACAACAATTATGGGTTCAACCAGAATAACAACCGAAGAAATAGTGGGTTCTATCAACAAAGAAATCAGAACCAACAGTTTAATCGGCAACAATCCTGCGGTGGAAGTTCTAGTTTGCGGACAGATTCTTGCTCCAATTCATGACTGAAACTAGATCTTCAATTAAAGACCTGCAGACTCAGATGGGCCAGCTAGCAACTCAGGTAGCAACCCGCCCTCAAGGAAATTTGCCTAGCACTACTGAAGTTAATCCTAAAGAAAACTGCAAGGCAATTACCCTGAGGAGCGGTAAGAAGTATGATGGGCCTGAGTTACCACAACCAGTTGAGGTAGATGTAGAAATAAATGCTCAACCAAAGGCCGACACCAACACCGACAACAGAGAAGGCTACCGATAGCCCAAAGACCACCACAACAGTCTTCACCGATTAGTATTGATCATCATGTAAAGATACCCTATCCTCAGAGACTGAGAAAGTCAAGCTTAGACAAGCAGTTCACCAAGTTTCTAGAAGTCTTCAAAAGACTTCACATTAACATTCCTTTTCTTTGAAGCTCTAGAGCGAGATGCCAAGTTATGTGAAGTTTATGAAGGAAATTTTGTCAAAGAAGAGGAAGATGGAAGACTATGAGACAGTGGCTCTAACTGAAGAGTGTAGCGCTATTCTACAGAAGAAACTCCCTCCAAAACTCAGAGATCCAGGGAGTTTCACTATTCCTTGTACTATTGGTAAAATTGAAGGGATAAATGCACTATGTGATTTGGGAGCCGAGTATTAACTTAATGCCCTTGTCGTTGTTCAAAAGATTGCGGCTAGGTGAAGCAAAGCCAACTACCGTAACTCTTCAATTGCGTATCGATCGCTAGCTCACCCTAGAGGAGTCATTGAGGATGTGTTAGTAAAGGTGGACAAGTTCATCTTCCCGGTGATTTCATTGTTCGGATATGGAAGAAGACAGTAATGTTCCTATCATCCTGGGGAGACCTTTCTTGGCAACAGGGAAAGCACTAATTGATGTTCAGAAAGGAGAGTTAAAGCTAAGGGTACAAGGAGATGAAGTTGTATTTAATGTACTCAAAGCAATGACCTATCCTACAGCTAGTGACAACTGTTTTGCAATTGATGTGGTGGACCAGTTGGTGGAGACAAAGACACATGCTGAAGATCCTCTTAATCTGACTTTGGTACAAGAAGAGGTGGTGGAACAAGATGGTAAGGAAGCTTATGAATATGCTATGTGGCTCGATTCTTATGGACCGCTGAATAGAAAATATTATGAAGAGTTAGGAGTCATACCAACAAAGCCTACCCCATCTACTGAAAAGCCTCCTCAACTAGAGTTAAAAGTCCTACCAGAGCATCTCAGGTATGAATATTTGGGAGAGAATAAGACACTTCCTGTTATTGTGGCTTCTTCCCTATCTTCTGTAGAGACAGATAAGCTATTACGGGTTTTAAGGAAGCATTCAAAAGCCATTGGATGGACTTTAGCAGATATTAAAGGGATCAGCCCTTCAACTGTAATGCATAGAATCTTAATGGAGGAAGGAGTGAAGCCAACTATTGATGCACAACGTAGATTAAATCCACCAATGAAGGAGGTTGTCAGAAAAGAAGTCTTGAAGTGGTTAGATGCAGGGGTAGCGTACCCTATTTCAGACAGTAAATGGGTGAGCCCAGTCCAAGTTGTTCCAAAGAAAGGAGGGATGACGGTGGTGAAGAATGAGAAGAATGAACTCATCCCAACTAGAACTGTCACGGGATGGAGAATTTGCATTGACTACCGAAAACTCAACAAGGCCACAAGAAAAGATCACTTTCCACTCCCATTCATTGATCAGATGTTAGACAAGTTGGCAGGACAAGAGTACTATTGTTTCCTTGATGGATACTCAGGGTATCACCAAATAGCTATAGCACCGGAGGATCAAGAGAAAACAACATTCACATGTCCATATGGTACTTTTGCTTTTCGACGAATGCCATTTGGGCTATGTAATGCTCCAAAGAACATTTCAGAGGTGTATGATGGCTATATTTTCAGATTTAATAGAAAAGTGCATCGAGGTGTTCATGGATGATTTTTCAGTGTTTGGCTCATCGTTTGACCAATGTCTGAGTAACTTGGAGTTGGTTTTAGCAAGATGTGAAGATTCTAATTTGGTGCTGAACTGGGAAAAGTGCCATTTCATGGTTACAGAAGGAATAGTCTTTGGGACATAAAATCTCAAAAGAAGGTATTGAGGTTGACAGAGCCAAAGTATCTACAATTGAGAACTTGCCTCCTCCAATTTCAGTGAAGGGAGTTCGAAGCTTTTTGGGTCATGCCGGGTTTTATAGAAGATTTATCAAAGATTTCTCCAAAGTGGCCAAACCGCTATCCAATCTTCTTGCTAGTGGAGTACCTTTTGAATTTGGGAAAGATTGTCTTGAAGCATTCCAAATTCTCAAGGCGAAGTTAATCTCAGCACCGATTGTGACTACACCAAACTGGGAATTACCTTTTGAAATCATGTGCGATGCAAGTGATTATGCTATTGGAGCAGTCTTGGGACAACGGGTTGACAAGGTATTCAGAACCATTTATTATGCAAGCAAAACTTTGAATGATGCCCAACTAAACTACGCTACTACAGAAAAAGAGATGCTGGCCATAGTGTTTGCATGTGACAAATTTCGACCCTACTTAATTGGTAATAAAGTGATAGTGTATACAGATCATTCAGCAATCAAATACTTGATGACTAAGAAGGATGCCAAACCACGACTGATTCGATGGGTTCTTCTTTTGCAAGAATTTGATCTAGACATAAAAGACAAGAAGGGTACTGAGAACTTGGTGGCAGATCACTTGTCAAGACTAGAACTGGAAGAAAGTCAGAATACGAAAGAGGTACAAATAAATGAACAATTTCCCGATGAACAACTCTTTAGTGTGAGGGAAAGTCTGATGGTACCATGGTATGCTGATTATGTTAACTTCTTGGCTGCCAATATCACTCCTCCTGAGCTATCTCGACAACAACTAAAGAAGTTCTTTTCTGAGGTGAAACATTATTATTGGGAAGAGCCAATCCTCTACAAGCACTGTGCAGATCAGATAATAAGAAGGTGTGTGCCTGAAGAGGAGATGTACTCTATTCTTAATCACTGTCATGCTTTACCATGTGGGGGACACTTCAGTGGAACTAGAACAGCTGTCAAGGTGTTGCAAAGTGGATTCTTTTGGCCAACACTTTTCAAAGACGCTAGTACTTTTGTGAAGGCATGTGATCGTTGTCAGCGTACAGGAAACATCTCAAGGAGAAACGAAATGCCTTTGACAGGAATCCTGGAAGTAGAGTTGTTTGATGTATGGGGGATAGACTTTATGGGTCCTTTTCCTTCATCGTTTAGCAATCTATACATCCTATTAGCTGTGGATTATGTGTCAAAATGGGTGGAAGCTGCAGCCACACCAGCTAATGATGGTAAAACAGTCCTTCGGTTCCTTCAAAAGAACATATTCACTCGGTTTGGAACTCCCCGAGCAATCATAAGCGATGAAGGGAGTCACTTTTGCAACAAACAATTCGAAGCACTCCTTTCGAGATATGGTGTTCGTCATAGAACAGCTCTACCTTATCATCCGCAAAGTAATGGCCAAGCTGAGATTTCTAACCGTGAAATAAAGATGATTCTGGAGAAAACGGTGCAGGGATCAAGGAAAGATTGGTCAAGAAAGTTGGATGACGCATTGTGGGCTTACAGAACAGCGTTCAAAACGCCAATCGGGATGTCACCATATCGGTTGGTGTTTGGAAAGGCGTGTCATTTACCAGTGGAACTAGAACACAAGGCGTATTGGGCAATGAAAACTTTGAACATGGACTTAAAAGCTGCTGGGCAGAAAAGACTACTACAGTTGGATGAGTTGGAAGAATTTCGAAATGAAGCTTATGAAAACGCCAAGATTTACAAGGAAAGAACTAAGAGATGGCATGACAGAAATCTAGTCAGAAAGGAGTTTCAACCTGGTCAACAAGTTCTACTCTTTAACTCAAGACTAAAGTTGTTTCCTGGTAAATTAAAATCAAGGTGGTCAGGGCCATTTACGGTGATCAAAGTGTTTCCCTACGGAGCAGTGGAACTAAAAGGTGAAAGTCCTAATACTTTCAAAGTGAATGGACAGCGATTAAAGCTCTACTTGGGAGGTCAATTTGATCAAACCAAGTCCGCCATGATTCTGGCGCCACTTTAAAGATCTCGATCAACGTCTAGCTGAGCGACGATAAAGTTAGCGCTAATTGGGAGGCAACCCAAGTGTTCTTTGGATTTAGTTGAACTCTTTTTTAAGTTTACTGTTATTTTTCTTGAATGTTCATTCTGTTTCGTTACTGAAAAAAAAAAAAAAAAAATTTTGTTTTGGGCAGTGGCCGCGGCCATGGAATGTATGGCCGCGGCTAGAATCGACTTACAGAAAGTCCTTGTTTTTGTCGATTTCTAGCCGCGGCGAGGGTATACACCGCCGCGGCCAGAATCGACTTACAGAATAAGCTACAAATTCACGGATTCTCGCCGCGGCGAGGCTACATGTCGCCGCGGCGAGATTGGTCAGTTTCCCCTTTTTAAACCCCAAATCCCTAACATTTCAAATCAAACCCAACATTCAAACCCTCACTTCTCCACGCCGAAAACCACCTTTTTCACCCTAATTTCTTCATCTAACCCCATTCAAACCAATTTTCCTCAAAATTATCCATAAACTTTCATCCTAAATCATCATAATCCCTTATTTCTCTCATCTAACACTCTTTTCCTCTAAAAATCCATTCCAAAATCCCTAAACCTCACCCAAATTTCAGAAAAATCACTATTCATCTTCTTCTTCCCTAAAGCTTCAAGGTTCTCATCAATGGAGGTTGACTAAAGAGTGATTTTCATTGAGGTAACAAATTTTAATTTCTCTACACAAGTTTGATTGGATTATTTGTGGATTGCTAGAGAATATTAGACTTTGTGTTGAAATTTTTGGAATTGTTGATCATACATTGTTGAACATTATTGTGGTGAGTCAATTGAATGTGATTGTGAAAGGGTTAAATCCCGGGAAGTCGATTTTTAAGGGGAAGTGCTGTCAAAATTTTGAAAAATCTTGAGAGTTAGAAAAAAATTTGGGTACTATGGGTCCAAAGAGGTCAAGGGTTAATGAAGAGGGAGCCTCATCATCCAACCCATCTAGGGGACGCCCTAATCTTGATAGAGTTAGGTTTACCAACATGGAGGCTCAAGAGCGGTTTTTGAAATTGAAAGATAGGGCATTCATTGAAGATAGAGGGATAGACATTGTCAACCTAAGCCAAACTGCCAACATTCCCCCTGCTTTTGCATCGATTAGGGATCAAATCCTACAGAGGCAGTGGACTAAGTTCGTAGATGTCACTGAGCGTGGTAATCAAACTCTAGCTTTGGAATTTTTAGCCAACTGGCCTGAAAGAGAAGAGGGCAAAGTTAGAGTTAGGGGGGTTAGAGTGCCTGCCACCACAGACGCTATTCATGCCCTTTATGATCTCCAAACTTTCACTTATGAAGAACAACCATTGAAACGACAATTTTATGAGAGAAGTACGAATTATGTGGATATGGCTGAGACTCTAGGGTATCCTGGCCTTAGGTTCCATGAGCTTAGTGGAGAACCATACCAATTGTACCGATGTGAACTCAACTCAGTGGCCAAGGCTTGGCTTTACTTTGTTAGTGCCAGGATGCTCCCCAACAAGCATTTTTCTGATGCTCAAATGGACAGACTTAAATGGGTTTACGGCATTATGAAAGGGTATAATTTGAATGTGGGGGATATTGTTCGAACAACCTTTGACATTATGGTTGAGGGATCTTCCGGTGGAGGACTGGGGTTAGCTGGAGTAATCACTGACCTATGTGAGAAATATGGAGTACCACAGTACTCATATGACACAAAGGCACCGCCCCAGCGCCCTATTAACTTGGCGACTGTTCTTCGTTTCAAACCTCCTCATCCTCATGGTCAACCGCCAGTTCAAGGAGGTCCTCCGGCAAGAGAAGAAGAGGAACGTGAGGACATCGAACCACCACGTCTTGTCGGGCCTCTTGACCCTGCCATGCAGTACACTCACAATCAGCTGAATTATCTGATTCAGCAGAACATGCATATGCAAAATTACATGGCCCAGAGGAGTATCTTCGATGAGCAGCAGGTGGCTCAATTGAACACACTTGTCACGAGGATGAATATCGGTGTGGATGATCCAAACTATTTTCCCATGCCACCCCGTTTCAACCCTTATGACCAGCCACCGCCGCCAAACCCCTTTTAAGGGGCTCAGGTAAGTTTCTCCCACCCTGGTTTATTTTCACCCATTGGGGACAATGTGCATTTTAGTTTGGGGGGGGGGGGGGGAACTTAATTTATTTTTTCGCGTTTATTTGTTTTAGTTTAGTTTTTCTTAGTCTTGCGTGATAGCTAAATTGAAAAATAAATTGAATTGTTGTTATTCACTTGTGCAATGGATTGAAACATAACTGTGTGCTTGACTTGCAACTGTTTGAATTAAATTGGATGTGTGCTAGGAAGTGATTCATGTAGATTTAAAACATTGGCTATTCTCACATATCACTGTTGTTCTATTTGGATTGTGGAATGACTGATTGAACATGAAATAGAATTTGTTTGACATACTCTCTTGAAGCGAAATCCTTGATGATTTTTGTTTGGAAAATGATTTAGGAAAATTTTCGTTGGATCGATTGAGCCTTTCAAGCCTACCTAAAAAAGTTTCACCATAGTATACCCAAAGTTGAGCCTTAGCCTGTTTTAAAATTTTTCACCACTTCACGGAGCTGAATTCGTTATTCTAAACTCTTTTCACCCTGAACATATTTTATTATGCCATGAGCCTTGAAACAAGTTTGGGGGGGGAATAAGTGCTGTAAGTGAAAAAAAATATAAAGTGTAGGAATGAGGGATTGAAAAAATAAGAATATTGTGTGTTGTGCCTATAAAAAAAAGAGAAAAAAATGTGTCTTCTTGAAGAAGAAAAAAAGAGTTAAGAAAATTATGAGGCACACATAAGGAAAGAAATTGTAATCTCTTATTTCTGTTTTTGGGATATATGGAAAGAAAGCAAAATAAATGTCTAGGCTTGTTTGGTATAATTGTGCTTATGGTATAGTATAGCCTAAATGACTTCTCACCTACCCATGTACCTAAGCCATGTGATTTTAACCGAAAAAAGACCTATTGATTCCAGATAGAAGTTTGTCAACATTAGTGGAGAGGAGTATGTCATTCAAACTTATTGATCATGTGTTAGTGGGAAGTTGGAAAGTTAGAACAGTTGTGATATTGATGGGAATTGCGATGCTTTATGTTTGTATGAATTACTTACTTGTAAATTGCACATTCAACTTAGTTCTTAGAGTTGGCAAGTTGAAATTCTGGTTATTGATGGATTGAAGTTGTGCAGGTGGTGGTAACAATTAAATTGTTGGAAAGTTCAGCTATCATTGTCAGTTTTCTTAGTTTAGTCTTAGTTTACTCGGGGACGAGTAAAGATTCAGTTTGGGGGAGTTTGTTAGGCTATTTTTAGCTGATATTTTGGATCCAATTTATGTGCATTCTTAGCTGTGTTGGGACGGAATTACGCTTGTTTTCTATGTTTTCAGGTTCTTTGGAGTAAAAGAGGTCTCGGGTGCAGAAATTCATTGAAAGACGTGCTGAGCCGAAGAAAAACTTAATTTTTGAGTTTTTTGCATATCTGGCCGCGGCGATGAAGAGGCTCGCCGCGGCGAGTTCTGAGAAACAGAAAGCACCTAAATTTTGCAAATTCTCGCCGCGGCGAGAGGAAGCTTGGCCGCGGCGAGATCCCGTACGGACCAGGGGTATTTTCGTCCATCGAACCCTAAATTTCAAGTATAAATAGAAAACTGCGATTGGAAGTCAGGGAGAGCGATTTGGAACCCTAAAACACAGCTGAGAGCGGCAGGAAGAGCATAGAGATTCAAGTGAAGATCCAGAATTCATCCTCAAACAGTTCTTTTCTTTATTCCTCTTTAGTTTATTTATGTTGAATATTGCTATAGGAATGGTTATGGATTTGTTTCTGAACTAAATTTCCCATTTAGGGAGGATGATGATTGTTGTTTAATGTTTTCCTAGTTAATGTTTAATTACCATTCCTCAATTCTTGTGTGTGAAATTATCTTAATTTGTGTTTAAATTCATGTTTAAGATTGATCACCTTGTGCATGTTCTATGATCTCAATTCAAAATCTGAAAAGTGAGAATTGAGAATGCTAAAATTAAGATAATCAATGTTCTATGTGAAACGAAAGTATTTACATGACTTATGTGACGAGTAGATTATTGCTTAATGCTGATTTCATGTTAGTTTAATTAAGGAATTAATTAGATAACATGTGATTTAGAATCTAGAAGATCTGAAAGGAGCTAGGTTATTTCATAATCTGTCATTCACTCCAAGAATAGGATAGTAATTAATCATTAACAACTTGGGTAAACAACAACAGGATTCTCCTCCCTATTGTCTCATCTTGCTCAATTTTAAACTGTGTTATTAAGTTTTCTGAATTTCTTTCAAATTTTACTGTTTTTAAACTGTAATTGCTTTTGATTTACCGAATAGAATCATAAGTATAATTTAGTGGTACTTAATCCAATTCCCTGTGGGATCGACCTCACCTGTGTGAGATTTACTACTTGATTGCGTATACTTGCGTAATTTAAAAATATAGCAACACAGGACAATGCACCAAATCCTGATATTAACTTAAACGCTACTGGCTCAAATTTCGAAGATGATTTGTTTGATCAAGACAATAATAATTAGTTTATCTTAATTTTAATTATGTGTGGATTTATTTAAGTTTTTAATTATGTTTGGATTTCTTTAAGTTTTAAATAATGTATGGATGATAATAATTAATTTTTAAGTTTTAAATAATATATAAATGATAATTATGTGTGGATTTGTTAGTTTTTATTTAGTATTTATTAATAATATAAATTTAAAAAGAAAATTAATTAATTAAATACAAAAAAAAGTTATTTACTATTAATATTGATTTATTTTTATTTTTTTAAAAAAACATTATTACTGGCGGACCCCCGCCGGTATTAATGTGACAGCAGCATGTCAGTGGACGGGCCTACACCGGCGGACCCCGCCGCTAATTGTCCGCCGGTATTAATTATTAATAGCGGCGGATGTGTCAGTCCGCCGCTATTAATCATTAATAGCGACGGGGTATTACCGGCGGAGCAATACCGGCGGACCCCGCCGCTAAAACTTATTACCGACGGATTTATCAATTATTACTAGCGGACCCCTCCGCCCCTAAAAACGTTAATTGCTGTAGTGTATGTGTCAATATTGCTATTGGTCCAACTAACTCTCGAGTCCCATATACTTTAATATAATAGTTTTTAGGGAATATCGCTAGCTAATCGCAACGCGATATGTCGAGAAGGTGCTAGGCACTATTGGTGCCTAATAGCAATGCTCATTATATGATACCCAATATTTAATTTCACTAATAACACAGTATAATATTGACTATTAAACAAATGCTCTCAAATATATAGTAGTCTTCTTATCTTGTATATATATAAATATATATATATATATTGAGCATTGCTATTGGATACCAATAGTGTCTAGTACTTATAGACATGTCGTCTTATGATTGACTAGCGATACTCCCTAAAAGTTATTACATTAAACTATATGAAATTCGATACTTAATTAGACTAATAGCAATAATGATACATATAAAAATGCTAGGCATCACTAATACCTTTTAACATTTCTCATATAAATTAAACTAATTAAATAAGAATTACTAAAAGACACTAGTGGTGCTTACTGCTTAGCACCCTCTTATGTGTCATTATCGTTATTAGTTCAATTAAGTATTAGGTCCCATATAGTTTAATATAATAATTTTTAAAGAGTATCGCTAGCTAATCGAAAGACGACATATCTAGAGGTGCTAAACACCACTAGTGTCCAATAGCAATACTCCTAATTAAAATATATGTTTGAGAGCATATTCCTTAGCGATATTCCCTAAAAGCTATTATATTAAATTGTGGGACTCGATACTTAATTGAACCAATAGCGATATTGACATATAAGAGGGTGCTAGACACCACTGTGCCCTTTAGCATTTCTGTTAAAATATAGTACTAGACTAACAATTGGGACCACAGCTTAAGCGGCAGTTAATTTCTCGAGAGTTATGATTACATTGATTAATTCGTATTATTAACATTAATTAATGTTTTAGTGGGATCAATATTTTGATGACAATTATTAGAGATTCATGATCACTTTGTCCGGAGATAATAATCATGAGTAATTTTAATTTTAATATCTTTTCATTAATAAACAGAATATATAATTTGTAGAAGAAGTTTTTTTTTTTTTTTTTTTTTTTTTGAAAGTAGCATCTTTCTTTTGTTAATTTTAGGAAGTTTTTCAACAGTTGAGATAAGATTACTTTAAACCACTTTCTATTTGATTTTTTGGGTAGAAATTCTTTTAGCCCTTAATTTTAGGGATTAATTAATTGTTTTCCAATAAGGTGGCTACTAAGCTAATCAACCCATTAATATGGTCAAAAAGACATTTTCTAATCATATTTTATTACTAAGTTGAATTAAGATGGCATCTTTCAAAGAATGTCAACTTATGATATGAGCTCCTTCAGGTTTATAAATTTTTTTATACAGTGGAAAATTTATTAGTGTAAGTGGGAAAGGTTGTGTAAAAAGGAAGAGAATCTGGAATTGATTAACAAGGCAATATTGGCAAAACAGGTCTGGTTGTTTTTGCAGAATGGTAATTTTTTAGTAGCTGAAGCTTTGAAACATTCTTATTTTCAGAATGGTGATGTGTTGAGTACCAAGTTGGGTATTGTCCGTCGATGGTTTGGAGAAGTTTACTTTGGGGGTGAGAGATTATACTCATGGCCGGCCCTGAAACAAAGTGGGCGACAATAGAAAAAGGGATAATTTCACAAATGCACAAAAACAACAAAAAAAAAAAAAATAACAAAAATATGATTTCATGGAATTTTAAATTTTTTTACGATTTTTGTAATTTTATTTACATAAAATACGGTCTTTTTATGTTGAAATTTTTTGTTCATTTATTGTTAATTTTTTGTTATCTGTATGTTATTTTTTGTTGTTTTTGTTGTTGTTATTTTGATGTTATTTTCATGTTACTTTTATGTTGTTTTCTTGTTGATTTTATGTTGTTTTCGTGTTTTTTTTTTGGAAAACCGTAAAAATATATAAAAAAAAAAACATTCTTTGAATGTAAAAATGTAAATATTTTACAAAAAATAGTGCCTTATGTAATTATTCCATAAAAAAATTTATTTTTGGGCCTTTATGTTAGAAAAAATATGATATTTTTCAAAGTCAGTAAAAAAAATACATAATTTTAAAAGGGCAGAAATTTTTTTTTGGACCCTGGGCTAGGTGGGCCCTAGGCACAAGCCTAGCCCGCCTATGCCCAAGGCCGGGCCTAATTATACTATATGGGTATAGGTGGCGTATTGGGTTAGGAGAACAAGTTCGTATTGTGGAAGATTGCTGGCTGCCTAGACCATCGAGATTCTCTTTTCTGGTTAAGCCTGTGTTATCACCTGACATTAAGGTGGTGGATGTAAGGTTGGTTTCTGTTGTGAAAATTGTATACGCAAGTATATGCAATCGTAACAAGTAATAAAGTGATAAATCGAGTATCGTCTTCACATGTACTGAAAATTATAAATTAATTTATAAAACTAATTACTCACAAATTGATTTAAACAAAAATAAAATAAAGTGTTGAGAATATGTAAAAATTAATAAATACAATCTATGAGAAAAAAACAAGCTAGAACTATTAAATTGGCCTAAAAATACAAAATTGATATAATAGTGCAAATGAGTATTGTTGTAAATTTATGATTTGATTCTCTAATTAATTAACATATTCTTATGCCCAATTAATTTTAAGAATACCAATTTAAGCTCAATTCTTTCAAGTTTACAAGGTAAATAACATATTTCTATGCTATTTACAAATCACACTTTTTTAAGTTGATATTCATGCATCATTTAAGTAATTCCACTAATCCCAGTTTTTCTAAAATCAAGATTAGCTACTACTTACTAATGGTGATTAAGCAAAAGTAAGCAATTACACAATAAACACTCTTGAATGAACAAAATCAATTCACTAAACATAGCAACAAAATACCAAATTACAATTTAAGTCAACAAAATAATTCTAGCAAAAAATAAATTAACTCATAATAAATTGTGCAAAAATTACAAAATTTAAAATAAGAAAAAGATGAAAAGAAAAACACATATTGGAGTTATCACAATAGTCTAAGCTTTCTTTGCCAAATTCATCTTCTTCTTCCTTTGAATATTTGTCAATCTCCAAGATAAAAATACTAAACTAAAACCCTAAATAACACTCACATAAACTCTCTCTCTCTCTCTCTCTCTCTTTTTCATTCTTTTTCTTCTTTTTTTTGGGGCTATTTTCAAAAATATGGGAAAAATTATTAAGGTTATGATAAATATGGCATAAAAAGTAAATGCCAATAAATATGGCATAATCTAACCAATCAAACTAAAAATATAGTTTTTTTTAGAAAAAAAAACCATATAAGACATTAAAAAGAAATCTGAATTTAAAATTTATAAAAAATAAAAATTTAATTAAATTACCATAAAAAATATTAAAATTCCCTTCATATTTATTTTTTTAAAAAAATAAAATAAATAAAACTATAGTGATCGTCGAAGTTGTCACTCGTGCCGGAAAAGTCACCGGAGTTTACTGCCAGCACCGGAAAAGTCGTCGGAATAGCCGCTGGTGCCGAAAAAGTCGATGGAGTTGCTGCCGGCACGGAAAAAGTTGTCAGAATTAGCATTGTCGCCAGTAAAATCACTAGAAAAATCACCAAAAAAGTAGTTTTTTCATCAAGAAACCGGTTTCTTCACCAAGAAAGTGGTTTCTTTATCAAGGAACTAATTTTGTTACAGAACAATAATAAAGATTGTGAAAATAAAACAAAAATGATATACACTGAAAATAATTGAAACCAGTTTCATCAATCAACCAAATAGAAAAAAAAATACAAAAAAAATTACCAAGAAACTAGTTTCTTCATCAAGAAATTGGTTTCTTGATGAAGAAAAAAAAACCAGTTTCTTGGTGATTTTTCCGGCGACAATGCCAATTCCGACAAATTTCCCAGAGTTTACTGTCGGTACTGAAAAAGTCACTGGAGTAGCTGCCGGTGTATTAGTCGTCAGAGTTGCTACCAATGCCAGAAAAGTCGTCAGAATTACCATTGTCGTCAGAAAAATTACCAGAAAAATCACCAAAAAACTGATTTCTTCATCATGAAACAAGAAACCAGTTTCTTGGTAATTTTTCCGGCGATTATGCCAATTCTGATGAATTTTCCGAAGTTTGTTGTTGGTGCCGGAAAAGTCGCCGGAGTAGCTGCTAGCGTCAAAATAGTCGTCAGAATTGGCATTGTCAACGGAAAAATCACCAAGAAATCGGTTTCATAGAAACCGGTTTCCTGGTGATTTTTTCAATGATTTTCCCGGCAAAAATGCCAATTCGGACGAATTTTCCGGCGCCGACAGTAACTCCGACGACTTTTCCAGCAACGACCGCTACTCCGGCGACTTTTCCAGCACCGACAGTAACTCCGGTGACTTTTCCGGCATCAATGACAAATAAAATTTCCTAAACAAATAAAAACATTAAATATGGGATTTGAAAACCTAATTACATATATATGGCATATCAAATACCATAAAAAGACTTAAAAAAAAAAAAAAAAAAAAAACCATATAAATTGGTCAAACTTAAATGTGTCATATTTATCATAAGAACTTTTAAAATCCCATAGTAAGTGTAATTTGCTCTTTTTTTTTTCTTGTTGTTTTTGATCCCTAGAGTAGCACATTGCGGCCTCCCCTTTTCTTTCAAGGCTCTTCTCACGCCTGCCTCATTTCAAATTATCACATTGTATATATATTCATATGCCCTTCATGTCTAGCTTGTGGCCCATTAATCATTTAGCCCAATTCTCATCTCTAAAATTATATATATGATCTTTTTTTTTTAGAAAATTTACATGGTATACTAACTTTTGCTATTTTTTTACAAAAATATTGTCAGGCAGTATTTTTTTTTTACTTTTTCACTGTATTTTTTTATAAGTTTCATACTGCAGTATATTGTGTTAAGTTTTCACTGTTGTTCTACTGATGTTTTTGTCTACTGTTGTTTTGGGTTGTTCTGTTTTGTATTCTACTAGTGTTTTATAAAAACACAGTATTTTTTAAAAGATTTCCGTGTGACAGTATTTTTGTAAAAGTTAACCCAAATTCCAGTATTTTTGTAAGTTTCCTTTTTTTTTTCATTTCTACTTTTGCCAAAACAAAGCCCTTCACTTGATTTCTTTTTCTTTTTTTCTTTTTTTTTTCCCAATCTTCCTTTTTTTCCCACATATATTATAAAAACTTGCTTTTCGTATGGGTTCACATATGGGTCACTTGGCCCATTTAATTCTCACATTATCCATACTACAAACAATAAATACAATGTGAGCTTTAGTGTGGATGAATGCTTTATACTAAATATTTGGGCTCCCATGAGTTTATGGACTTTAATATTATTTCTCTCGATTTCGACAATTAGTCCAAAATATAAGAAACTCAATATATTTTCTACAAAAATACACAACATTAAGATTAACACTTATAAAATGAGAAACTCAATAAATTGATTCAGAGTTCTGAAAATTAATATATAAAGAACTAAAATTAATATTTATTCAAAACTAAATAAAAAGACTACTAAAATAAACTAAAAATGCTTGAGAACAAACCTAAATTAATGCACAAAAAGAGTTAAATAACTCTATTTTCATAGAGTTATCAGTTTCTGGGGGAGTGGGACACGGAGTTCTTGCGAACTAATTTTTGTCATGAGAATATAACTTATTCTTGGTATAGTACCTAGTTCATTGGATTCTGAAGATCGAATTATTTGGCACTATAATAAGAATGGTGAGTATTCCGTGCAAAGTGGGTATCAAGTGGCGATTAAGAAAAGAGAAATAGAGGAAGGGTCGAATATGGCGAGGGTGGAGAAATGGTGGAGGCGAGTTTGGGGTTGGAAAGTTCCAACAAAGAAAACATTTTCTTTGGCATCTTTGTCACGAGTACTGGCTGCCCACTTCTAATGTGATTAGGAAGAGGGGGATGTGTTGTCGTTGTAGGTTACAATGGGAAGATGTGGATTGGTCCCATGCTATTTGGGGTTGTGATTGAATTACAAGTTTGTGGAAAGTTGTTAGTTTTGGGAAGGTCAGTAAAAAGTGTGATGGTGAGGTACCTATAGCTTTTTATGCCACATTGATAGGTTGGTGCCAAAAGACAAGTTTGATTTATTTATTATTTTTGCTTGGCAGACTCGGTATATGCGGAACTATGAGTTAATTTTTTTGTACTGTCAATGGATCAAGCACTGGATTGGGTGGTTGAATATTTGCATGAGTTTTGGGATAAACATGGTGGTGGTCATTTGTATGAGGTGTTGGGACGTTAAACACCATCCATCTCCACTCTTGGTATGATATTGTCCGCTTTGGGCCTAAGCCCTCACGACTTTGTTCTAGGGCACCTTCCCAAAAGCCCCCATACCAATGGAGATAGTGTTCATTCTTATATACCCATGATCTTTCCCATTTCAAGCCAATGTGAGACTTTGGTTACACACCCAGAGATTCTCACCTCAAACATAGGACCATATTACCTCCCCTCAATTAATGATCTTCTATTCGTCCACTCTCTACCCACTAGTGTACTTTCCTTTAATGCGTTGAGACGTATGTCTTACATGGATTCCCACCACTACCTCAAGAGTTTCGTGCTCATTACTAGGCCAACTGCAATGCGAGCACACTGCCTAACCACATCCACAGACCATCATGAGAGTACAACGAGGCTCATCACCTTTATTTGATATTCTGAGGATTCATTCACATGGCCAACTTTGGGATCCGACTCTGATACTATTTTTTGGAATGTCAGACACCATCCATCTCCACTCTTGGTATGATATTGTATGCTTTGGGCCTTAGTCCTCACGGTTTTATTTTTGGGCACCTTCCCAAAAGGTCTCATACCAATAGAGATAGTGTCCATCCTATATACCCATGATCTTTTCCATTTCCAGCCAATGTGAGACTTTGGTTGCACACCCAACATGAAGCTAAGACAAAATGCAAATGGTAGCCTCCTAAGGTGGGAGAGTTGCTAATTAAAGTGGATATTGTGATTGGTGAAGTTGACAGGTGTTGTAGTACCAGATTGGTGGTTCGAAATCATGTTGGTGAGGTTACTGCAGCGCAAGGTATGTTCTTGAATAGGCCCTTTTCTCCTATTGCTGCTGAGCTATTAGCTATAAAACATGGGATTGAGATGACTAGCTTGTTATCATTAGAGCATTGTATAATCTTGTCGGATTGTATTTTGGCGGTTGCTATGTTAGGGAGGCCACCGGAGTTATGTGGAGCATGGGACCTACTTGTGGTGGAGATAAAGCTGTTGTTTGGAGAGAATGGTATTGCAGGTGTAACTTTCTAGGCACGATTTGCTAAAGAAGTGGCACATTTGATAGATAAGAATGTTTTGAGTTATAAAATTTCTAGTTTTGGGGATGAAGGAGTTCCTCCAATGGCTGTCTTTGTTGTGATTGAGGATTTGCCTCTCCTTATGTAATGCTTTTAATATGTACTGTTCTTGTTTTAAAAAAAGCTTATAAATAATACAACAATTGTTGAAATAAAAATTTACAAAGGCAAAAAGTTTGGAAATAAGATAGTACGATAACTGAAAATGAAATCGCATAGTAACACATTTCTTAATGAGTGTTTTGGGGCAAAACCTTTCCAACTGTTATTTCACTTGTATTTAACATTTTAAGCTTAAATTTTGGCGGTAAAACTCTCCAAACTACAGAATTAGTAGCAATATTATTACTCATAATTTAGTGAAATAGGCGTTGCAAAGTTACCAATCATAAAACAAATAAATTGTACTTTTCGACTTTACAATATGGTTGCTCATAATTTAGTGAAATGGGTGTTGCAATTTAAAGTAGAAGGAGACATACCGTTTGAGGAAATGGATCAATCTTTGCTACCGGAGCCGGATTAGTTTGTGGGTTTTTTTTTTTTTTTACTTTTACAATTAGTTATGTGTATTTATGCCCTATTGTACTTTCTTTTAATTTTTTTGAATGTGTCTATTTGATTTATTTTTTTCGAACCCTAATTTTTGTTGTTTGAATTAATGCTCTTCGGCCTCTTCTCTGGTTGGAGGCACATTCTATAAAAAAAATTCTCAACTTTAATTTAAATATATAAAGGAAAATTTGATAGGTTGAGACCTAATTTTGTTTTCATTGTGGGATATTTTTTGTTTTTATAAATAGATATTCTTTTTCAAAGCTCCTCCTATTATTAAATGGATATAACACTTTAGCTTTGGTTCAAGTCTAAAGGACTCCCACTAGCATCTCTAGCATCTCTATTTTCCTATTTAAAATATATCACTAAAATACTACTTACTTATTTGACATCACTTCTACAACACATCATACATTAGTTAGTCAGTTGAGTCAGCAAGTTAGTTAGAGTTGTTTTAAGTTAATTGGTATAACTTTATACTTTTATAATCTAAATTATTTTGTTCGGTGTATCAAAATGTATCAAGATTTGAAGAGATATATTTGGTAGTGAGGAATGAAGAAGGTTAGTAGAATATGTTGCGCGCAGCTTTACTTGCCAACAAACTAAATCAGAACGCCAAAGATCAACAAGGACATTACAACAATGGATTTTGTCACTGGACTACCCACTACTCGCAAAGGGAAGGATACAATATGGGTCATTGTGGATAGATTGACTAAGTCCGGCCATTAATTTCTACTTATAAGAAAACTTGATGGGCGGATTGATTGGCGAATATTTACATTGCGGAGATTGTAAGATGACATGGAGTTCCCACCTCTATCGTTTCAGATTGAGTACGAACGACTTACGTCAACATTCTGGAAACAAATGCAATGTAAATATTCGCCATAGTAAACTTACCATCAAGACCTTGAAAGATATGTTGAGAGCTTGTGTTTTGGACTTCCAATGATCATGGGAGACTAAATTAACTTCCATTAATAGAGTTTTCTTACACTAACAACTATTATGATACTGTGAAAATGACTCCTTATAAAACTCACTATAAGGAAATGTCGATCCCTTATTCACTGGCATGAGGCAAGTCAAAGGAAATTCTTGGGTACAAAAGAAATTGATAGGGCCACTAAAGATGTTAAGATGATACATCAGAGGATATAGACTTCTATCACTACAAGAAATGTCACTTTTACCAGCACAGTTCGCTACTGCGCTGGTAAAAGTAACTTTTACCAGTACATTTCGTAAACTGCGCTGGCAAAAAGGTCAAAGTTTTACCAGCATACATTTGCAGTGGCTAAAATCTAACTTTTACCAGCGCATTTACGTGCTGGGAAAAGTCATCTTTGTCAGTGCGTTTCATTTTATGCTGGCAAAAGTTCTAATACCAACATTGATTTGCCAACCCCCTTTTGCCAACACAGCGCAATACTAACTTTTACCAGCGCAATACTAACTTTTACCAGCACAAAAATGTGCTGGTAAAAGTGACATTTCTTGTAGTGCATAGATCGTCAACGTAAGTATGCAAACAGACAATGGAGACCCTTGAAATTTGAAGTTAGAGGTAAGGTTTATTGAAAATCGATCCATTTGGGGAGGTTGCATATAGAATAGTTTTACTGCCATAAACGATCCTAGCTATAGAAAAATTTACCACACCTTTACTTTAGTGGTAAGGGAAATGCTAAAGGGCACAAGTGGTGTCTAGCACCCTCTTATGTGTCAGTATCGCTATTGGTCCAACTAAGTATCGGGTCCCATATAGTTTAATATAATAGCTTTTAGGAAATATATTGCTAACCAATCGCAACGTGACATGTCGAGAAAGTACTAGGCACCACTGGTGCCTAATAGCAATGCTCTAGTAGTAAGTAGAGTAAGAGAGAAAGTTGACACTTGGCATTAGGTAATTGACACGTGGGGATAAAGAAAAATCCTAGTTAACATTATGTGCATCCTTTCTAGTAAAAAAAAAGAATACTATGTGCATAACTTATCTGAATAAATAAAATGTTTTTTTTCAAATAAATAAATAAGAAATAAAAGTTATTTTTGTAAATTAACTATGAAAGGTGGAACAATTTTCCTTTTTTTTCATAGAGCTAAGGGATAAATGAGAACTGGTTTTAATATAAATTAAATTAATTACTTAATTTGTGAAACAATTAATCATTATGGTTACATAATTATTTATATAACTATATTACAGGTTATTTTTAAAAAATTGTGTTGGTGTTTAATTTTTAAAGTAAAATCTTATTGTGTCACAATTTGTGCGTATTAGTTAACTTTTATTGTAAGTTATTTGTTAATTGAATAAAACAGACACAAAATAGTGAAAAGTAATTAGTATTAATACTGTCAAAAAAGAAAACAAATAAATTTCTTAATAATAATAGCCTACATGTTTAATGTGCTACGATTTTTTAAATTATTTTGAATTAATAAATCAATAAAATGAACTCTTATTTCTAGTCAAATGCTTGTTGTATTTAATGATTTGTATTTTGATGCTCTTTCTAATAATACACAAGATGATTTGCAAAAAATAGTAAAGGAGTTATCTATTTACAAGTACTTTTCTATAATAAGCCTAATTCTCAAAATATTATTCTTCATAATCTTTCTTCATAGTCGGCAAAAACTTCTCATTTCCATTAGTTCATGTCTAATTTAATTTTGATGAATTCATTGGTCACCATTTTCCTAATAAATCTGTCCAAGAACCTATAAAAGAAAACAAACATTACATAGATAATAATATTAATCGTTGTACAATTAAAAGATATATCTACTTATATTGTTAGGCAAAATGAGGCATAACATTGGTGTAATATTAATGATAATCCCATGTGTTATGGTGACAATGTTCTCTTCTGTAGATGGTGTGAGTGAAAAAGTTACAATAGTTACTACATTCAAACATTGGGGCCTAAAATTTCACTGCGATTCCGATGGAAAAAAATACAGTGAGGTCTTGCTAAAAGGTGGGTCGCACGCAGCTGCAAGTTTCGTTTTCGAACGTAATAGTCAAACTGTCGTTTTTTGTTCATTTAATTTCGGATATGAGGTTGAAGATCGTACGATTCGTTTAGTTACACCGGGGAGTCCCTCATGCGCACTTCCAGAAGGATGTACATTTGATATCTATGCAGATGGACCTTATCGTCGTTCAAAAGAGCGTACATCACTGTGTCCAGAACAACTTTCAGGAAAGGATAAAACTCAATGCAATCCTTTGCCTTGGTTATATGACCCTGCTTGGCATAATTAAGTAGTTAATTTTCATACTTAATCCCACTCACAAAATAAAGAGAATTGCTAAAGGGTATCAGTGGTGCCTAGTACTCTCCTTAGTTTCATACCGCTATTGGTGTAATTAAATAGCGGGTGTCATATAATTTAAGAAAATAAGTTTTAGGGAATATCGTTATCCAATTATAGGGTGACACCTACAGATGGTGCTGGGCACCACTGGTGCCTAATAGCAATGCTCCAAAATAAAACACAACTACTCCTAACTACACCTACCAAAGTTATTAATTTGTTGTATGTTTGTAATAATTTATGTGATCACTGTAATACCTCGTAAAAATATACATATATTTAAATTTTATTTGTTATACAATTTGTGTGAGAATAAGTATTTTATTTATTTCTACTAATAGTGAATAGAGATAATTGCTTGGAATAGTATTGATAGATTTCTAAACATAGTTGAAATTATAGTAAGTGTCAAGGTAAAATTATGGTATTTTTACGAATTACGATAATTACTCAATTAAAGCCCAATATGAAAGTCTATTATAGTTCTATAGATTATTTAGTAGGTTTAATTTATTATATGAGTGCATTAAATAACATTATAGAATTAATGTCACAAAAATTCGTAGGTTTGGATAAATTCGCAAGATTAAAAACTGTTTTAGTAAAATGATCATATCTAGAGTTTTTGAGCTCCGATTGAAGTGATTCTAGTGGCGTTGAAAAGATAATTCAAAGATATATATATTTTATAGAAATAGCTATATCATAATTCGGAAGTTTTTTAGGTCAAAACTGGGCCTAAATTTATGAAGATAGAGGGCTTACTTTTAAAATTTAAAAATTAAATATTTGTTGATTTAATAATATTTTAGCATTTTATTATATATTATATTTTAGTTAACCTAAACCTATTAGAATGTGATATCTCATAATCTTCAGTACATGTTTTTTTATCAAACCCTAAATATTTTATTTTTCCTCTCCAAGCCAATTAGTCAAAGATTCTTCTTCATAGTACAAAAACTCATAAACACATGAACACCAAATCGTGAGAAAATATTTTCTTTCAAAAACTCATAAAGAGAATTGCTAAAGGGTATCAGTGGTGTCTAGTACTCTCCTTAGTTTCATACCGCTATTGGTGTAATTAAATAGCGGGTGTCATATAACTTAAGAAAATAAGTTTTAGGGAATATCGTTAACCAATTATAGGGTGACACCTATAGATGGTACTGGGCACCACTGGTGCCTAATAGCAATGCTCCAAAATAAAACACAACTACTCCTAACTACACCTACCAAAGTTATTAATTTGTTGTATGTTTGTAATAATTTATGTGATCACTAAATATTTAGTGGTTTTGTGTATTATGCTTTCAAAATTTAATCATGGCAGAGTCCATTAACGAATAATTCTCTTTCCCAAACTCTTTTCTTTAGAGCTACTTGCTCTAAAAAATGGTATTTTTGGGGTTCGTTTATCAATAAATAAATAAATCATAAACTATATTAAGCACCTTGATTTGCAGTTATTATTATTATTATTATTATAACATTTACAAATAAATTTTGTAAAATAATATTTAGCATTATTCTATATTGAAGAGTTAATAAACCTTTTAAAATATTGTAAAACTTTTTCACAAAAATTTCACAATATTCTTTTTCACCATCATTAATTATTCCCCTATACATTTTGATAGCATCAGCCCTATTAGTATGGAAGTCTTTTTTTTGTTGCTTTCTTTAGTTGATGAATATGGAGGAAGTGGATTGCTCTAACACTACACCTACATACTTGAAAAAAGAAACCATTAATTACATAAAGGAAGGTGTTAAGCAAGCATTGATTATAGTATATGGAACAAACACAACACCAACAACTACTATACAGATCATCATTATCATCACACCACTCTTCTCCATATTCATATAATATATATATTATGATCAATCATCACCTCCACACAATCAAGATCAAGTGCTCAAAGAGCAAAACAAATGAACATCAATGGCAGCAGAATGCTGCAACAGTAAACTAGTAAAAATCAGGGACAAAACCAGCAAAAAGAAGTTGAATGAAGTGTGTTGATTTTTTTTTATAAGTAGAGGAATTACATTGAGAGAGAGAGAGAGAGAGAGAGAGAGAGAGAGAGAGAGAGAGAGAGAGTAAGAGTAAATTGTACAAGACTGCTCTAAAAAACATTGAACTTAAGCTATTTATAGAACTCGAACAAAAATAGAAAAGAATACAAAAAAATTTCAACTAACCAACAGTTAACAGAATTAACTGTCAACTACCAATTGTCAACAAACCGTTTCTGTTTTAGCCATAATATGGATCATAATTCAATAAATTCTCCTTGATTTGTCTTATGCCAGCATGTGAGTCAACAGATAATTGATCCACGAAGTATTCTGATGAAAAGTTTAATCAGATTCTGGTAGATGAAGTAGATCAAGGCAATGTTTGAACTTGACCTGAGTCACTGCCTTGGTGAACATATCAGCAGGGTTGTGATTGGTGTGAATTTTCTTAACTTGAGCTTCCTTACTTGAGATTACATCTCTAATGAAGTGCATCTTGGTGTCTATATGCTTGGAACTCTCCTGAATCATAGGGTTCTTTATTAGATGAAGTGTACTCTTGTTATCACAGAACACTGTGATATTGTCTATCTTGAATCCCATATCCTATGCTAGACCTTTGTTGCGAAAATTATGATCACTACGCAAGTATACGCAATCAAGTAGTAAACTCACACAGGTGAGGTCGAACCACAGGGAATTGGACTAATTACTACTAAATTATACTATTAATTCTATCTGGTAAAAGAATACTTTTATGAATTAAATAAGACAATTCAGAAAATTAAAAATAACAAAGGAAGATTAATCAAGATAAGAAAATAGGGAGACGAATCCTGTTGTTAAGTTACCAATGTTAATGTCTAATTGCTATCCTTCTCTTGAAGTGAATGACAGATTATAAATTAACCTAGCTCTTTTCAGATCTTCTAGGTTCTAAATCTCATGCTCTCTAATTAATCTCTTAATTAAACTAACATGAAATCAGCATTAAGCAATAATCTAAATGTCACAAAGGCTATGTAAATACTTTCGTTTCACATCAAAACCTAGACTATCCAATTTTAGCATTCTCAATTCTCACTTTTCAGATTTCGAATTGAGATCATAAAACATGTAAAAGGTGATCAATCTTGCACATGGAAATTAAACACAAATATGAATAGTGTTCACAATCAAGATGGAGGAATGACAATTATTCATTAACTAGGAAAAACTTAAACAACATTCATCATTCTCCCTAAATAGGAGTTTAGTTCAAAACATCCATAATCAAATCCATAATTAACATTGAAATAGAAAAGAACATAGAAAAATTAAAGAGAAGAGAAAGAACTAGTTGAAGCAATTGATCCGGGTCGCCACAAGCCGCTCTTCTAGCCTCCTCCTTTGTTTCTAGGGTTCCAATTCTGAATCCCCTCTAATTTTCACGAACCCTTACTATTTAAACCAATTCTCATCTTTAAAATTCGTGAAATTACGAAACTGCCCAAAAATCCCGTCATAAGGGTCCCCGTCGCGACTGGCAAAGCCCCCGTCGCGACGGGAGTTCAACTTCGAATTTCTTGAAAACTTTACGCCGCTTCCGTCGCGGCGGCAAATTCCCGTCGCGACGGAACGGCGACGACACCAATCTTGGTTTTTCTTCTCGATTCTTTCACCATTTTTCCTCAATTCTTGTACATACTTTCTTTAAATGCCCGAGGACCTGAAACAAAAGAATCAAGCGTAATATAGCCCTAAAACTAGAAACAAAGAGTGAAAATAACCGAAATATGACCCGAATCTTAGACTAATTTTAGCCTAACAAATTCCCCCAAACTAGATTCTTACTCGCCCTCGAGTAAGATAAATACTACTAACTACTAATCTACTAACTACGCTATCAGATAATCATAATACTACTGCCTCATGTGTTGTTCTCTTCTATTGCGCAAACTAGAATTTCAATTCTACCAACTCTAACAATTAATTTAGATGCTCAGTTTATAACACTATGTACAACTGCAAAAATTTATTCAAATGTGAAACATTGTTATAAAAGTTTTACTCTTTCTAATAGTTCCACAACCCGATAACTCATAAGCTTGCATGCTTACCTTTCTCCACTAATGTTGACAGTATGTTATATAAATTAACAATTAACCCAAGATCTATTTGTATATAACATAGAACACAATAGTAGTATATGATAATTGAGTATGTGTACCTGATTGATCCATAGCAATTATCTCTGATTGATCCACTGCAGTTACTCCAATTTGATAGTGCAATACTATCAACTAAGTCTTCCTCCCTAGATCTCTAAATCAGAAGCAGTTTATTTTCTCTGATTTTCAAAAGGTATACAATTGTGATGAGACAATATGTATTTATAGAGTTAGGGAGGGGACTTAGCTACAAAACCCTAGTTGGCCGGGCTCGCTCATCAAAGGCTTCAGTCAACTAGAAAAGCCCACACTTCTGCTTCACCTAGACTTTACTCACAGATGCTAAGCCCATTAACAATTGATCACCAACAACATGGGCTAACACAGCAAAGAACTATCCAATCAACCCAAGTTTTAATAAAACCAATAAAATTTAATGTAAGCCCAAATAAAAGTCTAACATTCTCCCACTTGGGCTACATTGATTTTAATACATATATATTATATATCAAAATAATTTTGTTTGAAAACGACTCATGGGTTAAACAACAAGAAAACATTTGTGGCCACTTTAAAAACTGATAGTTCTCTGATAGCATCTCAACATACCGGTCCAATTTAACCTTTGATAATGAACTATGACAGTCATATTGTTTTTAACTCAACAAAAGACATTCATAATCACAAATACCAAAGTATTAAATCGACATGGTCAATAAGTCTAGTAGTGTGGTAAGGAATTATGTTCAACATGTGATCAATATAAAATAACATAATATCCTTATCAGTCCTCAATTTCACTGATACCGTGATGCTTAGTAAATAAGCCAGTGAAATTAAACATACACCACTTAAAATAAGTAAGTGTCACTAAACTTGCTTAAAGAATTAAGCCAACAACATATCATTGTCAATAAGCAAATAGATTTAAAAGACAATGATCACAACAATATGAACCACATGCTTTCAATTCAATCATTCTCGAGAATATAACAAAACATAATTGAAAACATATCCATTCAATAATAAAAAAATATTGAAACATAAAATGTAGTTCATAACTTTATTCAGAAAATTATAAATAATAATTTCTAAAAACAAACAGAAAACAAAACTCCCACTAACCCAAAAGATCAAAAGATTCTAAAATGCCCATATTAACAACATGTTTATTAAACGGACGGCACTTAACCCTTTGGTTAGAGGATCAGCTAACATCGACTCGGTCTTGCAATTTTCAATAACAATGTCTCCTTTCTTGACCAAGTCTCTGACAGTGAGATACTTTATTTCCATATGTTTAGAAGCACTACTAATCTTGTTATTCTTTGAAAAGAAAACAGCAGCATCATTATCACAATAGATTAGCATAGGTGTGGAAATAGAATCAACCACTCGTATCTCCGAAATAAAATTCTTCAGCCACAAAGCTTGCAAAGATGCCCCATAACATGCAACAAACTCAGCATACATAGTAGATGACGTGATCAAAGTCTGTTTGACACTCTTCCAAGAAATAGCGGACTCGCCAAGGTGAAAATATAGCCGAAGTTGACATTAAATCATCTACACAACCACCAAAATCCGAATCTGAATAACCAACAACTCGAAGATTGTCAACATGCTTATACACAAGCATAAAACTCTTCGTTCTTTGCAAATATCTCAAAACTTTCTTGGCTGCAACCCAATGATCAAGACCAGGATCAGATAAATATCTCCCAAGAACATTGACTACGAAAGCTATGTCAGGTCGAGTGCAAACCTGAGCATACATCAAACTCCCTACTACACTTGCATAAGGGATGTTCTTCATTGCTCCTCTTTCTAAGTCGTTCTTAGGACATTGCTGCTTAGTGAACTTGTCCCCTTTCAGAATAGGAACAGAACCAGCTTTACATAAATCCATGTTGAACCTTTTGAGCACACGATTAATGTAAGCTTCTTGAGATAAGCCAAGAACTTTTCGATTCCTGTCACGATGGATCTCAATCCCCAAAACATAGGATGCCTCTCCAAGATCTTTCATATCAAAATTGGAAGACAGAAAATTTTTGGTCTCATTTAGTAGTGACAAATCACTGCTGGCAAGTAAAATGTCATCTACATAAAGAACAAGAAAAATATAACGACTCCCACTGATCTTCATATAAATACACTGATCAAAGTTGTTCTCTACGAAACCAAACGATGTCACAACCTGGTCAAACTTCAAGTACCACTGGCGAGATGCCTGTTTGAGACCATAAATGGATCGTTTCAACTTGCAAACCAAGTGTTCTTTTCCATTCTCCTTGTAGCCTTCAGGTTGAGACATATAGACTTCCTCATTCAATTCTCCATTCAGAAAAGCAGTTTTAACATCCATTTGATGCAACTCTATTTCAAAATGCGCAACTAAGGCCATAATAATTCTGAATGAATCTTTAGTGGAAACAGGTGAGAAAGTTTCAGTGTAATCAATACCTTCTCTTTGAGTAAAGCCTTTAGCCACTAAACGCGCTTTAAACCTTTCAATCTGTCCCTTTTTATCCCTTTTAGCCTTTAAAATCCACTTACAACCTATTGGTTTAAAACCATCAGGTAATAAAATTAGCTCCCCATACACCATTTTTCTTCATGGAGTCGATCTCATCATCCGTAGTTGCTAACCATTTTGAAGATTGTGGACTATTAAGTGCTTCACTAAAAGTGACAGGATCCACAAAATGATCAATATCATATTCTCCTTCTCCAAGATAAACAAAATTATCATGACACTTTGTTGACTTCTTTTGTCTTTGAGATCTTCTTAGAGGAGGTACTTCTGGAATAACTTCTCTTTGTTGATCATTGTTTTGAATAACATCTTCCACAACTGGAATTTCTTCAATAACAGGATTCTCATTAACAATAGGAGCTTCATCATTAATAGGCCCTTCATCAATAATAGGACCTTCATCATCTTCGATATCGGGAGCAATATATTCATCAACAATGGGAGCATTACCAACTGGAGTAGGATGGAGACTACTATTATCATCTCTTGAAAATGACATAGGAATACAAATTCCTTTAGATGACTCCCCCATTTCAAGAGATGTTGAAGGAATTTTTTCAGCAACATCAAATTCCATAAATTTAGCGATGCGAGATTCAACAATTCGCGTACCACGAGCAGGACAGTAAAAGCGATAGCCTTTTGAGCGCATTGGATAACCAATGAAATAACAGCGATTTGTTCTCGGATCTAACTTTTTCAAATTAGGATCATAAATCTTTACTTCAATTTGGACAACCCCATACTCGAAAATGATTCGGACTAGGCTTCGCCCGGTCCATAACTCAAAAGGGGTCTTGGGAACGCATTTGCGGGAACACGATTTAAAATATAAGTTGCGATCATAAGTGCTTCACCCCATAAAAACTCTGGAAGATTTGTTCTACTCATCATACTTCTAACCATATCCATGAGAGTGCGATTTCTCCTTTCAGCAACGCCATTTTGCTCAGGTGAACCAGGCATAGTGTATTGAGCAACTATACCATTTTCTTGTAAGTACTCTGCAAAAAGCCCCATGTGTTGTCCAGATTATGTATAACGACCATAATATTCTCCTCCACGATCAGAATGAACAACTTTGATGACTCTTCCTAATTGTTTCTCAACCTCATTTCGAAAAATTTTGAGTTTATCAAGGGCGTCAGATTTTTCTTTAATTAAATAGGTGAATCCATAACGAGAAAAATCATCGATAAAAGTGATAAAATACTTATTTACGCACAACGTGGTGGAATAAGGACCAGCGATGTCCGTGTGGATAATTTCCAATAAAGATTGACTGCGGTTTGCAGTCTTCTTTCTTGTTTTAGTCAATTTTCCACGAGTACAATCAACACAAGTATCCCAATCAGAAGCATCAAGAGGAGGAAGTATTTCAGATTTAATTAAACGATCAACCCTTTCTCTGGAAATATGACCCAATCTTTTGTGCCATAACAATAAGGATGTTTCCTTAATATGAGGTCTTTTACCCACAGTATTCACAACATTAAAAGAGGAATCTAAAGGAGCCAATGACAACTTGTAAAGACCATCAGAATAAAAGCAATTTCCAATAATTCGAGAGTCAAGCATAATGTCAACATTATCATTTGCAAAATGAAAAGAATATCCTTGTTTAACCAAAAGCGGAAGCGAAACTAAATTCCTTTTAAAAGTAGGAACATAAAAAGTATTGTTCAGAATAATCTTATCACGAGACTGTAATTCAAGAATAAATGTTCCAACATAGATAACGTCAACTCCAACATCATTGCCCACTTTAAGCTTGGACTCCCTCTCACTTGGCTTCCTGAGATCCTTTAGCCCCTGTAAGGAAGCAGAAACATGAACAGTAGCACCACTGTCTAACCACCAAGAATCAATAGGAACATCAACTAGATTAGATTCAAAACAAACACATGCCAATGGATTACCTGATTGTGCTTGCTTCTTTTCTAACCAAGTCTTAAATTTGTGACAGTCTGTTCTCCGATGCCCCAATTTTTCACAAAAGTAACACTTCACATTAGAGTATTTGGACTTTCCATTGTTATTCTTCTGTTTATTCTTATGCTCCTTACCATTACCATTCTGTTTTGTAGCACCATCATTTTTATTCTTGAATTTTCCTTTTCCTTTGTTGGGCTTGAGGTGAGAAACATAGTTAGCAGATTCATTCTTCTCCCTTTTAAGCTTGCTTTCTTCAGCTACACACTGAGAAATTAGATCGCTGATAGTCCATGTTTGATTGTAAGTGTTGTAGGCTGTCTTGATAAGGCTGAAAGAGGCAGGAAGAGCATGAAGAGCTCGATGAATAATGAAAGAGTCAGGAAGAGGAATATTATGATCTTTTAACTTGGACTGAACATTCACCAATTTCAGAATAAAATCTCGCACTCCTTTTAATTCATCATACTTAATGGTTGTCATTTCATCCATAAGATGTCCAGCTTCAGCGTTTTCACCAGTGTCGTATAATTTTTCTACAGCATTGAAAAACTCTTTGGCATTTGTAGTGTCTGGCAAACCACTCAATAGATGTTCAGGAATGGATCTTTTCATAGTAAGAAGACTAAGTCGACTTGACTTTTCCCATTGTGCATGATGAGTTCTCTCGGCAGCTGTACTGGAGTCAGTAAGTTCAGCAGGTTTTTCTTCTCGTAGGCACAAGTCCATATCCATTATGCCTAAAGTAAATTCCACATCTCGTTTCCATGTCTTGTAGTTGGAAGCATTCAAAATATGGATGGAAGCATTATTGTTGTTCACAGAAAAGGAGACTGAAAAATTCAAAAATTAAAACTTGAATAAGCAATATGAGCAATGTATTAGAAAATATTGTAGAATCAACTGGTCATTATAAACTCCCCTTTGGGGTGAGAATATAACACACACATGATCTACCTTCATGAAGTTAACAACAAAGAAAAAAATACATATCATTTAAGAATTTTATTACCTTTGGGCAAATAAATTTCTTAAAAAATATGTATTAATTCAAGCAAAAAATAATAATAAATTTATATATTTAAATTATTACCTTTGGGCAAATAATTAAAATATATACATTTAATATTAACTCACTTCATGGAATGTGAACTAATATATGTAAATACTACCTTTGGGCAAGTAATTACACATATAGTCAACCAAAAATATAATATTTTCTTCAACATGTGAAATTTGGTGATAAAACAATCATTGAAAATTAATAATTTTCAACCAAATTTCCAAAAGAGATATATAATTGCTTTTATTATATTGATAATAAAAAAAAATAAAGTGTCCACCATAACACATTATTTTTATATCAAATAATCAAGTTTTATAACTTTAGAACAACAATTAATGGAAAAATGTGAAATAAAGAATATTGGTGGAGATTACATAGTCAAGATAAATTGAACAAGAGAGTGACTATGTCTTATGGAACGAGAAGAAACTCAAAAAATTTTCTATGATTGACAGATTTTGAAAAATCATCAAAAATTATTTTTAATAATTTTTTAACTGCATAATTATCATTAAAATAATAATTATTATTAAACGGAGTCAAAAAATTAATTAAAAATCATAGAAAAATCAGAAATTTAATTCTAAGCACGTTGGAAAAAAAAATCGTCGAAAAACGACCTCCGAGGGGGTCCCACGCGCCCCCACGCGCCGCCTGCGCGAGTGGGCGTGGCTGGCTGGACTTCATCTTCTTCCTCCAGCCGGTTCTGGATGCGGGTCAGACGACCCGGTTCGGCCCAATTCGGGTCTGTGGGTGTTTTCCGGCCAAAATTCGACGAAAAGTTGGGGATTTTGGATGGGTTTTGCTCGGGATTGAATTTCTAATTGATCTACACTACTAATTTCGGGTATTAAAGGTTAAATCTCTAGATTTCATGGCTAAAAACAATCCCAAAATTGAAGAACACAAAAGAAAAAAAATTGTAATGCTAACCTTAGTTAAATCCGAAATTAATTATGTAGGAACATTGATAAACAATTAATTATGAGAAATCTATTATCAATTGTAGATCAAAAACAATAAAATCAAAATACACAAAATATAATTTCATATTATAATCATATAAACCCTAAAACTTTAAATTTAAAATTCTCTTAATATACACAATGAATTCAAACATATAATATATCAATTGAAAGAGAATTTAACGATCAATAAAAACCCTAAAGTTTTAAGATTTATAAACAAAAAATTACACATAAAATAATAACGAAATTAATATGAAATTATGGATAATTAACATATACAAATTAATTATACTAATTATAGGTTCTAAATCATATACAATAGGCAATCTGATACCACATGTTATATAAATTAACAATTAACCCAAGATCTATTTGTATATAACATAGAACACAATAGTAGTATATGATAATTGAGTATGTGTACCTGATTGATCCATAGCAATTATCTCTGATTGATCCACTGCAGTTACTCCAATTTGATAGTGCAATACTATCAACTAAGTCTTCCTCCCTAGATCTCTAAATCAGAAGCAGTTTATTTTCTCTGATTTTCAAAAGGTATACAATTGTGATGAGACAATATGTATTTATAGAGTTAGGGAGGGGACTTAGCTACAAAACCCTAGTTGGGCTGGGCCTGCTCATCAAAGGCTTCAGTCAACTAGAAAAGCCCACACTTCTGCTTCACCTAGACTTTACTCACAGATGCTAAGCCCATTAACAATTGATCACCAACAACATGGGCTAACACAGCAAAGAACTATCCAATCAACCCAAGTTTTAATAAAACCAATAAAATTTAATGTAAGCCCAAATAAAAGTCTAACACAGTATTTTTTGGAATCATTAGGTCTTTTCAAGGCTTTAGGTAGTATGGCTCAGATATTCAGGGATAGGAAAAAGACAATTTTGGCTCAAGATATCATAGGCACACAAACAGAACCCACAAGCTTCTTACTTTTCTTTCTTCTAAGATCCCATAATATTCCCAGATTTACCAAGATTGATAGAAGACGTCTCTATTATTTTTCAACATCACTGAAATTTTTTCTTTTTTTTTCACACATATTTTTACTTTTTATTGTGTTTTTTTTTTTCAATCATATTTCATTTTTTTTTTCAGAGACATTGAATTACACAATTTTCCTCTTCTCAATCTTACAAGTTTTTTTTTCTCCCTCTCACTATTTCCTCACACTAAATGTTTCTCCTCCCCCAAACTAATTATGTAGCTTATGATATCATGGATAACATGGTGAAGAAAAATTAATAGTGTGGTTGCAGTTTTTCAAATCGATGGGTGAAAAACATAACAGGTTCAGGCTCAAAAGGTTAACTAGGGATACATCTTATTACGGTAGGCTTGAAAGGCTCAAACTATCCAACAAATGCCTAAGTCATATTCCAATTGAACACTATCAAGGATTTCGTCTCAAGAGAATAAACATGCAAGTTCTAAACTATCCTGTCAATCTTACCACAAACCATAGTAAAACAATTATAACAATTTTCACAGATTGAATATTTTTGCAGATAAACACAGGTTTCTAAGCTTCCAAACTAATCCAAAGAGTTAACAGAATCAAGCACACAGTTATTTTACAATTTCAGAACACATCACACTAATCAGCAGTATACAACTATCGTCAACTTATTGCCATTCCTTAACTAAAACAAAAAAACTAAAACAGATAATTAAAATGCAGAATTTAAAAATTTTAAGTCTCTCCCCCCAAACTAAATATGACATTGTCCCCAATGTGACATTAAAGAAAAAGGAAAGGAAACTTACCTGAGCGCCACATCAACAAGCGGTTGACGCCCGTAATAAGCATCATGTTGGACAACTTGAAAGTTGTTTTTAAAAATGCCCTCAAGCTTGGCATGTAATGAGTTTGAACCAAAAACCACACCAACAACACAAGACTTTCGATGATGAGCTTGGGGAGAAGCCTTTCGAAACTCGTAGAGGATATAATATGGTGTTGATGAAATATATGGATCCATTGGTGGTTTGTTTGTCAATATCATTGATGCAGTTGAATCAATGATGTCATGTTCTTCCTCATCCTCCAATGTCACAGTTTCAACACTTTCATCTAACAACCCTTCTTCTTGTTGCTCACTCTTCACTTGGCTATCC
Organism: Cannabis sativa; assembly: GCF_029168945.1. Taxonomy (NCBI): domain Eukaryota; kingdom Viridiplantae; phylum Streptophyta; class Magnoliopsida; order Rosales; family Cannabaceae; genus Cannabis; species Cannabis sativa. The sequence continues at coordinate 59,433,614 of NC_083607.1, forward strand.
ATACCCTCACTTATGATTTCATATTCAATTATTTCCTTTTCACAAGGATCTTGATCTTCAACTGTAGGCTCATTATCTTCCTTGTATTCAAATAATGACCCTTCTTCATTGTACCAACAACTCTCATAACTTTCATCATTGGAGTTATTACATTCTGAATCATGAGTCATTGAATTATCACATAAAGATCTCACCATGTCAGTTAAGCGATTAATCTCTCCTGGAAGTGATTGTAGAAGTGATAGTAGTTGCTCCTCTTCTTCTGTTTGTTGGGATGAATTTGGGCAATAAGGTGGGTATTGGTGACTCCAACCCTGAAGTGATGGATTCCAATGCCAATCGTAATCAAAATCTGCCATGTTATTCAATAGATCTATTACGTCATAGCCTCTCATTAATAGAGGCGCTGCAGTTGCCTCTGCTCCATACTCAACCCAACTTCTTGTTACATCGTTAAGTCCATTATACAAGAGCCATGTAAAACATCCACTTGAGAAAGTGGGATAACATCTCTCTCCAAGCTCTTTAAATCTCCTCCAAGCAGAATAGAATGGTTCATTGTGTTGTTGGACAAAATCATCAAGATATAGCATCTGGATTTATCTTGTAGTTCAAACTCATAAGTAAAACATTAGTAAAATTAAAAAAATAATAAAACTAAATTAGTACTAAAAAGATAAAAAAAAAAATTGAAACAACAAAATTAATACTAAAACTAAAAAGAAAAACCAAATTAGAAAAAAAAAATTTAATTTTTAATAATATTACAAAATTTAATCTAAAAGAAACAAATTAGAAATAAGCAAAAGAATTAACCAAAGTAGAAGTTAGTATAATTTTATGTAATATTAATCTTTAAACAATTCCCCGGCAACGGCGCCAAAAACTTGTTGCGAAAATTATGATCACTACGCAAGTATACGCAATCAAGTAGTAAACTCACACAGGTGAGGTCGAACCACAGGGAATTGGACTAATTACTACTAAATTATACTATTAATTCTATCTGGTAAAAGAATACTTTTATGAATTAAATAAGACAATTCAGAAAATTAAAAATAACAAAGGAAGATTAATCAAGATAAGAAAATAGGGAGACGAATCCTGTTGTTAAGTTACCAATGTTAATGTCTAATTGCTATCCTTCTCTTGAAGTGAATGACAGATTATAAATTAACCTAGCTCTTTTCAGATCTTCTAGGTTCTAAATCTCATGCTCTCTAATTAATCTCTTAATTAAACTAACATGAAATCAGCATTAAGCAATAATCTAAATGTCACAAAGGCTATGTAAATACTTTCGTTTCACATCAAAACCTAGACTATCCAATTTTAGCATTCTCAATTCTCACTTTGCAGATTTCGAATTGAGATCATAAAACATGTAAAAGGTGATCAATCTTGCACATGGAAATTAAACACAAATATGAATAGTGTTCACAATCAAGATGGAGGAATGACAATTATTCATTAACTAGGAAAAACTTAAACAACATTCATCATTCTCCCTAAATAGGAGTTTAGTTCAAAACATCCATAATCAAATCCATAATTAACATTGAAATAGAAAAGAACATAGAAAAATTAAAGAGAAGAGAAAGAACTAGTTGAAGCAATTGATCTGGGTCGCCACAAGCCGCTCTTCTAGCCTCCTCCTTTGTTTCTAGGGTTCCAATTCTGAATCCCCTCTAATTTTCACGAACCCTTACTATTTAAACCAATTCTCATCTTTAAAATTCGTGAAATTACGAAACTGCCCAAAAATCCCGTCATAAGGGTCCCCGTCGCGACTGGCAAAGCCCCCGTCGCGACGGAGTTCAACTTCGAATTTCTTGAAAACTTTCTGCCAGGTCCCGTCGCGACTGGCAAATTCCCCGTCGCGACGGGAACAGGCAGCGACACCAATCTTGGTTTTTCTTCTCGATTCTTTCACCATTTTTCCTCAATTCTTGTACATACTTTCTTTAAATGCCCGAGGACCTGAAACAAAAGAATCAAGCGTAATATAGCCCTAAAACTAGAAACAAAGAGTGAAAACTAACCGAAATATGACCCGAATCTTAGACTAATTTTAGCCTAACAACCTTTCAGCCAAACTGCCTCTTTAATTACCTCAGTGGCTGCCATGTACTCAGCTTCTGTTGAGGATAGATCTATTTGTTGGGTTTTGTGCCCTAAATAAAATGCATTTCAATATAATCATATTTACTAACTAATAAAGATCAGAAATCATTTTATGTTGCATGGTTCACATGATTTATTTCATGTTTATAAATTCTATTAAGTCCTGAACATATGTATTTGTTCATGATTATAGTGTTGTCAGCACAGTGGAATATAATCATGATTATATGTTCAAAAGTTTAATTCCCTGATTTGTTAGTTCACTGGATTTAGACTGGCATGATAATCGGCGATAGGTATACTTACACCTTGGATAAGTGTTATGTCCTTTCCAGGGCATTGGCAAAGTTTACCAATATCGGATGTATGGAGTATACATTGGAAGGGACCGATATTGAACTTTGATTAGATATGATAAATTCCATGGATTTGACAGGCCTTGTTGTCACCTAGAAGAACTGTTCCTCCCTTTCATTCCTCAAGATCATTGAACAGTTCTTTGATTGGACACATATGACATGAGCATCCTAAATCAAGAACCCATTCATGACCAGTATCTACATTTGAGGCCACTAACACATCTGCAGAATCATAGCCATCTGCTACAACACTAGCTTTTCCTTTCTCCCTGTTCTTCTAACTGTCTCTCTTAAGTTTGGCTTTCAGAGCCAAGCATTCAACTCGAAAGTGGCCTTCCTTTTTACAATAAAAACACATCTTGTCTGTAGTTCCCCTTGAGTCATCCTTTGACTTTAATTTTTGGTTTCTCTTGTAGCCTCCTTTCTAGTTCTTGAAATCTTTCTTTTGTGTCTTTCCTCTAGCAAACAAACCTTCTCCATTGTCACCTTGATTGTCCTCTGTTTTCTTCTGAATTTCCATAGAATTCAAAGCAGCCTTAACTTCAGACATTGTAAGAGTTTCTTTTCCATAGAGCATTGTATTAAAAAAGTGCTCGTAGGATCTTGGAAAAGAACTCAACAATATAATGGCCAGATCCTCTTCCTCTTATTTCACTCCAATGTTGCTGAGATCGAGAGTGATCTTGTTAAATTCATCTAAGTGATTCCTCAAATCTTTCCCTTCATCAATTCTGAGAGTGTACATTCTCTTCTTCAAATAAAGCTTATTGGCCAGAGACTTCTTCATGTATATGGAACTTAATTTGTTCTATAAACCTAAAGCCTTGTCTTCACTAGACACCTCTCTTAGAACTTCATCACCTAATCTGAAAAGAATGGCACTATGTGCCTTGGTATTAATCTCATTCCTCTTCTTCTTCTTCTTCTTCTTCTTCTTCTTCTTATTCTTCTTCTCATCTTCAATTTCCTTGAGACTCTCTTCATCAATTGCTACTGAAATTCCATTGTAGACAAGCAATGCCTTCATCTTGATCCTCCATAACCAGAAGTCATTAGTTCCATTGAACTTTGTCAATGTCAAATCTTGCTGCAGCCATCTTCTTGATGATTCCTGGAGCCTTCAAATTCGAATCTCTATCGAGCAAAAACCTTGCTCTAATACCACTTGTTATGATCAATCATATAGTGCTGAAAGAGCAGAACACATGAACATCAATGGCAGCAGAATGCTACAATAATAAACCAGTAAAAACAAGGGACAAAATCAGCAAGAACAAGTTGAATGAACTGCATTGATTTTATTGAGAAGTGGAGGAATTACATTAAGAGAGAGAGAGAGAGAGAGAGAGAGAGAGAGAGAGAGAGAGAGAGTAAACTGTACAATCTCCCGTGAAATTATTTAGATCGGATTCTATATAAGCGCCAATTCTATTTGCAACATCTCTAACCACGTGCTTTTACATGAAACTCGGTTGCATATCAAATATTTGAATCCAAATATTGAGTTTTGTTAGTGGGATAGAACGGGATCATCACCGGCCTTTAGTCTATCAATAATGATAAGTTTACGAAGGCACATCCAGGGGCTACCATCTATTACTCTGTTAATATCTAAATCACGATAGAATTGAAAGAGGTATCGATTCAATCCCAACTCCGTACAAAAGATACCCATTCCAGGTTTCCACAGAGAAGCCAACTGGTGTTGAATAGTATCAAAATCCATTTGGTGATCTTGGATGAAATTATTTATTAAACACCACCTCGTGTCCACTCCTTCAGTAGTGCTGCCAGGAAATGTAGGTAATTAATAACATCCTCTTCTTCTTCATCGAGGCACAGATTAGCACATTGATTGTTGATCTCATGAAGCATGTGACTTGAGGAAGCCATAAGAATCAAAATAGAATAAAACAAAGGAGAAAAGTAAGGCAAAAATAGGGGAAGAAGGACGAATTATAGAGGAACCTATATCATAAGACATCACTTGTTTCTCTCCATTAATTTATTGTATAGGTTCTTAAAACAAAAATAATGTATACAATTCAGTTAAATAGCATTAAAATAGAAATTAGTTGGAGGTTTTCTCTTTTTAAGAATGAGAAAACTAGTAAAGTAAGCTATGATCGGTTTACTAAGATTTGTTCAGAGATATAATTGGTGTTTGTATTCAAAGTTATTGAGCAATGAAATCTTACTCATTTATACAAAAATAATAATACATATAAAAAAATCAAAAGTTATTTTGGTTGTCGACAAAAGTATATATCTAAGTTATTATGTTTGCATCACTACTTAAGTATGCAGCGCAAGTACTCAAATTATAAATAAACTTAAATAATAAAAAAAAAATAGGTACTTAAGTGCTACAAACATAGAAATTTATATACTTAATTTTAGAAATATATTAATTTATGAGTGAATTGCGGTAAAACCCTCAAAAGTATCACCTCGCTAGCAATTAACTCCTAATTCTTATTTTTGACAATAAAACCCCCAAAACCCATGTTCTATTAGTAGTTTGCCACTTTCATCTACTTTTGGTTGTTAATTGCGAAGGTGGATTGTCCATGTGTATACATTATGTACACATAGACACTGTGTATACATGTCACAATTTAATTGACCCACATAAATAAATATTTTAAAAGTAAATTTAAATAAAAAATAAAAACAATTTCTTTTTTGTTTTTTCTTTTTTCCTTCTTCTTGTACACATGGCACAATTTAAATGGCTCGTGTAAATAAATATTTTAAAAAATAAATTTAAATAAAAAAATAAATATAATTTCTTTTTCTTTTTCCTTCTTCTTTCTTTCTTTTTCAAACAGTAATTTCCTAAGTAAAGAAATGAAAAGAAAAAAAAAATAGAAACAGTATATATAAATAAATATATATATTTTGATGAAAAAACCCAGAAACCCTAATTTCCTTCATGCTCACGCTCTTCTCTCTCTGAAATTCTCTCTACCCTGCCACCATTTCTTGTCTGAGCTTGATGTGGGATGCCTTCTTCTACTCAGCGGAATGAACCTTGATGACTGAAAGAGAGAAAAAGAAGGGGGGTCGGGACTAAAATAGAGGAAAAGGAACGAGATAGAGGGGAGAGAGAGGGATTGTCACAAGAGATCTGGGTTAATGGGATCAGAGAGCCACTTAAAAATTGCTTGACCATGGAGAAGAAAACTTCGATTAGCCAACACAGGGCTTGGGATTCAGAGACATCCCCAGTTCGATAACGCCTCTTATGCACTATCTTGTGGGTGAAAAAGCTCAATTAGAGTTAGTCGTGAGCTCGTGAGTGAAGAAACGCGGCTTCAAGCTCCAGAGATCTTGGTTTTCCTTAGGTACCGTCTAGTGACCCTAGGTTATTTTTTCTTAGGGTTCGACAAAGCTACGTACAACACAATGGGGTTATGGTTTTTTGTTTCGGGAAAGGTACAAAGGGAGGTGGCAAAAGGGAGAGGTTGAAGATATGATGATTTAGATTTAGGGTTAGTGAAATTAGGGTTTATTATAATTTTATTTTGTAAGGAGGGTTCATTATTTAATTTATTTTTAACTATTATTTGATGTGGAACAATAAAATTGAGTCATGTGTACATTATGTCATTGTAGACAACACAGTGAGTACGTACATGGTAGTCCACCTTAGCAATTAACATCCAAAAGTAGATGAAAGTGACAAACTGCTAATAAAACATAAATTTTGAAAGTTTTATAATAAAAAAAAAAATAATTTTATATCAAAATCAAGATTTTTATTCAAAATTAAATTAAAAAAAAAAAACTCTCCCATAACATCTGTTGTTATTAGTATTACTGTCAAAAATTAAAACAAATGAATTTCTTAATAATAATTATAGTCCTACATGTTTAATGTGCTATAATTTTTTAAATTATTTTTCATTAATAATTCAATAAAATTAACTCATATTTCTTGTCAAATATTGTATTAAATTATTTGTATTTTGATGCACTTTCTAATAATAAACAAAATTATTTGCAAAAAAATAGTAAACGATTTTTCTTTTTACAAAACTAATAAAGAATGTACTTTTCTATAATAAGCCTAATTTCCTATTTTAACTTTGAGGAATATTATTCTTCATAATCTTTCTTCATAGTCGGCAAAAACTTCTCATTTCCATTAGTTCATGTCTAATTTAATTTTGATGAATTCATTGGTCACCATTTTCCTAATAAATCTGTCCAAGAACCTATAAAAGAATATTAATCGTTGTACAATTAAAAGATATATCTACTTATATTGTTAGGCAAAATGAGGCATAACATTGGTGTAATATTAATGATAATCCCATGTGTTATGGTGACAATGTTCTCTTCTGTAGATGGTGTGAGTGAAAAAGTTACAATAGTTACTACATTCAAACATTGGGGCCTAAAATTTCACTGCGATTCCGATGGAAAAAAATACAGTGAGGTCTTGCTAAAAGGTGGGTCGCACGCAGCTGCAAGTTTCGTTTTCGAACGTAATAGTCAAACTGTCGTTTTTTGTTCATTTAATTTTGGATATGAGGTTGAAGATCGTACGATTCGTTTAGTTACACCGGGGAGTCCCTCATGCGCACTTCCAGAAGGATGTACATTTGATATCTATGCAGATGGACCTTATCGTCGTTCAAAAGAGCGTACATCACTGTGTCCAGAACAACTTTCAGGAAAGGATAAAACTCAATGCAATCCTTTGCCTTGGTTATATGACCCTGCTTGGCATAATTAAGTAGTTAATTTTCATACTTAATCCCACTCACAAAATAAAGAGAATTGCTAAAGGGTATCAGTGGTGCCTAGTACTCTCCTTAGTTTCATACCGCTATTGGTGTAATTAAATAGCGGGTGTCATATAATTTAAGAAAATAAGTTTTAGGGAATATCGTTATCCAATTATAGGGTGACACCTATAGATGGTGTTGGGCACCACTGGTGCCTAATAGCAATGTTCCAAAATAAAACACAACTACTCCTAACTACCTACCAAAGTTATTAATTTGTTGTATGTTTGTAATAATTTATGTGATCACTAAATATTTAGTGGTTTTGTGTATTATGCTTTCAAAATTTAATCATGGCAGAGTCCATTAACGAATAATTCTCTTTCCCAAACTCCTTTCATTAGAGCTACTTGCTCTAAAAAATGGTATTTTTGGGGTTCGTTTATCAATAAATAAATAAATCATAAACTATATTAAGCACCTTGATTTTCAGTTATTATTATTATTATTAATTATTATTATAACATTTACAAATAAATTTTGTAAAATAATATTTAGCATTATTCTATATTGAAGAGTTAATAAACCTTTTAAAATATTGTAAAACTTTTTCACAAAAATTTCACAATATTCTTTTTCACCATCATTAATTATTCCCCTATACATTTTGATAGCATCAGCCCTATTAGTATGGAAGTCTTTTTGTTGCTTTCTTTAGTTGATGAATATGGAGGAAGTGGATTGCTCTAACACTACACCTACATACTTGAAAAAAGAAACCATTAATTACATAAAGGAAGGTGTTAAGCAAGCATTGATTATAGTATATGGAACAAACACAACACCAACAACTACTATACAGATCATCATTTTCATCACACCACTCTTCTCCATATTCATATAATATATATATTATGATCAATCATCACCTCCACACAATCAAGATCAAGTGCTCAAAGAGCAAAACAAATGAACATCAATGGCAGCAGAATGCTGCAACAGTAAACTAGTAAAAATCAGGGACAAAACCAGCAAAAAGAAGTTGAATGAAGTGTGTTGATTTTTTTTTATAAGTAGAGGAATTACATTGAGAGAGAGAGAGAGAGAGAGAGAGAGAGAGAGAGAGAGAGAGTAAGAGTAAATTGTACAAGACTGCTCTAAAAAACATTGAACTTAAGCTATTTATAGAACTCGAACAAAAATAGAAAAGAATACAAAAAAATTTCAACTAACCAACAGTTAACAGAATTAACTGTCAACTACCAATTGTCAACAAACCGTTTCTGTTTTAGCCATAATATGGATCATAATTCAATAAATTCTCCTTGATTTGTCTTATGTCAGCATGTGAGTCAACAGATAATTGATCCACGAAGTATTCTGATGAAAAGTTTAATCAGATTCTGGTAGATGAAGTAGATCAAGGCAATGTTTGAACTTGACCTGAGTCACTGCCTTGGTGAACATATCAGCAGGGTTGTGATTGGTGTGAATTTTCTTAACTTGAGCTTCCTTACTTGAGATTACATCTCTAATGAAGTGCATCTTGGTGTCTATATGCTTGGAACTCTCCTGAATCATAGGGTTCTTTATTAGATGAAGTGTACTCTTGTTATCACAGAACACTGTGATATTGTCTATCTTGAATCCCATATCCTATGCTAGACCTTTGTTGCGAAAATTATGATCACTACGCAAGTATACGCAATCAAGTAGTAAACTCACACGAGTGAGGTCGAACCACGGGGAATTGGACTAATTACTACTAAATTATACTATTAATTCTATCGGTAAAAGAATACTTTTATGAATTAAATAAGACAATTCGTAAAATTAAAAATAACAAAGGAAGATTAATCAAGATAAGAAAATAGGGAGACGAATCCTGTTGTTAAGTTACCAATGTTAATGTCTAATTGCTATCCTTCTCTTGAAGTGAATGACAGATTATAAATTAACCTAGCTCTTTTCAGATCTTCTAGGTTCTAAATCTCATGCTCTCTAATTAATCTCTTAATTAAACTAACATGAAATCAGCATTAAGCAATAATCTAAATGTCACAAAGGCTATGTAAATACTTTCGTTTCACATCAAAACCTAGACTATCCAATTTTAGCATTCTCAATTCTCACTTTTCAGATTTCGAATTGAGATCATAAAACATGTAAAAGGTGATCAATCCTGCACATGGAAATTAAACACAAATATGAATAGTGTTCACAATCAAGATGGAGGAATGACAATTATTCATTAACTAGGAAAAACTTAAACAACATTCATCATTCTCCCTAAATAGGAGTTTAGTTCAAAACATCCATAATCAAATCCATAATTAACATTGAAATAGAAAAGAACATAGAAAAATTAAAGAGAAGAGAAAGAACTAGTTGAAGCAATTGATCTGGGTCGCCACAAGCCGCTCTTCTAGCCTCCTCCTTTGTTTCTAGGGTTCCAATTCTGAATCCCCTCTAATTTTCATGAACCCTTACTATTTAAACCAATTCTCATCTTTAAAATTCGTGAAATTACGAAACTGCCCAAAAATCTCGTCATAAGGGTCCCCGTCGCGACTGGCAAAGCCCCCGTCGCGACGGGAGTTCAACTTCGAATTTCTTGAAAACTTTACGCCGGTTCCGTCGCGGCGGCAAATTCCCCGTCGCGACGGAACAAGCGACGACACCAATCTTGGTTTTTCTTCTCGATTCTTTCACCATTTTTCCTCAATTCTTGTACATACTTTCTTTAAATGCCCGAGGACCTGAAACAAAAGAATCAAGCGTAATATAGCCCTAAAACTAGAAACAAAGAGTGAAAACTAACCGAAATATGACCCGAATCTTAGACTAATTTTAGCCTAACAAGTTCCCCCAAACTAGATTCTTACTCGCCCTCGAGTAAGATAAATACTACTAACTACTAATCTACTAACTACGCTATCAGATAATCATAATACTACTGCCTCATGTGTTGTTCTCTTCTATTGCGCAAACTAGAATTTCAATTCTACCAACTCTAACAATTAATTTAGATGCTCAGTTTATAACACTATGTACAACTGCAAAAATTTATTCAAATGTGAAACATTGTTATAAAAGTTTTACTCTTTCTAATAGTTCCACAACCCGATAACTCATAAGCTTGCATGCTTACCTTTCTCCACTAATGTTGACAGTATTCTTTGGAATCATTAGGTCTTTTCAAGGCTTTAGGTAGTATGGCTCAGATATTCAGGGATAGGCAAAAGACAATTTTGGCTCAAGATATCATAGGCACACAAACAGAACCCACAAGCTTCTTACTTTTCTTTCTTCTAAGATCCCATAATATTCCCAGATTTACCAAGATTGATAGAAGACGTCTCTATTATTTTTCAACATCACTGAAATTTTTTCTTTTTTTTTTCCACACATATTTTTACTTTTTATTGTGTTTTTTTTTTCAATCATATTTCATTTTTTTTTTCAGTGACATTGAATTACACAATTTTCCTCTTCTCAATCTTACAAGTTTTTTTCTCCCTCTCACTATTTCCTCACACTAAATGTTTCTCCTCCCCAAACTAATTATGTAGCTTATGATATCATGGATAACATGGTGAAGAAAAATTAATAGTGTGGTTGCAGTTTTTCAAATCGATGGGTGAAAAACATAACAGGTTCAGGCTCAAAAGGTTAACTAGGGATACATCTTATTACGGTAGGCTTGAAAGGCTCAAACTATCCAACAAATGCCTAAGTCATATTCCAATTGAACACTATCAAGGATTTCGTCTCAAGAGAATAAACATGCAAGTTCTAAACTATCCTGTCAATCTTAACACAAACCATAGTAAAACAATTATAACAATTTTCACAGATTGAATATTTTTGCAGATAAACACAGGTTTCTAAGCTTCCAAACTAATCCAAAGAGTTAACAGAATCAAGCACACAGTTATTTTACAATTTCAGAACACATCACACTAATCAGCAGTATACAACTATCGTCAACTTATTGCCATTCCTTAACTAAAACAAAAAAACTAAAACAGATAATTAAAATGCAGAATTTAAAAATTTTAAGTCTCTCCCCCAAACTAAATATGACATTGTCCCCAATGTGACATTAAAGAAAAAGGAAAGGAAACTTACCTGAGCGCCACATCAACAAGCGGTTGACGCCCGTAATAAGCATCATGTTGGACAACTTGAAAGTTGTTTTTAAAAATGCCCTCAAGCTTGGCATGTAATGAGTTTGAACCAAAAACCACACCAACAACACAAGACTTTCGATGATGAGCTTGGGGAGAAGCCTTTCGAAACTCGTAGAGGATATAATATGGTGTTGATGAAATATATGGATCCATTGGTGGTTTGTTTGTCAATATCATTGATGCAGTTGAATCAATGATGTCATGTTCTTCCTCATCCTCCAATGTCACAGTTTCAACACTTTCATCTAACAACCCTTCTTCTTGTTGCTCACTCTTCACTTGGCTATCCATACCCTCACTTATGATTTCATATTCAATTATTTCCTTTTCACAAGGATCTTGATCTTCAACTGTAGGCTCATTATCTTCCTTGTATTCAAATAATGACCCTTCTTCATTGTACCAACAACTCTCATAACTTTCATCATTGGAGTTATTACATTCTGAATCATGAGTCATTGAATTATCACATAAAGATCTCACCATGTCAGTTAAGCGATTAATCTCTCCTGGAAGTGATTGTAGAAGTGATAGTAGTTGCTCCTCTTTTTCTGTTTGTTGGGATGAATTTGGGCAATAAGGTGGGTATTGGTGACTCCAACCCTGAAGTGATGGATTCCAATGCCAATCGTAATCAAAATCTGCCATGTTATTCAATAGATCTATTACGTCATAGCCTCTCATTAATAGAGGCGCTGCCGATTCTGCCTCTGCTCCATACTCAACCCAACTTCTTGTTTCAACGTTAAGTCCATTATACAAGAGCCATGTAAAACATCCACTTGAGAAAGTGGGATAACATCTCTCTCCAAGCTCTTTAAATCTCCTCCAAGCAGAATAGAATGGTTCATTGTGTTGTTGGACAAAATCATCAAGATATAGCATCTGGATTTATCTTGCAGTTCAAACTCATAAGTAAAACATTAGTAAAATAAAAAAAAAATGATAAAACTAAATTAGTACTAAAAGATAAAAAAAAAATTGAAACAACAAAATTAATACTAAAACTAAAAAGAAAAACCAAATTAGAAAAAAAAAAATTTAATTTTTAATAATATTACAAAATTTAATCTAAAAGAAACAAATTAGAAATAAGCAAAAGAATTAACCAAAGTAGAAGTTAGTATAATTTTATGTAATATTAATCTTTAAACAATTCCCCGGCAACGGCGCCAAAAACTTGTTGCGAAAATTATGATCACTACGCAAGTATACGCAATCAAGTAGTAAACTCACACAGGTGAGGTCGAACCACAGGGAATTGGACTAATTACTACTAAATTATACTATTAATTCTATCTGGTAAAAGAATACTTTTATGAATTAAATAAGACAATTCAGAAAATTAAAAATAACAAAGGAAGATTAATCAAGATAAGAAAATAGGGAGACGAATCCTGTTGTTAAGTTACCAATGTTAATGTCTAATTGCTATCCTTCTCTTGAAGTGAATGACAGATTATAAATTAACCTAGCTCTTTTCAGATCTTCTAGGTTCTAAATCTCATGCTCTCTAATTAATCTCTTAATTAAACTAACATGAAATCAGCATTAAGCAATAATCTAAATGTCACAAAGGCTATGTAAATACTTTCGTTTCACATCAAAACCTAGACTATCCAATTTTAGCATTCTCAATTCTCACTTTTCAGATTTCGAATTGAGATCATAAAACATGTAAAAGGTGATCAATCTTGCACATGGAAATTAAACACAAATATGAATAGTGTTCACAATCAAGATGGAGGAATGACAATTATTCATTAACTAGGAAAAACTTAAACAACATTCATCATTCTCCCTAAATAGGAGTTTAGTTCAAAACATCCATAATCAAATCCATAATTAACATTGAAATAGAAAAGAACATAGAAAAATTAAAGAGAAGAGAAAGAACTAGTTGAAGCAATTGATCCGGGTCGCCACAAGCCGCTCTTCTAGCCTCCTCCTTTGTTTCTAGGGTTCCAATTCTGAATCCCCTCTAATTTTCACGAACCCTTACTATTTAAACCAATTCTCATCTTTAAAATTCGTGAAATTACGAAACTGCCCAAAAATCCCGTCATAAGGGTCCCTGTCGCGACGGGCAAAGCCCCCGTCGCGACGGGAGTTCAACTTCGAATTTCTTGAAAACTTTCTGCCAGTTCCCGTCGCGACGGGCAAATTCCCCGTCGCGACGGGAACAGGCAGCGACACCAATCTTGGTTTTTCTTCTCGATTCTTTCACCATTTTTCCTCAATTCTTGTACATACTTTCTTTAAATGCCCGAGGACCTGAAACAAAAGAATCAAGCGTAATATAGCCCTAAAACTAGAAACAAAGAGTGAAAACTAACCGAAATATGACCCGAATCTTAGACTAATTTTAGCCTAACAACCTTTCAGCCAAACTGCCTCTTTAATTACCTCAGTGGCTGCCATGTACTCAGCTTCTGTTGAGGATAGATCTATTTGTTGGGTTTTGTGCCCTAAATAAAATGCATTTCAATATAATCATATTTACTAACTAATAAAGATCAGAAATCATTTTATGTTGCATGGTTCACATGATTTATTTCATGTTTATAAATTCTATTAAGTCCAGAACATATGTATTTGTTCATGATTATAGTGTTGTCAGCACAGTGGAATATAATCATGATTATATGTTCAAAAGTTTAATTCCCTGATTTGTTAGTTCACTGGATTTAGACTGGCATGATAATCGGCGATAGGTATACTTACACCTTGGATAAGTGTTATGTCATTTCCAGGGCATTGGCAAAGTTTACCAATATCGGATGTATGGAGTATACATTGGAAGGGACCGATATTGAACTTTGATTAGATATGATAAATTCCATGGATTTGACAGGCCTTGTTGTCACCTAGAAGAACTGTTCCTCCCTTTCATTCCTCAAGATCATTGAACAGTTCTTTGATTGGACACATATGACATGAGCATCCTAAATCAAGAACCCATTCATGACCAGTATCTACATTTGAGGCCACTAACACATCTGCACAATCATAGCCATCTGCTACAACACTAGCTTTTCCTTTCTCCCTGTTCTTCTTACTGTCTCTCTTAAGTTTGGCTTTCAGAGCCAAGCATTCAACTCGAAAGTGGCCTTCCTTTTTACAATAAAAACACATCTTGTCTGTAGTTCCCCTTGAGTCATCCTTTGACTTTGATTTTTGGTTTCTCTTGTAGCCTCCTTTCTAGTTCTTGAAATCTTTCTTTTGTGTCTTTCCTCTAGCAAACAAACCTTCTCCATTGTCACCTTGATTGTCCTCTGTTTTCTTCTGAATTTCCATAGAATTCAAAGCAGCCTTAACTTCAGACATTGTAAGAGTTTCTTTTCCATAGAGCATTGTATTAAAAAAGTGCTCGTAGGATCTTGGAAAAGAACTCAACAATATAATGGCCAAATCCTCTTCCTCTTATTTCACTCCAATGTTGCTGAGATCGAGAGTGATCTTGTTAAATTCATCTAAGTGATTCCTCAAATCTTTCCCTTCATCAATTCTGAGAGTGTACATTCTCTTCTTCAAATAAAGCTTATTGGCCAGACTTCTTCATGTATATGGAACTTAATTTGTTCTATAAACCTAAAGCCTTGTCTTCACTAGACACCTCTCTTAGAACTTCATCACCTAATCTGAAAAGAATGGCACTATGTGCCTTGGTATTAATCTCATTCCTCTTCTTCTTCTTCTTCTTCTTCTTCTTATTCTTCTTCTCATCTTCAATTTCCTTGAGACTCTCTTCATCAATTGCTACTGAAATTCCATTGTAGACAAGCAATGCCTTCATCTTGATCCTCCATAACCAGAAGTCATTAGTTCCATTGAACTTTGTCAATGTCAAATCTTGCTGCAGCCATTTTCTTGATGATTCCTGGAGCCTTCAAATTCGAATCTCTATCGAGCAAAAACCTTGCTCTAATACCACTTGTTATGATCAATCATATAGTGCTGAAAGAGCAGAACACATGAACATCAATGGCAGCAGAATGCTACAATAATAAACCAGTAAAAACAAGGGACAAAATCAGCAAGAACAAGTTGAATGAACTGCATTGATTTTATTGAGAAGTGGAGGAATTACATTAAGAGAGAGAGAGAGAGAGAGAGAGAGAGTAAACTGTACAATCTCCCGTGAAATTATTTAGATCGGATTCTATATAAGCGCCAATTCTATTTGCAACATCTCTAACCACGTGCTTTTACATGAAACTCGGTTGCATATCAAATATTTGAATCCAAATATTGAGTTTTGTTAGTGGGATAGAACGGGATCATCACCGGCCTTTAGTCTATCAATAATGATAAGTTTACGAAGGCACATCCAGGGGGCTACCATCTATTACTCTGTTAATATCTAAATCACGATAGAATTGAAAGAGGTATCGATTCAATCCCAACTCCGTACAAAAGATACCCATTCCAGGTTTCCACAGAGAAGCCAACTGGTGTTGAATAGTATCAAAATCCATTTGGTGATCTTGGATGAAATTATTTATTAAACACCACCTCGTGTCCACTCCTTCAGTAGTGCTGCCAGGAAATGTAGGTAATTAATAACATCCTCTTCTTCTTCATCGAGGCACAGATTAGCACATTGATTGTTGATCTCATGAAGCATGTGACTTGAGGAAGCCATAAGAATCAAAATAGAATAAAACAAAGGAGAAAAGTAAGGCAAAAATAGGGGAAGAAGGACGAATTATAGAGGAACCTATATCATAAGACATCACTTGTTTCTCTCCATTAATTTATTGTATAGGTTCTTAAAACAAAAATAATGTATACAATTCAGTTAAATAGCATTAAAATAGAAATTAGTTGGAGGTTTTCTCTTTTTAAGAATGAGAAAACTAGTAAAGTAAGCTATGATCGGTTTACTAAGATTTGTTCAGAGATATAATTGGTGTTTGTATTCAAAGTTATTGAGCAATGAAATCTTACTCATTTATACAAAAATAATAATACATATAAAAAAATCAAAAGTTATTTTGGTTGTCGACAAAAGTATATATCTAAGTTATTATGTTTGCATCACTACTTAAGTATGCAGCGCAAGTACTCAAATTATAAATAAACTTAAATAATAAAAAAAAAATAGGTACTTAAGTGCTACAAACATAGAAATTTATATACTTAATTTTAGAAATATATTAATTTATGAGTGAATTGCGGTAAAACCCTCAAAAGTATCACCTCGCTAGCAATTAACTCCTAATTCTTATTTTTGACAATAAAACCCCCAAAACCCATGTTCTATTAGTAGTTTTCCACTTTCATCTACTTTTGGTTGTTAATTGCGAAGGTGGATTGTCCATGTGTATACATTATGTACACATAGACACTGTGTATACATGTCACAATTTAATTGACCCACATAAATAAATATTTTAAAAGTAAATTTAAATAAAAAATAAAAACAATTTCTTTTTTGTTTTTTCTTTTTTCCTTCTTCTTGTACACATGGCACAATTTAAATGGCTCGTGTAAATAAATATTTTAAAAAATAAATTTAAATAAAAAAATAAATATAATTTCTTTTTCTTTTTTCCTTCTTCTTTCTTTCTTTTTCAAACAGTAATTTCCTAAGTAAAGAAATGAAAAGAAAAAAAAAATAGAAACAGTATATATAAATAAATATATATATTTTGATGAAAAAACCCAGAAACCCTAATTTCCTTCATGCTCACGCTCTTCTCTCTCTGAAATTCTCTCTACCCTGCCACCATTTCTTGTCTGAGCTTGATGTGGGATGCCTTCTTCTACTCAGCGGAATGAACCTTGATGACTGAAAGAGAGAAAAAGAAGGGGGGTCGGGACTGAAATAGAGGAAAAGGAACGAGATAGAGGGGAGAGAGAGGGATTGTCACAAGAGATCTGGGTTAATGGGATCAGAGAGCCACTTAAATATTGCTTGACCATGGAGAAGAAAACTTCGATTAGCCAACACAGGGCTTGGGATTCAGAGACATCCCCAGTTCGATAACGCCTCTTATGCACTATCTTGTGGGTGAAAAAGCTCAATTAGAGTTAGTCGTGAGCTCGTGAGTGAAGAAACGCGGCTTCAAGCTCCAGAGATCTTGGTTTTCCTTAGGTACCGTCTAGTGACCCTAGGTTATTTTTTCTTAGGGTTCGACAAAGCTACGTACAACACAATGGGGTTATGGTTTTTTGTTTCGGGAAAGGTACAAAGGGAGGTGGCAAAAGGGAGAGGTTGAAGATATGATGATTTAGATTTAGGGTTAGTGAAATTAGGGTTTATTATAATTTTATTTTGTAAGGAGGGTTCATTATTTAATTTATTTTTAACTATTATTTGATGTGGAACAATAAAATTGAGTCATGTGTACATTATGTCATTGTAGACAACACAGTGAGTACGTACATGGTAGTCCACCTTAGCAATTAACATCCAAAAGTAGATGAAAGTGACAAACTGCTAATAAAACATAAATTTTGAAAGTTTTATAATAAAAAAAAAATTAATTTTATATCAAAATCAAGATTTTTATTCAAAATTAAATTAAAAAAAAAAAACTCTCCCATAACATCTGTTGTTATTAGTATTATTGTCAAAAATTAAAACAAATGAATTTCTTAATAATAATTATAGTCCTACATGTTTAATGTGCTATAATTTTTTAAATTATTTTTCATTAATAATTCAATAAAATTAACTCATATTTCTTGTCAAATATTGTATTAAATGATTTGTATTTTGATGCACTTTCTAATAATAAACAAAATTATTTGCAAAAAAATAGTAAACGATTTTTCTTTTTACAAAACTAATAAAGAATGTACTTTTCTATAATAAGCCTAATTTCCTATTTTAACTTTGAGGAATATTATTCTTCATAATCTTTCTTCATAGTCGGCAAAAACTTCTCATTTCCATTAGTTCATGTCTAATTTAATTTTGATGAATTCATTGGTCACCATTTTCCTAATAAATCTGTCCAAGAACCTATAAAAGAAAACAAACATTACATAGATAATAATATTAATCGTTGTACAATTAAAAGATATATCTACTTATATTGTTAGGCAAAATGAGGCATAACATTGGTGTAATATTAATGATAATCCCATGTGTTATGGTGACAATGTTCTCTTCTGTAGATGGTGTGAGTGAAAAAGTTACAATAGTTACTACATTCAAACATTGGGGCCTAAAATTTCACTGCGATTCCGATGGAAAAAAATACAGTGAGGTCTTGCTAAAAGGTGGGTCGCACGCAGCTGCAAGTTTCGTTTTCGAACGTAATAGTCAAACTGTCGTTTTTTGTTCATTTAATTTTGGATATGAGGTTGAAGATCGTACGATTCGTTTAGTTACACCGGGGAGTCCCTCATGCGCACTTCCAGAAGGATGTACATTTGATATCTATGCAGATGGACCTTATCGTCGTTCAAAAGAGCGTACATCACTGTGTCCAGAACAACTTTCAGGAAAGGATAAAACTCAATGCAATCCTTTGCCTTGGTTATATGACCCTGCTTGGCATAATTAAGTAGTTAATTTTCATACTTAATCCCACTCACAAAATAAAGAGAATTGCTAAAGGGTATCAGTGGTGCCTAGTACTCTCCTTAGTTTCATACCGCTATTGGTGTAATTAAATAGCGGGTGTCATATAATTTAAGAAAATAAGTTTTAGGGAATATCGTTATCCAATTATAGGGTGACACCTATAGATGGTGTTGGGCACCACTGGTGCCTAATAGCAATGTTCCAAAATAAAACACAACTACTCCTAACTACCTACCAAAGTTATTAATTTGTTGTATGTTTGTAATAATTTATGTGATCACTAAATATTTAGTGGTTTTGTGTATTATGCTTTCAAAATTTAATCATGGCAGAGTCCATTAACGAATAATTCTCTTTCCCAAACTCCTTTCATTAGAGCTACTTGCTCTAAAAAATGGTATTTTTGGGGTTCGTTTATCAATAAATAAATAAATCATAAACTATATTAAGCACCTTGATTTTCAGTTATTATTATTATTATTAATTATTATTATAACATTTACAAATAAATTTTGTAAAATAATATTTAGCATTATTCTATATTGAAGAGTTAATAAACCTTTTAAACTATTGTAAAACTTTTTCACAAAAATTTCACAATATTCTTTTTCACCATCATTAATTATTCCCCTATACATTTTGATAGCATCAGCCCTATTAGTATGGAAGTCTTTTTTTTGTTGCTTTCTTTAGTTGATGAATATGGAGGAAGTGGATTGCTCTAACACTACACCTACATACTTGAAAAAAGAAACCATTAATTACATAAAGGAAGGTGTTAAGCAAGCATTGATTATAGTATATGGAACAAACACAACACCAACAACTACTATACAGATCATCATTTTCATCACACCACTCTTCTCCATATTCATATAATATATATATTATGATCAATCATCACCTCCACACAATCAAGATCAAGTGCTCAAAGAGCAAAACAAATGAACATCAATGGCAGCAGAATGCTGCAACAGTAAACTAGTAAAAATCAGGGACAAAACCAGCAAAAAGAAGTTGAATGAAGTGTGTTGATTTTTTTTTATAAGTAGAGGAATTACATTGAGAGAGAGAGAGAGAGAGAGAGAGAGAGAGAGAGAGAGAGAGAGTAAGAGTAAATTGTACAAGACTGCTCTAAAAAACATTGAACTTAAGCTATTTATAGAACTCGAACAAAAATAGAAAAGAATACAAAAAAATTTCAACTAACCAACAGTTAACAGAATTAACTGTCAACTACCAATTGTCAACAAACCGTTTCTGTTTTAGCAATAATATGGATCATAGTTCAATAAATTCTCCTTGATTTGTCTTATGCCAGCATGTGAGTCAACAGATAATTGATCCACGAAGTATTCTGATGAAAAGTTTAATCAGATTCTGGTAGATGAAGTAGATCAAGGCAATGTTTGAACTTGACACGAGTCCGCCTTGGTGAACATATCAGCAGGGTTGTGATTGGTGTGAATTTTCTTAACTTGAGCTTCCTTACTTGAGATTACATCTCTAATGAAGTGCATCTTGGTGTCTATATGCTTGGAACTCTCCTGAATCATAGGGTTCTTTATTAGATGAAGTGTACTCTTGTTATCACAGAACACTGTGATATTGTCTATCTTGAATCCCATATCCTATGCTAGACCTTTGTTGCGAAAATTATGATCACTACGCAAGTATACGCAATCAAGTAGTAAACTCACACGGGTGAGGTCGAACCACAGGGAATTGGACTAATTACTACTAAATTATACTATTAATTCTATCTGGTAAAAGAATACTTTTATGAATTAAATAAGACAATTCAGAAAATTAAAAATAACAAAGGAAGATTAATCAAGATAAGAAAATAGGGAGACGAATCCTGTTGTTAAGTTACCAATGTTAATGTCTAATTGCTATCCTTCTCTTGAAGTGAATGACAGATTATAAATTAACCTAGCTCTTTTCAGATCTTCTAGGTTCTAAATCTCATGCTCTCTAATTAATCTCTTAATTAAACTAACATGAAATCAGCATTAAGCAATAATCTAAATGTCACAAAGGCTATGTAAATACTTTCGTTTCACATCAAAACCTAGACTATCCAATTTTAGCATTCTCAATTCTCACTTTTCAGATTTCGAATTGAGATCATAAAACATGTAAAAGGTGATCAATCTTGCACATGGAAATTAAACACAAATATGAATAGTGTTCACAATCAAGATGGAGGAATGACAATTATTCATTAACTAGGAAAAACTTAAACAACATTCATCATTCTCCCTAAATAGGAGTTTAGTTCAAAACATCCATAATCAAATCCATAATTAACATTGAAATAGAAAAGAACATAGAAAAATTAAAGAGAAGAGAAAGAACTAGTTGAAACAATTGATTCGGGTCGCCGCAAGCCGCTCTTCTAGCCTCCTCCTTTGTTTCTAGGGTTCCAATTCTGAATCCCCTCTAATTTTCATGAACCCTTACTATTTAAACCAATTCTCATCTTTAAAATTCGTGAAATTACGAAACTGCCCAAAAATCCCGTCATAAGGGTCCCCGTCGCGACTGGCAAAGCCCCCGTCGCGACGGGAGTTCAACTTCGAATTTCTTGAAAACTTTCTGCCAGTTCCCGTCGCGACTGGCAAATTCCCCGTCGCGACGGGAACAAGCAGCGACACCAATCTTGGTTTTTCTTCTCGATTCTTTCACCATTTTTCCTCAATTCTTGTACATACTTTCTTTAAATGCCCGAGGACCTGAAACAAAAGAATCAAGCGTAATATAGCCCTAAAACTAGAAACAAAGAGTGAAAACTAACCGAAATATGACCCGAATCTTAGACTAATTTTAGCCTAACAAATTCCCCCAAACTAGATTCTTACTCGCCCTCGAGTAAGATAAATACTACTAACTACTAATCTACTAACTACGCTATCAGATAATCATAATACTACTGCCTCATGTGTTGTTCTCTTCTATTGCGCAAACTAGAATTTCAATTCTACCAACTCTAACAATTAATTTAGATGCTCAGTTTATAACACTATGTACAACTGCAAAAATTTATTCAAATGTGAAACATTGTTATAAAAGTTTTACTCTTTCTAATAGTTCCACAACCCGATAACTCATAAGCTTGCATGCTTACCTTTCTCCACTAATGTTGACAGTATTCTTTGGAATCATTAGGTCTTTTCAAGGCTTTAGGTAGTATGGCTCAGATATTCAGGGATAGGCAAAAGACAATTTTGGCTCAAGATATCATAGGCACACAAACAGAACCCACAAGCTTCTTACTTTTCTTTCTTCTAAGATCCCATAATATTCCCAGATTTACCAAGATTGATAGAAGACGTCTCTATTATTTTTCAACATCACTGAAATTTTTTCTTTTTTTTTTCCACACATATTTTTACTTTTTATTGTGTTTTTTTTTTCAATCATATTTCATTTTTTTTTTCAGTGACATTGAATTACACAATTTTCCTCTTCTCAATCTTACAAGTTTTTTTTTCTCCCTCTCACTATTTCCTCACACTAAATGTTTCTCCTCCCCCAAACTAATTATGTAGCTTATGATATCATGGATAACATGGTGAAGAAAAATTAATAGTGTGGTTGCAGTTTTTCAAATCGATGGGTGAAAAACATAACAGGTTCAGGCTCAAAAGGTTAACTAGGGATACATCTTATTACGGTAGGCTTGAAAGGCTCAAACTATCCAACAAATGCCTAAGTCATATTCCAATTGAACACTATCAAGGATTTCGTCTCAAGAGAATAAACATGCAAGTTCTAAACTATCCTGTCAATCTTACCACAAACCATAGTAAAACAATTATAACAATTTTCACAGATTGAATATTTTTGCAGATAAACACAGGTTTCTAAGCTTCCAAACTAATCCAAAGAGTTAACAGAATCAAGCACACAGTTATTTTACAATTTCAGAACACATCACACTAATCAGCAGTATACAACTATCGTCAACTTATTGCCATTCCTTAACTAAAACAAAAAAACTAAAACAGATAATTAAAATGCAGAATTTAAAAATTTTAAGTCTCTCCCCCCAAACTAAATATGACATTGTCCCCAATGTGACATTAAAGAAAAAGGAAAGGAAACTTACCTGAGCGCCACATCAACAAGCGGTTGACGCCCGTAATAAGCATCATGTTGGACAACTTGAAAGTTGTTTTTAAAAATGCCCTCAAGCTTGGCATGTAATGAGTTTGAACCAAAAACCACACCAACAACACAAGACTTTCGATGATGAGCTTGGGGAGAAGCCTTTCGAAACTCGTAGAGGATATAATATGGTGTTGATGAAATATATGGATCCATTGGTGGTTTGTTTGTCAATATCATTGATGCAGTTGAATCAATGATGTCATGTTCTTCCTCATCCTCCAATGTCACAGTTTCAACACTTTCATCTAACAACCCTTCTTCTTGTTGCTCACTCTTCACTTGGCTATCCATACCCTCACTTATGATTTCATATTCAATTATTTCCTTTTCACAAGGATCTTGATCTTCAACTGTAGGCTCATTATCTTCCTTGTATTCAAATAATGACCCTTCTTCATTGTACCAACAACTCTCATAACTTTCATCATTGGAGTTATTACATTCTGAATCATGAGTCATTGAATTATCACATAAAGATCTCACCATGTCAGTTAAGCGATTAATCTCTCCTGGAAGTGATTGTAGAAGTGATAGTAGTTGCTCCTCTTTTTCTGTTTGTTGGGATGAATTTGGGCAATAAGGTGGGTATTGGTGACTCCAACCCTGAAGTGATGGATTCCAATGCCAATCGTAATCAAAATCTGCCATGTTATTCAATAGATCTATTACGTCATAGCCTCTCATTAATAGAGGCGCTGCAGTTGCCTCTGCTCCATACTCAACCCAACTTCTTGTTTCAACGTTAAGTCCATTATACAAGAGCCATGTAAAACATCCACTTGAGAAAGTGGGATAACATCTCTCTCCAAGCTCTTTAAATCTCCTCCAAGCAGAATAGAATGGTTCATTGTGTTGTTGGACAAAATCATCAAGATATAGCATCTGGATTTATCTTGCAGTTCAAACTCATAAGTAAAACATTAGTAAAATAAAAAAAAATGATAAAACTAAATTAGTACTAAAAGATAAAAAAAAAATTGAAACAACAAAATTAATACTAAAACTAAAAAGAAAAACCAAATTAGAAAAAAAAAATTAATTTTTAATAATATTACAAAATTTAATCTAAAAGAAACAAATTAGAAATAAGCAAAAGAATTAACCAAAGTAGAAGTTAGTATAATTTTATGTAATATTAATCTTTAAACAATTCCGGCAACGGCGCCAAAAACTTGTTGCGAAAATTATGATCACTACGCAAGTATACGCAATCAAGTAGTAAACTCACACAGGTGAGGTCGAACCACAGGGAATTGGACTAATTACTACTAAATTATACTATTAATTCTATCTGGTAAAAGAATACTTTTATGAATTAAATAAGACAATTCAGAAAATTAAAAATAACAAAGGAAGATTAATCAAGATAAGAAAATAGGGAGACGAATCCTGTTGTTAAGTTACCAATGTTAATGTCTAATTGCTATCCTTCTCTTGAAGTGAATGACAGATTATAAATTAACCTAGCTCTTTTCAGATCTTCTAGGTTCTAAATCTCATGCTCTCTAATTAATCTCTTAATTAAACTAACATGAAATCAGCATTAAGCAATAATCTAAATGTCACAAAGGCTATGTAAATACTTTCGTTTCACATCAAAACCTAGACTATCCAATTTTAGCATTCTCAATTCTCACTTTTCGATTTCGAATTGAGATCATAAAACATGTAAAAGGTGATCAATCTTGCACATGGAAATTAAACACAAATATGAATAGTGTTCACAATCAAGATGGAGGAATGACAATTATTCATTAACTAGGAAAAACTTAAACAACATTCATCATTCTCCCTAAATAGGAGTTTAGTTCAAAACATCCATAATCAAATCCATAATTAACATTGAAATAGAAAAGAACATAGAAAAATTAAAGAGAAGAGAAAGAACTAGTTGAAGCAATTGATCCGGGTCGCCACAAGCCGCTCTTCTAGCCTCCTCCTTTGTTTCTAGGGTTCCAATTACGAATCCCCTCTAATTTTCACGAACCCTTACTATTTAAACCAATTCTCATCTTTAAAATTCGTGAAATTACGAAACTGCCCAAAAATCCCGTCATAAGGGTCCCCGTCGCGACTGGCAAAGCCCCCGTCGCGACGGGAGTTCAACTTCGAATTTCTTGAAAACTTTCTGCCAGTTCCCGTCGCGACTGGCAAATTCCCCGTCGCGACGGGAACAGGCAGCGACACCAATCTTGGTTTTTCTTCTCGATTCTTTCACCATTTTTCCTCAATTCTTGTACATACTT
The DNA here is from genome assembly GCF_029168945.1 of Cannabis sativa. NCBI lineage: Eukaryota > Viridiplantae > Streptophyta > Magnoliopsida > Rosales > Cannabaceae > Cannabis > Cannabis sativa. The sequence goes on from NC_083607.1 coordinate 59,458,988, forward strand.
TCTTTAAATGCCCGAGGACCTGAAACAAAAGAATCAAGCGTAATATAGCCCTAAAACTAGAAACAAAGAGTGAAAACTAACCGAAATATGACCCGAATCTTAGACTAATTTTAGCCTAACAACCTTTCAGCCAAACTGCCTCTTTAATTACCTCAGTGGCTGCCATGTACTCAGCTTCTGTTGAGGATAGATCTATTTGTTGGGTTTTGTGCCCTAAATAAAATGCATTTCAATATAATCATATTTACTAACTAATAAAGATCAGAAATCATTTTATGTTGCATGGTTCACATGATTTATTTCATGTTTATAAATTCTATTAAGTCCAGAACATATGTATTTGTTCATGATTATAGTGTTGTCAGCACAGTGGAATATAATCATGATTATATGTTCAAAAGTTTAATTCCCTGATTTGTTAGTTCACTGGATTTAGACTGGCATGATAATCGGCGATAGGTATACTTACACCTTGGATAAGTGTTATGTCATTTCCAGGGCATTGGCAAAGTTTACCAATATCGGATGTATGGAGTATACATTGGAAGGGACCGATATTGAACTTTGATTAGATATGATAAATTCCATGGATTTGACAGGCCTTGTTGTCACCTAGAAGAACTGTTCCTCCCTTTCATTCCTCAAGATCATTGAACAGTTCTTTGATTGGACACATATGACATGAGCATCCTAAATCAAGAACCCATTCATGACCAGTATCTACATTTGAGGCCACTAACACATCTGCACAATCATAGCCATCTGCTACAACACTAGCTTTTCCTTTCTCCCTGTTCTTCTTACTGTCTCTCTTAAGTTTGGCTTTCAGAGCCAAGCATTCAACTCGAAAGTGGCCTTCCTTTTTACAATAAAAACACATCTTGTCTGTAGTTCCCCTTGAGTCATCCTTTGACTTTGATTTTTGGTTTCTCTTGTAGCCTCCTTTCTAGTTCTTGAAATCTTTCTTTTGTGTCTTTCCTCTAGCAAACAAACCTTCTCCATTGTCACCTTGATTGTCCTCTGTTTTCTTCTGAATTTCCATAGAATTCAAAGCAGCCTTAACTTCAGACATTGTAAGAGTTTCTTTTCCATAGAGCATTGTATTAAAAAAGTGCTCGTAGGATCTTGGAAAAGAACTCAACAATATAATGGCCAGATCCTCTTCCTCTTATTTCACTCCAATGTTGCTGAGATCGAGAGTGATCTTGTTAAATTCATCTAAGTGATTCCTGGAGCCTTCAAATTCGAATCTCTATCGAGCAAAAACCTTGCTCTAATACCACTTGTTATGATCAATCATATAGTGCTGAAAGAGCAGAACACATGAACATCAATGGCAGCAGAATGCTACAATAATAAACCAGTAAAAACAAGGGACAAAATCAGCAAGAACAAGTTGAATGAACTGCATTGATTTTATTGAGAAGTGGAGGAATTACATTAAGAGAGAGAGAGAGAGAGAGAGAGAGAGAGAGAGAGAGAGAGAGAGTAAACTGTACAATCTCCCGTGAAATTATTTAGATCGGATTCTATATAAGCGCCAATTCTATTTGCAACATCTCTAACCACGTGCTTTTACATGAAACTCGGTTGCATATCAAATATTTGAATCCAAATATTGAGTTTTGTTAGTGGGATAGAACGGGATCATCACCGGCCTTTAGTCTATCAATAATGATAAGTTTACGAAGGCACATCCAGGGGCTACCATCTATTACTCTGTTAATATCTAAATCACGATAGAATTGAAAGAGGTATCGATTCAATCCCAACTCCGTACAAAAGATACCCATTCCAGGTTTCCACAGAGAAGCCAACTGGTGTTGAATAGTATCAAAATCCATTTGGTGATCTTGGATGAAATTATTTATTAAACACCACCTCGTGTCCACTCCTTCAGTAGTGCTGCCAGGAAATGTAGGTAATTAATAACATCCTCTTCTTCTTCATCGAGGCACAGATTAGCACATTGATTGTTGATCTCATGAAGCATGTGACTTGAGGAAGCCATAAGAATCAAAATAGAATAAAACAAAGGAGAAAAGTAAGGCAAAAATAGGGGAAGAAGGACGAATTATAGAGGAACCTATATCATAAGACATCACTTGTTTCTCTCCATTAATTTATTGTATAGGTTCTTAAAACAAAAATAATGTATACAATTCAGTTAAATAGCATTAAAATAGAAATTAGTTGGAGGTTTTCTCTTTTTAAGAATGAGAAAACTAGTAAAGTAAGCTATGATCGGTTTACTAAGATTTGTTCAGAGATATAATTGGTGTTTGTATTCAAAGTTATTGAGCAATGAAATCTTACTCATTTATACAAAAATAATAATACATATAAAAAAATCAAAAGTTATTTTGGTTGTCGACAAAAGTATATATCTAAGTTATTATGTTTGCATCACTACTTAAGTATGCAGCGCAAGTACTCAAATTATAAATAAACTTAAATAATAAAAAAAAAATAGGTACTTAAGTGCTACAAACATAGAAATTTATATACTTAATTTTAGAAATATATTAATTTATGAGTGAATTGCGGTAAAACCCTCAAAAGTATCACCTCGCTAGCAATTAACTCCTAATTCTTATTTTTGACAATAAAACCCCCAAAACCCATGTTCTATTAGTAGTTTTCCACTTTCATCTACTTTTGGTTGTTAATTGCGAAGGTGGATTGTCCATGTGTATACATTATGTACACATAGACACTGTGTATACATGTCACAATTTAATTGACCCACATAAATAAATATTTTAAAAGTAAATTTAAATAAAAAATAAAAACAATTTCTTTTTTGTTTTTTCTTTTTTCCTTCTTCTTGTACACATGGCACAATTTAAATGGCTCGTGTAAATAAATATTTTAAAAAATAAATTTAAATAAAAAAATAAATATAATTTCTTTTTCTTTTTTCCTTCTTCTTTCTTTCTTTTTCAAACAGTAATTTCCTAAGTAAAGAAATGAAAAGAAAAAAAAAAATAGAAACAGTATATATAAATAAATATATATATTTTGATGAAAAAACCCAGAAACCCTAATTTCCTTCATGCTCACGCTCTTCTCTCTCTGAAATTCTCTCTACCCTGCCACCATTTCTTGTCTGAGCTTGATGTGGGATGCCTTCTTCTACTCAGCGGAATGAACCTTGATGACTGAAAGAGAGAAAAAGAAGGGGGGTCGGGACTGAAATAGAGGAAAAGGAACGAGATAGAGGGGAGAGAGAGGGATTGTCACAAGAGATCTGGGTTAATGGGATCAGAGAGCCACTTAAAAATTGCTTGACCATGGAGAAGAAAACTTCGATTAGCCAACACAGGGCTTGGGATTCAGAGACATCCCCAGTTCGATAACGCCTCTTATGCACTATCTTGTGGGTGAAAAAGCTCAATTAGAGTTAGTCGTGAGCTCGTGAGTGAAGAAACGCGGCTTCAAGCTCCAGAGATCTTGGTTTTCCTTAGGTACCGTCTAGTGACCCTAGGTTATTTTTTCTTAGGGTTCGACAAAGCTACGTACAACACAATGGGGTTATGGTTTTTTGTTTCGGGAAAGGTACAAAGGGAGGTGGCAAAAGGGAGAGGTTGAAGATATGATGATTTAGATTTAGGGTTAGTGAAATTAGGGTTTATTATAATTTTATTTTGTAAGGAGGGTTCATTATTTAATTTATTTTTAACTATTATTTGATGTGGAACAATAAAATTGAGTCATGTGTACATTATGTCATTGTAGACAACACAGTGAGTACGTACATGGTAGTCCACCTTAGCAATTAACATCCAAAAGTAGATGAAAGTGACAAACTGCTAATAAAACATAAATTTTGAAAGTTTTATAATAAAAAAAAAATTAATTTTATATCAAAATCAAGATTTTTATTCAAAATTAAATTAAAAAAAAAAAACTCTCCCATAACATCTGTTGTTATTAGTATTACTGTCAAAAATTAAAACAAATGAATTTCTTAATAATAATTATAGTCCTACATGTTTAATGTGCTATAATTTTTTAAATTATTTTTCATTAATAATTCAATAAAATTAACTCATATTTCTTGTCAAATATTGTATTAAATGATTTGTATTTTGATGCACTTTCTAATAATAAACAAAATTATTTGCAAAAAAATAGTAAACGATTTTTCTTTTTACAAAACTAATAAAGAATGTACTTTTCTATAATAAGCCTAATTTCCTATTTTAACTTTGAGGAATATTATTCTTCATAATCTTTCTTCATAGTCGGCAAAAACTTCTCATTTCCATTAGTTCATGTCTAATTTAATTTTGATGAATTCATTGGTCACCATTTTCCTAATAAATCTGTCCAAGAACCTATAAAAGAAAACAAACATTACATAGATAATAATATTAATCGTTGTACAATTAAAAGATATATCTACTTATATTGTTAGGCAAAATGAGGCATAACATTGGTGTAATATTAATGATAATCCCATGTGTTATGGTGACAATGTTCTCTTTTGTAGATGGTGTGAGTGAAAAAGTTACAATAGTTACTACATTCAAACATTGGGGCCTAAGATTTCACTGCGATTTGATGGAAAAAAATACAGTGAGGTCTTGCTAAAAGGTGGGTCGCATGCAGCTGCAAGTTTCGTTTTCGAACGTAATTGTCAAACTGTCGTTTTTTGTTCATTTAATTTTGGATATGAGATTGAAGATCGTACGATTCGTTTAGTTACACCGGGGAGTCCCTCATGTGCACTCCCAAAAGGATGTACATTTGATATCTATGCAGATGGACCTTATCGTCGTTCAAAAGAGCGTACATCACTGTGTCCAGAACAACTTTCAGGAAAGGATAAAACTCAATGCAATCCTTTGCCTTGGTTATATGACCCTGCTTGGCATAATTAAGTAGTTAATTTTCATACTTAATCCCACTCACAAAATAAAGAGAATTGCTAAAGGGTATCAGTGGTGCCTAGTACTCTCCTTAGTTTCATACCGCTATTGGTGTAATTAAATAGCGGGTGTCATATAATTTAAGAAAATAAGTTTTAGGGAATATCGTTATCCAATTATAGGGTGACACCTATAGATGGTGCTGGGCACCACTGGTGCCTAATAGCAATGTTCCAAAATAAAACACAACTACTCCTAACTACCTACCAAAGTTATTAATTTGTTGTATGTTTGTAATAATTTATGTGATCACTAAATATTTAGTGGTTTTGTATATTATGCTTTCAAAATTTAATCATGGCACACTCCATTAATGAATAATTCTCTTTCCCAAACTCCTTTCTTTAGAGCTATTTGCTCTAAAAAATGGTATTTTTGGGGTTCGTTTATCAATAAATAAATAAATCATAAACTATATTAAGCACCTTGATTTTCAGTTATTATTATTATTATTAATTATTATTATAACATTTACAAATAAATTTTGTAAAATAATATTTAGCATTATTCTATATTGAAGAGTTAATAAACCTTTTAAAATATTGTAAAACTTTTTCACAAAAATTTCACAATATTCTTTTTCACCATCATTAATTATTCCCCTATACATTTTGATAGCATCAGCCCTATTAGTATGGAAGTCTTTTTTTTGTTGCTTTCTTTAGTTGATGAATATGGAGGAAGTGGATTGCTCTAACACTACACCTACATACTTGAAAAAAGAAACCATTAATTACATAAAGGAAGGTGTTAAGCAAGCATTGATTATAGTATATGGAACAAACACAACACCAACAACTACTATACAGATCATCATTATCATCACACCACTCTTCTCCATATTCATATAATATATATATTATGATCAATCATCACCTCCACACAATCAAGATCAAGTGCTCAAAGAGCAAAACAAATGAACATCAATGGCAGCAGAATGCTGCAACAGTAAACTAGTAAAAATCAGGGACAAAACCAGCAAAAAGAAGTTGAATGAAGTGTGTTGATTTTTTTTTATAAGTAGAGGAATTACATTGAGAGAGAGAGAGAGAGAGAGAGAGAGAGAGAGAGAGTAAGAGTAAATTGTACAAGACTGCTCTAAAAAACATTGAACTTAAGCTATTTATAGAACTCGAACAAAAATAGAAAAGAATACAAAAAAATTTCAACTAACCAACAGTTAACGAGTGCTTGTCAACTACCAATTGTCAACAAACCGTTTCTGTTTTAGCAATAATATGGATCATAGTTCAATAAATTCTCCTTGATTTGTCTTATGCCAGCATGTGAGTCAACAGATAATTGATCCACGAAGTATTCTGATGAAAAGTTTAATCAGATTCTGGTAGATGAAGTAGATCAAGGCAATGTTTGAACTTGACCTGAGTCACTGCCTTGGTGAACATATCAGCAGGGTTGTGATTGGTGTGAATTTTCTTAACTTGAGCTTCCTTACTTGAGATTACATCTCTAATGAAGTGCATCTTGGTGTCTATATGCTTGGAACTCTCCTGAATCATAGGGTTCTTTATTAGATGAAGTGTACTCTTGTTATCACAGAACACTGTGATATTGTCTATCTTGAATCCCATATCCTATGCTAGACCTTTGTTGCGAAAATTATGATCACTACGCAAGTATACGCAATCAAGTAGTAAACTCACACAGGTGAGGTCGAACCACAGGGAATTGGACTAATTACTACTAAATTATACTATTAATTCTATCTGGTAAAAGAATACTTTTATGAATTAAATAAGACAATTCAGAAAATTAAAAATAACAAAGGAAGATTAATCAAGATAAGAAAATAGGGAGACGAATCCTGTTGTTAAGTTACCAATGTTAATGTCTAATTGCTATCCTTCTCTTGAAGTGAATGAAAGATTATAAATTAACCTAGCTCTTTTCAGATCTTCTAGGTTCTAAATCTCATGCTCTCTAATTAATCTCTTAATTAAACTAACATGAAATCAGCATTAAGCAATAATCTAAATGTCACAAAGGCTATGTAAATACTTTCGTTTCACATCAAAACCTAGACTATCCAATTTTAGCATTCTCAATTCTCACTTTTCAGATTTCGAATTGAGATCATAAAACATGTAAAAGGTGATCAATCTTGCACATGGAAATTAAACACAAATATGAATAGTGTTCACAATCAAGATGGAGGAATGACAATTATTCATTAACTAGGAAAAACTTAAACAACATTCATCATTCTCCCTAAATAGGAGTTTAGTTCAAAACATCCATAATCAAATCCATAATTAACATTGAAATAGAAAAGAACATAGAAAAATTAAAGAGAAGAGAAAGAACTAGTTGAAGCAATTGATCTGGGTCGCCACAAGCCGCTCTTCTAGCCTCCTCCTTTGTTTCTAGGGTTCCAATTCTGAATCCCCTCTAATTTTCATGAACCCTTACTATTTAAACCAATTCTCATCTTTAAAATTCGTGAAATTACGAAACTGCCCAAAAATCCCGTCATAAGGGTCCCCGTCGCGACTGGCAAAGCCCCCGTCGCGACGGGAGTTCAACTTCGAATTTCTTGAAAACTTTCTGCCAGTTCCCGTCGCGACTGGCAAATTCCCCGTCGCGACGGGAACAAGCAGCGACACCAATCTTGGTTTTTCTTCTCGATTCTTTCACCATTTTTCCTCAATTCTTGTACATACTTTCTTTAAATGCCCGAGGACCTGAAACAAAAGAATCAAGCGTAATATAGCCCTAAAACTAGAAACAAAGAGTGAAAACTAACCGAAATATGACCCGAATCTTAGACTAATTTTAGCCTAACAAATTCCCCCAAACTAGATTCTTACTCGCCCTCGAGTAAGATAAATACTACTAACTACTAATCTACTAACTACGCTATCAGATAATCATAATACTACTGCCTCATGTGTTGTTCTCTTCTATTGCGCAAACTAGAATTTCAATTCTACCAACTCTAACAATTAATTTAGATGCTCAGTTTATAACACTATGTACAACTGCAAAAATTTATTCAAATGTGAAACATTGTTATAAAAGTTTTACTCTTTCTAACAGTTCCACAACCCGATAACTCATAAGCTTGCATGCTTACCTTTCTCCACTAATGTTGACAGTATTCTTTGGAATCATTAGGTCTTTTCAAGGCTTTAGGTAGTATGGCTCAGATATTCAGGGATAGGCAAAAGACAATTTTGGCTCAAGATATCATAGGCACACAAACAGAACCCACAAGCTTCTTACTTTTCTTTCTTCTAAGATCCCATAATATTCCCAGATTTACCAAGATTGATAGAAGACGTCTCTATTATTTTTCAACATCACTGAAATTTTTTCTTTTTTTTTCACACATATTTTTACTTTTTATTGTGTTTTTTTTTTTCAATCATATTTCATTTTTTTTTCAGTGACATTGAATTACACAATTTTCCTCTTCTCAATCTTACAAGTTTTTTTTTCTCCCTCTCACTATTTCCTCACACTAAATGTTTCTCCTCCCCCAAACTAATTATGTAGCTTATGATATCATGGATAACATGGTGAAGAAAAATTAATAGTGTGGTTGCAGTTTTTCAAATCGATGGGTGAAAAACATAACAGGTTCAGGCTCAAAAGGTTAACTAGGGATACATCTTATTACGGTAGGCTTGAAAGGCTCAAACTATCCAACAAATGCCTAAGTCATATTCCAATTGAACACTATCAAGGATTTCGTCTCAAGAGAATAAACATGCAAGTTCTAAACTATCCTGTCAATCTTACCACAAACCATAGTAAAACAATTATAACAATTTTCACAGATTGAATATTTTTGCAGATAAACACAGGTTTCTAAGCTTCCAAACTAATCCAAAGAGTTAACAGAATCAAGCACACAGTTATTTTACAATTTCAGAACACATCACACTAATCAGCAGTATACAACTATCGTCAACTTATTGCCATTCCTTAACTAAAACAAAAAAACTAAAACAGATAATTAAAATGCAGAATTTAAAAATTTTAAGTCTCTCCCCCCAAACTAAATATGACATTGTCCCCAATGTGACATTAAAGAAAAAGGAAAGGAAACTTACCTGAGCGCCACATCAACAAGCGGTTGACGCCCGTAATAAGCATCATGTTGGACAACTTGAAAGTTGTTTTTAAAAATGCCCTCAAGCTTGGCATGTAATGAGTTTGAACCAAAAACCACACCAACAACACAAGACTTTCGATGATGAGCTTGGGGAGAAGCCTTTCGAAACTCGTAGAGGATATAATATGGTGTTGATGAAATATATGGATCCATTGGTGGTTTGTTTGTCAATATCATTGATGCAGTTGAATCAATGATGTCATGTTCTTCCTCATCCTCCAATGTCACAGTTTCAACACTTTCATCTAACAACCCTTCTTCTTGTTGCTCACTCTTCACTTGGCTATCCATACCCTCACTTATGATTTCATATTCAATTATTTCCTTTTCACAAGGATCTTGATCTTCAACTGTAGGCTCATTATCTTCCTTGTATTCAAATAATGACCCTTCTTCATTGTACCAACAACTCTCATAACTTTCATCATTGGAGTTATTACATTCTGAATCATGAGTCATTGAATTATCACATAAAGATCTCACCATGTCAGTTAAGCGATTAATCTCTCCTGGAAGTGATTGTAGAAGTGATAGTAGTTGCTCCTCTTTTTCTGTTTGTTGGGATGAATTTGGGCAATAAGGTGGGTATTGGTGACTCCAACCCTGAAGTGATGGATTCCAATGCCAATCGTAATCAAAATCTGCCATGTTATTCAATAGATCTATTACGTCATAGCCTCTCATTAATAGAGGCGCTGCAGTTGCCTCTGCTCCATACTCAACCCAACTTCTTGTTTCAACGTTAAGTCCATTATACAAGAGCCATGTAAAACATCCACTTGAGAAAGTGGGATAACATCTCTCTCCAAGCTCTTTAAATCTCCTCCAAGCAGAATAGAATGGTTCATTGTGTTGTTGGACAAAATCATCAAGATATAGCATCTGGATTTATCTTGCAGTTCAAACTCATAAGTAAAACATTAGTAAAATAAAAAAAAATGATAAAACTAAATTAGTACTAAAAGATAAAAAAAAAAATTGAAACAACAAAATTAATACTAAAACTAAAAAGAAAAACCAAATTAGAAAAAAAAAATTAATTTTTAATAATATTACAAAATTTAATCTAAAAGAAACAAATTAGAAATAAGCAAAAGAATTAACCAAAGTAGAAGTTAGTATAATTTTATGTAATATTAATCTTTAAACAATTCCCCGGCAACGGCGCCAAAAACTTGTTGCGAAAATTATGATCACTACGCAAGTATACGCAATCAAGTAGTAAACTCACACAGGTGAGGTCGAACCACAGGGAATTGGACTAATTACTACTAAATTATACTATTAATTCTATCTGGTAAAAGAATACTTTTATGAATTAAATAAGACAATTCAGAAAATTAAAAATAACAAAGGAAGATTAATCAAGATAAGAAAATAGGGAGACGAATCCTGTTGTTAAGTTACCAATGTTAATGTCTAATTGCTATCCTTCTCTTGAAGTGAATGACAGATTATAAATTAACCTAGCTCTTTTCAGATCTTCTAGGTTCTAAATCTCATGCTCTCTAATTAATCTCTTAATTAAACTAACATGAAATCAGCATTAAGCAATAATCTAAATGTCACAAAGGCTATGTAAATACTTTCGTTTCACATCAAAACCTAGACTATCCAATTTTAGCATTCTCAATTCTCACTTTTCAGATTTCGAATTGAGATCATAAAACATGTAAAAGGTGATCAATCTTGCACATGGAAATTAAACACAAATATGAATAGTGTTCACAATCAAGATGGAGGAATGACAATTATTCATTAACTAGGAAAAACTTAAACAACATTCATCATTCTCCCTAAATAGGAGTTTAGTTCAAAACATCCATAATCAAATCCATAATTAACATTGAAATAGAAAAGAACATAGAAAAATTAAAGAGAAGAGAAAGAACTAGTTGAAGCAATTGATCCGGGTCGCCACAAGCCGCTCTTCTAGCCTCCTCCTTTGTTTCTAGGGTTCCAATTCTGAATCCCCTCTAATTTTCACGAACCCTTACTATTTAAACCAATTCTCATCTTTAAAATTCGTGAAATTACGAAACTGCCCAAAAATCCCGTCATAAGGGTCCCCGTCGCGACTGGCAAAGCCCCCGTCGCGACGGGAGTTCAACTTCGAATTTCTTGAAAACTTTCTGCCAGTTCCCGTCGCGACTGGCAAATTCCCCGTCGCGACGGGAACAGGCAGCGACACCAATCTTGGTTTTTCTTCTCGATTCTTTCACCATTTTTCCTCAATTCTTGTACATACTTTCTTTAAATGCCCGAGGACCTGAAACAAAAGAATCAAGCGTAATATAGCCCTAAAACTAGAAACAAAGAGTGAAAACTAACCGAAATATGACCCGAATCTTAGACTAATTTTAGCCTAACAACCTTTCAGCCAAACTGCCTCTTTAATTACCTCAGTGGCTGCCATGTACTCAGCTTCTGTTGAGGATAGATCTATTTGTTGGGTTTTGTGCCCTAAATAAAATGCATTTCAATATAATCATATTTACTAACTAATAAAGATCAGAAATCATTTTATGTTGCATGGTTCACATGATTTATTTCATGTTTATAAATTCTATTAAGTCCAGAACATATGTATTTGTTCATGATTATAGTGTTGTCAGCACAGTGGAATATAATCATGATTATATGTTCAAAAGTTTAATTCCCTGATTTGTTAGTTCACTGGATTTAGACTGGCATGATAATCGGCGATAGGTATACTTACACCTTGGATAAGTGTTATGTCCTTTCCAGGGCATTGGCAAAGTTTACCAATATCGGATGTATGGAGTATACATTGGAAGGGACCGATATTGAACTTTGATTAGATATGATAAATTCCATGGATTTGACAGGCCTTGTTGTCACCTAGAAGAACTGTTCCTCCCTTTCATTCCTCAAGATCATTGAACAGTTCTTTGATTGGACACATATGACATGAGCATCCTAAATCAAGAACCCATTCATGACCAGTATCTACATTTGAGGCCACTAACACATCTGCACAATCATAGCCATCTGCTACAACACTAGCTTTTCCTTTCTCCCTGTTCTTCTTACTGTCTCTCTTAAGTTTGGCTTTCAGAGCCAAGCATTCAACTCGAAAGTGGCCTTCCTTTTTACAATAAAAACACATCTTGTCTGTAGTTCCCCTTGAGTCATCCTTTGACTTTGATTTTTGGTTTCTCTTGTAGCCTCCTTTCTAGTTCTTGAAATCTTTCTTTTGTGTCTTTCCTCTAGCAAACAAACCTTCTCCATTGTCACCTTGATTGTCCTCTGTTTTCTTCTGAATTTCCATAGAATTCAAAGCAGCCTTAACTTCAGACATTGTAAGAGTTTCTTTTCCATAGAGCATTGTATTAAAAAAGTGCTCGTAGGATCTTGGAAAAGAACTCAACAATATAATGGCCAGATCCTCTTCCTCTTATTTCACTCCAATGTTGCTGAGATCGAGAGTGATCTTGTTAAATTCATCTAAGTGATTCCTCAAATCTTTCCCTTCATCAATTCTGAGAGTGTACATTCTCTTCTTCAAATAAAGCTTATTGGCCAGAGACTTCTTCATGTATATGGAACTTAATTTGTTCTATAAACCTAAAGCCTTGTCTTCACTAGACACCTCTCTTAGAACTTCATCACCTAATCTGAAAAGAATGGCACTATGTGCCTTGGTATTAATCTCATTCCTCTTCTTCTTCTTCTTCTTCTTCTTCTTATTCTTCTTCTCATCTTCAATTTCCTTGAGACTCTCTTCATCAATTGCTACTGAAATTCCATTGTAGACAAGCAATGCCTTCATCTTGATCCTCCATAACCAGAAGTCATTAGTTCCATTGAACTTTGTCAATGTCAAATCTTGCTGCAGCCATCTTCTTGATGATTCCTGGAGCCTTCAAATTCGAATCTCTATCGAGCAAAAACCTTGCTCTAATACCACTTGTTATGATCAATCATATAGTGCTGAAAGAGCAGAACACATGAACATCAATGGCAGCAGAATGCTACAATAATAAACCAGTAAAAACAAGGGACAAAATCAGCAAGAACAAGTTGAATGAACTGCATTGATTTTATTGAGAAGTGGAGGAATTACATTAAGAGAGAGAGAGAGAGAGAGAGAGAGAGAGAGAGAGAGAGAGAGAGAGAGAGAGAGAGAGAGAGTAAACTGTACAATCTCCCGTGAAATTATTTAGATCGGATTCTATATAAGCGCCAATTCTATTTGCAACATCTCTAACCACGTGCTTTTACATGAAACTCGGTTGCATATCAAATATTTGAATCCAAATATTGAGTTTTGTTAGTGGGATAGAACGGGATCATCACCGGCCTTTAGTCTATCAATAATGATAAGTTTACGAAGGCACATCCAGGGGCTACCATCTATTACTCTGTTAATATCTAAATCACGATAGAATTGAAAGAGGTATCGATTCAATCCCAACTCCGTACAAAAGATACCCATTCCAGGTTTCCACAGAGAAGCCAACTGGTGTTGAATAGTATCAAAATCCATTTGGTGATCTTGGATGAAATTATTTATTAAACACCACCTCGTGTCCACTCCTTCAGTAGTGCTGCCAGGAAATGTAGGTAATTAATAACATCCTCTTCTTCTTCATCGAGGCACAGATTAGCACATTGATTGTTGATCTCATGAAGCATGCGACTTGAGGAAGCCATAAGAATCAAAATTGAATAAAACAAAGGAGAAAAGTAAGGCAAAAATAGGGGAAGAAGGACGAATTATAGAGGAACCTATATCATAAGACATCACTTGTTTCTCTCCATTAATTTATTGTATAGGTTCTTAAAACAAAAATAATGTATACAATTCAGTTAAATAGCATTAAAATAGAAATTAGTTGGAGGTTTTCTCTTTTTAAGAATGAGAAAACTAGTAAAGTAAGCTATGATCGGTTTACTAAGATTTGTTCAGAGATATAATTGGTGTTTGTATTCAAAGTTATTGAGCAATGAAATCTTACTCATTTATACAAAAATAATAATACATATAAAAAAATCAAAAGTTATTTTGGTTGTCGACAAAAGTATATATCTAAGTTATTATGTTTGCATCACTACTTAAATATGAAGCGCAGGTACTCAAATTATAAATAAACTTAAATAATAAAAAAAAAATAGGTACTTAAGTGCTACAAACATAGAAATTTATATACTTAATTTTAGAAATATATTAATTTATGAGTGAATTGCGGTAAAACCCTCAAAAGTATCACCTCGCTAGCAATTAACTCCTAATTCTTATTTTTGACAATAAAACCCCCAAAACCCATGTTCTATTAGTAGTTTGCCACTTTCATCTACTTTTGGTTGTTAATTGCGAAGGTGGATTGTCCATGTGTATACATTATGTACACATAGACACTGTGTATACATGTTACAATTTAATTGACCCACATAAATAAATATTTTAAAAGTAAATTTAAATAAAAAATAAAAACAATTTCTTTTTTGTTTTTTCTTTTTTCCTTCTTCTTGTACACATGGCACAATTTAAATGGCTCGTGTAAATAAATATTTTAAAAAATAAATTTAAATAAAAAAATAAATATAATTTCTTTTTCTTTTTTCCTTCTTCTTTCTTTCTTTTTCAAACAGTAATTTCCTAAGTAAAGAAATGAAAAGAAAAAAAAAATTAGAAACAGTATATATATATATAAATATATATATTTTGATGAAAAAACCCAGAAACCCTAATTTCCTTCATGCTCACGCTCTTCTCTCTCTGAAATTCTCTCTACCCTGCCACCATTTCTTGTCTGAGCTTGATGTGGGATGCCTTCTTCTACTCAGCGGAATGAACCTTGATGAGCGAAAGAGAGAAAAAGAAGGGGGGTCGGGACTGAAATAGAGGAAAAGGAACGAGATAGAGGGGAGAGAGAGGGATTGTCACAAGAGATCTGGGTTAATGGGATCAGAGAGCCACTTAAAAATTGCTTGACCATGGAGAAGAAAACTTCGATTAGCCAACACAGGGCTTGGGATTCGAGACATCCCCGTTTCGATAACGCCTCTTATGCACTATCTTGTGGGTGAAAAAGCTCAATTAGAGTTAGTCGTGAGCTCGTGAGTGAAGAAACGCGGCTTCAAGCTCCAGAGATCTTGGTTTTCCTTAGGTACCGTCTAGTGACCCTAGGTTATTTTTTCTTAGGGTTCGACAAAGCTACGTACAACACAATGGGGTTATGGTTTTTTGTTTCGGGAAAGGTACAAAGGGAGGTGGCAAAAGGGAGAGGTTGAAGATATGATGATTTAGATTTAGGGTTAGTGAAATTAGGGTTTATTATAATTTTATTTTGTAAGGAGGGTTCATTATTTAATTTATTTTTAACTATTATTTGATGTGGAACAATAAAATTGAGTCATGTGTACATTATGTCATTGTAGACAACACAGTGAGTACGTACATGGTAGTCCACCTTAGCAATTAACATCCAAAAGTAGATGAAAGTGACAAACTGCTAATAAAACATAAATTTTGAAAGTTTTATAATAAAAAAAAAAATTAATTTTATATCAAAATCAAGATTTTTATTCAAAATTAAATTAAAAAAAAAAAAAAAAAAAACTCTCCCATAACATCTATTGTTATTAGTATTATTGTCAAAAATTAAAACAAATGAATTTCTTAATAATAATTATAGTCCTACATGTTTAATGTGCTATAATTTTTTAAATTATTTTTCATTAATAATTCAATAAAATTAACTCATATTTCTTGTCAAATATTGTATTAAATGATTTGTATTTTGATGCACTTTCTAATAATAAACAAAATTATTTGCAAAAAAATAGTAAACGATTTTTGTTTTTACAAAACTAATAAAGAATGTACTTTTCTATAATAAGCCTAATTTCCTATTTTAACTTTGAGGAATATTATTCTTCATAATCTTTCTTCATAGTCGGCAAAAACTTCTCATTTCCATTAGTTCATGTCTAATTTAATTTTGATGAATTCATTGGTCACCATTTTCCTAATAAATCTGTCCAAGAACCTATAAAAGAAAACAAACATTACATAGATAATAATATTAATCGTTGTACAATTAAAAGATATATCTACTTATATTGTTAGGCAAAATGAGGCATAACATTGGTGTAATATTAATGATAATCCCATGTGTTATGGTGACAATGTTCTCTTCTGTAGATGGTGTGAGTGAAAAAGTTACAATAGTTACTACATTCAAACATTGGGGCCTAAAATTTCACCGCGATTCCGATGGAAAAAAATACGTGTGAGGTCTTGCTAAAAGGTGGGTCGCACGCGGTTGCAAGTTTCGTTTTCGAACGTAATAGTCAAACTTGTCGTTTTTTGTTCATTTAATTTTGGATATGAGGTTGAAGATCGTACGATTCGTTTAGTTACAGGGAGTCCCTCATGCGCACTTCCAGAAGGATGTACATTTGATATCTATGCAGATGGACCTTATCGTCGTTCAAAAGAGCGTACATCACTGTGTCCAGAACAACTTTCAGGAAAGGATAAAACTCAATGCAATCCTTTGCCTTGGTTATATGACCCTGCTTGGCATAATTAAGTAGTTAATTTTCATACTTAATCCCACTCACAAAATAAAGAGAATTGCTAAAGGGTATCAGTGGTGCCTAGTACTCTCCTTAGTTTCATACCGCTATTGGTGTAATTAAATAGCGGGTGTCATATAATTTAAGAAAATAAGTTTTAGGGAATATCGTTATCCAATTATAGGGTGACACCTATAGAAGGTGCACCACTGGTGCCTAATAGCAATGTTCCAAAATAAAACACAACTACTCCTAACTACCTACCAAAGTTATTAATTTGTTGTATGTTTGTAATAATTTATGTGATCACTAAATATTTAGTGGTTTTGTGTATTATGCTTTCAAAATTTAATCATGGCAGAGTCCATTAACGAATAATTCTCTTTCCCAAACTCCTTTCATTAGAGCTACTTGCTCTAAAAAATGGTATTTTTGGGGTTCGTTTATCAATAAATAAATAAATCATAAACTATATTAAGCACCTTGATTTTCAGTTATTATTATTATTATTAATTATTATTATAACATTTACAAATAAATTTTGTAAAATAATATTTAGCATTATTCTATATTGAAGAGTTAATAAACCTTTTAAAATATTGTAAAACTTTTTCACAAAAATTTCACAATATTCTTTTTCACCATCATTAATTATTCCCCTATACATTTTGATAGCATCAGCCCTATTAGTATGGAAGTCTTTTTTTTGTTGCTTTCTTTAGTTGATGAATATGGAGGAAGTGGATTGCTCTAACACTACACCTACATACTTGAAAAAAGAAACCATTAATTACATAAAGGAAGGTGTTAAGCAAGCATTGATTATAGTATATGGAACAAACACAACACCAACAACTACTATACAGATCATCATTATCATCACACCACTCTTCTCCATATTCATATAATATATATATTATGATCAATCATCACCTCCACACAATCAAGATCAAGTGCTCAAAGAGCAAAACAAATGAACATCAATGGCAGCAGAATGCTGCAACAGTAAACTAGTAAAAATCAGGGACAAAACCAGCAAAAAGAAGTTGAATGAAGTGTGTTGATTTTTTTTTATAAGTAGAGGAATTACATTGAGAGAGAGAGAGAGAGAGAGAGAGAGAGAGAGAGAGAGTCAGAGTAAATTGTACAAGACTGCTCTAAAAAACATTGAACTTAAGCTATTTATAGAACTCGAACAAAAATAGAAAAGAATACAAAAAAATTTCAACTAACCAACAGTTAACAGAATTAACTGTCAACTACCAATTGTCAACAAACCGTTTCTGTTTTAGCAATAATATGGATCATAGTTCAATAAATTCTCCTTGATTTGTCTTATGCCAGCATGTGAGTCAACAGATAATTGATCCACGAAGTATTCTGATGAAAAGTTTAATCAGATTCTGGTAGATGAAGTAGATCAAGGCAATGTTTGAACTTGACCTGAGTCACTGCCTTGGTGAACATATCAGCAGGGTTGTGATTGGTGTGAATTTTCTTAACTTGAGCTTCCTTACTTGAGATTACATCTCTAATGAAGTGCATCTTGGTGTCTATATGCTTGGAACTCTCCTGAATCATAGGGTTCTTTATTAGATGAAGTGTACTCTTGTTATCACAGAACACTGTGATATTGTCTATCTTGAATCCCATATCCTATGCTAGACCTTTGTTGCGAAAATTATGATCACTACGCAAGTATACGCAATCAAGTAGTAAACTCACACAGGTGAGGTCGAACCACAGGGAATTGGACTAATTACTACTAAATTATACTATTAATTCTATCTGGTAAAAGAATACTTTTATGAATTAAATAAGACAATTCAGAAAATTAAAAATAACAAAGGAAGATTAATCAAGATAAGAAAATAGGGAGACGAATCCTGTTGTTAAGTTACCAATGTTAATGTCTAATTGCTATCCTTCTCTTGAAGTGAATGACAGATTATAAATTAACCTAGCTCTTTTCAGATCTTCTAGGTTCTAAATCTCATGCTCTCTAATTAATCTCTTAATTAAACTAACATGAAATCAGCATTAAGCAATAATCTAAATGTCACAAAGGCTATGTAAATACTTTCGTTTCACATCAAAACCTAGACTATCCAATTTTAGCATTCTCAATTCTCACTTTTCAGATTTCGAATTGAGATCATAAAACATGTAAAAGGTGATCAATCTTGCACATGGAAATTAAACACAAATATGAATAGTGTTCACAATCAAGATGGAGGAATGACAATTATTCATTAACTAGGAAAAACTTAAACAACATTCATCATTCTCCCTAAATAGGAGTTTAGTTCAAAACATCCATAATCAAATCCATAATTAACATTGAAATAGAAAAGAACATAGAAAAATTAAAGAGAAGAGAAAGAACTAGTTGAAGCAATTGATTCGGGTCGCCACAAGCCGCTCTTCTAGCCTCCTCCTTTGTTTCTAGGGTTCCAATTCTGAATCCCCTCTAATTTTCATGAACCCTTACTATTTAAACCAATTCTCATCTTTAAAATTCGTGAAATTACGAAACTGCCCAAAAATCCCGTCATAAGTGTCCCCGTCGCGACTGGCAAAGCCCCCGTCGCGACGGGAGTTCAACTTCGAATTTCTTGAAAACTTTACGCAGTTCCGTCGCGGCGGCAAATTCCCCGTCGCGACGGGAACAAGCAGCGACACCAATCTTGGTTTTTCTTCTCGATTCTTTCACCATTTTTCCTCAATTCTCGTACATACTTTCTTTAAATGCCCGAGGACCTGAAACAAAAGAATCAAGCGTAATATAGCCCTAAAACTAGAAACAAAGAGTGAAAACTAACCGAAATATGACCCGAATCTTAGACTAATTTTAGCCTAACAAATTCCCCCAAACTAGATTCTTACTCGCCCTCGAGTAAGATAAATACTACTAACTACTAATCTACTAACTACGCTATCAGATAATCATAATACTACTGCCTCATGTGTTGTTCTCTTCTATTGCGCAAACTAGAATTTCAATTCTACCAACTCTAACAATTAATTTAGATGCTCAGTTTATAACACTATGTACAACTGCAAAAATTTATTCAAATGTGAAACATTGTTATAAAAGTTTTACTCTTTCTAATAGTTCCACAACCCGATAACTCATAAGCTTGCATGCTTACCTTTCTCCACTAATGTTGACAGTATTCTTTGGAATCATTAGGTCTTTTCAAGGCTTTAGGTAGTATGGCTCAGATATTCAGGGATAGGCAAAAGACAATTTTGGCTCAAGATATCATAGGCACACAAACAGAACCCACAAGCTTCTTACTTTTCTTTCTTCTAAGATCCCATAATATTCCCAGATTTACCAAGATTGATAGAAGACGTCTCTATTATTTTTCAACATCACTGAAATTTTTTCTTTTTTTTTTCCACACATATTTTTACTTTTTATTGTGTTTTTTTTTTCAATCATATTTCATTTTTTTTTTCAGTGACATTGAATTACACAATTTTCCTCTTCTCAATCTTACAAGTTTTTTTTTCTCCCTCTCACTATTTCCTCACACTAAATGTTTCTCCTCCCCCAAACTAATTATGTAGCTTATGATATCATGGATAACATGGTGAAGAAAAATTAATAGTGTGGTTGCAGTTTTTCAAATCGATGGGTGAAAAACATAACAGGTTCAGGCTCAAAAGGTTAACTAGGGATACATCTTATTACGGTAGGCTTGAAAGGCTCAAACTATCCAACAAATGCCTAAGTCATATTCCAATTGAACACTATCAAGGATTTCGTCTCAAGAGAATAAACATGCAAGTTCTAAACTATCCTGTCAATCTTAACACAAACCATAGTAAAACAATTATAACAATTTTCACAGATTGAATATTTTTGCAGATAAACACAGGTTTCTAAGCTTCCAAACTAATCCAAAGAGTTAACAGAATCAAGCACACAGTTATTTTACAATTTCAGAACACATCACACTAATCAGCAGTATACAACTATCGTCAACTTATTGCCATTCCTTAACTAAAACAAAAAAACTAAAACAGATAATTAAAATGCAGAATTTAAAAATTTTAAGTCTCTCCCCCCAAACTAAATATGACATTGTCCCCAATGTGACATTAAAGAAAAAGGAAAGGAAACTTACTTGAGCGCCACATCAACAAGCGGTTGACGCCCGTAATAAGCATCATGTTGGACAACTTGAAAGTTGTTTTTAAAAATGCCCTCAAGCTTGGCATGTAATGAGTTTGAACCAAAAACCACACCAACAACACAAGACTTTCGATGATGAGCTTGGGGAGAAGCCTTTCGAAACTCGTAGAGGATATAATATGGTGTTGATGAAATATATGGATCCATTGGTGGTTTGTTTGTCAATATCATTGATGCAGTTGAATCAATGATGTCATGTTCTTCCTCATCCTCCAATGTCACAGTTTCAACACTTTCATCTAACAACCCTTCTTCTTGTTGCTCACTCTTCACTTGGCTATCCATACCCTCACTTATGATTTCATATTCAATTATTTCCTTTTCACAAGGATCTTGATCTTCAACTGTAGGCTCATTATCTTCCTTGTATTCAAATAATGACCCTTCTTCATTGTACCAACAACTCTCATAACTTTCATCATTGGAGTTATTACATTCTGAATCATGAGTCATTGAATTATCACATAAAGATCTCACCATGTCAGTTAAGCGATTAATCTCTCCTGGAAGTGATTGTAGAAGTGATAGTAGTTGCTCCTCTTTTTCTGTTTGTTGGGATGAATTTGGGCAATAAGGTGGGTATTGGTGACTCCAACCCTGAAGTGATGGATTCCAATGCCAATCGTAATCAAAATCTGCCATGTTATTCAATAGATCTATTACGTCATAGCCTCTCATTAATAGAGGCGCTGCAGTTGCCTCTGCTCCATACTCAACCCAACTTCTTGTTTCAACGTTAAGTCCATTATACAAGAGCCATGTAAAACATCCACTTGAGAAAGTGGGATAACATCTCTCTCCAAGCTCTTTAAATCTCCTCCAAGCAGAATAGAATGGTTCATTGTGTTGTTGGACAAAATCATCAAGATATAGCATCTGGATTTATCTTGCAGTTCAAACTCATAAGTAAAACATTAGTAAAATAAAAAAAAAATGATAAAACTAAATTAGTACTAAAAGATAAAAAAAAAATTGAAACAACAAAATTAATACTAAAACTAAAAAGAAAAACCAAATTAGAAAAAAAAAAATTTAATTTTTAATAATATTACAAAATTTAATCTAAAAGAAACAAATTAAAAATAAGCAAAAGAATTAACCAAAGTAGAAGTTAGTATAATTTTATGTAATATTAATCTTTAAACAATTCCCCGGCAACGGCGCCAAAAACTTGTTGCGAAAATTATGATCACTACGCAAGTATACGCAATCAAGTAGTAAACTCACACAGGTGAGGTCGAACCACAGGGAATTGGACTAATTACTACTAAATTATACTATTAATTCTATCTGGTAAAAGAATACTTTTATGAATTAAATAAGACAATTCAGAAAATTAAAAATAACAAAGGAAGATTAATCAAGATAAGAAAATAGGGAGACGAATCCTGTTGTTAAGTTACCAATGTTAATGTCTAATTGCTATCCTTCTCTTGAAGTGAATGACAGATTATAAATTAACCTAGCTCTTTTCAGATCTTCTAGGTTCTAAATCTCATGCTCTCTAATTAATCTCTTAATTAAACTAACATGAAATCAGCATTAAGCAATAATCTAAATGTCACAAAGGCTATGTAAATACTTTCGTTTCACATCAAAACCTAGACTATCCAATTTTAGCATTCTCAATTCTCACTTTTCAGATTTCGAATTGAGATCATAAAACATGTAAAAGGTGATCAATCTTGCACATGGAAATTAAACACAAATATGAATAGTGTTCACAATCAAGATGGAGGAATGACAATTATTCATTAACTAGGAAAAACTTAAACAACATTCATCATTCTCCCTAAATAGGAGTTTAGTTCAAAACATCCATAATCAAATCCATAATTAACATTGAAATAGAAAAGAACATAGAAAAATTAAAGAGAAGAGAAAGAACTAGTTGAAGCAATTGATCTGGGTCGCCACAAGTCGCTCTTCTAGCCTCCTCCTTTGTTTCTAGGGTTCCAATTCTGAATCCCCTCTAATTTTCACGAACCCTTACTATTTAAACCAATTCTCATCTTTAAAATTCGTGAAATTACGAAACTGCCCAAAAATCCCGTCATAAGGGTCCCCGTCGCGACTGGCAAAGCCCCGTCGCGACGGAGTTCAACTTCGAATTTCTTGAAAACTTTACGCCGGTTCCGTCGCGGCGGCAAATTCCCCGTCGCGACGGGAACAGGCAGCGACACCAATCTTGGTTTTTCTTCTCGATTCTTTCACCATTTTTCCTCAATTCTTGTACATACTTTCTTTAAATGCCCGAGGACCTGAAACAAAAGAATCAAGCGTAATATAGCCCTAAAACTAGAAACAAAGAGTGAAAACTAACCGAAATATGACCCGAATCTTAGACTAATTTTAGCCTAACAACCTTTCAGCCAAACTGCCTCTTTAATTACCTCAGTGGCTGCCATGTACTCAGCTTCTGTTGAGGATAGATCTATTTGTTGGGTTTTGTGCCCTAAATAAAATGCATTTCAATATAATCATATTTACTAACTAATAAAGATCAGAAATCATTTTATGTTGCATGGTTCACATGATTTATTTCATGTTTATAAATTCTATTAAGTCCAGAACATATGTATTTGTTCATGATTATAGTGTTGTCAGCACAGTGGAATATAATCATGATTATATGTTCAAAAGTTTAATTCCCTGATTTGTTAGTTCACTGGATTTAGACTGGCATGATAATCGGCGATAGGTATACTTACACCTTGGATAAGTGTTATGTCCTTTCCAGGGCATTGGCAAAGTTTACCAATATCGGATGTATGGAGTATACATTGGAAGGGACCGATATTGAACTTTGATTAGATATGATAAATTCCATGGATTTGACAGGCCTTGTTGTCACCTAGAAGAACTGTTCCTCCCTTTCATTCCTCAAGATCATTGAACAGTTCTTTGATTGGACACATATGACATGAGCATCCTAAATCAAGAACCCATTCATGACCAGTATCTACATTTGAGGCCACTAACACATCTGCACAATCATAGCCATCTGCTACAACACTAGCTTTTCCTTTCTCCCTGTTCTTCTTACTGTCTCTCTTAAGTTTGGCTTTCAGAGCCAAGCATTCAACTCGAAAGTGGCCTTCCTTTTTACAATAAAAACACATCTTGTCTGTAGTTCCCCTTGAGTCATCCTTTGACTTTGATTTTTGGTTTCTCTTGTAGCCTCCTTTCTAGTTCTTGAAATCTTTCTTTTGTGTCTTTCCTCTAGCAAACAAACCTTCTCCATTGTCACCTTGATTGTCCTCTGTTTTCTTCTGAATTTCCATAGAATTCAAAGCAGCCTTAACTTCAGACATTGTAAGAGTTTCTTTTCCATAGAGCATTGTATTAAAAAAGTGCTCGTAGGATCTTGGAAAAGAACTCAACAATATAATGGCCAGATCCTCTTCCTCTTATTTCACTCCAATGTTGCTGAGATCGAGAGTGATCTTGTTAAATTCATCTAAGTGATTCCTCAAATCTTTCCCTTCATCAATTCTGAGAGTGTACATTCTCTTCTTCAAATAAAGCTTATTGGCCAGAGACTTCTTCATGTATATGGAACTTAATTTGTTCTATAAACCTAAAGCCTTGTCTTCACTAGACACCTCTCTTAGAACTTCATCACCTAATCTGAAAAGAATGGCACTATGTGCCTTGGTATTAATCTCATTCCTCTTCTTCTTCTTCTTCTTCTTCTTCTTATTCTTCTTCTCATCTTCAATTTCCTTGAGACTCTCTTCATCAATTGCTACTGAAATTCCATTGTAGACAAGCAATGCCTTCATCTTGATCCTCCATAACCAGAAGTCATTAGTTCCATTGAACTTTGTCAATGTCAAATCTTGCTGCAGCCATCTTCTTGATGATTCCTGGAGCCTTCAAATTCGAATCTCTATCGAGCAAAAACCTTGCTCTAATACCACTTGTTATGATCAATCATATAGTGCTGAAAGAGCAGAACACATGAACATCAATGGCAGCAGAATGCTACAATAATAAACCAGTAAAAACAAGGGACAAAATCAGCAAGAACAAGTTGAATGAACTGCATTGATTTTATTGAGAAGTGGAGGAATTACATTAAGAGAGAGAGAGAGAGAGAGAGAGAGAGAGAGAGAGAGAGAGAGAGAGAGAGAGTAAACTGTACAATCTCCCGTGAAATTATTTAGATCGGATTCTATATAAGCGCCAATTCTATTTGCAACATCTCTAACCACGTGCTTTTACATGAAACTCGGTTGCATATCAAATATTTGAATCCAAATATTGAGTTTTGTTAGTGGGATAGAACGGGATCATCACCGGCCTTTAGTCTATCAATAATGATAAGTTTACGAAGGCACATCCAGGGGCTACCATCTATTACTCTGTTAATATCTAAATCACGATAGAATTGAAAGAGGTATCGATTCAATCCCAACTCCGTACAAAAGATACCCATTCCAGGTTTCCACAGAGAAGCCAACTGGTGTTGAATAGTATCAAAATCCATTTGGTGATCTTGGATGAAATTATTTATTAAACACCACCTCGTGTCCACTCCTTCAGTAGTGCTGCCAGGAAATGTAGGTAATTAATAACATCCTCTTCTTCTTCATCGAGGCACAGATTAGCACATTGATTGTTGATCTCATGAAGCATGCGACTTGAGGAAGCCATAAGAATCAAAATTGAATAAAACAAAGGAGAAAAGTAAGGCAAAAATAGGGGAAGAAGGACGAATTATAGAGGAACCTATATCATAAGACATCACTTGTTTCTCTCCATTAATTTATTGTATAGGTTCTTAAAACAAAAATAATGTATACAATTCAGTTAAATAGCATTAAAATAGAAATTAGTTGGAGGTTTTCTCTTTTTAAGAATGAGAAAACTAGTAAAGTAAGCTATGATCGGTTTACTAAGATTTGTTCAGAGATATAATTGGTGTTTGTATTCAAAGTTATTGAGCAATGAAATCTTACTCATTTATACAAAAATAATAATACATATAAAAAAATCAAAAGTTATTTTGGTTGTCGACAAAAGTATATATCTAAGTTATTATGTTTGCATCACTACTTAAATATGCAGCGCAGGTACTCAAATTATAAATAAACTTAAATAATAAAAAAAAAATAGGTACTTAAGTGCTACAAACATAGAAATTTATATACTTAATTTTAGAAATATATTAATTTATGAGTGAATTGCGGTAAAACCCTCAAAAGTATCACCTCGCTAGCAATTAACTCCTAATTCTTATTTTTGACAAAAAAACCCCCAAAACCCATGTTCTATTAGTAGTTTGCCACTTTCATCTACTTTTGGTTGTTAATTGCGAAGGTGGATTGTCCATGTGTATACATTATGTACACAGAGACACTGTGTATACATGTTACAATTTAATTGACCCACATAAATAAATATTTTAAAAGTAAATTTAAATAAAAAATAAAAACAATTTCTTTTTTGTTTTTTCTTTTTTCCTTCTTCTTGTACACATGGCACAATTTAAATGGCTCGTGTAAATAAATATTTTAAAAAATAAATTTAAATAAAAAAATAAATATAATTTCTTTTTCTTTTTTCCTTCTTCTTTCTTTCTTTTTCAAACAGTAATTTCCTAAGTAAGGAAATGAAAAGAAAAAAAAAAATTAGAAACAGTATATATATATATATAAATATATATATTTTGATGAAAAAACCCAGAAACCCTAATTTCCTTCATGCTCACGCTCTTCTCTCTCTGAAATTCTCTCTACCCTGCCACCATTTCTTGTCTGAGCTTGATGTGGGATGCCTTCTTCTACTCAGCGGAATGAACCTTGATGACTGAAAGAGAGAAAAAGAAGGGGGGTCGGGACTGAAATAGAGGAAAAGGAACGAGATAGAGGGGAGAGAGAGGGATTGTCACAAGAGATCTGGGTTAATGGGATCAGAGAGCCACTTAAAAATTGCTTGACCATGGAGAAGAAAACTTCGATTAGCCAACACAGGGCTTGGGATTCAGAGACATCCCCAGTTCGATAACGCCTCTTATGCACTATCTTGTGGGTGAAAAAGCTCAATTAGAGTTAGTCGTGAGCTCGTGAGTGAAGAAACGCGGCTTCAAGCTCCAGAGATCTTGGTTTTCCTTAGGTACCGTCTAGTGACCCTAGGTTATTTTTTCTTAGGGTTCGACAAAGCTACGTACAACACAATGGGGTTATGGTTTTTTGTTTCGGGAAAGGTACAAAGGGAGGTGGCAAAAGGGAGAGGTTGAAGATATGATGATTTAGATTTAGGGTTAGTGAAATTAGGGTTTATTATAATTTTATTTTGTAAGGAGGGTTCATTATTTAATTTATTTTTAACTATTATTTGATGTGGAACAATAAAATTGAGTCATGTGTACATTATGTCATTGTAGACAACACAGTGAGTACGTACATGGTAGTCCACCTTAGCAATTAACATCCAAAAGTAGATGAAAGTGACAAACTGCTAATAAAACATAAATTTTGAAAGTTTTATAATAAAAAAAAAAATTAATTTTATATCAAAATCAAGATTTTTATTCAAAATTAAATTAAAAAAAAAAACTCTCCCATAACATCTATTGTTATTAGTATTATTGTCAAAAATTAAAACAAATGAATTTCTTAATAATAATTATAGTCCTACATGTTTAATGTGCTATAATTTTTTAAATTATTTTTCATTAATAATTCAATAAAATTAACTCATATTTCTTGTCAAATATTGTATTAAATGATTTGTATTTTGATGCACTTTCTAATAATAAACAAAATTATTTGCAAAAAAATAGTAAACGATTTTTCTTTTTACAAAACTAATAAAGAATGTACTTTTCTATAATAAGCCTAATTTCCTATTTTAACTTTGAGGAATATTATTCTTCATAATCTTTCTTCATAGTCGGCAAAAACTTCTCATTTCCATTAGTTCATGTCTAATTTAATTTTGATGAATTCATTGGTCACCATTTTCCTAATAAATCTGTCCAAGAACCTATAAAAGAAAACAAACATTACATAGATAATAATATTAATCGTTGTACAATTAAAAGATATATCTACTTATATTGTTAGGCAAAATGAGGCATAACATTGGTGTAATATTAATGATAATCCCATGTGTTATGGTGACAATGTTCTCTTCTGTAGATGGTGTGAGTGAAAAAGTTACAATAGTTACTACATTCAAACATTGGGGCCTAAAATTTCACTGCGATTCCGATGGAAAAAAATACAGTGAGGTCTTGCTAAAAGGTGGGTCGCACGTTGCAAGTTTCGTTTTCGAACGTAATAGTCAAACTTGTCGTTTTTTGTTCATTTAATTTCGGATATGAGGTTGAAGATCGTACGATTCGTTTAGTTACACCGGGGAGTCCCTCATGCGCACTTCCAGAAGGATGTACATTTGATATCTATGCAGATGGACCTTATCGTCGTTCAAAAGAGCGTACATCACTGTGTCCAGAACAACTTTCAGGAAAGGATAAAACTCAATGCAATCCTTTGCCTTGGTTATATGACCCTGCTTGGCATAATTAAGTAGTTAATTTTCATACTTAATCCCACTCACAAAATAAAGAGAATTGCTAAAGGGTATCAGTGGTGCCTAGTACTCTCCTTAGTTTCATACCGCTATTGGTGTAATTAAATAGCGGGTGTCATATAATTTAAGAGAATAAGTTTTAGGGAATATCGTTATCCAATTATAGGGTGACACCTATAGATGGTGCTGGGCACCACTGGTGCCTAATAGCAATGTTCCAAAATAAAACACAACTACTCCTAACTACCTACCAAAGTTATTAATTTGTTGTATGTTTGTAATAATTTATGTGATCACTAAATATTTAGTGGTTTTGTGTATTATGCTTTCAAAATTTAATCATGGCAGAGTCCATTAACGAATAATTCTCTTTCCCAAACTCCTTTCATTAGAGCTACTTGCTCTAAAAAATGGTATTTTTGGGGTTCGTTTATCAATAAATAAATAAATCATAAACTATATTAAGCACCTTGATTTGCAGTTATTATTATTATTATTATTATTAATTATTATTATAACATTTACAAATAAATTTTGTAAAATAATATTTAGCATTATTCTATATTGAAGAGTTAATAAACCTTTTAAAATATTGTAAAACTTTTTCACAAAAATTTCACAATATTCTTTTTCACCATCATTAATTATTCCCCTATACATTTTGATAGCATCAGCCCTATTAGTATGGAAGTCTTTTTTTTGTTGCTTTCTTTAGTTGATGAATATGGAGGAAGTGGATTGCTCTAACACTACACCTACATACTTGAAAAAAGAAACCATTAATTACATAAAGGAAGGTGTTAAGCAAGCATTGATTATAGTATATGGAACAAACACAACACCAACAACTACTATACAGATCATCATTATCATCACACCACTCTTCTCCATATTCATATAATATATATATTATGATCAATCATCACCTCCACACAATCAAGATCAAGTGCTCAAAGAGCAAAACAAATGAACATCAATGGCAGCAGAATGCTGCAACAGTAAACTAGTAAAAATCAGGGACAAAACCAGCAAAAAGAAGTTGAATGAAGTGTGTTGATTTTTTTTTATAAGTAGAGGAATTACATTGAGAGAGAGAGAGAGAGAGAGAGAGAGAGAGAGAGAGTAAGAGTAAATTGTACAAGACTGCTCTAAAAAACATTGAACTTAAGCTATTTATAGAACTCGAACAAAAATAGAAAAGAATACAAAAAAATTTCAACTAACCAACAGTTAACAGAATTAACTGTCAACTACCAATTGTCAACAAACCGTTTCTGTTTTAGCCATAATATGGATCATAATTCAATAAATTCTCCTTGATTTGTCTTATGCCAGCATGTGAGTCAACAGATAATTGATCCACGAAGTATTCTGATGAAAAGTTTAATCAGATTCTGGTAGATGAAGTAGATCAAGGCAATGTTTGAACTTGACCTGAGTCACTGCCTTGGTGAACATATCAGCAGGGTTGTGATTGGTGTGAATTTTCTTAACTTGAGCTTCCTTACTTGAGATTACATCTCTAATGAAGTGCATCTTGGTGTCTATATGCTTGGAACTCTCCTGAATCATAGGGTTCTTTAATTATTAGATGAAGTGTACTCTTGTTATCACAGAACACTGTGATATTGTCTATCTTGAATCCCATATCCTATGCTAGACCTTTGTTGCGAAAATTATGATCACTACGCAAGTATACGCAATCAAGTAGTAAACTCACACAGGTGAGGTCGAACCACAGGGAATTGGACTAATTACTACTAAATTATACTATTAATTCTATCTGGTAAAAGAATACTTTTATGAATTAAATAAGACAATTCAGAAAATTAAAAATAACAAAGGAAGATTAATCAAGATAAGAAAATAGGGAGACGAATCCTGTTGTTAAGTTACCAATGTTAATGTCTAATTGCTATCCTTCTCTTGAAGTGAATGACAGATTATAAATTAACCTAGCTCTTTTCAGATCTTCTAGGTTCTAAATCTCATGCTATCTAATTAATCTCTTAATTAAACTAACATGAAATCAGCATTAAGCAATAATCTAAATGTCACAAAGGCTATGTAAATACTTTCGTTTCACATCAAAACCTAGACTATCCAATTTTAGCATTCTCAATTCTCACTTTTCAGATTTCGAATTGAGATCATAAAACATGTAAAAGGTGATCAATCTTGCACATGGAAATTAAACACAAATATGAATAGTGTTCACAATCAAGATGGAGGAATGACAATTATTCATTAACTAGAAAAAACTTAAACAACATTCATCATTCTCCCTAAATAGGAGTTTAGTTCAAAACATCCATAATCAAATCCATAATCAAGATGATTTGCAAAAAATAGTAAAGGAGTTATCTATTTACAAGTACTTTTCTATAATAAGCCTAATTCTCAAAATATTATTCTTCATAATCTTTCTACATAGTCGGCAAAAACTTCTCATTTCCATTAGTTCATGTCTAATTATATTTTGATGAATTCATTGGTCACCATTTTCCTAATAAATCTGTCCAAGAACCTATAAAAGAAAACAAACATTACATAGATAATAATACTAATCGTTGTACAATTAAAAGATATATCTACTTATATTGTTAGGCAAAATGAGGCATAACATTGGTGTAATATTAATGATAATCCCATGTGTTATGGTGACAATGTTCTCTTCTGTAGATGGTGTGAGTGAAAAAGTTACAATAGTTACTACATTCAAACATTGGGGCCTAAAATTTCACTGCGATTCCGATGGAAAAAAATACAGTGAGGTCTTGCTAAAAGGTGGGTCGCACGCAGCTGCAAGTTTCGTTTTCGAACGTAATAGTCAAACTGTCGTTTTTTGTTCATTTAATTTTGGATATGAGATTGAATATCGTACGATTCGTTTAGTTACACCGGGGAGTCCCTCATGCGCACTTCCAGAAGGATGTACATTTGATATCTATGCAGATGGACCTTATCGTCGTTCAAAAGAGCGTACATCACTGTGTCCAGAACAACTTTCAGGAAAGGATAAAACTCAATGCAATCCTTTGCCTTGGTTATATGACCCTGCTTGGCATAATTAAGTAGTTAATTTTCATACTTAATCCCACTCACAAAATAAAGAGAATTGCTAAAGGGTATCAGTGGTGTCTAGTACTCTCCTTAGTTTCATATCGCTATTGGTGTAATTAAAT
Source organism: Cannabis sativa (assembly GCF_029168945.1). Taxonomy (NCBI): domain Eukaryota; kingdom Viridiplantae; phylum Streptophyta; class Magnoliopsida; order Rosales; family Cannabaceae; genus Cannabis; species Cannabis sativa. Next base: position 59,490,539 of record NC_083607.1, read on the forward strand.
AGCGGGTGTCATATAACTTAAGAAAATGAGTTTTAGGGAATATCGTTAACCAATTATAGGGTAACACCTATAGATGGTGCTGGGCACCACTGGTGCCTAATAGCAATGCTCCAAAATAAAACACAACTACTCCTAACTACACCTACCAAAGTTATTAATTTGTTGTATGTTTGTAATAAATTATGTGATCACTGTAATACCTCGTAAAAATATACATATATTTAAATTTTATTTGTTATACAATTTGTGTGAGAATAAGTATTTTATTTATTTCTACTAATATTGAATAGAGATAATTGCTTGGAATAATATTGATAGATTTCTAAACATAGTTGAAATTATAGTAAGTGTCAAGGTAAAATTATGGTATTTTTACGAATTACGATAATTACTCAATTAAAGCCCAATATGAAAGTCTATTATAGCTTTATAGATTATTTAGTGGGTTTAATTTATTGTATGAGTGCATTAAATAACATTATAGAATTAATGTCACAAAAATTCGTAGGTTTGGATAAATTCGCAAGATTAAAAACTGTTTTAGTAAAATGATCATATCTAGAGTTTTAGAGCTCCGATTGAAGTGATTCTAGTGGCGTTGAAAAGATAATTCAAAGATCTATATATTTTATAGAAATAGCTATATCATAATTCGGAAGTTTTTTAGGTCAAAACTGGGCCTAAATTTATGAAGATAGAGGGCTTACTTTTAAAATTTAAAAATTAAATATTTGTTGATTTAATAATATTTTAGCATTTTATTATATATTATATTTTAGTTAACCTAAACCTATTAGAATGTGATATCTCATAATCTTCAGTACATGTTTTTTTATCAAACCCTAAATATTTTATTTTTCCTCTCCAAGCCAATTAGTCAAAGATTCTTCTTCATAGTACAAAAACTCATAAACACATGAACACCAAATCGTGAGAAAATATTTTCTTTCAAAAACTTAAGCACAACTTTGTGGTCATTAGTGTGACATGCAATAGCTTCAACCCATTTAGACACATAATCAACACCAACAAGAATGTATAAATTACCAACAGAATTAGGAAATGGACCCATAAAATCAATGCCCCAAACATCAAATATTTCAACAATAAGAATAGGATTCAAAGGCATCATGTTTCTCCTAGTTACACTTCCTAATTTTTGGCAACGCTCACAAAATTTACAATGCATATAAGTGTCATGAAAAATAGTAGGCCAATAAAATCCACATTGTAAAATTTTCAAAGCAATTTTTTTACCACTAAAATGTCCACCACATGCATGATCATGACAAAAAGATATCATTTTAGATTGATCACAGTTTGGAATGCATCTTCTTATTATTTGATTAGGACAATATTTAAACAAATAAGGATCATCCCACATGAAATTTTTTACTTGAGCATAAAATTTAGATTATCTTGTTTAGACCAATGAGAAAGAATTTCACCAGTGACTAAATAATTGACAATACCAGCATACCAAGGAAAAGAAGATACATGCATGAGTTGTTCATCAGAAAAAGTTTCAATGATAGTGGTGGAATCATGATTAGTTTCAACAACAATTCTAGACAAATGATCAGCTAGAACATTTTGAGAACTTTTTTTATCACGTATCTCTAAATCAAATTCTTGTAAAAGCAAGATTCAACGGATTAAGCGAGATTTAGCATCTATTTTTGACAAGAGATATTTCAATGCAGCATGATCAGAATAGACAATTATTTTAGATCCTAACAAATATGACCTAAACTTCTCTAATGCAAACACAACAGCAAGCAATTATTTTTCAGTTGTAGTGTAATTCAATTGAGTTTCATTTAAAGTTTTGCTAGCATAGTATATTACACGAGGTAACTTGTTAATTCTTTGTCCTAAAACAGTACCAATTGCATAATCAGAAGCATTACACATTATTTCAAAAGGAACATTCTAATCGGGAGGGCGAATAATAGGTGCACTAGTTAAAAGGGATTTCAATTTTTCAAAGCCAACATGGCAATTAACAAAAATGTTTAGCTAAATCTGATTCATTTAGGAAGGAATAGTAATAAGAGAAAGAAAAGAAGAAAATATTGTCATGTCATCAAATCATAAGTTAAAACAAATTTAAATATTAATTCTTAAAAATTAAATAATTAATAATTATAAATACCAATCGTTTGATTCATATTTAATGACCAATAATAAAATATATATTTATAGGTAATACCCATTAAAAACATATCTATATATTGAAACCAATTTACTAATTATATTAGAAAAAAAAAAAAGAATTTATGAAGCAAACTCAACATAAAAATTGTGAAAATTTGAATGGGAAAAAAAATTCTAGAGTATTCATAATTAAAGAAAATCATTGCACCTTACAAAAAATGTATATACTAATTTTAATTATATTTTTTTATGATTGATAAGCATATTGTTAGTTTATGTTATTTTTTAGTCTTGTTTTTAAGTATTTTTAACGAGTTTTGTTTTATGGCACAACCTCAAGGATTTGTTAGCACTCAAACATCCAAACCATGTTTGCAAGCTGCACAAGGCAATTTATGGTCTGAAATAAGCTCCAAGGGCCTGGTTTAGCACTCTCAAAAACACATTACTTCAGTGGGGATACAAGAAGCTTGTTCTTCAATACAATTCATGGACATTTGATCCTTATTCTTGTTTATGTTAATGATATATTGATTACAGGGACAAATTCCAATCAATACAACATCTAATTTCTGATCTTCACAAAACCTTTGCCCTCAAAGTTCCTGGACCTATCACTTATTTCTTTGGCTTTGAGGTTAAAAGGATACAATCAGGCATCCATTTAACTTAACAAAAATATAAAAGGGATCTTCTTTCCAGGACTTAACTCCTTGAGTCCAAGTCACAATCAACTCCAATGTGTTCCACAACCAAACTCACTGCAATTTCAGGCACCCCTATGCAAAATCTTACTATGTATCAAAGTGTAATAGGAGCCCTACAATATCTCACAATGACAAGGCTGACATTGCCTTTGCTGTCAACACGTCAAGTCAAATTATGCAAAATCCAACCTCTGATCATTGGTATGCCTGTAAGAGGGCCTTGAGGTATCTTTCCGGTACTCTGGATGGTGGCCTCTTCTTCAAACTAGCAACATTTTTTGATCTTCAAGGCTTTATTGATGCAGACTGAGCAGGATGTCATGATGATCATAGATCCACATCTGGGTATTGCATCTTTTTGGGAGGCAACTTGATTAGTTGGTGCTCTAAAAAATAGAATGTTATTGCTCGATCAAGCACTGAGTCTGGATATCGTGCCCTGGCCCTTGAAACTTCTGAACTAATATGGATTCAATCTATTCTTACTGAATTAAGCATCAACACTCCTTAGTGCCCTATTTTGTGGTGTGACAACCTTGGTGCATTGCAGGTTCCCTTCCTTCTAATTCTGTATTCCATGCCCGCACTAATCACATTGAAGTTGACATACATTTTATCTGAGACAAAGTTCTAGCTCATTAGCTTGATGTTCGATATGTTGCTTCCGAAGATCAACTAGTAGACCTTCTTACAAAGCTACTTCCAGCTACTACATGTCATTTTTTGTATGACAAGATGACACTTGGTCTAGACTAGTGTCACTTGAGGGGATATTAGACTAACTAATTTAGACAGTTAATATTAGTTAGTTAAAGTTAGCTTCAAGTTAGTTGGAAGATAGTTAAAAATGTTAGTATCTTTATTCAAGCAGTTGTAATATTGTATTGGACTTGTCTATAAATACAATTGCCATGCCAACCTTTATTGTTGAGCATTTTTCTACTTTCTTCTTCATCCTTCTCCTTGCTCTTCTCTCTCATTTGATCATCTGAACTCGTTATTCAGAGTTCTTACACTATATGTTTAGTTTGATCTTGGTTATAAACACAAATCGTACTACAATATCATCTAGCAAACACACATGAGCCTGCTAATTTAAGTCTAAAAAATTATCTCTAAAACTGTCTTAGAAGCCTCTTTTTATTTAGGCTATTTAGAATTTTTACACTCTTCAATTATGACTTATGTATTATTGTGTCTCATGAATTTTTTAGCTCATTAAAAATGATCCCTAAACTATTCATAGTGTTATAAATTAGTCATTAAGTCAAGTTTTATCACATGTGACAAAGAAAATGATAACATATCTATTTAGTCAATTACCACGTCAGCGCCACATCTATAATATAAAATTTTAAAAAATAAATTATATATTTCAAAAAAATTATTAAACTAAAAATTAATTAATGATTAAAAAATAGATTTTTTTTATATTTACACTTTAAAGCATATTTTTTTTTGTATTTTTACCGAAATCTATATAGCAACCATCAGAAATCATAAATCACAACCAAAATTCACATAAAAATTACCGAAGTAACCCAAACTGTAAAATTAAAAAAAAAATTAAAAATAGTATATAGAGTAATTCTCTTTAAAAAATTATGTAAAACTAAATTAAAAAAAAAATTATTTTTTTAAAATTAATTATGCACGTGACGTTGACGTGGCATTGGCGTGACAATTATCTGAACAACTATTTTAATATTCTATTTACCACGTGTAACAAACCTTAACAGAATGACTAACTTACAATACTTGTGAATAATTCAATGACCATTTTTAAAGGACTCAAAAATTCAAGAGCACAATAATACATAAATTATAATTCGGGGACAAAAATTCTAGATAGTCTTTTAATTCATTTATTTTATTTATTTTCTTAAAAAGATTGTGATTTTATTTTATTTTAATCAGCTCCACGTCATGCTTTGATGGAATTTTGGCTAATAATTATTTTATATAAATATATTTTTGTGCGTACCAATACGATACGACGTCGTATGGGTACACCTGATTTTTATTGGCGCACATTACTCGTCCAGACATAAAATATAATCCATAAAACAGAGTTGGGAAGAATCGCCGAGACATAACTGAGTTACGATTCACGAGTCAGACTCGGTCCTCAAAACCCTAACTATGGAGTCCATAGGCGTTCTGATGCCCATCCCAATGAACTCTTATCTCGAGACTGAGCTGGAGAAGCGCTTCAATCTCTTCAAGCTATGGACCTTACCCAACAAGACCCAATTCATAAAGGAAAACGCTGAATCAGTCAGAGCCATCATCGGAAACTCATTCTCCGGTGCCGATGCCGATACGATCAGCACATTCCCCAATTTGGAGATTGTATCAAGCTTTAGCGTTGGAATGGATAAGGTTGATTTGAAATTGTGTAAGGAGAAGGGTATTAGGGTCACCAACACGCCTGATGTGTTGACTGATGACGTGGCTGACCTCGCCATTGGACTCATGCTTGCTGTTCTGAGAAGATTGTGTGAGAGTGATCGGTATGTAAGGGCCGGCAAGTGGAAGAAGGGTGATTACAAGTTAACCACCAAGGTTTGCTTTCATTATGCTTATTTAGTTTAATTATGTACATTTCGATTTGGGATTATTATCACATTTAGTGGGTATAATTTAGAATCGATATTAGTGGTTTGTGATTCAACCTTATTTTAATTAGGCCAATTAAGATTTTTGTTTCCCGAACTTTGACATGTACTAAAGTTCGGTAAAAACTCTTCTGAACTATTTGAGATTGTTGATTTGATACATGTCAAAGTTCGAATAATATGATTTGGTAGATATCAAAGTCTAGGGAGCATGATTTAGTACGGAAACAATCAATGAATTAGTAAAATTGAATAAAAGCTCTTAAATCTAATAATCTCAATAGTTCCGGAGAATTTTTAACGGTCAGAAATGTTCAGGAGACATGACTTAGTACATGTTAAAATTTAAGGGGCAAAAATCTTAATTAACTTTTTAATTAAGTAGCTTACTTGAAATTTGGGTTTGATACTAGTTAGTTTCTTATTAAGCATTTTTAATGACTGCAGAAGAAGCCTTTTTCCTAGAGATTTCTTATTTAGTTGACTGTAGTTCATTTTGTTTCACTTAAATATTTATATAAATTTTTGGGTTAGCAGCAAAAATTCCTATATAGTTTATTTATTGCACTTAAATCCTTGTGTAAATATTTAAACGGTAAAAATCATATTTAGCCGCAAAAATCTTAACCGTTACATATTTGATGCAATATTAGTCCCTCAGTTATAGAGATATAAGTACAAAAAGATAAACTACATTAGAATTTTTGCTACTAATAAATTTACAGCAAATTTCTCTATTTAGTTGAATGGATGGCCCCAATAAAAAATTATGTACATTTAGATTTAGGATTATTACATTTCACATACATGAAGCGGGAATCACTAGTAGATCCCCAAAACGCATAGTTTCCCCTCCAAAAAAATAACTTCCTCTGTATGGTGATGTGGGGGGCGTAAAGAAGGAAAGATACATTTCAAAATAATCGTTATTCGGGCATCTTTATCCCTAGAATCGATATTAGTAGTATGTGACTGAACTTTGTTTTAATAAAGTTGCTTACTTGAAATATAATTTTTCTGAATCAGTTAGTAGCAAGGTGCATTTCTGGCTTGATACTTTTAGTATTAGGCATTTTAATGCCTGCAATTTTCCTAGAGATTTCTTGACCTTTTGGACTAAATGCATGTGACTATTGTCTATTATTAAATGTTCCAAGTTTGACATCCAAGGATCACTGCAGATGACCTTAAATTGAATTTTGCTCTAATGGTCTTTCCAGATTTGCTTTATTATTGGATTTAGTTATTTTTTTCTTCTTTCATCTTTTTAGTTCACTGGAAAAAGAGTTGGGATCATTGGTTTGGGGAGAATTGGGCTAGCAATTTCGAAGAGAGCCGAAGCATTCAGCTGTCCCATAGCTTACTACTCCAGATCAGAAAAACCAGGTGTGAGCTACAAATACTACCCAACTGTGAAAGAGTTGGCTGCCAACTCCGACATTTTGGTGGTTGCTTGTGCACTCACTGAGGAAACCCGCCACATTGTCAACCGTGAAGTCATCGACGCATTGGGCACAAAGGGTGTTCTCATCAACATCGGGAGGGGTCCTCATGTCGACGAACCTGAGCTAGTATCAGCCCTGGTTGAAGGCCGATTAGGGGGCGCTGGCCTTGATGTCTACCAAAATGAGCCTGAGGTTCCTGAGGAGCTATTTGGTCTTGAAAACGTTGTCCTTTTGCCTCATGTTGGAAGTGGCACTATCGAAACACGCCAGGCCATGGCTGATCTGGTGGTTGGTAACCTTGAAGCTCACTTTCTGAAGAAGCCATTGTTGACTCCAGTGGTTTAGTAGTACTGTGTCTCCTTGTAGTACATGAATGTTAAGGTCTCTGATTGGAAGGCTTTCCATTTAAATGAAATAATTTGTAATAAATTTTCAATTCTAATAACTACATTTATGCTTTTCTCATTTTTCTCTTTCTTAGCTTTTCCTGTTTATATTGAAAATACAAGAAGATGAATTTTTGAGCAATAATAACAAGTTCCATGAAAAATCAATGATATAATAAATAATATTGATAAAAAGTGTGTAATTATTACACCATTGGATTTGAATTTTAAATATGACTTAACCAGCAACGTGGTCTGTTTAACTACAGTCAATGTCAATAAGCTCAAAGCCATGGCCGGCCTCTTAGGAAAAAAAAAATTATTGAACCCTTTATTTAAAAAATATGTATAATTTTAAATAAAAAATATTTTATAGGTGATGTCCTTATTATACTCTTATATTAATGTAAATTATGTGTTAAATTTAAGTAGAGGGTAAGAGTGTAATAGGAAACTTGGTATATTTTAATAAAATATAATTTGGGGGTATTTTTGATTAATAAATACAAAAAAAGAGGTATTTCTCATCTTATCCCATTATACACTAGGGATTTACCATTGTACTCTTATTTATCATGTATATTATAGTTATTTAAGATATCTTGCAAAATTTTAAGAAATTTGGAAAATTTTAACACGTCAAAAATAAAGTTCAAACAGTGTCTTGCACGCGACTATTTTATTTTATACTCGTGTAAAATAAGTTGTTTAAATACTAGTTTTTATATTGTAAATTATTTTAAATTTCTCAAAACTTTGTAGGATATCTTAAATAACTATAACGTACATAAATACATAAAAAAAATAGACTAAAAAATTCTTCAAGATGTCGAAACAAATAGAGAGTATATGAGTATAAGCACCCTAAATAAATTAGAGGTTTTTACCTCACATATTGAAATTTCTCATTTTTTTCTGTTTTTATATTGTGTTATGTTTTCACTGATATTTTTTTAGTTGTTCCACAATTATTTTTTAATTGTTCTATTTTATTGTTTTACTATTATTTTATAAAAAAAAATATATATTTTTGTAAAAAATTCTTTAGGACAGTAAAATTGTAAATTCAAAATCCAATATGTTTTTGTAAAAAGCCGTATTTAAAACAAACTATAAAGTTTCGAGAAAAAATGGCGCGAACCTCAACAGCCAAACAGAAACTTTTCATTCCAGTTACAGGTATAAATACCAAACTATTCGAGTGTGAGTGAGGAACTCAATTCTCAGCAATGGCGTTTTCCGAGGCCTTCCATGAACGACTTGAACGAATGGAACTTGATCGTAACAAACGTCTCTCTCTTCTCCAGGTCATACTCTTACTCTCTGTTTCACTTTCTAATTAATGCTGAGATTGATTCTTTCCTTGATTTTCCTCCACTTTCTCGGTTACCAAACGGAGAATTACAATATCCGCAGGCAGAGAAAGAGTTGCAATCGAACAAGTCTCTCGTCCTGGCATCGAAGCTGGCGGAAATTCGAGCCACCGAACAGAGATGCTTTGTGCTCGATCAGAAAATCGCCGCCCAAAATTTCAAGATCTTAGCTCTTAAAACCGAAATCGAAATGATCGATTCCAAATACGAAACGGATTCAAATCAGCTGAGGTTGAAAAATTAAAGCTGTTCTATTCCTGCGAACGATTAATTTCTCTTACGATATTTTGATTTTGGCTTTGATTTTAGGGTTTTGATGATTGAAGCAGAGGATCTGGAGGACTTGGAGAAGCAGAAAGATCAGTTTTATGAGTCGAAGATCTCTGAAATGAAAGAGTTCAAACAAAAGGTAGAGAGATTTGGTAAGGAATTAAGAATGCGAGTACAAAATTTGAAATGTAGTCTGAATCAGGTAAAATTCTTGAACATTCTTTTCTTTTTTGAACTTATAATATTGTTTTTTATTGTCATTGAGAATTGAGATTCAGATCCATGAATTTCAGTTGCAGAAGAGCTTTGTGAAATTTCAAGGCAACAATGGATATAGTAGTAATTCTGAAATAGCTAAAGCTGAGAGGATGAAGTCTCAACTCTTGGTTGCAAAACATGAATTGGATAAGAATTTGGCTTCCAATTTCAGAATGAAAACACATTTGCAGATGGAACTTCAGAGTATCTCATCTATACATAATACCAAATAACTAAACAAGGTATGTTTAATGATTGAGAACTATGAACCTATTTTGGTACATTGTCAAAGTCCTTGAAAATAACTTGATATGAATATTGGTACATTGTTGATCGTTATGAAAGAATTCCATGAGCTAATAATAAAATCATGAAGAATCGTTAAAGTGTGTAGAAACTTGTGTTTTTTCAACCCCTAATATACTAATGTGAAGGATCGTTGATAGTAACACAGTTCATAATCACAATTGAAAAGAAGCATTTGTGATAAGTCTCAGATAATGAAAACTTATAACCCATATGCTTTTGATATTGGTACTTAGGATGTGACTTACAAGTTTCATAGACCAATGCTTGACCATTAACAGACCTCGCAATGTACTGAAATTACAAATAGAGAAATAGTTGATTAACTCAGAGTTGAATCAGCTTAACAACATTTGATAATGGAAGAGTAGTTGGGTTCTCTGCTAGTTTTGCAGTTTTGCTTGAGCTTCAATTCAACTCTGGCTGAGGCAATAGCATTAAAACAAGCTTTATCATGGTGTCAAGGTGTTAAGTTCCAATTTAGGTATATAAAAACTGATTCACAAGGACTTGCAATTAATATAATTGATTGTATCTAAGAAGGGAAGACAAGAATATGGCTCATGTTATTTGCAAATATTACTTTAGGGCTTGGTAGAGAGCTGGTAAGTATGGATTGGCAATGTTCCTACCTTTTTCATTTGTAACATCAACATGTACTTATTGTTTATATGAATGAAGTTACAATTCAATTAAAAAAAAGTGGGAATTTAAATTAAAAGTTTGGGATTAATTTATCAAAATAAAAAATTTAGAGACCAATTCGCTAAAATTTAATATATTTGGAAACTAATTTGCAAAAAAAAAAAAAAGTTTTGAGGTCAACTTATTAGAATTTATATAATTCAGGATTACGTATAATTTTTTTTTTTTTAAAAGGGAGGATTACGTATAATTAAGTTATTTTGTCGTATGATGTTCTAATAGTGATGTAAATTAATGATTTATTGTTTAAAAATATAGTTGAATTTGTAAAATATTTGTTTCAATAGTATCTCAAAAGTTTATTAAATTGGTCATATAATAATTTTATCTAAATTTAGATCATAATATAATACAAATTTAGATTATGATAAATACATTAACTTTTATTAAATTATAAATTTTTTACTTAATGATAAAATTATTCATTTTTATATTTTTAATGAATATATTAAATTTTGTATTAAGTTTTAATACAATACTAAAAATTGATTTATAATATAATACTATATTACAAAATTATTTTTTTAGCTAAATATTAAAAGGAAACTCAAATTTCCCATCCTATTTTTACTTGCTAGAGTTTCTCCCATGAAGTTAATAAAAGTGTTATTTTTCAAAAATGATATTTGTCTAAATTTCGTACAATCTAGAACTTTCTTTTTTAAATCAAAGGGTTCTAGCATTTTCTCCAAACCCTCCTCCCAACTCTCTCTCTCTCTCTGTATTTCATTCAAAAGGGCCAAAATCCCATTTTCCTTTGTTGAATAACACTCATCAGTTGTACGGTCACAACAACCACAACAAGAAAGCTAAGTTACTCTGAGAAAAATCAATGGCAGAAAAGGAGGTAGCATTAGATTTGGAAGAACTCCGCCATTTCCAAACCATCGCCAAGAGGCCTCGTGTTCTCAATCTCATCTCCTCTGAGATTCGCAACTTGGAAAAGGTCTCTTCTTCTTCTTTTCTTTCTCTCATTTTCATTTGGGTTAGTTCGTATTCATTTTCATCTTACTACTGCATAATATGCAACCGAATATGTGTATATACATCATATGTGTGTTTATATTTATATCGATACGTTATACAAGTTTTCATTTCTTTACCTATTAAATAGCAAAATTATGTTCTTGGTACAAAAGCTCCATGTATAATCCGGTAGAGATAAAACCTTAGGTTCTTTACGGTTTGCCAATGAAAACTGGGGATTGGGGAAGGCCAAGATTGAGGGTATATGGAATTTTGAAACATATATAGATATAAATAAAGTCAATTTCTAAATATATTTACTGATGAAATGTATTGACTTTTGTTGAAAAACAGTTGTCTAAAGAGGCTGTCACACCACCAATATCCCAAGCTCCAACCCCAATTGCAACTGCGGCCAAAGTTCCCTCAACTCCATCTGTGAGTTACATTACTCTAGGCTCGTTTAGTTGGGAGCAGGATAGTGATAAAGTCAAGGTAATAATATCATTTTGAAAAAGTTATTTTATAGTATCATTTTGCACTAATGTCCTATGATTTTAATTTTCTGTTTTTCTTCACATTCATTTTTAGTTATATATCTCTTTAGAGGGAGTTGACCAGGAGAAACTAGTAACTGAGTTCAAGCCCATGGCTTTTGATATCAAATTCCATGATGTTAATGGGAAGAATTATCGATGTGCTATTCCAAAACTGAACAAAGAGATTGTCCCTGAAAAGTGTAAGGTGTTGGTTAAGCCTAAAAGGGTTGTGCTTACACTTATTAAAGCTTCCAAGGGAAATTGGTTGGACTTGTACTATAAAGAAGACAAGGTAATATTTTCATGATTTAGATTGGGAACTCTGAGAACTATGTAACCAAATTATTCATTTATGATTTTGATCCTTACAGTTGAAGCCAAAGCTTGATAAGGAACAAGACCCAATGGCAGGAATCATGGACTTGATGAAGGTGAGATTCTCTTGCATTAAATTTTAGGCAAATAATACATGATTCTTTTTTAAGGGTGACTAAGTAAAATGCTTATGTTTTTCAACATTTTACAAATTGATAGTTTTCTTATATGTTTGATCATGTTCAACTGGATTATAACAAAGTGTTTTACAACATTTTCACTTAAACCCTACAATATTTTAACTCAAACCTCAAATCTTCTGACCATTTGAGTTATTTTACTATCATTGTGAAAATGTGCTTGAATTATGTGACTGGAGTTTTTGATATGTAGAATATGTACGAGGATGGGGATGAGGATATGAAGCGAACTATTGCAAAAGCATGGACCGACTCGAGGTCAGGGAAGGTTACCGACCCCTTGAAAGGGCTTAAGTAGGGTAACATGAATAAAGAAGAAGCTGAATTTTCAACTCCTTGGTACAGTGATTTTGGTGTATTGTCTTGTGTTTAGGGTTGTGGTTATATGGTTCTCTAAATCTAATGTCTTAGAACGAGTTTCTGTTGAGTTTGTAAGAAGCTTGGACTTGAGAACTCTTTTTTGTTATGAAATAGTTTTTAAAATCATTATTAAAAATTATTAATTTTTAATTCTTAATTCAAAAGTATTAAGATTGTGTTCTGTAATTATTATCTGAAAACAGTGTTTTATTTTTTTTTAATTAAGAAAAAATTCTCAGAAAACATATGTAAAATCGTTTTCATATTTTATTTTTTAAACTATGATTTAATTTTTAAAAGCAAACTAGGTCAGCCTGAAAATTTCTATAAACATTTTCACTTATTATAATAGTCTATTTTATATCTCTTAGAAAAAAAAAATCTAATTTTTTTTATTAATATTTTTTTTTTTCAAATAAAAAAAATGGGTGCTTCTACAATACTCTTCTTTAAAAGGGGTTTGCCGATGCATTTTATGTTGTTGAGAGAATTTTTTAGTTCAATTTTTAATGGTTACATTGTAGTTATTAAAAGATAAAATTTTGAGAGATTTGGAAAAATTTAACATGCCGAAAACTGAAACTGAGTTAAAATAATTTGTTATACGTGAGGGGTAAAATATTATTTGAATTTTATTTTTGATATGTGAAATTTTTTTGAATTTTTAAAAAATTTACAAGATGGAAATAACTATAATATAGACAACAATGTAAAAAAATTGGATTTAATTGCTAACTTTACAATGGCCACTAAGCACTTTGGCTTAACTACTAGTGCAATTGTTGCATTCATAACTTCTCTTCGAGACCTTCCAAGCCTCCAAATCTAGAGAAATGACCAAACCAACTATGAATATCCATCAATGACCAATCAAAGGATAGATGTTAAAGAGATTCTATCTCTGTATCACAATTAAGGTAGTAGCTAGAAAGAAGCTCCATTATCTTGAAGCGATGTTTAAGAACACAATATATTCTAAACAGCACAAATATTACGCGCCTTAATAGCATTGAGAACAGATAAGTAGAAAATTCTTACCTTAAACCTTCCATTCTTTCCGGCCTTGATATTTCGAAGCTTTTTTAACTTCTTCCCCCCCCCCTCTCAAATTTATAGTAGGAATCCATCGAACTCAAAGATAATCTTGTTATCTAAAAATAGGCCAAAATAAACTTGACTATTAGAGCACTGTTTTACTTTTTTCCTTCTCCAAAACCAATACCACCACGAAGCTTTTTAGGTAAAAAAACTTATTCCTAAGAAGTAAGGTGAAATTTACTATAATTACGTTTGGAACTCCAAAGAAAATCTCTCGAAGCTTATCAATGACTGCATTAACTTTTTGAAGCATAATAAAAATACTTATTTAGTAATCTCTAATCTCTAAGAGAACAGATTGAATGAGTTGAACTCAACTAGCAAAAGAGACTGGATCTTATTTATGATACTTCCACATTCAGAAGTTCTCCATTTTGTAAGACGCAAGTTCACCTTGAAATACTTTAAAAGGAAAAAGCCTTCCTCTATTTGAACAATGTTCAGAAGCTAGCTTTTACAATCCTCTTTTATCCTTCCAAAATAGACTTGAGACTTAGAGTATGTTTGGTATTGTTTTCTGTTTTTTGTTTTTAAAAAATTATTTTTAGAAATGAGAATAAAAAATAGTTTTTGAAATTTTTAAAACACAAGTCACATTTGGTTAGTGTTCTTAAAAACAATATTAACCAAAAGTGAATTGATTTTTAAAACAGAAAATAACATTTTGTTGTTTTCAAAATTCTTGTTTTTTGTAACTTTATTTTCTGAAAAACTGTTTTCAAAGAACAAGGTCAAACAAGTAAAATTGTTTTCAAAAAACAATTTTTTTTAAAAAAAAAACAAAAAATAATTTTTTAATTATGATGTCAAACATACACTTAGTTTTGTTGAAAACCCGATTGTAGCACGAAAACTATCAAAGGCAGCTTCAAACAATTTCAAGGGATTTAAAGCCTTCCATTGTTTTTCCCCTCACATTCTCACTTCATTTTTTTCACCTTGATTTTTCTCTCCTTAAACAAAAAATGAAAAACAAATTACAAATAAAAGTTGCTAAACATACATTCAAAAATTTAAAATTAAAATTTTATACCAAGCCCACCACTTTTTTCAAAAAAAAAAAAAAATCAACCTTCAACAACAGATTCTACTCAAAAAAGCACAAATGATTAAAACTGATTAATACATAAGTTACAATTGTACTAAATTTGCCCATATTTTACATTTCAAATTGAAGTGAAGCATTTTGTGACTACTTTCATTAAATGACGAAAGGACATCAAGTGAGCATGAGATCAAAAAACATTTCCATCTAGTCCATAAAATCAAAGCTAAGAAGCTATTTCCTTTCTAAATGAACAAAACCATGAGAAGTGTTACTCGTAAACTCCCCGGCTTCAAGAATGATTATTGAAGATAATAAAGAGATGATGAAAAACACATTAGAGACAAACGAACGAAACAATGCCTTCATTGGAGAATTTGACTGCCGTAGTCACTGTTGAACTTCTCGTAGCGGTGAGCATGGAGATGAGCAGACGGCCTCGTGTTTTTGAGTGCCGCTTCTATATCTTCATGAGTGATTGGTCCAACCTTTGGCAGTTCTGCAGCAACCCGAAAATTGATTAACATTAGCTCTATGTATGCAGTAGAAATGAAATGTGCTTTTGAAAGAAACTTGACTTGAAACACGAAACACTTACCATCCTCGGGCACTACTTCGAGTTTATCTTCAAGTTGTGCCATCAACCGTCTTAATGGTTGCATGGCCGCCTCTTTGCACAATAACCGGATATCAGAACCGGAGAAACCCTCTGTCTTTTCTACCAAAGTGTCGTAAGGAAGATTCTCTTCGCTAGGCTTTGATGGAAGGAGCTCCTCGACCATAGCTCTTCTTGCTTCTGGTTCCGGAAGAGGCACTAAGATCTTTTTATTGTGGTTAATTGAAACAGATACAGTGGAAAAAGAATAAACGTAAAAAAGATAAGAGAGTTAGACATTGCTTGTATGTAAAGTTACCCAATAATGAACTAACTAATGAAAAGGATACACGCTTCTCAAGACGACGGAGCATGGCTGCATCCAATTCCCAGGGAAGATTTGTTGCAGCCAACACAAAAACAAGTTCATCTGTCCGCGTCAAACCATCCATCTAAAATCAAAACCAAGTTAGTCAAACCTCCTATAAAAGTCGGTTGATACCGATATAACAGAACAACAACAAATCAAGAAAAGTAGAGAACATAAATTGTGAATAAAAAGAGAAATGATATCACCTGTATGAGAAGTTCAGTTTTCAAACGCCTACTTGCTTCATGTTCACTGCGTGCTTCACCACGTTGACTAATAATTGCATCAATTTCATCAATGAATATGGTCGATGGAGCATGGTGCCTTGCTACCTCAAATAACACCTTCACTAACTTCTCAGAATCACCTGCCATTGTAAATGCATCGCATATGAAGGTATATTTTTTATTCGTTCGTGCATTGTGATATTAACAGTAACTACGACCAAGGGAATTGCTTCGCTATTACATACCACGCCATTTACTGACAACGGATGATGCTGAAATGTTGAAAAAAGTAGTATTACACTCTGTTGCGACAGCCTTGGCAAGCATGGTCTGCAATATAGAAGTTGCAATCACTTTATTGTCTAAAATCGATAGGTAAGAAAGATTAAGAAGTTACAAATTATCCTCTAATGAAACATAGTGAAAAAGACCTAGTTGTGGAATGGAAAAACATAATAATTATCAAGCAAAGAATGCACAAACCTTTCCTGTTCCAGGAGGACCGAAAAGGAGAATACCTTTCCATGGTGATAAAAGACCAGTAAAATACCTATATAAGGAAAAAAGGGCAAATCAGGTTAATTGTGGAATGATCAATACATGTGCAAGACATTTAGCAATCAAATTGGAAGCTAGAAATAAGTGTTTGGGGGTCCACATATCTATTGTGATATATAGATAGATTTTAATTGAGTGATGTTTGATGGTCCAGATAATTATTTTGACAGATTTGAAAATCATGTACACGCAAACACAAAGTCAACAAGCAAGGTCCACTAACAATTAAGTTGCAACAATGATATCCAGCAAAGAAGTCATGTAAACAAAAATTTCCAAACAAAGAAACACAACAGTAGTAGATATGAAAATCAATTTGAAGGTACTGATTATGACATGTTTACATTTTATATTAAGAAATCCTAGTTTACAGTTCAGAGGGTGCTCAGTGACAAGACCTACTAGGGATGAAAATCAATTTGAAGGTACTGATTATGACATGTTTACATTTTATATTAAGAAATCCTAGTTTACAGTTCAGAGGGTGCTCAGTGACAAGACCTACTTGGGATATTTAATTGGCATGACTACCGCTTCTTTAAGTAAACGTTTGGCATTCTCTAGACCTTTGATACTATCCCATGTAACATCTTGAGTCCCACGAACAATGTCCCTGCACAGCATATAGTAAACTTTTTGAAAACATATAAATGACTATGCAAGGTTTTTACATCATTGATAACCGAAAAGAAATGCAATTGTTGTAGAAATTTACCACTTGAAAGACCTCGGTTACTTACCTACATATACTCTCTGCTAGAGAACGTGTTTCTGCAGATTCAAAAGCTGGGAGAAGAGATTTTTGCCTGCAAACATGAGAATAGTATCAGTAATTTCGCTATAGAAAAAGATTAAAAGAAAAGATATCAGCATAACCTGAAAACCAAAGTTTACTTTCTAATACTCGTTCAAGGCCTGTACATGTTTCTTGAAGGTCTATAATACTACACTATACCAAAACAAAAATTAATTCATGTTTTCACTTAATGTTTAACATAAAACTGCCCAGTGGCTTCTCATATTAATAGCTTGGTCTCTGTAGTGATTCTTGCTTGAAAATCAAGTCATTATCCTAGGTTGGAAACTAAACAACAGTTGTTTCAATAGGGTTTTTCACAGACCATCAGCAAAAAAGCTAATACTTCAAGGGAATAGCTGAAGTATGAAAACAAATATCTTAGCCTCAGCTAAGAAGGTCTAACCAACAACATGGAAAGTGGATTCTTTGGGATATGTGTAAAAAGATGAGGAAATGAGTTCAATTTGGTTCTCTAGTTCCATCTCTACTAATAATGTAAAGAGAGGTTTCAAAAGTGATATTAAGATCACTACTTTAATACTAAAATCATAGTTAATTCTTTCCACAATTCACTAAGTAGAGTTCAATTCTGCTTTTCTCTTCCTAATACTAAATATAATAAAACAGTACTTAGTCAGAGTCAGCATCAAAATTCAAGAAAAAACTTTAATAATAATTCAAACTTCCAACCAACAAAAGAAATTTCGAAATTTCAATCAAAATCACAATGAACATGTTCTTTTCCAAGGTTTCAGCAGATTAAACAAGTGAAAAAATCACAAAAATCTTACGGAATTTGGCCATTTCCATTTGCAATAACACCATTCTGTTGATTAGATCCCCTTCCCTACAAAAAAATCCCAATCAGCCTCTCAATCAAAGCTAGTAAAACAATACCAAATCAACTACATTACTAAGAAAATGGATACCTGATTTTGAAACTGCTCATAGATAGCCAAGTCAGATGAGTTGGTGGTTCCATTATTAGTGACATTGGATTGATCATTCTGCGAATCAGTGGGTGGCAGTGGTGCCCTCTTTCTACCAAACTTGGCATCATAAAACATTTTAAAATCCTAAAAATAAACATTAAATAATAATAAATCCACAAAATTGTTAAACCCAATCAATCTACTAATCTACTCTCCATTACATTACAAATCACTATTCATTCATTCCCAAATCTCAAAAAGTTAAATAATTCACTAAAAGAAACACAGCTAGTACAGCAATGTGAATCACTCACGCCAAATCTAAACAAAAGACAATACTAAGCTTAAAGTTTGTGGATTTTGAGAGTGAAGAAAGAGAGAGAGTTACCATGAAGGACCAGCGAGTGATTGATGGTTCGTCGTCGGCCATTGATTTGGGATAAATCTAGAGAGAGAGAGAAAGAGAGAGAGAGATTTGTGAAATTTGTTCTCTCTTCTTTCTTTCTTTCTCTCTTCAGTTTGGTGTTTGGAGTTGGAATCTACAAAATACTTACAAAGAATCAAATAATCAAATAATAATTTTATAATTTTGTATGAAATAAAAAATAATTAATAATATATATATTTAGTAAGAGAACACGTGGGAGATTATTAATTAATGGGATTCTTTCACAAATATATAAAAATAAATAAATAAAATTACAAAAATATTATTGTAAGAAATTTTAAATATTTTATAATTTTTATGATTTATTTACTGTATTTTTATGTTCTACTCTTGCTAATTTATTGTTGATTTTTTGCTATTTCTATAAAAAAACGTAAAAATATATATAAAAAAATCTTCAAACATAAAAATGTAAATTTTTTACAAATAATAGTATTTAATGTAATGATGCCTTAATTAATTAATATTTGAATATTGTTATTGGGCATACTTATCTAATCCAATCTAATTTAATTACAAAAAATTAAATATTCAATTAGATTGAATTGGAGGTTAAAAGTTGGATTATATCTGTTATTAAATGTCATTCTCAAAATTTAATTAAAAATGATTTCAATCCAATTACATTTATATATATTAAAAAAATTATTTATATTTATTTATGTAATAAAAAATACATATTTTAATTATATTTTTACTACATATTTTATTATTTAGTAATGTTGTTGTTTTAGTTATTTTAAACTTTTAGTTGTATTATATTTGTAACAATGATATTATTAAACTTAAATAGAGGATGATATTTAGCTTTTACATTATTTTTTTTTTCATATTTTTTAGTTAATATTAAAAATTAGATGTGCAATTGGATATTCAATTTAAAAAACGGATCCAACTCAATTAATTGGATTAGATTTTAAGGTCTAATTAGATCAGACCAAATGATAATTTTTTAAATCTAATTACTATTTGAAGAAAAAGATTAGATTGTATACCTAATGCTACTTAAAGGTGACGTCAGGGTCTGCCTTAAATTGAAATGGGCTATAGGCAAAAAAAAAAAAAAAGAATTAGGCTCTTACAATAAAGATAAATGTTATTTTTAAAAATTATTAAAAAAATATATGTATATTTTTAAAAATGTATTTTTTTATTTGGGCCTCTAAAATAAGTAGGCCCTAGGCGTGAGCCTAGCCTGCCTATGCCTAGGGTCAGTCCTGGGTGACGTCATATGATTATATTAATTATATAAAATCTGATATTTAATTATTTAAACAGTAATATGCCACCAAGATGTTAGCATTTATTTTAGGGTAAACACTATTTTAGACACTCTATTTTACAAAAGTTACTAATTAGACCTTCTGTTTTGTTAAATGACGAAATAGTCCTTATATTTTGTAAAATAGTAAAAATAAGACTCTGAGCTTAATTTTTAACAATTTTATTTTTTTTAATATAACTAACTTTAAGATAATTTCTAATACAAACAGATACAAAAAATGTAACCAGTTTTGTTATAACATGTCTAGACCAAATTATTATTAAGTTTTATTTTGACAAAAAATTCGTACAAGGTCCTATTTGTACAATTTTGAAAAATACAAAATCTATTTTATCATTTAATAAAATAGAAAATCTAATTAATAATTTGATCTAAATAGTATTTACTTTTATCTTATTATTATAATTGTTGCCTTATTTTTATTTTGGTTTTTGGTTTTTGAAATGGAATTATTATTTAAAGAGTTGATGTATAGCTTGTAGCTGTCACATGTCTTTTCAACTTTTCCAACGGTGATGATAGATGAGTGCCACATGTTTGTAAGCATGTTTTATTATTATATGAGTTTCCATTGATTTCCTCTATTATTTAAAACCCTAATTAGATTTTTTTTTTTTTTTTAAAAAAAATTAAAGTATGTTTGTATTAGTAGGATGTATATTTAGGTACAGTTTGATAACACTTTTTTAATCAGTTTTCTACTTTTAAAATTAAAAAGTGAAAATATTTTTCAAAAACATGTTCTGTAAAACTGTTTTTACTTTTCAATTTTTTAATTGAGAATCAAAACTAATTTTAAAAACAAAAAAAAATCACTTTCAATATTTTTTTTAACAGTTTTTTTTTCTTAATCAATATCTTGGACTTCGATCAGACCCGGACCCAAATCCCCCCACGGCCCTGGCGCTGAACCCGGCATCTGACTTGAACCCAAATCCAACCCCGACCTAGACCCGACGTAAATAAAATCAAAAAATTAAAATAAAAATGAACTTTAGAGAACACATTTTTGTTTTCTGTTTTTAAAATTGAAAAACAAAAGTGGTTACATAACACATTTTTATTTTTCAAAAGCAAAATTTTTAAAAACAAAAATTTTACATTCATTTTGTGATTAAAAAATTAGAAAACAAAAGTGTTACCAAACGACACCTTAATTTTTCCTTTTATTTTAGATTGAATAATAAGATTTTTATTATTTAATTTTTCTTGAAATATTTTTGTATTCCTATATTTTTTTTAAAATGGCATGGTTTGTGTGTTTGATTTTTCTATTAATGGAAATTTCTATTTTTCCAAAAAAAAAAAATTCCTCCAAACTATTGTAATTTTTTAAACTTTTGTTCAATCTAACGAACGTCTAACATAGGGATTATCTAAGGGTATTCACTAAGTATTCTATCCAATCTAATCCTCAAAATGCGGATATCCGCACTTGTGCGGATTGGATTGGATTAAAAAATTTAAAATCCGCACTTGTGCAGATTGAACGTTGTTTGACCTCAAAAAATAACCGATCTAATCCAATCCGCACTTAATTATATATATTTTAAAAAAATTATAATATATAATATATATTAATTTTCTAGTAATATTAAAAAAAAAGACACAAACTTCTAATTTTTTAATCTTATTTAGTAATATATTAAGTTGGTGTATTTTATTTGTTTTATGATAAAAAACACAAGAAAAATTATTCTTGTTCACATAGACACATACACATAAATTTAAATATATATACTAGCTTATTTATTTTAGTAATAAATACATATATATTTTAGTGTAAATCTAAAGATGAGTACATATATATTGACAAACATGTATATTGGTTTGATTTATATATAAATGGAGATGGAAATAGATTATTATTGGAGATTAAGAAACAATAATCTTTTTTTAATCTTTTTTCTATGAAATATTAAATAATTTATCATTAAAAAAAAACAATCAAGATCCAATCTGCACTATTGCGGATTGAATTGGATTTAAACTGTTATGCGGATCAGATTGGATCCAAAATATGAAATCCGCACTTAGTGGGGATTGGTTGTTGTTTGACCAAAAAAATACGGATTGGATCGGATAAACACCCCTAGGATTATACATGTACCAACTGTGCCCCCAAACTTCCATCCACATCATACACTCGTTAGTAAAGTTGAACAAAGTTGGATAAAAGTCTTTGAATTTAACAATCTCACTAATTCAAGAATAATTTTTAACGACATGAAAAATTCATGAAACACGATCTAGTACATGTCAAAGTTTGAGTAGAAAAATCTTAATTTACAGTGGGCCCTTTTAAAAAGAAAGAAACACAATAGAAGGGACATATTCAATGTTTCTTATAATTGAGGGAGATTTTTTTCCAAGAACAAAAGTTTGGGCCAAGTTTCTACAAGCACTGTAATTTATGAGAGAAAAAAATATATATTTGTCTAAATTAAATTATATTTTAGTTAGTTGAAATTCTAGTATTATCACTCTTTTGATAACTTTAATTTATTAACCGTTATTTGCCTCAATTGAAAGGATTTAATGTATTTCATATTTGGTCATTTAAATGGTCATATTGTTGTTAATATAGTATATAGATAAAAACAACACTCTTAGGGCTCGTTTGGTACGCTGTATAAAGGTCGTATTGTATTAGATAATAAAAAATACTATGTTTAGATAAAGCAATGTATTGTATTAATTATTACGACCAAATTTTTTAATACAATGTATGTTGTATTATTTAATACATACCAAATGGTTCGTATTAGCTTGTATTATAATATTTACAAAAGATTCGGAGTCAACACTAATATCGGACCTGTACCCAGACCCGAACCCGAAGCTGGAACCCGGACCAGACCTATCGGGACCCGAACCTAGATCGGGACCCGAACTCAGACCCGGACCCTAGACTCAAACCCCGAACCCCAGACCTAGACCCCGAACCCGGACCCGAACCCAAACATAGACCCAAACCCAGACTCGAACTTGAACCCAGACCTGAACCCGAACCCAAACCTGGACCCGAACTCGGACCCAGGACCCGTACCTGAACCCGGACCAGACCCAGACTCGGACCTGGACCCAGACCCAGACCCGTAGTTGGTGTTGGGGGTCGAGTGTATTGAAAATATATTATAACTTTACACAATCTATTAATACAAGTCAATACCAAACATAATATTGTATTAAATAATACTAATACAATACAATGCAATATAATCCAACACAATACAATAAGAGCCCTTAATAACTAATAACAAAATAATTAAGGGCTCGTTTAGTAGATCGTGTAAGGATAAGGATTGTATCATATTAAATAATGAATAATATTATGTTTGGATAAAACATTGAATTGTGTTAATTAGTATGACCAGAAATTTCAATACAATTGTGAATTGTATTAATTAATACATAACAAATTGCCTGTATTATAATATTTACAAAGAGTCTAGTGTTGGGAACCCCGACCCCGATCCTGAACTTGGACTGGACCCCAACCTCGGACCTGAACCTGGATCAGAATCTTGAACCCAAACCCAGACCTAGACCCTCACCTGAACCCAAACTCTGGACCCGGACGGGGTTCTGAGTGGGTCTAAAAAATCATCATCTGATCCAATCCAATTAGACCTCAAAATCCAATCCAATCCAATCAAATTACTAATTGGATTGAATCGGTTTTTTAATTGGATATCCAATTACACACCTAAATTTTAATATTAACTTAAAAATATGAAGAAAAATACATAAAAACTAAGTAATACTTTTTATTTAAGTTTAATACTTCATAAACATATTATCGTTACAAGTGTAATGTAATCAAAAATTTTAAATAATAAAAACAACATTAAAATAAATACACAAAACAACCAAGTGTTACAAATTCAACACGCACAAAAAATTGAATAAATAAATATTATATTTTTTAATATTATTTATTCTATAAATAGTTTTTTAACATATATAAATGTAATTGGATTGGATCGGTTTTTAATTGAATTTTGAGATTGACATCCAATAACTGATCCAATCCAATTAGAATCTAACTTTTATCATCCAATCCAATCAAATTGTAATTGAATGTCCAACTATTTGTAATTGGATTGAATTGGATCAGTTCGGTTCAATTAGATTGAATTGAATGATATCCACCCCTACCAAACGAGTCCTAAATATCTAATTTAATTATCAACGAATTATTAAAAAAAAAAAAAAACAAATGAAAAGTAAAAAACAAGTAATTTCATAAATCAGTCCCTTTTCAAATTCAAATCATTTGAGAAATTTAGATAGTTAAAACTAAAAAGTTCAACAAATTAAATACCAACCTATGCAACAAAGTGACATTTTTGACAATAAAGATTAAAATGCAACAGTTTATTTTAATATATACTAAATACTCATTTGATTTAGTTAATCTCTTTTAGGTATGTAAAAGGCTTTTTAATACCAGATCAAGAAAGCACTCTAACAAAAGTTAGTCAGTTAGAATAATTTACAAATGTTGGTATTTAAAAATAAAATACAAAAATGATACTTTTCAACTAAATTTAAATTAAAAAGGTTAATTTGTCAACAATTAAAAAAATAAGGAATTTTTACACCACATACTGAAATTTTCAACATTTTTACTGTGGGGCAATTTTTTCGTAAAGTCTGTGTTAAGTTTTTACTGTTGTTCCACGATTGTTTTTTAGTTATTCCACTATTATTTTAATTGTTCTGTTTTGTTGTTTTATGGTTGTTTTCTAAAAAAATAGTATTTTTGGAAAAAAAAATTCCATATAGCAGTTAAATTATAAATTTTTGTCCAAAATCTTGTATTTTTGTAAAAACTCCAAAAAAAAAAATTTAAAAATTAACCAGATTAGTCCATGCTCAGCCCAGAACTAACATTTAGTTTGGTACAAATTAGCTTGGGCCTATAGGAAGATGATATTGGGCTTGGATTTCCATGGCAAAGCCCATTTTAATAATTCACACTACTTAATTATTATTAGTTATTTCCTTTATCATCTCAATTATTGTTTGTGTTTTTTTAAATAAAATATTTAATATTGTTTATGGTAAATTAAAAATTATTGAATTACCCTTTTATTTTATTCAATTTCAATACTACAATTTATAATTTAAGACCAAACTATATCAATCACACACATACATATTAAATAAAAATGTAATGGATATAAATGTCTCTTCTTCTTATATATTTGTATATGCATATAATATATGAGATATTTCATTCCTTACAAATAAATATACCATTTTTTTTTTCTAAAAAAAATATAAAATAAACTTCTAAAGTAACTTTTATCTAAAATAGAATTTTCTTAGGTGTTTCTAGGCAAAATAATATTTGTCAAAAAAATTATAAATTAACCAAAAATTGTACATACATTTAAGGAAATTATTATTATTATTATTTTTATTTTATTGTTGAATAAACTTAGCAACTTTATTAACTAGCAATCGTTAATAACAATAGAACGCACTTCGTTGGAACAATTCTCCAATTGAAGCACACGACCTTGAGAGAAACAAGAATCCCTGGCTAAAACATGAGCCACCTTGTTTGTAGATCGTTTGACAAAATACAACTCAACATTATTTAATGATAACAGAAGAGTACGAATATCATGAACTAATAGACCAAAAGAGGATGGCAAAGTAATTTGGCTATCACTTTCCAAAATTAATTGTCCCCACAAATGACGGTCAATCCAGCTTAAAGCTTCTTTTATGCTAACAAATTCATCTATTTCAGGTTGCACCTGCCATTTCGGCATAAAAATCCGTACCATTTTCTCCGCTGTCTCATTTTCATCTTCTTTTATAGACCAAATTCATTTTCAGGTTGCAGATAACTACTCGATGCCATAGACATCCGAACGAACCCAGAACCAAGAACTAGTAACTAACGCCAGAAACCAATAAACCAAAACAAATGAGAGATACTATAAAACCATGTCAAAAGACAAGAAGAATGAGAAAACTTAATTAGATTTCAACACATAAAACTAATAATTCTAACCCCATAAAATACTAATTTGAATTAAACTAATAACAATAAAAATAAGTCCTTTCCTTTTTCTCCCAATTAAACACTACCCATAATAGAAGAACCCTAAACCTGATCATTGAGAGATGTACGTGCTGCTGATTTTCTTGTTGATAATGACTAGTTAATTAGATGTTGATAGAGATGTGTCACTGCAAGTATTGAATTTCTTTTTTAATTATCCCTTCTTTTCGTCTCGTCCCCAAAAATCATCAACATTAATTTTGCAATAACAGAAGAACCCTAAACCTGATCATTGAGAGATGTACCGCTGCTTTTCTTTATTGAATGGAGAAGAGAGGAACGTTGGAGAAGAATGTTGGATGATTGATATATTGTGTGACTTTTTATACTAATTATGATTATTAATTGTGTGTTAATATGGATAGGTGTCAAGCATAAAAATTAAGGATATAACTTATCGAAACATCAAAGGAACATCTGCGACAACAATAGCAACGAAGTTTGATTGTAACTCTGGAAATCCATGCAGTGGGATTAGATTGGAAGATGTGAATTTGAGTTTTCAAAACAAACCAGCTCAATCCCTTTGTGCCAATGCCAAGAGAATATCTTTTGGTACTGTTTTACCGAATTAGATTATTATTATTATTATTGAATAATAGGGAAAAGCTTTTGGGATAAGTTGAGGAATACTTTTTTTTGGTATTTATTAATCAAAAATACTCTTATATTATATTTCATAAAAATATATCTACTTTCGTGGGTGGGTTGTCCAATATACTCTCACTTTTTAATTAAGTCTAGCACATAATTTACATTAACTTAAAGAGTATAATGGAGACATCATTTATAAAAATAGTTGTATCCTAAAGAATATAAAAATAAATATAAAAATTAAAAAACATATAAAATAAAATAAGTACACAATATAATTTCCTTAAAACTTTTTAGTCACGAGTAAAAGTTTCATGTCACTTATAATATAAGAGATTGATGTTTTGTAAATTGAAAATTTGAAATAAATAATATATTTTAGATTAAAAATTTTATCAGTTAGTAATGATATTTTCACACTAACTCTAGCTAATTAATGCTAAAATGTAATTGTGGTGTTAGACATCCACTACAAAAGATCTTTTATGATAACAAAATTTGCAATTTAAAGTAAAAAAATTGTGACTAATTATAAATTATCATTCTTATATTATTACTATAAGAAGTTTGTGATTAAAAATATTAGCTACAAAATTACAATTTGTTGTGACTAAATGTATTTTTAGTTACAATACTTGTTGTAACTAAAATTAAATTAACAACAACTTGTATCTAAATACTATGTTTTAGTCACAAGTAACTTTTTTTGTTACTAAAAATCACATTTAGTTATAAAAATTTATGTTGTGACTAAAACGTTATTACTAAACGTAGTTTTTTTTGTACATGATATAAATGGGATTTATGCGCTATCGGTCTCACTTGTATTGCAATTTTTACCAGATAAGGTAAAATATTTTAATTTTTAAATTATAAAGAAAAAATTATAAAATTAAACTTCCATGTATATATATTAAATTGTAATTATTTTACAAATTAAATGTAAAAATTACTATTCATTGAAATAAAAATATTTTATATTTTACAAGTTAAAAGTTAAATGAATAAGATATAATATTTAAATTATATATAAAAATTAATGTGTAGTGTAATATAAAAATTTGAAAAATAAATAATCAATAGATTAAATGAAGTGGTGAGAAGAATGCTATTATGCTATATATTTTTATAATTAATTAATTAATGTTATGATGTTGAACATCATATATAATATATATATATATATATGATAGATATATATACAAGTATATAATTCACAATATATTAACATATTAAATTATTATATGCACTTCACTCTTGTATTGAAGTGTAGTGCTATAAGTTTCCTTTTGAGTAATAAATTGTTAGTCAAAATTACCTTGTGGTGTTTTTTTAGTAAGTGTTAATTTATCTTGAAAATGATAGAAAGAGATCGAAAGTCTCTTTTTTCATCATTGAAAAAAAAGAAAAATCTACATTATTCATGTCAACAAAAATATAAAAGGAGCTATATATATATAGAGAGAAATTAATAAACCCTTTTTTCATCAATATCATGCTCCACATACATCCGACCATGACATAACACAACCTTGTATTTTGTGTTGATAATCATTCAAAATATTTATAATTTTAACAATAGACTTCCACCAAATAATAATAATAACTAATAATTATTATTACATGCATATACATATAATTTATACATAAAATAATGGATTGGAAATTAACAAAAATAATAAGAGGGTGATATTAAAAGTATGTTTATATATAGTTCAATGAACTTGGAAAACAAAGTGTTGGGTTGATAAATGACACTTCTTCATTTCACGTTATATCATTTTAATTTTAATTTTAATTTTTTTTATCATTATTATTCCTTCCACAATTATATATATATAAATATAAATAGTTGATTAAGGACCAAAATGTGGAGAATGCCAAGTAACCTAATTTTTATTTTATTTATTTTTCTTTTCAAATAAAAAATAAATATTAAATGTCAAAAAGCTAATTCTTAGACTTGTGGGAAAGCTAACGTTGTTTGTTTCTAAGAAGAACTATGTTTTTGGACGGCTAGCTAGTGATTATTATTTATTATATTAATATCAATGATAATCCTAATTCTCTTTTCTAATAATAAAAAAAATAGTATGCTTTTGAAAATAAACACCGTCCCATTTTGAGTGATATATAATTAAACAAAAAATGTTAGAAAATATTATTAGTGTTTAATATCCTTCTCAGTATTATACTATCATTTAATTAAGTATTAATTTTTAAAGAATATTAATGACTAATTATAAGACGTCACCTATAAACATATTGTTAATAGCTTAATTAAACATATTGTTAATCAAATATTATCTATAATAATATATAATAATAAAGAATTAATTAACTCAATAGGTGGCACAATCTCATGAGTGAGAGTAACTAGTAATAACACTATTAATTTGTGCTTATATATACTAGTAAAAACTACGTGCGAGGCACGTATACTAAATTTTATGCTAGTTTTTTTTTTTATGTTATTTGAAAGTGATACAATAAAAAATTAAAGAAAAAACATTATTAGTTATTAGGTGAGATTATTTGAATAAAGAACAATAAATAATCACGTAAAAATAAAAATTAATTATTTGAATAAAGAATTCAATATACACATTTATATATATGAATCTCATTAATCAAAAAGAATTATTAAATATATGAACAATAATTTGTCACGCTATATGTTTCCCAATAAAGAAATCCACCTCCTCATAGTCAAAAATAAACAATACATGTAATACAGATCTTTGTAATGAAGTACCTAAAAGAAACAAAACTTCAGTTAGCATAATCGGAAAAGGTTTAAGTGAACTAAATAATGACTAAGAAGATCTAAATTACAAAATAAAAATAACATGTCTATATGAGTATGATTCTATTGCTATATGAGCATAATTGATCTAAGAGAAAATAGATAAACTTATAAACATATAAATATACTTAATATTAATTTTGACAAAGAAACAATTCAATTATAAACAATTCTAAATATCAGCTTGACAATTTCAACACACTAATTACTCATTAAATAACCATAATGTATACATCATGATAATTTTATTTTATTTGATATCAAATGATAGAGATTATTGAGGTTTTCAGCCATGGAAAACACACTATGATCAAAAAGTAATGCTCATTAATTGTATATTTCAAAGAAACCCTAATTTCCATGAATGTCCCTAATAATATATAAACAATAAAGTTGTAAATTAAAAAAAAAGTAGCAAAATTTCATTCAATATAAGAAATAGAACAAATTGAAGATTTATACAATACTGGAATTTGAACTCTTAGAAGCCATTAGCGAAGGGGCGAAACTCGTTAGATCTCCTAGTTGAACACTACCTTAAAAAAAATTAAATGATGTGGAGGTTTTTATATGTGTTTCTGTTTCGATATGTTCTTTTAAAACACCATAAATTGTAAAACAAGCCTAACAGTTGCTTAATGTTTCCTTAGCTTTAACGTGGCACCCACTTCTTAGATTGGCTTTTTTATCTTGTATATTTATGTATCTTTGAGATTTAACGGAAAAGGCTCTATTGCCTTGAGATTTAAACCACGTTTGATTTTCTTATTATTTACAGGGCCGACATGCTTTGGTCTATGATATAAATACAACAAATGAGACTTGGGAGTGGGTCGACCTTAAGGAGGTATAACAATTGTGTTTTAAAATCTTGGTTCCTGAAGAATGTTTCAAGATACAAGTATGATGGGTTTTTTATATTATAGACGATTTGTTCCAAAATATAATAGAACTAACCAAATTTAGGTTAATGATCTGGCTTCTGATACGTCCATATTAAAGATGATTGGGGGTGTGCGGTTCTGTAAATGCTATGAAATAATTTTGTAGTTAGTCTGTGAATATTGCAATGAAAGTGTTGGTTTGACTTGGTAATTTTGTGGTTACAATTTACAAGAATTCTTGACAAAGTTGTTGAATAGTAAACCAATATAAAACTTGTTTGACTCTGTTGAATAATATGAAAGATAATTCATTTTTTCACCATGTTTAAAAATAAATACAAATTTGATGAGCATATTACATTTTTTTTTTAATTGAGAGTCTCAGAGTATCAAATTTCGGGGGTATTTTTTTTTTTTTAAATGTGTTGTGATTCTCGAATATTTAGCATCAAATATCAGTTCAAATATTAATAGAATTTGTTTTATTATTATTTTATTATATATAAATAATATTTTATTATTTTATTAAATTAAAATTAAAAGTCACCCAAATATCAGTTCAAATATTAATGGGATTTGTTTTATTATTATTTTATTATATATAAATAATATTTTATTATTTTATTAAATAAAAATTAAAAGCCACCCATAAATTTCTCAAAAACTAAGAATTTCAGTTATATAAGCACACTTTATATAGAATAGATATGTGACTATTTAATGGTTACATTTTTATTGTAACTATATGGTTATATTTTTCTTTAACCTGTAATAGCAGGTTACTAATAGGTAAATTTTCCTTTTTTAGATTTAATTAATTATAATTAACTATTTTTTTAAAATAATTAATTAAATAGACATTCCTTTTTTAGAATTATTTAATTATAATTAACTATTTTCTTAAAATAATTAATTAAATATTTAACAAGACCTCTTTTAGCAATTAATATTTATATTTAAATCCTTACTTGACTTATTTTAATAATTAAACCATTTAATTATAATATTTACAATAATTTTTTTTTTTACAAAAATTAAACTTCTTTTGACACAAATTAAAATTCTCTTCTTATAATAAATTTTCAAATAATTAATTATTTTTAAATGATATTTAATTATTTTGTTACAATTATATGAACTAAGTATGAGGCCTCAAGCTAATCAATCGATAACAAGTGCAGCCATCTTTTTTCTAAAAAATCCTTCAACTTATTTCATTTTTTACTTTTTAAATATTTAAATAAAAAAATTAAATAATTGAGTGTAATAATTTAAAATTAAGATTACAAGTATAATAAAATTTAAATTATGAAATTATATGTGTATAATTTTAAATTATAAAAAGTTTTGCTATAAAATTTTAAATAATTTAAGTATAAAAAAATAAATTGCTAAAAGATCCTTATATAGTAATAAATTGCAAAAAATTAATTAATAATTATAATTAATTTAATTTTAAAATATAATTAATCTTAATTAAAGTTTTATAAGGAAATAAATGATTAGGTTACTTTCAGGTTACAAGTTATTTATTATTTATTTTTATTTAATTTCCAAAATAATCACATCCATTTAATAGTAATCCAATGGCTTAAAAAAATGTAACCATGATGGTTACAATAAAAATGTAACCATTGAAACCTCTTCCATATAAATATATATATATATATATATATATATTAATAATTAATGTTGCTTTCAAGCCAATAACAAACTGCCCAAACCGATGGGACTTGTGTGTATATTATTTTTTTTTCCTATAATTATTTATACAAAATTAATTAAGTCAATGAAAGCTTAGTCCTCTTTTTATTTATGTTTATTAAATGGGTATCATTAGTGGTCACTTATGTTGGGTAATGAAAATGACTTCTTCATTTCATAGGAGACTTAATAAGGGTTTTATTTATTACATGATTACATATTAAGTAATTTGCGATCTAAATATTTATTGTTAATTTTTAGTTATAAATAAATAATAAATTTAACTTTTGGCGATAATAATAATTAAATTATATTTTTAAAACATCTTTTACATGTCAAGTTATTAATAACTACATATTATTTTTTTTATTAGTATATTTAAATAAATTTTAAATAAAAAATAAAAATTTAACGACGTGAACTGGACTATCATGTGGTCATTGAAAATTTCAAAAATATAACTTAGATATTATTACTGCAAAAAATTAAACTTAAATATATATATAAGTTATATAGTTTGTTTCCGATTTTGTAAAATTCGGAATGCATTAATGTTTTGTTACATAAACTATTTTAATAAATCTAACTATTGTAAAGCTGAACATATTTCAGACCCAAACAAAACAAAATTGTTTCTATTATATATATAATGTACATAAATATATACATATATGGAAGAGGTTCTAATGGTTACATTTTTATTGTAACCATCATGGTTACATTTTTTTTAGCCATTGGATCAGTATTAAATGGTTGTGATTAATTTGGAAATTAAATAAAAAAAAAAAAATAACATGTAACCTGATATTAACCTGTTAATTTATTTCATTTTAAAACTTTAATTAAAATTAATTATATTTTAAAATTAAATTAAGTATAATTATTAATTAATTTGTTGCAATTTATTATTAAATAAGAATCTTTTAGCAATTTATTTTTTTGCACTTAAATTATTTTAATTTTTACAACAAAACTCTTAATAATTTAAAATTATACACATATAATTTCATAATTAAAATTGCATTATACTTATAATATTTTAATTTAAAATAATTACAGTTTTTTTTTTTTTTTTGAAAACATAAAATGATTACAGTTTATTATATAGAGATGTCAACATTGTACATCATCAATATTGTACTTCTTTTCACATTATGTTCAACGTTCCTTACTCTTTCATTCCCTCAATCTTGCTCTCGAACCCGTCAAACCCCTGCGCCTCCAGTTATTATTTTAGAATCTGGGTGGGATAGTCAGGGTTGGGGAGAAACAAGAGTATGGGATAATGGGAGGATGGAAATTGAGGTGACCAAGGCTTCAGGGCTTTCCTGTTCCAATAAATTAAAATTTTTGAAAAAAAAAGAGTATAAATAATAAATATTATAATTAAATAGGTTAATTGTTAAAATAATTAAATCAAGGGATTTATATATAAATAAAAAAATTATTTATAAATTTTAATTGCTAAAATAGGCCTTTGTTAAATATTTATTTAATTACTTAAAAAATAGTTAATTATAATTAATTAATTCTAAAAATAGAATTTTTACCTATTGGTAACCTGCTATTGCAGGTCAAAAAAAAAAATGTAACCATATGATTACAATAAAAATGTAACCATTGAATAGTCACCCATACATATATATAAATTATATATATGTTATATATATTATATATATATGTTATATATATTATATACTTACATTAATATTAACTTTTTTTTTTGAGAAAATATTAATATTAACTTTATAAAGCATCATTATAAAAAATTACAATCTTTAGTGACAACTTTTTAGTCACAACATAATATTTTTGTAACTAAATGTAATTTTTAATTACAACAAAATATTACTTGTGACTAAAATTTAGTATTTAGATACAAGTTGTCACTAATTTAGTTTTAATCACAACAAGTATCGTGACTAAAAATATATTTAATCACAACAAATTATAATTAGTCATAACTATTTTACTTTTATTCACAAATTTTATTGTGACTGAAAGTAAAATTTGTTGTAATGCATATATATTTATATATATAATTATATTTTTTTTTGTATATATATATATTATCAATTTAGGTTAGATATAATTAGGAGTCAAAGAGAATTTCCAGAGAAGCAAGTGCATTAATTATTCGTACTTTGTCTTTGTGTATTTATCTTGATAGTTATTTGAATATATATATATATATATATGGGTGACTATTCAATGGTTACATTTTTATTGTAACCATATGGTTACATTTTTTTGACCTGCAATAACAGGTTAACAATAGGTAAAAATTCCATTTTTAGAATTAATTAATTATAATTAACTATTTTTTAAGTAATTAAATAAATATTTAACAAAGACCTATTTTAGCAATTAAAATTTTTAAATAATTTTTTTTATTTATATATAAATCCCTTGATTTAATTATTTTAACCATTAACCTATTTAATTATAATATTTACACTTTTTTTTTTCAAAAATTTTAATAATCGTATTGTTTGAAGTGTTTCCTTTTTTTTAAAAAAATATTATAATTTGGACGGATACTATTATATATTATAAGATTGATTATGTTTTAAATATTACAGTAATATTTTCTTTTATTCAAAATAGAAAAATATCACTTTTTTTTTTTAAAAAAAATTTCAGTATAATTCCAAATTATATTAAAAAAAGCTAGAATCATAATATTAACTCTAAAATTTTTGTTTAAAATAAGGATTGCTTAAATTTATAGCTTTTAATCAAGCGAAATTTAGGCCAAATGACATTAATTTGATTTTATTTGCTTTGACTCCAATTATATTAATGTATTTTATACGGCTTGATTTTTCAAACTTTTATTAATAGGTATACCAATTGTTTGATTATACATTTCACTATTCAATAAGCTTTATTTCATTTTCTTTCTATGTCAGAACTTTTTTTTTTATTTATTTAAATATACATCAAAACTTATACGTAATATTCTAAACAACTGAATTTTAATTTTACATATAAACAATTTTGTTGTCTTAATACATTAGAAAATTTTTTAATTTCTAAAGAAAGTGATATTTTTAATGATTGCCACGTTCTTCAATTCATTCATGTGCACCACTTGTGTGTTTCTATTTTATAGCTTATACACACAACACACAACACACACTACTCACTTCCACCTTATTACAATTTTATTAGTGCCAACCACAAAATTACCATTATACTCTTTGTACCTTAATGTATCTAGTTAACTAAAATTTAATCAAATAAGATTTATTATAACAACAAAATTTATAATTTACTTAAACATTTTTTTTAAATTTAAAAGTAATTAAATAGCGAATCGTATTCTCACAAATTTTTTTTTTTTTTATAATAGTTTTAAATTTTCATAAATAAAATTAATTTTAGGTATAATATTGAAAAGATCCCATTAATCAATCCATTTAATTTAAATTCTATAATTAAAAAAAAAAAAGAAAACCAAAATCTTATAATAATGAATTAAACCAATTCTTTTCTCGAGACCATGCTCAAGTCTATGGGTGTCCAATTCTTTGTCCATTGTTTCCTGCAAGTTCAGCACATCATTATTTGCTTTATGTGGCAATTAAAATTTTTGTTTAGTTTCTATCTAGGTTTATGAATTTCAATACCCAAGATAATTTTTCCCATTTTTCCATTATTAATGTTAATATGGAAGGTGTGGTTACAAATTGTTGAGATTTCACTAAGTCCCTTTGTTTGCGCCCATGTTCCGTGAGATTTCACTCATTGACATCTGTTTAATTTCATATTAACCTATTTTACAGTATGCTTTTGTTGAGATTTCATTAAGTCCCATTTTTTTTTTAATTTGGGTGTATAAGTAAAAAAGAAGGTGATGAAAAGAAATAGTTAGAGCATGAAGAGAGAGAGAGAGAGAGAGAGAGAGAGAGAGAGAGAGAGAGAGAGAGAGAGAGAGAGAGAGAGAGAGAGAGAGAGAGAGAGAGAGAGAGAGAGAGAGAGAGAGAGAGAGAGAGAGAGAGAGAGAGAGAGAGAAAGACAAAGAAGATAGAGAAAAAAAATTTCTACCGCAGTACTGACTAAAAAAATAAATTTAATTTTCTTCAAAAAAAAAATAAATAAATTTAATTATAAAAGCTTTGTTTAATAACACATTTTCTAAAAGAAGTGTGGTGATTGGTGACACGTTGGCTCGGGATAAAATTCTGGCCACCTAACTCGGGATGATACGTTGGCTCGGGATAATAAAATTTTAATTATCAAGTTATATGTGTATAATTTTAAATTATTAAGAGTTTTGTTGTAAAAATTAAAATAATTTAAGTGTAAAAAAATAAATTGCTAAAAGATCCTTATTTAATAATAAATTGCAATAAATTAATTAATAATAATACTTAATTTAATTTTAAAATATAATTAATTTTAATTAAAGTTTTAAAAGGAAATAAATTAACAGGTTAATATCAGGTTACAGGTCATTTTTTTTTATTTTATTTAATTTCCAAATTAATCACAACCATTTAATGCTGATCCAATGGCTAAAAAAAACGTAACCATGATGGTTACAATAAAAATGTAACCATTAGAACCTCCTCCATATATATATATATATATGGGTGTACTTTTAATGTGTATTACTTATGAATGGGTAATATTAAAACAATTTGAGTTTTTATGCTTAATTTTTCTATTTAATTAGAAAAATCTTTCATTTTTTTTTCATTATATGGATTGAGGTTGTTCCATCGGCTGAATAAAAAATTTAGCGAAAAAAATGATAAAAAAATATTGAATTTTACATAAATATTTGTCATATAAACTTATTTTTGATATAATGTAAAAAAATGTACTTTTTGATATTTTTTTTTAATTAAGTAGCTAATGTAAGCGTAGAAATTTAAATTTCCTTTTATTATTTGCCATCGGATCACAATCTAATGACTTATTATTTTTAAAATTAATATTTATAATTAAATTTATTTAGTAACCATCAATGGGTAATACCCATTAAAAAATGTTCTATATATATTCACACACACGAAAAATATTAAAATAAGTCAGTGATATTTAAAGGTGTGTGTAAGTGGTATTTGTGTAAATTTTTTTATTTGAGTTGTATATTTGTTTATTTGGCCAGCTGGAAGTATTTTTGTAATATTGTTACTTTTTTTTGTTAAAACTTGAAAAAGCCCTTAAATTTATTTAGTAACCATCAATGGGTAATACCCATTAAGAAATGTTCTATATATATATTCACAGACACGAGAAATGTTAAAACAAGTCAGTGATTTTTTAATATTTCTGTCAATATTATTATTAGTGTAATTAAGTATTATTATTTATAAAATTTAATATAATATTTTTTTTAAAAAAATATCGCTAACTAATTATAAAATGATACGTCTAAAAATTACTAAACACAATTGTACTCGATAAACACAATGCTATACTATACACACCCTCATAATTGTTATGGCAAGAGTCTCTTTGCTAAATTATTATTGTATATTCAAGAAAAGGGCACCTTTCTTTCAGTTGATTGTCTTCGAAAATAATAACATTAATTATCAAATACATCATTATTATTATTAATAATAACCAGTTGCTTCTTGCCCTTTCCAAAATATAAGTGTCATGACCATTAATGAGTGCACTTTCAAATATCCAATGAGTCATGATAAATAAGAAAACAAATACACATGAGTGAGTATATATAGCTAGTGTCCAATTTCAAAATATGTATTGAGCAATTTTACATGTGTGCCAATTATTATTTTAAATTATTAGGGATCGATATATATGCCATAATACTTATGTTATGCAAAAATCAATGCAATTAATATCTATTTTTAATGGTAATTAAGATAAAATAGAGAGTATGAAGGTAAATAATGATATGGTGAATATGGTTCATTTATAGATGAAGATTTTTACACAGAAAACAAGAAAAATATTATAACTATAATCTCCTAATGATCACATCAAAAATTGTTGGAACCACACGACCTATTGCACAACAAACTCTATACTATTTTTATTATAATCGTGAAACAATATTCTAAAACCAATGTAGGGGATTCTTAGGATAGCATTGGTGCTGACTTGGTATGCTGATGAGGCTTGCTGAGTTGGTTGATTCTTAACATCCTCTAGAAACTCAAAGTGAGAGTGTGACATTCCTTTTGTAAGACAATCAACTAAATTAAATGATCATGAGAAGGGATGTACCTTACCTCCAACATCTTTTGTACTCTCTCTCTCTCTCTCTCTCTCTCTCTCTCTCTCTCTCTCTCTCTCTCTCTCTCTCTCTCTCTCTCATATAATGAACATCGATTTCTATGTGTTATGTTTGGTTATGAAATACATGATTTGAAACTAGTGCACTTGCTCCTACATTGTTACACCACGTAACGCGCAACTAAATGAAACTTCAGTTCATTCAACAATAACTTTATCTATAAAATTTATGTAGTTGCATGAGCTAATGCTCGATTTTCAGGCCCAATTACTACTACAAAAACTACTATCGGTCTTAAAAATACTTTTTTCGGGGGGAACATCGCTAAAATTAAGTGAGTGTTTAAAATTGTCAAGAAAAATTAGGTATTTCTCACAATTTTAAACACTCGTGATATATTCTCGATGGTTTCTAAGCGTGCTTTAAACATTACAAATTTTTTTTAAAGGAGAACTGCCGACGGTTAAAAATCGTGGCCTATACTATAGGCCACCGTTTAAAACCGTTGCCTATAGTGTAATTTCCTAAGGTTTTTAAGCGTGCCTTAAAAATTGCAAATTTTTTAATAGAGAATTACTGACGGTTAAAAACCGTGGGCTATAGTATAGGCCTTCGTTTAAAATTGTTGCCTATAGTGTTATAGACCTCGGTTTTTAACCGTTAGCAATTATTTCAAATCTAAATTTTTTCAAATAATGCGTTTTTTCTCGCTCCAATATAACGTATTTTAAATCTATTTTTTTCTTTTTCAAATCTATACATTTTTTAAATGTCGGTCTCTCTCTCTTTATAGAGTTCTCCCTCTCTTTTTCTCATAGACGACGGTCCACGAGCTCCATCACTCGTCTCTCGTCTCTCGTCTCTCGCTCCCTTACTTTCTCTTTCACGAGGTCACCATAGATAAAATCTCGTTCAAGCTCCACCATG
Source organism: Cannabis sativa (assembly GCF_029168945.1). Taxonomy (NCBI): domain Eukaryota; kingdom Viridiplantae; phylum Streptophyta; class Magnoliopsida; order Rosales; family Cannabaceae; genus Cannabis; species Cannabis sativa. The sequence goes on from NC_083607.1 coordinate 59,529,721, forward strand.
GTCGGCCACGGCCACGAGCTCCACCACGAGAACCACTGACACTCCTCTCTCTCTCTCTCAATCTCTCTCTCGTCCAAAGACAGATGCGCGACCACGAGCCACCACGAGCACCGATCAGTCTTCTCTCTCTCATCCACTCTTTCTTGTAACTTCTTTATTATTTTTTTTTTATTTTGAGATTTTTTTATTTCACATATCGTCATAGATCTCGACTATTCAGAGATCTTAAGGACAAATAAAAATCCCATATTGGTTTTGAGGAGAATAAAGGCAATGATTTTTTTGGGCAAATCCACTATAGCAACAGTTTAATACTGTCGACTATCCTATAAGCCACATTCTAAAACTGTCACCTTTAGTATAGGCAACAATTTTAAACTGTAACATACATTCTCGACTATAGCCGACAGTTTCAAACTGTCGAGAATTCTTTTATACTGACATTTTTCCACAGTCGCTTATTCTACCCAGTATTCGCGATGCTCCTATAGGCGACAATTTTATAGACCGTCAGATATTCTTTACCCGACAGTGTAAAACTGTTGGAAATTCTGAGTTTTTTAGTAGTGAGTACTAGATCTAGAGACAACATCTGTCATTAGGGCAACAAATTGCTTCTTTGGTGACCAAGATACCAAAGTTTCACCTAAAAATATTACACAAAAGCCAACAACTGAACATCTATCATTAGGGAAACACGCTCAATCAACATTAGAGATACCAGTAATAATTAATCTATTATTACTGCTAAGAGTGCAATGCCCTTTAGATATCTCAACACCCATTTAACTCCACTCCAATGGACAAAAGTAGGCATCTGCAGGAGCTGACTAAGATTATTTACATCATTAGCAATGTTTGGTCGAGTATGGGACAAATATTGCAGTACACCTATCACACTTTGATACATAGTTATATTATGCATTAGTTCTGTTGGGATTTTATGCCCCAAATAAAACTCAATTTTATTGTAATCTTATTTACTTTCAATAAAGATCAGAAATCATATATTGATCTTGTCATATGCTTTGTTCACATAATTTATACATGATTAAAGGTTTAATATATAAGTTCTACTAAATCCCAAACATATAGTTATTCACAATTACAACATCACAGTGGAAAGTGATTGTGATTATATGCTTTAAACTATTTAGTTCCATGATTTATTAGTGCACTGAATTTACGCTGACGTGATAATCAGCAATGTTATTTACTTACACTTGTATAAGTGGAATGTCCTTTCCAGGACATTAACAAAGTAAACTAGTATCGAATGTATCGGCTATACATCAGACTGGATCAATATTGATAGTGGAAAATATATCATGAACTTACCGTTATATATTTTCTAAGTCAATGTAACTTAGTTGATCTTAGGTCAATTGATCTCAATCCTGAGATGGTTAACTTCTAGCTTAATTGTACTATTAGGGTTGTTTCACTTGTTCATTTAAGCTGACCAATAGGATCAGCCCAATACTTATATCTTGGGAACTTGGTTGTTCAATTGAGTGAGAGCGTTAATCATAGATATAGAATTTATAACTTCTAATAGAAGTAAAATGATAGTTTCCTTAGAGCTTGACTAAACGCGTTTAAATGATTGATGCCTCATTTCGGTAATTATATTAGTTTCTCGAAATATCATTTGCAAGTAGCTAAGTGTTTCAAGGATAAAATACGTTGAAGGGTAAAACGGTAATTTAGTCCCTATTCAATATAGACCATCTATAGAGGATTGTTGATTATTTAGAATGAAATAATAGATAACTAAAAGCATATCTATTCTTGGTGTATAGAACATTCTATGTAATCAAGAGTGCAATTTTGAATCTATAGTGGAGTGAGGATGAACTAATAAGATAGAAAATTTACTTGGTAAAATTCGGATCTACTTATTAGGAGCTTGGTTACATTGGCCCATGGCTCCCTAACTAACTGGGATAATATTAATTTGTAGTCTCAACTAATTTATTTATTTAATCAATTAGGATTCTAAATAATGACTATCTCTTATTTATGAATTTTACTAAGGAAGGACATAATTGAGAAGAAAAAAGAATCCAGGGTTTGTTTATTAATTAAGAGACCTTGAAGGGTCTAATTAATAAATATATTTAAATGGTAATTTTGTTTAATAATTAATTATAATTATTAAATAAAAAAGGGTAAATACCATTTTAGACCTTATGTTTTACAAAAGTTACCAATTGGACCTTCTGTCTTGTTAAATGATAAAATGGACCCTGTATTTTCCAAAATGGTACAAGTAGGACCCTGAGCTTAATTTTTGACAACTTTTTTTTTAATATAACCAACTTGAAAATACAAACAGATACAGAAAATGTAAACAGTTTTGTCATAACACTTTTATATTGGATTATTATTAAATTTTATTTTGACAAAAAATCAGTTCAGGGTCCTATTTTTACCATTTTAAAAAATACAGGGTCCATTTTGTCATTTAACAAAACAGAGGGTCCAATCGGCAACTTTTGCAAAATACAGGGTCCAAAATGGTATTTACCCAATAAAAAAAGTTAGCATTTAAGTAATTAGAATAGATAAATGATATTTTTGAAGATAGAAAAGATTGTCTCACTTTTGAAAGCAAAAGTGTCAAAATTCAAACCCATGGGTCTTGATGTTGAGGTCGGTCAAGGGTTGAATTTTTAAGCAATAGATTCTTTTATTTAGCTTGTTTATTCTAAAACGTAACCCTAGTATCTCCCTATAAATATAATATAATGGTCTTTGATTCAAAAACTAATGACTCTCTCTGCCTGACAAAAAGTGAATCAAAAGAAAGCTATTATTATTGTATTCATTATTTTTGAAATTTTCTTGGTTTCTTACTCAAAATTTCATGCTCCTTGGTGTTGAGAGATTACCCACATATGTCAAAGCAATACTCAGCATAGTGAGGAAGACTGTGATGAACACCTTCGAAGGACAAGAAGATCCAGGTTCAGATCTTGATCATACTCTACAATAGAAAGGATCAAGGGTTAGAGATCTTAATAGAAGGAGTCATATTATTCCTACCATCATTGTAAGGATTGTTTTATTTCTTATGTATTTATAATCGTTTTAAGAATTTCATATTTAAGGTGTTAGATTATAGAATTATAATCAACATACATGTTAGTAAATCCAGATCCTGGTAAAATAAGTTTCCAATAGGTCCTTAATCAGATAGAGACATTGGCTTCCCTACTGTAATTTGTGTTGGACATGGCTTTAAATTTGGCATATTTACTTTCTGCAGTAGCTCTTCAATGTACCTTGTTTGAGTCAAATAGTATCCAAAAGCATCCTTGTGAACTTCTATTTTGAGAAAGTAAGGTAATGGCCCTAAATCCTTCAGTGTGAACTTCTTATTTAGAGCTACAATGAAACTATTTACTTTCTCAATTTTGTTACCTGTCATTATAATGTCATCAACATATATTTGTGCAAGGATAGTTTTTTTTTTTAATTGTTGTGAGAAAGAAGAGTGGCGTGTCTGCTTTTGAGTGCATAAAGTTCCAGTCCATTAGTGTATTATTGGATTGGTCAAACCATGCTCTGGGAGCTTATTTTAGCCCATACAATCTTTTCTAGTTTTCACGCATAGTCTTCTTTCCCTTTTTCTTCAAAATCTTGGGGTTGCACCATAGAGACATCTTCTTCTTTAAGAACACCATTTAAGAATACATTATTGATGTCTAATTATCTAATATCCCAATTTCTCGATGCAAGACAATCCTTACTGTAGAAGGCTTGATTACAGGGCTAAATGTCTCACCAAAATCCACCCATACCTTTGATGAAAACCTTGGAAACAAGTCAAGGTTTCTGCTTCTTTTATTCCAATTACTTCTATGGCTGAAGTAGACAAGTTCGTAGATGATTACAGATCCCGCGGAGGAACCGGTCCAAAAAGCTGGAGGCGCAAAGCCAATTGTAGTGGTTGATTCATCTCATTGGGAGATAGATCAGTACAAGAACAAAATTCAAAAGTTCTTGATACTTTGGTCTTACAAAGAGAACACAAGTCTTAGAAGTATTCCTGGCCTATTTTGGAACAAGCTAGCACTAAAGAACGAGTCTCTGTGTTATTATGTGGATGGATTCACGACTTGAAGTTGGGTGCACGTCGAATTCGGAGTGCACCTTCCTCTCCAGAGCTAATTCACACGTATTCGAATGAAAGTAAGGCAAGCACCATTCCAACTCATCCCCTTGTTATATAAATTGCTGGTGAGATGAAACTGTTAGGGTTTATGCCCTAAAAAGCTTATAAAAATATTTCTAATTATTAATAAAAAGTTGAACATTTTGATATAATGTATGAATGTTAAATTATTAATATTTATTATTAAATAATTTCTCATATTAGAAAATTCCTTATTCATTTATGAGGCTGTGGCTTGTAGATGTATAGAAAACTAAGATCACTCAGCTATGAATAAAACGATCACCAACATATTAAAGTTATGGAATCTTTAATCAATGGTTGCTAGTATGTTTCATTGATGCCTGTTCTTCAGTGCAAGTAATTTTGGTTCGAATTACTGATGTAGTATGACATCAAAGTGAAGGTATTGAATATGATAGACATTATATATGACAATGACCGATATGTTTAAAGTTGTTTTTATCAAACTATAAAGACCTAATTCATATTATAATGATGATCAATATTAGTTCGACCTAAATCCTGAGTAATCATGAACTTCTATTCATGTTGCTACTTTCTTTGATTCACTCGCTAAAGTGTCTGAAAGAAGATGATTTTTACGACTTTTATTTTGGGAATCTAATAATGTGGAGAACATGATCTACAATTAGGGGTCACCAGCAAGGGCTAGGATGTAGGTCTAGTTTTTTCTTTTGTCTTAAATATTCTGCCATCATTGTGTTGGGGATTATTTTACCAGGATCTAGATTTACTACCATGTATGTGGTTTAACATCCTAAATATGAATTTTTAAAACAATGAAATTTAAACACATATAAAGTTCAAGAAACCTTACATTGGTTGCAGCGGAATTAAATGACTCCTTCCACTCAGATCTCTAACTCCTGTATCCTTTTTGTAGCAGAGTATCACCAAGATTATTTGAGCCCGATTCTCCTTCAATTGATTGGCTTCTTTATAGTCTTACACACTATGATTGAGTACCAACTTGCTATGTGTGGGTATGTACTCTATCACTATAAGAGTTCAAATATTGAAGAGAAAGAGAGAGAGAAGGATTCGAAATAGAGAGAAGAAGAGAAGGCTCAAATTTAACTGAAGGCTAGTGAATGCGTAAACTTCATCAACTGTCAGTTTTGAGTCTATCACTATCTATTAATAGGAATCCTTCTAGGTTTAGGTTCGAATTATTTGGCATTAAAAAATTGATAAATAAATGGTAAAATTAAGCACTAGTGGCCGACCATGGGATGTGGGCCCAGCACTTGCAATTTTGCCATTTTTTTTAACTATTTATCCTATTCTTTCACAAACGCCGTATTTTCCAATTCAACCACTTAAAATTGCCATTTAATATATTTATTAATTAAACTTAATAAAGTCTCTTAATTAACAAATAAACCCTAGAATCTCTTTTCTTCACAATTAAAATTCATAAATAAGACATAGTCTAATTTTAGAATTATAATTGATTAATTTAGAATCAATTAACTGAGTCATACAAGCAGTATTGTCTCAACTAGTATGGGCTGGGACTATGGGCCTATATAATCGAGCTTCTAATAAGCAGATGTAGAATTTACTAAGTAAATTCCCTAACTTATTAATTCCTCCTTGTACCATAGATTTGGAATCATACTCTCAATTATATAGAACGCTCTATATTTTCCATGATATAGATACGCTATGAAAATTTAACCATCATTCTAATTCCAATAATCAAAGATCCGATCTATAGATGATTTACACCGAGTAGGGACAAATTCACCATTTCACCCCTTAATGTATTTTATCCTTAAAACACTTTGCTTTCTATAAATGATATTTCAATAAACTAATATAATTACTGAAATAAGAGCTCTTCCATTTATCTCTATTAAGCCAAGCTCGAAGGAAGTCATCATTTCACTTCTATGTCCAGATGGAAGCTATAGATTCCATATCTATAATTAGCACTCCCACTCTTAAAGAACACAAGTGACCCGAACCAAATGGTAGGCTTTGACTAACAACTTAAAGAACACAAGTAGCACTCTTGATCTGAATAAGTTGGGTCAGATCTGTCGGATTTGAGTATTTGATCTAGCGGGGCAGGGCGAGACGAGGCAGATCCTTACATGATTTGGATCAGGTTAGATCATAGCCGGATCAGATCCGACCTGACCCCTTAACACTCCTAGCTGTGGCTTTGTTGCATGGCCCTTCTTCTTTGTTTGCAACTTGGTTAGGCAAGTTTTGGTGTTCTCTGATTGTCTTCAGTTAGTGCAAGTTATTTTTAGTAATTAATGATAAGCAGTCTTCCGAGTTTAGTATCATTGTGCATGATATTAAAATAAATCTCTTTCTTTCATGGATATTTATTTCTCTCTAATCGGTCTCATAATGTTATAGCTCATTTTTTTTTACTTGTGTTGCTTTATCTTTAAATGTGTCTAAAGTTTGATACCTGGCTTACCTCCCGGTCTCCAAATTTAGTTATTTTGTGATATAGCTGTGGCAATCTTATCTAATCTGATCTTCCCATCTGCAATCACCTCTCTAATGAAATGTAACCTCACATAAATGTGCTTGTTACGTTCGTTAAACATCTGATTTCTGCTTAAGTGCAATGCACTTTGACTGTCACTATGCACATGTATCTGTCTTTGAGTTAAACCAAAATCTGTGGCCATTTTCTTTAGCCACAAAGCTTCTTTGACAGCTTCAGTGCAGGCTATGTACTCAGCCTCTGTTGTTGAGAGAGCCACAATGGTCTGCAAAGTTAGCCTTCCAACTAATTGTGCAGCCATTTAGGCAAAACACATAGCCTGTTTGGGACCTTCTGGTGTCTGAATCACCAGCATAATCCGAGTCAACATACCCTGTGATCTCTGGAGTTTCAGTCCCTGAATGATATCTCAGTCCCAGAGTGGATGTCCCCTTCAAATACCTCATCATCCACTTAACTGCTTTCCAATGCTTAATCATTGGATTTTGCATAAATCTACTAACCATGCTCATGGCATAGCACAAGTCTGGCCTGGTGCAAATCATAACATACATGATGCTTCCAACCAAGTTTGTGTATGGCACCTTCTCCATATACTTGATTTCATCATCTATTGTGGGTGCTTGCATGTTAGATAGCTTGAAATGTTGAGCTATTGGTGTGCTAACAGGTTTGGCATCTTGGAAACCAAACCTAGTTAATAGCTTTGAGATGTACCCTGTCTGAGATATAATCAATTCTCTTTTATTTCTGTCTCTACAGATTTCTATTCCCAGAATTTTCTTGGCTGGCCCAAGATTTTTCATCTAAAATTCAGTGCATAGCATCTCTTTTACCTTGTTGATATCCTCCATGTATTTTCCTGCAATTAACATGTCATCAACATAGAGTAATAGGTAAACATTTGACTTTACCTTAGAACTCTTGATGTAAACACAACTATCATATGGACACCTTTTGAAACCCGATTTGACCATATACTCATCAAACCTCTTATACCATTGTCTTCGTGATTGCTTAAGTCCATATAGAGATTTCTTAAGCAAACACACATGATCTTCTTTTCCCTCAACCTCAAAGTCCTCTGGTTGTCTCATGAATATCTCCTCTTCTAATTTTCCATGCAAAAAGACTGTTTTAACATCCATTTGCTCAAGCTCAAGATCCTGAATTGCTACCATTACTAGAATCATTCTAATTGAAGTATACTTCACTACTAGTGAAAAGATCTCATGAAAATCCACCCCTTCCTTCTGTGTGAAGCCTCTTGCAACCAACCTAGCCTTGTACCTTGCTTCTTCAACTCTTGTAATCTCTTCCTTGTACTTGTACACCCATTTACAACTTATTATCTTTCTGTCAGAGGGTCTTATTATTAGTATCCAGGTCTTGTTTTTGATTAAAGACCTAATCTCATCCTTCATTGCACCATTCCATTTGACTCTTTCTTTTGACTCCATTGCCTCCTTGTAAGATCTAGGCTCATTCTCACAGAATTCATACACTACAAAAGCATAGTGTATGATATCTGCATATCCAAATCTCTTTGGAGCCCTAGTAGTTCTTCTATTTCTAACCCTGGTCAGTTGGTATTGGAGAATACTTAGGTCCTCATCCTCTTCCAATTCCAACTCTCCTTGACCAGTTACCTCTCCACCTTCATCTTCTGCATCCAATTCAGTTTCAGTAGCCATTTCTAGTGTGAATCCTTGATTCTCTGGTGCCATGTTCCTTTCAGGTTCCACCTCAAACTGAACACTGTCATTTTTCTCAGAGTTGGTGTTTGATTTTTCCTCTAGTGTATCCTTGTACACTTTGTCTTCTTCAAATACCATATCTCTACTTATGAAAAACTTTTGGTGATTGCCACTCTCTATGCTCCATAGTTTATATCCCTTCACTCCTTCTGGATATCCAAGAAAAACACACTTCCTTGCCCTTGGTTCCAGCTTGTCTTCTTGATGTGAGCATATGCAATACACCCAAAGGTTCTTAGTTTTCCATAGTCTGCAGAATGACCAGTTCTTGCCTCAATTGGTGTCTTAAATCCTATTTCAGATGAAGGACATCTATTTATCAAATAACAGGCTGTAACAGCTACTTCAGCCCAGAAATTTCTAGGTAACCCTGAGTGTATCAACATCTGACCCTCTCCATTATGGTCCTATTCATTCTCTCTGCAAGACCATTTTGTTGAGGGTTCCTGGGGACAGTGAGATGCTTGGCAATCCCTTGTTGTTTGCAGTATTCCTTGAAGAAATCTGAACAGAATGCCAAGCCATTATCTGTTCTCAACTTCTTTAGCTTCCTACCAGTTTGGTTTTCAAGTAATACTCTCCATTCCTTAAACTTTGAAATCACTTCATGCTTGTGTTTCAAAATGTGAATCCATACATACCTAGAGTAATCATCAATTAGGGTAAGAAAGTACCTTGCTCCTCCTCTGGAGGTGACTCTAGAGGGCCCCCACAGATCTGAATGGACATAGTCCAATGTGTTTTTGGAGCAGTGCAATCCTACCCCAAATTTCTGCTTTGTTGACTTGCCTAAGACACATTGTTCACAGAATTGCAGATCTCTTTCAACTTTCTTTCCTAGTAACCCTTTCTTGATCAAAATCTCTAATCCTTTCAAACTGACATGGCCTAACCTTCTGTGCCATAACACAGATGAGTTTACCATTTCTTTGGAAGCAATAGATACAAGATTCTTGGCTGTACTATTCCTTGCAAAACATACACACCATTGATTATTGTACCTTTCATAATGACTCTTTCTCCTTGTGTAACCTTGAGAACTCCACCTTCAACCTTTAATGAGAATCCACTATTTTCTAACATAGCTACTGAATTTAAATTTCTTTTGATTTCAGGAACATGTCTTACCTGGTGTAATTCTCTGATTGATCCTCCTGCAAGTTGAATCTTTACAGTCCCAATTCCTTTTGTTGTGCATGATCTGTTGTCCCCCAATTTGACTGTGCCACCTGCAATTTCCTTGTATTCAGAGAAATGAGTTCTGTCAGGACACACATGGAAAGAACACCCTGAATCTATGACCCAATCGAGATCAGAATACCCTGTAGAAGCCACCATAACTCCTGCACTTTCATAACCATCATCACTAGTGTAACCCCCTGACACCAGATCAGCATTTCCATACTTCTTGGAACCACCAGTTGGTTTCTTGTTTAGTTCAGGGCAATCTCTCTTGAGATGAGATGTTTTGTGACAAATAAAGCATCTATTCTTGAATGTTGAATTTGACTTTCCTTTGGTGGAGTGATTTTGATGTTGATTCCTATTGTATCTTCCCTCAATTCTTCCTCGAGCAATTAACAGACCCTCTCCTGCATTGTCTTCCTTCTCAGACTTTCTTTTCAATTCCTTTGACATCAAAGCACTATGTACCTCTTCCAATGTCAATGAATCCCTTCCAAACATCATTGTCTCAACAAAATGTTCATACTTGTCTGATGGCAAAGAGTTCAAGACAATAATGGCCTGGTCCTCACTTTCGATCTTGATATCACAATTCTCAAGATCAAGAATTATCTTGTTCAAATCATCCATGTGATCTTCAACACTCTTCCCTGGTTGCATCTTGAATGAGTAAAGTTTCTGCTTCAGAAACAAACGATTTGCCAGAGACTTTGTCATGTACAAAGACTCTGATTTCTTCCATAAACCAGCAGCTGTGGTTTCCTTCGAAACCTCCCTCAAGACCTTGTCTCCAAGACTCAAGATGAGTGCACTATGAGCCTTCTCCATAAGTTCACTCTTCTCTGCATCTGTCTTGTCCCTGATCTTGTTATCACCAAGAATCGCATCCTGAATCCCTTGCTGAACCAGGAGAGCCCTCATCTTTACTCTCCACAAACTGAAATCGTTTTTCCCATCAAACTTCTCAATGTCGAACTTGGCATTTCCCATTTCTTTCCCTGGTTTTTCTTCACGTTTGTTCCCACGCAAGCTTGATCCAATTCAAGCAACAAGAACCCGTCCAGCTCTGATACCACACTGTTGAGTCTACAACTCGAATGCCATACAATCAAACCAGTTACAATGCTTATGAAACAACAATCTGAATATAGCTCTTTATTAATGAATGTCAATCTTTTACAATGAATGGTGTTGTGTCTTGGTTTCAAGTGGTAAAAGCAGGGACTTTATATAGACTAGTCCAATAGGCTTGACACTTGAAACTAACATCACACACTTAACAGAATTAACCGACTCTAGAGCTTAACTAACTAACTGTTTTAACTATACTAATGGTCACATGCTAACTACAAATTCCTTCAACATTCCGTGATGTCCTTTCACGGAATGTATTCCAAGGTACATTAAATGGGTTTCAAGGTACATTAGATGGATTTCAAGGTACGTTACCATATTTTTTAACCCTAATTACCCCTAGATCAATCCCAGCCCTCAGATCAAATAACTCCCCATCTAACGGCTATCGTACATCACGAAATACATTTCATGAAAGTACATGATCACGAGATAAAATCATGTCCCATAGGAAATTAAATTCTTTGGTATGGGTGGGTAGGCAAAGTGTGTGTTATTCGCCAGCATTACACCCTGAGAGGAAAGCAATATATATGTCGGTTAATTAATTGGGTTATTCATTTTCGTAATTCACTCAATTAAATACAAAGGATAAAAGAATTAATTTTCACAACAAAATTCTTGTACAAAGGATGAGCATTTAAATCTACTTTCACATTTCAAATATGTGCATTGTTTTAAAAAGTTTTACACATTTTTTACACACAATTATATGTATTTAATAAGTACCACACTTTTACTTCATACAATTTGAATGTGTCACAATATAACATTCTTAATTATTTTATTAGTATTATTTCTCTTTGTGGCAAATTAATCCATATTCATATATAGATATAAATATTTATATACTACTTCTAATATATTAGAAATTTTTTAGGGCCCAACACTAACCTTGAATAATTGAGATCCCGTACCTAAGCACCACACCTTAACTCCAGCCTCAAACCCGACCCTGACCCTCGACTTAGGGCCCCAAACTTGAACCCAGATCCAAACATTGGACCCCATGCCCAACCCCAAATCTACATTGACCCTGAATCGGGACCTTGATCCCAGACCTCGAATCTAACTCTGACACCAACCTTAGACCCTAAACCCCAGCTACGACCCCAACCCTAGACCGTAGCTACAATCTCAACTCCGGACTTAGACCATGAGCCCGATCAAAATATCCCCACTACAAAAAAAAAACTACATTTAGTGACAACCTTTTAATCACAACATAATTTTTTTTTGTAACTAAATGTGACTTTTAGTCACAATAAAAAATTAATTGTCACTAAAACATAGTATTTAATTTAATTTCAGTCACAATTAGTGTTGTGACTAAAAAATATATTTATTAGTCACAACAAATTGTAATTTTTGTGACTGATACGTTAACTACAAATTTTTTACTCATAACATAGGAATGGTAATATATAGTTAATCACGATTTTTTCAATTTTAATGACAAATTTTATTATGACTAAAAGTAAAAAAATTTATAAACTCACATAATAACTTAGTTCATAATTAAATATTACAACACAAGTTTATACATCCCTTTTTCTTATTTATTCCATAATACAATACAAATATTTTCTCCAAACATAATAATTTACTAATTTAATTTAATACAGAAGGCTTTTATGGACAAACAAACAAATCCTTGTTGTCTTTAATCATCAACACTAATAATAGAAGTTATGCTTTGGCAAATATATATATTATTATATAGTTTGTACTATAATTTAAAATATAGATTATCTCATAATAAAATAAAAAGAATAAATTATAATTTCTCCACAATATGATAACAAAAACGCCTCCTCATAATAATTTTATTGAGTGAATATTATAAGTAAGGTACATGTTGTTCACTAGATGATCACTAATGTCTCTCAACAACCTCTCAAACTATCCTTTCATGCTATAGTATATATAAATTAGTAGATGAAGATCCCTAATTTTCTACTGTAAAATAAAATTTCTATGAATCACATTGAAGATTTATTGATTGGAATATAATCATATTAAGAAAGAAAAAGTGATTATTTTGAGGGCCATGCAAAATTAATATTGGCTTTGAAGTGTTGTATATTCATTGTTTTTGTTCTATAAATATATTTAATTATACACATATTGTAGATAAATATAGATTCAAAAACTACAAGATGAGACTCATATGGTCATTGCTGTCTCAACAGAATTGATTGACACCATCAAATGATTATAATATATATAATATATATACCAAGCCGACCAAGTTTAAACCCAAAACCAAACACACCAACCAATTTGATGAAATAGTGAGATCATGAGTGATTATTAGCTAATAATTGTCGACATTAATTATACTTGTTATTCCTAATAATTTATAAGTTCATGTTATCACTTTATTACTATAATTGGTATTGAAGGGACCTCACTACAAAAAGCTGCTCCAAAGAATTTTCAATTTTATTTTTTTAAATGGAAGAGAAAAAAAAATAGTTTTAAGTACAAGAAAGAAACCCTAGCAACAAAACTAATTTATTAATATATATCAATGCCCATCAAGATGATTAAATTGAGGGTACTTTTATGGTAAGTTTTGCCTTTATCGGTAGGAGTGTCTTTGTTTTAACACTTTAATATTCTTCAAATTGTTGTTCTCTAATGGTACTTTCAAAAAAAAAAAAAAAAAAAGAGCTCCTCCTAACAATCAATCAATAGTCATTGCCTAAACTCTCCCTACTTTGACCCTCAACTCAAAAAAATGAGCTCAAAGGGGGGTCACGGCTGTAGTTTGATCTCGAAGGGGGATCACAGTTGTAGTTTGATCTCGAAAGGGGGTCACAGTTACAGTTTGATCTTAAAGAGAGGTCACGGTTGTAGTTTGGTCTCGAACGGGGTTCACAGTCGTATTTTGGTCTCGAAGGAGGGTCACGGTTGTAGTTTAGTCTCAAAGGAGGGTCACGGTCGTATTTTGGTCTCAAAGGGGGGTCAAAATTGTGGTTCGGCCTCGGGGGTGACATCCTGACTACCACATGGTGGTCTCGGGGTGGAGCAACCACAAATCCTAATCTCAAGGTGTATAAAACAACAATAACAACAAAAGGGGTTAATTCAGGGTGAACCTTGACCTAATATCTATGGATAAATCAAAATGGCAACCATGACTTATTATAGCTCCATCTTGGGGTAGCTAATCCTGACCCCCCATAGTCGTCTCGGGGGGAACCTCCTAGCCTCAGGGTGCACACCCCGACCCCCGAGCAGATGTGCCTCGAGTGACAACAAAAAAAATTACTCTAACTCAGGGTACCTTGAGATTGCTTAATTTTAGAGTATACCCTGAACCTCCAAACGATCGGGCCAAAAAAAAACCACGGTTCTAAGTGATAAAGTGGCCCGAAGCAACAATGACAATTACACACTTCAAAATTTTACTAAGTGTGTAAAGAAAAAACAATACATTAAGTGTATATATACAAGACCCCAAGAAGTAGACAAGAGGCCATTATCACCAACTCATGAAGCCGCATTTCAGTTGTCTCGGGGTACCACACCCCTGACCTCCATGAGATGGTCTCAGGGTAGTGCACCTTGACCTCCACTTGGTGATCTCGAGGGTGGTGCACCCCCCACCTCCATCTCGAAAAAATGGCAATCCCAGACTACCGCGAGACAATCTCATCTCGGGGTAAAAAGTGGGTCTCGAGAAATAGGTCTCGGAGGGGGATCTTTTGGACTACGGGGGCCTATCTCGGGGTACCACACCTAACCCCCATGCGGTGGTCTCAAGGTGGTGTACACCCATTACCCTGACCTCAGCTCAATGTTAAAAAAAATAATAAATTTATCCCGAGGCAACCCCTTTTCAGGGTAAGATGGCCTATCTTGGGGTACCCAAATGTTTGAAGCAGTCAAGACGGACCTCCTAAGGAGGTATCACATGGTAGCCACCTCGACCCTATGAAGTGGTGTTGCGGCTTGGAAAAAACAAGGTGACTTGAAGTCACAACTACAACACTCCCCAAGCAATGATTGTTCAACAATTTTTTCCAAGGTACATACTATCTTCACATACACCTTTTCTCAATCTTATGAGAATGTAAGCAAGAAGTGAGGGAAAATCAAAATTCTCCATGTTCTTGATGTTCTTCTAAAGCTCAAGAACACTTGGAACCAAAAGTTTCAAAATCAATCATTCCAATACTAAATTTCATCAAATCATAGCCAAAAATACATTACTGATAGCCTATGCTACAAAACACATTCACTAAACACTCACATTTCATCAAAAACTCAAAAAACCCAATGATTCAATGCCATTTTTGGCCATGAAAAAAACTACCTAGAAGAAGTCCCAAAAACTTCATCAAATTTCAAATTTAAAGCAAGGAAATTATAAATGGAAATATGAAGAACTTACCCACAATGAAGATGGAAAGCTCAAAGCTTCCAAGGATCATTATAATGCTATAAGTAATTTATTTATGGGATTTTTTTCTATAATAAACTAATAAAGGTAGCATTTTACATTTATACCCTATAAAGGAAAAATAAACATAAATAGAAAACAAAAGTTTCTATTTACAAAAATACCAGCTTAACAAAAAAAAACGGAGGAAACTCTTCCTTCTTCGTGAGCCAGCCGAAACAGCCAAATCCACCAAATCTCCACTGTTTCTTTCCAAAACCATGGAAATCAGCTCAAATCAACATGTAGATCTCAAGGAAAAAGCAATAAAATCCCAAAAAATCCAAATACCAAAAAAAAAAGAAAAAGAAAAAAATAGAGATATCGACCTCCATTGCTGTAAAAAAAATGCAAAAACAACCTACAAACAAAAACTGAAAGTGTATAGAGGAGAGGATTTGAAGAGAAGGAGATCGGAAAAACTTTGAATCTTACCCATAATCGAATCAGAGAAAAAATTCAAGGTACAAAAATATGAAAAAACAAACATCATCTAAGCTTCCGAAAAAACCAGAAAGCAACCACAAAACAATATTTTAAAAATATCCAGACATAAACAGCCTAAAAGATGAAAAGCCGGGAAAAAATATATTAACAACAATCTGCAAAACATGAAATTACTAAAAAAAATGTTAACTATAAAATAAAATTAAACAACACTAAAACTACTAAAAATAAACATTAAAACAACAGTTTAAAAAAGTTAATAGAACACTAAAAGAACAATCAAACAACGAATTAAAAACAAGGAAAAAATATTATGAAAACACAAAATCTTCATACAAAAAATGAGAACAAAAAAATAATAAACCCTAAAAAACACATTTAAAACTTAAAAACAACTAATAAGAAAATCCAAACTGAGAAACAGAAAAATTGTGTAGTTTGGTTAAAAATGCTAAAAACTATTTAATAGCAGTAACAAAACCCAAAAAAAAAAAAAACTCAAAAAAATGAGAACAAAAACAAAATGAAAAACAACGGTTGATTAAAAATTTTAACTTAAAAAAATAAAAAACTTCAAGGTAAACAACCCTTGGGTTTAACTTTATGCTTCACTTTCAAATCAGGAACTTCATCCTCGAAGTCAGAATCGAAGAGAACCTAAAACATTTTGGGGGAAAATTGAAACACAAAACAGCAAATGAAAAACAAAACAACAAGAAAAAAACTAAAAAAAAATAAAAAAACAACAGAACCCAACTTACATCCTTGACAGATTTCGAAGATTTGGATCTCTTTGCCTTACGAGATTCAATCTTAGCTGGAAGAGGTCTTTTTTTAGAAATAGATGGCTCTGCAGCATCACCCATTCCCCTTCTTCGCAATGTCTTTCAAGCCCATTTTAGGATCAACTTTAAAGGACTTTGAAGGAGGTTTCTTAGTATTTTTTGAAATTTTTTTAGCAGGTGAAGGGGACTTGGAACCCGATCTAGTGGTGGCCATTTATAGAAGAAGAAAATTAACTGTACGAGGGAAAAAGAAATGCAGTTATTGAAGATAGGGGAGATCGTGGCATAGATGGGAGGTTGAAATTCATGGGTTAGGGCTTCACAGGGGATGATAGTATGGAAAAAGAAAAAAAAAACTAACAGAAAATAAAAGAAAAATTAAAAAAAAAAAAAAAATGAATAAAAGAGAAGAAGGTGGTAGAGATAGAGTGTAATATGGGAGAAAACCTATGACATAAGCATGCATATATATTTTTGTAATTATCAAACTTTTTAAAATATAATATTGAAAAATAAATTTTTTAAAAATGTTTAAATAACTGAATAAAGACAAAAATGTAAAAAAAAAATGACAAAATAAGAAACCAAGTGTAAACATCTCTTTATTTATTTTGTTTTTGTAAATATTTAGATTATTTTTGTTGTAAATAATTTATTTTTTTTGTAATTTACTTCTGCTTGCAAATGAAAAAAATTATCATTGGGATATGTTGTAAAAATATTAAAAATGGGAGAATTATTTTTGAGTTTGAAATGTAGTTCTAGTATAAGCTTGGCATTCTCGGCACCGTACCACTAAATCATCAATAACTAAATTGAACTACATGCTTCACCAAAAAGTTTCTACGGTATAGTCATGCATACTGCTAAAAACTTGGGAGATAAATGTTAACCAAATTTTAACAAGGCAAAAATGATGACACGTGGCACGAGGATACCAGGATTAAATTGATGAAGAATGTGTAAATTTATGATTGTTGGTCATGACCGTTGGAAGAGAAGTCTGACGGTCACCTTTCCCCCTAGCTTGAGC
Source organism: Cannabis sativa (assembly GCF_029168945.1). NCBI lineage: Eukaryota > Viridiplantae > Streptophyta > Magnoliopsida > Rosales > Cannabaceae > Cannabis > Cannabis sativa. The sequence continues at coordinate 59,547,186 of NC_083607.1, forward strand.
AAGGTGGCTACGCCCAGGGGGACAGTGGACTAGCACCCTCGTAAACGGGATAAACGATCACCACACATCTACGGGAGTCAAACCAACTAGGGATATATACCACTACCCCTACCTCAAATGTAATGATCTACATGGGGTTTGTATAGGAGTACACACCTTATCCCCTAAGAGGTTAGTCTAGGGGTACACCCTGTAACGCCCTAATGCTAAGGCACGCTACAGTGCTTTTTCAATAATTATGCAATCTTTGCTAATCAAAGAAATTTCTCGAAAAACGTGTCAAATTAAAACTTTTGCATTAAATACTAAACTTTGTAATTTAATAAAATATTTACAAGTGTCGGGATCCCGATTTTTAAAACTTTACAAACTTTACTTTTCAAGCATACAATCCCAAAATATACAGATTTACAGGTCGCACAGCGACTTTCAAAATACAACTCCCAGATGTCCCGAGACCGAACACTCCAGGTCGCGCTGCTTGACATGTACAATCTCACCCGAGCTCAGGTTCACTCCTGTTCAGCCTTCGCCTTTCCTTTACCTACACATGGAAGCAGAAACTGTGAGTCAACAGACTCAGTAAGAAATGCATATAACATATCATATAATTTCTGACCTGTAAATAGGCGCCCATACACCTATTTACAGAGCTTAACAGATGAGTATGAACGTTCAATACCAGGGTACAACCACTATACCACATACACATCGTACCTCGCTGTACGACTGTTGGTAGGGTTTATCCCGATCACTGAGTAACACTGAGTGATGTACTACACACCTTAGCATTTTCCTATGCTTGTGTTGGTATCACTGTATCGTACTCAAATCAACAACAATCACTGTACCAATACACTCTATAACTTAATCATACAAGTGTTGGTAGTGTTTAACATAATTCAAGCATGCATATATAAACACATATACACACATTCAGATAATCACATCATACATTATACACAGTTCTTACCTGTTTTCCGAATTCAAGTGTGCTGGCCGACCTGAACGGAATTCACGTGCTAGATGGATGCCCTAATCACAATAACGGTAATACAGATGAGTGACTCGTTAAATCACTTTCCGGGACTTAAAACTTGAAACTAAAAGTTTCCCTATCGATAAACCTCATGGAAATACCCTAAATATCTCAAAATTGGCCAAAACTAGGGTTCTGGAAAATCCCCCAACAGGTAGACCGGTTCCCAACCGGCATCCGGGTTCTGGGTCACCAACCGGTCGACCGGTTGGTACAGACCACCCGTAACCGAATTCCTCCTGCCAGAAACCAAAAAATTATCCCCCTTGATTCAATTTAATCCCAATCTTTACCAAACTCTCCAGTATACCTAAACAATGCATACACAATGATTTCCAGGCAGTAATTCACAGAATAAACCAATACAACTCAAGTTGCCATTAATGAACAAAGCTTGAGTTTCAAAGCTCAAGCTTGCTTAAAACCATTCACAAGCATCAAAACCAGTAGCTAGGGACTTAGATAAACTCAATTTAACCCCAGAAATTGAACCCCAAACATTTCAAAACCTAACAGCCACTAAACCTAAACATTCATAGTGAAACTAAACTAAAACTTCAAAAACTTAAAGGGGAGAAGAACTAGGGTTACCTTGCTTTGATTCCTCTTGAATCCTTAGCTGAAAATACAAACTTTAAGCTCCCAAACCCCTTGCCCCTTGCTGCCTTCGAAGAGAGAAAGAGAGAAGAGAGAGCTTCTCTTGATTTTTTCTTTGTTTTTCCTTTATTTTCCAAATGAAAATGAGTTAATTACCTAACTCCTTCTAACTTAGATGCTAGGTGTCAACTACATGGGCAGCCACCACACTTACCTTAACCAAAAGACTAAAATGCCCCTAGACTTAAAACTAGGGTATTTCTAAAGCTAGGGGTAAAATGGTCAAAATCCATAACCCCGCTCAATCCCGATAATTAATTTTCTCTAAAATATTCCCCACTATAAAATAGGGTTCTAAACTTACTCATGTGATTATCTAGCCATCCATCGCATTTTCCGTTGTCGCCGAGCAAAAATTACAAAATTAACATATTTCACATATAAGTTAAATAATACCCCTAGAGTTTAATAAAATCTCCGGAATTGAGAAATTATAACTCTAACATTTATTTCTAAATATTGGGGTCCACAAATAAATTAATTCACAAATAATAATAAAATAATAAAAATTAGTGCTAATTGCCTTTTCTAATCCACATTACTAGAGCGGTCATTACACACCCCTTACCCCCTAAAGGGTTAGTTTAGGGGTATACCCCCTACCACTTTCATGGTCCAAGTCACACATTCCACCAACATGAGACATGGTTAATATAGTGCATCTTCACGATACCAAGGCGCTACCCACACAACATCGAAGGTTAAGTGGAAGGGGTCTCGGGGGTACCACCCCGATATGACAACTATCACCCCTTCACGTGGTCTTGGGGTTGTCACCTTTAAGTATTAGCTTCTACCCCTAAAGGGGGCTAATGATGATACTACACCCTTGGGGGATCCTCATCGTCAATGATTAGTTCATTTATTCAAATCCCTCAAGAAGTTAAAAGATGGTTATGAACCTGCAAAAATAGCTAGATACTACCATGAGAATCGAATTTTAACCACCTCCAAAAACTAAGGAGACAGTTAAGATAGCTCCACTTTGGTCGCGTCTCTTAAAGCGAGAAGCACCGACCTTTTCTCCTATATAAAGGGTCAACCATGACTTGGGAAAGGGATCCAGAAATTTGAGTACTTAGAGAAAAAAGACTTTTCAATTGTTGCTTTTTGCATTCAAGAGTGTGTTCTTGATATTGCAACTCTGATCAATAAAATACAAGGGGAGTAGGCTATTACCGACATTTATGGCTGAATCTCTTTAAATTCTGGTGTATTTGCTTACATTTATTACTAATACACTGTCATTATTCATATTTATTGATAGTTTTTGGTTTAAATCTCATTTATTACGACTTTGCGTCGCGGTTGGCTAAAAATCCAGCTAACACAAGGTTAAGAGATATAAGCCATTCATGGGTGAGTATGATGGTGTATTTTTTGTAATTTACTATTTTATATGATAGTAATATATTTACTATATATACATGCATGTGAGTTTTATATATGTATATGTGGCATATATATGTTCATGCGTTTATATCATATTTAATATATAGTTGTATATAACATGGTATTTAAATTTATAACATGTTTTATATAAGATATATATGAGATATATAATATATAGAATTTGTGTTAACCCAGAAACTTTCCCTAGCAATGTGGACATAATGTTTGACACGTGCAAGAAAGATAACGTCACGAAGCTAAGCAGACCTGAGTCTTAGCAGTTAACTTTGGAAGGGACCCTAGCCATACACTCAAGTTGACTTTGGGAGCTCTGGGATGGAAGTTCATACTTCAACAACTTAAATCCAGTTCACTATCTTTCAGTATATTATGTACCATGAAGACATGGAGCCACCTAATCCAAGCCCTGGGAGCTAAAATTACATGAACTTGCAACCCAGAAGCCAACATGGGCAACTAGGGTTTCACCCACAACCTAGGTTAACATTTCCAATTAGGGTTTTAGTTTTCGGGATAATCTTAGTGCAAATGGGTCAAAACATGCATTGAGGCATCTACTAGGCATACCGCATATATATTTGAGGCATATGAATCAAATTAAGAGCAAGTTTATTTTTGAGCACCTGTGGCCTAGTGCCCAAGTTGACAATTTTTCAATCTAGGCACCTTCCAAGTATCAAATCGATGATCCGACTTTTGTATCTTCGTTGTCTTCATAAAAAATAAGGCCTAATCCCCAGGTTGACACCCAGGTGTTGCTTAGAAGTCTCGCCAATATTTCTGAGTTAATAATGTGTATGAGTCATGTGTATTATATATGTTGAGCATAATATATATTGAGAGATCAAATATGAGAAAATAATTATTTCCTATATGTTTAAATGACATGCATATATAATATATATTGTGTATATATATCATCATGTATATTAAGTGTATATTTATGTTATATATGTGTGAGTTTCGTAATATATATAGTATTATAATTAATTAATATATATTATGTGTATGTTATATGTGAGATGATAATAATATACGTAATGTAACGCCCGTATTTTAACTATTTACTAAACTCGAAAGATAACTTTAATATATTATATCTTTATAACTATATGGATCGGGATCCCGAGTATTAAAATACAGTTTATAAGTATTTTACTAATATGTACATATAATATTTTTTTTTAAAAAAAAAAAAACTTGCGAGCATGCAACTTCAAAATACAGACTCAAAATAGTAAAAGACCGAAACCCTCCAGGTTGCACTGCCGCGATATGTACAATCACTGCCGAGCTCCATCTCACTGTTCCTCTAGCTTTGCTTTTCCTTTACCTACACACGGTAGCAAACTAATGAGTCAACAGACTCAGTAAGATATGCAAAACATATATATAAGCAATGCGATGCCAACTTTATGATTAAGCCGCCCTGAGCTCATTAATCAAGCTCAACAAATGAATAAGAACATTCTTAAGGGAAGTACGACCACTGTACCAAGTACACTAAAGTAACCCTGTACTCGTGTTGGTAGAGCCTTAACTGTACTCCCGAGATTTACTAAGTGTTGTACCAAATGCACGCCGTACCTCTGGTACTCGTGTTGGTAACACCGTAACCCTACTAGTACATAACACTATACTAACACTCTAATAATCGTATTCATATTAGTGCTAGTAGTGAAAATATCTAAAACAAGTATATATTTATATATATATATATTCTTATACTATCTTACCTCGTTCCGTGCTCAAGTGTGCCGGTCAGCCTGAGTGGAAACGCAACTCGGCGCTTTACAGGGCCCTAAACCATAATGTTCAGAATTCAATGAGAGACACGCTAAAACACTTATCAGGGATTTAAAATAGAAACTAAGCTTAACCCTATCGACAAATAGGATGCCAATACTCTAAATTACGTAAAAACGGGAAAAACTAAGGCTCGAGAAAAAGCCCCAACCGGCAGACCAATTCCCAACCAGAACCCCAGGAACCTGGGTACCAACCGTTCGACCGGTTCTGTGCTGGGAACCCTAAAACCGATCCCCCTAACTCCAATCAATCCCAAAACTTCTCAAAAATTCTAGGATACCTGTATGCACTATAATAAACCAGTTTCAAGCCAGAAAACTTAACAAACCGATCATGAAACAAAACCACCATTAGAGCTCCAACTTGAGCTCATAAACTCTATTTGACTCAAGCATTAAAATACCCACCTATCTTAGCTTAAAATAATAACAACAATCTCTATTTAACACCAGAAACTATCCCAAACAATTCTAAATCAAACAGCCACCAATTTCCCAAATTCACACCAAAACCTAACCTAAACTACAAGAACTTCAAAAGAAAGAAAGTAGGAAGGGTTACCTTGATCAAAGCTCTCAATTACCACTAAAATTCCTTGATTCAAACTCACAATTTCAATTCCTAGTTGCTGCCCAAGAGAATCGAAAGAGAGAGAGAGAGAGAGAGAGAGAGAGAGAGAGAGAGAGAGAGAGAGAGAGAGAGAGAGAGAGAGAGAGAGAGAGAGAGAGAGAGAGAGAGAGAAGAGAGAGAGAGAGTTCAAGAGAGGGTTAACTATTTCTTCTAACTTTCCTTCTTTTCCTTCAAGCTTAAGCAAAATTCCTTTTATCTTTCTTATTTTTATTTTAAATTAATTAACCTATTCTCAGCCAAACAATAACCAAATAAGACAAAAAAGAAGTCTTGCCAAAAGACTTTCTTGCCCCTCCATCTAATAAAAGTAATTATAACCTCCCAAGGGTAAAATGGTCAAATACCAAACCCCGAAAATTCTAACGCCTCTAATATCTAACAATGATACCCTGATAATATTCTAAACCATATAAAATACGACTCCCTAAAGGCCCGACGTCGCTTTCCACAGCTTCCGAACACAATCACAGAAATTAAGTAATATACATAAAATAGCATAATAACATATATGATATTAAATATATTTCCAAAACATGCATTTCATAATTATTAATTTAATCTCATACATAAATCCTAATTATTTAATAATTAAAGGTATTAATCATATGTGGTCTTTACACGCAATATAATAATTAGCATAAATTTTTTATGCATGGGAGTCATATATATTGCTTTACATAATAATATATATTTGTAAGTTATCATATTTAGTGCATATGATAATAATGGTGATGAATAAGATGTTTATATGTTTTACATATATTGTATTAATGTATGAGTTATATAATATAATAATAATATTAATAGTGATGTAATAATATTTATTACTATTGATGTAGAGATTATTATCATCTATTTTATAAATAAAGAGAATTGGAATTCATTTTCCATGTAATGATTTTGAGAAAGGAAAATGTGACTTTTAAGGAGTTACATCATTTGGGAATTAAAAGTGATAATTATCTCATTTTATGAGATAAAAAAAATAAACTATGACTGAAAAGGGGGAAAGGTCTACTAGGGTTCTAATAAGGGGTTTCGTTTCAGAGGTTCTTTGCTTCACTTTAGGGGGTTCTCTACAACCATGGTGGGTCAGGGCCGCCCACGCAAAGCTTCTTCTTCGGTGATAAGCAATAAACTAGCAACATGTCGAAGATTCAAGGGAAGATAAAGATTACGAGCAAAAAGTAAGGGCGACGTCTTTGGATCTTGTACTCAAAACCAAGTCAATGGCGGAGGTACTAGGCGTTGATGCTCTATTGATGTCAAATTTTTTTGAAGATGATGAAAAGATGAGCTAGGTTCTGATGGTTCCACAAACGGTAAGAATAATAGAAGATGTGGCTGAAGTCGTTTCTCCAAGGTCTACACTCAAACAGTTGGATCAAGTGGAGTTGCAAACTGATTTCATGAATTTCTTGGAGGCAACCATGAGATGTGAAGGTCAGATTCAAACAGTAAAGACCCTACTCCACCAATTTCGCATTTCTCTATTGTTGAAAATACTGTTATACAGAATTTGAGTAAGAAATTTGAGACAAATCAAGGGCCTCCTAGGAAGAGTCTAGTTGTTAAGATAATCATAGCTGACATAGAGGAAGATGTATTATATTGGAAATCAATTATGGCAAATCATATCCTGGGAGCTAATCCACCTGTTGGAGTTTTTGATGGTTTTGCAAGGAGAATATGGATAGAAAAAGGTGTGGGCAAGGTTGGATTATGAAACCAGGTACCTTCATAGTTTGGTGCCAAGATATGAATACTCGAGATGAGATTTTGGAAGGAATATTCTTGTTTTTTGATTAGAAAAAATCAATTATCATGAAGCCTTGAGACTCTTACACAGAACTTAACAAAGAGGATGTGTATTTAGTTCCAATATGGATTCCACTCCATGGATTAGAGCTGAAATATTGAGTGAGAAATCTTATTCAAGATTATTGGGCAAGTAGGAACTCCAAATATATGTTAGATTCTACAACCAAGAATAAATAGAGACTCAATTTCCTATGGGTCTTGGTGGAGGTAAAGATGTATCAAGACTTTCCTGACACTATTTTCTTTTGCAATGAAATTAATTAATTAGCAGGATCTTGAAGTTATGGTTAAGTATGAATAAAAACTGGTGGTATGTCACGAGTGCAAAGCCTTTGGACACAAAACTGAAGTTTGTAGGAAGAAAGAAGAGAAAAAAGGTGTTAAGCCTAAGCAAGTGTGGGTGGAGAAGAACAAAGACGAAAGGGCTATATAAAATAAGAAAGGGAAAGTAGTTGATGATGATGGCATTCAACAAGCCAAGAAGAAGGGAATTTCCAAGGAAAAAAGTGGCTATGTCAATTATGGCTACAAATGATTTCTAAGTGTTGGAAGATAATGTCTAATACTCACTATAGGAGGAAATTAATGAGATGAAGAAAGGAGGGGGAAAGCCTCCTATTTTTAATGGATAATATTGACCTTGCTTGTAGCCAATAATAATGAGTCAAATTAAAACAATTATAAATAATTAATAACAATAATGATAAAGATAAAACAAAGAGAACATTGAGGTTGTTATAGAGGTTAGGCCCCATGATGGTGGCAATAGTCTACTCCCCTTTTACTTGTATTAACTTGTGAGAAGCGAAGCAAGAAGTTCTTGATCTCTCTTAAAAGCTTTTACAATGATTTTCGAGTATTTATCTCTAATTTTTCTCCCTCCTGAATAATGAAATGACTCCACTATTTATAGGAAAGAATTATATCAAATTGGTTTCCCAAAACTAATAAGAATTTAAATAGAAAACTTGTTTACTTTCCCTAATCAAATAAAAAAAAAAAAGAGGAAACTAGATGGGCTTCCTCTTATTTCTTACCAACACAAATCTATCTTTTGAAATTAGGATAAGATAAGTTGCGCTTGAGGATTCATGAGACATATCTCTGAAGATAATTAACTCTCATTCTCTGGCCAGTGTCTGCGAGCTAACTGGACAGTGGATACTAGTCAGATGGTGTAGCATACTCTGTCTGGACATTTTTTTAGCTCTTTCTATAGATTGATTACTTTCAAGGAATGAGTTAACCTGGATGACATATCACAGGATGACCTATTTGTCCAGGTCATGAAATCTTCTCCACGTGTCACCTAGATGGATGTCACATCACCTTTGTGCAAAAATTAGGATAAAATTTGGCCCCCAAGTCCATGCGGGAACTTCCTGCCTGCACATGGACTTAATTAGCCACCAAACCGGTCGAATGGGTGACACGTGTTCGTTCTTCAAACCACTTTTGATCTGATGTGACTAATCGATTGTCTCTTTGATGTTTAGGGCATTTAATGTCATCTTGGGCGTGCGTGATGTCTACACTTTTTTTAATGAGTATTAACTATTATTTCTTGGGGGAACCCAAAATTCAAATTTTATCTTACCAAATTGTCCCTCCAACTGCATATATTATAGGTCAAATATTATCTTATACTCTTTCAGCCATTTTAATTTTCAAACCATGAGAGCCATATTTTTCTTTCTCATTTTAAAGCTTTGAAGAGGTTCTTACTGGAATTTCATACTACCAAAGCTATCTAAGAGTATTTTTTAAGAATCTGCAAACAATGAGTAAGTTTTCTTTCACCTTTTTATATTTTTTAATTTCATGCATAATTACTTCGAACTATTCTGTGAAATTCTGGGTTCTTGAAACTATTCTTGGATGATCTGAGGCTAAGGGATATTAAGGCTTTTAATTATTGATGTTAATATATGAACATGACTTATAGGTTTCTAAATTTCTTGCTTTTCGTTGCTATTTTGTTATAAATTATCTAAAATTTTCCATTTAGGGCTTTTTGAAAATTTCTTAAATTTTTGCCGTTCTTTTAATTTTTTGATTTGGGAATTTCATAATTTATTTGAACATTTTTTAATTGAAATAGGCAATTTACTAGATTTTTTTTTTCAAAATTGCAATTTATTGATTTTAATGTTAGAGCATGATTAAATTATAGAATACATATATTATCTAATTATATTGCTCCTATAATAAAAATACACATAAATTAATTAATTAGCTAGTGCAAAGTGACTTATAATTGTATGAATTAATTTGGTGACGTAAATCTATAAATATATAGACTAAATTCGGTGAATCAAAAATTGGAAAATTTATCATGGAATAAAATCTATTGTTTCATCATTACTAGGACATATTAGGAGAATGTCAAACGTTATAAAAAGTATGATAAAAATTGGCATAATTCCACGAATATTTTTAGAATAATTATGTGTATATATATATATGTGTGTGCACTATTGTTTGCACAAAACAAGAATATTTAAGAAATAAATGAATGGAGAAGAAAAAGAGAACGAAAATCAAAACCTAATGAAACCGTTTACTTTGTAATAGTTGTACCAATAATTGAAACAAAACCAACAAAAATAATTTGGATAGTCATGATGATTAGTTTTGGCTGATTTTGAAAATTATTATTATCATTACAAAATGTATATATATAGTGATATATATATATACTAGGTGAATGTACGTGGCGAGCCACGTATTGCTAGTTTTATTTAAGATTTTGGTATTTTTAAGATTTTGAATGTATTTTATTTTTAAAGATTACAAATTTTTTGTTTGAAAAAATTAAATATTTATATTTGAAATATTATTTAATAATGTATTAAAAATAATATTAGTGTAATTATAAAATTGTAAATAAATTTATTATTGGAGTAGTAGATTATTCTATTTAGTTCTTTTTTTAACATAGCATTGTAATGTAAGTTTATATTTATAAATATTCTGTAAAGTGTTAATATTATATGAACATCTCTATTTATAAAGCTAAAAAGTGGGTCAATGACAGAAGTGGTATATCTGCAATCACACAAAGATAGAAGTGGTATTTCTGCTTCCTATGCTTATCCAGAGAAAATATTAGATAACGTAATGTTAACTTTAATATATAAAGATTTTTCTTTTTTAAAAAATAAATAAAAAAAATATTAATATTCTCCCAAAATAGGTTTGTTAGAGAGATATGTGGGTAAAATAATTTTTTTCATTTAAAAAAAGATTATTAATATTTAAAAGATTGTTTAATTTTTTGGGTTTAATTATTGGGTTTATTTGTTAACGGGAGATCAAACCTAATCGTTAAATTTAACAGAATATTCTTTTTATTTTTAAGAATATTCTGTTAAACCAAGAATTGCCGTTAGATAGACACTTTTAATATATAAAGATATATATATGTCATGTGAGTAATTAATGGGGAGTGCTATGTTATAATTCATATCTGAATATTTTTTAGTTGGAGAGGGTGAGTAGTTCACATATTTATTTAAAAATATTGAATAAAAAATTACATAAATATATATGTATATAAAATCAATATAAAAATAAAATTATTTAATATTTATATAATTATTCAACTTTTTTCTTCAATTTATAATAAAATAAAATTATATATATATATATATGTTGTGTTTAAAGGGTCCCATATATAACAATTAAACAACGTCATTACATGTATATTTAAATAATGCAATCTTGTTGATGAAGATGGCTTCAAGGAATAATCTTAGGAAATCTCATCAAATGCAATCATTCAAAATTTTAACATTCAACTAAGAAACATATATTTTCATTAATATCAACTTGGAAAATATAACAATAGTTAAAAAATTATTCATTTTTAAAGTGGCTAGCCATTATATTTTTAGGGGTTATTATAGTGACAAAGTACCTAGTTATCGCCTTTCTTTTTAAGTATTGAAGATGCATAGGGAGCAAAAAAATATTTGCTTATTATGTACTACAAATACTCAGTTGAGCTCGACATATATAGGTGGCAAATTTCTCTTTCTAAAATGTAATTGAGACAAATGTTTCATGAGTTGGCACAATGTATTATAGATAAAAATGAGAGGGAGAGGAACATAATTAATTTTCTTTTTTGAATGGAGGATCATAAATTAATTCGATTTTTAGGGTTAGATTTATTAATATTTCTGCCATCATTTGGATCTTAATTACCTATAGTCTATCGGAAATTTATTCATTACAAGAGAGAATAGGAAAATTACAATCAAAATACTTACAATACAAATAAAAGTATTATAATAAGAAGAAGAAGAAGATGAAGAAGACACAATAAGCTTGACCAAGGCTCAAGAATATTTTTGTCCTATAAGTCATTTTTTCCCTTACGTGGAAACTTAGGGAAATTTTAGAAATTCTCTTAAGGATTTATCAAGTCTCATATGTTCAGTCTAGTGTTTAAGGATGAACATATCCTCACAAAGTTCTAACCACAACAAGTGATTAAACTACATGTCTCACAAGAGCACAAATAGTGACCATTGATAGAGCTTTCACTCCCATATATGAACATGAATGACTACTATAAAGGTATTGGATGTTACCAATCATAAATTTGTCATTTATGGTATTAATTAAGTGATTTAGAGTTTAAGGCTGTTAGAGAGACTCCTAAGCGTTCAAAAATGAATGCACTTGTATGCTGAAAAAATAGTAACTAGTTGCTAGTTACTAGTTTTCAGATTTGACCAATTCTTATCTAAGGTGTGATCTAAACCAGTTTCACTTGATTTTGAACCATTTATACACCTTATAAATGAATAAATTAAGTCTCCAATAGCTATCATTTATTCACATCTAAATTCAATTAGTTACATCTTTTACTAATTTAAGAGTAATAATATAAAGAGAAGAGTTACACATTTTATGATCATTATTTCTTAAGGATTTGCAACTCATTTTTTTTTATATATAATTGTATCAAAATAATGTAACATCTTATTGTATGTTACTATTTGACTAAATTAATAATTTATCACACTTAATTATTCAATCTAAATATTATATTATATAAAATAATAATATAGTAAGAAAAAGGGAAAAAAAAAACAAATTATGCATGCCTACCTTTGTTCGACATGAAAACCCTCTATCCACGATTTTGGACGATAATATTTAAGTTGACAATTTTTACATACAATCATCCATAAACCGCGACGATCAGACAAAGCAGATGATGTGATCAAACCGATCACACTGTCCAAATATCAAGAACAGTTTGATTGATCTAAGTCTATGACAGATTGGCAAAAACTCAACACACAAAGATTGTAAGTAAAAACAGTAAAACAAACTGAATTAAACAAGAGAGAATGAAATCAAGATTCAGCCATTAAGCTACTTTCCATTAAACATGTATACAAAGAATACATTGTACATCAATTGGTGATTCAAACTAGAGAATGAGTGAGAGGAATTGAACTCCAAACTGAGCACACCAGAAACTGGTTTCTCGACACCAGTCCTCAACAATCTCACTGCCTCTCTCTCTCTCTCTCTCTCTCTCTCTCTCTCTCTCTCTCTCTCTCTCTCTCTCTCTCTCTCTCTCTTATTTCTATCATTGAAATGTGAACCACTCCAGCTAAGAGTTAGTTGAGTCTATTTATAGACAAAACAACATAACTAACTTAACCATAAAACCGGTAACGTAGTTAGAAACAACCTAAAGAACATTCAGCTAAGTCTTAGTTTCTAGGCCATATTACAACAGCAGATTAATGCATTCACTACAAAAAAAAATCTTTTAGTCAAAATAAGATTTATAATTACTAAAAATAAAAAAATTGTGACTAATTACAAATTAGCATTCCTATATTGTGACTAATTAAAAGTCTCTGGCTAAAACTTTTAAACCCAAAAATTACAATTTGTTGTGACTAAATACCTTTTTATAAGTCACAATTTGTTGTGACTAGCTAACAATTACAGTTAGTCAAAAAAAAAAAATTATATCATGACTAATTATCACTTAATTAATTTTTTTTTAGTGATTGGTTTGCAATGTGACCTAATTTTGTTACAATATTCATCGATATAATTTGCGAAGCTAGCACTATATAGTACATCAACGCGTCCCTTAACTCTTTTCGAATTAGTCAAATAAAAATTACAAGGCAGTTGTCAGCAATATAATATATATATATGTGAGATAATTAATATGGATATATATAATAATATTATGAAAATAACAAAGAGTTGAGAGATATGTTTTGAGATAAAATCTAATTAAATTCTTTGGGAAGGAATTTATATTATTCTCCCACAAATAGAATAATAATATTGTAATTAAACTTGTAGATGGGTGAAGATATATATGATCGAGTAGATGTTTGTGAGGCACAAGTTATATATTATATTTTTTATAAAGAAATTATTATCTTAAAAGACTAAAAATTTATAATATATAGTGTGAGTTTTCGTGGTATAATTGAATATTATTATATAATTTATATATAGAAGTAGTTGTAGACATGAGTTTCTTTAGTTTTTGGGTCTCGAAGAAATCACTAGTCCAAGTCGTTTTCATGTATATTAATTCACGGAAAAAACCATGTTCATGTACAGAATTTCATGAGTATAATAAACTATTAACTATGAGTAATTATTATTGGTGGTCTCTTTCATTTTGGTCAATCTTAATATTCAATATATATTTATTTATGTAAACAAAGAAAAACAATCGTGTTGATGTATATATATATATATATAGTCTGTTTGGTCAATTGGTCATGCGCACACACAACATGTACAACCATGCATATTTAAATATATTGTTTATTATTAATTATAGAATTTTTATAATTATATATATATTTGTTACAACTTTCGAAATTTTATTGAAATTTCCAACATATGTAATTATAAAATTAATATGGGAAGGTACATATATGATATAACCACATTGACTATACATTATATATATATATATATATATTTATATATAGTGAATCATAAGTTGAGAGAGAGAGAGGATGGGGTTTATAGTTATTAATAATGGTGATGATCGAAATGCTTTTGTCATTTTATTTTTTAATATAATATAAATAAAAAAGGAATAATAATGAATGAAAAAGAAGAGTTAGGAAGATTGTGATGATAGAGGAAGTTACACTTGGATGGTCAAATGAAAACTCTTTGGTCATTGATGAGAGCGACTTGAGCTTACATTACCTTTTCAAGCTAACCCCCACTTTCTACTTTTCTTTAAGAATCTTCTTATATATATATATACATATAATTGTGTGTGTGTATATATCATGTGTATGTGTGTGGAGATCATCAGGGCCGGCCCTGAAAATATATGGGCCCAAGACGAATTAAATTTTGGGGCCCTCAAAAATATATAAAAAAAAAAATTAAAAGAAGAGTGTTATAGGATTTGAACTCATGACCTTGACTTTATGCCATCCACCTCAACCAACTAAGCTATAAATATTTATTACTTATAATACACTTAAATTTTACTTAAATAAAAGCCTAATAATTTTTTTTTATTTTTTTATTTCGGCCCCCGGAAAGTGTGGGCCCTAGGCACGGGCCTAGCCCGCCTATGCCTAGGGCCGGCCCTGGAGATCATTTTGGAGACCTACCCTTTTACCCTAAACCATGGGCTCATATTTATTGGATATCCTTATCAAATTCCAAATACATATATGTATATATATTTATATATATATATATATATGTTGTACATGTGTAACAATAACTACAATTATATGAATCACTACTAGCAAGAGATCGATATGTGATGTGGTCAAAGGATCAATTATTTGTTATATTTGTGGGTCATCTTCTCTTTAGGGCACTTATTAACAATAATTTTCAGTCTCACTATTGATGTGATTTCCCCAAACAAAAAGATTTTCATTGAATGTAGAAAAGTTGAAAATGAAATTTAATTTGAAATAACAATTAATGTATACTAATTAACATTGAGCTAAAAGAGTGGGATGATGCATTACAATTTTTAGATCATCATGATCAACTTTTATATATATATATATATATATATTATATATATATATTTTAGTTCATAAATTTAGTTGGACACTTGGAGCTAGCATAAGATGGATTTTAGAGGACCAACTAATAAAATATCTTGCTAGCTTTTCATAAATTTTATGTAGGGTTCAACAAATTTATAACCCTAGCTTATTAATATGTCTAGATACAATTTTTGATATAGTGGTGTGGGACATTTTCAAAATTGTCTATTAGGATATTAAATGTTTTAATATATTTTCTAATATATATAGTCAAATTTATGATCATCACTTTGCATAATATATATTTAGTACTTGTCTTTATTTTTGCAAATTGATCTTAGCTACACTCCACACCTATATCCACCAAAACCTTATATATATATATATAAATATAAATATATAAATATATAAAAAGCATTGCTATTATATCAAAGTGCTTAGGATCACTATATTATAATTTTATAAATAGTTCATGATTATTAAAAGTTAAAATAAATAAAACTTTTTTTGAATTACATCAGATATAACACTATGGACTCGTTTGGAACGCTGCATTAGGTCGTATTGTATTGTATTGTATTATATTGAATTGTATTTTATGCAATATTTTTATGTAAAACTATATGTGGTATTAACTTTTATGGACACCTAAATATATAATATTTTAGTATAAATTAAAGTTTAACATAGTATTATATAAAAATATGATACATAATCCAATTCAATATAATACAATACAATACAATACGACCTAATACGGCGTTCCAAATGAGCCCTATATGTAAATACTAAGCATAATTGGTGCCCTTAGCATTTACTTAACATTTGCCTATTGAAAGTCATTTTATGAAAATTATCAATATATAGAAAGCTATTCCTCGAAGTGTAATATATAAATAAAAATTTTATCTTTCACCTACACAAATATCTTCATATATATAAACTAACTAATAAAAATGTTATTTAATTTTATTTATTTAATAAAAATATTTTATCTATGTATGTTATTTTTTTTAATTATTTATTAAATAAATATATTTTATCTATGTATGTCATTTTTTTTATTAAATAAATATATTTGATCTATGTATGTTAATTTTTAATTTGATTAAATCAAAAGAACAGAGTTAATCCAATATTAACAATATAAAAAAATACAGGTCATTTTAATATTTCCCTTATTTTTTATTTGAATAATAGAATTATTAATAATTTTTTATTTGAAGATCATTAACTGGTAACCTTTGATGGGTTTAATTTGTCAACTGATTAATTAGTTAATTTGGAAACCTAGTAATCTTAACACTTCTTTGATACTTAATACTAGTTAGTGGTTTATTAGACTTTTTGTTAGGGTTGTTGTTAGTTAATTTTATTCTTTTTTATTGTAAACGACTTGGAAAATCTAATTTTTTTCTCTGACCTATATATTTATGTAATGGATTTTCACTACGAAAAATTTCAATTTTAGTCCTAACAAAACTTATAACTAAGTAAAAAAGCTATGACTAATTATAAATAATAATTCATATGTGTGACTAAAAAGTCTGTGAGGTACGCTAATAAGTTGTAAATGAATTATTAGAAAGAATACTACAACTCTCTAATTTTTTTAACTTTATTTTCCACAATGCTCAGTGCTAATTTTTTTGATATTAACAAAAAATTGAGAAAAACTCTAAACTATAATTACAACATTAAAAGTAAAATAGTATACTCCAAATTTTAATATTTATAATTATATATAGATAATTTATAAATATATATAGATATACAACTACAATGAATAGCAAAGTTTAGACAGAATATCCTATGATATGTTTTTCAACTTATTGATTATTTTTTTATTGGAATATAATCTAAATTTTGATTCTCTTGATATCTTCATAATTTGAATCAAAATTTTCCTACAATTTCAAGGATAAAATATTTGTATATATAGCTAGGGTTTGAAAATTCATAGATTCAAACATGAATTGTATACAAAGCACCTTTTGACTTTGGTTTTTTCTACTTTCGGTGAATAAATAAAGAATTAATAATAGGAGAATATTTATTTTATGAGTTAGTTATTAAAAGATCGTATAGCATGCCTTTGGTCCATGCATGCATATTTAATTACTTCAAACAAACTCACGTGCTTTTCTATTGTCGACTAACATTTTAATTATTTAACAATTTGTAATTTATTTATTATTTAATTTTTTTGAAAGAATTGTAATTTTTATTTATTTGATGAGATCGATAAAAGAGGAAGAATTTTCTATTTGCAATAAGTATATATTGTCATGTAAAAATATTATTAGGATTATAAACCCTAATGTAAATAACCCTAATTAAAAAGAAAATATAAAATAATTATTATAACTAACAAGACAAGACAAGACAAGACATGAAATTTTATAAAAGTACTCACATTAGAAGACGTATTAAATACAACATTTTTACAATTTTTTTTTCGAAAAAACAAAAATATCGGTAAATTTGATAAACATTAAAAAAAAAAAAAAACCCTTATTATTAGTGGCAACTTTTTTAGTCACAACATAATTTTTCTTGTAACTAAATGTGATTTTAGTCACAACAAAAAGTTACTTATGAATAAAATAGTAATTAGATACAAGTTGTCACTGATTTAGTTTTATTCACAATAAGTATTGTGACTAAAAACACATTTAAGTGATCACAACAAATTATGATTTTTGTAACTAATACCTCAAAAAAACTTATTTACAATTTCTGTATGTAAAACTCATGTATATGAATACGATAAATGCTCAAACCAATGCATATTATTCTTTACAAACATACTTTGGCCAAACAAACAAAAGATCTACTTTTAAAAGTTCCAATAATCATCTTCACAAGTAAATCAATTTTAAGAAATTTTAGGAACCAAAAATTTCATTTCTAGCTCTTCGTAAATAGTACACCAAAGATGCAATACCTACAACATAACACACTTTTTTGAATTTTCTAAGCTTTTCTCGGGATATCCGAATCAGTTGCTAAAGAGATTTAGATTTAGCATTCCATTTGAGCCATTTTCTCACCTCCTGCAAGCATCTCTTACTAACTATACATTTTAAAAAACAAATGAGCAACAATTTCTTTTTCCAAACCACACATTGTTATCTTTATTTTCGGATGGACGGTGACATTTTCAAAGTATAATTGGTTCGCATAACTCTAAGCCCTAGCCTTCGCGCATACAAAACCTCGTTCAGATCGGAGATGGGCCTTAGCCCATCTAAACTCCAAAAGCCTTGCCTCCAAAAATGAGGCCCCTCTGCTTCCAAAAGCCCGTTAAGCCTTCCAAGAGGCGAAATAAATGAAGCCCTTTGGACAACTGTTGGGACATCCAGAAAGGAAGTCTAAGAGGTGCCTCCAGAAGCGTCTTGAAGGGTGACGTGGCTGCCTTCTAACACTTGGTCCTACCAAATCAGATCATATTCCCTATGTTAGAACATAATAGTGCGTGCACCACCAAATGGAGTATTTCTTCTTTGTCTAATGACACCTATATAACATTCTTGTCTACTGTAGCAGCACTTGCACGTGACAGTTGTCTAGACCGTGTGGGCCCATTTGTACAAAAACCTTCGCCCACGAGCTAGAATCTTTCAGTGGGCCTCAAAGGCATGTATTCCATGTGTTTACCCCATAGTGGGCCTATTTTGCACAAAAACTCTAAATAGGTCATAGGTATGCCCGAATTTAAGCCTATAAAATCCCCTTTATCCTTTTATGCAAGGGGGACAAAAGAACTTTCAGGTTCTTTCTAAGCTTTCTTCTTGTAAGAAAAAATTAAGGGGAAAACATTATAACAAGAGTTAGAGTTTTTTAAATTATAAGATCTATTTGTAATACATCAAGCCTTCATAGGCCAATACATTAACTCGTGGAATAGAGTTCATTAATACCCAAACTACATAAAAAATCACTATCTCTTTTATTTTAATAGCCATTTAATTTCTTAAGCTCTTATTTAATTTAATTTTGAAAATCTCGATAAAAATTTTAGTACTTTCATTAAGAGCTATAAAAAAAATTAAAGCTACCTCGGATCTGCAAAAATGGTGGCTACCAGGAAGACCGTCGTCGATTAAACTCCTCTTCTAGGTCTGGATGTCGTCATGGATGATGCTAATTCGTTCCTTCCAGGGCACGCCAAGCCGAGCAATTTGAGGGACAGAGAAGTGTTCGAAGTTGAAGACTGAACGACTGAAACAACCCAGCGTCGGGAACAATTTATTGAGAAAAAACTAAAAAATGAGGAATAGGAGAGAGAAGATGACGATGAAATCAAAGATGGATCTTACTTATCATGAGCAAGACCCCAAGGTAATTTGAGTATCTAGTGAGTTAGTTGAAACTCAAAGAAAGCTACTAGAACAAGAAGCTTTCTCCTGATGAATGGAGAAAATGATGGCACGGCTGCATGCGAAACTCGACGATACAAATGAAGACTCTAAAGAAGATACTCAAGAGGAGCCTATTAACAGGGAAAAAAGAGCAAATCCCACTAATGTTGGAACCTCAGCTCCTATAAAGGATAATGGGAAAGCAAAGGTAGGTGAGCCTCATCCTAAGACTATCCCATTAAACCCTACAAATAACGTGAACACAACCAACCAGCCCTTGCAGACAAAGAAGAGAAAATTACTACTCTGACAAAACTGGTTCGGAATCAGAGTGGAGAAATTTCTAACTTGGAAGATGAAGATCTATAACCATGTGTCAAGCGGATCATCGACGCTCAACTTTTAGAAAATTTCAAGATGCCACAGATGGAGTTACACGATGGAAGGACGGACCCCAGGGCCCACTTGTCTAAATAAAATCGTCTCATGGAATTGGCGAGAGTTAGTGATGATGCCAAATGCCTTTATCTTTTATTAATGTTAACCAAGTCCGCTAAGGATTAATGGAAGAGACTATCTCCCGAATTGATTTACGGGTGGAAGGAGTTACAGTCTACCTTTCAGAAATAATTTATCACAACTAAGGATTATGACATGGAAGTCAGATCCCTAATTAATCTCAAACAGTAACTAGGCGAAAGCCTAAAGAATTTCATCCAACGAATGATGGAAATAGTGACCAAAAATAAAGTTAGCGATGACATGAAGCTTGTGGTCCTCTAGTTCAGATTAACTGCAAGCTCCTTTTTATCTAATTTAATGTCTAGGGCCTAATGGATCATCTATTTGGAGGATTCTTATATGCAAGCAATTGGAGCCGCTCTTGTACCAGCACCACCTGATGCAACACCCATTTACCACTCCCAGAGTCTACGAATCCGCTGCCTCCAAATATGCACTGACACATACTAATTTCTCTGGATTTGGGGCGGCACAAACTAGATGCAATATCGCTCTTAAAAAATCAACGTATAAGATGGAGGCTCTGAAATCAAATGTTAGCCATTCCAAAAATAAGAGGGGTGGAAAGAGGTAGAACCAGATTGAGGCTCCAAAGAAAGGAAGGAAAGAATATGAACAAAAATACTCTGAGTACACCAATCTGATCGATAATTGGGAGAATATCTACAGGGAAACCTATAATATGGTCCAGAAGCCTCTAAGAATGTTCTAAAGTAGAAAGTAGAAAAAAGACTAAAATAAGAAATGCGAGTACACACCACCAACAAATGTGACTAGCTACCTGAAGGATGAGATAGAGACATTAATTAGAGTCAGACACCTTGGCCAATGGATCCAAACTCCGATCATTTATCCCGAATAGTGTATAGCTGACGGATAGCTTGTCATTTTGAGACAATAAGGAGTTGTATATTTTCCCCAGAGAGTGGGTCTCCCTTAAGCTCATGGAAGACAATTTTTGGCTTTACTTGCTTTGTCTCACACGCTATGATAGAAATCCTAGCTCTGGGACCAAAAAATCATTATCCTCTAGGGTTAGCTCCACCACCTATTGACAGCCATGTCGCCACTATCTCTGGAGGCTCACACCTCGCTCGAAATACTCGCATTCCAAAAAGAGATATTTGAACAAGTTGGAACATGAAGGGGAAGTTTGTGCTTTTGTACAATCACCGGCCTAGCACATGCGTGACCCTTTGGTTATTGAAGCACAAATTCAAAATAAAAGAGTTTCCAGAACGTTAGTAGACAATGGTAGTTGTGTTAATATTTTTTTTCAAATTTGCTTTCCAAGAAATTGGATTGACTGAAGCAGCTCTTTCACCTTGTCTAATACAACTACAAGGATTTAATGGAGATTCCTTGATGTTGAATGGAAAAATCTAGCTTCCAGTCACCTTGAAGGGGGAACATAATGCAAATGCCTTCAAGCACTGCATGTTTATAGTAGTGGATTATCCCACTGATTACAACGCAACACTAGGACGCCCTGTGCTAGTTGATTTTGGGGCAGTCACTTCCATCTGACACTTATGCATGAAGTTTTTATGTGATAATGGAAGTGTGGGAGTAGTGTGATAATGGCATACTTTCTCTAGCTTTTCCTGAATCTCCAGCAAGGTGGGGGACTCCAATGATAACCTAAAGATGTTCTTCCAATGGTGGAGGCATTAACTGGTTTTTAGTGTTATCTGTTTGGGCGGCCCTTTGTTCTTGGTCAGTCTTGACATATTTTTGTAAGTGCGAGTTATTTTTCCTAATGAAGAATCGTATTTCTTGCTTCAAGTTGTTGCATTCATTTGTGTTGTGGGTGTAGTCCGCATGAAAATGACAGAACTTGTAGTATCCCTTTTGCTCATGTCCTTCTTCATAGGAGAAGGTTCTCTATATGGCACCATGGACTGGGTGGTTGCAAAGATTGTCTCTATTTCTTCTGTTAGGATAGTAAGTGCAGTGAACTTTGAGGCATTCTCTTGAGGATGTTGTTCGGAGTTGCCACTGAACCTGCTTTTCTTTCCATTACCCTGCATGTTGCCATTGTTTGACCTCTTTCCACCTTGGTCGAACTGCTGTGATTTTGTAAATTTTGGTCTAGCTGGATGGATGTATTGGCTGCAGTGGTGTGTTGTTGAGTTTTCTTTTGTCTACCTATATCCACAAGCCAAACTACTTCTTTGAGCCTTAAAAATCCATCTGCTCGGTCCAAGAATTCTGACATTGACCCACAATTAGTCTTTTTTATGTCTTTCCCAGAGGTTTAATACCTCCTAGGGTTACGGCTAGCCTTCCTTCCTCGGTAAGTCCTTTAACCTTTGTAGCTTCAGTCATGAACCTACTAATATAGGTAGCACGAGTTTCCTTATCACGTTTTTCTTCCTCAGGAGGAACCTTCACCGACATCCAAGAGGAATATTTTTGCTCATGTATATCCATGGTGGATTGATCTTTGCCAAGCAGACCACATGCCACCAAGTTTGGCTCATAAAGAAGAAAACTTGAAGCTCTCATCCCAAATGGCGATTTTACTAAAATTTGATGGTGAGTCGACACAACTTTAGAAGGAGTGGGTTTTAACATCAATTTTGTCAAATAAAAAATGAATATTAAGATAAAAATAAGCACAAGTAAACTCATTGTAAGATAAATAATAAAAATGGATTATAGGGCATACGAGGCTTTTAAAAGGTTGTGTGGGCACAAGGGTGAAGACCTGCTGTCTAGAAAAATTGATCCTTATATTCCTTCTTTTTTGGAAGATCAACAATAATCCTGCGATCCCCTGTAAAAGTTTCGAGATAAAAGAAGCCTTCAGAATAATTTTTTCTCGCTGGACTTGCCTTGAGGGTATACATACAAGTAATCTTGTATGGCTCGGGACCTTTCCAACCCATCATGTGGTATAAAGACCTCAAAGAGGCCAAAATCCTATAACCATTGGAGTTTAGTTGTAATGGAGCGATCTAGACATAATTGCAGTAGTCCTTAAAATAGCTCTTAAAAGGAAGGATAGCCCCAACATGTATGTACTCAATACTCCAAGCCCCAATTTTCATTGAACCACTTGTACTACACTCAAAATTATTAGTGAGGCGGCTAGGTGGAAAAAAACTCTTCTCGTCCTTTTCAGTTGATTGGAAAATAAAGCCACTACCTTATTCAATATCGTATTTTGTAAAAAAAAAAAGGCCAACATATGGGGCCATTAAAGTCACTTTTGATTCAATAAGTTCAGCCTCAAACTGCACTAAGGAATTTTGGAAAATTTTGGTTTGCGAGCTTTTGGTGGGGCCATCATTTGGAAATCTAAAGCACTTGACGAAAAAGCAATGTTAACAGGAGGTAGGATAATGAGGCTGTAGGTTCTCGTAGGAAGGAATGTTTACCCTCAATAATTTTACCTATGAATCGTCTAAATCGAGCAGAAATATTTAACTTGTTTAATTCTTCAGTCTGATCACGAATTTTTTCATCATTTTTCTCAAGTTTTGTTTTAGTGATTACTAAGTTAGGATTGAAAGGCAGGGCAAAAGAAAACTGAATTTCGTGATCTAAACATTCTTGGTTTTCAAAATTAGAGTTAAATAGATTCATTTTCCCTCTTTTCAAAAGAAGAAAAATGTACCAAAAAATTCTATGTAATTTGAAAATATAAAAATCTAAAGTCATAAAAGATCCTAAAAATCGCTAAAAAAAACCCTAAACTAGCCCAATCAAGATAAAAATCCTATTTAAAATAAAATAGAACAACACATATCATAAGATTTAAACTAAAGTAGGAAGAGCACATACCTGGTTTGGAGTTTGATGATGAACTGGATGAAGTTTTTCCTAGAGCTCGACGAATCCAAGGCTCAGGGATAAAACATTTCTTGAGTTTTGGAAAAATAGTTGCAGAGATGCGGAGAAAAAAGCAAAGAGACAGTGAGGGCATGCAAAGGGGATGTAGTCAATTTTGTGCTTATTGTACTTGGGTAATAGTAGTAAAAATAGTGGTAAAAAATAAAATTGATAGGTGTTTTCAAGCAATATTGTAAGCACCGTACGACTAAAAAAGATGTTTAACCAATGGTGATTAACTTACGAGTCAATTAAAAAGATGTGCATTTATTACCAAAACCATGATTAGCTCTTTATCGAGAAGACAAAATTTAGGTATTGGGTACACAGAGGACAAGTGGAAACAGAGATTTAATTTTTTTTCAAAACATAAAAAGAAAATACTTTTTAGGGGAAAATTATTATGCTCATATTTTGAGTACTAAATATGGACATAACACGTGTCATATAAGTCTAAAAATTGAAGGAAATAATAAATGAAAAGATTGAATGAATATTCTGCCTCAGGTATATATATAAGCTGCGATTTAAAAGATGTGATGACCTTCCGGGATACTATTAGTACTATGGCTTACGAGGATGACATGATTACAAGTTAAATCCTCGTGACTAGACCGAGGTAAAGGAGGCAAGTGAATAGTAAGAAAGAATGAGTAAAATGAAAATGGTAGATAACGAGTTCTCTCAGAGTATGCAACTCATTGACCTACATACCCATGAGTATGTTGAAAGACTAAGGAAAATAAGCATAATACAACTTAATTCAAAAGACTAAGTCTAAGAATTGCCTTAGAAAAGCTATAGTGACGACACACACTTAAACTAGCATCTCCCAGAATACAAACAACTATCCTTAAACATCGTCGAATAATGCGAGCCATAACTGGAATGTGTCATCTCGGCAAAAGCAAACTGCTTCCAGATAAGATCAAAAACTGGTTATCAACAGTTATTCCATTTTATCCACATGTTGTTAATATGAAACATGTGGATTGTCCACGTTTCATGAATGATTACTTAAATAAGATCAAAAGAGAATAACTGTCATTCCTAGAACCCCTATAAATAGGGACAGAACTTAGGGGGAAAGGAATTGATCATTTTGTGAAGGACAAAGACCCTATGAGAATGAGTGAATATTCATATTTATTCTTCTGTACTCAAAAGTTTTTTTTCGCTAGAAATATCCAGAAATAATATTGACTCGTGGAGCTTGTAGATTTAACTACAAAACTACATAAAATACTCTGTGTTATACATATATCTATTAATTATAAGTATTAATTCTTTATTTACAAGACTTCATTTATTGTTAACAGAAATCTGAGTTAATAAAAACATATATAGATGTATTAATATTTTTTTTTTAAGAAAGTATATTGTAGAATTTTTTTTATAAAATACATGTGGATGAAAAAGTGAAAAAACTAAAAGGGAATATACTAAGACGGACCCACCCAAGGGTCCATGTTGGCCCCAAATTGTAGTGAATTTTTATTTTTGTAGATTTTTCTAATTTTCATCAAAATTTACAGTTTGGTCCCTTTTGTAATTTTTCTTCCTTTTGACCCTCACTGTTAACCAAGTGTAACCTTTTATATAAGGATGGGAATTCAAACGTAAAATATTTGAGATTGAGGACTTAAGTGCTAAAAGTGAGTTAGGATGGTCTTAGAGATTTTTGTTGTAAGCCTTTCCTTTAACTTTAGAACTCATTATATTATATATAATTATTTTAATAATTTTCTTTTAACATTATTTTGAATTTTTTTTTTTCGAAAAAGTGTGAAACAACTAAATAATGAATATATATTACTACCATAAAAATTTGTTGTTGCATTATAAAACTTCATTAGTTCAATGCTGAAAATAAGCCTTATTTGGGAGTTATATATTAAGAATTCATAACACGAGTAGTATACACCCATATATACACAGATATTTATTTTAATATAATATTAATAATATCAGTTATATGTGTTTTTTAATATATTTTTTAGGATTTCAGTTATATGCTTCACATATGTCATTCTGGGAAGATGACTTGGTTTTATTGAGATAATAAATATTTATTAATATATATATAATTTACATATATATAATTTTTTAATATTTTTTTAGAAAAACAGTTATATATTTTCGGGAAATATACATATATTATTATTATATTAGTAATTATTTTATTATTATTTTTAATTTGGACGTATGATTTTTTTTTTTAAAAAAGGACAGACGTATAGAATATTTATTTGATATTTTTTCTGATTCCACTTTTACAAAAAAGTATAAAATACAATATATTATTATTTATTGTAGAGAAATATATTATTATTGGTATGATAGATATAAGTATATAATTCAGAATTAAAATAATAAAAATATAAATATATGAGATCAAACATTTTTTTTACATCAATATAAAGAAATAAGTATTTCTTTAATATTTCTCTATTTTGATTTTGAGTCCTCATGTATAACTTCCCATTATAAAAATTCTAGTGGATATTCTATATATATATACACATTTATATATTATAATAATAATAAAAAAAAAGGAGGGTGAGCTGTAAGAAGTACAAGTTTAGAAATATGTCATAAATGAGGTCAACATCATAAGTTTATAATTAAACATAATTTATATACTTTGAGAGATCTTTTGAACACAGTACATATACATATATACATATATACATATATATATCATAAATATACACATGATGACATGATTTTGATGAACAACTTTCATTAATGGCAAAAAGCAAGAGACCTAGAAATTGAGGTATTTTGTTGTTTATATATATATAGTTGTTACATATTTAAACAAAGGCAAAAAGTTGAAAAAAGATACACAAAGGTAGAATTAATAATGAGAAAAGATAAATAATAAAAAAAAAAGAACAACCTATTCACTTTTCCAACTATGGAAAGGTTTAGTCAACTATTTCCAAACCTAGCTATGTTGAACCACTTTTCTTTAACCCAAAAAAAAAAAAAAAACCTAATATATTTATATTTTTTTTATGAGAGAGAGAGAGAGAAAGAGGGATTTTGACCCACACAACAAAGAAGAAGAAGTACAAGAAGATTATTAATTAATTAATTTATTAATTAATATGGGATTTTTGAAAGAGTCCTAGCCTATTATCAGCTAGTCTTGACTTATAGGCAGAAGTTTTATATTCCCACCATGTGAACTCTTTGTACAAACTCTCTTCATCTTTACCCACCAAACTAGGTAATGGTGCAATTTTCTCACTCAAAGGTGGTCCTCCAAAAAATATCATAGAAAGTCTTGCTTTTCTTGGGTCAGCCAAAACTCTATGCTTTAAGCTCTTGAATTTTCCATTAGTCATTACCTGCACCACCAATTATAATTAATAAAAATATTAATCCAAATTATTTTAATTTTTTTTACACCAAAAGTTGACAACCGACTTATGTTTGACACATGGTTAAAATTACTCAATCTGACTCTGCCATGTGACATTTACTGGACCGGACACATCCGTACAAAAATACATAAATAAATTAAATTTCATTTAATTCATTTATAAGAATTGGGGTCTTTCTAATTTATTTATTTATTTAAAAAAAAATTAGAAGAAAAAGAGATAAAATAGAGAAATGAACCACAGAACTGAAGAAACTTTCAACTCAATAAAGTTGAAGAATTTTGAAAAAAGTAGGAATTTTTGGAATTGGGTTTGGATTAAAAATTGATTTTTTTTATTTTTTATTTTTTTTTACCTGTAAAGAATCACCAACGTTGATAAAGAAAGAGTTTTGATCAGGTGGAACAGAGAGCCAAGCTCCATCTTTGATTGTGATTTGAAAACCAGAAGTGTTGTTGGATCTCAACACAGAAATGATTTGTGGGTCTGTGTGTTCACCAAACCCAATCAAATTCCTACCACTCAAAGCTCCAAGCTCTGGACATGGTGGATAATGATTGAGTCTGAAACACGAGTCACTTTTCTCATCACTCAACATTTTACTCAGTACATTTCTCGGTTCAATTCTTAATCCATCAGCCATTAATTCAAGTATCTCAAACGACATCGTTTTAACAGCCGTTATATATTTCTCCACCGCCGAACTATTCAAAAACGACAACCAATTAGTCAAAACGACAACCAATATCAAAAACAGAGTAAAAAAAAAAAATGAAAAAACAGAGTTTTTATTTTACCGGAAAATTTCAGGATTTTCTCGGAAAGTGAAGAGGGTTTTTTGATCTTGGTTTGTGTTGAGAAGAATATATTCAATCCAACCAATATCACCGTTTCTTCCAATTCTTTTACTACCATATCCAAATGGGTCTGGAGGACCAGATTTATCTTTTTCAGATTGAGGAAGATTGAAGAATTTGAAAGCTTCATCTTCGAGTTTGTTGATGAAGTCCATTGGTACACCATGGTTGATGACTTTAAAGAAGCCAAATTCTTCACAAGCTTTGATTATGGAGGTTTTAGCTTCATCTGGGTTAGAGAGGTCAACAACAGGGATTTCATTGAAGAAATTTGATGTTGGTTTGTATGTTTTGATATGTGAGAAATGGTCTAATGCTGGTCTTGAAAGAACAACCATGTTGGTTTGGTTTGTGTATGTGTGTTTTGTTATTTGTTTGTTTGTTTGTTTCTCGAGAAAAAAAGAAAGAAAATATGAGAGAAAATTGAGGTAGTTATGGTTTATGAATGAGGGGAGTTTTGGGTTTGGGTTTTTGGGTTTTTAAAGGGAAAATTTGGTGAGTGAGTTTTTGTGAAATGGTCTAATCTAATGCATGAGTGTGAGAGGAGGGACCAAGGCGTTACTAACTATAAAGAGAAGACATCTGTCATTGAGTGTCTTTCTTTGCATTTATTCTATCGAGACATAAATTTTCCCAACTTATATTTTAGAGCATTGTTATTGGCCACACCATATTACCTATGTGGCACGTTTTGAGTGGTTAACAGTTTTTTTATCATTTATTAAATTAAAATATATGAGACTCGATATAAATTTGTAGCAATAGTAATATACTACCTTATTTGATACCTTAAAGTATCCCTTCACATTTTTTTATATTTTAGAAGAAAAATATTAAAAGGCGCTAATAGTACCTAGCACCTTCTTCAGTGTCATATTACGAAAGATGTAATTAAGTATCAGGTCTCATATAACTTTAGATAATAATTTTTAAAAAATATTACTAACTAATTGTAAGATGCCACCTGTTACTTAAGATCAATTCTCTATTAGAAAAACACTAGTGGTGTTCAACGCTACTAATATACAAGACCTTGATATTAAATTAAATCAATCATGATATAATATCTTGTACACTGTAATTATTTTCTAAATGATTATTAATGTAATTATATTTGAGAGATTTTATATTACATTTATGTTAGACAATACTAATATTTAATTACAACATTATATTTTTAAGATCTTAAGGTACCTAAAAATATACTAGCGTGATATTTATAATTAGTTAATAATTTATCATAATATTTATTAAATTACAATTATTTATTAAGTAATTATGTAAAAGTAATAGTACTATTTCATAAGAATTAACATATTATTCTTATGGAAGTGTACGTAATTATATAATAACTTTGTGAATACAATCTTTAAAAAATTGCTAAAGGCACCCAATACCTATGAGGCTATGACAATTATTGATATTTACTATTCATAATATTAATAGTAACTATTTCAATTTGATTGGGTGGTAGAAAGATACTATATATGTACATATATGTTATAACTATATGGTTTATATGATCTGATATAGAATCCATCTTAAATTAATTTGATTGGTTGAGAAAATTTGTCATCCAAATGTGTGTAGAATTTTGGTGTAATAAAAATGTGTCCACATATATTTTTACTCTATTTATTGTATGCTCTATATATATGTTGAAATAATGAAAATATAATATTATAATTTTGCATGGTAATTAATGTTTGGTCATTTATCACATAAGAAATGGAGTATTTTAAGAAGAATGTTGCTAATAAATCACATAAAATTCATTGCTTTGTATGTCTATTAATTATTGTTAATATTATTAAATGAAAGAGAATAAGAAATAAATATAGCATCGTTTTTAGTAGTGAGCTTTTAATGATGTACTGACAATATTTTTTAACGGAACGGCGGAGAGAGAGAGACTCATATAGAAATAATAAGAAAATTGTTAAAAATGTATTATTCACGTTATATTATTATTATTAATAATGTAATTAAATATTAGATGTGATATAATTTAAAATAAATTTTTTTTAAAAAATATTATTAACTAATTATAAAACATCACTTATTTAGTATTATTAGCGTCCAATAACTATATGTGTTCTATAAAAGTTACAAATTGGACCCTTTATTTTATTAAATGATAAAATAGATCTTATATTTTTTAAAATTGTACAAATAGGACCTTGAAATATTTTTTTATCAAAATAAAACTTAATGATAATCTGATCTAGAGATGTTATGAAAAAACTGGTTATATTTTCTGTATCTGTTTGTGTTAAAAATTATCTTAAAGTTGGTTATATTAAAAATTAAAATTATTAAAAATTGAGTTCAATGTGCTAATTTTACCATTTTAGAAAATATAGAGTTCAATTTATCATTTAACAAAATAAAAAATCCAATTAATAACTTTTATAAAATCTAATGATATGTATATGTATTTCTATGTAATGTATGTACCACGTGACAAACAAGATGCACCTTGTTGATATAGGTAGTACCAATCAATCCATTTAAGCTCTCTTTAACTGTGTAGTCCCATACCTACACATTCTCAGAATCATCCCACTAGACCTTCCCCAGGCGATGTGGGATTGCACAGCTTACCCGGTATTTCCCCTTACGGATCACGGGACTACTGACTGTCACAATCACCCCCCCTTACGGGGTCCGACATCCTCGTCGACCACACTTCCGGCTGGGTCAAGGCTCTGATACCATTTTGTAACGCCCCGATTTCCCTAGACGTCACACTAGCTAGTCCGTTTAAAACCATTTAAGATAAAGACAATAAAAGACTTCTTTAATGAAAAATAACTAAGCATGAGATCTCATTATTTTTAAAACAAAACATTTATTTATTCATAACCTTAAAATATATACGAAAGAACTCCACAGTTAAGCGTGCTTGACTTGGGAGCAATTTCAGGATGGGTGACCTCCTGGGAAGTTTTCTCAGGAAGCGTGCGAGTGAGGACAAAGCACGCTGGAAACACTCGTGTTGGTCTGTAGGGCCAGTCATCAGTCCATGAAGCAGCCAGAGTGACGTACTCGTGTATAAGAGCCATTCATTCCGTGGGTGTAAGGGCCCAATGGAGGCTTGAAGCGGGGACGTTACACTGACACCCCGCGGAGATGTCTTAGTGTTACTCGAGCTTCCAGGAGCATATGGGGTTCCATATGCCTTCTCCGGGAGCTATGTCCTGGACGCTGCCTTATGGCATAAAGACTTAGCAAATATTTTTGGATTACAAGTTGCTTGATCCACGTGTCCCTGTCTGGTTGGTCCACGTACATTGGGCAAAGTCAGGGGCAACATTTACCCCCCAAGCCTTGTTTATTTGAAAAATAAAACAAGGCTTGCTCAAGTGCTTCCGGTTGACTCCTCAGTTTCCTGGCACGAGCTTTGAGCGCGTGAGGGTGTATTTAATGATGGCTTTTAATGCAGCGATTCACTTTTTGCAGAGGTTGATTCGTTTCACGCCCATTGATTGATACGGCATATTAATGGTGTCAGACGGATACTCAAACATTTCCACCGCCTTAATTGCGAATCAATCTGGTCCGTTGATCTTTGAGAATTCGAATCGTGCGTTTCCCCCACCGTTTGATTGGTAGGTGATAATGCCTGTTCCTCATGCAGCTTTGCCTATAAAAGCCACCACCTTTCCTTCATTTCGGTTACTTCCCATTTCTTGCCAACTTTGCTCAAATTTCCCAGAGAGAAAAAATTCTTAGACCAAGAGAAACACTGTTGAACACTTTGCAATTTTTCCCATTTCATCTTCGTTCACTACTGTCAGTCCTTCTTATCTTCGTTTGATTTACAGCAGGACCCCCAGTCTCAACACTTCATTGTAAGTTTCTTGCATCCTTTGCTTTATTGTTAATATGCATGGCATGCTGTTACTTATCTGCTTGTTTTTTCTGGGTTTTGTATTTGAAGTTTCTGGGAATGCAAACTTTTAGATTCTTCTTGTAATTGGTCTAGGTTCACCATTCTGGTGATAGGATTACTCTTGTCACGCATTTATTATTTTCTTTTTTGTAAAAGACCATACGTTCTTCGTATACTGGCCGTTTAGGTCATATGAGAGATTGCTTTCTTTCGACTTTCTGCCCTCTCTCTTTCTTTGGTGCGCAATGCCGTCTTCTGTGAATTTATTGCGCCCGACTCTTGTCCAGGGAATCCTTCTAGGGTTTCTTGTTTGACAGGTGTCCGGAGGGGGCCTCTTTCCAGCGGTTAGGGGACCCCCATGCCCTTTTTCTTGGTTTAGGGTTTGGTATGGGGCCTAACTACTAGAATCTTAATTATTTTTACAGAATCGAAATATGTCTGCTTCTGGCTCAAAGTCATCCAAGAAGAGTGGTAAGCGTCTGGCTACCCTCGAAGAGGTCTCGCTGGGTCCCGTTGCCCAGGAGGGGTACAAGTCTCGGGCCACCGGATGGGAGGCGGCAGAGCTTCACTCCACTCTGACTTGTCCTCATAAGTTGGAGAACATCGTGGAGGTAGCTGGAATCAAGCCTTCCACATCCGGGACGTATCACCGGCCACCTCGCGATGCGGAGACGCCCAATCACAACTACGGCGGCTTCGGGGCTTGGAGCCAGACGCACTTGATGGTCGGGGCCATGCTTCCTCTCCAAGATTATTTTGTTAATTTTTTAGTTTTTGTCGGCCTTGCGCCATACCAACTTATTCCCCAAGCATACCGCCTGCTCTCAGGCTTATTTATTTTTTACTCTGCCCGGGGATGGGGCTCTCCCAGCCCGGCGGAGATATTGTACTTTTATGAACTTGTTTCTGTCCCCAAGAAGGGGGAAAAACTTAAAGACGGTTTTTATGGGTTCCGGGTCCACCCTGCCAATGATGGGGTGGTCCCGTATAATAGGCAAACTCATGTTAAGGAGTATCGCCATCATTTTTTCTTCTCTTCCGGGTTCCGGATGTGGACCATCCGGAGCTCCTCACTGAGTGGGTTAGGATTCCCCCTTACGAGCGGACCGCACCTACTCAGGTCTTTATTCGGAGATCTCAAGCCTTCGCCTCTTATGACCGGGCGGACCTCGACGTCGGGGGCCTGGTTACGACGGAGAACTGCAGGAAAGCAAAACTCATCCTGCCGCACTAATCCATGGAGGACTCTAACCTTTCCCGGGTTATCTGACCCAATGTGAGGGTGCCTGCCGCGGAGAAGACACTCCAGGACAAGATCATCGCCACTGCCGAGAAGAAGTACCAGGACTATCTCAACCGGAAGGCTCAGGAGAAAGCCTACTCTAAGGCTCAGGCAGCTTCCGGGAGGCCACTTCGTGTGGGGAGCCCGGTCGAGAGGAGAAGCCAGGCGATCGCTGGGAAGCCCCTTCATATTGGGGACTCGGCGGAGAGAAGGGCTCCCAGGCCAAAGCCTTCGGCTCAGGAGCCGAACACTGGGGCTCCCGGCGTCAGCACTTCTGGCAACGGTGGTAAGTCTCCTTTAGCAGTTCATTAAGTCCCTTCTGTTGGCGAATATGCCAGTCTTAGGCCTGTAGGGTTGGATGAGCGTCTTTATAGGTTTAGGATGCCCTCGACCCGGTGGGGAGACCATATGAAGGAATTTTATTTTTCCAACTTAGGAGATTTCCTAGGTCGGTCCCGGATGGGTTCTAGTCCTCCGGAGCCCGTCCCCTTAGACCCTTTAGCTTATATTTCATCCAGCTGGTTCCGGCCTTCGGACAGCTATCTCGGAGACGATGCTGCCAGCATTAAGATTCAGAACTTTGCTAGGGCCGAATTAGAGAGTCAGGGGTAGGACTAGCTTGTTTGCTATATCTGAGTGTTTGTTGTTTCCCACGGTTGTTCTAACACTTGCCTTCTCTCTTTTGTTGTAGCAGGCGTGTCCATGGACGCCATTTTGGCCGAACTTGCCGGGGTTCACACTCCTGAAGCTCCCCCTCCCTTTACTTCTTCCCAGATGCCCCCCCCCTCTAAAGGCTTGTTCCAGTGCTCCTCCAAACACTATTGGCTTAGTGGATGAGGAGGTGCTCCCGGGAGAAGGTCAAGAAAAGCAATGGGGCTTTTCTGAGGAAGTTGAAGAAGGTGAAGGAGGGCACCGGGCTCTTCCCGAGGAAGGTGAAGAAAGTGAAGAAGAGCAAGAAGTTGCTCTAATTTGCAAACGCAAGGGCAAATGGTTGCCCAGGAGGAGCCCAAACGGCAACGAAGAGCTGACACTCCGGCCCACGGTCTTGATGGTGGGGTCTCTCCTATGGAGGAACACGCTGCCCCTCCCAATATTGTGCTGACTCCGGTTCCTGGAGATGAGGTGAGATAGGAGCTCCGGATAGCTAAACACAACTACGCCATGGACGAATACTCCCGGGGGTATGCTGAGGTGGAGGCCCTGAAGAGGATCTTACGAGTTGAGATGCAAAATACTCTCAACAACCCGGAATACCAGAATTCGTGGGATCTAAATTTGGATCCCCTGTCAGACTGGTTCGGTCGCTTCCTCGGGCCCACCTTAGCTCCCTTTGCTGCAGAGATGACTGGCGAGTTTGCGTCCCAGCTTACCCGGTGTGCACCTAGGCGGTTCGCTGTGGTAAGTATTTTGTAGTTTACTTTTCTCCTTATTATTATTTTATTTTTGGAGATTCTTACTTATACTTGTATCTTTTCCCAGCTTGCTGCTGAGGCCGGCCGCCTTTCCAAGAACATAATCAACCATGGCTTCGTCCTGTTCGATTTTGGGGACATGGATGAAGTTAGGAAGATTCTTCAGGATCTTACTGCTGAGAGGCGGCTTTATCAAGAGGCTGCTGAGCGCCGGGAGGCCATTGCCAAGGCCAATGAGGAAGAGGCCAAGCGGAGGGAAGCGCACGCGGAGGCGATGATCCGGGAGGAGGCCCCGCGGAGAGATAGGCTGGAGGCCAGGCACCAGGAGGAGTTGAGGACGGAGGGCGAAGCCACTGCGAAGGCCAGGCGGGAGCTTCGGGAGCCCAGGGAAGCCTTGGAGGAAATGGCTGCCAAGGTGAGGTCCTTAGAGGAAACTCACCAGTTAAACTTGGAATCCAGGGCCACCTTGGCCGCGGAGCTGAAGGAGCTCAGAGACTTCAAGGAGCAAGCCTCAAAGAAGGCAAAAAGAGATGAGCTTCTTTCTCCTGTTTCCTGCAGCTGGTGCGCCAAGCGTTTTGATGATGGCGTCTTCATGGCCTGGTCTATAAATGACCAAAACATCAAGCTTACCTTCTACCCTAAACCCGAAGAGATGATTGCCAAGTTCTGGGAGAAGAAGAAAAAGCTTGATGCCATGGTGGAGGCACGCATCGGACCTCACCTTCTTCCTCGCATTGATTAGGCCGCTCCGATTTTGACCCAGTACAACTAGGATTTCACTCTTTCTCTTTTTTTTTTTTTTTTTTTTTATTTACAGCTATTTTTTTTGTATTTAAGACAATATTTACATAGCTGTTTCATTTTTATTTACAGGGGAGACAATATTTAAGGCCTGTCCCTGGGCCATTTGTATATATTTTGACCTGCCTTTAGGGCTAGGTTTTTTATATTTATATATGATTTCTTTTGATGCACATATCTTTTTTTTTGGACCTGTCCTTTGGATCAGGATGTTTATACATATGTCTTTCATTTTTGTGCATACTCTTTTTTTTGGACCTGCCCTTTGGGTCAGGATATTTTACTTAGTTTGTTTTCTGTCTGTCCGTGCGGTATACCTTAGTACCGCCCTGAGTGGCATAGAAACTTTGTGTTTAAGGCACTCAGTTTTATTTATCATGCGGAGGCTGTATACATTTAGACAGTACAAACTCTTTAAACAAAATCTAAGTTACCTTTTCGGCTATTGGTAATATTTTCTGAGGTGATCGGCATTCCAGGCTCTTGGCACAATGGTTCCGTCCATCCTTTTTAGCTTATAAGTGCCTGAGCCGATTTCGTCCTCGATTTCATATGGTCCTTCTCAATTTGGCCCAAGTACCCCCACTCCGGGTTCTTGGGTGGCTGGGAAGACTCTTCTTAAGACCATATCCCCAATAGCAAACTTTCTGTTTTTAACTTTGGAGTTAAAATACTTGGTCACCTTCTTTTTATAAGCCGCCATCCGTATTTGAGACTCGTCCTGGAGTTCTTCAACTTAATCCAGGGCTTCTTAAAGCAAAGCCTGATTCGTGACTGGATCGTAAGTCGTTCTCCTGTGGGACGGGAATAACGTTTCTACTGGGACCATCGCTTCACAACCGTACGACATTGAAAACGGCGAGTGGCTGGTCGTGGTTCTGGGGGTCGTCTGGTAGGCCCATAACACTCTTGGCAACTCTTCGGGCCAGTTGTTTTCGCAGGCCAGCAACTTTTTCTTCAGGGTGACTTTTAGGATTTTATTGACTGCTTCCGCTTGACCGTTTGTTTGCGGACTGGCCACCGCGGAGAAGCTTTTCACTACTCCGTGTTGGTTGCAGAAGTCAGTAAATTCTTCGCAATCAAATTGCTTTCCATTGTCAGAGACTATTTTGTGAGGTAGGCCATATCGACACACTATGTTTTTGATAACAAAGTCTAGTGCTTTTTTAGCAGTTATAGTCTTCATGGGCTCAGCCTCCGTCCATTTGGTGAAGTAGTCTACTGCTACTATTGCATACGTTACTCCTCCTTTTCCTGTTGGCAGGGACCCAATAAGATCTATTCCCTAAACCGCGAAGGGCCAGGGACTAGTCATCAGGGTGATTTCATTTGGAGGAGCTCTCGGTATGTTCGCGAACCTTTGGCACGAATCACACTTTTGGACGTAGTCTATACAATCTTTTTTCATTGTTGGCCAGAAGTATCCCTGTCTCAATATTTTCTTTGAGAGACTGGGTCCTCCCGTATGATCTCCACAGAACCCTTCGTGGACCTCTAGCATGATTTGTCTAGCTTCAGGGTTCCGATACACACCTTAAATAAGGCATGCTGAGTCCTCTTCGGTAGAGAATTTGATCCATCATTACATAGCGATGAGCCTGATACTGAATCTTTCGAGACAGTGCCCTTTCTTGGGGCAACTCACCTTTTGTTATGTATTCTATGATGGGGACCATCCAGCTGGGTTCTTGCCCAACCGTTATTGTGGCCTCTTTTATTTTGATGCTTGGCTCTACCAAGCGTTCCACTGGTACTACCCCCAGCTCTTCGATTTCACAATCTGAAGCTAACTTAGCCAGACAGTCCGCGTGAGCGTTCTTTTCCCGGGGAATTCTTTCTATTTTGTAGTCCGTGAACTCGTGGAGCAGCTCCCGGACTATTGTTACATACGCGGCCATTCGCTCGCCGCGTGTTTGGTACTCTCTCGATATCTGGTTTACGACCAGCTGGGAATCACTGTAGACTTCCACTCTTTTGGCTCCTACGGCTTTTTCCAATTTCAGCCCTGCTATTAGGGCTTCATATTCGGCCTCATTGTTCGAAGCTGGGAAGTCGAACCGTAAGGCCGCCTGGAGTCGTAGTCCGGTCGGGGATATCATTGCCACTCCTGCTCCGGACCCATTTTCATTGGAGGCTCCGTCCACAAACACTTTCCATGTGGGGATCGATGGTACTGGCATATTTGCGGTTGCCTCGGCTTCGTTGCATTCAGTAATGAAGTCCGCCAAGGCTTGGCCTTTTATGGAGATTCGGGGAATGTAGTGCAAGTCAAATTGACTTAACTCCATTGCCCACTTGAGGAGCCTTCCGGATGCTTCAGGTTTTTGGAGGACTTGCCGGAGCGGGTGGTTGGTTAGCACCTTGATCGGATGTGCTTGGAAGTATGGCCTCAATTTTCTCGAGGCCATCAGGAGGCAAAAGACCAACTTTTCGATGATGGGGTACCTCGTTTCTGCTCCTATCATGCGCTTGCTAACATAGTACACGGGATGTTGAGTTTTCTCTTCTTCTCGGACTAGGGTAGCACTGACCGCGTGCTCGGAGACGGCCAAATATAGGAATAGGTCCTCTCCGAGAACGGGTTTTGATAGGATTGGAGGTTTGGCCATGTGTTCTTTCAAATTTTTGAATGCCTCCTCGCACTCATCCGACCATTCGAACTTTTGGCACTTCTTCAATATGTTGAAGAAGGGGATGCATTTGTCTGTAGACCGTGAGATGAAACGGCTCAGGGCAGCCAGCTTTCTGGTCAGGCTCTGCACATCTTTTTGCTTTTTAGGGGATGGCATGCTCAGGAGAGCTTGGATTTTCTCTGGGTTTGCCTCAACCCCCCTCTGGCTGACGATGAAGCCTAGGAACTTCCCTGATTTGACCCCGAAGGTGCATTTCTTTGGGTTGAGATTCATGCCGTATCTCCAGACTACCTCGAAACACTCCTCTAAGTCGTCCGCATGGCTACTGCATGCTTTGGACTTGACGAGCATATCATCTACATAAACCTCCATGTTTCTTCCCAGGAGGCCTTTCAACATCCGATTGACCATTCTTTGGTAGGTCGCTCCGGCTTTCTTCAGTCCGAAGGGCATGACTAGGTAACAGTATACCCCCTTATCGGTCCTGAAGCTAGTGCACTCTTGGTCTGCCGTATGCATCTTTATTTGATTATACCCGGCATAGGCGTCCATGAAGGATAGTAATTTGAATCCAGAAGTGGCGTTTACCATCTGATCAATCCTGGGCAGCGGGAAGCAGTCCTTCGGACAAGCTTTGTTTAGATCAGTGAAATCTATACAAACTCGCCAAGTCCCGTTCGGCTTGGGCACCAGGACCGGATTGGCTAGCCATTCCGGATAGTATACGTCGCGGATCATGCCGTTGGTCAAAAGCTTATCCACCTCTTTCTCCAGAGCCTCGGCTTTCACCGAGTCGAGTGGGCGTCGCTTTTGCTGGACTGGCAGCATGTCTGGATTGACGTTGAGGACGTGGGTGATGACGTGGGGACTTATGTCAGTCAGGTCCTCTTGGCGCCATGCAAAGATGTCGATGGCGCCCTTCAGTGTTTTTATTATTTTCTCTTTTTCCTCCGAATCTAGGCTCTTTCCCAGCCGGAGTACTTTCGTGGAGTCGAGGTCGCACACTGATAATTCCTCGACATCCTCCATTGGTTCCACAATTTTTTCGGACCCCACACGGGGGTCCAACTCATCTTCCTCAGTCATTTCTGGCTCAATGGTTTCCCGGACCATCAGTACTGGCAGGTGGGTCGCAACATTGTAACATTGTCTCGCTTCCCCCTGGTTTCCTCTCACCGTCCCGATCCCAGCTTCCCGGGTAGGGAACTTTAGGCACAGGTGCCGAATGGACGTGACTGCGCCAAAATCTACCAAGGTCTGTCGGCCGAGGATCGCGTTGTAAGCAGTCGGGCAGTCCACCACCACAAAAGTCCAGTATTTGAATGTGCTCTGGGGGGTGTCCGGACACAAGGTGACTGGAAGCCTTACTTTTCCCATCGGGATAAGTGTCGTTCCATTAAACCCTGTGAGTTGGGACCCACTGGGCGAGAGGTCTCGGTCTGTCAAGCCTATTGCGGTG
Organism: Cannabis sativa; assembly: GCF_029168945.1. Taxonomy (NCBI): domain Eukaryota; kingdom Viridiplantae; phylum Streptophyta; class Magnoliopsida; order Rosales; family Cannabaceae; genus Cannabis; species Cannabis sativa. Next base: position 59,587,048 of record NC_083607.1, read on the forward strand.
AAGGCCTCCTTGAAGAGTAGGTTCACGGAACTTCCATTGTCAATTAAGACTCTGGCCACCACTTTATTAGCGATGGGGGTCTCTATGACTAACGGGTCATGATGAGGGAAGCACACCGTCTTGGCGTCTTCTTCCGTGAATGTGATGGGTTGATCCATCAGCCGGGGCCTTTGAGCTGGGAGTTGAGTGACTTCCCAAACCTCATTGTGTTTTACGGCCCCGCGTACCGTTTTAGCTCCTTGCGAGTAGTTCCTCCGATATGGGGACCTCCGGAGATCATGGCTACCCTCCCGTTAGGTCTGGGCGGCAGACCGGGGATGTGCTGGGCGTCGACCGCGGGAGCAGCTGGAGCCAACGCTCCTGCCGTACCCCCCGGTGTTCCCTGGGGCACACTCCCTGTCGCCTGGCCCGGATTGAGGTGAAGCAGCCTATTCTGGATCCACTCATAGAGGTGGCCCAATCGGATCAGGTTTTCAATCTCGTCCTTGAGATTCTTGCATTCATTGGTGCTATGACCAATGTCGTTGTGGTACTCGCATCTTTTGCTCGGACCTCTCCGGGAGCTATCTTTGTACAACGGCTGTGGTCTCTGGTAGTGCGTATTTTGCCTAGTAGCAAAGTACACACGCTCTTGAGAGTCCGTCAGCTTCGTGTACTAGGTGTACTGGGGAGTGTACCCCCTTTTTTGGCGCTTCTCCCCCGTCCGAGTGCTGCCTTTGGAGGATGTTTTACTCCTCGAACCCTGGGAAGGGCCTGCCAGGCTAGCGGTCGGAGTTGAGTGCGAAGGAGCTTGTCCATTCATCCCGGAGGGGTTTCCAAAATAGGATGATGCTGGCGCCAAGGCCTGGCCCTGACTATATCCGGGGGTGGCAGAGAACTGTATGCCGCTTATCGGTGGAGCCGCGGTCGGGGCAGTACCCGAGGGCGGTACTCCGGGCATGTACCCTGCTATCCCGGTGGGATAGTATCCTCCATAAGCCACTATTTGGGCTTCTTCGAGGTTGATATATTTTTGGACTCTCTTCTGGAAGTATTAAAGGCTAGCAGCCCCCTCTTGTTGTAGTTCATTCCAGAAGGGTGTCCCTGTACGGATGCCTGCTTGGAGAAGCGCAAGCTGTTGTCCGTCATCAACTTTCTTAGTTTTCGAGGCTTCCTTTCGGAACCTCTTTATATAGTTCTTCAAGGTCTCGGTGGGCAGTTGCTTGATGTTAGTCAAGGCACTGACCTCCAGGTTGACCTTTCTTGCGGCGACAAACTGTTTCCGAAAATTGGTCTGTAGCTTGTTCCAACAGCCCACGGATCCTGGTTCCAGCTTCTTGAACCATTCTTCCACGGACCCACTTAGAGTAAGTGGGAAGCACAGACATTTGGCGTCATTGCTAACTCTCATGACCGTCATGACACGGTTGAACCGTGACAAGTGGTCGCTTGGATCAGAGTTCCCGGTATAAGCTGCCATTTCGGGCATCTTAAAGTTCTTGGAGAGCTCCGCCTCCAGGATGTGCTTAGCACATGGCTCTCGGTCCTCGCAATCTGATTCGGAGTCATCCCCTTTCTGCCTTCGGGAGACTCGGGCAATGTCTTTTCGAAGTATGGCGAGTTCTGCCATAATTCCTTCATTTAACGTACCCGTGGAGACTGCGGGTCCGTATCTTTTTTGGTCAAGGTGATCCCGGAGGTCACCTTGGTTCCCATTGATTTGATTTCTCAAGTCAACGAGAGGACATCTTTGTCCTCTTCTTCCTCTACCTCCGTGCTCTTGGTGCACGGAAACGCTTTTTCGGTCCTCTCAATCCTGAGGGCCAAAACTCCCTTTTTGGAGCTTGCCCCTCTGCGGACCTTTCCCTTTAGGGAAATCTGAGCGGACCTTTCGCGGATCCTGCGCCTTTTTCTTTCGCCCTGGGGTAGAGGTAGGGTTTTTTGTTTGGTTCCCTTTAGCAGGGTACCTTATAGGGCTAGGCTCCCTAGACTTCTGCTGTTGGGAACTAGGCGAGGATTCCTCTGGTTCCTTGCCAAGTCCAACAGTCATTGCCTTGGGATGCACGTGAATGCCAACCGCCTCCATGGCTTTTTGCATGGCCAGCATCACTTCTTGCATTTTTTGGTTTTGTGCTTTCTGAGCTTCGATCTCGGCTTCGTGATCGATAGCTTTTTGTCTGAGAAGCACCAACTCTGAGTAGCTACCTTTGTCGTAGGCATACTCGTCGAGGTTTCCCTCGTAGTCATCATCTGGAATTCCTTCTTCTTCCTCAGAACCCTCAGCTGCTCTTGAGGCTACATCTTCCTCATTTGGGTCTTGAGCATCTTCTAGTGGGCGAGGCTGACGAGTACTTCTAGTCTCCACCATTTTTGCGAAGTCAAGTGTTCGTTTACAGTAGCTTTCTTTAGCTCTCAATGAAAGCACCAAAATTTTGACCGAGGTTTTCGGCAACTAATAAAATATTATAAGTTTATAGAGCTGTAAGAAAATTAGAGAAGGATTTTTACGTGGTTGGGGCGTTAATGAGCCTTAGACCACGAGTCTTTGTTATTTATGGATGTATTTAATACAGAGAATGTATTTGGTGAGTGTTTCACTCTTATAAATACAGAGAATGTTCTTGGTGAGTATTTACTCTTCTTGCTCTTATGCAACCCAAGATTCTCGACCCCATTTAATGAGCTTTGAGGGGGTATTTATAGTGTTTTTGGTGGGGTGATCCCCAGAATTATCTGTACAAACGTATCTGTAAGTATCCATAAAGTTGGGCATTCCCAATGAATATAACATGAGTAATGCATGGTCAAATCCCTAGGTGCTGTATGGCTTTTATGTGGAATGTCCTTATTGTCTTTTGACTGATGTGACTCTTCACAGTGTAGCCGTCGTTAGACTTAAATGATCATTACTTTGTAGCTGCTGGTTGGAGGTTGTGCCATCAGACTTTATTGCGTGTAGCAGTCCCAACACGCTTCCTCCCATGCGGCATTAAATGCGACTTGATTGCTCAGGAGAAACCTGACACCCCGCGGAGATGTCTTAGTGTTACTCGAGCTTCCAGGAGCATATGGGGTTCCATATGCCTTCTCCGGGAGCTACGTCCTGGACGCTGCCTTATGGCATAAAGACTTAGCAAATATTTTTGGGTTACAAGTTGCTTGATCCACGTGTCCCTGTCTGGTTGGTCCACGTACATTGGGCAAAGTCAGGGGCAACAGTATGGTTTGATTGTTATTTTGTATTTTTGAATTAAATGGGTATTGGATAGTGATAGAGAGTTGAAAATAGAATAAAACCCCTCAAACGACGTCGGATTAGGTGGCCGGATGTGGTTTATCCGACCGGGTCACGAATCGAGTCGCACTGATCCGAGTTGCAGACCTGCAGACCCATGGGGAAACTTTTTGGGTGACAAGGGTGATTAAAAACGACATGTCGTTTTGCCATTGTCGGGCAAACGACATGTCGTTTTGCACATAAGAGAGCCCCTTTTTGCCGCGAACTATGGGTCAGTTGGACCTTGCTGCATGTCGTTCTTCCACCAAATGACACGTCATTTTTCCAAAATGACATGTCGTACGAACAACTATAAAAAAAGGAGGCGCATGGGGACACGTGCACAACCTATTTTTAAGCCTTTTTCACTATTTTGTTTCATTTTAAATTTTTGATCATTTATTTGTATGCACGATAATTCATGAATTTTATTCATATTTGGTTAATTTTTAGTATTGTGGCATAATTTTTTTTTTCTAACAATTAGTGCTTATTTTTCTTACCTATCATAAGATTAAGCATGGAATTCTTTGGTCATGAGGAACATTTAAATATTAACTTATTTAAATTTTGTAACTTCCTCCAAAATTTCCTTAAGATTCTTATAAGTAATTAATCATTCTTATCGATAATAATTGCTTGCTAAGGATGCTTAATATTGTGAAGAAAATTTATTAAATATTACGAATTACAATTTATCTATTCTTTCGATAGAAAATTAATGTATTTGATAATAATATTTAATAGATTGTTTTTACATGTGTATGAGTTCTATTTTATTATTTTGTCTAAGAACTCTAGCATATATGATGATCATTTGTTATTTTGCAATCATTCATTTATGAGAAAAGAGCACAAATGACATGATTTTGTTATAAAATATATTTAATGGTTATTGCCCTCGTTTCTTAATCACCTTTCAGCGTTCCAAGAAACTCTGCCATGTTGACGCTAAATGGAATCAACCACAAGTAGTGGGTTGAATCTCTCATGCTAAATTTGACTCTTATGAGAGTGGACTTGGCCTTGGGAATGGATGCACTGCCTAAACCCGCTGATGATGCCACTGAAAAGGACAAGAAGTCCTATGAGGATTGGGAGCATTCCAATCGTTGTTGTTTGATGTTTATGAGGTATCACATGTATGAATCCATTCGTGATAGTATTCCTCAGACTGAAAATGCAAAAGATTTTCTTGCTGCTATTAAGGAAAAGTACAAGAAGTTCTCAAAGAATGAGAAAAATGAGTGCTTAACTTTATTCCATCGCACTAATTATGCTGATAGGGGTGACATTAGAGCTCACATCGACAAGCTCATGGGTTGTTACCAAAGGCTTAAGGGCATGGGAATGGATCTTGGTGAGGATTACATGGTGTGGTTTGTGATGGAAATCATTCCTTCTCAATTTGATTCAATTAGATCAAGCTACAATGCTCAAAAGGAGCAGTGGACTACTAAGGAGATGACTGCTATTCTGGCCAAAGAAGAACAGGACATGAAAAAGGGAAGAGCAAGAAGTATCTCCATGGTGACAAACTTAAACAATTCTCACAAGAGAAAGTTCACTTCTAACAACTCTAGTGACCAAAGGTTTCATAAAAAGAAAGCCACCAATCCTAAGGGAAATGGACAAGCAAGCTCATCTTCAACTGGATATAAGAATGAGTTTTTCAAATGGAAATGTAACCTTTGTCAATACTTCGGGCATAAGAATGCTGATTGCCGAAAGCTCAAAGCTTACTCAGAAAAGAAAGGTAATTGTCTTGTGATGGTTTGTTTGGAATCCAATATTATTGATGTGTCCTCAAACACTTGGTGGTTAGATACTGTAGCCACAATTCATGTTACGAATTCTTTGGAGGCAGTGATAAGTCGAAGAAGGCCGAGTAGGTTAGAGGAGTATGTATACATGGGAGACAATACTAAAGTCAGAGTTGAATTTTTTGGGAGTGTCGAATTGCAGCTGAATACTGGCTATTTTTTTTGGAGATGCACGATGTTGCTTTTTACCCTCTATTAGGAGGAATTTGATCTCTGTATCTATTTTGGATAGACTAGGTTATAGTCTTCATTTTGGAACTGGAAAACTGACTTTGTATCGTGACTCTATGATGATTGGAAATGGAAATTTATGTGGAAAGTTATATAAGCTTGATTTACATGATGTTGTTCCAGTTACTTCTCCCTCTTATCCTTCTTCTTCTCTTAATTCTGTTGTTGGTTCTAAACGTGCAAGATCAAATTTGAAATCTTCCATGCTTTGGCACAAACATTTGGGCCATATTTCTAGAGATAGAATGGAGAGATTGGTGAAATATGGTGTGCTTTAGGATCTTGAATTCGCTAATTTCACTGCCTGTGTTAATTGTATAAAAGGGAAGTTAACTGCCAAGGTTAGAAAGAGTAAGTCAGACAGGTACACAGATGTGTTAGAGCTTATTCATACTGATATTTGTGGGCCTTTTGTTTCACCTACTATGGATGGTTATAAATACTTTATCACCTTCATTGATAATTTTTCCCGGTATGGCCATGTTGAGCTCATTCGTAAAAAAATCTAAATCTTTAGATGCTTTTAAAATTTTCAAGACAAATGTTGAGCTTCAAAAGGGAAAGAAGATTAAAGCTGTCTATTCCGATAGAGGTGGAGAGTATTATGGGCGTTATGATGAAGCTGGAAGGAACCCCGGGCCTATTGCCAAATACTTGCAGGAATATGGTATTGATGCAAGATAGACAATGCCAGGCACACCCCAATAAAATGGAATTGCTGAAAGAAAGAATCACACACTTCTTGACATGGTACGTTGTATGTTGATTCATTCTAGCTTACCATAATTCTTATGTGGTGAGGCATTAAGGACAGCTGCTTATATGTTGAATCAAGTGCCTAGCAAGTCTGTCCCAAAGACACCATACGAGTTGTGGTCAGGCAAGAAACCGAGTTTGCATCAATTTCATGTTTGGGGTTGTAAAGCCGAAGTAAGGCCATATAACCCACAATCTAAAAAGCTTTATCTGAAGACTATCAGTGGTTATTTTGTAAGCTATACTATTGGTTTGAGAGGTTCTAGGTTCTATTGTCCTTCTCACACCATTAGGGTGATAGAATCAGATAGAGTTGTCTATTTTAAAGATGAATTGGTTCAAGTCAAAGGTCAAGAGAAATTATATTCAGGGAAGAACGAATTTATGTTCCTTTACCTATTACTTTTGCTTTCGCTCCTACTAATGATCCTGTGATTGAACAAATTCTAACAGAAGCTCATGATGAACCTCACAATCATATGCAAGATGAAAATCCTGATATTGATGTATACGTGTGTTGTTTACTGAAGTGACAAGTACAAAAGGAGATGAATGCACATAGTCTCAATTTATTGTACCACATGCATGTTTGGTTTGATTTGTTAATGATTGTTAGTGAATTAAATGTTTTCAAGGTGAATTCATACATAATATATGTATCCCGTCGATATGATATTATGTACGTTTTAACTTGTTGCCTTATGTGTGGTAGACAATGTTGACCCAACTAAAGTTCCAAACATCCATCGTGTGAATCCACTCTCAACGGTTAGATGATTTCAGTGTCAATGACAACTATGATTGCTAATAATTAGAAAGTGATAGTGATAATAATATTGTATATGTAACTGATGATGAAATGATGATGATGAATTGTAATTGTAACGTTGTTTTAATAGCAATACTAATTACATATGTTCTTATTTAATATGTAGTGAATATGATTAGTTATTATAAATCTGAAAATATGTTCTTTATGCATAGTATGTCTACACCGGGTGACAGCTCTTCAAAAAAGAAAGGGATAAGAGGTAAATACAAAGGTAAAAATATTGAGGAAGCGCTTTCCAAAACAAAAGATGTCAAACTACACATTTTATTGCATGAAGATACGGGCACCCATGTTGTCCAAATGGAAAAAAGTTCAACAACATGTGTAAATTGATGATCCACAACACCATCCCCATGAATAAGTTCAAGTGAGAAGATGTTTCTAGAGCTGAAATTAATGCAGTGTAAGATAGACTTGAGGTATTCAGTGTATTATTTTAAAATTTATAATTTCGCATATTATTCTTAAATTCCTAATTAATGTACTAATTTGAATGTGTAACTTTTTTGCAGATAAAGTTTGTGTGCCCACAAGATAATTATACATTTGTGGACTATGGTGATGAGTACAAAATGTCAAAGAGTTTGCGTGACTGGCGGGCCAATTCTATGAAAAAATGGATAGAAAATATTGAAGAGATTGGATAGGAGAGGGCATATATGTTACCTTGAGACGGAGTAACTCAGGAGGTGTGATGTGATACCATTACTTACTAGAACATAGAAAAACGAAAGGTACTTAATGAAATTATTAATTTTCAAAATACTTTACGTTATAGTCAGCAGAAAATAATTTATTGTAACAAAAATATGTTAGTATCATGCAAGATCAGCAAAAAATAGAGAAAGTTGGGGGTAAGAAGAAACATCAAGGAGGAAGGGGATTAAAGTCTATTGTAGCACATATTGTCGATAGGGAACTTCCAACTGCTATGGATACTTTTTTGAAAGTTTTACCATAAAGACAACACTTGGTGCAACGAATACGCGTAACAAACTTATGTAAGTTTACTTTGATATTTAATAATTTCTGAATATTTCTTATGATTTGTTTTTTATTCAAATTGACTATTTAATTTATTTGATTTTTTTAAGAGTAAATGATTGAATTGGTTGCAAATTTAAGCAACGTCCTATGAGGATTAGCCTATAGATCCCACCAAGTACCAATGAGACTTGCCTATTACGATGCAAGTACTAGGTTAGCAATCTCGACATCTGAGAGGCTTTGGCCATCTCTTGAGATTGAAGGTAATTGGGACCAAAAGAGCACCTTCCATGACTTCTTCTCTCTCACGGATTGTTACTATAAAACTATATGAGGTGTTACAGAAAAAAGTGGAGGAGGCACAATAGGTGTTGTTGAAGGAATTTTTACAACACCAGAAATAAGTATTATATGAATAATAAGTGCGAGTACTTGACCCAAAACGACGAGTATTCAAATTAAGAACAAAAATACTTAGCAAAAGACTAGAAATACAATGAACACAAGAGAGTATAGTGGTTCAGTCAGATCTCGGTCTGCTTAGTCCACTGTTGCAAGGATTCTGTCTTGTTTATTTCACGGTGGATCACTCCTTTATATACAAAGCAAGTGTCCTATCATTTACACAAGGATTGCATTCGTTATCAATCCGTTCATACATTGAATTACACTAATTAAACTAAAAAACGTAAGCATAATAAATGAAGAACAGTTTCCAGCTTTTCACTAAATACAACAACGTATGCGACTTCTATAGTGCGAGTTGGCTGTTCATATTCTTGCATAAGCTCGTAGGCTTAGGATGCATTCGAGACTAATCGAGTCTAGGATATCTGCGTCCTTTAAAGTCGCTTATATGGACATCATATAATAAGCTGATAGAGCCAAGACATGCGAGTCTATATTGGTTTATCAAGGTTGTTGGGTCAATAGGACCAGCTCGCAACATAGAGAATCGATCTCTATGTTTTTGCAGGAGGATTGCGGGGATACTCGCATATATCCTGATATATGCGGGTTAAAGCCGTTCCTTGGTCCTACATAATGCGAGTCATATAAATGCGATTAGACTTGGTCATATTCGCATCATCTCGCTGAGTCTGGCTCAGGCGAGGTTCGTACTCGAGGGGTCTTTCATTGACATCTCAGCTTTCCTTGAGGAAAGTGAGTACACGTGTTTTTTAAATAGGAGTCCGGTCCTGAGTTTCTAGGTGAGAAAAATCTCACTATAACAATAGGAAACTCAGTATTCGAGGCAGCAGTATGAAACACAATAACTCTACCTCAAGATATTCGAAGATCAGTTTGAGTATCTCTCTCGGGCTGTACCTGGTTTCAACTTATCTTCTATTGATCTTCCACCATTCCCCACTCCTCCTTGTGCTGGATCGTCATCACATCGTCTCGAGACACAGAACAACAATGACATGACATTACATGTCTTTAGAACAATATATATTTTATAATTAACTTTACAACTTAACTTTTTTTACTGAACATCTCTTAATATTTTGTTTATTTACTAATAATTTTAGAACTTTTATTACTTACTAATTTTAGTACAAATCAACATTTTTGAATATTATTTTGATTGTAATACTTTTTAATTATCAATTTGAGTACCTTTTTTAATTATGCTTCTTTAAAATTTAATTTTCTATTTAAAATTAATTGTAATATTATTATAAATTATTAAAATATAATAATAATAAAATAAATCAAAACAAATTTTGAGTTGGTAAAGGTCATACGTGCCAAAATCCTAATTCACGTGAAATCTTTTACTGATACGTTATTGCGCTGCCAAAATAATTCACGCCAATTAGAAAAAATGCACAAAACTTTTGCTGGCGCAGTAATGCACTGGCAAAAGTTATTTAAGCTGACCATTGGTTGATTTGGGACCAAGTTTACTCTGCGTATATTACCACCAGCAAAAGATATTTTTCCGACGCAAAGGTGAATTGCCCTAGCAAAAGTCCTTTTACCGATCAAGCTTCACTACAGCCTTTACTGGCATAGTTTTGCGTCAGTAAAAGTTTTTTGACGCGTTGTGACTACTTTTACTGGCGCAAAAATGCGCCAACAAAAGTCACATTTCTTGTAGTGTAACGAGAGTGGGCTGTAGGAAATGATGTGGTGTTTTGGACTTGCACAATTGGTCATGTGGATATTCTACCATGTGTGTTGTCATAGGCCTGACAGGTGGCAAAAGAGAGAGGATGACTTAGTTATCATGAGGGTTATTTTCGAGATTTGTCATAGGATGAGCAGTAGTGGGAATTATAATATTTCTTTAGCAATTCGTACCAATCTTCACCCCATAATCATTCTGCAAAGGGGAATTTAGCTTAGCCACCCTAACTGTCCTTTTTGTACGAGACGGGAATCAGCCAATGGGATCGTTGGGCAAGTGGTCCCCGCATCAGTGTCACCAAACATATTTCTCTTCTTTGGCTATTCTCTGTGAAGATTTTTGAAATGAGTCATAAGCTCTTCAAGAACAGTTATTATCCGATTAAGTATCACCGATGTCCTTGTGTCAAAAAATCTCCTAACTATTGAGGAGTGTTTAATCCACGAGCCATAAAGAGGGAAGGCTTTACCCACAGGAAGAAAAGTGAATGCCTTGGATTTTTTACAAGAACCAAAATCATGAAAAGTTAAAATATATAAAAGGAAGCTTACAATATTTAAATTGTATCCACTCATTTCTATTTCTTTCAATACTCAGATGGAATCCTGCTGGAATTTGTTGCAACAGAAAGACCTCGACAAGAAGTTTTAAGAATCCAATTTTAGCAATAACAAGCTGAGATGGTTTATCAAACTTGATGAAGTTTCTCACCTCAACTCCTATAACTGGAGCATTTTGCCAAGTAAAACACGGTGTAGGGAGACCATGGTCCTGGACCCATAGTCTTGCTAATGACATATCTAACCCTTGACACAAACCATCTTCGGGCCACTAACAAAGGTTAAGAATCTGACCCCTAAGCATCCAAGAACTTCCTTCTAATACCTCCTCTTTGTCCTTAGAGAAATTGAAGAAAATACCCCACAAACCAAGCCCCAAAAGTCTTCATAATCTAGTTGTCTTTTAGTTTCTAGATTTTTGAGAGGAATCGCTTTACTCTGCCATGGACAAGGGTTTCTTGCCAAAGCATTTAGCAAGCTAGAATACTATTTTGTTACAACATCAGTGTTGATTTTAATATCAACTTCTAGTTCCAAAGTAGTTTCTATCAAGAATTGGAGTCGAAGCTACTCAAAATATTCTTTAGTAGCACCTTTTTCCAAAACCTCAGGAGGAGTTTTCTTTGTTGAGAGAATCGTTATCCATGACAGTCGCAACGGAACGCACAGAAATGATAAAAGTCAATGTTGGCTCACCAACTCCAGAGAGAATCGTTATTGCTACTATTGTTCTTAATGCATGGTGAAAGTGATTCCCGCTCTAAATAGTAACTTGGCAACATCACACTTTTTTATGTCTTTAAATGTATCCTTTCTTTTTTACCGAATAATAAACATATGGTAAAAGTATCACAATTTCAAAGAAACTAGAAAATATTTTGTGATATGAGTATTAGGCCTAAAAAATATTATATTGATGTACATTTAGTTTTTAAACTGCCACACCGCACTATACCGAATTGTATATTTGCGGTGTGGTTTATGTAGTTTTTAGGTCATGTAGTGTGGTTGCGGTTTCGAAAATTATAAAAATAACATATACTTTTGGTTTGAAAAGAATAGCTAAAACTCACATCACCAGCACTTCAAACACCCCTACTGTTTAAATTTGTTTATTGCATTTTTTTTGCTTAATTTTTATTGAATCATCTTAAGAAGCACATTCTACATAAAAATAATGTGTTATGAATGTATTAAAATTTATGAAAATAAAAGTGTAAAAATTTAAATTGATAAAGTTTTTGATTATTTTAAACATAAACGTTTTTTATTATTTTATTTTTTGACTTCTAGTCCCCATTTTTATAGGGAAACCAAGATAAAATAAATCTTTTATCCCAATTTTTTTTTAAAAAAAATTAGGATAAAAATAAAAAACACGATGAAAATTAAAAAAAAAAAATTGGGGAATTTTTTTTTAATCCCAGTTAAGATATGAAAACATAGATAAAAGATCATTTTTTATCCCAAATTTTTTAATAATAAGTGGGATTAAGAGGTACTTTTTTATCCTAATTTTATAAGATTTTTTATCTCACATGTATAGAGCCTGATTTTTATTTTAGCAAAATTGGGATAAAAAGCCCTTAAAAACTAAGATAAAAGGCTCTGCTTCTTTTAGTGAGTTTTGACACATTTAATAATTGTGTTTTGTGTTTACTTTAACTGTTGTGTTAACGTATTTAATAATCTTGTCGTGCTGACACGATAACATGAATTAATTTTTGTAGATTCCATAATTTCTTTTATAACAATTCATGTATATCGTGATCGTGTACATATTCGTATTTGACTTTTCATGTATATCGTGATCATGTTGCATGTTGTATCATGAACGTGTCAACACGAACAAGATATAATAACATGAATTGCTAGCCCTAATTTATAATCATAGCGATATTTATGTAAGAATGTAAGATATTAAACATATCAATAAAATATAAGTAGATCGATGCTAATTGGTGCCTAACTAATACTACCACGTACGAAATGTCATAACATACATAATGTAAGTATCGAATCAAACATATTTTTAGAGAATTAAGAAGGAAACTCATATATATAATGCCATATCATATAAAGATTATCATGAAAAATAGTTAACTAAGCATTACCTTAAGTTAGTATTAGATATTAGTACTTAAGAGAACTACTTATAAAAGGCACAAATAGTGCTTAATATATATTTCTACGTGTTAATATCGTTATTAATGTAATTAAGTATTAAATCTCAGATGATTCAATATAATAATTTCTAAAAAATTATCACTAATTAATTATAAAATAGTATAATTACTATTGATATTTGGTGTCCAATAACTATACTCTAGTAGATTAGTACTTAATAATAATCTTAATTATTATAAAATATATATCCCCCATTTATTGTTGTTGTGGTTTCTAAACAAGCATAAGACTAATAGTGATGTACATCATAAATGGATATTTTCATATTCAACTGCCAAGTTAGACTTGGCCATTGGTTGCCAACTCAATTATTCTATAAAGCATCAAGTTCAAATAGAACTCTCTTAAAAGGGTTTTTCTTTTTCAACTTCTTTTACACAATTAATGATAAGCTCCTTTTTTCATAGTAAAAATTAAATAACATAAATTAAACAAAATCAAGTAATAATCAAGTATAATTTAACAAATTCTTCTCTGTAATTATCATTATCATAAAAAATATTATTAATAATCTTAATAATTAAATACACAAAATTTAATCATATCAGGCTGACATGACATAACCTTTGATAGCTTAGAAAGATACAGCCAACAGCTTTCAACAAAATTAATTAAAGTTACAAAAATTATTTAATTATAAGATTTAGTGGATATATATGAAAACAAAGTTTATATATATTTTATATATAATTATGTAAGAGACTTTTTTGTATTATCAAATGAAAATTTATATAATTGTATGTAATAATAATTGTTGGTGATAAGTAACTCTCAAGATATTTGAACTCAATAATTAAGTCATTTTCTTTAGAGGGCATTTAGTCATCCACTAGCTACTTCCCCATCTCTCCTTATCTATAGCTAAGCAAAAGAGAAAACATCTAAGAATTTGTTCATTATCATCAATTACAATTATTTATATATATATATATATAAATATAAATAATACTCCTTTTCAATGAAGCACAAAGCTAGTAGTGCTAGTTTGATTATTATTGATAACTACATCAAGGAAGATAATAAAAAGGATCTATGTTTTTGAATCAATATGCTATAAGCTTTTCTTATGATTTGATCAAATGGTCAATGATAATAATGACACTTTAGTTTTATGATTTTGAATGCATGGAGAATCAATAATTAACTTGTCCACTATAAAATTTAGGGTTTTATGTTATTTCGAAAATAATATATATGATTGGAAGATTTTGCCTCAAATTTTAAAATAACATAATTATAATCAATATCAGCAGCGTTATGATAATTAGTGATTTTATTTTATTATTTTAAAAAATATTGCAAAACATTTTTATTTTCGTAAAAAATGCATTTTACATTAATTTTTAATTACGCACACGTTGCATTGAAAATGACAAATTAAAGTTCATATAAATATTTTTTAATACAATAATTACATTGATGTATCTATTTTTCTAAAACTAAACTGAATATTATTTGGAGGAGAAAGGAATCCAATGCCATTAAAGCAAATCAATATGAATTTATATAAGAAGCATATTTAAGTACAATAAAGCATAAATAAAAAGCATACATAACAAAAAAAAAAAAAACATATATGATACCCTAATATTTTTATTGTAGAAAACAAAAAAGAACAAAGTTACCAGTTAATTTAAGTGGGCAATAATTGTCTATTTTAACGCGTTTTAAAGAACTACCAAAAATGTGTAAGCAATCAGCCTCATTATCCATCCGATAAAATAACGAAATTAGAACACTATCTCGAACGTGCACACATACGCTTGTGTAGTATGTGAGCCATTGAAATTTTCTCCTCACTCCACAAAAGTGGGTGCCTCGAAAAGTGGGTGTCTCTCGAGGCACACCAAAAGAGTATATCTTTATATAAACATCTAAGAAGTGTTTAAAAACTATATGAAATTCTGAAAACACTGATAATGAAAGTATACTTTCCTAAGTTTAATTTTAATAATTCACATAATAAACTTCTTAATTTTGTCAAAATGAAAGCTGGTATGGTTTTGTAAACAGTTATTATAGGGTAACATAATGTATGTAAGTGACGCAAAATGTGCTATTTCTTTTTCTTTTGTGAGTATGTAATATTTTGCATCATTTCGTTTTCATTATTTTATATATGTTAAAAATTTATTAAAAAAAAAAAACAAAAACAAAAAAAAAAAGAGGGTTAAATATTATATATACTCTTTTTCTTTTTTAATTATTATTGTTCATTAAAAAAAAGACACTATGTAGATGTTAATTATAATATTGGGAAACTAGGGAATTTATTATTATTATTATAATGAGGAATTTATTATTTGGAGACTTCTGGAATTGCACCTTTGAGAGTGTAGAAAATAATAATCATACTTTGGTCAAAATTCAAACAGAAAATGTAATTAGTCAGAATTGGAATTGAGTAGCTAATTGAAGTTAAATATCTGAATTGAGAATTGAGACACTTCAAGATAAACACTAACTGCTATATTGGTCACATGCATGCATATATTAAAATTAGCATATTGTATAATTTATATATGTTTTATATATAAGGTATAGTTATATAATAGAATTTTTAGTTTAACGGTATTTTTTTTTTAATTTTTTTTATTAACCTTAATAGAATATATTACTACTCAACTGAATATTTTTTATTAATTTTATTATAATATTATTATGTATATTTAAAAATAAAAATTATGTAAATATTTTATATAAAAAAGTTAGAGGAGTGCTACCGTCAACTTCTTGTTACAATTTCGTAGTCAACCTCCATGCCCGAAAACACATGTCGGAATATTTTTTTTTTTAATTTTTTTTTTCACGGGGTCTTCGTTATGCTTACAACATCATCCCTATAAATTTTTGAAAAATTTCGAATAGTTTACAGTGCCGAAAATACATTTGAAGTTTTTTTGAACGCTCGTGGTAAACTGGAATATTAAGAACTCTGTTTTCGGTACTGTAAACTATTCAGAATTTTTTTAAAAATTTACAGGAATGATATTGTAACTACGAATACCGCTATGAAAAAAAATTTGAAAAAAAATATTTCGGCATGTGATTTCGGACGTGGAGGTTGACTAAGAGGTTGTAATAGGAGATTGTAATTAGCATTTCTTAAAAAAATTAATTTAAATTTAAAATACTTAACCATATTAGCTTTGTTGGTTTAACTTTGAATTAAATAAGAAATAATTCAGCTCAATTAGACACACAATGATTCACCATAATATCTCACTTGAGTTTTATTATATAAAGGGTATATATAGCTGCAACAGCTAAAAAAATCATAATGATCTCTAGTATAAAAATATAGGCTAATTAGAAATTTTTCTCCCCAAACTTTGACATATACCAAATCATGCCTCTGAACTTTTTTTGTCGTTGAAAATTCCCCTTGAACTATAATTAAGTGATTAGCATTGCATTAGGCATCAGGTGTTGTGAAAATTATGATTACTACGCAAGTATACGCAATCAAGTAGTACACTCACACAGGTGAGGTCGAACCACAGGGAATTGGACTAATTACTACTAAATTATACTATTGATTCTATCTGGTAAAAGAATACTTTTTATGAATTAAATAAAACAATTCAGAAAATTAAAACTAACAAAAGGAAGATTAATCAAGATAAGAAAATAGGGAGACGAATCCTGTTGTTAAGTTACCAATGTTAATGTCTAATTGCTATCCTTCTCTTGAAGTGAATGACAGATTATGAATTAACCTAGCTCTTTTCAGATCTTCTAGGTTCTAAATCTCATGCTCTCTAATTAATCTCTTAATTAAACTAACATGAAATCAGCATTAAGCAATAATCTAAATGTCACAAAGGCTATGTAAATACTTTCGTTTCACATCAAAACCTAGACTATCCAATTTTAGCATTCTCAATTCTCACTTTTCAGATTTTGAATTAAGATCATAAAACATGTAAAAGGTGATCAATCTTGCACATGAAAATTAAACACAAATATGAATAGTATTCACAATCAAGATGGAGGAATGGCAATTAATCATTAACTAGGAAAAACTTAAACAACATTCATCATTCTCCCTAAATAGGAGTTTAGTTCAAAACATCCATAATCAAATCCATAATTAACATTGAAATAGAAAAGAACATAGAAAAATTAAAGAGAAGAGAAAGAACTAGTTGAAGCAATTGATCCGGGTCGCCACAAGCCGCTCTTCTAGCCTCCTCCTTTGTTTCTAGGGTTCCAATTCTGAATAATCCCTAATTTTCACGAACCCTCACTATTTAAACCAATTCTCATCTTTAAAATTCGTGAAATTACGAAACTGCCCAAAAATCCCGTCACTGGGGTCCCGTCGCGACTGGCAAAGCCCCCGTCGCGACGGGAGTTCACTTCGAATTTTTTTGAAACTTTCTGCCAGTTCCCGTCGCGACTGGCAGACTCCCAGTCGCGACTGGAGTACAGTTTGAATTGTTGGGGATGTCTCTGCCAATTCCCGTCGCGACTGGCAAATTCCTAGTCGCGACTGGAACTGGCAGCGACACCAATTTTGGATTTTCTTCTCGATTCTTTCACCATTTTTCCTCAATTCTTGTACATACTTTCTTTAAATGCCCGAGGACCTGAAACAAGAGAATCAAGCGTAATATAGCCCTAAAACTAGAAACAAAGAGTGAAAACTAACCGAAATATGACCCGAATCTTCGACTAATTTTAGCCTAACAAATTCCCCCAAACTAGACTCTTACTCGCCCTCGAGTAAGATAAAAAAAAACTAACTACTAACTACGCTATCAGATAATCATAATACTACTGCCTCATGTGTTGTTCTCTTCCATTGCGCAAACTAGAATTTCAATTCTATCAACTCTAACAATTAATTTAGATGCTCAGTTTATAACACTATGTACAACTGCAAAAATTTATTCAAATGTGAAACATTGTTATAAAGGTTTTACTCTTTTTAACAGTTCCACAGCCCGATAACTCATAAGCTTGCATGCTTACCTTTCTCCACTAATGTTGACAGTATTCTTTGGAATCATTAGGTCTTTTCAAGGCTTTATGTAGTATGGCTCAGATATTCAGGGGTAGGCTAAAGACAATTTTTGGCTCAAGATATCATAAGCACACAAACAGAACCCACAAGCTTCTTACTTTTTCTTTTTTCTAAGATCCCATAATATTCCCGAATTTACCAAGATTGATAGAAGACATCTCTATTATTTTTCAACATCACTGAAATTTTTTTCTTTTGTTTTTTTTTTCACACATATTTTTACTTTTTTTATTGTGTTTTTCTTTTCATCATATTTCATTTTTTTTTTCAGTGACATTGAATTACACAATTTTCCTCTTCTCAATCTTAAAAGTTTTTCTCACTCTCACTATTTCCTCACACTAAATGTTTCTCCTCCCCCAAACTAATTATGTAGCTTATGATATCATGGATAACAGGGTGAAGAAAAATTAATAGTGTGGTTGCAATTTTTCAAATCGATGGGTGAAAAACATAATAGGTTTAGGCTCAAAAGGTTAACTATGGATACATCTTATTACGGTAGGCTTGAAAGGCTCAAACTATCCAACAAATGCCTAAATCATATTCCAATTGAACACTATCAAGGATTTCGTCTCAAGAGAATAAGCATGCAAGTTCTAAACTATCCTGTCAATCTTACCACAAACCATAGTAAAACAATTATAACAATTTTCACAGATTGAATATTAGCAGATAAACACATGTTTCTAAGCATCCAAACTAATCCAAAGAGTTAACAGAATCAAGCACACAGTTATTTTACAATTTCAGAACACATCGCACTAATCAGCAGTATACAACTATCGTCAAGCTTATTGCCATTCCTTAACTAAAACAGAAAAACTAAAACAGAAAATTAAAATGCAGAAATTAAAGTGCATAATTTAAAAATTTTAAGTCTCTCCCCCCAAACTAAATATGACATTGTCCCCAATGTGCTATTATACTCAAGGTGAGAAGGACTTACCTGAACCCCCATCAGAAGGGGTTGGGCGGACCCTTTTCATCCAAAAGAGCCCTCGTACTAAATGAAGAAAATTTACCACCAATCGTGTTGATTTCAGAGTTTCGCACAAGAGTAAGCTCACCTTCAGAACTACCACACATCAATCTTTTCCAATGACGCCGAATCGTTCGAAGTCTCTCTTTAGGCTTTGCTCTCTTCTTATCATCTTTAACAAAAGAATCCTTCACCATCTCAATCTTGCAACAGGTAGGAATGTCGGTTGGGGTAAAAACATTAAAATTGACCTCTTCATCTTGCACTCTCAACTTTAACTCTCCCTTTTGAACATCTATTAATGCTCGGCCTGTGGCTAAGAATGGTCTTCCCAAAATAATGGGAATAGTTGAATCTTCCTCCATATCAAGAATTAGGAAATCAGCAGGGAAGATAAACTTACCAACCTTCACCAGTACATCTTCAATTATCCCACGAGGATGAGTCAAAGAACGATCCGCTAGTTGTAAAGTCACTGTTGTGGGCTTTGCTTTTCCCAATCCTAGCCTTTTGAAGACAGACAAGGGCATTAGATTAATGCTTGCTCCCAGATCACATAGAGCTTTAGTTTCCACCGAACCCCCTATAGAGCATGGAATATTGAAACTACCCGGATCTTTAAGCTTGGGCGGTAGTTTCTTTTGCAAAATGGCGCTACACTCCTCAGTTAATGCCACTGTTTCATAGTCCTCCAATTTTCTCTTCTTAGACAATATCTCCTTCATGAACTTCACATAACGGGGCATTTGTTCCAAGGCTTCAGCAAAAGGAATGTTGATGTGTAGTCTTTTAAAGACCTCTAGAAATTTTGTGAACTGCTTGTCTAGATTGGTCTTTCGGAGTCTCTGAGGATAGGGTATTTTCACATGATGATCAATACTGATTGGTGGAGACTGTTGTGGTGGTGCTGGACTATCAGTAATCTTCTTATCTGATGATGCTTGAGTTGGTGTTGTTTGATCTTTAATCTCTTCATCCACTGGTTGTATCATCTCAGGCCCATCATATTTCTTTCCACTCCTTAAGGAAATTGCTTTACATTGTTCTTTTCCTTTTGCATCATTAGTGCTAGGCGAATTTCCTTGAGCTTGTTTTTCCACTTGAGTAGCCAATTGTTCCATTTGTGTTTCTAGAGTTTTAATAGAGGCTCTAGTTTCCATCATGAATTGGAGCAATAAATCAGCTTGGATAGTGGAGCCTCCACTAGAACTTTGTTGTTGAAGCTGTTGTTGGTTTTGTTGGGGCTGATTTCTCTGCTGGTAGAACCCCTGTTGGTTGTGCCCATAATTATTGTTTTGGGAATAGTTTCCAATGGCTTTTGCTTGATCCATTGGCAAATCATCCACATTTGCCTGACACTCAGAAAAGTGATGGGGACCTCCACATATCTCACAAACCACTTGAGCTTGTTTGGCTTGCACTGCGATCAGCTTTGTTAGGGCCTCAACTTGAGCTGTCAGCTTTGTAATGGCATCCACCTCTAGCACACCAGCTACCTTCTTAGTTTGACTCCTTTCAGTTGGCCACTGCTGATTGTTTAAAGCCATCTCCTCCAATAGATCATAAGCCTCATTAGCACTCTTTCTCATAAAGGCTCCACCAGCTGCTGCATCTATCAGGGTTCTAGTGTTACCAACCAACCCGTTATAGAAATTATGAACCAGCATCCACTTCTCAATACCATGATGAGGACACTTTCTGATTAAGTCCTTGAACCTCTCCCAAGACTCATAGAGAGACTCATTCTCTTGTTGACAGAAATTGTTGATCTCTCCTCGCAGCTTAGCAGACTTTGCTGGGGGAAAGAACTTAGACAAAAATTTAGTTGCTAAGTCTGTCCATGTTGCTATGGAATTTGGTGGCAAGGAGATTAACCAGCTCTTGGCTCTTTCTCTAAGTGAGAATGGAAACAGTCTCAAACGAATGGCATCATCACTAACTCCATTGACTTTAAAAGTCTCACAAAGTTCCATGAAGTTCGAGAGATGCAGATTAGGATCTTCAGAAGGGAGGCCACCAAACTGAACTGAAGACTGCACCATTTGAAGTATGGCAGGTTTGATCTCAAAGTTATTCGCATCCACTGCCGGTGGCCTGATACATGACTGCACTCCCGTCAGAGTAGGGAGAATGTAATCTCTCAAGCTACGGCCATTAGCTTGGTCTTCCACGGCACCACCATTATTGCCGTTATTTGCAGCATTCGCATTCACATTAGCAGCCATGATTTCTGTTGTTTCAGCAGTTGCTGAAACTCCTTCTTGCCTCTTATTCTTTCGGTTTCTTTTACAAGTTTTCTCGATTTCAAGATCAACTGGTAATATGACTGCTTGTCCTTGACTGCGCATACACTAGGATTCCTGAAATAGATAACGAAAATATTGCAAGAAAAAGATTAGTAATTAGCAAGAAAAATAAACCAAAGTAGAAGTTAGTATAATTTTGGGTAATATCAATCTTTATACAATTCCCCGGCAACGGCGCCAAAAACTTGTTGTGAAAATTATGATTACTACGCAAGTATACGCAATCAAGTAGTACACTCACACAGGTGAGGTCGAACCACAGGGAATTGGACTAATTACTACTAAATTATACTATTGATTCTATCTGGTAAAAGAATACTTTTTATGAATTAAATAAAACAATTCAGAAAATTAAAACTAACAAAAGGAAGATTAATCAAGATAAGAAAATAGGGAGACGAATCCTGTTGTTAAGTTACCAATGTTAATGTCTAATTGCTATCCTTCTCTTGAAGTGAATGACAGATTATGAATTAACCTAGCTCTTTTCAGATCTTCTAGGTTCTAAATCTCATGCTCTCTAATTAATCTCTTAATTAAACTAACATGAAATCAGCATTAAGCAATAATCTAAATGTCACAAAGGCTATGTAAATACTTTCGTTTCACATCAAAACCTAGACTATCCAATTTTAGCATTCTCAATTCTCACTTTTCAGATTTTGAATTAAGATCATAAAACATGTAAAAGGTGATCAATCTTGCACATGAAAATTAAACACAAATATGAATAGTATTCACAATCAAGATGGAGGAATGGCAATTAATCATTAACTAGGAAAAACTTAAACAACATTCATCATTCTCCCTAAATAGGAGTTTAGTTCAAAACATCCATAATCAAATCCATAATTAACATTGAAATAGAAAAGAACATAGAAAAATTAAAGAGAAGAGAAAGAACTAGTTGAAGCAATTGATCCGGGTCGCCACAAGCCGCTCTTCTAGCCTCCTCCTTTGTTTCTAGGGTTCCAATTCTGAATAATCCCTAATTTTCACGAACCCTCACTATTTAAACCAATTCTCATCTTTAAAATTCGTGAAATTACGAAACTGCCCAAAAATCCCGTCACTGGGGTCCCGTCGCGACTGGCAAAGCCCCCGTCGCGACGGGAGTTCACTTCGAATTATTTTGAAACTTTACGCCGGTTCCGTCGCGATCGGCGGACTCCCAGTCGCGACTGGAGTACAGTTTGAATTGTTGGGGATGTCTCTGCCAATTCCCGTCGCGACTGGCAAATTCCTAGTCGCGACTGGAACTGGCAGCGACACCAATTTTGGATTTTCTTCTCGATTCTTTCACCATTTTTCCTCAATTCTTGTACATACTTTCTTTAAATGTCCGAGGACCTGAAACAAGAGAATCAAGCGTAATATAGCCCTAAAACTAGAAACAAAGAGTGAAAACTAACCGAAATATGACCCGAATCTTCGACTAATTTTAGCCTAACATCAGGCAAGGTGATCATCTCTCTCCCTGCCTTTAATTTTTCTATTATGAGGGTCTTACTAGTGCCCTTAAGATTCATGAAAGGCTTGGTACGTAGTCTCATGGGTATCTTTGTTGCTCGCACTGCCTCTGCCATTTCTCACTTGCTTTTTGATGATGACAATCTCCTATTCACCACTGCTACCCATACTTCTTGCAATGCTTTGGAGAATGCCCTTATTCTTTATAACCTAGCCTCTGGTCAAAAGGTTTATTATGGGAAGTCTTCCATTTTGTTCTCCCCCAACACTCATCCATCCATCTTGAGCTACTTTTATGAAACCTTGGGGTTGAATTCTAAGCTCTTTATAAGTAAATACCTTGGGGTTCTCAATGTTTTGGGCGCTCCAAAAAAAAAACAATTTTGTATTCATTCTCCAAAGAGTTAGTGCCCACCTTAATGTCTGGAACAACAAAATTTTTTTCAAAGCAGGTAAGGAGGTGCTGTTGAAAGCTGTAATCCAGGCCATTCCCTCTTATGCCATGTCCTGTTTCAAACTTCCTATTTCTACTTGTCGTAAGATTGAAAAGTTAATGGCCAATTTTTGGTGGGGCTCTATGGGGAAGGATCCAAAAATTTACTGGAAAGCTTGGCATCACCTTGTTGTGGTAATTTCAATACGCAAGTATACGTGTCGTTTATAAATAATAGACTCACAAAGAGTGAGGTCGATCCCACAAGCATTACAGTTAAGTACTTTAAAAATAAATCTTTACTTCTATTTGATTATGTCAAAATTAAAAGAAAATTAAAATTAGAATCACTAAATAAACAGTGAAATTAAGAATCCAAAAGAAATTTACGATGATTAAAGTTAGGGCTATCGATTTCAATTGTATCTATTGATTATGGCCTAATATAATTATCTTCCTATTTCTAATTTCTATGCAGTAACGGGTTTACTAAGGTAATTTATAGTCTTCTCAGATATATAAATCTCAATTATCTGCAAATTTTCTATTCTCGTGATAAATTAAACATGCAGCATGCATTAAACACAGAAATGCTATAAGCTATCTAAACCATACAGGTACTCTCGTCCTATATAAAAATTCAGTTCTATTTCAATATAGCATAATTGACACTCACTTCTCAGATCTGGCATCAAAATTATAGATAGTTAATTGGTTATCAGACAATTAAAAGTAACTAAGAACGAATGAAATAGAATACATAGAAATTGAGGGAAAATAAAATCATATAAGAACAATAAAACAATGTCAAACAATATACATCTAGACCATAATTAAGTGTTTAGCTACTCAATGTCATTATAGCAAAATCACACATATTAACTTAAGAAAAGAGAAGAAAATAAAGAAGAAGAGAATGTTGAAAACCCTTTGACGTCGGTCTCTGAAATTTGTACTGCTTTTTTTGCGTTTAATTTCCTTTTGAATTGCTTACCGAAATCAACTGAAGTTCACTCTTTATATAGCCATTGAGGGCCTAAAAGATAGAAAAATTGCACGTGCTAAAAAAATCCTATTCAGCTTTGAATTAGGCCATCACAATAAATCTACGTTGAGAAATGTTTTTCTTTTGCTTCAGACTAGAGGCGGGCCATGGTATGCTATTTCCACACGATGATGCTGCTTTTACTCATGCCCATTCCTGGGCCGTGGCACACGTGTAATTTTCACACGTATTCAACGCATACCATCTTTTTTCTAGGCAGATCCCAATTTTGCACAGTGATATTTTATGCCATCTTTTATCTTTTTTTTTCGTCTTTTTCCGTTGATACTTTTCTAATATTCTTTTATTTTAAATCTACAAAAATAAAAGATAACAAGCGTAAAATTGCTCCAAATACGAGTAAAACTAAATTAAAAATACACTAAAATTAATACTAAAAGCAACCTAACACACATGTGTAACTCTAAATTCTTTGGGGATTAGGTTTCAAATCTTTAATTCATCACAATCAAGCTATGTTAGCTAAACAGGCCTGGCGTGTGAACTTTGACCCTAATTCTTTGCTTGCTATTATTCTGAAAGCTAAATACTTTAGGCATAACAGCTTCCTTGAAGCTAGTCATGGTCATTCTCCTTCTTTTACTTGGACTAGACTTATCTGGGGTCGGGATCTCCTTAAAAAAGGTCTAGTTTGGAAAGTTGGGGATGGTAGCTCCATCAAAACTTTAAATGACCATTGGATCCTGGGGGCTAGATTCCTCAGGTATCAGAATGATATTCAGCCTCCCTCTAACAGGGTCAATTTCTTTATTAACTATGAAGGTCATTGGGATTTAGGCAAACTTAACCAATATTTTGATGATGCTATTGTTTCTCACATACTCCAGGTTTCTATTGGTGGTGTTGATTAGGAAGATTTTTTAATTTGGAATTAGCATCCCTCAAGTATATTCTCTGTGAAAATTGCTTACCATTTAGCTAATACTCTTTCTCTCCCTCCCACCTCTTCGGATTGTACTTTTCTTGAGAAAGGTGGACCACCCTCTGGAACTTGTGTCTCCCTCCCAAAATCAAAGTTTTCTCTTAGAGAGTTTATTATCATATTCTCCCAACTGCTCTTAACATGTTCTTGAAGAAAGTCCTTCCCAACCCTTGTTGCTCCTTTTGTGACTGTCATAATGAAATAGCCACTCATGCTCTGCTAGATTGTTCCAAAACATCTCAGGTTTGGAAAGTTTCTCCCTGTTGAGGATAAGATAGAATAGGCAGTTAGTTGGTTTGGTAGTTAAGTTAGTTTATTCTATTATGACAGTTACTCATTAGTTGTGTACTGGTAGTTACTCTCTGTTACTACTCTATAAATACCTTATCATGTAATTACTGTCATTCATTGAATAAAGCAAGATTACATTCTTTCTCTGTTCTCTCTCTCTCTCTCTCTCTCTCTCTCTCTCTCTCTCTCTCTCTCTCTCTCTCTCTCTCTCTCTCTCTCTCTCTCTCTCTCTCTCTCTCTCTCTCTCTCTCTCTCTCTCTCTCTCTCTCTCTCGAGTACAATCTCAACTTGGTATCAGGAGCCCAAGGTTCATCCATGGCGTCTTCAAACAACAACTTTGCTGTCCCAACCTCAATGTTTCTTCCCCCACTGCGTCTTGATCGCAACAATTTCTTTTTCTGGCGCTCACAAGTTCTACCAGCTATTCGGGCACATGATCTTGAATCCATACTGAATAATCAGAATCCTCCTCAACAGCGCATTCGACAACCACCTGAGAGCACCACACAGGTAACCAATCCTGAATACATACGTTGGATGCGTTTAGATCAATTTCTGCTATCATGGCTAATGTCTTCCATTTCTGAATCTATGTTGGGACATGTTGTGAATTGCAATACGGCTCATGAGCTATGGAGGACACTTGAACAATTGTTTGGCACCACATCTAAAGCTCGCATGATTCAACTGATGAGCCAACTTCAGAATACCAAGAAAGGATCCTTGCCAATCGATGAATATCTCCTCAAGATGAAAAATCTTGCTGACAGATTACGTGCTGCTGGAAATGCCATCTCTGAGGATCAACTCATTCTCTATGTCCTTGTAGGGTTGGGCCCTGAATACGAAGCAGTTGTTGTCAACCTTACTCTGCAAGAAGTGCAATTCTTGCTGCAAAATCAAGAAACCCGAATTGAAGCACATGCTGCTACTCTCTCTCTTGATCTCACTAGTGCTTCAGCCAACATGGCTCAGTTCAGGAAACCACCACCACCAAATTCCAATCAGTCAAATCGTAACATGGGGCAAGGAAACAGAGGTCGTGGCTCAAACCCCAACAGTCGAGGCCGAGGCAACTCAGGAGGTCGAAACCCCAATCAAGGCAATCGTCCTGTGTGCCAACTCTGTAACAGAGTTGGACATACAGTCCAAAGATGCTACAGACGATTCGATCTCAGTTACAATGGACCAGATGAAAATCTTAACCCTGCAGCAAACCCACCACAGGCCTACATCACTTCACCCTCTATGCCTGATGACTCCAATTGGTATCTTGACAGTGGAGCATCAAACCATGTTACTGCAGATACCTCGAACCTACAACAACAAACATCCTACAAAGGCAAAGAAAAATTGGTTGTACGTAATGGCTCATCTCTTGCAATTAAAAATATTGGCTCTTGTTCTATTGCAGCAAGTAAACCTTTACACCTTAAAAATATTCTTCATGTCCCTTCTATCACTAAAAACCTTATTAGCATCTCTAAATTTACCAAAGATAATGATGTTACAGTTGAATTTAACTCTGATTGTTGTTATGTCAAGGACAATCACACCAAGAACCATCTACTTCAGGGAGCAATTAAAGAAGGTCTATACCATTTGCCTACCAAAACGAAGTCTCACTGTCAAAAGCCATCAAGACAGATTTTTCAATCCTTTTCTTGTAATAAGAATACTCAAGATACAAAGAATGTATCCAATGTAAATCGGCGGCACCAAAGATTGGGCCACCCTTCCCAACTTGTTTTGAATAAAGTTCTTAATTCCATAAATGTGCCTACTACTGAAACTAGTTTTTGCAATGCTTGTCAATATGGAAAATTACATCAATTCTCATTTCATTCATCTCAACACAGCACTAACACCCCTTTGAAATTGTCCATACCGATCTATGGGGGCCATCTCCATATCCTACCAGTGAAGGGTTCAAGTATTACATTATTTTCATAGATGATTTTTCCAAATATACTTGGATCTTTCCTCTAAAAACAAAGTCAGATACTACTTCTGTATTCCAATACTTTAACAAGTATGTTGAAAGAAAATTTGGTGTTCCTATCAAAAGTCTTCAAGCAGACTGGGGTGGGGAATATAGACCCCTAAAACCCATTCTTGAACACCTAGGAGCTGTGTTTAGACACCCCTGCCCTCACACACATCAACAACAAGGCCGAGCTGAACGTAAGCATCGACATGTCACAGAAATGGGACTTACCATGCTTGCACAAGCTCAAATGCCACTCTCCCACTGGTGGGATTCTTTTGTTTCTGCAACTTATTTAATCAATCAGTTACCTATCCAAAGAAACAAATTTATTTCACCCTATGAAACTCTGTTTCACCAAAAGCCTGACTACACTTTTCTTAAAAGTTTTGGCTGTGCATGCTTCCCTTTTCTAAGACCCTACAATCGGCACAAATTTGAATTTAAAACTTCTATGTGTGTTTTTCTTGGATATAGTCCACACCACAAGGGATATAGATGTTTACATCCCTCAGGTAGGATCTATATCGCAAGAAGTGTCAATTTTGATGAGACCAATTTCCCATATCAGCAACTATTCCCAACTAAACCATCAAATGTGTCTCAAACCAGTCCCTCTACTGGTATACACATGCCTACTATCCCAGTGCCCACCACAACCACACATCATGATCCCATCTGCACTCCCACACCTTCAATTGCTCCCTGTCTACCCACTAACAGGTCCACAGAAATCCTTGAACCTCCCAACAGCTGCAACATTGTTCCCTCCCCAACTCAGTCCACCCAACACACTACACACAACCTTCCCACCTCAACATCTCACACCACCACTGCTCCCCCAAATCTCCCCACTACCACTGTTTCCCAACATCCAATGCAAACCAGATCTAAGTCTGGAATTCACAAACCAAAAATACTTGCTGCAATACTCTCGAGTTCCAATCATCACTATCTTGAGCCTAGGTCTGTCAAAAAGGCCTTAGCTGATCCAAAATGGAACTCAGCAATGACCAATGAATTTTATGCTCTAATTCGAAACAAAACTTGGATCCTAGTACCATATATTGATGGCATGCAGGTTGTTCAAAACAAATGGCTATTTCGAACCAAGTTAAACAGTGATGGATCGGTGGAAAGACTTAAAGCAAGGCTAGTAGCCAAGGGGTTTCAACAAACTGAAGGAGTTGATTATTTTGATACATTCAGTCCAGTTGTCAAGCCATCTACTCTTCGCATTATGTTCACTCTTGCTGTCACCAATAACTGGGACATACAACAAGTGGATGTCAACAATGCATTCTTAAATGGGGAACTCAAAGAAACAGTTTACATGCAACAACCTAAGGGTTTTGAAGACAAGGAACATCCAACTCATGTGTGCAAACTTCAAAAAGCCATATATGGCCTCAAACAAGCCCCAAGGGCTTGGTATGAACACCTCAAAACAGCCCTGCTCTCATGGGGGTTTGTCAACTCTGTCTCGGACAACTCTCTCTTCATCTATAACAACAAAGGCCATCTGCTACTTGTCTTAGTATATGTCGATGACATATTGATCACTGGTCATGACTCGGATGCCATCCAACAAGTTATCACAGCTCTCAACAACAAGTTTGCACTCAAAACACTTGGTTCTGTTAGCTATTTTTTGGGGTTTCAAGCTCACAGAACTGATTCTTGCCTATACTTAAATCAGTCACGATATGCTCAAGATATTCTAAAGAAAGCCAATATGGAAGATTCCAAACCATGTAGCACCCCTATGTGCCCTGGCAATAAATTGTTTACCAATACAGAAGACTTGTTTCATGACCCTAAGCTCTACCGAAGCATCATTGGCTCTCTACAATATCTAACACTCACCAGACCAGATCTCTCTTTCGCAATTAATCGACTCAGTCAGTATATGCAGAACCCAACCAACATACACTGGAATGCATGCAAACGGGTCCTGAGATACATAAAAGGCACCACCAACCTTGGTCTTGTTTTTCAGCCTGCAACAACAATGACAGTCGAAGCCTACTCTGACGCTGACTGGGCCTGCAATCTTGATGATCGAAAATCGACTACGGGCTTCACTGTCATGCTTGGAGATAATATAATCACCTGGGGTTCTAAAAAGCAAAGAGCTGTAGCTCGTTCTAGTACAGAGTCTGAGTACAGAGCTCTGTCCACAACAGCGACTGAAGTCGTATGGATTACTTCAGTTCTTACTGAAATGGGAATAAAATTGTCTCAAGTCCCCACCATCTGGTGTGACAATCAGGGAGCACAACAGTTGGCATCCAATTCGGTTTTCCACTCTCGCACCAAACATATAGAAGTTGATGTTCATTATGTTCGAGAACTACTTGCCAAAAATAAAGTTCAGATTGCATACATCCCCACAGAAGAACAACCAGCAGATTTACTCACCAAACCTCTTACTCTACCCAAATTCAATTTTCTATGTCACAAGCTGTCATTGGAGTACCCTCCTTCCACCTTGAGGGGGGATGTTGAGGATAAGATAGAATAGGCAGTTAGTTGGTTTGGTAGTTAAGTTAGTTTATTCTGTTATGACAGTTACTCATTAGTTGTGTACTGGTAGTTACTCTCTGTTACTACTCTATAAATACCTTATCATGTAATTACTGTCATTCATTGAATAAAGCAAGATTACATTCTTTCTCTGTTCTCTCTCTCTCTCTCTCGAGTACAATCTCAACTCTCCCCTTAGTCATTTTAATTTTTCTCACATAAATAATAATATTAGAGAATTCATCCATTCAGGTTTTGTTCTTTTACAAAAAGATAATCTGTTACTTTTATTATCTACTCTTTGGGCCATCTAGGGCAATATAAATAATAAATTATTCGAAAAATTTCATATGTCTCCTACTGATACTGTAGCTTGGACTAGCTCTTTTCTCTCAGATTACAGGGAAGCCTTGAAGAACTTTACATAATGTGCAAGCAACTCCAACCTAATCACTCTCATACTCAGGATGTTGCAGTGGCAGAAGGCTTTTACCAACTTAACACTGATACAGCCTTTGGACATTAGAAAAATCAAGCTTGGCTTTATGGGACGGTTCTTAGAGATTGGAGAGGCAACATTATTGCGGGTTACTCCCTTCCTGGAATAGGCTGTGCTAATCCAGCTATGGCCGAAGCTTTAGCTTTGAGATCGAGCATTAATTGGTGCTATAATATATAAGGATTCCACTTTTCATTGTTGGATCAGATTTAAAATTGTTGGTAGATAAAGTTCGATATAAGAAAAAAAAAATTTCGGCTTTATCGGATGTTATTGATGACATTAAGCACTCTTTGTCTTTATTCTCTAAAGTTTGTATTAAATATGTTCTTAAAAACTATAATTCTAATGCTCATAATTTGGTTAGGAAAGCTTTAAGGCTAGGTGAGAAGTCACAATTTGGAATGGTGCTATTCTAGCTTTGTAACTTTCTTTGGGTTGGGTTTTTTTTTTTTTTTTGGGATAATCTTTGTCTAGTGTGTGGGAATGTAAGACCTCTTAGACGTATTTTGACCAAAAATTATTAAAACAACATGGTTTATTGCCAGTAATTAATGAAATATTAATTGAATTCACAGTGACTTTTTGCTGCAAACTGTACCAAAATTTTTCTGCATGGTAATAAAAAAAATAAGGTCAACTCATTTTATCTATTTATTCATTAATCTATACTATTATGGGGAAAATAAAGTGAATAAAAATAATAAATATTGAGTATTGTTGTGAAAACAGTACCTCAGCAAGAACAAATATAGAATAGTAAGACCAATGAAAACCAAAATGACAAGTGCAGAATTATGCAGTAAAGATTAAACCAGAAAACTTTGAGCAATAAAACATAAAGAACACAGTATATTTTACGAGGTTCGAGCAAGGTGACTTGCCTACATCCTCGGCCAGAAATAGCCACAACTATGGCTTGTGAGAATTTATTGATTGAGCTTCAAAAGAAGGATTACAACTGATACAGATTTACATACACAATGAAGCAATGCTTCTGTAATCCTATCTCTAATGGTGATGATCAAAGGAACAAAATCACACCAGTTTTGGGCACTCAAAACATCTCTCAATCATACTGAATTCTCTCTCTTTCTCACTGTATATTTCTTCTCCAAGATCCAATGTTGCAGAGTGAAGGAATAGCCTCTTAAATACTGATGTTGCATCAGTGGTTCACTTCACCCGAACACAAACTGAATTAACTAATAGTTAGTTAAGTTGGTTATGTTCAGTAAGGGTAAAGGTGTCATTTGATATTTGGACAATTATTCCAACAATTATCCACCTTGGACATATATCAAATGGATAGAGGCATAGAGATGAGTTGCAGCTATTCTGGACTTGAGCAATCTCAGGCAGTGAGAATGCTGAGCAAATTCAGACAAAGTCTGAATTTTGCTTGAGGAACATACTTGGTTAGCATGTCAGCAGGGTTTTCTTTAGTTCCAATCTTCTTAATCTGTATTTCTTTCCTTGTAATCACTTCTCTAATAAAATGTAGCTTGATATCTATATGTTTGGACCTTTCATGGTACATGGGATTCTTCATTAAGTGAATAGCACTTTGATTATCACAATGGACAGTGATGTCTTCTTCTTTGAAACCAAGTTCTTTACTGAATCCTCTTAACCAGATTGCCTCTTTAATGGCTTCAGTAGCAGCCATATACTCTGCTTCTGTGGTGGATAATGCAACTACCTTCTGTAGATTCGATTTCCAGCTAATACATCCACCAAACACTGTAAATGCATAACCAGTGATAGACCTTCTGGTGTCAATACTCCCTGCATAGTCTGAATCAACATACCCTGCAATTTCAGTTTCAAATTTTCCATTGTCTCTGTACAGCAATCCAACATTAGAAGTTCCATTCAGGTACCTTAGAATCCACTTCACAGCCTCCCAATGTGTCTTGCCTGGATCAGATATAAATCTGCTTACCATGCTCAATGCATATGCCAAGTCAGGTCTGGTACAGACCATACAGTACATTAAGCTTCCAACACAGGAAGCATAGGGTACATTGTCCATGTACAGTCTGTCTTCTTCATTAGCTGGTGCTTGATTTTGAGCAAGTTTGAAGTGTGAGGCAAGAGGTGTAGTGACTGTCTTGGCCTCACTCATGCAAAACTTGTCAATAATTTTCTGAATGTATCCTTCTTGAGATAAGAAAACAGAACCAGGTCTTTGTCTCTTGATATCTATCCCGAGTATTCTTTTGGCTTCACCTAGGTTCTTCATCTCGAATTCAGAGCTGAGTTGTTCTTTTAGTAAGTCAATGGCCTTTCTATCTTTTCCAATTATCAAGATGTCATCCACATAGAGCAGTAGCCATATAGGAGTCTTGTTGTAGTAGACACAGGGGTCATATTCACTTCTTGTGAATTCAATTTGCAGCATGAATTCATGGAATCTAAGATTCCATTGTCTTGGTGCCTGCTTCAGGCCATATAGGGACTTTTGTAGTAAACAAACTTGATCAGTTTCCACATTCTTAAATCCCTCAGGCTCTTCCATGTATATTTTCTCTTCTAAACTTCCATGTAGAAATGCTGTCTTTACATCCATTTGATCCATTTCAAGATCAAACATAGCAACCTTAGCCATCATGATTCTAATGGAAGTTTGTTTTACCACAGGTGAGAAAATGTCATTATAGTCAATTCCTTCTCTCTGATTGAACCCCTTTGCAACTAACCTTGCTTTGTATCTGATTTCTTCACCAGGTAACCCTTCTTTGTGTCTGAATATCCATTTGCAGCCTATTACCCTCTGTCCTTTAGGTCTAGGTATTCTAATCCATGTTTTGTTTCTTTCTAGTGATCCCATTTCATCATTAATGGCACCAAGCCATTTCTTTCTGTTCTTTCCAGTAACAGCTTCTGTATAGGTGGTAGGTTCACTGTTTTCGATTTCTTCAGCTGCTGCAAGTGCAAAGGCAATGCAGTCAGCATATCCAAATCTTTCTGGTGGCCTTACTTCTCTTCTTGCCCTATCTCTGACTAGTTGATACTCTTGAAGCTCAGAAGATGATTGTTCTTCCCTCAACTCTTCTTCAGTACTGTGTCTTCTTTGTGTTGCAGATGTATCCACCTGATCTGCAACTTCTGTATTCTCCTGGTCTGTCTGAAGTTCAATACTTTGCTGTTCATGGTTGCTCTTTGTATTGGCAAGTTTCATTGCCATTTCATGTTCCTTAAACACCACATCTCTGCTAATGAAACACTTCTTGTGTCCATCTTCTAGGCACCACAGTTTATAACCCTTGACACCATCAGGGTAACCCAAGAACAAACATTTGATGGCTCTAGGTTCTAGTTTGTCTTGTTTGATGTGAGCAAATGCAGTGCAGCCAAAAACCTTGAGATGATCATATCTAGGCACTTCACCTGTCCAAAACTCTTGAGGAGTTTTAAACCTTAGTGCTGTTGAAGGGCATCTATTAATGAGGTAGCATGCTGTTTGCAGTGCCTCTCCCCAAAATTTCTTGTCTAAACCAGCACCTTTTAGCATACATCTCACTCTCTCAAGCAATGTCCTATTCATTCTCTCAGCAATCCCATTTTGTTGTGGTGTTTTCACAACAGTTTTGTGTCTAGCAATACCATTGTCTTGACAAAACTTTGTGAACTGATCTGAGCAATATTCCAACCCATTATCTGTCCTTAGTTTCTTAATCTTCCTTCCTGTCTGGTTTTCAGTTAGTTTCTTCCAGTTGACAAATGTCTGAAAAGCTTCATCCTTAGTTTTGAGTAGAAAAACCCAAACTCTTCTAGTGTAGTCATCAATGATGCTCATGAAATAGCTGGCACCTCCAATTGTCTTGGTTCTTGAAGCACCCCAGAGATCAGAGTGCACATAATCCAGCTTGTCCTTGGTTGTGTGTATTCCTGGAGTGAATTTCACTCTGCTGCATTTACCATACACACACTCTTCACAGAATCCTAGTTCCTTGTCAAGTTTGCCTTTGAGAATTCCCTGTTTCTCCAATTCATAGAGACCTCTCTCACTGACATGGCCAAGTCTCATGTGCCATAACCTTGTGTTGTCTCTATCACAACTCTTGACCACCAGATTCGAATTTCCCACAACTGTCTTTCCTTGTAGATAGTAAATTCCATTTTTAATGTCTCCCTTCATTACTATTCTAGTACCCTTCATTACTTTCATTGAACCATCTATCTTTACAGTGCAGCCTTTAGATACAAGTTCACTAATTGAAAGTAAATTTCTCTTTAATTCAGGGACATACCTGACTTCTTGTATGAGCTTGATCTGACCATCATTCATCTTGATCAGTACACTTCCCATCCCTGAGATTTTACAGGCTTTGTTGTCTCCTAGTAGAACTGAACCACCTTCAATCTTCTTGAAATTACTTAACAGTTCCTTCCTTGGTGTCATGTGAAATGAACATCCAGAGTCAAGAATCCATTCACAACCAGATTCTTGACTTGTCACAACTAAAGCTTCTGCAGACTCATAGCCATCAAAAACAATCCCTGCAGCTCCTCTTTCTTGTCCCTTTTCTCTCTCTAGTTTTGCCTTGAGTGCCCTACATTCATCTCTGAAATGTCCTTCCTTCTTGCAGTAATAGCACTGCTTTCCTTGTTTAGATTTTGCTTTGGATTTGAATCCTGAACTGTGCCCTCTGTTTTGATTGTTCTTGTGATTAGTTTTGTTTTGTCCACTTCTGAAATCTCTTGAGTTACTTCTGGTTTTTACAAACAAACTATCTGCTATGCTATCAATCCTTTCATCATTTCTTTTCTGGATTTCTTTCGAGTTGAGTGCAGCCTTGACCTCTGTCATGGTCAATGTTTCTTTGCCATATAGAATCGTGTCAACAAAGTGTTCATAGGTTTTAGGCAGTGAACTGAGCAACAAGATTCCCTGATCTTCATCTTCTATTTTCACTCCAATGTTGCTAAGGTCTAGGATGATTCGATTGAACTCATCAAGGTGTTTTCTGAGTTCTTTCGAGTCTTCCATCTTGAGTGTGTACAGTTTCTTTTTCAGGTATAGTTTGTTGGCAAGTGACTTCTTCAGGTATATTGATGCCAGCTTTTCCCATAATCCCAGAGCTGTTTCTTCATTGGATACCTCTCTCAACACTTCATCTCCCAAACTCAGCAAGATTGCACTATGAGCCTTTGTTTCAATTTCTTTGATCTTCTTCTTGTCATCTCCCAATTCCTTCAATTCTTCTTTGTCAATGGCTTGATACACTCCTTGATGAACCAGAAAAGCTTTCATCTTTATTCTCCACAGCCCAAAGTCATTGTTTCCATTGAATTTATCTACTTCAAAACGTGCGGAAGCCATAGATTACTTTCTTGAATCAGTTCTTGCAGCAAGAAACCTAAGCTCTGATGCCAATTGTTGTGAAAACAGTACCTCAGCAAGAACAAATATAGAATAGTAAGACCAATGAAAACCAAAATGACAAGTGCAGAATTATGCAGTAAAGATTAAACCAGAAAACTTTGAGCAATAAAACATAAAGAACACAGTATATTTTACGAGGTTCGAGCAAGGTGACTTGCCTACATCCTCGGCCAGAAATAGCCACAACTATGGCTTGTGAGAATTTATTGATTGAGCTTCAAAAGAAGGATTACAACTGATACAGATTTACATACACAATGAAGCAATGCTTCTGTAATCCTATCTCTAATGGTGATGATCAAAGGAACAAAATCACACCAGTTTTGGGCACTCAAAACATCTCTCAATCATACTGAATTCTCTCTCTTTCTCACTGTATATTTCTTCTCCAAGATCCAATGTTGCAGAGTGAAGGAATAGCCTCTTAAATACTGATGTTGCATCAGTGGTTCACTTCACCCGAACACAAACTGAATTAACTAATAGTTAGTTAAGTTGGTTATGTTCAGTAAGGGTAAAGGTGTCATTTGATATTTGGACAATTATTCCAACAAGTATTAATAAGACTTTGAAACCTGACTTTCAAATAGGGCCTAGCTCTATCCCAATTGTCAGTGACTTTTTTATCTGCATACAAAAAAAGTGGCCTTGGTTGGACCATCATATAATTATATATATATATATATATATATTTAGAAAATGACATAAAAAGAATATATTATAAGAAAATTAATAAATGAAAAAATATATATATAAATTTATATATTTGGTGTTTAACATATAGCTGTCACACTCTTTAGAAATGAAAAATATATAATTATTTTGATGAATTATTGTCGACCCCGTTAAAGAGACTAACAAGAACAAAGACCTTGAAAAAATTGATGATATATATATATATATAATATTTAAACATTAGTTAATATTTAATAATAGATAAATAATGCATAATGATTTATGAGATCAACTTATATATATATTATATATATAATATCTCTTCATTATTATCCATCGTTTTATTCCGGATAAGATAATACTGCAGCAATATTAAGAAATTCTAATTATTATTTGCATTAATTTATTTTTTGTATTAATTGTTACACATAATGGGGTTTTAGATGAATAAGGAGATTTTTGGTATGGGCATTGGTTATCTATGATGTTTCTTGCCTCTTCATCATGTAAAAATCTAATATCATCTTTTTAGTTTGAAAAGTGTTCATTGTGAAACTAATTGTTTGAATAAGGTTAATAAAATTTAACAATAATGTTTTTTTAGATTCATCGTTCGATTTATAAGTTCTTCGAGATATTTATTGTAATTTAACTCTCTTTCATAATGTGAGTTTTTTTTTTCATTGTTCTAGGACAGTTAATGTTGTTGCCCATAATCTTGCTAAGTGTGTCATGTTTATAGTGACTAGTAAAATTTGGTGATTAGGTTATCTAGATTGTATTTAACATTCGATCATGGCTGATGCCGTGAATCTCTAATGATATTCTAAACTTTCTTCATCCCTTTTGAGAGCCCTTGCTCTTTAGGGTTGAATTTTTGGATTTTCTACTCAAAATAAGAAATTTTTTTAAGAGGGAAACAACACTACTTAAACTTAAGTAATTTGTATTATAGATAGGGATACACATTTTCCCTTGGCGTTACTACCCTATAGGGACCCGCCCCTAATGGGTGGAGATTCCCTGTCTAAATAGAGAATGGAACGGGGACCGAGATTATTTTTTATTCCCGAGTGTTAAATGGGATGAGGACGTGGGTGATAGCCCCTGCATTAACGGGAACACGTTTAGTATTTCATTTTATAGCTCTAATAATATTATATTTTACAATTTATGTTTATTTTTTAGTATGTTAGTATCATTTTTATGAATTTTAAGTTGTGTTTTGAATAATAATTAATTTATTAAATAATAATTAATGTGTAATATTTTAATTTTATATATTTGAATTTTTAGTATAAACTTTACTTTTTTAATTAAAGGATTTTCTGCTCCGTCTCCGGTCCCATTAGGGGATTCTCCGCCCATCCCTGATGGAAATCCCAACAGACTGACCTATGGATCTCCCGCCCTTTTCATCTCCAGGTATTCTATTCTCCTTCTGTTTTTTTGCTATTTAAAGGTGTGATTTATTGTTTACTCCATCAAAATCACCCCACCTTCTCAACTACCCCAACACTCAGTATCCTATTATGGCTTCTGTTGGGTTTTATGCCCTAAAGAAAACTCATTTCAATATAATCAGATTTACTTATTAATATAGATCAGAAAGAACATTTAATGTTGCATTGTTCACATAATTTATTTCATGATTATATGTCCATAATGTAAGAATTCTATTTAAGTCCAGAACATATCAATTTGTTAATGATTATAGTGTTGTCAACACAGTGGAATATAATCTTAATGGTATGTTCGAAAGTTTATTCCCTGATTTGTCAAAACACTGGATTTAGACTGACATGGTATAATCAGCGATAGGTATTCTTACACCTTGGATAAGTGTTATGTCCTTTCCAGGACATTGGCAAAGTTTACCAGCATTGGATGTATGGAGTATACATGCATCGGAAGGGACCGATATTGAACTTTGATTAGATATATTAGAATTTACCGCAATATCTATTCAATTTAATATCACATGTTGATCCTAGATCAAATGATCTTAATCCTGATATGATTAGGTTCAATCTCAAGAGTGTTATTCGTGTTCTTTGATTTGTTAGTTAAGCCTACTTTTGGGTCAGGGTGATACGTACATTTTGGGAACACGGTAGTGCAATTGAGTGGGAGCGCTAACATAAATATGGAATCTATAGCTTCTATCTGGCGAATAGAAAGTAAAGGATGATTTCCTTCGAGCTTAACCAAACGAAAATAAATGGTGGAGATCTCATTTCACTTAGTTGAAATATTATTTATACAGGGTTAAGTGTTTTAAGGATAAAATACATTGTAGGGTGTTACGGTAATTTAATCCCTTTACAGTGTAAATCATCTATATAAAAGATCATTGATCACATTACGGTTATAACAATGGATAACTAATGACGTGTCTATATCGTGGAACATATAGAGCGTTCTATATACTGAGAGTGCAATTCTAAGTTCTATGCGTGGATTCAACGAAGAATTAATAAGTCAGTGAATTTAAGATATAAATTCTTGATCTGCTTATTGGAAGCTCAGATATATAGACCCATAGTCCCCATACTAGTTGAGACCATACTGCTTGTAAGACTCAGTTAATTGATTTTAATTAATCAATTATAATTCTAAAGTTAGACTATGTCTACTTTATGAATTTTCACTAAGCAAGGGCGAAATTGTAAAGAAAAGAGATTCTAGGTTTATTTATTAATTAAGAGACTTTATATGTCTAATTAATAAATATATTAAATGACAATATTATTTAATAATTAATTTTTAGTTATTAAATAATTAGAATTGGCATTTAAATGGTTGAATTTGAAAATTGGCGTTTTTGAGAAAATCAGATGAAGGAGAATCAACATCAAAGGAAGGAGAGAAAGAGATCCAGATTCAGATATTGATAATGCTCTGCTACAGAAAGGAATCAAGGGCTAGATATCTGAACGGAAGGAGTCATTATATTCTGCTGCACCCAATGTAAGGTTTCCTAAACTTTATATGTGTTTATTTCATTGTTTTAGAATTCATATTAGGATGTTAATGAAACATACTTATTAGTAAATGTAGATCCTGGTAAAATATATCCAACAGCTTCGTCATCCCAAAACTCACTAAACACCCTTAACCTAACTGACAAAGAAAACCTCATATAGGACTTTGATCACGTCTCTCTCCACTCTAGAGATTCCACTGCCTCTTATTGTCTTATTTTCAAAATCCTTACCCCAAAATTATCTTCCAAACCTTATTGGATCGAAAAAGCAATACATGAAGCTTGGACCCTTCATTTTCTAGTTGAGATATTGGAATGCCACTCTGGCCTCTTCCTTGCTACCTTTCAATGTAAAGGTGACCGACGGCGGGTCCTTGAAGATAACCCATTGTATTTCATCAAAAGCCTTATGATCGTCACAAACCCTGAGGGTCTTGACACTTTGTTGCCCAACCAATTTCGTTTCGTTCCATTTTGGATCCAAGCCCACAACACCCCCTTTGGCCAAAAATTGTCTCAACTTCGTGTCCTTCTGGATGTCACGAAACCCCTTCGACGTGGTATGAACATCCGCTTTCAAAAAATTGCTAAAACCAAATGGATTGCCTTCAAGTATGAGGGATTGCAAAATTTTTGTTATTTTTGTGGTACTCTCAACCACACCTATAACAAATGCGATCGATACCTCATGAGGTGAGATAATTTTGTTGTCCCTCCACAACATAGCTACAAAGAAAACCTTCATGTATCGGCTAGAAATCTTTTTAAAAAGAACCTTTTTGATCTGTCCCACTCCACCCCCATTGAAGAGTTTCTAAGTTGTGGAAGCAGCTCTGAACAGGGCTTGCAGCAAGTGGTTGATCAGTTCTTCAACCTAGCTAGGCTCAGACTTTGTGGTCCCATTTCCCTATCATGGTCATATCAGTGATTATTCACACTGATAAGGGGAAGGGTATTTCTCCACCAGATGATATTTGTCTTCCCACTCCCACCGTTCCCAAGCCCTCAACCTAAGTCATTACTATACAGGAACCCACCAATGTTGCCACTACTACTACGGCTTGATTGAAACGGCCTTTCACTCGATAACATGCTCTAGTTAGCAGCTCTGTCAGAAGTATGCTTAAAAGGGCCAGAGTTTCTCAAGGTGATAATGTTGTTGTCTCAACTCTCTCTGCCTAGAATGAAATGGCGGGTGTTGCTTCACAATCCCACTTGAGGAAAATGAATATCATTAGCTGGAATGCTCGAGGATTGAGGAGTCCTTGAGTATTTTGAAATCTCTCCCTGTTGGTGAAGCAACACTGTAAAGCCCGCTTAGTTAATTTGGAAATTATCAGTTAATTATGATTAATTATGAAATTATTTATAGCTATTTAAATAATTTATTATACTGTTATTTATGTTATTCAGTAGCTTGCATATTTTGCATTTTCGGTGCCCGGTATTTTGGAACTCGGCGTTTGGCTCAGTAGAAATCACAACTTAGTATGTTAGTAGTTTGGGGCCGGGTTTTAGACATTGGGAATGTCGGGAATGGCCGGGAATTTAGAATTTCCCAAAAATACCCCTTTAGTGATTTTTATGTGATTTTATGGTGGAGGGGCAAAATGGTCTTTTTGCCCCATTAGTGTTTTGTCTTATGTGATTTATTAAA
This sequence comes from Cannabis sativa, assembly GCF_029168945.1. NCBI lineage: Eukaryota > Viridiplantae > Streptophyta > Magnoliopsida > Rosales > Cannabaceae > Cannabis > Cannabis sativa. Next base: position 59,628,038 of record NC_083607.1, read on the forward strand.
TGGATTAAATGTTTATTTTAAATGATTATCTTGGCTGAAATGAATAATGCTTGGTTAGTTTATTTCATTTTCATTTTTCGCAAAAATACTAAGTTTAGAAAAAGAAAGAAAATTTCAAAAGAACTCTCTCATTCTCTCTCTCTCTATTTCGGCTGGTGCATGGGGTTTCAAAGGCTGGGTTTTTCCATCAATTTCTAGCTAGATTCTTCCTAACTTTGGGTACTCTTGATTGTGGTATGTATTTCCTAATTGTTCTCCTTTGTTTTCTTGAAAAAAATGGTGAAAAGTTGAGTAAAATGCATGCTTTTGTGGCTGTTGTTATTGCTGTGTTTGGTTGTTGATTTCTGAGGTTTAAAGCATGTTTAATTGATGTTAATTGAGCTGTTTGAAGCATGTTAGTTAGGTTGTTCAAAGCTTTGAATTTTCTATGCAAATATGTGATTTTTGAGAGAAAAGGTTATATTTTGTTGCTGTGATGTTGAGGATGTTTGCTTGAGTTTCCAGAGGTTATTTTGAGCTTGATTATGTAGAATTAAGTTGGTTTGATTGCTTGTTAGGTGGATTTGCTCAAGTTTGAGTTTAGAACTCAAAGCTTGAGCTCCAATGGTGATTTTTGCTTCTGTGATTTCTGGGTTAGTTTGAGGCCTTAGAAATGTTCTAGGGAAGGTATAGAGCAGTACGGAAAGTTTGAGGAGATTTGGGGTTGAATTGTGCAAGTTATGAGAATTTGATGTTGCTGCCTGCGAGGAACCGGAATTCCGGTTGTGCATCCGGAATTCCGGATGAGGGTCCTGAATTTCCCAGAACCGGAATTCCGGTTGGGCAACCGGTCTACCGGTTGGAGAATTTTTTAGAACCCGTGTTTTCCTCGTTTTTATGTTTTTAGGGGTGTTGCCATGCTTTTTATCGATAGGGAAACTTTTAGTTCCTAGTTTTAGTCCCCGGGAAGTGATTTAGCGTGTCACTTATAGCGTTGTGATTTTTATGGTTTAGGAGCCAGTAATCCGCCGCTCAGCTTGAGTTCCAGTCAGGTTGACCGGCACACCTGAATTCGGAATCCAGGTAAGATTAGTATAACAGTATGCATATGTAGATTACATGTTTAGCGAGCATGTAGGAAGCCTATTAGATTACATTAGTTGTATGTTGGCTTCGAACCATCCAACCCTGTCACGTCGGTACAGGCTGGAGTATGACCAGCAACCGGAGTATGACCGGTTTGACCGATCAGGCTGACACTTGGTTGGTGGTTCCGTGCTATTGATGTATCCCGTCGGTACAGGCTGGAGTATGACCAGCAGCCGGAGTATGACCGGTTCGACCGATCAGGAGGATATAGTAACACGTCGGTACAGGCTGGAGTATGACCAGCAGCCGGAGTATAACCGGTTCGGCCGATCGGGTTGTTACGTGTCAATAGTACCGTCCCTATGAACGTTCAGAACTCAGTACCATGTTGGACATGGCAGTAGTGGCTCAGTACCATGTTGGACATGGCAGTAGCGGGACTCAGTATCGTGTTGGACACGGCAGTTAGTATTATGTATGAGTATTATTATGCTTTTCTTACTGAGTCTGTCGACTCACAGTTCTACATTATGTGTAGGTAAAGGCAAGGCTAAAGCTGATGGACCGTGAGCGAGCTTGAGAAGATTGTACATGTCGGGGCGGTTAGGCCTGGAGCGTACGATCATCGGGACAGCGAGGCTGATTTTTGTAACTGGTCGTTAGACGACTTTTATTTTATGTATCAGTTAAACAGTTAAATCTTTTTGTAAATGATTTTATAATCGGGATCCCGAGTCTTTTGTAATATTGTTTTATAAGTTTAATTAAACGTACAAAATTTTAATTAATCACGTTTTTCCATAAACCTCGTTGATTAGCAACGAGCTGCACAACATATTTAAAAATCACGTAATACGCCTATGTTAGTTAGGGTGTTACAAACACCAACCTATTTTGTTTTTTGTGATGGAAACCAAGCTCCTTCCAGGCCACATAATGCATATTAATAATAGATTATGTTTCGATAAAGTTTTCAAAGAGCCTCAGAGTTATTTAGGGAGAGGTATTTTGTTGTTTTGGAACAATATTGTCAATGTCAATATCTTAACTTTTTCCCTTAGGGTTCTATGGCTTTGATCATATAGCTATTCAAAACCATTTTAGAGGAAGACACCAGAGGTTCTAGGACCAACAACAAATTCTTTTTTTAAAAATCATTAGCTCTCTGATAAAAAAATTCAGAGTGGTTCAGTCTTCTTGGCACTCTTCCAACCAACAGAGAACCACAAAGACTCTATCGAACTTCATTTCTAACCAAAACAACTGTGTGGCTAATATTAAAAATTGGAGCACTAGCCAAAATTCTCTGAAGCATGAAATCTCTAACACTCAGCATGCTCTGGATAATTTATTTCAAACTGATGTCTCTAGCGAGCATGACCTTTCCCAAGTCAAAACTCTTCAATCTAACCTTAACAATCTTTTGCATAAAAATAAAATTTATTGAAAACAAAGATCTCGTATTGATTGGCTAAATCTGGGGACAAAAATACAAAATTTTGCCATCACAAAGCCTCAGTCTGAAAAAAGAACAACTCCATCCGAGCCATTACCCTGGAGGATGTTTCCATTGCTAAAGGAGCCCTCTCTATCCTACAACTATTTGTTGATTTCTATTCCCATCTCTTTACAACTCAGGGGAGGATCAAGCCTCCATATCTAGCATCTTAACTGGTGTCAATAATCACCTCTCCCCCAGCTATTCCTCTGACCTGGCCAACCCATTTACAGCTGAAGAGATCCATAAGGCTATTTTTTCCCTTTATGGAGGCAGCTCCTGGCTCTGATGGTCTTAATGCTCATTTCTATCAAAAAAATTAGAATGTCCTTCGCAAGGACCTCTACACTGCTCTTCTTGATGTTCTTAACAACTATTCTGATCTTTCTTCTATCAATGGAACTACCCTGGTCTTAATCTCTAAGAAAAAGAATGCCTCCATTCTTTGTGATTTTAGACCGATCAGCCTCTGTTCTAAACTTTACAAAATTGTTCCCAAGGTTCTGGCCAACAAACATAAAACTGGCATCTCTAGTAACCAGAGTGCTTTTCTCTCTGATCGACTTATTTTCGACAATATTTTCATTGCCAATAAACTCATCAATGCTATCCACTATAGAAAAAAAAGGCAAACAAGGTTGGGCTACTCTTAAACTTGACATGGAAAAGGCTTTTGACAAGGTTGAATGGAGCTTTGTCAAGGCTGCTCTCCTCCATGTGGGGTTCCCTTGCAATTTCATTTCTCTCATCATGAAATGTATTTCCACTATGCACTATCGTATATCTATCAATAATACTCTCTCTGAGGTCATTACTCCAACCAAAGGAATTAGACAAGGGGACCCTCTCTCTCCCTACATTTTCCTGTTAGTTTCCGAAGGTCTCTCAACTGCCATTCGTGTTAAGGAGCATAGTCATCACTTCGTTGGTCTTAGGATTTGTCAAAATGCCCCTATCATTTCTCATCACCTCTTTGCCGACGACAACATTTTGTTTAGCCCTGTCTCTGAAATCTCTAGTGCTGCCATTATTGACATTCTCACTATTTATCACAAAGCCACTAAGCAAACTATTAACCTTGCCAAGTCATTTATTATGTTTTCCCCCAAACACCAAATCTGAAGCTAAAAATAGATTCAAAAACTCCCTTGGCCTAGGCTATGAGAGCTTTGTGAGCAAATATCGTAAGATGAATAGTGAGCACTTCCACTATCTTGTTCAAAAGGTTTCCTCCAAGATGAATGTTTGGAATGTCAAATTTTTCTCAAGAGTAGGCAAAAAAACCCTTATCAAGATTGTGGTCTAGGCTATTTCCTCTTTGCCATGTCTTGTTTCAAACTCCTCAAAGCCACCTGTTAATCCTTGCAGCGTCTGATTTCTAGATTTTTGGTGGGGATCCTGTAGCAATAACAACAAAATTCACTGGAAAAGTTGGTCTACTCTTAGCACTTCAAAATTCTACGGGTGTCTTGGTTTCAGATCTCTCACTAATCATAATCAAGCTCTTATTGCTAAGTAGGCCTGGAAAATTTGGGCAAATCCTTCAACCCTACTTCACTCCCTCCTCACAGCCAGATATTTCAAAAATAATGATTTCTTTAATACTCCTAAAGGTCACTACCCTTCACATACTTGGAAAAGTCTCCTCTGGAGAAGATAACTACTCAAGAAAGGCCACGTCTGGAAAGTGGGAGATGGCAGGTCCATATCCTTAAAAGGCTATAACTGGATTCCTAGTCTTCACTCCCTCTCTTTCCTTAACAATTTTGACGCTATTGTTTAGACAATCTCCTTTTTCATGGACAATAATGGCAACTAGGACAATTCTACCCTCTAACAATATTTATACCATTATCAAGTCCATGAGATCCTTAAGATCCCAATTGATCCCACCCAGCAGGACAACCTCATATGGGGTTTTCACCATTTTAGGATCTTCACAGTCAACTCGACATACCATCTTGCCAATTTCAATTCACTCCCTTTTTTGCCTTCTTCTTCAAATCCTAATTGTTTTCAATCCTGGTGGAAAGCAATCTAGAATGCCAAAATAACTCCCAAAATGAAACACTTCACCTAGAAAGCATTCAACCACATCCTCCCCTAATCCCTTAACCTCCATCATAAAAAAAACCCTTTTGCACCCTTACTGACCCACCTGGAATACCCAGATCAAAACAGTCTCCCATGCCCTCCTCCAATATCCCATAGCTAAGTCTGTCTGGAAGAAATCTTCACTCAAACAGTTTTATCCTACTAATCACAATTGTGACATCAAAATTTTTTACTTAACAGGTCTTGAAATCCTTAGCAAAGATAGTTTATGTTGTTACTGGGATCGTCTTGGCAAATTTAGAACATGAGGAATAACAAACTTTTCAATCATAGTTCTAACAATTTCCTTGATGCAGAAAGCTATGTTTGGAATTTATTACAGGATTATCAAGCTACTCAATCCATCACATCTCAGTCCAGTACTACTGAAGAAGCAGCCACAACTTCTAGTTCAGCACTGGTTGAGGCTATATATATCTCCTACTCCTTCCTAGCAAGCCTAGTACAAATTAAAAGTCGTTGCTGCTTTCGATTTCAAGCACCTCAGATCTGGTTTGGAAGCTTCAATTGTGAATTGGCAAAACTAAAAGATTAGTATATAAAGTTTGATTCCACAAAACTTTCCTAGCCTCCCAGATATGGTTATTGAAAAATATATGAGAGTGTGTCTCACTCTCTCTATCACATACCAAACAATAGTCCTCTTGAACAACTAAATAATGAAGTCTATCTCTAGTTTGAATCCTCATCCAAAATGCTAACCAAGCAACGAACTAATGTTTAGGAAGACTCATCCTATTCCACACCATAACATTCCACACTTTTGGACGATTATTTGGCCAATTTTCTTGTGCAAACTAGAGACTGTAAACTTCATATATTCATCAATTCATCTCTGTCTAATTTAGTCTTGATTAAGTCTTTAACCATGATTATTTTTTTATTTTTTTCTAATATCAGCTTCCCTTGTGGAGGCAAATAGATTTAACAATCTTTATCATTATACTATATCTATAGTTGTAAAAAGAATTAAAAAGAACAATTGTAGATAGATTTTCTCTCTTTTATACAGAGAAAAAGAATGCTATAATTAACTTTGCCAAAGAAGAGTTTTAGCAATGATCGCTTAATTGTATAGTTGTTGCTAATTGGCTTTGTATTAGTTGAGATAGCAATAAAATTTTCTTGCTTATCAAAAAAAACCCTACAATACAATGTATATGTATGTTGAGAAAAGTAATAATAGACTCTTTCTTAAAAGTACAAATTCATGGACGGTTACTAATAATATAATCTTCCATATGTATTTACTTTGAGTAATTTTTGACGGTGATAAATACCTAAGCTATATTTTTAGAATTTTTATAGGTACTCGACTGTTAAGGGCATCTCCAATGCTAGCAACGTTAGGGCCCATTTTCAGTTTCATAAATTACTACAAAAAATCTTACTTGTAGCTAAAAGTAAAATAGTTGTGACTAATTACAAATTACCATCCCTATCTAAAAAGTCTGTGGCTAAAAGTGTCAGTCACAACAACCACAAATTGTTGTGACTAAGTGTGTTTTTAGTCACAATATTTGTTGTGACTAAAACTAAATTAGTGACATCTTGTATCTAAATACTATGTTTTAGTCACAAGTAACTTTTTGTTGTGATAAAATGTGACAAAAAATTTATGTTGTGACTAAAAAATTGTCACTAAAATTAGCCTTTTTTGTAGTGAATATTAAATTTTCACAATAACCAATCAGAAAAAAAAAAAGAAAAAATTAAAAATTAAAAAAAAAATATAGGCATCGGTGCTGGATAGGAGCAATAATACTCATATTACCCATTGAAAAGTTAACAATTTCCAGTAATATAGGACTCACATTTCTGACAGTCACAAGTATAGCAACTTCCATTAGAGTTGCACTAATTGTGTCAAGTCATTATCCACGTGTCATTTTCTTATTGGTTTATTCAAATTAATTTTTAAATAAGTTATAAAAATCTAATGATATGGGTCAATCAGGGATTGCCACATGTCTATTAACAATTGGCACTTACCGTCTTGATACCTAGAGAAATTTTAGAAATATAACATAGCTATTACTACCGTTAAAAATTAAACTTAAATATTTATCTCCAATTGAAAGTTAAACATAAGTATTTATACTACAAATTATTTAAAATATAAATGCTAATATATATACTGTATGTTTCATATTTAAGTATATATTTTTAGTACACATATCATTACTTATTTTACTATATGTTTCAATAATTATATACGTACAAAAATATTATGTGAGTATATTTACTTAAGTGGCGTTTTTTAATTAGTTTTCTAATTTTAAAATTGAAAAAGTGAAAATAATTTTCAAAAACATGTTCTATAAAACTGTTTTCACTTTTCAATTTTTTAATTGAGAATCAAAATTTTAAAAATAGAAAAATGTTACTTTCAATATTTTTTTAAACAATTTTTTTTCTTAATTAATATGTTAGACTTCGACCAGACTCGGACCTAAATCCCCCAACGGCCTTGCCGCTGAACCCGACCTCTGACCCGAACCCGAATTTGATTTCAGACCTAGACCCGATTTAAATAAAATCAAAAAATAAAAATAAATTTTACAGTACACTTTTGTTTTCTATTTTTAAAATTAAAAATTAAAAGTTGTTACAGAACGCATTTTTGTTCTTCAAAAACAAAATTTTTACTTTTATTTTGTAATTAAAAAATTAAAAAATAAAAGTATTAACAAAGGATACTTTAGTATTAGTATTGCAAATTAATTAATTACAAATATGTACTATATACTAAACATGTATACACTATTCGTAGTTCCATTTCTTTCTAATTCTATTTTTATACCTAATTTTTCTGGTTTGTATTTTTTTTCTTTTAATTATAATAATATTTCTTTTTAGAAGGGAATAATAATAATAATTAATTAATATAATTTATTTTTTGAAAGGAAAGAATAATTATGTAAATATGGTTTTTACGTTGTCAATACAATAATTTACTGCATGGGCATGGCATTGCCATGAGAAGCCGTTTTCATTACAGCTGCACATTAAATTTAGATTCCCAAAACCTTTTTTGTTTGTCAAACCAAAAATAACCTCTATATATATACTCATGTATTATAACTTTTATCATTATTATTAAAATTCCTTTTTAGATTATATTGACACGATTTTTTCTTCTACTTTCACAGAATATATTTTGTGGTACATTAAATGGTCTCAGGGTAAATTAGATAGATTTTAGGGTACAATACTATTTTTTAACCTTAATTACCCCTAAATTAATTTCAACCCTTAGATCAAATAACTCCTCCATTTAACGGCTGTCATACATCACGAAATACATTCTGTAAAAATACACCACAGAACAAAATCGTAAAATCGTGTATCAACACAAAATCTGTTAAACACGTGCTTAAAACAAAATAAAACAAAATAGATGGTTGGAAAATGAGAAATTATAGATATATATATGGTAGAAGATGGTAGTGACACGTGTACAGTTGGGGGCCGGGTACGTACACTACGATAATGATAGGGTTTGTGTTATTGTTATACCACGGCGTGGTCGATTCTCACTCCTTACAATAATATATATTTTTAGAGAAGATTTTAATAATTTTACCGATTATATTTATCTTAGTTATTGGATCAATAATTAATTAAAAAATTAAATAAAATAATTAATAAATTATTTGATTTTATTTATTTTTTTATAAATGAAAAATAAAAATATTATAAACATTAATTGTAAAAAATATTTTATTAAATATTTTAATTAAAAAATTAATTTATTTTAGAAGTTTTTTTTTATTTTTATTTTTACATTTTAAAATAGATTTTTTTTTTAATAATTTTACTGAATTCTACACAAAAACCCCTATAGTAACTAATGGAAGAACTTAAATCACAATTAAAATCCCTATAGTAACATATATAGAAATTATCAGAGCAACTCAAACAATAATTTTTTTAAAAAAAAAAAGTTAAAAAAATAATATAGGGCTTTTTTTATTTTTACACTTCAAAACAGTTTTTTATTTTGCAATTTTACAGAATTCTACATAGAAATCCCTATTGCAACTAGCGCTAGCTGCAACCTAAATTGTAACAAAAAATCGTAAAGAAACCTTTATTGCAACTAGCGCTGCAACCACTACAAAAATTCAAACCGTAAATTTAAAAAAATAAATAAAAAAAAAGTATATGGAATAATTCCCAATAATATATAGGGTAATTATCCTTTATTTTAAGTATATAATTTATTATAATTATATTTTCAGTCTAAAAATAAAATCTTTTACCAATTAATAACTTGTTATAGCCAGTAATAAAACTATAATAATCCTAATTATATTTTTTAATGTAATTATTAAATAATCACACTATTAATATTATAATGAAAATGGTGAAGTATATAAGATGTACCCGATTAAATTTGATGTACATTAATTTTCAACGGCTAAATGAATTCAATCTTAATCCAATTCAACCAGTACATTGATATTTTTTATTCTTCTTTACAAATTTATTTAATGGCCTTTTCACTTTTTACATTTTAGCCCCTCATATTTGGTCACTGGTGACTAGACTACAGGACCATTTTTTGACAGGACAAAATTATGTCCCTTATACATAATATATATTTATATATATATAAATATATATATGTATAATTATGAGGTTTGACAATTATAAATTGAGAATTGTTAGAATATAACTACGACTATACATATGGTGGCTATCTCACTCTCTCACTCTCTGGGTCCCACTTTCGAATCCATCCATTAACGGCTGATCATGAGTGAAGAATCATATTTTTCTTCTTCTACATTCCCTTTCTCTCTCCCAATATATATATGTATATATATATATATGTATGTCATTGTAGTTAGTATGGTGAAGTGTGATCATATATAAAAATTTATATATAATAATGGAATAAGCAACATCTACGGCCAAGATTGTTTTTCATTAATGGAACTTAGTTTTATACGCGTGCATGTACATATCAATATCATCAATATATGTTTATTCACAATAGAAATGATAATTAAGTTGTCAAGCAATATTTAATAGAAAGGTATAAATAATTAATATTTAATTTATATATTTTAATTTAATAAATAATATAAAAAATTGTTAATTCCTCCTAACGCACTATATAAAAATAGTGTTAAACACTATAGGTACTTATCTATAATACAATGTTTCATTATATCAATGCATATAAGTATTATTAAAAAAAAAATTAATTTTTATGTTTAATTTTATAATATAATTATTTATTTATTTATTTTACATTATATGGCTGTGGTTTTTTCATCGGTGAGAGATAAAAGAAAAATTTAAATTTGAATTAAATATTGTTTATATAAATATATTTTTAATATAAGCATAAAAAAATATATATTTTGATTAAATAAATAAATTAAGCATATAAACTCAATTTTTTTTTTAATTATTAGTCATTAAATCAAAAATAAATGATTTAATATTTATAAAACTGATATTTACAGTTATTTTTGTCCGTAACTATATATATATATACTAGCCGGCAACTACGTGCAGGGCACGTTGTCTGTTCTTTTTGTGTTTTTCTTTTAGAATTTTTTTTTCATATTAAAAAATTACATAGGTTAAGTTTTGATTATAGTTTTTAAATTATTACTTATATGTAATTTATACTCAAAGAAGAAAATTTAGCAATCTTTTGTTTCGATTCTTCAATAGAGTATGAATTAAAGTTCTTGTACATTTCAATTTTCATTTTCTCTTTATCAACTTAAGTTTGTAGCATCCAACACTTTGATAACAATTTAGAAACCACTTTCAATATATTTAGTATTTTTTTGAGAAATAAATTATATAAGTTGGTAGTGTTGTCATTTATTTGACCATTTATTGTTCCACTAAATGGATATATCAATTGTGGATTTATTTTTTCTATTTAAAATAATTTATATAATAATAAAAATATTATAAGTTTTATTGAATTAATTATTTACATAAAATATTATAATACATATGAGTAAGTTTTAAGTTCTATTTCTTTAGATAAGATGGTTAATTATTTTAAAATTTTACATAAGGTTGTGTTATATTATTTTATAATATAATAATAAAGTAGATTAAAATGTGATAAATATATGTGAATAATATATATTAAGTGTATGGTAAATAAATGTGTAACCTATGATTTTATAACCTACACTTTTGTAACCTACATGTTGTAACTTGGAGAGGAGTTACAATTTGTTGTCACTTGTAACTCATGTGTTGATCACACATTATTAGTGTAATAAAAGGGTTGTTACACAATTTGATGATAGGATTCAAATGGTATGAAATATAGTTGTTACAAACTATATTAATACTCATTTATATGAGAGAAATGAGTGTTGTGTATTTTGAATTCTAAGTGATCACCTATACATTATAAAAGGATGTCTTTGGTGCTCATTTGTAAGAGATGTCAAGTTTTCTATCAAGAAAGCACTTTGCTAGAAAACCCTAAAAGGCTTGATAATTCCCAAAGCTATTTCCATGAGAGTTCCCTTAGTGCTTAGAGATAGGGGGAAATAAGCTTTTGGACAAAGGTGTAATACCTTGTTCAAGTCATGGTGATCCCCACTAATCTACACTCAAGGTTGTGAGTGAGTGTTTATATATATATTATTCTCTTATTATATATATACATATATTATATTACATGTGTTGTAATCTTCTCTTCTACATTTCTTATATATAATATATATAGTGTATATATATGTATTGTAACATATATTTAATCAATCTCTTATTTTAGTCCTTGTATTATTTTACAATAGAGTTGTAATAAATCTTGATTTTCTTCCATTGTTATAAAATCTCTAACAATCAAAAGCTTATTCCTTTTCAATGGAAGAGGTGATAAATCAAGATTGAGAGAATACAAGGATAAGAGATTTTGTGTGTAAACTATTCATGGATGAGCATGATGGTATATAATGTGATTTACTATTTTATATGATAGTAATATATATAATATATATATGAGTTATATATATGTGATTATGAGTTTATATCATATAATATATATAGTGATATATAATACGATATTTGAATTTATTACATGTTTGTATGTGTATATATATGAGATATATAATATATAACATGTATATGAGTTATGTGTATTACATATATGATGAGATATGACATAATATTTATATTGTGAGATTAAATATGTAGAAATACTTATTTTCTATGTATTTATATGAGATATGTGTATATAATATATATCATGTATATTAATGTGTATATATGTTATATATGTATGAGGTATGTAACATATATAGTTGTGTAATTAATGTATATATTATGTGTATATGATATATATGTATATTATAGTATATATGTTATATATATATATATGAGATATGTAACATATATATTGTGAATTTAATATTGATCTCATGTGTATGTTACATATAAGATGTTGATTAGTAACATACATATTATATTAATGTATGAGTTATATAGTATGATAATAATGTTGATAGTAATAATATAATATTGTTTATTGCTATTGATGTGGAAATTATTATCATCTATTTTGTGAATAAAGAATATTTTAAATTCTTTTTCAATTTGGTAGTGAACATCTCACTTTATGAGATAATAAAAGATGGCTTTTGAGAAGTTACATCTTTTATTGGGTTATAAGAGATAAGCATCTCATATTTGAGATAAGAAAAAGTGGACTATGAGAGTTACACTTTTATTGGACTTGCATTGTCATAAGCAAGAACAAATGGATTAAAAGTGAATCCAAACTTGTGAAATGTGCCATAAATTGGAAGAGCAATTTTGGACTCAAAAGTAAATGAATCAATGTGGATTCAAAAATAGTGAAAAGATAACAAAATTGAAGAAGCAATTTTGAATCTTAAATGATCAAAGTTGTGAACAAAATTGATGAGAATTTTGTTAACTTTGGTATAATTTTGGGCTAATCTCAATAAGGAGATAACCTTAAAATTATGAGTAAAAATAATCACATTATTTTATGAGTAGTAATGTGAGTTTGATATTTTAGTTTTGTTGAGAAAACTAAAAATGTCAAATGGTATTTTTAAAGTGACCTTAAAGAGTCATTTGAAGAGGAAAATACACAAAAGTGATAGTTTATATACACTTTATGGTAAAAATGTGGGGGTGAGCCACACATTTAATCAAAATGTGTTGAGACATTATTGATTAATTTATTTGATTTAGAATTCAAATTCTAAATCTAATTTGGCTATGTGTATATGTAAAATTTTGACATATTTTGGTGTCAAAGTTAAGTGAAAATAATTTCAAGAAGGAAATTAATTAAAAGAGTTATAGAGACAAAGTGGTCTTCTATATTTTAAAATCAAGATATTGTCTTGATAATGAAATGTGAAAGTGGGGGTGTATACTCTAATATGAGAAAGTTTAGACATACTTGGTGTCTAAAAATAAAATATGAGAATTTAGACATGTTTGGTGTCTAAATTGGTGTATTTTTGATATGTTTGGTATCAAAATTATTGAGAATTTGAGTTGTGTGAAAATTAATCTTTTATGATTGAATTTTCAAAGCTTAAGTACTTAAGGAGAAAAATGGTCACAAAGTGAACACTATATTTTTGGCATGCATGATTCACATGGAATCAATAGTGAGAGGTTATAACAAATCGCTTAATCTCCGTACAAGATTAAAGCATGAATTTTTGAGGGATGGGACCTAAACTCCCTTAGTGTTTCTCTCATTGATGGTAACCTATCTTAACACTAGTAAAAATCTAGTCTTAAGTTCAATAGGTAATAACAAGTCAATAGAGTGAATATGGTACTCAATTGTCCCATCTATGGATGAGTACATGTGGTGAAAATTGAGGGTTAAAGCCGAAAGGTTTTTTAATGGAGCTTAAGCTTAAGAAAACTCACTTAAGCTTAAGAAGTGTCTAAAGAGTGGTGAGACACTACAACTCCACCTATATGGACTAGAGGTGGTGCCGCCTCTTATGAGAATTGGGAGTATTCTCTAGAGAGTCCATGAATTGGAATTTTGCACATGGCCATTAACGGTGCAAGAGCGAGACATGCGGTCTCAAGTGAGCATTAGCGAGGGTGTGTGTGTTATCACCGGTTTGTATTAAAGGGATAGTGGTTCAATGCTACGGCAACCAAAATTTCATCAAACTTTGTGGTAACTACACTAAGGTAAAATTCAAGTCGAAAGACATTTTACCTAATGCACCTAAGCAAGACTTCTTTAAAAGTGTATATTTATTCAATCAAAGTGGGGGAATGTTATATTTTGATATAATATTTTGATTGATTAAATAAATGTTACAAGTGTGTTACAAGTGTGTCACACATTTTAATCTAGTGGGGGATTGTTATATTATTTTATAATATAATAATAAAGTAGATTAAAATGTGATAAATATATGTGAATAATATATATTAAGTGTATGGTAAATAAATGTGTAACCTATGATTTTATAACCTACACTTTTGTAACCTACATGTTGTAACTTGGAGAGGAGTTACAATTTGTTGTCACTTGTAACTCATGTGTTGATCACACATTATTAGTGTAATAAAAGGGTTGTTACACAATTTGATGATAGGATTCAAATGGTATGAAATATAGTTGTTACAAACTATATTAATACTCATTTATATGAGAGAAATGAGTGTTGTGTATTTTGAATTCTAAGTGATCACCTATACATTATAAAAGGATGTCTTTGGTGCTCATTTGTAAGAGATGTCAAGTTTTCTATCAAGAAAGCACTTTGCTAGAAAACCCTAAAAGGCTTGATAATTCCCAAAGCTATTTCCATGAGAGTTCCCTTAGTGCTTAGAGATAGGGGGAAATAAGCTTTTGGACAAAGGTGTAATACCTTGTTCAAGTCATGGTGATCCCCACTAATCTACACTCAAGGTTGTGAGTGAGTGTTTATATATATATTATTCTCTTATTATATATATACATATATTATATTACATGTGTTGTAATCTTCTCTTCTACATTTCTTATATATAATATATATAGTGTATATATATGTATTGTAACATATATTTAATCAATCTCTTATTTTAGTCCTTGTATTATTTTACAATAGAGTTGTAATAAATCTTGATTTTCTTCCATTGTTATAAAATCTCTAACAGGTTGTTATTCTAATTTTTAAAATATTAGTTATATGTAATTTATAATTTAAGATGAAGATTTAGCAACTTCATCTTCTTTTGCTTCTTCAATATAGTATACACTGAAATTCTTGTATCTTTGAGTTTTCATCTTCTCTTGATTAGTATAATTTGTAGTATCTAACACTTAGTTCACTACTACAAATATCAGAATTCGCGGCGGTCCTAAAAATAATTTTTTTCTGGGACCATTTAAAATCGTCGGGAAAATTTTAGTATTCCCAACGGTTTAAAATCGTAGTAAACAAAATGAGCGACGTTTTTTAATAAAATATAATTTTTTAATAAACCTTTATAGGCGACGGTTTAATCATTGACTTTTATGCACGTCTCACACTTCTAAACTCCACTCTTTGCTCTCAATCCTACTTAATATCTCATAGTATTATATATTTTATTAATTTTAAAAGTTTGATAATTTTTTAATTAATAATAATAAAAAAGTAATTAGTAATCAAATGATGTAATAGTATGAAATATGGGCGCAACATATAAATTACATTATTAGTAGGTTTTAACAAACCTATTAATAATTTTCATTAAAAAAAACTTATTAATAATATATATTTTTGTTATTATATTTGAGTAATTTTCTTATTATTATTATTATTATTATTATTATTATTATTATTATTATTATTAAAAAAATAACTTCAGTAGGTTTTTACAAACCTACTAATATTTTTCATTAAAAAAACTTACTAATAATATATATTTTTGTTATTATATTTGAGTAATTTTATTATTATTATTATTATTATTATTATTATTATTATTATTATTATTATTATTATTATTATTTAAAAAAATAACTTCAAAAAACTTAAAAGAAAACAACTTAATAGACACACATTCTCTAACAATAAATAATTTCAATCAATATTTACCAAAATATTTTTTACTCTTACCCATTCGTATTTTTTATATATCATATTTTAATGTATTTTGGTATATGTGGCTCAAGATATACTTTCGGTTGGAGTCTTAGTTTTGGACAGACTCAAAGTTTTTGATGACTTTCCAATCAAGTAAAAGCATAATTATATAACTTGGAAGAATTGTCACTATTATTCTTGGATATGGCCGGATTACTTATTATATATATAACTCTCTTCTTCTAACTCTTGCTTGAACACCCAGTGCAACATTAAGTTAATGATTCAAGGAATCCTATGAGGAATGTAAGGATATCCCCTAAAAATATATAGCAGATGGATTATATATACATATATTTGTGAAATTGATGACAATAAATGAAAGATAGTTTGTGTGAATAGGTGCTTATTGTGAATAGTTGTATCTATATGTGGGAGGATGCAACTCTTAGTAATTTGTATTTATGTTAAAATTAACTTTTTATTGGAGAATATTCTGTTAAAAAACATAACAATCTGTTAAATGCACAACAAAAATGGTTAGATAGACATTTATATAATAGGTAAGATATGTATATATGTAAACTTATATATATTATAAGGAACTACATCATAATTAACTAGCTTATGAGATGGGTGACCAAAAGTAAGATGTCCAAGTTGAAGATGGCAGTTTATTCTACTACTCTTTTTTACCATATTGTATGATGTTTGGAAAGCTAGAAAGATATATTTAAAGATATATTTTTGTTACAAATGTAAAGTGTATATATATATATATATAGTTCATAAAATTAGTCAAGTCATTTCTTCCAAAACTAAAATTACTCATATTGATTGATTTTGGACTTTGAGCATTAGGTGGGTGCATATGTGTTCTATTTTTTATAGCCATTTTTTGGTTTCCTTTTTACTTAGATTTTGGTGGAGTATTATGTCAATTGCTTTAGCCAACTCTAATAAAACAAGAAAATTAATATTAAATTTAATGAGATTTTATACTAAATTTATTCTAACCACACTTTAAAATCTATCCTATATATTTACAACATTGTCTAAGTGTCTTACTATTGTTATTTGTTAGTGTGGCACTATATATTTAATTTTTTTTTTATATTTATTAATTATTTGTGTTTATTTATAATTTAATAAAATAATATAATAATAAAGAATACAATTTTAGTGTACTTTTAGTGTTGTAATTGGAATTGAAAAACAAATTAATGCTAAAATTTTATCATTTTGTTATTAATTTAATACTAAATTTAACATTTATTACGTTGTCCTTATATCAAAAACAAAATTACAATGTAAATAAATAAATATATATATATAAAGAGAAAAATAATAATTAATAATGGGAAAAATAAGAACACCACAAGAGAACTATATCAAATTTCGATCGTACATATATAGTTTTTATAATCTCCAATATAAATACAAATATTGTAAATATATACTCGTTCTATGACTTTTAATCTTTATCAAACACATGTAAATATATATAATCATGTCAGATAAAAAATATAGTGTTTAGGTACTGAAATCAAAACAAATATTGGAACTTTGAAAAATCAACATCCACCATATAAATGAATAACGTTATGATCAATTCTATATGTTAAATCTAATCATTGATGAACTGTAGGTCTCACGTTGATTCGAAATCAACTATAAATATATATACACGTAAGTATATATGTACGTAGTACAGTCTATTTTAAGATGTTATATAGATTTTTGTGAAGATCTCTATCGATGTAGTACTGGTGTTGATTTTAATATCTGTGATTGATGATGAAATGTCATAATAAATATATAAATGTACGTACGTAAATGCATGTGAGCCTATAATTGACATTAATATATATTCTACAAAATATTGCTACGACGACGTAATAAAGATGTGGGCCACATTAATATATGTATGTAGACAAATGCCAATTAAGACATAATTTACTGTACCAAATAGAATATATCCTTATTAATGTAATTTATTATTAAATCTCATTCTCACACATTTTGACTAAAGAAATATAGTATGAGAAACCCTTATATAACCACTTATAAATGTTACATGGCTCAGTACGGTACTGTTTGAAAACTAGGAGGCGTTTGGTTGGGAGGAATAAAAATATAGGAATGGGAATGAAAATGGGAATAGGAATAGAATGGAATATTAAAATTTAAAATGCATGAAAAGAATTGATAAAAAAAATCATTAAATGTTTTTTTTTCTTGTTACATTTAAAATGCAACCAAACAAAGGAATAGAATAAAAATTATTTCCTTTCCATTCCATTCTATTTCATTACCTCCAACCAAACGCCACCTTAAATTACCTAATAGCTCTTAATAATGTAATATGTTTTAAAATATGACTCAATATTTTTTTACATTTAATTTATATGACTCAGAAATATACCATGATAAGAATATATATAATCATCTCAAACTAATTATTAATGAATGGAGTAGTTTTTATATTTATAAATATCTATTAATATTTTTATATTTAATCCATATAGAGTAATATTATTCAATATATAATTTGAAATTCCATCAATAGATTATTATTTTCTCATGAAAAGAAGGTGTCTTATGTTATATTGCACAATTTGCACTGATTATGACACATTTTAAAGTCAAATACTTGTGCATGCATATAGTTTTCAACATAGAGAGAAACTGCGAAAGAGAGCTAAACAATACTTAAATTATTGGTTTCCAAATATTCCTAGGGCTGAGCATTGCTAGTAAAGATGGTGACCTTTTCACAAGAAAGGTGAAAACTCAGCTCAAAAAATGCTGAGGTACTATTACTCATTAAATAGCCAATATTCTGAATACAGAGTATGAAGGACACTTGTCACAACAACATGGACAAGGACCGCAGTGAAAGGGAAAAGGCATAACAGAAAAGTATAAAAGGCACATGGGGCCATACACAGCAAAAGAAAGAGAACAATTACATTAGCAAAGATTAGGCAGAGGATAAGCAGAGTAATTAGTCTTCATAATGTTTCTTAACACCACCCCTCAAGGGTGAGGGTTATTGTGTCACACCAAGCTTGTCAACAAGAAACTGAAACGGAGAGTGTGATAGCCCCTTTGTTAAACAATCAGCAACTTGATCTGAAGAGGGAACATATTGAATGTAAAGCTTCTTCTGCAGCACTCTATCCCTTACAAAATGGATGTCAAGCTCTATATATTTTGTCCTTGCGTGATAGATTGGGTTAGAGGCAAGTGCACTTGCACTCATATTGTCACACCAAACTATGGAGGTTGAGGATAGTGGAAACTTGATTTCGTTCAACAGAGATTCCAACCAGATTTTTTCTGCTATCACATAAGCTAGAGCCCTGTACTCTGACTCTGTGCTTGATCTTGATACAACAGACTGCTTCTTCGAGGACCATGAAACTAGTGTGTCACCAAAATAAACACAGTAGCCTCCAACCGACTTCCTGTCGTCAGGACAACAGGCCTAGTCAAACTCATGTTGTCATTGTGTTTGATATGTAGACCATAGTGTTGAGTTCCTTTCAAATACCTTAGAATCCTCTTAGCAGCACTGTAGTGAGTTGTTGTTGGACATTTTAAGAACTTACTTAGCTTGTTGACAGCAAAAGCTATGTCAGGTCTTGTGTAGACAAGGTACTGTAAAGCACCAATCAAGCTTCTATAGCGAGTCGGATTTTCAAGTTCAACACCATCTTTTATTGACAGAGGCTTTCCTCCTACCATTGGAGAAGGACAGGGCTTTAAGTTTAGCATGTTAAATTTGTTAAGTAGCTCTGCAATGTTTTTGCCTTGAGTGAGATACATCCCAGTGTTGTCTCTATAAACTTCAATCCCCAAGAAATAACTCAAGTCTCCAAGATCTTTAAGAGAGAAAGTCTGGCTGAGCGTTGTGATGAACTTTTGAAGCTCGGCTGAGTTATTACCTGTGACAATAATGTCATCGACATACACAAGCACCATAATGATGAAGTTGTTTGTTCTGAAAACAAAGAATGAGGTATTAGCTTTTGAATGCTGAAAATTCCATTGGATCAGTGTGTTTTTAAGCTTGTCAAACCAAGCTCTTGGTGCCTGCTTGAGGCCATAAAGGGATTTTTCAAGTTTGCACACATAATCTGGTCTATCAGGATCCACAAATCCTTCAGGTTGTGACATGTAGACATCCTCTTCAAGTTTTCCATTTAAGAACGCATTGTTGATGTCAAGTTGTCTCACCTCCCAACCTTTTGTAACTGCAATTGTTAGGACAATTCGGATTGTAGGAGCCTTGATAACTGGGCTAAAAGTTTCACCAAAATCCAAACCGGGTCTTTGGTGAAAACCTTTTGCAACCAAGCGAGCTTTGAGTCTTTAAAGTGATCCATCAGCATTTAGCTTCTCTTTGAACACCCATTTGTTTCCAACAACATTGTAGCTTGATGATGGTGGTACCAGCTTCCATGTCTTATTTTTAATTTGTGCTATATTCTCATCAGACATTGCTTTAGACCATCCTTTGTGTTTCAGTGCAGCAACAACAGATACTGGTTCTCCCTCATATTCAATCCACTGAGACTTGCTCATATAGACCCTAGGTTTAAAAACCCCTGCTTTAGATCTTGTCACCATAGGATGGCTGGGCCTTACTGTGCTGACTTCTTTTTCTTGAACCTGTTATGTTTGAGACTGTGGTGAATTGTTTTGGGAATTAGTAGTATTTAAGTCAACAGTGTTTTGAGTATCAAAGTCAAGATCCACATACAAGTGTCCTGTAAGATCAAGATGAGTTTGTGGAGTTGAACTACCTAACTTGTCTGGTTGTTCTACAGGAGCGGCCTCTTGACAGCTAGTATCAGGTTGAGGTAAGGAAGATGAAGATGAATTCGATGGTTCAGCAGGTGTATCATTTTCTACATTTGACTGAAGAACAGGCAGGGAGAACCAATTATTAGGAGTTGTGACATTGACAGATTGTTCATTTTGGTGTGTATTGAGAAAACCTGTTTTGAAAGGGAATTCATTTTCATTGAAAATGACATTCCTTGATATGTACAATCTGCCAGTTGAGCTTAGACATTTATAGCCCTTGTGAGGCTCACTATATCCTAATTTCACACATTTAGTTGAATGAAATTGGAATTTGTGACTTTGGTAGGGTCTTAGACAGGGATAGTAGGTTGTTCCAAAGGTCTTTAAAATGGTGTAATCTGGTTTTTTACAGTTTAGCACTTCACAAGGTGTCTTACCACCAAGCACAGTAGTGGGTAGTCTGTTTATAAGATAAACAGAGGTTTGAAAAGCATCAACCCAATATTTTAGAGGCATACAAGCTTGAGCTAGGAGTGTTAATCCCATCTCAACTATGTGCCTGTGCTTTCTTTCAGCACGACCGTTTTGGCTTGATTAAAGGCTATGCCACAGTCTTTAACCAGATTTGAGAAAGGTTGGTACTCACCTCCCCAATCTGTTCTAAGTCCTTTAACTTTGGTGTCAAATTGATTTTCAGCAAGAGTTTTAAATTAAATGAAAGCCTTGAGAGCATCAGCTTTGGTTTTCAATGGATAAATCCAAGTAAACCGGCTGTAGTCATCTATAAAAGGTATGTAGAACCTGAGATTTCTGTTTGACATAACTGGGGCAGGGCCCCAAATGTCAGTGTGGATTAGTTCAAGAGGTGCTTTAGCTCTACTGCTAGATAATTTAAAAGGCGGAGAACGGGATTTCCCATATTGACATGCTTCACAAAACTCTTGCTTTTCATTCAAAGAAAGTTTTGCATGTGCATTGTGTAGCACTTGATCTAACACTTTTGAAGAAGGTGGCCTAACCTCCTATGCCATAGATCCCTTTTTGACAAACATGTGTTACTGACACTAGACTTGGAAACAGCAGTAAAAGGACTCGAAATTACATTAATATACTCAAGACTAGACTGAGAATCAACAGCAGTAGCATTGTAGAGACTTGGTGAGACTTTGAAGTTGGTATTTGGTTTTTGGAGAAGATACAAGCCATCCTTGAGCTTCTCATGTAGCACCACCTGTTTTGTTTCCATGTCCTTCACAAAACACAAGTCAAAATAGAATTTAACATAGACTTTATTATCAGATGTTAGTTTTGGCACACTGATCAAATTCTTTGTTATATCTGGTACATGCAATAAGTCTTTCAGAACTAAAACCTGTCCAGTATCAGATTGCAAACAACCAGTACCTATATGTGAAATGGTAAGTTGATTACCATTACCAACAGTGAGTTTTTCATTACCTCCATAGTTCGACTTGTGGCTCATATTGTCAGCATCAGTGGTGATATGGTTGTTGGGTTTTGTGCCCTAAATAAAATCTATTTTAATATAATCAGATTTACTTATTAATAAAGATCATAAATAATATTTTATGTTGCATGGTTCACGTGATTTATTTCATGATTATATACATATAATGTATGAATTCTATTTAAGTCCAGAACATATGAATTTGTTAATGATTATAGTGTTGTCAGCATAGTGGAATATAATCTTAATTATATGTTCGAAAGTTTATTCCCTGATTTGTCAGTTCACTAGATTTAGACTGACATGATAATCAGCGATAGGTATTCTTACACCTTGGATAAGTGTTATGTCTTTTCCGGGCATTGGCAAAGTTTACCAGTATCGGATGTATGGAGTATACATCGGAAGGGACCGATATTGAACATTGATTAGATTTTTTAAAATTTACCGTAATATCTATTCAATTCAAAATCACCCGTTGATCCTAGATCAAATGATCTTAATCCTGATATGATTAGGTTCGATCTCAAGAGTATTATACATGTTCTTTGATTTGTTAGTTAAGCCTACTTTTGGGTCAGGGTGATTCGTACATTTTGGGAACATGATAGTATAATTGAGTGGGAGCGCTAACATAAATATAGAGTCTATAACTTCTATAGGAATTTAGAAGTAAAATGATGATATCCTTCGAGCTTGGCTAAACAGAGATAAATGGTGGAGATCTCATTTCACTTCGCTGAAATATCATTTATACGGAGCTAAGTGTTTTAAGAATAAAATACGTTGAAGGTGTAACGGTAATTTAGTGCCTATTCAATGTAGATCATCTATTAGAGGGTCATTGATCAAATTAGGATTATAACGATGGATAATTAATAGCGTATCTATATCGTGGAACATATAGAGCGTTCTATATGACTGAGAGTGCAATTCCAAGTTCTAAGTGTGGATTCAATAAGGAATTAATAAGTTAGGGAATTTAGTTGGTAAATTCGGTTCGACTTATTGGAAGCTCGGTTAATATAGGCCCATGGTCCCCATTTTAGTTGAGACCATACTGCTTGTAAGACTCGGTTAATTGACTTTGTTTAATCAATTATAATCTAAAGTTAGACTATGTCTAGTTTATGAATTTTCAGTAAGCAAGAGGGAAATTGTAAAGAAAATAGATTATATGTTTATTTATTAATTGAGAGACTTTATATGACTAAATTAATAAATATATTAAATGACAATATTATTTAATAATTAATTTTTAGTTATTAAATAATTAGAATTGGCATTTAAATGGTTAAAATTGGAAAATTGGCATTTTTGAGAAAATGGGATTGAAAAATAACAAAATGGAAAAGTTGCAAAGTGAGGCCCATTTCCCTTATATGGCCGGCCACTATGCAAAGGGTTTACCATTTATATTTTTCATTATTTAATGCCATACAATTCTAACCTAAACCTAGATGGCACTCTATAAATAGAAAGTGTTGGCTTCAAGAAACTATGACTTGCATATTGTTCCTTTCAGAGAAAAGCCATAGCCGCCATTCTCTTCTTCTTCTTCTCTTGAATTTCGAAATACCTTGAGTGATAGAGTAGTGCCCACACACATCAAGTAGTATCTCAATCATAGTGTGTAAGACTGTGAAGAATCCAAACAATAAGAAGGAGAATCAGCATCAAAGGAAGGAGAGAAAGAGATCCAGGTTCAGATCTTGATTATGTTCTGCTACAGAAAGGAATCAAGGGCTAGATATCGGAACGGAAGGAGTCATTATATTCCGCTGCACCCAATGTAAGGTTTCCTAAACTTTATATGTGTTTATTTCATTATTTTAGAATTCATATTAGGATGTTAATGAAACATACATGGTAGTAAATCTAGATCATGGTAAAATATTTCCAACAACTGGTATCGGAGCCATGATAATGATTTACTTTCATGAAATATGAATTAAAACGATGTTTTGTGTTGATTTGGATGGTTTCATGTGGTTTATGTGTTAGTTGATGAATGTATGTGTTGTACAGAATCTTTTTCCATGAAAATTATTTTTCCTATTTTTTAAAATATTTTATTTGGATTCCTTGTGAAAAATCAAGCAATTTTGTTTTTTACGGAACTCGATTCCAATAAAAATTAAGAAAGTTATGAATTTTGAAAATCAGGTGTCTATGGGTGCTCAATCCCACGCATCAGGCTTTGGACAAAGAAGCCGTGCGCGCGCGTGAAGCCTCAGACAAGCCTCGCTCAGGACCCTGCACCTGCGCCCACAAGAATGCTGCATCTGCCGAGATAACTCGGCGCCAGACCCTGCTAAGCCCCTCTCCGCGCGCGCATGAAGGTTGTGTGCAGCCTGTTGCACGCTCTGTCCTGGGCAGCAGCACCTAATTGCGATTTTCTTGGGATTTTTTTTTCGAAATTCGATTCTTTCCAATTTTAAAACCTCAAATTAAAATAAAATACTATTTTTAAATATATTTGAACTTAAATATCATATTAATAATATTTATTTTTAGTAATTATTATTAATTTTGATATTTTGAGGTTTAAATTTAAAAATTGATTATTTTATTTTTCAATTAATGGTAAGATTTAAAAATTGGTTAATTTCTTTAATATTTATATATTATTTAATTATAAGATTAGACATTTTGATATTTAACATATTTTAAATTAAAAGATAACTTTATCTTTTTATTTGAAATATAATATTAAAATTATCTTATATGACAAATTAAATAATTAATAAATTTGAAATTAACCTAGATATTTTTATAGATATTTTAACCATAATATTTTTAAATTCAAAAGTTTGTTATTTTGTTAAATATTTTTTTTTTTAAATTATAAGTTTAAAAATGATATTTTTCTATATATAGATATCATTTTTTTTCTTATTGGAAATTTATGAATTAAATATTTAAATATTTTAGATATTTTTGTAGAAATTTGAATATTGCTTAATTTGAGATATTTTGACATATAATTATGGTAATTATTATTTATTTATTATTTTATTGCTAAAATAATAACTATCTAACCATATCTATTTTAAAATTGGTTTATTTTAATAAAATTATAAGATTTGAAAGTGATATTGAAGATTCTTTCTTTCAAATAATTGATCTTATTTGATATTTAATTTAATTTGATTCAAATAAACCTAGATATTTTAAAATTAGTTTCTTTTTTTTTTTGAGTTTTTTAAGGTTTGTTTTAACAACCCTAAATTTTTAAAAATTTATTTGGTTAGTTTAAGAATAATAATTTAATTATATTAATATCTTATTTCACATTTGTTACATGGACAATGTTTGTTTAATTTTATATTGTTTATTCAAAACTTTTTTTTAACAAACCTATTATTTATTTGATCTAAATTGCTATGATTAACTTGTTGAGAAATCCAATGATTTAATTAAAATCATAGTCCAATTGTCAATAGATTTTATGAATAATTTGTAACAGGTAAATTTTGTACTTCTTTCATCTGTGTAAACCTAGTAACATGATAGGGCCCATCCAAATCATTTGACCTGTGTGAGCCTATATGTTTGCTATTAGGCTTAGATGCATATAGGAAGCCCATTTAAGTTTTTACTAAGTAAATGGACTAGGTTGCTAAAATAAATTTTGACATAAGCAAATTTATTTAGGCCCAATTAGATTTGGGCTTATTCAATGAATAATAATTGTTTATTTAAAGGTTAAATTCATCTCTTTTGGGCCTTGTGTGAGAGTTGGGGGACAATAGAAGTGGGTACGACATACTGAACCCAGCTCCCCCTCACATGAACTACCCCAATTGTGAAGACCCATTTGCCTTATTTAAATAATTGTATTAGGTTAATTATATTAGTCTAACCTAATTAAAATTGAATTAGCAACATAATTAACTTTTAAAATATATGAAATTTATTTTTCATTTTAATATTTTAAAGTTAATTTTAGAAAAACACTTAGTTAATGATATATATTCTAGATAGTTATTTCTAGTACTAATTATATTTTCTAATATTTAATAAGGAAAATATCATAGATTGTGAAATCAATTGTTTAATAATTAATTTTGGTACAATCTAAGTTAAGTATATTTTTTTCTAGTATTAAACTAGAATTAATAATTAAGTTTCCTCTATACTTAATTATTTATTTCTTGAACTTAATACATTTAATTAAAATAAAAATTTCAATATCTAAGTTAATTTTCATCATGATACTTATATATTGTTATTTTCATGACATTTAAAAAAATAGAAAATTATTTTAAGTTGGAAATTTATTATAACAACTTAAATTTGAATAATTTTCAAAATATATTTTATTTTATTTTATTAATCTTTTTCCCACAATTTCGAAATTGCATTTCTTTAATGCAGAAATTTCAAATTTTATTTGAAAAATAGATTAAAGTTGAAAATTATTTATTTTTGGATCAACTTAAATCAATGATTTTTTCATTTAATGATTAATTAAAATAAATGAACTAAAATATATTATAATTAGAAATTGAATTAATTAGTCAATGAAAATCTAGATAGTTATTATCTGTTTTGCTTGAAGTATTTTTCTAGTGTATTTAATTAAATAGAAAATTAATATTTAAGTTGATATTCATCATGATACTTAAATATTTGAAATTTTTCTTAAATATTTAATTAAATAGGAAAATTATATTTTTGTTGTAAATTAATTTTATTAATTTTGGGCCAACTAAAATTAAGATAATTTTTCCAAGATTTATTTTATTTTATTTTAAAGCATTTTTCGAAAATAGTATTTTTATATACTTTATTTTCGAAATGCAATATATATTTATAGAAAATTAAATTTGAGTTGTAAGTTAATTTAAATTAATTTTGAAACAACTTAAATTGAATATTTTTCTAAATATTTATTGGAAATTATTACTAAGATGGAAATAATTCATGTTATTTTCATATCCATCTAAGAATAATTTATAAATATTAAATTAAAATTTATATTTAGAATTTTTCATTCTAAATTGAAAATTTTAATTAAATAAATATATATTTAAAATAAATTTATTAAAATAAATATTAGAAAAAAAATACACTTTAAATAATGAGCTTTATTATTAGGACATTCGATCTCCATTGTTGGTTCTACATAGTTCTTGTTTTAGTGAGTAATCCTCCCTAATGGAGGAACGTTCATTAGCAATTTAACGACGTAGAATTTTAAAAGTATTTGACTTACATTCGATCACCCGTTGATCCTAGATCAAATGATCTTAATCCTGACATGATTAGGTTCGATCTCAAGAGTATTATACATGTTCTTTGATTTGTTAGTTAAGCCTACTTTTGGGTCAGGGTGATATGTACATTTTGGGAACATGATATAATTGAGTGGGAGCGCTAACATAAATATGGAGCCTATAACTTCTATAGGAATTTAGAAGTAAAACGATGATATCGTTCGAGCTTGGCTAAACAGAGATAAATGGTGGAGATCTCATTTCACTTCGCTGAAATATTATTTATACGGAGCTAAGTGCTTTAAGGATAAAATACATTGAAGGTGTAACGGTAATTTAGTGCCTATTCAATGTAGATCATCTATTAGAGGGTCATTGATCAAATTAGGATTATAACAATGGATAATTAATAGCGTATCTATATCGTGGAACATATAGAGCGTTCTATATGACTAAGAGTGCAATTCTAAGTTCTAAGTGTGGATTCAATAAGGAATTAATAAGTTAGGGAATTTACTTGGTAAATTCGGTTCGACTTATTGGAAGCTCGGTTAATATAGGCCCATGGTCCCCATACTAGTTGAGACCATACTACTTGTAAGACTCAGTTAATTGACTTTGTTTAATCAATTATAATTCTAAAGTTAGACTATGTCTAGTTTATGAATTTTCACTAAGCAAGGGTGAAATTGTAAAAAAAAAAGAGATTCTAGGTTTATTTATTAATTGAGAGACTTTATATGACTAAATTAATAAATATATTAAATGACAATATTATTTAATAATTAATTTTTAGTTATTAAATAATTAGAATTGGCATTTAAATGGTTAAAATTGGAAAATTGGCATTTTTGAGAAAATGGGATTAAAAAATAGCAAAATGGAAAAGTTGCAAAATGAGGCCCATTTCTCTTATATGGCCGGCCACTATGCAAAAGGTTTACCATTTATATTTTTCATTATTTTAATGCCATACAATTCTAACCTAAACCTAGATGGCATTCTATAAATAGAAAGTGTTGGCTTCTGGAAACTATGACTTGCATATTGTTCCTTTCAGAGAAAGGCCATAGCCGCCCCTCTCTTCTTCTTCTTCTTCTCTTGAATTTCGAAATACCTTGAGTGATAGAGTAGTGCCCACACACATCAAGTGGTATCTCAATCATAGTGTGTAAGACTGTGAAGAATCCAAACAACAAGAAGGAGAATCAGCATCAAAGGAAGGAGAGAAAGAGATCCAGGTTCAGATCTTGATTATGTTCTGCTACAGAAAGGAATCAAGGGCTAGAGATCTGAACGGAAGGAGTCATTATATTCTGTTGCACCCAATGTAAGGTTTCCTAAACTTTATATGTGTTTATTTCATTGCTTTAGAATTCATATTAGGATGTTAATGAAACATACATGGTAGTAAATCTAGGTCCTGGTAAAATATTTCCAACAATAGTTTGAGGCTCCACTGTCAGCATACCACCCCTCATGATCAACCGTTTCTGGTGTTGCAACAAAAGCTGCTGGATCCTTCCTTTCTTGTCCTGAGTTATTCCCTGCTCCAGTGTTTGGAATGCAACCCATGTAGCTTTCGTCATATCTATTGTAGTAATGAGTTGCTGAATGCCCATATTTACCACAGACTTGACATGTTGGTTTAGAATTTTCGCCTCCACTTCTGCCTAGACCACGACCATTATAGTTGCCTCTGTTACTAGCTGTGAAGCCTCTTCCACCATAGTTTTGATTCGAGTTGTGTCCTCTGCCACGACCATTGTTGATGCTGCCTTGATTCTGTTTATGAGGCTAAATGGGCAGATGGTGGAGTAGAGCTTGAAGACCCTTGTGTTTTTACATATCCAATTCCTCCAAGCCTCTCAAGTTTGCTGTCTAAACTTAGGAGGGTTTCCTGAAGTTCCTGCCATGTTAGTGGTGTGAGATTGTTTTTAGCTTCAATCAATGCAACAATTGTGATGTATTCGACATCAAGTCCACTAAGAACATTTGACACTAGATGTGATTCAGGGTAAGGATCCCCAGCCAAAGCTAACTGATCTGACCATGATCTCTTCTGTCTGAGATAATCAGCCATTGTAGTTGACCCCTTTCGTGTGGTTTGAAGCATAGTTCTGAGATCATCCATCTTTGCCTGTGAATGAGCTCCATAAAGATTCTCAAGCGATGTCCATAGTGATCTTGCTGAAGTGCATCCCATGACTTCAGTAGCTATGGCCTTTGTCATTGAGCCATAGAGCCATTCCATGAGCAGTTGATCACAAACAACCCATTGCTCATAGTCTGGGTTTGTTCGAACACCAAAACCAGGTTGGCCATCTCCTGTTGCAACTCTTGCTGGAGCATTCCTCATACCATTTATGAAGCCATCTAACCTGTGGCCTCTGATGATTGTGGAAACCATAGTTTTCCACAAGACATAGTTATTACGATCAAGTTTTAATGCAAAGGGCTGGGATAGAGTGTTACCGAATGGTGCACTTGTGAAACCACTAGATCCATTTTGAAACCCAGAAAAGTGAGGTCCATTAAGGTCTAGTGGGGAGCTGGTTTGATGCAAATCTTGTCTACCATTTGTTCCCTAATTTCCAGCATTAGCTGGTACCTGCTGCTCCCTTTGTACAGCTCCAGAAGTAGGTAAGGTTTTTGAATAGTGACTGGTCGGACATGACTGCGTGAGCAATTTGAGGCTCTGAAACCAAGTAAAGATGGTGACCTTTTTACTAGAAAGGTGAAAACTCAGCTCAAAGAATGTTGAGGTACTATTACTCATTAAATAGCCAATATTCTGAATACAGAGTATGAAGGACACTTGTCACAACAACATGGACAAGGACCACAATGAAAGGGAAAAGGCATAACAGAAAAATGAAAAAGGCACATGGGGCCATACACAGCAAAAGCAAGAGAACAATTACATTAGCAAAGAATAGGCAGAGGATAAGCAGAGTAATTAGTCTTCATAATGTTTTTTAACATTGCTATCGGGTATTAATGTACTAAACATTTCTATAACACGATTTTTTTTATAGTTACTTAGCAGTTTTCTATAATATTTATTAAATTATAGTATGTGTGGAACTTGAAATTTAATTATATCAATAGTAATATTACACCGATTACAAAAGTACTAGGCATCATAAGTACCATTTAGTATTTTTCTAATTATATAGATAAATTAGTATTTTATTTGAAATTTAGAGAAGTTTTGTATAGAAAAAAAATATTAATATTAATATTTTTAAAATTAGGTTCCAATTGGCTTATGTACCTAGGGCAATGTCAATATTTTTTTTAATCTATTTTGATATTTAGGAGAGTTTTTTAGTTTATTTTTTTTTTCATGATATATTGCATACGTTGCAGTTAGATAGGTAGGATCTGTAAATTTTTAAAAATTTTCAAATAATTTACAGTGCTGAAGATAAGTTTCAAATATATTTGGTTGTACGCACGCGCGACTATATTTTTCTTATACACTTAGTAATCAACTGTTTGAACTCTATTAGAGCACTGTAAATTATTTAAAAAAAATTTAAAAATTTACATTTAGTCCTAAATAATTAAAATTTACAAAAATAAAACTGAAAAGTATATATGAAGACATAATCAAAATCAGTCTCACTGTGATGATAAACCCTAATTAAGAATTTTTTATTTATTTTTTTCATAAAGAAATTAATGTATAGACGTATCACTTTATGTAATCATCAAACTGATATTTTCTTCCTTTTTTTCCTTTTGAAAATAAATATCTCAATTATATATAGACATATATGTATATATATGTATGAATGAAGGTGGTGTGGTGGGGGTCTTGTTGTATATATGATATATATATATAGACATACTTGCCATAAATATATATATATATATATGTAATATAAGGTAAGGTTCATATAATAATATCCAAATTTTCGTAAAGTAGTACTATACTATTTGGCAGCCACAAAGTGTGGCCAACCTTTAAAAAGTAGTGATAGAACATATATTTATATAATAATATACTAATAATTACATAAATGTATTATTATGAATATATATATACGAATAATATAATGTCAATAATGCACTACGTACACATTATTGATCATCATATCATATCTTCTTGCTAAGGTGTTAGAGGTTTTTATTGGTTATCGATATATACATGGCTAGTTTCATGAATATGTGTCTGAGTGTCTAATACATATATATATATATATAACATTATTTTCACCATTTTAATTTTATAAACATGAGATATTTTTTGTTGGGGTTTTGATATGAAGCCAAGAGGGCAAAAAAGTAGAGAAAAGAATATTAAAAATCTATAGTTAATAAGTTAAAGTAGTATATACCAACTAGTTGATGACATGTGTGCATAAACCTATAAGTTATAGCTATATAGTCTCCACACAATATGTTTGGATATGTAATCAATCATTGCATATATTTTAAATCTTATACATAAATATTTATATGGAGTATTATGTATGTACGTATGAAATTTTAAACCACAATTTTATGTAAGGATACTATGAAGATGGGCCTATATATATACAACAAGTGTATATTATTATTTGCGTACGTATCATATTTCACTATCATAAACTTTTTCTTTTCTCTTTTTTCAAGATTTCATTCGTTGTATTATAATGTTTTTCATGAAATGTATATTTTTATATAAATTTTAATTAAATATATTGTATAGTACAATTGTTGTCAAAGTGGTCCCGACAACAATATAATGAATTATTTACCATTGCCTATATAACACCCATAGATAAATATATTATAGTTATTTTTTTTTTCTTGGTAAATCAGCTCATATTTGTATTATTCAAAAAAAATTAATATAATTA
Organism: Cannabis sativa; assembly: GCF_029168945.1. Taxonomy (NCBI): domain Eukaryota; kingdom Viridiplantae; phylum Streptophyta; class Magnoliopsida; order Rosales; family Cannabaceae; genus Cannabis; species Cannabis sativa. The sequence continues at coordinate 59,660,140 of NC_083607.1, forward strand.
CAATCTGAATTCCCCTCTATCTCTTCTGCTAATCTTCTTTGTATTCAGAAAATGAATTTGTGATACAAGCCTCTAGATGTATCCTTCCCACATTACAAAAAAAAAAATTATTTTCGGTGACAAACTTTCAGTGACAACAAAATATTTTTGTGACTAGAATATAGTTTTTAGATACAAGTTACCACTAATTTACTTTTAGTCACAACAACTATTGTGACTAAAAATATATTTAATTACAACTAATTGTAATTTTTGTGACTCATATCTTTAGTCACGGATCTTTTAGTCACAACATAAAAATAATAATTTACAACTAGTCACAACTTTTTTACTTTTAGTTACAAGTTTTATTGTCACTAAAAATATATATTTTTTTTTTGCAGTGACAACATGAGGTCACCATTGGTACTTTTAGGTTGGAAAAAGCTTCATTGTATAACCTTCTAATTGTACAAGTGTAAGTGATTTATTTGCTTTAATTTCATTCTAGATAAAAGGGTGGGATCCAAAAAAAAAAAAAAAAACTACTCATGACTAAATGTAATTTTAGTAAAAAAAAAGAAAAAAAAAACTACTTATAACTAAAATATAGCATATTAAGATACAAGTTTGTCACTAATTTATTTTAGTACCCACAATACTTGTTGTGACTAAAAGTATATTTAGTCACAGCGAATTGTAATTTTTGTAATTAATACATTTAACCACGGACCATTTAGTCACAACGTAAGAATAATAATTAATTATAATTAGTCACAATATTTTTACTTTTAATCATAAATTTTGTTGTAAATAAAAATAAAAAGTGTGAGATCTCAATACCAACGCCAAAATGGAGCAGACGATCGCTTTTTTGCAAATGTCTCTTCAAAGCTAGCCAAGAAAAAAAAAAATTGTATTTAGACTCAATTTATCCCAAATAAAAGTATATTGCCAACTCCCATCTTCAGAGTTTATATAGAGTTTATGGTATACCTTAAAATAAAAAAAATAAAAAAAAATAAGCTCGTTTTTTATCTTAACTATTTGAGCCCAATGCCAACTACTTATAGATACTTTATAATTCTTCCAATCTCCCTCTTTTAAATACACACTATGCACACACTTCACCCAAATATTATTTTCCTTAGCCCCAATATATTTCCCCATTGCACACTTATTCCACAACCCCACATCTCTAAAACCAAGATCCCCTTAGTTTTTAGCTTTACAAACATCATCCCAAGAAACTCTACCAGGACCTTCGTAATTTGAATTTCCTTTCCATCAAAAAGCACGATAGATTTGATTAATTCTTTTAATAACTATTTTATGTAGAACATCAATTTGAGCCCAATATGTATTAATAGTAAGCAAAATAGAGTTAATTAAGACACACATTCCCACAAAAGAGAGATTCCTTGAACTCATTGTCCATATTTTGTGCACCATTTTATCAATTAAGCACTCAAAATCTGCCTTTAAAATATGCACTTCTTACTGATCTTCATGCCCAAGTAATTGAAAGGCAAGGAATCATCTTTCATAGTTACTCCATATATTGCAGACTTACCTCTATTAAGTTAGAGCCATAAGCTTTCTGAGAACAGCTAAAATCCCCTTATTAATAAGGATTGATGTAAACGCACCTTTCCTAAACATAAATAGATCATCTGGGAACAGATCAAGTGAGTGAATTTCATATTTTCACACCTAGGATGGACTTTGAATAAGTTAAGATGATGAGCTACCTTATCCATGATCTTAGTAAGATACTCCATTCTAATAAAAAAAAAAAAAAAAAGCAAAGGAGACATAAGATTCCCTTGTCGCAAACCTCTTTTAGTCTCTATGCAACATGTGATCTCCCCTTTAATCACTACAAGAATTGAGATTTTTACTAACGTAATTGGTAAACTGCACTCGCAAAAATAACTTTTAGCGACGCTGTTAAGTAGTGACGCTGGCAAAAGATCCTTCTGGACTAGCCAAATTTTGTAAGATTTACCAGTGTCTAAAGGTGCCTAGAAAACCATGCTTTGCTAGCGCAGTTTGGTTATTACACTAGTAGTACTATTTTTTTCCAGCGTCATTTGCCTATGAATCCAACAAAAGTAGACACATAACTTCGCTAGAAGCGGGAGTATTTTGGTAGGTAAAAAAGATTTATTGGCCCCATGCAAAAAAAAAAAATTAAAAAGAAATAGGGGGGAATAATCCCACGCAAAAGAAACTTAGGAAAAAATTGGGGGAAAGAGTTTAGTAAGCATCTTTGTTGTATTAGAATGCTAGAAAAATTTGAAATCGATAATAATGAAAAGCTTGATACGACATCATTTTTATTAACCGCATTTTAGCAATGTTATTTTTGGTTTTGCCAGTGCCATATAATGTGCGGAAAAATCTGAGTTGAATAAAAAAGAAACCCTCGCCCTTTTCCCTTCTTCCTCCTCCTCATTTTCATTTCCCTTCTCTCTCCGGTTCCAGTGTTGCTCATGTAATGTCCTACTAATTTAGGCGCGCTATAGTAATTTTTAAATTACCGTGCCAACCTTTGCTAATCACAGAGTTTAGTGAAAAATATGATTACTAAAAACTTTTACAATAAATATAAACTTTACTATACATTCAAAATATAAAGTTTACAAACTCTGAGTTCTCGAGTTCATTTTACAAAATACAACCAAAAAAAAAAGGTGTCGCCCAGCGACTAACAAAATTGAGCCCATGATGTCCCGAAGATTTGAGCACTTTAGGTCTAATCGTCTAGATATGTAGAATCTTCATTAAGCTTCAGACTCACTGCTAATCAGTTTTTGCCTTGCCTTTACATACACAGTAGAAAAAATATCTGTGATTCGATAAACTTAGTAACAAAAGCATAAATCATAAACATATATTTTGTCTTGTAACCTAGGCACGCCCACACACCTAATCACAAGTATAACCCACGTCCAACATATTTGAATCTTTAACGTTCTAGACAATCAATAAATATACTATATGCACTCAGTACCCCGAAAGTACTATTGTTGGTAGTGTTGTGTAAAGCCCGCTTAGTTTAATTTGGAAATTAGCAGTTAATTATGATTAATTATGAAAATTATTTATAGCTATTTAAATAATTTATTTATACTGTTATTTATTGAATTCAGAAATGCATTTTTATGTCATGTAGTAGTTTGCATAATTTTGCATTCCGGTGCCCGGTATTTTGGAACCCGGTGTTTGGCTCAGTAGAAATCACAACTTAGTATGTTAGTAGTTTGGGGCAGTTTATTAGACATTGGGAATGTCGGGAATGGCCGGGAATTTAGAATTTCCCAAAAATACCCCTTTAGTGTGATTTATGTGGTTTTAGTGTGGAGTGGCAAAATGGTCTTTTTGCCCCATTAGTATTTTGTCTTCTAGTGAGTTTATTAATTGAAATTAATTATTTATTTTATTTATTTATTGGCTGAAATGAATGTTATATGTGTATTTGATTTCATTTATTCATTTTACAAAAATCTCAAAGTTAGAAAAAATAGAAAACTCTCTCTTTTCCCTCTCTCTTTTCGGCTGGGTGCTTGGGGTTCAAGAGCTGGGATTTTCTTTGATTTTCAAGCTAGATTCAACCTAATTTGGGAGCTCTTGATTGTGGTAAGTGATTTCTAACTTCTCTTTGTGTTTTCTTGTGTTTTAAGAAAGTATGATGATGATGCATGCATGATTTTTGGGTGTTATTGCTGCTGTGTTTTATGGTTATTTTCAGAGGTTAAAGCATGTTTGTTAGATGTTATTTGAGTTGTTTTTGAAGCATGATTATTAGGTTGAGCAAGCTATAGTTTTTCTATGAAAAAAATGTGATTTTTGAAAGAAATTGTATAATCTGTTCCTGTGATGTTGCTTGATGTTTTTAGTTGTTTTCAAAGGTTTAGATATGCTTGTTTAAGTAGATTCAAGCTAGTTTGAATGCATGTTAGGTGGTTTTGCTCAAGTTTGAGTTTAGAACTAAAAGCTTGAGCTCTAATGGCATTTTTCGTATCTGTGATTTCTGGGTTGTTTTAATGCTTTGGAAATGTTCTAGGGGTGGTATAGAACAGGTCTGGAAGGTTTCATGTGATTTGGGGTTGATTTGTGCAAGTTATGAAAATTTGGGTTTGCTGCCTGCGAGGAACCAGAATTCCAGTTGTGCATCCGGAATTTCGGATGAGGGTTCTGAATTTTCCAGAACCGGAATTCCGGTTGGGCAACCGGTCTACCGGTTGGGGAAAATTCAAGGACCCTAGTTTTCCTCGTTTTTATGTTTTAGGGGGTATTGCCATGCTTTTTATCGATAGGGAAACTTTTAGTTCCTAGTTTAAGTCCCCGGGAAGTGAGTTAGCGTGTCACTTATAGTGTTGTGATTTTTATGGTTTAGGAGCACATGTCCGTAGCTCGGTTAAAGTTCCGGTCGGGTTGACGGCACACCCGAATTCGGAATCCGGTAAGATTAGTATAAAAGTATGCATATGTAGATTACATGTTTAGCGTGCATGTAGGAAGCCTATTAGATTACATTAGTTATGTATGTTGGCTTCGAACCATCCAACCCTGTCACGTCGGTACGAGTGGAGTATGACAAGCGGCGGAGTATGGCCGGTTCGGCCGTCAGTCGACACTTGGTTGGTGGTTCCGTACTATTGACGTATCCGTCGGTACGAGTGGAGTATGACCCGGCGGCGGAGTATGACCGGTTCGGCCGATCGGGAGGATATAGTAACACGTCGGTACGAGTGGAGTATGACCAGCAGCCGGAGTATGACCGGTTCGACCGATCAGGTTGTTACGTGTCAATAGTACCGTCCCTATGAACGTTCAGAACTCAGTACCATGTTGGACATGGCAGTAGTGGCTCAGTATCGTGTTGGACACGGCAGTAGCGGGACTCAGGATTGTGTTGGACACGGCAGTTAGGGTTATGATCAGGGGTATGGGCGTCTGATCATGACCGGGATTATGTATGAGTATTATTATGCTTTTCTTACTGAGTCTGTTGACTCACAGTTCTACGTTTATGTGTAGGTAAAGGCAAGGCTAAAGCTGATGGACCGTGAGCGAGCTTATGAAGGTTGTACATGTCGGGGCAGTTAGGCCTGGAGCGTACGATCATTGGGACAGCGAGGCTGATTTTGTAACTAGTCGTTAGGCGACATTTATTTTGTATAAACAGTTAAATCTTTTTGTAAATGATTTTGTAATCGGGATCCCGAGTCTTGTGTAATATTATTTTATAAGTTTAATTAAAAAAGCAAAAATTTTAATTCATCACGTTTTCCATAAACCTCGTTGATTAGCAACGAGTTGCACAGCATGTTTAAAAATCACGTAATACGCCTATGTTAGTTAGGGTGTTACAATTTGGTATCAGAGCCGCCAGGTTGTCTTCCGAAGATCGTCACGACATGTACAATCATCATCAGCAGTTAGCTCGTTTCACGGTTCAGTAAGCCTTTATTGCTTTAGTAGTTTATTTTATTCAGTTATGAAAAAGAAAAGCCTGTTAGGAAGCATGTTAGTAGCCTGATAGTAGAATAGGCGCATGTTTTGTTTTTAATTTCCAAATTAAGCGGCATTAGTAAGCTCTCCTTGAATACGACCTGATATGCCAACTCTTGGTTTCGCAAGCGGTTCTAATCAGATGGACGCCAGGCGGACTACCAGGAGTCAGGGCAACTCAGTGGGGTCGAACAAGGGACAAGGAGCTCAGTTTCCCCCGCCAGTTAGGGGCCGAGGTAGAGGTCCCCGAGGCAGGGCTCGTGGTCGGGGTGATGAGAACCCGCCACAGGCTGCCAAGGCTCCCCCAGCCGAGCAGGGAGCCCAGAATTGGGAGGTTCGGTTTGCGGAAATGCAAGCCCGAATAGAAGAACAAGACCTCAAGATTCAGAGGTTGAGACAGCAAGGTGCTCCTCCAGTTCCAGTGCCCGTAGTTCCAGTGGCACCTGCCCCTGCTGCCCAGGCCGAGATAGTGGTGGCGGCTAATAGGTTGGAACCTTTGTACGAACGGTTCCGGAAGCAAGCACCTTCGGTTTTCTTGGGAGGTCCAGACGTAATGAAAGCCGAGCAGTGGCTGACGGTGATTACCAAGATCCTGAATTTCATGGGTGTCACCGGTAATGACAGAGTGGTGTGTGCCACTTTTCAGTTCCAGGAGGACGCTCTGGTCTGGTGGGACATGGTGTCTCAGATCCATGACGTCACCACCATGACCTGGGAAAGGTTCCAGGAACTCTTCAACGCAAAGTACTACAACGAGGCGGTCAGAAGCGCCAAGAGGAAAGAGTTCTCTCACCTGACCCAGCGTGAGAATATGAGCGTCACTGAGTATACTACTTAGTTTGATCGGTTGGCGAGGTTAGCCTCGGGAATTGTGCCGACCGACTTCAGCAAGAAAGAGAAGTATCTGGACGGGTTGAATGCCAAGATCAAGCATGACTTGATGATTACCACGGACGACAGCACCACCTATGCTCAAATGGTGGAGAAGGCACTGCGAGCTGAGGGCGCAGTTGGGTGTATGTCGGAGTCAGCTAGTACTCCGGCGAGTGGCGGGGCTCCTACCCCTCCTGCATCAGGCTTTAGCAGGGGGAGTAGTGGTTCGGCCATTGATCAGAGGAAGAGAGCACCCATGCTTCGGTGGCTCGAGTCGAACAAGAGGTTCGGGGGAACCAGAACAGAGGGAGTCGTCCTGGTGGTACTGAGACCCGATTCTCCTATCCCGAGTGCCCTAGCTGCAAGAGGCACCATCGGGGTGAGTGCAAAGGTCAGGGATGCTTTCACTGTGGCATGCCCGGACACTTCAAGAGGGACTATCCCCAACTCCGATCAGAGGCACCGAGAGCTCCGGCGATACCCACTCCAGCCAGGGTGTTCGCCATCACACAGGCTGATGCAGATGCCAGCCCATCAGTTGTCACAGGTCAGCTTTCTATTAATAACTCGCTATATTCAGTGCTGTTTGATTCTCGGGCTACACATTCTTATGTGGCGACCAAAGTCTTTAGTAAGTTGGATAGACCGTACGATAGATATGAATCAGGGTTTGGAACCCTATTACCTGGCGGAGAATTGGTTATCTCCAATAGGTGGATTAGGTCTATGCCGATCAGGATAGATGGTAGAGAGTTAAGTGCTGACTTGATAGAGATGAGTTTAGTAGAGTTCGACATTATTTTAGGAATGGATTTCCTATCTAAATATTCAGCGAGTATAGATTGTAAAAGGAAGATGGTGATCTTCCAACCGGAAAGTGAAGAACCATTTGTGTTTGTTGGTTCAGTTTAGGGATCTCAGATCGCGGTGATCTCGGCTATGTCAGCTAGAGAATTGTTGCGCGGCGGTTGTTTAGGGTTTCTGGCCGTGGTGGTGGACACCACTCGGCCAGATACCATTCGGCCAGAGGACATCAAAGTGGTTCGGGAATTTTTGGATGTTTTTCCCAAAGAAATTCCAGGGTTACCACCTCAGCGAGAGATTGACTTCGTGATAGACTTGGCACCAGGGGTGGAACCGGTTTCCAAAGCCCCATATAGAATGGCTCCAGCTGAACTTAAGGAATTAAAGATTCAGCTCCAAGGGTTGCTTGACATTGGGTTCATTCGGCTCAGTGTGTCACCCTGGGGAGCCCCGGTTTTATTCGTCAAGAAGAAGGATGGATCTATGAGGATGTGCATCGACTACAGGGAATTGAACAAGTGTAAATCCAATAACACATCATCGCTGATTATCACATTAGTGTAAATCCAATAACACTGATGAAACAGGGACCGAAACTTTTGATTCATATGATCACAATCACATTCCACTGTGTTGACGATACTGTAATTGTGAATAAACATATGATCTGGATTTAACTGATTTTGTGTGTATGAATGTAATAAACATATCAAACATATTAAACCATTAGCATGTAAAATTCATGCAAACATCAATCACTTCTAATTTCTTATACTAATAACTAATCAGATTGTAAAGAGTTTTATTTAGGGCATAAAACCCAACACCAACACCGCCCAGCTTTGTCGAGGTACGCCTCCCTCTCTCTCTCTCTCTCTCTCTCTCTCTCTCTCTCTCTCTCTCTCTCTCTCTCTCTCTCTCTCTCTCTCTCTCTCTCTCTCTCTCTCTCTCTCTCTCTCTATATATATATATATATATATATATTTATTCTATATAAAGTGTGCCTATATAACTGAATTCTTATTTTATGAGAAATTCATGGGTAACTTTTTTTAAAAATAATTTTCTATTCAAAAATAATAATTTTTTTTATTAAGATGTATTTAAATTAATTTTTAAATAAATTAATATTACTTTTAAATTTTAATTGGGTTTATGAGAAATTTATGGGTAACTTTTTTTTTAAAATAATTTTCTATTCAAAAATAATAATTTTTTTTTTATGAAGATGTATTTTAATATTAATTTTTAACTAAATTAATATTACTTTTAAATTTTAATCGTATAAACCTAACAGGAAACACAATCTCTGAAAATTCTCAATAAAATAACTAACCTCAAGAGGATGAGCAACCAATTGTGATTATTTATGATAATCATTTATAATTTCTTTTTCTAAATCTCAAACCCTCAAACCCTATATTGCTATTGAATTATTGCCTCATCTATTCTCTTTGATCTTTCAGCTTCTATGCCGTGATTCATGGCCTCTCCCTTGCTATATTGCTTTACTTTTAAACAGTTTTGGGATATGCGAAATATAATGTCATCCGTTAGAGAGTTTGTTGGGCACACCAAAAGTAACAAGATATCATTTTCAATTTATAATCCTTAAATTTTTTATGATGCTCATTTTGAAAGGCTAGGTGTAATTGTAATGTCGGAGTAGCTAGATTTTTCCCAGAAGATAAAACTCACATCAGCACCGCCATTGCTGGCATCCATTCTAACGAATACTATTCTTCTAAGCTCATATCTAACACACAATCCTATGGGAACAACATAAAGTTCGGTTGAACCAAGATAAGATAAACATTTTTAAGTGTATTACCTTTTAATATAATAAAAAATACCTAACATAAAATTTAGTATACGTGCATCGCACGTAACTTTTTACTAATATATATATATATCTTCCCTCAAACTTCCTTTCACTCAATCTTTCACTCACTCAATCTCTTCTCTCATTCTCTTTTTTTTTTTTCGGAATTTTTCGATTTGAGTTGTGGGTTCGCTCTATTTTTGGAATGTTCTTCAAGCTTGAAGATTAAATTTGAGGTATGCACCCTCTTCACCTCTTCATTTCAATTATTTTTTTTTAAGGGGTGAATTTTATGTTGTTGTGTGTATATATATATATATATATAAATATATATTATACATGTATACAGGTATAAGGAGGTTTGTGAATGTTTCTAAATGTAAAAAAAAATGTTATATGTGTGTGTATGGAGAGAAGATCAACTCTTTTTTTAATAAATATATTTTGTATGTATTATATATGTATAAGTAAATGTAGTAATCATTTCTTGTAAATTTATATGGGTATATATGTATGTGTATATATATATTTGTATGTATTTATATTTATATGTGTGTATTTAGGTGTATATATAAATTGTATGTGTATGTGTACAATTATATATGTATGTGTACAATTATGTGTAAAAAGATGAACAATAAGAAATAAAATTAATTTGACAAAAATTAAGTACTTAAGTTAAGTTTTTGTTAAAAAAAATTGGTAGACTTTTGAATAATAGTTGAAAAAAAGTATGTTAGTAATAACTAAGTAACAATATTTATGAATAGTAGTTGAAAAAACTTCTAAAACAAACTCTTAACTTTTGAATTGAAAAAAAAAATATATTAAACTAATTATTAGCTAGAATAATAAATAATTAGAAATAGAAAATATTATTTAAAATGTTCATAATTTAACTTAAAATATCATAAATTTTGTGAAAAATTTTGTGTTTTAATTTTGAATATTATTTGTTATATAGAGGAGCACGTCATCAGACCATAGAAATTGGATAACTATCAATAGACGATCAACTAGATTTGGAGAAGGTGTGGATGAATTTGTTAGAGGTGCTAAAGTGCACCTTAATTTTACTGGACAAAGTAGATGTCCATGTAAGAAATGTCTTAACAGCAGATTTCAAACTCCAAACACCATTAGGATGCATTCTTTTATAATGGCATTCAACAATCGTACATTGTTTGGCATTATCGTGGGGAGTCTTTTAGTAAACTTCCAGAGCAATATGAAGACAACGACGAAGAGAAGATTGCAGATGTGTTGGTAAATATATAAGGGAATATCCAAGGGAATTATTCAATGACTTGTTGACTGATGTTAGTACTCCAATTGATAAGTATGATGATTTGTTTATGGAGATGTCGAATGCGTTGTACCCAAGGTGCTTGAAATCGGCCCTTAATGTTTTGGTGAAGTTGATGCATTGCCAAGTGCTTAATAGGTAGAGTAATCATTCATTTGACATGTTACTCACCATATTGATTGTGTTGTTTCCTGAAGAGAAAAAACTATCCAAGTCACATTACAAGGCAAAGATAAAATTATGTAATCTTGGATTAGGTTAGGACTCTATTAATTTATGAAAACATGATTGAGAAATCTTCAGGTTAGAGAATGAAAAGTTGAAATCATGTCATGTTTGTGGAGAATCTCATTAGAAAAAAAAAATGTGGTGAACGAAAAAATGTGCCACATAAAGTCTTGCGGTACTTTTTAGTCTCTCTGAGATTATAAACGCTCTACAGTTCTAGGCATTTAGCAGCAGACATACGTTGGCATTACTCTAAAAGACCACAAGAAGAATAGGTGCTTAGGCAACCTACAGATGGTGAAAATCGAAAGTGGATTCACGTGCTTTATCCGTCATTCGCTTCCAAACCTAAAAAATTGAGATTGCACTACTACAAAATTCACTATTCACGTCGGTCAACGCGACTATTCATCGCGTTGACCGACGTGAATAGTGTTATATTAAACATAATCGTCATTTTTAAAATGACACAAATAATAGATATTTTGCGTCATTTGATATCCTTCACTAAATAGACAACCGACGGCAAAAGAGAAAATTTAAAAAAATATATATATAAGATTCGCGTCCTTTTAAAAGTCTCACAAACATTATCTCTGTCATTTTCCAACCGACGATTAAAAAAAGTTGCGACTGTGACCAACAGACACAAACTCTCTTATGGCTCACTTACCCAAAATTTCTTAGACCAAGCAAATCATTCGTTCATACTCTCTGGTAGTGTGAACCCTAGGTGCGCAATTTTAATCATCTCCGCCCCTCAAAATTTTGCTCTACTGTGCCTCCATCAGCTCTGAAGCTCTTCAACCCTCTCTCAAATTTTTGCTCCACCAGCGTAAGTCTCCTCCACTCACAGTCATGGCCACATGTATTTATTTTTATGTATGTATATAATATATGGGTTTTGCAAAACTACCACACACACAAAAGGACCTCACTCATTTTAAGTTTGAAATGACCTGGTTTGTGGTTTCTCAATATACAGTTCACTTTCCTACCTCATTTCATCTTAGCATGTATCAAATTAGTTTTGCAATGAGTTAAATATGACTCTTGTTGTTCAAAATTAATTCTTTTTTATTTCTTAAAAGTGTAGGGTTATTAGTTACAATTGAGATATGGACATATTGCCTGACTATCATCCATCGCTTATTCTCCGTTGCTTTGTCATCATGGTGCTTATTGTGCGATAGTGGCTTTGGGTTTTTTTAGAGCAAATTTTTGCTTTTGGTTTTGCCATTTTATAATTTTTACATGTTTATTTTAATTTGTATATACTAATGTTAAATTTAAGTCTTTGATTTTTGGTAGGGGTGGAGATCTAGAAATTCTATTAACTTCTTAAGGACGTCTAACGAATATCTTTGGTTTTCGAATTCTCTATCTGCAATTTCTTTTTCATTATGTTCAATCCTCATTATTTTTTATGGTTGACATTTAATTTTGTTTATTTCCATTATCAGTTACATAATTGGTATAAACTTATTGCAATTTTTAAGCAAATGATTGAACATAAGAAACCAAAAAATAATTAGAGTAGGTGCATGTGTATATTTTGGTTGTTGCCTTTAGTGGTTATGTCTCATTGACCCGCTATTGTGCTTTGGTGTTTCATTTCAGTTACTTATTGGGTGTAATTTAATGCAATACACTGACGTATTCTCATTAACCATAATGAGAAGTCCATCTAGTTTTTGCTAGATGTTGCAATGATTTTTTTCCTTCTTAATCCTTGTGTTTGTCTAGCAAGGCTCTCTTCAAGTATGGAAGCGACACAATTATGCTCTTACATAGAAACTTGAGATGCTGCTAGTTTTAATACTGTGGAGGTTGATTCTCTAAAATTGAACCAGCTAGTCAAATTACAATTCAAGAATCCTTTCCTCTTTTAGAGATATTAATTACTTAGATAAGCTTCTTTCAAAGATCAATGAGAGTGTTTGAGAGTCTTTAAGTTGTGAAAGAGCTTCTAAGGGAACTGTTTTGCAAGTTTGGGAGAGTGCTTGGTACCAAGAAGCCATTGCTGATCTTCAACTGTAAACAAAGTGTCTTGTTCAAAACTGAATGTAGGCTATTATCCAAACCAGTATAATACTTGGTGCCAATTTCTTTTATTATTTATAATCTCTATTTGCTTAAGTTTATTGCTTTGTGTTCTGTTCTTGAACTTGTGTTGTTGAAAAACACAACAAATATTACATAGCTAGTAACAATATAAGCACTTTTACAGTAAGATAACTATTTTTAATTCTCAAGTGTTTATCTTTTAGTTACAACGTGTTAAGCAAATGGTTCGTTCCATTATTTTAAATTGTATGTGCCAATGTTATTATCAATCCTTATTTTAGTCTTTCTTGAACTAGTTTATTTTTTTATTGGGCGAGAATATATAAGGTCATTTTTTTACTTATCTTTTATTGAATTGATTTTTATTGCTGGATACTTGTTTTTATTTTTGTTCAAGTTATTGTTATCATACTCAATTGATTAATGAGTTGATTTTCATTTTCTTGTTTCTGTGTTAGATTAGACTAGACAATATGAAATAATGAACTAAATTTTGAAATGCTAGTGTAACTTTCGTATATATGTGTAGTGTAATTTTTTAATTGTTTGTGTTTGAAAGAGCATGCAAACTTGTTTATTAGTACTTTTATAGTTATATATTAAAATATTATTAATCCTTAATAATATGCAGCATATGACTACTTGTGTTGGCCCATTTTTTTAACTTGTGTTTTTCCTACTTTCCTCCATTGCATTCATATTTTGAATTTTGTTCTCAATGAAAGGCGCTCCCTCCATTAATAAGCTCTAATATGCTTCTCTCTGTATTTTCTGCTTGTAGATTTGGATTTTCATCAAAATAAAAGTGTTTCCTTGTATGAATGTGTTGTAGGTAATATTAGAGAAGCGAAGCGATAGCTTTATTAGATAAGGTAAATTTTTTAAATTTATTTATTTTATTACAAAATTTAATATTTGAGTAAAATGAATTTTATTTGATTAATAAATTGAATTGTCGTAGACTCATAGTAGTAATTAATATTTTTTATCTTTTGTTTTACAGTTTAGGTTAGACATTCCCTACAGTAACAAGGAGATCAATGCAGTACGAGATGAGTGAGCCGCATTTATGAAGCCTTTGATTATTAAGTGAGTATAATATTACCATTTTTTGTTATGATGCGTGGGATATAATTTTTATGATCGTTGCTATTAACACTTTTGGTATTATATAATTGGTTTATATAATGATTAATATTTTTTTATCTTTTGTTTTAGTTCAAGTCAGACGCTCCCTATAGTAACAAGAAGATCAATGTAGTACGGGAGGAGTGGGCCAAATTTGTGAAGCCTTTGATTATAGGTTACTACTTTTGTTATAATACACGAGTAACAAGTTTTATCATGATTATTGTTATCTTTTGCATATGTAATTAGTTTATATTTAGATTACGATATACATAGCATTTAAGTTTTAGGATCGATTCTATTAACAATTTTGGTATTGAGTGATTAGTTAATAGAATCGATTACTAATTTTATGTAAGTTTTAAAAATATTATTTTAAATTTTTTTTGTATTATGTATTTACTATTATATAGAATTATTCTAAAATTTGATAATGCAGGTGGAGAAAATTGCATGAAAAATTTGCAATTTTCCCTTACTTATATTTGTGCTTCATTTTATAAGTGACGCAATAGGTTTAAAAAAAAAAAAAATTCGTAATAGATGTGGCATTTTTGAACAGACGTAATAAGGTTTTTGTGACAGTTTTAAAATGTCATAAATAATTTAGCGTCATTTCTAAACCGACGCATAAGATAAAATAGAAAAGTAAATCTTTTGCGTCGGTTTATAAATGTCGAAAATTGTTTTTTGCGTCGTTTTGAAAATGACGCTAATAAACAACTATTTGCGACTACGGTATATACGTCGGTTTTTTAAACCGACGTAAATTCTTTAAATGACACTTAAAAACCGACGGAAATTATACTTTTTGTAGTAGTGTTGGGATTGGCTATGAATGGATTCAATCTGTTTGGTAATATGAGCAACTCACATGGCACGGTGATAGTTATTTTAGTCCTATATAACATACCTCTATGGAAGTGCATGAAATCGGAGTCATTAATGTTGTCTCTATTCCAGGTCAATGATCACTTAGAAAAGATATGAATATTTTCATGAGACCATTAATAGATAAATTAAAAGACTTATAGGAGATATGTGTCGAAACTTGTGATGTGTATAATGGGTCTACATTCTGTTGGGGATTATTTTACCAAAATCTATATTTACTACCATGTATGTTATTTAACATCCTAAATATGAATTTCTAAAACAACGGAATTTAAACACATATAAAGTTCAAGAAACCTTACATTGGTTGTAGCGGAATTAAATGACTCATTCCACTCAGATTTCCAACCCTTGTATCCTTTCTGTAGCAGAGTATCACCAAGATCTGAGCTCGATTCTTCTTCAATTGGGGATAAGACTTGGTTGTTAAAATTGTAAAGAATTGTAATTAATATGGGGGATAGTATGAGGACTATATATGTATAGAATGATACATAGTTGAGTAAGAATTGGTGTTTGTAAATGTTTGGTTAAGCAATACAATTGATCTTATTCATCCAAAAAAAAAAAAAACTTTAGGCTGTCAGTTTTGAGTCCATCACTATTTATTTATAGAAATCCTTCTAGGTTTAGGTTTGAATTATTTGGCATTAAAAAATTGATAAAAAAAATGGTAAAATCAAGCATTAGTGGCCGACCATAGGATGTGGCTCCACCACTTGCAATTTTGCCATTTTTCAACTATTTATCCTATTCTTTCACA
Organism: Cannabis sativa; assembly: GCF_029168945.1. Classification (NCBI taxonomy): domain Eukaryota; kingdom Viridiplantae; phylum Streptophyta; class Magnoliopsida; order Rosales; family Cannabaceae; genus Cannabis; species Cannabis sativa. Next base: position 59,675,524 of record NC_083607.1, read on the forward strand.
AATGCCATATTTTTCAATTTAACCACTTAAATGCCAAAACTATTCATTTAATAATTAAAATTAATTATCAAATAAAATTTTCATTTAATATATTTAGTAATCAGACTTTAATAAAGTCTCTTAATTAACAAATAAATTCTAGAATCTTTTTTCTTCACAATTAGGCCCTAGCTTAGTGAAAATTCATAAATAAGACATAGTCTAATTTTAGAATTATAATTGATTAATTAAAATCAATTGACTAAGTCTTACAAGCAGTATTGTCTCAACTAGTATGTGGACCATGGGCCTATATAACCGATCTTCCAATAAGCAGATGTAGAATTTACCAAGTAAATTTCCTAACTTATTAATTTCTCCTTGCACCACTATAGATTTGGAATTACACTCTCAATTATATAGAATGCTCTATATGTTCCACGATATAGATACGCTATGAAAATTTAACCATCATTCAAATCCTAATAATCAAAGATTCTCTATAGATGATTTACACCGAGTAGGGACAAATTACCGTTTCACCCCTCAATGTATTTTATCCTTAAAACACTTAGCTTCTTATAAATGATATTTCAGTAAACTAATATAATCAATGAAATAAGATCTCTTCCATTTAGCTCTATTAAGCCAAGCTCACAGGAAATTATCATTTCACTTCTATGTCCAGATAGAAGCTATAGATTCCACATCTATGACTAGCGCTCCCACTAAATTGTACTATCATGTTCCCAAGCTGTACGTGTGACCCGAACCAAATAGTAGGCTTTGACTAACAACTTAAAGAACACAAATAACACTCTTGAGATCGAACCTAACCATCTCAGGATTAAGATCTTTTGATCTAAGATCAACTAGTTATATTGACTTAGAAAGATACAACGATAAGATTATAATATCTTTACTAAGATCAATATCGGTCCCAGTCCAATATATACTCCATACATCCGATACTAGCATACTTTGTCAATGTTCTAGGAAAAACATAACACTTATCCAAGGTGTAAGTAGGCTTTATCGCTGACTATCACATCAGTGTAAACCCAGTGCACTGATGAATCGTGGGACATTAAATTTTGAAGTATATAATCACAATTACCTCCCAATACTGTGTTGACATCACTATAATTGTGAATAACTATATCTTCTGGATTTAACAGAAATTGTATACATTGAACCATAAACATAAAAACTACATGTAAACATAAATGACTTCTAATCTTCTATTGATAACAAATTAGATTATATTGAAATAGATTTTATTTAGGGCATAAATCCCAGCACATTCATGATGAGAGCAGCTATTATGTGGACTATAAATGATTTTTCTACATATGCTTTAATGTCTGGTTGGATCACAAAAGGGTACAAAGTATGTCCGACATGTAATGAACACACTCATTCTATTTGCTTACGTAATAAAATTGGGTATGTCGGCCATCGTCGCTTTCATAAAATTAGTGACTCAAGGAGAAGGAGTAAAAAATTTGATGGAAAGCTTAAGAGAAGAACTCCCCCCTCCTTCCCCACAGAATTGTCAATGACTGATATTCTAAGTCAATTATAGTGTCTTCAATATTGATGTCCAGGGAAATACAAGGATTTTGGAGGTTTCAAACGGAAACGTTTTGATGCCGAGCTAAATTCACTACTACAAAATATACTTTTGGTGTTAGTTTTAAACTGACACTTATACTTTTTGTGTCAGTTCATAAAATTGACACCTATTCCACAGTCACAAAAAGTATATTCTTTGGTGTTGGTTCTAAACCGAGACTTTTGGGCATTGGTGTGAGTTTTAAACTGACACTTATGGGTGTGCAATTTATTTTTGCACTATATGTCTCGGTTTAGAACTGAGACCAAAAAAATTAATTAATAATTTTTAGATTTTATTTTAATAAAAGTTTAAAATATTTACCTTAAACCAGATTTAATTCAAAATTAATTAATAATTTTTAAATTTTATTCAAAATAAATTCATTGAAGCAAATAAATAAATTATTTTCTCACAATATTTCAACAAACATTCTATAACAGGTTTTATAAGTGAAATAATAATAATAATAAATATTTACACACTAAAAAAAATTAATAAGAAAAATGAAATCTAAAAAACAATGCATTTTCCTCTTACGACAGTTACTACCATCTCTACGTGGTGATTCGTTGGCATCAAAGGCCCAAGAAGGAAGAACTTTGATGTTGAAACCGAGACTAAGAAAGATCTGAGACCAAGGGAGAAGCCCAGAATAATGAAACCATGAGCAATCCTTTAGTGAAAACTGGCCTTCAAAACCCATGACGATCGAACCCCAAGCGAGAGAGATCAAGAACCAAGAGAGAGAGAGAGAGAGAGAGAGAGAGAGAGAGAGAGAGAGAGAGAGAGAGAGAGAGAGAGAGAGATCAGGGAGCATGAGTGAGAGATCTCCAACCTTCAAACGCAACTCCAATGAGATAAACTAGAGAAAGATAACTGAAAAGAAGAGGGGGGATGAACTGGGTTCGCGGACGAACGAGATAAATCAGAGAAAGAGAGATCAGAAAAGATGATGGAGGCGGTAGAGAGAGATTTGGTTTGGGCGACAGGGTTTGTTCGAGTGAAATAAATCAAAGAGAGATTAAAAGAGAGGTCGTAGAGAGAGATGGAGCGTTGAAAGGGTTTCTACAAGGGTTTCATAACTTTGTATATATACCTTTTTTTCATTCTGAAACTTTTTTATAAAAAAAAATAGTGTTTATACGTGTCGGTTTAACCGAGACTAAAGGATCTTTTAGTGTTAATTACTTATAAACCGACAATTATACTCAATTTATATGTATATTTTTTTAACTTCTTTTTTGGTCTTGGTTATACTTTTAGTGTCGGTCTACTAACCGACACTTAAAGTCATTGTCATTTATAAACTGAGACCAAAGAGTTGTCTTTAGTGTCGATTATCTAAAAAAACCGTCCCTCAAACCAACACCAAAAGTCTATTTTGTAGTAGTGATTAGTCCAAAAAGAGTATCTTTTTCGAAGTAGAGTATTGGAAGAATTTAACACTTAGACATAATCTTTATGTGATGCATATCGAAGAAAGTATATGTGACAATGTATTGGGGACTCTCTTGAGTATTGAGGGGAAATCTAAAGATATGTACAAAGCAAGACTTGATTTGGCTAATTTGAATATTCATTCTGAATTATGAATATACGAAGGTAAAATAGGGATATGGAAGAAGCTATCTACAAGTTACACGCTTAGTGTTAATGAGCATCGTGAATTTTGTAGATTTATTAAGTTTGTAAGGTTTCTAGATAGTTTTGCTTTAAATTTGGAGAAAATGTGAGTAAAGATCACGAGGGCAAGATATTTGGCCTCAAATCTCATGATTGTCATTACTGGCAATATTTGATGCCTACCGGTATTCAAAAGTATTTGAAGAAAGATGTTCAGGATACGATCATTGAGTTGTGTGTATTCTTCAAGCAACTATGTTGATGAACTTTGAATGTCATCTCATTAGTATGCTGACAAATATTGTAAAGATATTGTGTGATGTTTATGCATGCATTTACCTAAGGAAGAAATTCTTGGTAGACTAGTGCACTATAAGTGGATGTACCCAATCCAACGATGCATGTCTATGTACAAAAATTATGTCAGAAATCGGTCTCGTCCGAAAGGTTCAATTGTTGAGGCATATATTTTTAGTGAGGCATTAACTCACTGCTCTAGGTACTTTCAAGGAATTAAAACCAAATTTCATAAAGCATAACGGAATGATGATGATGACATCTCAAACAAGCTCAATCGACAGTTCTCTATATTTAAGCACAATGGATGACCTATCGATAAAAAAAACTATTGACAGACTACTGATGAATCGAACCGAAGTGCGAAGTGGTATATTTTGAATATTTGTGTCGAAATTGAACATTATATCAAGTAAGACAGGCTATCAAACTTTACTTTATAATAATTTTAATTCGTTGACGTAATTTCATCCTAATCATTAATTAATTTTTCTGTAGTGAGCATATGAACGAGATAAGGTGTGGTATACCTAATATGGAAGAAAGGCAAAAAAATGAGCTTCTTGAATGGGTCAAAAATTGAGTAAGCTAGGTTAAATTTAGAGTGAATCATTTATTTCTAGTTATATTTAATAAAGCTGACATAATATATTTGTTCATTACTAGATTATTTCGACACACTAGTCTAGACAAAATACCTGATGAGTTGTATGCTATTGCTAACAAAGAAAATGACATATTCTTCTTTTATTCTGGATGCATTGTGAATGGTATAAAATTTATATAGTTGGGAAAAAAGATAAAAGTCATAAAATATAGAGTAGCAGTGTTATGGTACCTATGAAAATGGTGTTAATTTTTATGGCGTACTAGAATAAGTAATTAAATTGACTTATTTGAAGGACTGTAGAGTATTATTTTTCAAGTGTAAATGGCATGAAACAAACACTACTAGGAGTAGGATTGAAAAATGCCCTTATTTTTACTAGTATTTGTGTTAATCACCAATGGTACTAAAATAAACCATTCATCCTTGCATCTCAGGTAAAATTGGTTTACTACGCTAAGGATATGAAGAATGAAGATGATGGGGAGCTTGTAGACAATTACACTCCACATAATATTGGGAGATTTTTAGATAGAGATGATGATGACATTTCAATAGTTCAAGATGGCAAGTCATCCAGAATTCAATTAGTCGTACAACTTTAGAATCGAATAATTTTTGAATATATTCGAGAAGATGTCGAGTCAGTTGAAGTTTCCAACATTCATGATATAATGTTAGATATTAGTAATAGTTGAAGTTTAGATGATTTTGTGGTTAATGATGAAAACTTTAAAGATAAGGGCAAATAATGACGATAATAATAATGAATAATTTGTAGACAAAGATAATGATATAAATGACAATTGTGCTTACGATGATGATGTCGTCTTATAAATTTCAGAAGTTTTAATATTAAGATTTAGTATTATTAATTAATAGTTTATTTTCAATCTTAATAATAATAATAATAATAATTGTTGTACTTTATTAATGATATTTCTAATCTTAAAATTGCATTATTTTTCTAGCATGTCTGCTCAAAGCTCTTTGGTACGTTTGGCAAGGAAGAACAAGGAAAAAAGAAAGGGGGTTTGGTAGGCCTATAAAGGCACATGTGTTGAAGTCATCTGTCTCATCTTTTCCACTAGAAGATGTTGCTACCATTTTCGCAGAAGATGTCACTGTCGTTACTGATCCTACTATCATGTTTGATCCTCCTTAAGGACATCCTATGAAAACTCGAGCAAAGGCTAGCATCTTTAAGCCTCGAGTCTTCCTGGGCCAAGCTTTATGGAATCCTATTATATCTTAATCTTTGTGCCCTAAATAAAATTTTATTTTAATGTAATCTTTTCTATTCAAATATCAATAAAGAAACAGATTTAATTTCATTACTTGTTTAATGTGTTATTTGGTTCATGTGATCATCTATTTACTTATTTAATTAATAAATTCATCCAAATCCTTATCACACTGATATTCTTGTTTATTGTGTTGTCAACACAATGGAAAGTAAATAAGATTGTGTGATTAAATGTATTCCTAGATTTATCAGTACATAGGGTTTAACTGATATGATAATCTACAACGTAGTTTACTTGTACCTTGAATAAGTGCTATGTCCTTTATAGGGCATTGGTTAAAGTAAAGCTTAGGTTGGATGCATGGAGTATGCATTGGAAGGGGCCGATATTGAACTTGGATTAGATATGATAAATTTACCGTAACATCTATTCAATTCAATATCACCTAGTTGATCCGATATCAAATGAGATCTTAATCCTGACATGGTTAGGTTCGATCTCAAGAGTATTATTCATGCTCTTTGATTTGTTAGTTAAGCCTACTTTTTGGTCCGGATGATACGTACATTTTGGGTACACGGTAGTATTATTGAGTGGGAGCGCTAATCATAGATATGGAATCTATAGCTTCTATCTGGACATAGAAGTGAAACAATAATTTCCTTCGAGCTTGGCTAAATAGAGATAAATGATAGAGCACTCATTTTAGTGATTATATTAGTTCACTAAAATATCATTTATAGGTGGCTAAGTGTTTTAAGGATAAAATACATTGAAAGGGTGTAACAGTAATTTTATCCCTATGCAATGTAAATCATCTATAGAGGATCATTGATTATTGGGATTATAACAATGGATAATTAATAGTGTATCTATATTGTGGAACATATAGAGTGTTCTATATAACTGAGAGTGCAATTCCAAGTTCTATAGTGGTTTAACAAGGAATTAATAAGTTAGTAAATTTACTTGGTAAATTCTAGATCTGCTTATTGGAAGCTCGGTTATATAGGCCCATGGTCCCCATACTAGTTGAGACAAACTGCTTGTAAGACTCAGTTGATTGATTTTAATTAATCAATTTTAATTTAAAAATTAGACTATGTCTAGTTTATGAATTTTCACTATGTTATGGCTTAATTGTGAAGAAATAGTATTTTAGGGTTAATTTATTAATTAAGAGACTTTGTGGAGTCTAATTAATAAATATTATAAATGACAATTTTATTTGATAATTATTTTAATTATTAAATAAATAGTTTTGGCATTTATAGGGTTGAAATTGAAAAAAGTAGTATTTGTGAAAAATAGATAAAATAGTTGAGAAAAATAGCAAAAACCAATTTTGTATGGGGCCCATTAAGTGGCAGACCATATGTGGTCATTTTGCTCCATTTTTTATCAATTTTTTATTGTAAATAAATCAACCCTAACCCTATGGAAATTAGTATAAAAGGATAGTTATGGTCTCATTATCCAACTAATGCCTCCAAAGCTAAAAACCTAGTTTTCTCTCTTGGTTTGATGAGATCTATTCCTTCTTCTTCTTCCTCTTGAATTTTTGAAATACCATAGCCATTCTTCACAAACCAAAATTCAGCCATTAGTGATTAGTGCATGCCCACATATAACAAGTTGGACCTCAACCATAGTGTGTAAGACTGTGAAGAATTCAAACACAAGGAAGGAGTTTCGGGCTCAGATCTTGGTGATACTCTGCTACAGAAAGGATACAAGGGTTAGAGATCTGAGTGGAATGAGTCATTTAATTCAGCTGCAACCACTGTAAGGTTTTTCATACCTTTTATGTGTTTATTTTCATTGTTTTAGAAATTCATATTAGGATAAAACATACTTGTTAGTAAATCTAGATCCTGGTAAAATATATTCCAACACTTAACCTCCCATTGTTGAAGAAGCGCTTGCACATCCAGATTGGAATAAAGCCATGGAAGATGAAAACATTCCTCTAAAAAACAACACTTGGGTACTTGTACCACCAACATCAGACAAAAACTCGATTGGAAATAAATGGATTTTTTGTGAAAAATTCAACTGCGATGGATAGTTTTCAAAGGTATGAAGCCTGATTAGTTGCCGAAAAATTCTATTAGAGACATGGCATTGATTTCGTTGAGATATTTAGTCCAGTAATTAAAGCTTCAACTGTTAGGAATATTCTAACCATTACTGCAGCTCGAGGTTGGGAGATTAAATAATTGGATATTAACAATGTTTTTTAAATGGCACATTGGAGGAGTATGTGTATATGTTGCAACCTAAGGGATTTGAGGAACCTAGAAAAGAAGACTATGTTTACAAGCTGAGTAAGTCATTGTATGGCTTAATATAGGCCCCTAGAGCAATGAGACATCTTAAGATTACATATCAGTTGTGATGAACAATTAAACATTACAGGGTACTCAAATGCAGATTGAGTATGTTGCCCTGATGATAGAAGAATAGTGGCAGGATATTGTGTGTATTTTGAAAACACTCTAATGTCACGGTCATCAAAGAAGCAGGTTGTGGTTGCGAGAGCAAGTACTGAATCTGAGTATATATCGAGCCTTGGCGTATGTTGCAGCTAAAATTGCATGGATTGAGTTCCTCGTGAAAGAACTTGAATTTCCAACACCTACAACTGTTACTTGGTGTGACAACATAGGAGCTAGTGCTCTAGCATCTAACTCAGTTTTTCATGCTCGAACTAAACATATAGAAGTGGACATACAATTCATTCGTGACAATGCTTTGAACAAGAAGTTTGACATAAGATATGTTCCCTCCTCAGTTCAAGTGGCAGATTGTTTAACCAAAGGTCTATCAAGCTCCAAATTTCATTTCTTAATTGACAAACTAGGACTGATTGTTGCATTTAAGAGGGGTTGTGAAGAAATGAATTGAAAAATTTTTCTCCCCTTGTTTTGTATTTTGTTATGTTTTGTGGTTCTGATTAGATAGGTGTTAAATATTTTGATCCCTAGGCAGATTGTGTCATTAGTACTACAATGATGATTGCATTATAAAATATTTTGTGATTCCTTTTTCTGTTAAAATTAGTGCCAACTGTATTTGAGCATTGTGGTTTTTTTTTTTTTTTTGAATTAAACATTTATATATTACAATGTATAATTTAGACTCAAACTCAAGACCTCCAATACACACGTACTCTAGATATTTTGTAATTGGCATTTATGTCCAAGTATACTATTGGCTCTGAAATATTTGAGCTGAGTTTTACACAAATTGCCTTTTTTCCAAACCTAACAATATATATTTTTTAAAATAAAATTAAAAATTATGAATATTAGTGATGACCCCATGCATGTATCATGGTGACTAACATGAGTGACCAAACTAACAAAAATCTAAAGTACGTATTTGCATGGCTTTGATGAGTCATCTATATAAAATTAGGTGGTGCTACAAAATTATAGTGACACATGGTATTATATGATACACATATATATTTTTGGACTTATCGTATAAAATTAAATTAACTTCCACAAAATATTCCTTTTAACTGATAACTTCCATATGGGGAATCATATCATGATTCTTCTACCCTAAGAAAATAGAGCTATCAAAAACTTGATCACATCTTATATTACACGTTTCCAATTTATAGATATGTTTTCGGCTCATAGATATTTTTTTTTCTTCTTTACGATCAATATACACGTATATATAAGCTAATAATAATAATAATAATAATGTCTGCATACTAACATGCTGATCAATATATATAAACTAATAATAATAATAATATATAGTGTCTGCACACCATGATGATCAATATACACGTACATATATACAAGCTAATAATAATAATAATAGTTATATATTTATTAAAAAAAATTAATTTTAGTCACAATAAAATTTATAGTGAAAAATTAAAAAAAAAAATTAACTAAAAATCTGTCTAAAATATTAATTATAAAAATTACAATTTATATTATATACATAAAAATATTTAATATATTAATTAAGAAATTGTACTTGTAAATTGTGCTAGGATATTGCTTTGGATCGATACTTAGTTTTCTTTATGATTGTATCGCAATATATATTTATATGCCGGACATCACGGAATGCATTTCGTAAAAGTATAATTACACGAGGAAATTATATCCCTATATATATTATAGCTCAAGTAAGTATTATATATATATATATGGGCATACTCTTAATGGGTATTACCTATGAATAGATATTTTATTATTAGCCATTAGATCAAATCTAATGGTTGATATTTATAGCTATTAATTAAAATTTTAAATTAAATATTTTTTATTTTAACCTATTACCTGATGACATGGAAGTCATTTTTTATATCCATTCTTTCTATTTTTGTCCTCATTCCATATATACATTAATACATTAATACTTTACAATTTAATTATGGTAATTTAAAAACTTAATTACACCTTTAAACCTCACTACAACAAATATTTCCATTCTAAAAAATATATTTTTTTTTTGAAAATGCATAACATATATTATAAAATACATAATAATTTATCAATATAAAAAAATATTAATTATAATTAATTATTTAGCCTATATTGTAATAACATATTTTTCTTATAATTTTTTAGTTTAAATTTTAGAAATTTAAGTTTCTATAATAATATTATAATTAATTTTGTTTTATAAGATACGAAAACAATTTTTTTTCTTATTTATTTTTATAATTAAGTAATTCTTGTATTAAATGAAAATTTTAAGAGTTTGTAATTTTTGGGGTGGTTAATCTTACATCATTATTTGTAAATCTATATTAATTATTGCATTAGGTAAACTATAAAAAAGAGAATTTATATATATATATAAAAAAAGTACAAAAGAGATGAATAAAATAAAAGTGGTAGTGTTATAAAATTTGGATCGTCGTATATTTGATATTTGTAATAGCAACAAATGTCTTTTACTTTTTTATTTAACTTTTTTTATTTGGTTTCATAGAGTTTGACATTAGTAGCTAACTTTTTTCTCTCTCATAAAATATGATGTTTGCTCACTCAATTTTTAGCCAACAACGAAATCACAAATACAATATCACTACAAAAAAGACCATCTTTAGTGACAATTTTTTAGTCACAATAAAAAAAATTTGTGACTAAATGTGACTTTTAATCGCAACAAAAAGTTACTTGTGACTAAACATAGTATTTAATTATAAGTTGTCACTAATTTAGTTTTAGTCACAACAAGTATTGTGACTAAAAATACATTTAGTCACAACAAATTGTGATTTTTGTGACTAATACTTTTAACCATGAACTTTTTAGTCACAACGTAAAAATGACAATTTATAATTAGTCACAACTTTTTTACTTTTAGTCACAAGTTTTGTTGTGACTAAAAGTATGATTTTTTGTTGTAATAATAATTTTATAATTTGTGATTAATTTTTTTTATTTTTTATTAAGTAAAATAAATTAATTTCTAAAAATAATTTCTCAAAATCATCATTCTCTATAATTAAAAAAGGAAATATACTTAAAAAAAAAAAAAACTTGTTGGTAACCTACTCTAGCAAGTCACTAAATTGCCACTTCATCAATTTTTTTAATACCCATTAATGGGTATTACCCATTAAGAAATCATCCATATATATATATATTTTGCTATGAATCAAGTATTATATAGATAAAGGCATGTGGCAATGGAAGTAAACTAGACATTTCCCTAGAACACATTGCCAATAAAATAAAATATGCATGGCTTATTACATATTATGTGTTTTTTTTTTCTTTTATCAAATAAAACGAGTCACGTTTTCTTATTATTATCATTTGTTTGTTGTCAAACATGCATAATTTTTTTTTTTTTTTTGAAAGTTATGCATAATATTTCTATAACACGCTTAATTATTCGAAAAATTAAGGATATGTATATATATATATATATATTTATATAATGCATTAATTGTGTAATAAAAATAGGATTCTTTTTATCCAAACCTAACAATATATATATACATATATATATATATATTTAAAATATATCAACAAAATTAAAAATTATGAATACGAGTGATGACCCCATGCATGTATCATGGTGACTAACATGAGTGACCAAACTAACAAAAATCTAAAGTACGTACGTAGTTGCATGGCTTTGATGAGTCATCTATATATAATTAGGTGGTGCTACAAAATTATAGTGACACATGGTATTATTATATGATACACATATATATATATATATTTGGACTATATAACATTAAATTATTAACTTCCACAAAATATTCCTTTTAACTTATAACTTCCATATAGGGAATCATCATCATCATTAATATATGATTCTTCAACACTAAGAAAATAGAGCCATCAAAACTTGATCACATCTTAAATTACACGTACATTTCCTTTATAGATATGTTTTGAGGATCAAACTTTGTCGTTACTGTATACGATCAATATATATACACGTATATATATATATAAGCTATATATAACTAATAATAATATATATATATATAATAGTGTCTGCACACCAACATTTACGAGGAAGATCTTATTAGAAAGTACGTGTTATATAGATGAAACATGTAATAATATATGAACAATATCAATAGAGTTAAATATACTCCATGTGGACTGTCACGTGCACCATCACGTGCAGTGGCCCAGAAAAGGGTTGCCCTAATCACGTGGGGTTATACATTTGGAGGATTTCTATTGGCCAATTTCTCTTCTTACTTGTGACTTTTATGACTAGAACTCATCACACCCTAGTCCCAATAATTCTGTAACTCTATTATATATCTTAATTTTTCACTGTAAATATTTAACTATCTAATATTACCAAGTCTGGGATTTATATGTATGTATTCATTGTATCATTATCTACTTTCGTTTTGGTACTATTATGTAATGGATATATATGTACAACTTACAAGCATGTGCTATATGTTATATTATTTATTATATAATATAATGTTTAAGATTAAAATTGTGATATGTTATATATATTATTACATATAATATAATTGGGAATTATATGCATGTAATAATCACAATATTATGTGATTGGGAGTTACATATAGTTGTAACATATAAGAGGTGGAGTTAATATTTTGTAACTTCCACATGATCACTAATTAAGTGTGTAAAGAGTGGTTACACAACTTAATTTTTGAAATTCAAAAACTATAATTCAAATATAGTTGTTGGGGATTGAATTTTATCATTTATAATGTGTATAAGTGATATAAAATAAAGTGGGAATGGTTTGGAATATGTTGGAGTGTTATTTGCAAAAGCTGAAAAATTTAGTAACTAGTAACTAGTTACTATTTTTTTCAGCATTAATAATAGAACGTTTTTTGCTATTGGGATGGCTTTGAACAACTCCCATAACCTCCAAATCACCCATTTAATCCCATTTACACCCCATTAAGAAATGGTAACAGCCATGGGGTGTGTGATGTTTGAATTTCAAAGTTTGTGATCCTAAACACTATAAATAGAGGTCTTGGTTCATCCTTTGGGACACACTCTTCTCTTCTATCTTTCAAACACAAAGCTAGAGAGTTCTAAGGCTTGATAATTCCTAGAAGTATTTCCACAAAGCCCTAAGTGTTTCATAGAGGGGGAAATAATCTTCTTGGACAAAGGTGTAGAAACTTTGTTCAAGCTTTTGGTGATCCCCATCTCCACTTTGGGTGTTTGTTCTTCTTTCTTATTTTGTTCTATTCTCAAGTTTTATATTGTTTTCTTGTCCTCCTCTAAACTCTCCTATATATCATATATTTATATATTGATTATATAGTATTATATATATTTTATATACATACTATATATACACTCTTTATATCTCTACTATATATCATCTATTATATATATATATATATTCTATATCATATATATATACTCTATTATATATATCCTATATCCTATATATATACTCTATTATATATATATTCTATATCATATATATACACTATTATTTCTATATGCTTTTATATAGTTTATATTTACTTGTATCTTTGAGTTTTGAGTTGTAACTCTTTTCTTTTATTTGTATTTTGTGCTTTGGGATTGTAACTCTTTATTTAATATATTGTCCTTGTAATATTTTGCTTAGAGTTGTAATTGTCTTAGTCTTTTATTCATCTTATTTTTATTCTTCCATTGTAATCTCTCTATTTTTTCTAACAATCAAGAAGATTATTTTTTGTTTTCAATGGAAGGAGAAACTATCAAGATGATGAACCAAGACTTGGTGAGATTGGACCGTTTTGATGGCACCAATTTCACAAGGTGGCAAGACAAGGTGAGGTTCCTCCTAACCACACTCAAGATTGCCTATATTCTTGAGTCTACCTTGGAGCCCTTACCCGCACCTACCGACAAGGATACCGATGAGGTCAAGGCACAAAGGAAGAAGAGAGAAGATGACAATCTTCTATGTAGAGGACACATCCTCAACTCACTCTCGGATAGGCTTTATGACCTATACACCGACACTAAGGATGCCAAAGAAATTTGGGATCACCTTGAAAAGAAATTCAAGGCCGAGGAGGAAGGTACCAAGAAATTTTAATTTCTCAATATTTTGATTTAAAATTTCTTGATGGTAAACCTCTTTTACCTCAAATTCATGAGTTGCAAGTTATTGTTAATAAATTAAAAGTGCTCAAAATTGAACTTCCCGAGGCATTCCAAGTTGGTGCAATAGTGGCAAAATTGCCACCATCTTGGAAGAATTATAGGAAGAGAATCCTTCATAAAAATGAGGATTACTCTTTGGAAGAAATCCAAAAACATATTCGAATCGAGGAGGAATCGATATGTAGGGATAAGCTTGTGGAGGGGTCTAATGAAGAGACTTCCAAAGCAAATGCAACTTCCAAAGTTCCTAATAAGAACAAGGGAAAGACCAAAAAGGGTAATAACTTGGGTCCAAAGTCTAAACCAAACCAATTCAAAGGTGGAAAAGGTCCATGTTTTGTGTGTGGCAAACTTGGACACTATGCTAAAGATTGTAAGCATAGAAAAGACTTTAAGGGACCCAAAGTAAATGCTATCGAGGAGGATATCATTGCTACTCTTAGTGAGGTGAATTCCGTGCAAGGGAAAGTGAAGGGATGGTGGTATGATACATGTGCCACCGTTCATGTCACATATGACAAATCATTGTTCAAGACCTTTGAAGAGTCAAAGGGTAACCATGAGATCCAAATGGGCAATGAGGTCAAATCAAAGGTACTAGGCAAAGGTACCATTGATGTGTTTTTCACATCCGGTAAGAAAGTCACATTGGTGAATGTGCTTTATGTGCCCGACATGAATAGAAACTTGATTAGTGGTGACTTACTTGGAAAGCCTGGCATTAAGGCCGTTTATGAATCCGGTAAGCTCATACTTACCAAGTCTAATGTATTTTTGGGCAAGGGTTACTCTTGTGAGGGAATGGTGAAATTGTGCACCAATGATGTAACTTTTAATGTTAGCAATAATAAAGCTTCTAGTTCCACTTATATGATTGAGCATGATTCTTTATTTTTGTGGCATCTTAGATTAGCTCATATTGGTTTTTCTACTATGAAAAGAGTTAAAAAATGTGGCATGATTGATTGTGATATAAGGAATTATGGTAAATGTGAAACTTGTGTAAAAGCAAAGATGATTAAAAAACCTTTTCCAAATGTTGTGAGAAATTCAAAATTGTTAGATTTAATTCATAGTGATTTATGTGAATTAAATGGTATTCTAACTAGAGGTGGTAAAAGGTATTTTATTACTTTTATTGATGATTATAGTAGATATACTTATGTATATTTGTTAAAGCAAAAAGATGAGGCCTTTGGTGCTTTTAAGATTTTCAAAGCGGAGGTTGAAAATCAACTTAACATGAAAATAAAAGTGTTGAGAAGTGATAGAGGAGGTGAATACTTCTCTAATGAATTTACTCATTTTTGTGAGGAAAATGGTATAATTCATGAGAGTTCGGCACCACATACACCACAACAAAATGGTGTAGCTGAAAGGAAGAATAGAACATTTCTTGAAATGGTCAATTCTATGATAGTGTACTCCAAGTTGAACAACAACTTATGGGGGGAGGCACTTTTAACCGCATGTCATATTCTTAATAGAATACCTATGAAGAAAAATGACATGTCTCCATATGAGTTATGGAGAGGAAGAAAACCAAATATTGGTTACTTCAAGGTGTGGGGGTGTCTTGCTTATTGTAAGAAGACCGAACCAAATAGAACCAAGTTGGGTTCAAGGGCCATAAAATGTGCATTTGTTGGTTATGCCAACAATAGTAAGGCATATAGGCTATTGGATGTGGAATCCAATGTTGTAATTGAATCAAGAGAAGTAGAATTTTTTGAGAATAAGTTGTATGAGGACAACTCTCAAAATTCTACACCTCTAGGTGAGAATATTTTATATAAAAATAATTCTCAAGCTTCTACTTCTAAAAGAGGATCTCAAGAGGAGAATTCTACTAAAGTTGTAGAACAACCCATTGAACCTAGGAGAGGTCAAAGGGTGAGAAAAGAGAAAAGTCTAAATAAGGATGAAATAGATTCTCAATTAATTTCTTTCTATGTGGTAGAAGGAACTAGAGAAGAAGTAATAAGGAAAATTCCTTTAATACTTCTTATTGAGGATGATCCTAAGACTTTTCTAGAAGCCATGCAATCTAGAGATAGTGCATTTTGGAGAGAAGCAGTTGATGATGAGATGGACTCAATTCTCTCCAATGACACCTATGAAGTTGTGGATCTTCTGCAAGGATACAAAGCAATTGGGTGTAAGTGGATATTTAGAAAGAAATATCACACTGATGGCTCTATACAAACCTTTAAAGCTAGGTTAGTAGCTAAAGGTTTTAGGCAAAAGGAGGGTATTGATTATTTTGATACTTATGCTCCTGTTGCTAGAACAACTACCATAAGGGTGTTGTTTGCATTGGCTTCATTACACAACTTGTATGTTCATCAAATGGATGTAAAAACGGCATTCCTAAATGGTGACCTTGATGAGGAGGTCTATATGGAACAACCCGAGGGGTTTGTCCTACCAAACAATGAACATAAAGTGTGTAAGTTGAAGAAATCCTTATATGGATTAAAGCAAGCTCCGAAACAATGGCATGTCAAGTTTGACAATGCTATTCTTTCAAATGGCTTTAGGCATAATAATGGAGACAAGTGTTTGTATTCAAAAACTTGTAAAAATTATGTGATAATTGTTTGCCTATATGTGGATGACATGTTAATCCTTAGTGATAACATGAAAGGAATAGAAGAAACTAAGAGGTTTCTTTCTTCAACCTTTAAAATGAAAGACCTTGGAGAAGTCGATACTATTTTGGGTATCAAAGTTACAAGGCATAGTGGGGGTTTTGCTTTAGGGCAAGCACACTATATTGAGAAAGTGTTGAATAAGTTTAGCCATATAAAGGTTAAAGAGGCCAACACACCATTCGATCATAGTAAACCACTAGTTAAAAATAGTGGTAGAGCAGTGGCTCAATTGGAGTATGCAAGTGCTATAGGGAGCTTTATGTACGCTTCTCAATGTACAAGGCCCGATATATCATTTGCGGTGAGTAAACTTAGTAGGTTTACTAGTAATCCAAGTGTGGATCATTGGAAGGCAATAGGGAGAGTTTTGGGTTATCTAAAGAAAACCAAAAACCTATGCCTTCACTACTCCAAATTTCCTTCAATTTTAGAAGGATATACTGATGCAAGTTGGATAGCCAACCTTGGGGATAATTTGTCCACAACTGGTTGGGTATTTACCCTAGGTGGAGGGGCGGTTTCTTGGGGGTCAAAGAAACAAACTTGCATTTCTCATTCCACAATGGAAGCGGAGTTTATAGCTCTAGCTGCCACTGGGAAAGAGGCCGAATGGTTAAGAGATCTCTTAATTGAGATTCCAATTATTAAAGAGGATGTATCTACAATATCGATACATTGTGATAGCCAAGCAACATTGGCTAGAGCATATAGTGGAGTATATAATGGGAAGTCTAGACATATTAGTCTAAGACATGGATATGTAAGTGAGTTGATTCAAAGAGGAGTCATCTCAATATCCTATGTGAGATCAAGTGAAAACTTGGCGGATCCGTTTACGAAGCCACTAACTAGAGATTTAGTGGAAAAGACTTCTAAAGGGATGGGACTAAAACTCCCTAAACCGGTTCACAATTGAGGGTAACCTATCTTAATACTAGTAACTTTACTAGTGTTAGGTTCAATAGGTAAGAACAAATCAATGTGTGAACAAATGTGATAAGTACTATATGTCCCATCCTATAAAGTTGTGAAGTACTTAGTGAGTTACCAATTTGAGGGTTAGACTTTTAAAAGTCTTTAATAGAATTCAGTTTGGAAAACAAGTATTTTGGTAACAAATACTGTAAGAATTCTACCTATATTGACCTGAGGGTGGTGCCGCCCTAAATGAGAAATAGGGAGTATATTTTCTCAACAAGGTCAATGAATGGAATGTGCACAAGGCCATTAACAGTGCAAAGCGAGACATGAGGTCTTGGGTGAACCTAGCAAAGGTGTGTGTGTCATTACCGTTTTATTATAAAGAAAAGTTGGTTCAATGCTTTGTCAACCAAATTTTCAATAAAATTTGTGATGATTACACTATGGTTAAGTTCAAGTTGAAAAACACTTAACTTTATGCACTTAAGCAATGACTCTATAGAGAGTGTTGATTTATTCAATCAAAGTGGGGGATATATGATATATTTGATTGATTAAATAAAGTGTTACAATGAGGTATCACAAATTTTAATCTAGTGGGGGAATGTTATATTATTTATTATATAATATAATGTTTAAGATTAAAATTGTGATATGTTATATATATTATTACATATAATATAATTGGGAATTATATGCATGTAATAATCACAATATTATGTGATTGGGAGTTACATATAGTTGTAACATATAAGAGGTGGAGTTAATATTTTGTAACTTCCACATGATCACTAATTAAGTGTGTAAAGAGTGGTTACACAACTTAATTTTTGAAATTCAAAAACTATAATTCAAATATAGTTGTTGGGGATTGAATTTTATCATTTATAATGTGTATAAGTGATATAAAATAAAGTGGGAATGGTTTGGAATATGTTGGAGTGTTATTTGCAAAAGCTGAAAAATTTAGTAACTAGTAACTAGTTACTATTTTTTTCAGCATTAATAATAGAACGTTTTTTGCTATTGGGATGGCTTTGAACAACTCCCATAACCTCCAAATCACCCATTTAATCCCATTTACACCCCATTAAGAAATGGTAACAGCCATGGGGTGTGTGATGTTTGAATTTCAAAGTTTGTGATCCTAAACACTATAAATAGAGGTCTTGGTTCATCCTTTGGGACACACTCTTCTCTTCTATCTTTCAAACACAAAGCTAGAGAGTTCTAAGGCTTGATAATTCCTAGAAGTATTTCCACAAAGCCCTAAGTGTTTCATAGAGGGGGAAATAATCTTCTTGGACAAAGGTGTAGAAACTTTGTTCAAGCTTTTGGTGATCCCCATCTCCACTTTGGGTGTTTGTTCTTCTTTCTTATTTTGTTCTATTCTCAAGTTTTATATTGTTTTCTTGTCCTCCTCTAAACTCTCCTATATATCATATATTTATATATTGATTATATAGTATTATATATATTTTATATACATACTATATATACACTCTTTATATCTCTACTTTATATCATCTATTATATATATATATATATTCTATATCATATATATATACTCTATTATATATATCCTATATCCTATATATATACTCTATTATATATATATTCTATATCATATATATACACTATTATTTCTATATGCTTTTATATAGTTTATATTTACTTGTATCTTTGAGTTTTGAGTTGTAACTCTTTTCTTTTATTTGTATTTTGTGCTTTGGGATTGTAACTCTTTATTTAATATATTGTCCTTGTAATATTTTGCTTAGAGTTGTAATTGTCTTAGTCTTTTATTCATCTTATTTTTATTCTTCCATTGTAATCTCTCTATTTTTTCTAACACTATACACTATACACAGCAGAATAAATGTTGTTTTAATATATATATATATATATATATATTTATACACTTGGTGTGTGTAAGTATATCATGTAATTCGTTTTTCTTTTTACAAGAAGAAATATTTGAAAACTAGGTACTTCATGAGTTAATGTTAGATATATTAAAATCTTTTGTATGTTATAAATTCACGTTTATATATCTTTATATATTAAAAGTGTCTATCTAACAGTTTTTCTTGGTTTAACAGAATATACTTTAAAAATAAAAGAATATTCTGTTAACTTTAACGGAGAAGAACCAAAATATATTTTGCGATTCCTCTTTCTTCTTTAACAAAACCCTATTGGATTTTTTACGGGGTAACGATTAGCTATCTCCATTTACTCTTTCTCTCAATAGTCAAGTACTATCTACATTACATTTCCTCTTTCTCTAGTCTCGACCGCCTAACTAAATCCCAAATCCCAAATCGTACCACTACCCGCTAGGAGTTCGATTCTCCCCGCATCAGGTTCTCTCAGTCGATCATTCCATCGTCTCAACTTATTTTCTTCTTCTTCTTCTTATTCCGTTTCTCCCCGCATGAAAATTCAATTCATTCCTTCCCAATACAATACACTAAAACCCCTGCCTGTTCTGATTCTTTCCGTACTTTCTGCCGATTCTCTCCTTCGAACGACCACGATGAAGATGATGCCGAGAATTGCAGCTTCGATGAGACAGTAGAGCTTTTCAACAAAACGTAATATTACAGGTGCCATGATTTTCTTGAAACTATATGGAACAGAGTTGAAGAGCCCTCTAGAACTCTCATCCATGGTATTCTTCAATGTGCTGTGGGATTCCATCATCTCTTCAATCAGGTAATTTCAACAAGTAATAACCAAGTGGATGTTTGATTCCTATTTTTTGATACTCATGTATTTAAAAAGAAAATGTTCGATTTGTAAATTCTCCTGTAGGTTCCAGGGTATTCTAGGCAAAATCTTCTACTTCTTTCTCCTCGGTATGATTCTGAAATCGACTTTCATTCTATTTTAGCACTTAGATATATAACTCTGGGAAACATGACTAAATAAATATCACTGTGGGTCCTTCCTTTTTCTCTTATTAGCTTAGCCAACCTGCCTAAAGAAGTGAAAATGGAACTTGAAGATCCTCATGGCAGGTAAGACTGTAGTGGTTTCAATATCTCGCTTGACATTTACTAGCTTACTCATTTGAAATATTTCTTAAAAAATTTGTAACAAGATCTCAACTGAGGACAAAAATTCTCAGGAACGTACTCTGGCTGAGATGGACGGAGATTGAGGGGAATAGTGGTAGCTAAAGTGGAGAAAAACAGAGAAAATGAACCTTTTACTGCTATATATTTCTATTGCATTCAGCTCAAATATTACAAAGCCTTACAGGCCATATATATACAATATGATGGAAGATACTAGAATGATAAATTGTAACAATAAGATATTCTTCATGGGGTCCACTGTCAGAGAATTTGTTAAAGGAGAATCCTCTCCAAATTCTGTGTAACGGTACTGAGGGATATCCTCTGCCTAGTCAGCAGCTGGTGCATTGTTTTCAACATGGGCCTCATTCTCCAATTGGGCTGCATTCAATCCTTTCATTTCAACATGCCCCCTCAAGCTAAACTGTGTAGAGTATCTGACAGTTAGCTTGTCCTTGAGGTAATGGAAGGTTGAATGATTTAGGGACTTAGTTAAGATGTCGGCAATTTGCTCTTCGGTGGGAATGTATCTGACCTCCACGGTTTTGTTCAGGATTTTCTCACGAATGAAGTGAACGTCAATTTCGATATGTTTTGTTCTTGAGTGGAAAACAGGGTTTGAGGCAAGTTGTCGGGCTCCCGAGTTGTCGCACCAGATGATGGCAGGGCTGTTGTGTTTGATGCCAATTTCGGTGAATAAAGATTGTAACCAGATGACTTCAGTGCATGCTTGAGCTAGTGAACGGTACTCGGCTTCAGTGCTTGATCGAGCGACAGACTTTTGTTTTCAAGAGCTCCAACTAATTAAGTTTCCACCAAAGTATACACAGCACCCCGAAGTTGATTTGCGGTCATCAAGAGAACTTGCCCAGTCCGAGTCACAGTAGCTTTCTATGGTAGGATTGACAGCCTTGGTGAATTGGATGCCTTCGCCTATTGTTCCTGCTATGTAGCGTAGGATGCGTTTACATGCTAGCCAATGATTTTGAGTAGGAGCTTGGAGGAATTGACTCAATTTGTTGACCGGGAAGGCGATGTCTGGTCTGCTTAGAGTGAGGTATTGGAGAGCGCCAATAACGCTGCGATATTGAGTGATGTCTTCAAATGGTGGGCTGTCTTTGAGATGGAGTTTGTTGCTTTGGATCATCGGTGTAGGACTCGGTTTGGCATCAAGCATGTGAGTTTTTTGTAGTAGATCAATAGAGTACTTGGTTTGAGACAAGTGAAGACCTTCATGCCCCCTAGTTGTCTCAAAGCCAAGGAAATATGTTACGGGGCCAAGTTTCTTGAGGGCGAATTTGTTGCTGAGTTGAGATATGATATTGAGCACTCGTCGAGAGTTGTTGCCTGTTAAGAGAATGTCGTCAACATAGACGAGAACATACATTCGGGCATCCCCTTCAGCAAGATAAAACAGTGAGTTGTCCGACACAGAGTTTTTTAAGCCAAGTTGGAGAAGAGCATTATGAAGTGTGTCGAACCAGGCGCGAGGGGCCTGCTTGAGGCCGTAGATAGCACGGTTTAGTTTGCAAACTGCAGTTGGATTTGACGAATCAACATAACCAAAAGGTTGGTTCATGTAAACATCTTCATCGAGCGTTCCATTGAGGAATGCGTTGTTGATGTCTATTTGTTGGACATCCCAATCGTGAGTGATAGCAAGAGAGAGTATTACCCGAATAGTGGCAGGTTTGACAACCGGGCTATAAGTTTCGAAGAAGTCTATCCCTGGTTGTTGTTGAAAGCCTTTGGCGACGAGGCGCGCTTTGTGTCGTTGGACAGAACCATTGGAGTTGAATTTGATGCGGAGGAGCCATTTGTTGTCGACAACATGCATGTGAGGTTGTCTTGGGACAAGATGCCATGTGTGATTTTTAATGAGAGCATCATGTTCGGAGTCCATGGCGTTTTTCCACACAGGAATGGTGAGGGCAAGGGCAGCAGATTCAGGTATGTGGAGGGAGAGGGCAGGGAGATGCGGATTGTTTAGGATGGAGGAGAGAAATGTGCGTGGCTTGAAGATGCCAGACTTGGAGCGTGTTACCATTGGATGGGTGGGTAATGGTGCTTGTGTAGGTAACGGGTTGTGTATGGGAGAGGGAGGTGTAGGGTCTGGGGAAGAATTTGGTGGTGAAGGTGGTGCAATGGGAAGGTGTATAGCAAGAGGTGTGGTTGGAGAGGAACTTACAGGTGAGTGACTTTGATGTTGATGACTGTGTGGAGTAGAATCCGTAGGTGAGTGTGGAGAAGGAGCCACGGGGCTTGAATAGCAATCGGATGTATCAACCTCAGCTTGTGGAACATCAGTGGGAGTTATGTGAGGGGTAGACACAAATGGTAGCCAATGGTGGTAATTAATGACAGGTGTGCTGTGTTCGGCTTGTGCTGAGGGGGGGTTGGTGAAGCCAGTAGCAAAGGGGAATTCCAATTCATTGAACGTGACACTTGCTGCTATGTAGATGCGACCACTAGAATGTAGACATTTATAACCTTTGTGGTTTGGACTATAGCCTAGGAAGACACACTTAGATGATCTGAAATCAAGTTTGTGGTTGTTGTAGTCTCTTAGGTAGGGGAAACAGGCACTTCCGAATACTTTCAGAAATTTCAGGTTGGGTGTCACCTTAAACAATTTTTCAATTGGAGATTGGTGTGATAGAGTGGGTGTGGACAGGTGGTTGATAAGAAATGTGGAGGTGCTGAATGCATCCCACCAAAACCGTAGTGGCATAGATGCTTGAGTGAGTAAAGTGAGGCCCATCTCGATAATATGCTGATGTTTTCTTTCGGATTTTCCATTTTGAGCATGTGTGTGAGGACAAGGGTGTTGGAAGTGAACTCCTATGGAGGCAAGGAAAGGGGCTAGGTTCCTATACTCGCCTCCCCAATCGGATTGTAGGGTTTTGATTTTGGTATCAAACTTTCTCTCCACAAATTGTTGAAAGTTAATGAATATAGACTTGACATCCGATTTTAGTTTTAAGGGAAAGATCCATGTGAAGTTGCTAAAGTCATCTATGAAATGTACATAGTACCTATATCCTTCTTTTGAAAGGATTGGAGAGGGTCCCCATACATCCGAATGGATGAGTTCAAGTGGAGAATGAGCTTTAGTGTAAGATTTGCTATAGTGTTTGTGCTTAGACTTGCCTATGTGACATGCATTGCAGAAATTAGGAGTGGATTTGAAAGAGACTTTTTCATTTGCTAACATATGTTTCATTACATTGACATTTGGGTGACCAAGTCTCATGTGCCACACATTGATATTGGAATTAAAAACATTTTCAGCAAACAATGACAGACTCTTGTTGACAGACACTACATGACTCGGATGTTTGGCAATATTTTTGCTCTTGGAGGTATTAAAAGAACTGTTGTAGCAGTAGGTTTTTGGTTTGACAGATGTAGTTGCTGATGTGGCTAGTTGAAGTTGATACAAACCATTGCTAAGCACTCCCCGAAGAAGTTCCTCCTTCGTGTTTAGATCCTTCACAACACAGTAATCAGCATAAAATTCAACAAAAACCTGATTATCCTTGGTTAGTTGCGAAATAGATAAGAGATTTTTAGATATTGCAGGTACACATAGCATTTCATTTAGCAGAAGAGAATTGACAGTATTGTGTATTTTATTCGAACCACGATGAGTAACAGAAAGGGGGTATCCATTGCCAACAAGTAAGTGAGAGATACCTTTTGGTTCGACTTTGTGTTGCAAATTTGAAGCCTCAGAGGTGATATGGTTAGTAGCGCCGCTGTCTATGTACCACGAACTGTCATGTATGTTGTCTGTGGATGAAAAATAGGCTTGTTGGTCACTTTGTGAGTGGTTGGAGTTAGTGTTTGGGGTAAGTTGGGACTGGTTTGGTCCAGGAGCTTGGAAGGATATGTCGAATCGGTGGTAGCATTTGGAGGCAATGTGGCCAGGTTTGTTACAGAGTTGGCACACGGGTCGGCTGTTGTTGGTTCGGCCCCTACCACGTCCACGACCACGAGTGGTATTAAATCTGCCAGAGTGTTGATTATGATTGTTTGGAGACCCTCCGAAGTTGAGGTTTCTTCTCATTTGAGTGGCTAAATGAGCTGCAGGGATGGATGGATCTCCTTGAGTTGAGTTCAGCTGTTCTAGACGAATTTCCTGACTTTGCAGCATATATTGGACTTCTTGAAGAGTGACTTGATCTTGTCTAGAAGTCAAGTTAACAACCACAGCCTCATACTCGTGGCCAAGACCACCTAAAATGTAGAGAATCAAGTCATCATCAGATAATAGTTGTCCTGCAGAGGATAAACCATCAGCAATATTTTTCATTTTCAAAATATAGTCATGAATTGAGAGATTTCCCTTTTTGAGGGATTGCAGCTGAAATCTAAGCTGCAGAATTCTGGCTTTCGAACTGGTGGTGTACAGGCGTTCAAGAGTGGACCAGAGATCATGTGATGTGAGACAATTTATCACATGACCGAACATTGTTTCGGCGATTGAGTTGAGAAGCCAACTCAAGATTGACTGATCTGTGCGTCTCCATATGGCGTAGCCCAAGTTGAGTTGTCGTGGTTCGCCTGGAGTGGCTCCTCCGATTGTGTTGTCGACGTACTGAGGTGGACAGATTTTGGTGCCGAGTATGTAACCTTCAAGGTCATGAGCTCGAAGGGCTGGAAGGGCTTGCGATTTCCAGTAAGGGTAGTTGGTTCTGTCGAGTTTGATGGTGAGGGGTGCTAAGCTCTGAAATGGCGAAGGAGCTATGGCTGGAGCTGGTGTAGGTTCGATTATGGAAGGTGTGGTATTGTCGATGGGAGCATCGTTTGGGTTTGAGGCTGTGGATCTCTCGACTGAAGTGGGTGATTCCATGTTTTTAGGTCATACGAAAGATTGGCTCTGATACCAAGCTAAAGTGGAGAAAAACAGAGAAAATGAACCTTTTACTGCTATATATTTCTATTGCATTCATCTCAAATATTACAAAGCCTTACAGGCCATATATATACAATATGATGGAAGATACTAGAATGATAAATTGTAACAATAAGATATTCTTCATGGGGTCCACTGTCAGAGAATTTGTTAAAGGAGAATCCTCTCCAAATTCTGTGTAACGGTACTGAGGGATATCCTCTGCCTAGTCAGCAGCTGGTGCATTGTTTTCAACATGGGCCTCATTCTCCAATTGGGCTGCATTCAATCCTTTCATTTCAACAGTGGTAATAAGGAATTGGCAAAGAGCCCAATGGAGATGGAGAAGATCAAGTCGGAGTTGTTGAAGGAAGTGGTTGAATTGAGCAGAATCACTGCCGGGGAAGCTCAATCGAGCCCAATTGGTGGATCTTGAGACTTGCCAATATTTCAAGGTGTAGCTTACTTGCCTCTCCTCTCAGAGTTTTACAGATTGAAGGATTGGTAATATTTCTCACTCACTGTGTTTTTTTTTAATCAAAATTTTTAACTTATGATTTTGATATGTTTATATATCTGTCTTTGGAATGTAGTAAGTGCACTTAGAATTGTATGGTGTTCATTACTGATCTGCAAGTGCAAATGTTTATGTTTGAATCTAATTCAGTACTATTTTTCAATTTGTGTGCTACAGACTTTTTAATTTATTTTTGTATTTTGTTGAACAGGCTATATTAAAGATAATCAAGCATTGCAAGGAGTTTAACTCATTCATATCATTTTTGTAAGTCAATTTCACTTTTTTAAGCATGTTTAATCTTATGAGCCAAGTGCTTTGGGCCTTTTTTCTGATTTGAGTGTTATTTTTTTGAAACTCACAATAATTTAATTTGGGTTCTGTATAACAATGTTTAAAAAGTATTTCAAAGTTAACATTCATAAGCAATCTTATAAATTTGGGTGCTTTGGGTCTTTTTCCTGATTTGAGTGTTATTATTTGGTATGTCAATATTACTCTTGGTAAATCTGTGTTAATTGAATCATTTTTCCTATTCATTTACAGAGTATACTAAATGCAGCTGAAAATCTTGTGTTCATGATCTCAAAGAACCAGTACAAAGTCGGTTTAGAGGGTTCCATTCCAGTTTTAGTTGATTTTGTAAGAAGCTACTCTTTTGACCCTCCCTTATGGATTGAATTAAGAATGATGATTTAGATATTAAATCTTGTATTTCAGCTCAATTGGTTGGAGCCTACTGAAGAAATTGATGACTTGTTTTTGGGTGATGCCGAGGTCTGTTGACATCAAGCATATCAAAATCCCTTCTCTTTTATATCTTTATTCCTTGAATGTGGTTTGATTAAGTATTCCTTGTCTTACTTCTTACATGCTCGATCAAATTTCACTTTTTATCTCTTTCATTTTTTAATTGCATCTCACCCACCATTAATCACTCTTTCTACAAAATGTATCAGGCACATAATTGTATCAATCCTTGAATTGGGTAAGTATAATCATACATAGTTTCTTTAATGTCAGTTCAATTAAGGTTATCTCAGTAAACCATTATTTCTAGAGATTGAAAGAATATATAGTAAGGATTGCTATATGCGTGTTGCTTCGAGTTAGGCTTTTTGTCAATAAATTTAGTTTCTAAAACTAGAACAGATTTATGTAATTACTAATTATGTATGTAAACTTGCAAACATAGAGTTGATCTTTTGTATTTCATATTTTTTGATGTGAGCTTTCAAACATTAAGCTGACGTATTAGATTTTATATTATTTTTGGTAAAGTTTTAGTTTCTATACTTAATTTATTATTTTTCCTTTGTTGTTTTTATACTATTAGGGACTTGAGGGCATATGCATTGTCAGGAGAGATTCTAAAAGAATTGGGACTACTGACAGAGCTATCATCTTTGTAAGTTTAAGTTATAGGTGTTCTTTTTGTTTATGAAATTTCTTTGTAAGTTTAAGTTATAGGTGTTCTTTTTGTTTTTGTCTTGATGCAAGGTTTCCTAAGGGAACTCTTTCCAATGATCCATACCATTCTTTACTACAACTATGAGAGTTCACAGGACTCAATAGAAATTTAACTATATATTTTCAAAGTTAATAATCTTTACCTGTGAACTATATATATATTTATATAAGCGGTTGAAAGATGTATCTACTGCAAGCTCTTTTCTTTGATTTATCATTAATATGAAGTCTTTTTCAATCTTCTAAGTGTAACATGTTTTAATCATAATCATAAGTACTTCTAATATTACCAATTTTTCAGTATTATTAATAACAATGTGTACATCATAAGTTTATATATACAATTATAGCATTCTTAACAAGTCTATTTTTATAAAACAAATTGTTTAAAAAATAATTTACAATTAGTTACCGAATTTTTTAAAAGAATCATTAAAACTTAAATAAAACTAATATTTACGTGGCTCGCTAGTATATATATATATATATTTAGAGAGCTTATAAATAGTAATAATTGGTGACAATTTATTAGACAAAAGACAATGATGATTAACACTAATTAATATATGACAAAAAATGTAATAATAATACTTTGAGTAATTTTTAATTTGTTAGTAAGACTTATAAATATATTACAATAACTAATTAAAGGTTGACTATTCTAATAGATATCTATGATTCAATTTCAATTTAATTTCATATAAATATATATACATATTATCGGAAGAGATTTAATTGGTAACCACTACAAAAAACAAAAAAACTGTTACTTTTAATAATAATTTTTTAGTTACAATATAATTTTTTTGTGACTGAATGTCAACGAAATATTACTTGTGACTAAAACATAATATTTAATTACAAATTATCACTAATTTAGTTTTCATCACAATAAATATTGTGACTAAAAATACATTTAGTCACAACAAATTGTATTTTTGTGACGAATACCTTTAGTCACGAACCTTTTAACATATGAATAATAATTTATAATTATTAACAATTTTTTCACTTTTAGTCACAAGTTTTGTTGTAACTAAAGTAAGATTTTTTGAAGTAAACATCAAATATATAACCACGATAGTTACTTTTATTTTTAATCGTTGGATCATAGTTAAATAATTATGATAAACTTAAAAATTAAACAAAATAATTAATAAATTAAATGTAACCTGATATAGCACTGATTTTGTTTATTTTCTTATAAATAAAAAAATATTTATAAACGTTGGTTGTAAAAAAATATCTTATTAAATGTTTTAATTAAAAATTAATTTATTTTAAATATATAATTAATTTAAGTCTGAAAATAATATTATTATCGGTTAATAATCTATTATAGCAGGTCATAAAAAAATATACTTATTTTAAATTTTTAATATAACTATTAAATGTATATATATTTGTATGGGCATGCTCTTAATGGGTATTACCCATGAATGGATATTCTATTATTAGTCATTGGATCAAATCTAATGGTTGATATTTATAGCTATTAATTAAAATTTTAAATTAAATATTTTTTATTTTAACCTATTACCTGATGACATGGAAGTCATTTTTTATATCTATTCTTTCTATTTTTGTGCTCATTCCATATATACATTAATACATTAATACTTTACAATTTAATTATGGTAATTTAAAAACTTAATTACACCTTTAAACTTCACTACAACAAATATTTCTATTCTAAAATATATATTTTTTTTTTTTTTGAAAAGGCATAACATATATTATAAAATACATAATAATTTATCAATATAAAAAAATATTAATTATAATTAATTATTTAGCCTATATTGTAATAACATATTTTTCTTATAACTTTTTAGTTTAAATTTTAGAAATTTAAGTTTCTATAATAATATTATAATTAATTTTGTTTTATAAGATAGGAAAACAATTTTTTTTTCTTACTTATTTTTATAATTAAGTAATTCTTGTATTAAATGAAAATTTTAAGAGTTTGTAATTTTTGGAGTAGTTAGTCTTACATCATTATTTGTTAATCTATATTAATTATTGCATTAGGTAAACTATAAAAAAGAGAATTTATCTATATATTAAAAAGTACAAAAGAGAGAAATAAAATAAAGTGGTAGTGCTATAAAATTTGGATCATCGTACATTGGATATTTGTAATAGCAACACATGTCTTT
Source organism: Cannabis sativa (assembly GCF_029168945.1). Classification (NCBI taxonomy): domain Eukaryota; kingdom Viridiplantae; phylum Streptophyta; class Magnoliopsida; order Rosales; family Cannabaceae; genus Cannabis; species Cannabis sativa. The sequence goes on from NC_083607.1 coordinate 59,705,223, forward strand.
TACTTTTTTATTTAACTTTTCTTATTTAGTTTCATAGAGTTTGACATTAGTAGCTCACTTTTTTTTCTCTCATAAAATATGATGTTTGCTGACTCAATTTTTAGCCAACAACGAAATCACAAATACAATATCACTACAAAAAAGACCATCTTTAGTGACAACTTTTTAGTCACAATAAAAAAAATTTGTAACTAAATGTGACTTTTAGTCGCAACAAAAAAGTTACTTGTGACTAAACATAGTATTTAATTATATGTTGTCACTAATTTAGTTTTAGTCACAACAAGTATTGTGACTAAAAATACATTTAGTCACAACAAATTGTTATTTTTGTTACTAATACTTTTAGTCATGAACTTTTTAGTCACAACGTAGAAATGACAATTTATAATTAGTTACAACTTTTTTACTTTTAGTCATAAGTTTTGTTGTGACTAAAAGTATGATTTTTTATTGTAATAATAATTTTATAATTTTATAATTTGTGATTAAATATTTTTATTTTTTATTAAGTAACATAAGTTAATTTCTAAAAATAATTTCTCAAAATCATCATTCTCTATAATTAAAAAAGGAAATATACTTTTTTTTTTTTAAAAAAAAAAAAACTTGGTAACCTACTCTAGCAAGTCACTAAATTGCCACCTCATCAATTTTTTTAGTACCCATTAATGAGTATTACCCATTAAAAAATCATCCATATTTGTATATATGGTACTAAACACATTAAAATATTAATAACAATGCTTTAAATTTATAAATACACACCTATAACATTACTATTATGAATTACGATATAATATATTTGTAGTGGTCTATGAAATTGAGATTGAGTAGTAGTCTGATTTGTTATCAGTACGTCGAAAAGTTATATAGGGGACTGTTTGGCTTCATAACTTAAAAATTATTTTTCAGTTTTAAAAACAAAAAAAAAAAGTTTTTAAAAATTAATAGGAGTCATTTGGCAAAATTTTATAAAAACTGAGTTTTAAAAAACTAGAAAACAGAAAACATCAAAATGTTGTTTTTAATTTTCAAAAACAATTTTTTTTATCTAACATATTATATTTTACATTTTTCTCACACACTCGGACCCTAGACCCAAAACCAAACCTGAACCCGGACCTAGACTCGAATCCCGGATTCTGAACGTAGACCAAACTTGGACCTGGACCCTGACCTAGACCTCGGACACCGAACAGCTGCCGGACACAAACCCAGACTCGGATCCGGACCTCGACCCTGACCCGGATTTTAACCTGGACCTGGACCTAGACCCAGACCCGACCCGACCGACCCGACCCGAACTCGGACCTGGACCCAGACCTGAACCCAACCCGGACCCTAGACCCCAAACACACTAGACGCGAATGCAGACCCGGACCCAGACCTCGACCCCGACCTGGACCTAGACCCAAGCCTAAACCCGGACCCTGAACCTCGAACCCTGACCCAAACCTCAACCCGAACCCCAGCCTACACCCCGACCCCGATCTGGACACTGGGCCTAGACCTGAACCCAAACACTGGACCCGGACCCAGACCCGAACCCAACTCGAACCCTGAACCCCGAACCTTGGCTCGGACGTAGACCCCGACCCAGACACTAGACTCAAACCCGAACTCAAACACTGGACCCGAACTTGGACCCGAAACTCGGACCTTGACGCCAGACCCCAAATCGGATCCCGACCGAGATCTCAGACCCCAGACTTAGACTTAGACCCAGACCCGGACCCAAACCCGAACCCTAGACCTAGACTCGAACCCGGACCGAACCCGAGACTCGGGCCTGGACCCATACCCGAACCTGAATCCAAGACCCAGACTAGGACCCAGACCCTAGACCCGAACCCAGGCTCAAACTTGAACCCGAGATCCAAACCAGGACCCAAATCCAAGACCTAGACCTGGACCCAGACTAGAACTCGAGACCGGACCAGACCCCAAACTCGGACTCCAACCTCGACCTGGACCCCAAACCTTGACCCAAATCCTGGACCTTGACCTGAACCTAGATCCTAGACCCCGAATCCAAACTCAGACTCCAAACCCAGACCCGACTAAGGGCCTCAGACCTAGCACCGGGTTTTGGATTCGAGTTCGGGTTCGAGTTTAGGTTTGTGGTTAGTGTACAAGGTTTGAGGTTTGGGGTCGAGGTCTGGGTTCAGGATTCGAGTCTGGGTTCAGTGTCCAAGTCTGGGTCTGAGTTCGAGGTGGGGTCTAGGTTCAGGTCGAATCTGGGGCAGGATGAGTTCATGTCATAATATAGTGTTAAAATATTAATTTTATTTTAGTAAGAAAAAATCTAAAAATAGTTTTAACAAACTTGTGTCAAATGCTATTAAATTTTTAAAATGACAAAATACTATTTTCTATTCTCACTTTTAAAAACATAATTTTTTAAGAAATTCTACATAATTTTTTTGTTACGTATTAGTTAACTCAAAAAAGAATTATTCAACTTATATTTAATAAAATAATTTAAAACATTAATAATATAAGCCCACAAATATTATAAAGTAGTTAGTTGGTATATTTGATAAATACTACAAGAGTATTATATATTAGTGACGGCAATATTAGTGACAAAAAAGTGTATTGTAACACTCTACTAATTTAAGCGTGCTCTGGTGCTTTTCTAATTACTCTTTTTTGATAATTAGATTGTTTGTTGAAAAAGTGAATAATTAAACTTTTTAAATAAACTCAAACTTTAAATAAATAATTACTGAATGCTTTACATAATTTTAGGATCTCAATTTTATTTTACAAACATAGCCAAAATATTTCATATATAAAGGTGTCGTTTGACGACTAACCAAATATGAGCCTAACTGTCCTAAAGACCGAAATACTCCAGGTTTAACCGTCTCAATATGTACAATCTTCATCCAGCTCCAGATGTACTGTTGCTCAACCTTTGTTTTGCCCTTACCTACACATTTATTTAAATGTATCTTTGAGTCATCAGACTCAGTAAGAAAGCATAAACATAGATATATAACCGAACCATAACCAGGCGCCCGTACACCTAATCATGATTCTATATCTTGAGTTCAGTGCGTATAGTCTCGAACATTCTTAACAACAGTATAATTGACCATAATATCAGTCTATACTCAATACTCTAGTCGTACTGATGTGATAACTTCAATTCATACTATATTGTCAAACATATATCCGCCGATATTCAATAACTCTCATGTACACTAATGTCGCTCTTACTGATATGTTATATCGTAGGCAACCATAAAACATGTACGCTAAATATGTATGCATGTATATCTTTATACTAAAATCTTACCTTGAATTTAAATTCAGATGTGTCGGTCAACTTGAGTAGAAATTGCTGCTCGACGATTTAAAGACCCTAAGTCACAATTTATGTAAAACTGGTAAGTGATTCAGTAACTCACTTTTACAAATTTAAATTCAAAACTAGAAATTTTCCTATTGATAAATAGCGTGGCAATATTCTAAATATTGATAAAATACAAAAATTGAGGCTCTTAAATTCACCCAACTGGTGAACTGGATTTTCCAAATGGTGGACCATTTTTTGGGGTTCAGCTTGAGAAAACAGTTCACCATTTTTAAAAAAAAGGTGGACTGTTTTTCTGCAAAAAAGCACAAAAACTCCATCCAAGCTCAATTCTACCCCAAATCAAACATAACACAAATGAAAAATACAAAATAAAGGCACTCATGAATTAAAACATGCCATTGTTGAGCAAGGTTTAAAAATTTAAATTTTCTCAACACACCACACAACCACTAAAAATCAATCAAACCAGTCTCAAACAACTCAAAATAATTTGAGAATACAACCCCTAAACATCCTAAGCACAAACAAAAGCTAAACTTAATATTGTATATTCAAACTAATTTTCTATAGAATTTTATATAAAAGATGAAGTTAGAGCTTACCTTGGATTATCTCTTCACTAGCTATCTAAAATCTTGCTCAAAGCTTCTTGCTTTGATCTGAATTAGCAGGAAAATTTTTAGTTTTCTTGTTTTCTTATGGCCGAAGGTAAGAGAGAGAGAGAGAGAGAGAGAGAGAGAGAGAGAGAGGTTTAACGATTTAGGTTTTGTGAGGATAAAGTCTAATTATTCTTTGTCTTATTCTAAATAAATCAGTCATAAAATAAGTAAAAAACTTCTAAGGAATTCTATTAGTTCAACATATGTAAAAAAATAGAAAAACTACTAAAATGCCCTTATCATCACACTAAAGCAATCTTTATAACACTCTTATGAAGTGTTTTAAACCATTACCCATTCTGACGGTTCCAAATTATCGAGAATAAAGGTGTTAGAATATTAGTTGTCAAGAAATTAGGGTAACCTGTATTTTAGTAGTTTCCTATTTGTATATAGTAGTTTCCCATTTAGTCTCCTAGCTTTGTATATAAATATATACTATTCTATGAAATACATACACAATTCGATTCATTATCCTTTACATGGTATCAGAGCCATACTTAGAATTGTGATTTGAAATTCGAAACTCCAAATTAGGGTTCATAAAAAAAAAGATTAGGGTTTGAGTTTAGGGTTTCATTTTTTTTCAAAAACCCTAGTTAGAGTGTGAGTTCTTTCTCACCGCCCACATAGACGGATTACCCACTCGTCGATCTGCAAAACCCCAAAGTTCGGCAGTCAGAATCACCGCGCGTGGGCCCCACGCGCCGACCATCTCCACCGCCTCGACTCCCATGCGCCGGCGCGTGGCAATGTTCCAGGCCACCAATTTATAGGCTCATTGTTCTCCTCGACCTCCCCTGTGGTTTCGTTGTCCATTTCAATTAAATATGTGTTATACGCTTCACTGATTTGTGCATGAGAAGTTTGGTGGAACGAACATATTTGTAATGGCTTTTGGTAGACCAATTCTTGGTTCTACAGATGAATATGCCAAATTCTTACAGTTTCAAGAGTCTCTTAAGTATTCATCTTCTTCTATCACTACTATTGCTGATTTAGGTAAACAAAATTCGTGTCTCCTTTCCTCGTCTTCCAAATGGATCATTGATTCTGGTGCTACAGATCATATGACAGGTAATTCTAGCTTCTTTTCTAATCTTCAACCCCACGCTTCCACTTCTAGTGTTACGTTAGCTGATGGGTCACCATCTCGTGTTCTTGGGTCTGGTAGAATTACTCCTACTCCAATGCTTCCTTTGTCGTCCGTCTTACATTTACCTAATATTTATTTTAATTTGATCTCTATTAGTCAACTTACTCGTGATCTTAACTGTTGTATTTTTTTTTATTCTGATCATTGCGTATTTTAGGATCTTATGATGAAGCAAATTATTGGTAAAGGACATGAATCTGGAGGACTTTACATTCTTGATACACCAATACCTAAATCAATTGCTTGTTCTGGTGTACAATACCCCTTCAAGGCACATTGTAGGTTGGGCCACCCATCTCTTCCTCTGCTTAAAAAGCTTTGTCCACAATATAGTAAGTTGTCTTCGTTAGATTGTGCATCATGTCAATTTGCTAAACATCATCGCCTTAGTTCAAGTCCTAGAGTCCATAAACGTGCTAGTATTTCTTTTGAATTAGTCCATTCTGATGTTTGGTGTCCCTCTTCCATCTTGTCTAAACTTGGTTTTCGTTATTTTGTTACTTTTATGGATGATTATTCTCGTGTCACTTGGTTTTTTTTAATGAAGAATCATTTTGAATTGTTCTCTATTTTTTGTGCCTTTTGTGCTGAAATTCAAAATCATTTTAATGTGTCTATTCGTACTTTGAGAAGTGATAATGCAAAAGAGTATAAATTTGGTTTATTTCAATCTTATATGGCTCAAAATGGCATGCTTCATGAAACTTCCTGTGTTGATACTCCATCTAAAAATGATGTAGCCGAACGAAAAAATACACCTGATCAATGTTCTGACGAGTCTCTTGTTCCTTCACCTGCCTCGGTCATAGCTCCCACAATGCCTACACCTCCACCACTTCCACCACCTCCACCACTTCCTAGGCCTCCTATAGTGTACACCAGGCGTGCACCTCCTCCACCTCCTGTTTCATGTCCTGCACCTGCATCTTCTTCATCAGATCCGAAAATCAAAGATGATCTTCCCATTGCACTACGTAAAGGTGAACACCAATGTACTTTTCCTATTTCTTCTTTTGTTTCTTATAATCATCTCTCCTCTTCTTCTTGCTCTTTTATTGCTTCTCTTGATTCTGTCACAATTCTTAAAACTGTTCGTGAAGCAATGTCTCATCCTGGTTCGCTTGCTACAATGATAGAAAAGATGAATGCTTTAGTTGCAAATGGTACTTGGGTCTTGGTTAACTTACCTTTAGGAAAATAGGCCATAGGGTGCAAATGGGTGTTTACGGTTAAATTCAATCAAGATGGAACAATTGCTCGCTTAAAGGCCAGTCTTGTTGCCAAGGGTTATGCTCAAACCTATGGAGTGTGCTATTGTGATACCTTTCTCCTATTGCTAAACTCACATCTCTTCGACTGTTCATTTCCATGGCAGCTACTCATCATTGGCATTTGCATCAGCTTGATATTAAAAATGCTTTTCTTCATGGAGATCTTGAGGAAGAAGTGTATATGGAGCAACCTCCTGGGTTTATTGCTCAGGGGGAGTTAGAGCAAGTTTGTCGTCTTCGCAAATCTTTATATGGATTGAAGAAAGCCCTCATGCTTGGTTTGGTAAATTTAGTCAAACTGTTGAGAAATTCGGTTTGTTAAAAAGTAAGTCAGATCATTCTATGTTTTATAAAAGATTAGCTGCTGGTATCATTTTGTTAGTGGTGTATGTTGATGACATAGTTATTACTGGAAATGATACTGAAGGCATCTCATCCCTTAAGTCTTTCATTCATATACCTAGTTTCACACGAAAGATTTAGGGGAGCTTAAGTATTTCTTGGGTATTGAAGTTACTCGGAGTAAACAAGGTATTTTTCTATCTCAAAAGAAGTATATACTTGATTTGTTAACTGAGACAGGAAAAGTAGGAGCAAAACCTTGTAATGCTCCAATGAATCTAGCAGTGCATCTTACACGTGATGGGGAACCATTTGAAGATCCTGAGAAATATCGCAGATTGGTTGGAAAGTTGAATTATCTAACTGTGACTCATCCAGATATTGCATTCCCAATTAGTGTCATTAGTCAGTTTATGTCTTCTCCAACAATTCATCATTGGGCAGCACTAGAGCAAATTTTATGTTATTTGAAAGGAGTACCGGGACGAGGTATTGTTTACAAGGATCATGGATATACCCAGATTGAGTGTTTCTCTGATGCAGATTGGGCAGGCTCTAAGGTAGACAGACGATCCACTTCATGATGTTGTGTATTCGTTGGGGGCAATCTGATTTCTTGGAAGAGTAAGAAACAAAATGTTGTGTCTAGATCCAGTGCTGAATCAGAATATAGGGCTGTGGCACGATCTGTGTGTGAGCTAATATGGATTTATTAGCTTTTGATTGAATTTGAATTTAAGACTTCTATTCCAGCAAAATTGTGGTGTGATGATCAAGCTGCTCTTCATATTGCCTCAAATCGTGTGTTTCACGAGCGAACTAAGCACATTGAGATTGATAGTCATTTTGTTCGTGAGAAAATTCAACAAGGTCTAATCTCCACAGGATATGTGAAGACCGGAGAACAACTAGGAGATATTTTTACAAAGGCTTTGAATGGGGTGCGAGTTGATTATCTTTGTAACAAGCTGCGCATGATTAACATCTATGCTCCAGCTTGAAGGGGAGTGTTAGAATATTAGTTGTCAAGAAATTAGGGTAACTTGTATTTAAGTAGTTTCCTATTTGTATTTAGTAGTTTCCCATTTAGTCTCCTAGCTTTGTATATAAATATGTACTATTCTATGAAATACATACACAATTCGATTCATTATCTTCTACATAAGGTAATCACTAAAACTTTAAAATTCTTTATTTAGTGGAATTTGAATATTTTAGATATTCATCTATAGGTTCTGCGAATATACATGTACTGCGGTCGAATAAGTGGATAATTTTTGTATTGTTAATGTTATTTTGTTAGTTTTGTATTATTTTGCGTGTTTTGTTTCTTGTTCTTTGCATGTTTGAAATTTTTGAGAACATCTGAGTACAGTCATTATGTTGTCGAAATTTTGATAGAATTGGGATAAATTTCATGAAAAATACATAAAATTTAAATTAAAAATGTGAGATCTTAATTAGTTAAATTTATATGTGTGGTAATTAATTAAAACATATATTCAAACAATAATTGAATAAAGTTTTTTTTTTTGTTTTTTATGAAGTTTCGAAATGGATAGAAATCAGATGAGTGTGAATAGATTATCAGCAGAATATAAGGAAGGTGTTGACTAACTTTTTTTTTTTTTTTAATTTTGGTCAGATGCATGCAAAAATCTAAAGTTGGTTCCTTGTCCTTATCTTAAATGTGATACTATGGGAGGTATGAATATTACTAAGATAAATGAGTATTTTTTTAGGAACAGAATAGACAATAGTTTTAAGGTCTCACCACGGGGAAAAGATTAGTGTTCTTGATGAGGAAATGTCTAAGTTTAAAAAGGTTAAGGGTGTTAATTGGATTATGAAAATTATCACATTCCAGAAATGATAGGAGATGCACAATTTGAATCAAATATCGATCCATTAAAATTTTAAAATTTTGTAGAGGATGTTGAGAAGCCTATTTTCCTTAATTGTAATATGTTTACTAAATTGTCTACGCTTTTTAGATTATACAATATAAAAGCGAAATACGGGTGGAGTGATAAAAGTTTTACAAATTTACTAGCTTTCCTAGTAGAGTTATTACCCAACGGTAATGTGATGTCTTTGTCTTTCTACGAGGCAAAGAAGACATTATCTTCCTTAGGTATGAAATACGAAAATATACATGCATGTTCTAACAATTGCGTCATATAGTGTAAGAGGTTTGTGGATGCAATGATGTGTCCCACATGCGGTGAGTCTAGGTGGCAAAAGAAAAATAATTATGACGAGATAGAGGTTGGTGTCCCTGCAAAGGTATTATGGTACTTACCACCATTACCTCATGCTAAAAATTTTACCTGACATGCTAGCGATAGAAAACTAGATGGTAAGATGAGACATCCAGCTGACTCCCCCACTTAGATAACAATCAATGCTAGGCGGCCTAAATTTGTCAATGAACCTAGAAATATCTGTCTTGGTCTATCTGCGGACAAAATCAATCCACATACTACCCTTAGCAGTAAGTATAATTGCTGGTCAGTTTTGCTTATGATGTATAATTTGCCGCCTTGGTTGATAATGAAGAAGAAGTTCACTATGCTCACACTGTTGATATCTGACCCTTCACAACCTGGTAATCACATTGATGTGTACTTATCCCCTCTAGTTGATGATTTGAGTCAATTGTGGCATGAGGGTGTTCCTGCATACGATACCTTTAAAAATGAAGAATTCAATCTTAAGGCTATATTATTGTGGGCCATTAATGATTTTCCAGCTTTTGAAAATATTAAAGCGAATGTTGCCCAATGAATTGTAAGTTTAAAGTATAATGGCATTTATATTTTTTTGTTTCATAATTTATTTCTAACTCTATTTATTTATTATGTTTGTAGGATGAATTGTGAAAGCAAGTCGAATAAGGAACACTAAGTGTGGAAGGGATGAATAACGTCTTGACCATGGCCCGGCCTTAGGACATATGAGCATGATAGTCGGGTCCGAGGCTTGGGCTATGGTGTCACACAAATCACAAACTCATTTTTTCCACATGCCACGCCCTACAAGGAGAAAGAATGATGAGGGCAACGAGGGTATTGTCAAATATGAATAAGTGACTCCGTGAGATAGAGGAAAGTAATAGGCAGCTTAAAAAGCATATGGCTAAACTCTTGTGTATAGTTCGTTCCCAACATAGTGGTGTTGCAGGTACATCACATGCATCTGGTTCGGGTGTTGGAGAATCAAACGAACCAGCCCCTGCTAACATTATCTCTGCTCCCGAAGAACAATCACAAAGTGATGATGTCCATGTCTCTGCTCCACTACAATCGAGTACACTACATGCTGATAAGATATTCGCTCCACTAGCTCTACCGCCACATATTGATGGTAGTTCAGAAAGGTAATCTTGTTATTAGTTTATGAATTTGTCTAATACTAAATTATAAATATGGTCAAATTACAAGTTGTATTAATCCTTTTTTATTTATTATTTAGAACTACAGAGATATCCATGTTGGATGCATGTTTGGTTGGAGCCCAATGGGTTATCATTGAAAGTTGCTTGGGGGTTCTTGGTGAAGGTGTAATGTTTGAAGAATGGCGAATTCTCAGTCTAGAATTTTGATTACCTCTACAAGGATTATCGTCGAGTTTTCATCGAAGAAATCTATGTGGAAAATATAATTTGTGTCTTGTCGTTCACCAAGAATACAGCACTGTAGGTCATGCTATAGGACTTTATGTGGCATGGTCGAAGAACTACATTACTCCAGTCGAAATAGAGTTTGCATGTTTTAATTAGTTCCCTTAACTTATTATGTTTATTGATAAATAAATTCTAAACTAATTGTTTTCTTTCATATAGATGCAACACCCCCAATAACCAAATGCAGAAGAAGCAATTGTGAGTGAAAATAGACAAGTCCCTGAAGATTTACTCTTTCCTCAAACACATCCTCAAAAAAATCAGAGAGGCCGAGTAAACAAGGTGGAACTATGTTACATTGCACCACGAAGGACTTCGATAATCAATATTTTTTTTAAGTTGGTCAATATATATATATGGCCGCAATCGACAACAATCCACTTTGATGTCAGCCAAGATTTATATGGGATTAAAAAGGACTCAGTATGGCTTCCTACAACTAACATCAATGAATTGTGCCAAATGAAATAGTTAGGAGCCCAACCTATTGTAATGTGATGCAAGTATGATATTCAACTCTTAATAAACTTAGGAGATATCATAATTCATTTTTTGACTATATATTATTATAATTATAGCATGCATTTCACCAGTTTTCAAAAAAATTTCACAGTGTTAAAAATAAGATTTAAACAATCAGTTGCACATGTAGTAATTTTTTATTTTTTTTTACATGTGTGCAACTAATTATTTTGAGTTGTATTTTAAAAATTAGTTAGCATATAGCATATAACAATAACATATATAGTTAAATAAAATGTTTCACATATATGGAACATAAAATTGTTGCAGCTAAACAAAAGTGATGCATATTTATCATAAAGTTTTACAATAGATAATAATATTGATCATGAGTATGAATATATATAGTGGTCATGAGAAGGGGCCACTGCCTGAGAAACGCTCCTCAAAGTCTTGCCAGAACTTGCTTGCTTCGTCTTTTTGGCCTGTCATGGTGTATATAATGGCCTATATATATATATATATATATTATTTATCAAACAAAAATAAGTTAAGATAAATATTTTAATCAAGAATAACTAATATTCGAATAATTATAATATTTTATAATATATATTATAATTATTTGAAATATTAAGATAATAAATATTCAGATATCAAAAGTAGTGTATAGACAAGGCCGACCCTAAGGATCGGCAGGCTAGTCGTGTCTAGGATCCAAAATAAAAAAAAATAAAAAAATTTATTAGATTTTTATTTAGGAATAATTACATAAGACACTATTTTTTGTAAAATATTTACATTTCTACGTTCAAAGAATATTTTTTTTTTATATATTTTTAAAGTTTTCCAAAAAAATAACACGAAAACAACATAAAATCAACAAGAAAACTACATTTAAGTAACATGAAAAAAAAAAATCAAAATAACAACAAAAAATAGCATACAGATAACAAAAAATCAACAATAAATTAACAAGATTACAACATAAAAAGACTTTATTTTATGTAAATAAAATCAAAAAAATCGTAAAAATGTTTAAAATTCTTTAAATCGTATTTTTGTAATTTTTTTGTTATTTTTATGTTTTTGTGAAATAAATCATTTTATTTAAATAAAATTTAAGTGTATTGTAAACCATAAATATTTATAGTTTAGTTAGTTGAGGTTGATGATATATTATTCAAGTCATCAATTCAAATCCTATAACACTCATATTTTTTTTTAATATATTTTAGAATTTTAGTGTACCACCACATATATGCTATGAATTTATATTTAATTAAAAAGTTTAAGTTAACTCATTATTGAGATGATCTAGCTAGAATCTATATTTTTTTTGTTTGTTTTAAAAAGTATTCGTTCACGATTCATTTATTGTTTTATATTATTTATTTAATTATTTTCTTGGTATATATATAGATTTGATTTATTTGATTTTTAATTAAGTATTAAGATATATAGTTTTTCATGAAAGTGAGAAATGAATGAAATAATTACCTTGTAAAAATCACGTTGAACTCTATCTGATTCGATGTTATCGCCATCATCTAAATACCTCAATTGCAAAGCTTTCTCATATTCCCCCTATAAATATATATAAATAGATATATATATAATTTATTACACAATTAAAAATCAGATTTTATGTATATAATATATTTTTTGTTGTAAGAATACATATGTGCAATTCAATTAAATGTTCTACAATTATTATTCTAAATTAAAATATAACTTAAGACACATAAATTAATTAAAGATATATATACATGGAGGGATAGATAATAAATTCCTAATGTTCTTATAATAATAAAATAAAATCATTAAAAAACAAAAGTAATAATTATTATATTGAGTAAGAAAATAATTAATAATAAAAAAGACAATATTCTAAGCAAAAGATAATTAAATATTTATTGTACGTAATAACTAATATGTAATATATTTTATAAAGTTTTAATTATAATTTGTTAGTAAATATACAATTAAAATATACACTTTTTCTTATAAAATTTTCAATTAATTTTAGTTCATTAATTATGGAAATTAAAACCAATAATTTTAGTTATATATAGAGGGAGAGATGTTACCAGAATAATAAGAACTTCTATTATTGCCATTTCGATAAAGTATTTTTCTTGTGATAGTTTGTCTCTTATAATATCTTCACGTTTCTTGCTCAGTAAATTCAAGGCTTCTTCTCTTTTTCCAACTTTAATTAGCTCAATTGCTTTTTTCTGAAATATTACATTGTAATTATTAAATATTATATTATATATGTATTGTATAAATATAAATATAGTTGATATTAAAACTGTATTTTAGTTAATTAGGACATATGTAATAAAAAATAATATTCATAGATATAATATTAATTTTAATATAATAATTAAGCTAGATTTCATATAATACAGATCAAGATTAAAATTCCACAAAAAGTATTTTTGCCCCCCTCACTTACAAAAAAAAAAAAATGATGCTCCTTTCACTTTAAATTTTGAATATATCATAATCTAAGTCCTTAGTATATACAAAATAATGGTAGATTAAATCACATAACTTAGTTAGTATATATACCAATTATATATACGTACGGTGCATTGTCCTATGTTTCCAAAATAAATAAAATTACTATGCAAAGTGACTATAAAATAAAATAAAATATGATATTTACCAAAGCATAACATATTAAATTATTTTGTAAAAGAAAATAATTAAAGAAATACATATCTTCTGATTTTCTAAAGAAAAAAAACGTTATAATAAGGAATTAATATATTAATAATTTTACCTTAAGAGCTACAACTTCTTCATTGGACCCAATTGCAGGAATGTTATAAGGCATGACAAGGGCCTTAGGGTTAGAGGTCAAGAAAAGAACCTCTTGCAAGAATGTTGTCAAAGTATTCTTACCACTTATCGGAGTGATTATACCTTCATCCATCATCCGTGGTGCTACCTGATCCCTAGACGACGACGTCGACGATGATCTAGATAGAAAACGGTTATAAAAAGAAGCAAAGGCATTTTGAGGTCTCATCACAACAATCATGGATCCACAACACAAGATCCCAAGAACATAACTTAAAGCCAAGGTTGCACCAACTCCACTACCTCTCAAGTTATTACTTTTGGCTATTTTTTCGCCATTATTATTACCTTCATCATCATCATCGTGATCATCATGATCTGATGATGATGGTAATGCGGATAGAGAAAATCTCCCATGATGACGAGCTTGATGAGTAGTAGTTGTAGTGGTGTTGAGAAGTTGATGATCATGAGCTAGGGTTTTGTGTTTTGGTCTCAAAAACAACAATTGATCATGTGGTTTTGAATTGGACAGTTTTGTATTTTGAGTATTAGAATTGAAACGAGTCAAGGGTTTGATATGAAAATGCGAATTTTGACAAGGGTTGAAAATTAGGGCATGATCCATATTGGAGCAATTTGATTATTTTTTAAGACAAAAGGGTTCTTACATATATATTTATATATTAGATCATTAACAAAAGGGCAGATATAGTGTTTATATATATAAATATATATTGTTATTGGCTATATAGGGACAATATATACATAAAAAATGATGTAGGGAAGTAAGGAATCAGTACTTTTATATGATTTGTTTCACTATTATTAGTTTGCTTTCGATAAAGAAAGACCAGCTAGTTTAAGCAATTGGCTAAGGAATTTTCTGGGGCTTAAGCTGTAATTTTAATTATTCTTTAATTTTAATTTATGAGTGTTTTTTCAGTGGAAAAGTACTGAAAAGTTTTATTCCAATCTGAGTAGTGAAAATTACATATTGTAGATATAGTAGAAACGTGATACACATAATTCCCAACTTATAAATTAGGCTTTGCATACATACATCCCACACCACTCTCTTTCATACAAAATTGTGTGCTTTATATATAATTCAGATTTATTTAGTAATAAATAATAAGATATCAATTTAAGATAATAACAGTCTATGCTGACGAAATTAAAAAAAAAAATTACAGTTTTACAAACATTAGTTATGCCGCTAAAAATAAATATTGAGTTTATATCACTTACAAACTTTAAATTTTGAGTTATGCCGCTATTTACCCAAATTCATATATGATTTTGTATTACTTTCTTTTAAGATTTAATTAATTCATTGATAAGATTTTCACAATTGGATAAAAATTATGTTTGGTGTATAATTCGGGGTCGTCTCAAGTTTGTACAAGGCCGTAGGCGAAGCTTGAACAATGCCTTAGACAAAAATAAATTATACTTTTTTGACAAAATTATTAATTTTATTTTTCAAAAAAGTTAATTTTAAATTCTTATTATTAACAGTTTTCTTATTTATATTAATTTTATTTTATTCTCCACTTGTTTTATTAATAATCATCATATTAGACTGAACTTTAATTCATTTATAAAAAATTTCATAAAAAACAAATCAATAATCATAAAATGAACACAATAAAATAAGTATAATTATAAGTAAAAAAAATATTATGATCATAAAAAAAGATATTTGAATTAGAAAGTTCTCCAGTTAATATCGAAATAGATAGAGGAATCATGTACTAAAACACTGAGTGTACTATATGTTATACCCATATTTCGAACAACAATATGGTGTTGATACGTGTAAAGAAGCTAGAAAGTAAACTACCTCATGTTATAAAGTAATAAATATATTTAATAAACTTGCCTTAAAAAATATAGATGGTAGAAATATTCGAACTCACCCTTTAAAGATAAGGGTAAGTTATGAATAATAATTGCTAATGGATATATAAAACCAACAAGATGAACAACAAACAAATAAAGTCCATCTCAGGATACACAAAATACACTACAGATTGACTGCTTGGAAAGGGTAGATAATAAATTATTCAAAGAGCTTGCAGCTCATTGACCCACATACTCGTGAGTATGTTGAAAGACTAAAGACAACATTCCCAACATGATTCATCACATAATTGTCATACTGTGACTAGCATCTCGCATTTATTTCACTCAATATATTTATAGAAGAACGCGAGAAGTATTACTTAAAATATACTTAGGCGCTGACAACCCTCTACAGAATAAAGCGTCTTGAGGAGATTGCTTGTATTGCGAGAAAAATAAGACATAGTCAGTATAACCGCTTACAAATAAAGCTAAAGAGCAATTATAAGCAGTTATTTACTATTATCTCATGCGATGTAAATGTGAAATGTGAGGATTGTCCATATTTTATGAACGGTTACAAGAAAAAGATCCCAAGAGAAGAACTATCACTCTAAAAGTCCAATAAATAGGGATAGAACCTAGGGAATAAAAAAGGGGCGATCAATTTGAGAAAGAGAGAATTATACCAATCTTTTTATTGTATTATGTACACACTTTATAAAATCTCAGAATAAGATGGACTCGTAGAATTTGAAGAATTAACTTTAAAACTATGTTAAAATCCTCTTATTATTTATTATTATTATTTCTTTTATTATATATTTCAATCTTGAGTTCATTTATTACAAAAAGACTTATTTGTTAATTAACAAAAATCTGTACATAGTTTGATGCTTTTATTGAGAGCCCTGTAAGAAAAAAAAAAACTCAAAAAATATCCTCCTTGAAACATATTCGAACTTTACATCTATGGCAGACGATACTCCTTGAAACGAAGATAATCAACCACGAGAAAAAACTCAGCATCCAGGGAAAGAACATTAGAATTTCCATAGGACAAACACAATTGATACTCCTTGCTCTCAGAGAGGAAATGATGGAGAATTTAAACAAACTTTGGGTGGAATTCAGAAAGACGAAGTGAGGATGCCTATGTCCCACTAGATACATTTTATTAGTGTAACTAGAAAATAGATAACTCTGACAACGACAAGGTGAGTCAAATCGGAGAAACACTGAATTGGAGCGCGAAGCAGCGGCTGCAAAGGCTGTGCACAGCGATGCCCCTCCTAGCCAACTAGACGACCTCGGGGAAGACGTAGAGGATCAAGGACCAGAAGACAAGGATTATATTATTTTATAATGTCATTTATATTATTTTATTAGCATGTTTAGTTATAGCATTAAATGATATTGGATTATTTATATTATTTTCTTATTACTTTACACAATAAAAGTAATGATAAAATTATTATTATTTTTTATATTTTATTAAAAACATTAAATTTTGAATGACAATATTAAAAATTGATGCAAATATATCATAATATTATTTTTTATGCTAAATATAGCACAACTTTTATATCTACCATTAAAAATTGTCTTAGAAGGTAAAGCACAAGTGAAATGATGATTGAGAAGATTTATCTTCCAAAAAGTAAAAAAAAAATCACTTGCCAATTCAACCCCTCGCGTGTTTAAAAGTGATATATATTTTGCATAGGTTTAGTTAGTTCACTACGAGAAATATTACTTTTGCCAGTACAAAAATGTGCTGGCAAAAGTTTGATATTGCGCTGGTAAAATGAAATTTACTTCTGACGTGTTGGCAAAAAGGATTGACAAATTAACGTTGGTATTAGAACATTTGCCAGCACAAAATGAAAAGTGCTGGCAAAAATAAATTTTCCCAGCGCCTAAATGCACTGGTAAAAGTTAGATTTTAGTCACTACAAATGTGTGCTGGTAAAACTTTGACCTTCTTGCCAGTTCAGTTTGCGAAATGCTCTGGTAAAAGTTACTTTTACCACGCAGTAGCGAACTGTGCTGATAAAAGTGACATTTCTTGTAACGGTTGAAACAAAATTATAAACATTCCAGCTAACTAAACTCTTCGATGAGGGGCCAGTCTAATTATAGGGTCTCCTTTTATTAAAGTCTCTCAAGTTCGACCTAATAAGATCAAGACAATCCTCTCCTATAGCAAACCGGTTTTATTAAGTTGAGTTAGCCCAATAATTTTTGAGAAAATATCTTAACAGTTACCTCCAATTACAAACTACAGGAAAGTTGCCTCTTTTTTATGGAGATTACCCATCATAGAGATGCAAAGAGGAACAGAACAAACTTCCTATATTCCTTTTCCACTCAATCTAAAAACAAGATCGGACGTTATTCTGTTTCGTCTCCATTTTTGTGAAACTATTCCTTAATACCACCCTAACTAGTCTATAAGTATAAAGTGTCCCATCAAAGTATACTTTATTAGGAATGAAGTAGTTAAAATATACTTTCCATCTTATCAAAGTATAAGTATATCGAAATTTCCTTATACACGTACATGACATGCATATATAGTAGATTCGTGCAAAAGTTTAGCATTGAGAAATTTCTTTACTCCAAATACAAAGTCTACAAGAGAATATATATACATGTTTGATGGAATAAACTCAATTTTGTTTCCCAAGTCTCTCAAATCTGTTTACATATGTACCTTCCTTCATTTTTAGGTAATATATTATTGTTCACAATAATGAGCTATATACCTTCCTTCATCTCCAAAATTTCGACCACAATATTATAAATTATTAAATTTATTTTTATTTTTTAATGGATTCCCAACAAAAGAAAGAGAAAAAAAACCCTATTTATATATATAATTATATCATCCTAACGAAAATACTTTAACAAATCACAAATTAATACCAAAACCTTTTCCTCCTCTCTATTCACAACAATCACAAATTATAATGGCTGACAATTCTTCTAATTACATACAAAAGATAAAAAGTGCAGCCATGGTGGTAGCTAAGACAACACCATTTGTGATCTTTGGTGCGGTGGCTTTCGCTGCCCTAACCTCTTGGAAAGCCAAAAAGAAACCGATTTTTAAGAGATCAACATCGCTCGCACTCCTCCATGGTGGTGAACTCGCCTTAAAGAGATTGGTTGATTACCACGAAGCTCGAGCCGATGTAAATAAGCTAGGGTTAGCTGATTGCGAGTTTAAACTTAAGATTTCGGAAGAAAGGCCCAATTTTCGCGAACTAGCGGTGAGTAAAGGAAAATTTATATGAAAATATATGTAGTACTAGAATATTGCCTGGTATATATGATACATATTATAGAATTTTTTTAAGAAATTATACGTATTAGATTAGTGTTACTTTGATTTTATTAGATACATAATTAGGAGGTCAGTTTAATTTGTGTATATATGTTTAATTTTGATGAAAAAGGAGGCCATGTCAAAGTTAGAAATGAGAGGAAAAGAAGAATATGCAATAAGAACATTGAAAGAAGAATTACAAAAGGCCCAAAAAAACAAAAGAATGCATGAAGCCTATGAAATTGAGATATTACTAGTCGAAATGCTCATTTACAAGGTATGCTAATTTATTTATTTTAATGTTAGGAACGATATTAAAATCGTTCCTAATACGTACTTTCTAGGATAAATTATTAGGCGTTCCAAAAAGCTTATTGAAACGATTGAGAAACGACAAATGTC
The DNA here is from genome assembly GCF_029168945.1 of Cannabis sativa. Lineage (NCBI taxonomy): Eukaryota > Viridiplantae > Streptophyta > Magnoliopsida > Rosales > Cannabaceae > Cannabis > Cannabis sativa. The sequence continues at coordinate 59,724,518 of NC_083607.1, forward strand.
GTTCCTCCAGAAACTTATTTTTTTCCTGTAGTGTATGAAGATCCATGCAAATATAAAATTTTCCATTCAAATTTGTTAGTACTAAGTAGTGAGAATTAATTTTCAAAAGACTTATAACCCATATTTCATAAACAAAGAACATTAAAATTTTTTTAAAATTATAACAATAACTAAAAGATCGCATGATGAGCCATTTCAATATCATGGAAGGCATAGTCCACAACTTAAAAAGAAAAATAAATTAGTGTAGAGATAATTAATACTTTTTGTTTGTAATTTTGTAACATATATATTATTTAATTATTTTCTTGTAAAAAAATGTGTATATATATATAACAGTTTTAATATGTTTTTTTTTTCTTAATGTAATAATAATTATAAAAATTCCAGGGTGAGTATGAAGATGCAAAAAAGTGCAAATGCTTGTATGATGAAAATGTCACTGATGCTCGTCGTCCACTATACCTGGTATTTTTATATTATAACAATTAATTAATAATAATATTAAAATTACATTATAATTTAAATTACTACATTAGTTAATAGGATATATTTTTAAAAATAATAACATATAGCATTTAAATAAATAGGATAATATTGTATTTTTCCTTAACAATATATAGATTATATGTTGGTTACAAGACGTAAAAAAAATTAATTATATAATTATTAATGTTACTTCGCAAACTAATTATACTAGATAATTATTAATACAAATCTCTTCTCACAAAATATTATTTGTGTTTGGAAATAATTGTGTAATTATTAAGTTAGTAATTACACTACATTTTAATATACAATGTGTAATGTGTGTTTAGATATGAGATATTGATTAGTATTTATGTATTCGTACTGTCTTGTTTGAAAAAATAGTTAGTAATTATACAAAAAAAAATGATAATTTTTAATACTTAATATTTAAAATTGAAAGATTTTAATAATTACACAATGTAGATAGTATGAGAATTGGAGAGTATAATTGAGGTTTTTTATTTATCTCTCTAGTGTAATTATATGATCAGACAAACACGTAAAAACTGTATAATTACACTCAATTTCAATTCCCTTCTCACTTTCCAAACACACCTTAAATTGAAAATATCATATTTATATATCTATATATTTTCGTAAATAATGTAAATAAATGTGTGTAGGCTATTATTATCATGGCTTTGGAACCAGCAAAAAAGGAAGAAGCAGAAAAGTATTGGAAGAAGTTTGTCGATTTAAGAAGTGAGTTTAGTTTCCAACCCATGTTTAGAGAAAGCATGGAAGAGACTGGGATCTTTAAAATCACTACTAGTTTTCAAGAGTTTCAAAATGTTGTTAAGCAGCTTCTCTACGACATCAATAAGGCACTTTTACGTAAAACAACATGAAACAAGGGTCGGTCTTAAGGTACGTAAGGCCAACGAGCAAAGTGCGCGTCTTGAATACCCAATGCCCTAAATTGTAAAATAATATTATTAGTAGTATATATAATAATAATAAATAATAACAAATTCAATAAAATTGTATTTATAGTGTAATGGTAGATTAATTAAGTCTGCAACAAGATTTAGGGTTTGATTTCTATCCCACTAGCTTCTTAATTTTTTTAGAACTATATTAAAAGTGTGCCTATATAGAGAATTAAATTTGGAATTTCAAGAACATATTAAAATTATCAATTAAATAACAATAGCCAGCCATAATTATTAATGGGGGCACAAAGAATTAATTAAAAGAGTATTAACGGGATAAGAATAAAAATATATATGTAAATAATTAACAATGAAAATATAAACTTTAGTGATAAAGAACATTATGTAAGATAAAATTAAAATTAAAATTGTGTAGGATAATAATGATAAAAATGATCTATAGATATAATATTATCTTTGATGTAATAGTTAAGCAAGATTATAAAAAGGATAGATAGAGGTCAAGAGTTCAAATTGTTACTTAAAATTTCTCCCAAAATACATGGCAGTTCAAGAGAAAGCGAGGTGATACTAAGACCTACGCCACAAGATAGGTCTCCCTAATTATTCTCGGAGTCCTTCATTTCAAAGGATAATGAAAGATTAGTAATCTCCATAAGTATCCAGCTAGACCGCAAGCATCCCTCGTCTGTCCCTCTTCGCAAGTAAAGTATATTCGGAGGACGGTACAGGAGGAGTAGTGAAAGATAACGTGTCACTCAAGGACCAAGACATTGTATATGCATTTAATGCAGCATGGGAAAAAACATCAAACGCCTTACCCTAACAAGCGTGTTTAAGGGTTTAAACCCATCATTCGATGATTACACGAGCCCCGATACATCAATCGACGGATGTGTAAATGAGCCGTCAAGTCATAATATGGGATAAATCATATCCCACAAAATACCTACAGACAGCCTAAAACCCATCATAACATAGGCAATTATGCCCTAAATTAGATTTGGGACATTGTACCAAGTATGGTGTAATTGAACACAACAACAATAGTATGGTGTAATTAAATTATGCCGAACCTACAATATGAAGAAATACAACGAAATTGCAAAATTAATTATTTCATTACTTATAACTAGTTATTAAAAATAGTAACAAGTTACTTAGTTACTAAATTATACATACATATATATAATCAATTATATCTCACACTATTATCTCAAAAAAAAGAATTATAGCCCACACTAATTCAATTATATATACATTACAAAGAATATATACAATACAATTACAAATTGTATTTACATAAAAAATATACACACACTATATACACACAATATATACACACATTATATACACACATATTCAATAAAATATACAAATATATATATATATACTATATATTGAGGTTTAAATTTTTACCTAATAACCGCAATCGGACGAGCGATTCCTTAAAAAATCCGGGCACTATATATACACATACAACACAACAAAATTACTAATAAAATTAAAAAACCCAAAAAATAATTTACAAAAACCAAAAATAAAACAATGTACATTATAAAAATGAATAGAAACTATATTTATACCTTAAAGGCGGTTGAGATTCAATGTTTTTCTCCACCAAAAATGGTGGTCGGATTTTAAACCCAAAATTTTTTATTTGGGTTCGGATGACACACAAAGAGGGTAAAAAATGAAAACTTTTTAGGTGTATGTGATTAAGTATCGAAAATGGAAGATTTTTTTTTTAAAAAAAAAATGGGCTCAAATGGTTGAGAAATGGGTGGTGGAGGCGGTGGCCGGCGAGGGTTTCGAGCTCTCTGGTTTTGGCTGGGATGTTGTGTTTGTTCGAGTGAGGAAGAAAGTGAGGAAATGAGACGCGAGGGTTTCCTTATAAAACCCTATGGCGTCGGTTCCTACATAAGAACCGACGGCATAGGGTACACGTGTCAAATTATCGTGTACCCTATGCCGTCAGTTTTTATGTAGGAACCGACGCCATAGGGGTTACCCCTAAAACCCAGCCTGCTTTATTTTCCAACCGCCTCTAAATGGTATAGTGCAATTTTATACCTACGGTTTTTATCAAAAAACTACCTCTAAATGTCAATTTCAAACAAAGCGGGTATTTTCACACCTTTTAGCTTCCCTTTTTATAAATAGGGGTGAAAAAACAGCCTCTAAAGGTCTACATTGTAGTAGTGCATTATGAGCCTATAAATACTCTAATGATAAACAGAAATGGGGATCGACCAAGAAAGAATTTTGTAATAAATACTCTCATAAATACAATGACTCGTGCATTAAGGCTCATTAATATCCTAACTACGTAAAAAATTTCACTTCTAATTTTCATTAAATACTTCATACAGCTCTTATTATTGGTTGTCGAGAATCTCGATGAACACCCACCAGAAGTATTTTTTTTTACTTTTGCGGCCCTTACCTTATAAAAAAAATTATGCTCTTTTCACTTTAAATCCTGAGTGGCCATATACCATGTTTCATAAAAAAGAAATGGAACAATAAATATATATTTTCAATGCAAAAACAAATATATTAAAACACAACCAAGATAATAATATATATATATATATACCCTGCACTGAAAACAATTATGAAAGATTATTAAAAAGATTATAAAAACAAACAAAAACAAATATATTCCTTTAATAGTATAATACTATAACACATAACAAAGCAATTACCTTGTTCTTAGTGTCCGATCTATGATACTATGACCCCTTCGCAACTCCAAAAGCCTTTTAAGCTTTAATTTTTGTACACCTCATATTATATAACATTGCAATGTCTATTCAATATAGAATTTTTAGTTTAACAATATTTTTTTAGTTTCTTACGTTAACTTCAACGGAATATTCTATTACTTAACATAATATTATTTATTAATTTTATAATATTATTATATATTTAAAAATAAAAATTATGTAGATAAAAAATATACAGATATTATTTATCAAAAAATATATAGATATTTTATATAAGATATATTTTTAATTTGAATACTTAAAATATTGTAGATATTCTATATAAAAAAATTTCAATTGTAAATATTTTAAATTATCAATCAAAATATATGTAAAAAAATCTCAAGTAAAAAAAAATGTGCCTTGCAAGCATATATACACTAATGTTACCGTAATAGTTAATAAAAATCTTAAAAATTAAAATCTCAAATTTTATTTTAATAATTAAAGAAAGTACATTATTTAATTAAAAAAAATTAAATATTACATTTAATATTATTTAATTAAAAAAAACTTATTATACGCGCATTACACGTAACATCAATCTAATATATATAAATATATAATACGTATTATATTACTTATATGCATACGATATACCTTACACGTGGATTTGTGTTTTAAAATACACGTACGTACGTAGATTTACGTTAATAACTCATGCATGCATGCATGTGAATTTTTTCTTGTATATATACATATTCTGTACATATATATTGGTAATGGTATAGTAGCTTAAAGTTTCTAGATCTGTCATAAGAGATATATTTATATATATATATTATATATATATATATATTTATATATATATTTGAACGATCATGAAATTCTTTGACGAAAATTGTTTCTTTGTTTTTTACACTGGCTGGATATGAGAATTGTTCTTTTTTTAATGGAAAATTCATCTTTATTAACCATTAACTTCAACTACTAAGTAAGGTAGCAAATCAGTTGGAATAAACTCCAAACTAAAATAACAATCAGGGTATAATATAGCAGCTCTAGCAAAATTATGAGCCACCATATTAGCTGATCGTTTTACAAAAATCACAGAAATATTTTTCAATAAAGCAAGCCAACGCTTGCAATCATTAATTACATGTCCAAATAAAGAAATCATAAAAAAAGTGCCTCGCGGAGCTTGCACAACTAAAAGACAGTCGGTTTCAAGAGAAGCCAATTGCCATTGATGATCTTTGATCCAAGAATGTGCTTCCCGAACTCCCATTTCCACTGCTACTTCCAGTTCTACTTAACCAGCCAAGAAATAGCACGACCTTCAATTAGAAAGCCATTTGAATCTCGAGCCACCATGCCAAAGCCAAAACCATTCTCCCTCTCAAACATAGATGCATCTACATTGATCTTGATACTATTAATCTGTAGTAAAATCCAATGCTTAGCCCCATCACCCGCCTGGATACCAGGCAGGGGCGGAGCCAGAACTTCAATGCAAGGGGGGCCAAATTTTAAAATTTAGTATAAAATAAAAATTTTATCATATATTTATTTTCAATTAAAATTAAAAATAAATTCTTTTATATGTCAAAAATTATCTATAAAAAATATCAAAATAAAACAAAAAGTACTCTACATTATTCAAATTAAAAATATTAATATACTTTTAATTAAAGCGTATATATTTTATAAAACAAAATGTATATATGAACAAAATAATTTTTACATTTAATAAAATTTAATACTTAACTAGAGGAGATCATAAATCTAAACTTCTACATAATGATGAAAATTATCAATTAGTGTATGATTTTGAGTCAAATGTGTAAAAAAAAATAACAATAATAAGTAGTAGAAATAGTAAAAGAAAAAAAATAATAATTAATAAGCAATTATCTTATTTTATTTACTTTCTACTCATATAAATTTAATTTTATGTCAATTCACTTCTAAAAAAAATTTTATTTTATTTTTAATAAATTAAACACTTAATTTATACTATATATATTATTAATTGTCTATACACTTTTCTTTTATATATTATATATATTAATTAGTATATTTTTATTTATATATGTATTTTTGTTTATAAATATTTACATATATATATATATTAAAAGGGATATAAAATTGTTGGGGGGCCATGGCCACTCTTACTTTGGATGTGGCTTCGCCCCTGATACCAGGCCATGATACCTCTAGATTAGAGTTTTGAGCATGTCTCCATTGATCAAGATATCTTTTTGCAGAAACAACAATGTCTCCTGCCCGCATTACCTTTTCTTTCCACATGAGGTCCTTTCTAGCTTTTCCTAAATGACCCAACAAAGCATGGCTAAGACACAATATTTTTCCACAACCAAAGCCTTAAAGGAAGTAATACACCAGTCAAGAAAAGTGTTACCACGTGTACTCCTAGTGCCGATTCTCACCCGATTCCAACAAAGTACAGCTTCTGGACAAGAGACCAGTCTATGGAGGATAGTCTCATCTTTACTTTGGCAAACAGGGCATAAAGAGCTCACATTCACATGCTTAGAATGCAATTCTACTATTGTTGGCAAGCAATTCATACCAGCCCTCCATATCAAGTTTTTGACTTTTGGAGGGATTTTAACTTCCACATATGCTTCCAAAAACTAGCCAGCTCCTTATCATTCCCATTCCATCTTCCTTGGGTATGTTGAAGAAGATTATATGCACTTTTAACTGAGTATACCCCTGATGGCTCTTTAGACCAAACAAAATGATCATTAGCTTGAGTCAAGTGAAGAGGTACCTTTAAAATGAGGAGTATATCCCTTTCTTCAACCATGTCCGAAAGTATCTCCATGTCCCATGAACTACCATCAACAGATAATAGGCTTCCTACCTTGGCATGCTCTAGGGCCGAGTGAGACGAGATGACCAAAGGGTTATCATCATGTGGAACCAAGGTTCATTGAGGACATTGATGTCATTCCCATTGCCAATACACTACCGTACTCCCTTTTTGACAACTTCCTGAGCCTCCCAAATACTTTTCCACACAAAGCTTGAATTATTACCTAGCTCAGCATTTAAAAAATTACATCTTGGAAAGTAACGGACTTTGAAAATTTGAGAGGCCAATGCCACAGGTTTTGTGAGAAGACACCATCCTTATTTTTCGAGAAATGCCAAGTTAAAGTCATGAAGGTATCTGAATCCCTTGCCTCCCATGTGTTTATGTTTGCTTAACCGTTCCCATGACATCCAATGAATACCATGGTTTTGACCTTTGGACGATTGCCACCAAAATTTGCACATCATCTGCTCAATATCTCTACTGATATCCAAAAGGAGAAGGAAGACACTCATCCCATAGTTAGGAAGAGATTGGGCCACTATCTTGATCAACACCTCTTTACCCGCCTGCGAAAGAAACTTGCTTTCCAATTCTGAAGTCTTTTACGCACTCTATCTTTCAAATAGCCTAAGAACACAATTATTTTCGATTCATAGTGATAGGTAAGTCGAGATATAAGTGTGACAGTCAGTAGTCCCGTGATCCGTAAGGGGAAATACCGGGTAAGCTGTGCAATCCCACACCGCCTGGGGAAGGTCAAGTGGGATGATTCTGAGACTGTGTAGGTATGGGACTACACAGTTGAAGAGGGCTTAAATGGATTGATTCGTACTACCTATATCAACAAGGTGATCTTTTTTTTCGGTAGCCCATCTCGAAAGAACTCCACAGTTAAGCGTGCTTGGTTTGGAGCAATTTCAAGGATGAGTGACCTCCTGGGAAGTTTTCCCAGGAAGCGTGTGAGTGAGGACAAAGTACGCTGGAAACACTCGTGTTGGTCTGTAGGGTCAGTCATGAATCCAGGAAGCAGCCAAAGTGACGTACTCGTGTTGTAACACCCTAACTAGCATAGGCGTATTACGTGATTTTTAAACATGTTGTGCAGCTCGTTGCTAATCAACGAGGTTTATGAAAAATGTGATTAATTAAAATTGTTGCTTTTTAATTAAACTTGTAAAATATTTATACAAAAGACTCGGGATCCCGATTACAAAATCATTTACAAAAGTTTACTGTTCATACAAAATAATTGTCGCCTAGCGACTAGTTACAAAAATAGCCTTGCTGTCCCGAGGATCGTACGCTTCAGGCCTAACCGCCCCGACATGTACAATCTTCATAGGCTCGTTCACGGTCCATCAGCTCTAGCCTTGCCTTTACCTACACATAAACATAGCACTGTGAGTCGACAGACTCAGTAAGAAAAGCATAATAATACTCATACATAAATCCCGGTCATGATCAGATGCCCATACCCTTGATCATAACCCTAACTGTCGTGTCCAACACGATACTGAGTCCCCCTAACTGCCGTGTCTAACACGATATTGAGTTCTGAACGTTCATAGGGACGGTATTATTGAAAAGTAACAGCCTAATCAGTCGAATCGGTCATACTCCGGCTGCTGGTCATACTCCAGCCTGTACCGACGTGTTACAGTATCAGCCTGATCGGTCAGACCGGTCATACTCCGGCTGCTGGTCATACTCCAGCCTGTACTGACGTGATACTTCAATAGTACGGAACCACCAACCTAAGTATCAGCCTGATCGGTCGAACCGGTCATACTCCGGCTGCTGGTCATACTCCAGCCTGTACCGACGTGATGCAGTGTCAGCCTAATCGGTCGAACCGGTCATACTCCGACTGCTGGTCATACTCCAGCCTGTACCGACGTGACACAGTTGGATGGTTCGAAGCCAACATACATATCTAATGTAATCTAACAGGCTTCCTACATGCACGCTAAACATGTAATCTACATATGCATACTGTTATACTAATCTTACCTGGATTCCGAATTCGGAGTGTCTTGGCCAACCTGACTGGAACTATCTGCACGGCGGATTACAGGCTCCTAAACCATAAAAATCACAACACTATAAGTGATACGCTAAATCACTTCCCGGGGACTTAAATTAGGAACTAAAAGTTTCCCTATCGATAAAAAGCATGGCAATACCCCAAAAACATAAAAATCGAGGAAACTAGGGTTTCTGAATTTTCCCCAACCGGTAGACCGGTTGCCCAACCGGAATTCCGGTTCTGAGAAATTTCAGAACCCCATCCGGAATTTTGGATGCACAACCGGAATTCCGGTTCCTCGCAGGCAGAACTTCAAAAATTCATACAATGCTCAAATCAACTCCAAACCAAACCAAAACTTTCAGACCTGTTCTATACATCCCCTAGAACAATTCTAAAGCATCAAATCCACCCAGAATGCACATAATCAAAAATCACCATTAAAGCTTCAAGCTTTGAGTTCTAAACTCAAACTTGATTAAACCTAGATATCATGCATCCAAACTAGCTCAAATCTACTTAATCAAGCATAAAATAACCTCTGAAAACAACAACAATCATCTACAGCAAGCAATTAACAGATTGAACACATTTCTTTGAAAATCATAGCTTTTGAACAAAATTTCACAAACTTGAACCAAGTAACTAGCATGCATGAAACCTACTTAATTCCATTCAATTCAAGCATAGAAAAATACAGAAAACAACCTAAAACTACAGCAGCAACAACATCAAAATTGGACATGCAACCATTTTCATTTTTTTCTTGAAAACTAAGAAAACTAAAGAGCAAGTTTCAAGGCTTAACAAGAGCTTAGAATCATCCAAAAACAGCTTGAAAATCAAAGGAAATCCAGCCCTTAGCACACACACAACCAGCCGAGAGAGAGAGGAAAAGAGAGAGCTTTGGAAAATTCTATTTTTCTAACTTTTAAATTTTTGAATAAAATGAAAAAAAAAAACATGCAAAGTCATACTCTTTATTTCAGCCAACAATTAAATCAAATAACACTTAATTCAATTAAATAAAGCCCACTAAAGGACAAAATATCATTGGAGCAAAAAGACCATTTTGTCCCTCCACACTAAAATAACATAAATAACACTAAAGGGGTATTTTTGGGAAATTCTAAATTCCCGGCCATTCCCGACATTCCCAACGTCTAATAAACCGTCCCAAACTACTAACATACTAAGTTGTGATTTTACTGAGCCAAACACCGAGTTCCAAAATACCGGGCACCAGAATGCAAAATTATGAAAACTACTACATGACATAAAAATGCATCTCTGAATTTAATAATAACAGTATAAATAATTATTTAAATAGCTATAAATAATTTCATAATTAAACGTGATTAACTGCTAATTTCCAAATTAAACTAAGCGGTCTTTACACGTGTATAAGAGCCATTTATTCCGTGGGTGTAAGGACCCAATGGAGGCTTGAAGCGGGGACGTTACAAATGGTATCAGAGCCTTGACCCAGCCGGAAGTGTGGTCGACGAGGACGTCAGACCCCGTAAGGGGGGGTGATTGTGAAAGTCAGTAGTCCCGTGATCCGTAAGGGGAAATACTGGGTAAGCTGTGCAATCCCACACTGCCTGGGGAAGGTCAAGTGGGATGATTCTGAGACTGTGTAGGTATGGGACTACACAGTTGAAGAGGGCTTAAATGGATTGATTGGTACTACCAATATCAACAACGTGCATCTTGTTTTTTAGTAGCCCATCTCGAAAGAACTCCACAGTTAAGCGTGCTTGGCTTGGAGCAATTTCAAGGATGGGTGACCTCCTGGGAAGTTTTCCCAGAAAGCGTGTGAGTGAGGACAAAGCACGCTGGAAACACTCGTGTTGGTCTGTAGGGTCAGTCATCAATCCAGGAAGCAGCCAAAGTGACGTACTCGTGTATAAGAGCCATTTATTCCGTGGGTGTAAGGACCCAATGGAGGCTTGAAGCGGGGACGTTACAATAAGCTTCCCTCCTCAGCTTCCCGCATACCCAACAAAGTACTAACCCGATCTTGAACAACAGTAGTGGTATTGGAACTGTAGAAGATAGATGATTTTGCATGATTTACCTTTTGTCCTGAGACCTCTTCAAATTTTCCAAGTAGTTCCTGCACACACAAGGTTTCATCCTCCGTAGCTTTACTATACAAGTAGCTATCGTCTGCGAACAACAAATGAGAGACCCTTGGTGCTCCATTCACAACTTTATACCCATGTAGCCACCCTCTATGTTCATATTTTTTCAGTAAAGCAGGCAAGCCTTTTGCACAGATAATAAATGGATATGGTGACAATGGGTCCCCCTGGCGAATGCCTCTAGTTGGAATAATCGACCCCATTGCACGACCATTATGGGTCACCATATACCTTGTCGAAGTAACACATTGTAACAGTAAATGAATCCACCATTGATCAAAGCCTAAACGACAAAGCATTGATTCTAAAAAAATCAATTTGATGCAGTCATAAGCTTTGCTCATATCAAGCTTCATTGCCATGAATCCCACTTTTCCTTGTCTTTTCCTTTTTAGGTAATGCAAGACTTCAAAGAAAACCATGATGTTATCAGTGATTAGCCTCCCTGGAATAAATGCACTTTGCAACTCGGAGACAATAAGATCCATTATTGGCTTCATACGGTTAGTGATTACTTTGGTGATGATCTTGTGCAAAACATTGCTCAAAGCAATAAGTCTAAGGTCGGTCATATGCTCAGGGCTTTTCTTTTTGGGAATAAGCACAATATTTGATACACTCCAATCCTCTGCAAAGACCCCTGTTTGAAAGAACTGTTGTACCACCTTGATCGCATCATTCTTTATAATGGACCAACATTTTTGGTAGAAAGCTAGTGTCATACCATCCAGGTCGGGGCTTTTATCTGGAAGCATTTGAAACACAGCTTTTTTTAACTTCCTCTTCACTAATCGGTTATTGTAACCCCAAGTTCATATGCTCTATCACCACTTTTGGAACACAGTCAATTACCTCATCACAACTAACATTAGATGCAAAAAAAAGTGTTGAAAAATAGTCGACCACAACCTTGGAGATCCCCGAATTCCAGTCCACCCAAGCACCATTGTCATCTTTTAACCTGTGGATCTGATTGTTTCTTTTACTATTGCTAGCAGCTAGGTGAAAGTACTTGCTGTTTTGGTCTCCCTCTTTTAGTCAAAATTGTTTGGCTCTTCGCTTCCAAAATATTTCTCTCCGATCAAGAATGGCAAACAATTTTTCCTTAAATTCCCCATATTTCTGAACTGATACTGCATCTTTTTTGCCCTGTAACTCTTTCAATTCAACCTTGCAATATTTAATCCGTCCCTTAAAGTTACCAATGTAATGTCGCCCCCACTCTTCAAGCTTTTCAGCACACAATTTAATTTTATTAAAAATTTCCCCGTCGCCAATCTCATTTTAGCAATCTTTCACTATTTGATAACACATTGCTTCCATAAGCCATGCGTTTTCAAACCTAGAAGTTTTAATTGGAGCTACTTGTAGTTTTATACACGGCTCGAGAAACAGAGGTGTATGGTCCGAGGAAGAAGATTCAATATTATTACAATATGTCTCATATCATATAATTAATATTAAGTCATAATATGTCTCTACATATTATTAATTGTTACACTATAATAATATATATTTATTTTGTTGTGTACACTGATATTATTATATTATTATATATAATAATCTCTGAACAATAACATTCAGCGGCCAATACAAGGCATTATTTCAATAAAATGAATATCTATATTTATATATATACTAGAAGAAAGTTTACGTGCAATGCACGTATATTTAGTTTTATTTTAGGTTATATATATTTATTTATAAATGTCAAAGTTAAAAATAAACAATATTTAATACATAGTGCTAAGAGAAAAATAATACATTAAAGTAATGTTAAAAACAATTAAGTAAAATATTGTATAAAATTTTAAGAAATAAAAATTAAACACAACTTATTAATAAAATATATTAAAAATAACATTAATAATATTATGAAATTGAAAACAAAATAATATGAAAAGTTTTGAAAATAAAAAAATCTTAAAGTTTTAATAATTGAAAGAAATATCATATAAAGTTTTGTAAATTAAAAGAAAATATTGTAAAAAAATTAAAAATTAAAGAACTAAAAAAGAAAATATGTTTTTTTTTTTAATTTTCAACTTGAATGACAGAAAGAGAATTAAGAGATTTGTGTTATATATAATTGTTGCAATACATAACGAAAATAAAGTAATTCTTCCATGCGTAGCCAAATCAAATTATAAATAGTCGAGACAAAATAAAAGTCAAAACCATATTGAAATATAATTTCTTTTATCAACAAATCAAATATATATACAAAACTTATCAAATCAACAATCAACAATCAATATTATCAAATCAAGTTATTACATTCCTCAACAAATATAGAATAGCAGTTATGAAAAAGATAAAGACAATATTATAAATTACTGATTAATTTCCCAAAAATAAAATTATGAAGAATGAAAATGTAACAATAGATTTTTCATTTATTACTTCCAATTTTTCCACTTTTGGGAGCGAAAGTAGTGTAGTGGCAAGATAATTGGTACCTGCGAAAGAAATAAGAAGAGGTGGTAAATACGACGCCGTGGGAGTGGTAAGTTTAAGAATTTGAAGAAGAGAAGAAAGAGGTTTCAATTGAAAGGGGAATAGCTATTTTTGAGATCAATCCCCGGTTGTTTTCTTTTTAAATGGGTTGTGATTCTCGAATATTTAATATCAGTTCAAATATTAATAGGATTTATTTTATTATTATTTTATTATATATAAATAATATTTTATTATTTTATTAAATAAAAATTAAAAATCACCCATGAATTTCTCATAAACCAAGAATTTCAGTTATATAGGCATACTTTATATAGAATAGATATGTAGTTTATATAAAAGCAAATATGTATAGTATAAATATCTTGTTGGTTGGAGGGTAATACAATATTTATGAATATATATCAATTGTTATATTCTATTTTATAAAAAAAATAAGTAATGTTAGATAATATTTTATCATTATTATATCTATAGAAGTTTACAAGATAAAAATACACCTTGAAGATAGAAAAATTAACAAAAAAAAAAGACTTTGACCAAGCGATAAAAGACAAAACAGAGGTTAAGCACGAATAGTGCGCCAAGAGCTGGCCCAAGCGGTTATTAAGGGCCTTAGGCAAAAAATTAAAATTGGGTCTTTTATAAAAATACCAATTAATTCTTTATAACTTTAATTAATTTTAAAAAAAAAATAAAAAAAATACTTCATAAATTTTAAAAATATGCAAGAATTTTAGAATCATGTGTATTGAAACCACGAGATTTTATTAAGTTTTCTTTTGAGTGCATATTTATTGTTATGAACATTTATTATGTATGATGTACATTATCAAAAAAAAGTTTATTATATTAAATATATAAAATGAATGATAAAAAAAATTAGGTCTTTTAATATAGGGGGCTTATGAATTGGCCTAAGCTGCCATATGCTTGGGCCTGCCCTGTAAGTGACACCCTTGTGGCAAGAAAATAGGCTACATGCGAGCAATGCCCAAAGGAGTGTCAGTGCTCCTGTAATCCTAGGGTTTGCCTTAAAAGTCTATTTTCGAGTGAAATGTGTTTCCCAAGTCAAAAAATTGGAAACCCTAATACCACTAACCACGAGGAAGGTGACTCGGCAAGTCAATTATTGTGTGGTAGGGTTCAAGAATTGAGAAAGAATTCTAATAAGGTACCAAACCCTACTTGGTTAGAATATCAAAGTCAAGACATGAAGAATGACACCACCAAAGCTAAAAAAAAGGTGTAGACTCGAGCAAGGGCATGCCCTTGCTCCAGTATAAATCAAGGGAAAGAAAGGCCATACACGAGCAAAGGCATAATTGTAACGTCTCCACTTCAAGCCTCCATTGGGCTCTGACACTCACGGAATAATGGCTCTTATACATGAGTATGCCACTCTGACTGCTTTTGGATTTACGACTGACCCTATAGACCAACACGAGTGTTTCCAGCATGCTTTGTCCTCAGTCACACGCTTCCTGGGAAAACTTCTTAGGAGGTCACCCATCTTGAAATTGTCCCAGGTGAAGCACGCTTAACTGTAGAGTTCTTTCATGATGGGCTACTGAAAAACAAGATGCACCTTGTTGATATAGGTAGTACCAATCAATCCATTTAAGCCTTCTTCAATTGTGTAGTCCCATACATACACAGTCTCAGAATCATCACACATGACCTTCCCCAGATGATGTGGGATTGCACAACTTACCCGGTATTTCCCCTTACGGATCATAAGACTACTGAATTTCATAATCACCCCCTTATGGGGTCTGACGTCCTCATTGACCACACTTTCGGCTGGGTCAAGGCTCTGATACCATTTGTAATGTCCCCGCTTCAAGCCTCCATTGGGCCCTTACACCCATTGAATGATGGCTCTTATACACGAGTACGCCACCTGGCAGCTTCCTAGATTGACGACTGACCCTACAGATTAACACGAGTATTTCTAACGTGCTTTGTCCTTACTTGCACGCTTCTTGGGAAAACTTCCCAGGAGGTCACGCATCCTAAAATTACCCCAGGTTAAGCACGCTTAACTGTAGAGTTCTTTCATGATGGGTTACCGGAAAACAAGATGCACCTTATTGATATAGGTAGTATTAATCAATCCATTTAAGCCCTCTTCAATTGTGTAGTCCCATGTCTACACAGTCTCAAAATCATCACACATGACCTTCCCCAGGCGATGTGGGATTGTACAACTTACCCGGTATTTCCCCTTACAGATCACAGGTCTACTAACTGTCACAACAATGAATGGCATTGCTCACGCCCTTTTTTGGAAAAATAAGAAGTAACTCGAACAAGGTCACTTGGTTTGACCTTGCTCGAGTGCATACCCCTAACAAACACCAAGGTGCACGAGCACACGAGTACTATCCCCAAGATAACATTTCTCGTGTAGGATGGGATTAAATGCCAAATTTATGCGAGCAAAGGCACCAAATGTCCCTTAGTTCATTTGAGTTTGGATCAAGGACTAAGTTACACGAGCAATGACCAAAGGAATACCCTTTACCCATGTCTCATGAATACAAAAGGAAGGAAACAAAATCCCAAGTTATGAGCACCAAATCCTATGCCCTTGCTCATGTACATTAACTAGGGTAACGATTTTTGGATAATTTGGAAGCCTAAAGTCTCTCAAACTTAGACCAAGTTCCAAGATTCCATCAAAGCATCATAAGACCCTTGGTGAAGAATGATATATGCAAACACTGACAATCCTTAATGTTCCAATGTTCGAGTATGTGAAGACCACCTAGAGTTTGGGATTTCATCAGATAGTTACAATGCATTTTCTAAGAAATAGAAGCTTACAAAAACATTTCAAAAGATAACTAAGTCTACATACTACTACAAAATTATTGTCTTTTTACATCGGTCCACACATTGGTCAATGCCCAAAATTGACGCAAAAAGATCACATCAAAAAATTTCATCAGTTTAGGATTGATACCACTTTGCGTTGGTTTAAACTAACATATTTTTCTTTTTCATCTTTCGCGCCAGTTCTAAGCTGATGTAACAGATAAAAGAAACAAAACAAGGCCCATTCACACTCAAAAACCCTACTATACATAAAAAAGTATAACCTAAACCTAAAACTCTTACAACCAACCAGTCACCCATTCAAATTTCTCTCTCTTCCTCTTATCTCTTATCTATCTTCTCTCTTCTCTCTTTTGATAAGACGCCCTAGCTTTGCTCTCCGACCGTCAACCCCCAACCATCCATGAGACTCTCTCTCTCTCTCTTTCTCTCTCTCTCTCTCTCTCTCTCTCTCTCTCTCTCTCTCTCTCTCTCTCTCTCTCTCTCTCTCTCTCTCTCTCTCTCTCTCTCTCTCTCTCTCTCTCTCTCCAGCCCCAACCGTGATTGTCCAAGGCTCAACTAAAAACTAGGGTTGTGCCTAAGAAAACAAGGCGCGCCTAAGGCAACTTAAAATTATGAGACCCTTAATATCATCAATTATATACTTAATAATATATTTATTCACATGAATTGTGTAATTTGATTTAATGGTAAGTTACCAAATTCTTTACCCTTAGTGTCATTAGTTTTCTAAATGACCTTGGTATTGCGAGAAAAATTGAAACAAGTACAATAAAACTTATCAAGGATTCCATGACCATAACGAAATGCTATAAAGAAGGAGGTCTCTACTACCTAATGAGAGAATTAGTTTCAAGCTATCACAAAACAGCATAAATTCACCTAAAGATTCTAAGGCTACCCTATGGCATAGAAGGTTGGGACATATAAGTGAAAGAGGGTTGCAAGTAATGAGGGAACATAATAACCTATTGTACAAAAATAAAGTAAGTAAAGTGGATTTTTGTGAACACTACATATTCGGTAAGCATCATAGGTTTAAATTTAAGGTTGGAACTCATAATCTAAAGACATACTAGACTATATTCACTCTAATTTATGGGATCCTGAAAGGTATCTACCCATGGGGTTGTAGTTATTTTCTATCTATTGTTGGTGATTGCTATAAGAAGGTTTGGATATTTCTCTTAAAACATAAAAATGATACATTTACTAAGTTTTAGGAATGGAAAGTCTTAATTGAAAATCTAACTAACAAAAAGATCAAGACTCTAAGGATAGATAGTGGCCTACAGTTTTGCAATGATGTGTTTGATACATATTGCAAAAAAATAGGTATTCAAAAGCACTGAATAGTAAGGCTCACACCACAACAAAATGGTGTGGCAGAAAGGATGAACAGGACTATTTTGAACGAAGCAAGATGTATGTTATTCCAAGCTAGATTAGCAATATGTTTCTAGGAAGAATCTGCTCTTACATGATCAACAGATGTCCACCAAGTGTTGTGGAATTCAAAACTCCAAAAGAGAGGTTGACTGGCAAACTACTAGATTTGTCACATATAAGAGTTTTTGGTTCTGCAGCTTATGCACACCAAAGTGTTGAGAAATTAGAGTCTAGAGCTCTAAAGTGTGTGTTCCTAGGCTATTCTGAAGGTACTAAAAGTTACAGACTATGGGTAATTAAGAAAAAAGCGTGGACTTAAAACTATAAACATTAAGAATGTAATTTTTAATAAAACTATTTTTCCATATATTTTTATTAATCCTACAATTTCAAGAAACAATCCTAGTACTAATCCTGCAGGAAACACAGCCAGTTTTGATCTAAGGCCAGTGATTTCATAAACTAAGCAGAGCCCAAAACAAGCTGAGCATAATAGATCTAACCATGATACTGATCAAATGGAAGAAGGAGATGGTACAAGTCAGGTGAAACAATAGGAAAACCCAAAAGAGATACAACTTAAATTAAAATCTTAAAGATTATTAGTTGGCTAGGGACAAAGTTAGAAGAGCACCTAGACCCATCCTAAAATATAGCTACAAAATCTGGAATGAATATAGTGCTTATGCTTTACTGAGTACTATAGAAGGACAAAAGTTAGAACCTAAAAATTATGAGGAGACTATCAAAGGTAACGATTCTAAGAATTGAAACAATGTTATGGGAGAGGAAACGCATTCTCGAACGAAGAACAAAACTTGGATACTTTTTTCTAGACCTAAAGGGAAAATTATTGTGTCCTACAAATAGATTTTTAGGAAAAATGAAGAAAGGACAAGAGATGAACAAGTGAGACATAAAACCAAATTAGTGGCTATGGGTTTCACTCAAAAAGAAGAAGTTGATTACACTGAGATTTTCTCCCATGTAGTCAAGATTATAAGGATGATGTTAGCTCTAGCTAATCAATTTAATATGGAAATTGATCAGAAGCATGTGACCACAATTTTTCTACGTGGAGAATTAGAGGAAGACATCTATATGGAACATCCTAACATTTGTGGAAAAGGAAAAAAGAACAGTTAGTGTGAAAACTGACTTAAGCACTCCCCTAGATAATGGAAACAAGAGGTTTGATGGCTTTATGACAAAATAGGGGTACACTAAAAGCTACTATGGTACTTGTCTATCCTCTCATAGAAGTGATATAAAAGATGTCATCTACTTACTACACTATGTAGATGATATGTTGATAGTCAACAATAAGAGATCTAAGATAAACTTGGTCAAAGATATGCTTAAATCTAAGTTTCAGATGAAAGACTTAGACATTACAACTAGAATCATATGTATCACTATTGTTAGAGATAGAGGTAAAAGAATTCTAAAATTATGCCAAGAAGATTACATACCAAAGATTATAGAAAAGTTCCAAATGACAAGCTCTAAAAATACTAGTCAGCCTATTATAAGTTAATACAAAGATATCTCAGGAAGAGTGTCGTAAAACGGAAAAAGAGAAAGAGAAAATGATAAAGGTACCTTACTCTAATAAAATAAGATCTATAATGTACTTAATGGTAAGTACTAGACGTGAAATAGCTTATGCAATAAGTGTTCTTAAAAAGTATATGTCTAATCATGGAAAGTTACATTGGTTTGCTATACAATGGATCTTTAGGTACCTTCTATAGGAACTTCAAATATTGGCCTAGTGTGTAAACAGTTTCAAAACCCAACTCTGGTATAAGGATTTTGTGATTCAGACTATGCAAGGGACGCTAGAAAGTCTACATCTGCCTATTATTTTCTAATAGGGGGAAGTTGTGCTAGATGAAGGGTTCAGTTGCAACTAATGATTACTCAATCTACTACAGAAGCAAAATATATCTCATCTACAGAGGCTATTAAGGAAGCTATTTGGATTAAATGAATCATGAAAGAACTAAGTCTATTTAAAGGAATTTCTAGTATCTACTCAAACAGTCAAAGTTGTATTCATCTCTACAAGAATCTCGATATTCATGATAGAACCAAGCATATTGAAATCAAATACTACTTTACTAGGCACAAAGCGACATGGAAAGTCACAGTGAAGGTTTCCACTGACATAGGAACTAAAGTGGTAACCGTAGCTAAGTTCAAACATTGTATGAACTTTCTTGGGATAGACAAAGGAAGTTGTCCCTAGTGGTCATCAAGCTAAGACCATCAAAGTAACTTCACTAACATCGCTCATAAGAGAATTTAGGTGGAATTTGCAAGAATAAATCCCCTTATAAGCTAAAGTTCATTACCGTAGTTACAATAGAAAGAAATTACAAGGTAGCATGAAGGCTTGTCCTAACTAACTCTCAACAAAAAATAGAAACGAATAATTTTTGCTAGCTCAGTGATCCAAGACTCTATCGATTCTTATCAAGCACTAGAATCTATAAGAACCCAGTTCAAGCTGAAGTTTTTACCTAAAGCATTTTATCTTCTCTGTCAGTTGAGTTTAGAGAGAGAAAACGGAGAGAAGGCTCCTTTGAGCTCCATTGTAATAGTGAGATAAACAAGAGAGAGAGAGAGAGAGAGAGAGAGAGAGAGAGAGAGAGAGAGAGAGAGAGTTAATGTTAATTCAAAGATAAAATCAAAGAAAAGAAAACAAAGATATGTGGTTTGAAATCTAAAAGAAAATATGTAATACATGTTGTTCTGATAGTGGAAACTAAAGTTTACTCTAAGGTGAGCTTGACGGAGACGTAGCCCATCTTTAAGATGAACTCCGAGATTAGCTTTTGTGTTAATTTTTACTTGATCTGTCTGCATCTCCTAACCCTAATCTCTTTTACTTTCTTTGATTGTGATTGTGTGTGTTTTGTGATTTTGTTGTTTGAAATTCTAGGGTTCTCTTTAGTTTTTTGAGTGTGCATGCAAAAAGAGAATGAAATCCTCTTGAATATATTGAGTAGGTTTGGTTTGCTAGGGTTTGATTACTGATGCTACTAATTGGATTGGTCCGAGTCTTTGTTGGACTACATTTGTAATAATTATCAAACTAAATTGTGGACGCATGATTAATTTTTAATATAACCTATTTTGAGCCTTTGTGTAAAGTGTATATCTTGAGTTAGGAAGCTGCAGATTTCTAAAAAATTAGATTAGAAGAAAAATATCACACTACAAACAATTTTACTTTTAGTCACAACAAAAATTGTGACTAAATATAAATTATCATTCTTATGTTGTGACTAAAATATTCGTGACTAAAGGTATTAGTCATAAAAATTACAATTTGTTGTGACTAAATTTGTTTTTAGTCACAATATTTGTTGTGATTAAAACTAAATTAGTGACAACTTGTAACTAAATACTATCTTTTAGTCACAAATAATTTTTGTTGCGACTAAAAGTCACATTTAGTCACAAAAAATTTATATTGTGACTAAAAAGTTGTCACTAAAAGTAACAGGTTTTTGTAGTGTCAAATTGAATCGGATACCCACCCAACCGAAATCTGTTAAAGAAGCTCTCTCACCAAAACAGGATGAAAAACTGCTATGAACTCTCAATATTCTCTTATTCACAACTAAACATGAGTTTAGTTCCTTCTAAACATAGTTGCTAACAAGTAGATTTTAATAAGGTCAAGCATAATGCATGCCTAGTTGCCAATATTAATAATAAATATTACATAGACTTAATTAATGCAAAAGATTCTATATCTCCTCTTCCTTTACCTCATTTTACAAGGTTTTAAAATCAGAATAATTTATTTACGTTTCATTCAAGTTTATATTGATTAATAAGCTTAGTATATAGATTCCTTTCCTTCTCTCCAGGGCAAGGATAACAAGAGATTTATGTATAAATATATATATATAGTGTATTTAGTTTCTTCATCAATACTTTTTTAAGAGATCAAAAAAAAACACCAACATAACACAAAATCCTCTCCTCTCAAACACATTTAATCTAATGTTGATCAAATTATAAGTTCAGATAAAAATAAGGCAAAAGAAAAAGTTAGCACATGGCCACTTACCCTAATTTTTATGATTTTTTCACAACCACATCGAACTATCGAGTGGTTGCAAGACCTATGGCCATCCTCGGCGGTACATACCTAGCGTTCGCTTACTTGCACAGCGGCGGTTGGTGGAAAGAAAGGATGCCTAGAGTATGTAAGAGGTCGATAACCCTAGCCGCTCTGCATGGGGGAGAAATGGCTTTGGGGAGATTAAAAGATTATCAAGAAGCTCGAACCGATGCTCAAAACTTGGATGGAGCTGAGAATACATTGCAAAATTTATTATTCTTAAATAATAATCATGATCAACTTGATTTTCCAAGTATTCAGGTTAGTTTATAATTAACAATATCTCTTTATCTTTTACGATTAACTATTTGTACCTACTAACTAATCCTAGCTAGTAATTTTTTTTTTATTTGTTTTGACTAGATTTTATATGGGGTCATTATAAAAACTATTTTTTTTTTTAATTTTTTTGTCCCTATTGATAAATATTAAAGTTTTATTTCCCATCATTAGGTGATTCAACCCAATAATTGAGAATATGACCCCATAGAAAATTGATATTTTTATATAAATATACCGGATTTTGGGTAAATATTTACAATTTTATTGTCATATAGAATTTTTTGCAAAAATACTGTTTTTTTTATAAAACAAAAAAATAGAACAATTGAAAACAAAAATTGAGCAACTAAATAATAACCGTAGAACAGTGAAAACTTAACACGGTACACAATATTTTTGAAAAAAAAAATACATTATTATTGAAAGAAATTTCGTCCCACAGTAAAAATAAAAAAAAAAAATGAGAATTTGTGTTGAGAGTTTCATTTAAAACTTTTAAATTAAAGTCATGGGCTTCGTTGGGCTTTTTGTCCTCTGGCTGAATTAGCCCATATAACCTTCGTATGTCTCTTCACTCAGTTTGTACTATCTTCTAAAAACTCTATTTTACATAGATGGAAAAAAAAAAAAAAAATTGTTCTATTAGCACCTCCACTTTCTTTATTTAGTATCTCTTTTAGAAATAAAAAAAGTTTAAACAAGGATATAGATTTTAAATTAAATTCATACAAAATTAAATTGTGTTTCAACTAAAATAATTTAATAGATAATAAATTATAGATATTTGTTATGTATATTTTTTTTTTGACACTAAGAAAAGGGGATTCTAATTTGGGACATTCTCTGTGAAGAGAGGTGTAAAATTATTAGGTTATGCTTATGATCACTTTGATTTATGTTGTTTAATATTAAAATTTATATGCACAAATAAGTAATTGATATCTATAAATGTGTGGAGATGTAAATTTTTCTTATTTAATCAAACATGTTTTTTCTAACTAGACTATGAAGTTTTGAAAATCATTTATAACAAATTTTCTTAATCTCATTTAAATTAGGCATGTCGAAAAATTCATTTAGTTGGATCGAGTTGGAGTTCCGATCTAACAGATCACTTCTAATCGGAAACATTCGGATACTTATTAGATCTTGGATTAGATTCGCTCCGACCCGCCTAATTTTTTTCCAGACACGGACGCCCTGGGACTTGAGACTCTGACCCCCTGGGGCCCGAGACCTAGACCCCTTGGGACCCAGGACCCGAACCCAAATGTCTTGGGACCTGGGACCCGGATTCCCTGGGACCTAGGTTCTAAACCCGAACCCAAACCCTCACCCTGGACCTTGGCTCCCAGGTTCTGGCTCGGACCTCAGACGTCGACCCTCGCCATCGCCTGATCCGAACCAGGCCTCTAGACTTGGCCCCTGCACTCGAACCTAGCCCGAACTCGAGCCCAACCCATAGAACTGTACTCAGACTCGTACCCTGGGCTCAGCCTCGAACATAGTCGTTGGACCCCAGTCCCGGCGCAGGCCCCCAACTCAAACTCAAACCCTGGCCCCAGCACTCGACCCTCGTTCCCCAGCCCTGAATCCAAACCTAGACCCTCGACCCATTTTCTCTCACCTTTGTTTCTCATTCCTTACTTAAATTAAATGAAAAATTAAAAAAAAAAAATACAAAGCACAATCTTGTTTTTTGTTTTTTAAAATTAAAAAATAAAAGTAATTAGAGAACGTATTTTTGTGATTTTACTTTTATTTTTGTAATTTATTAAATGTGTAACAATATATTATCACTGTAAATATGTAATTGTGAGCTATAAAATCTTTCAAAACAAAAAAATGAGAGATGATTTTGAATGGCTACATGAACTTGAAGGGAACATTACTTGAGCTTCAATTGTGTCTCTATTATTATTATTATATATATATATATATATATATAAATATATGGAGGAGGTTCCAATGGTTACATTTTTATTGTAACCATTATTGTTATATTTTTTTTAGCCATTGGATCACTATTAAATGGTTGTAATTAATTTGGAAATTAAATAAAAAAAATAAAAAATGACATGTAACCTGATATTAACCTGTTAATTTATTTCCTTTTTAAACTTTAATTAAGATTAATTATATTTTAAAATTATATTAAGTATAATTATTAATTAATTTTTACAATTTATTATTAAATAAGGATCTTTTAGCAATTTATTTTTCTTACACTTAAATTATTTTAATTTTTATAACAAAACTCTTAATAATTTAAAATTATACACATATAATTTCATAATTAAAATTTTATTATACTTATAATATTAATTTAAAATGATTACACTTTATTATACTTCTTGTATTTCAATGTATCTTAATAATATCATCTCTTGTATTGTCAATATTGTACTTCATCTGGGTTCTGACTAAATTTGCTATCTTATTCTTATTTAGATTTGTTTCATCGTCAATTATGTGTGCTTGAAAAGTATGTTTTTTTTATCGATCCAGCATGGGTAAAATTTATAATTGCAAGATAAAGTGCCATAGGAATGGGAGTCAATTTTAAATGTTATTGTTGCTGCTAGCACTTTCTTTCTAGAACTAGTTTCCATTGATGAGTGCCTTTTAATGTAATTTTGAATAAAGATTCGGGCTCAAGGCTGAATGATATTTCATTATGTACAAGGCAAAAAGGTTAAAGTTTCAATATTCCTTGTCTCAGCTACCCAAAAGGTTTGTCTCCCAAATGCAATGCTAAAATAATTGGTTGCTTAAAGTTGTCCATAAAAGGGGAGAAATTTGTCTAACACATCCTAATCTACAGGTGTGGATGGACTTATATAGTCTTCTAAATTTTTATCAATCTGCAAAAAATTTAAAAAATCATTCCAAACAGCTACATCAGGATCAATCCATTCATGGCTAACATCTTCAGTGTCATGCTCAATTCCACTGTTACTCATGTTAGAGACATTTTTTTCAGAGGCAGAGCCAGGAGGGAATGTTTGGGGGGGCCAAACCATATCAAAATTTAAGTGATAAATATTCAAATACATTTAAATTGATAATTAAGATTAAAATATTGAATGCCTCTCTTGCATATAAAATAAAGCTTAACATGATCACGCTAGTTACAAAAATAGTGGTCGTTATTATTTGGTTTGAAATAAGAAAGAAAAAAAAAGTTAAGATGATATCTAATTCTTTATAAGACAGTTGTGTTGATCTTTTAACTTTTTAATTTTTATCTTTTTATTAATAAATTATGTTGTAGGCTGTGGTTTTGCTAACTACTTATATTATATACTTATTAAAATTTAATATTAAATGGAAGAATAAATGGTTTGCAAAATGAAAAATAAAACTGAGCACTTTAATATTATTAATATTGTTAAAATGTATTATATTGACCAAATGAACACAATATGTATATATAAATTATTTTTCTTGTTCTCTAACATTTTTTTTAGTTTTAGTTTGATTGGAGGGGTCATGCCACAAACAAGTAATAAAAAGACTCACATATATATATAAAAAAATATATGAAAGAATATATAACATATTTTGAGTGTGGGGGGCCCCTGATCTTCTTCACATTTCTTTTTCACAAAACTCATGAAATGAAAAAAAATTATCTTCATCTTCGGACAAATTTGCTATAGGTTCAATGTTTTCGTTGTCAATCATTTTCGATGTAAGTGTGGGAGAGTGAATGAAAGAGGATAATTGCGAGTAAGACTTTAGTTAATTAGAATTTATAATTAAAAAAATAAAAATCAAGATTTTAAAGATTAATTAGGTTTTAATTAAGTGTCCATATAATATCATCATGTTTTTTAATTTATAAGGACACATCCTGCAAAAAAGAAGCAAGGTGTGTTCTTGTAAAAAACTTTATTATAAGGACAAAATTTTAATTTATATAAAAATAATTTTAATTTTTGTAAAAAAAAATTGCAAATATTATAATTAAATATCTTAATTGTTAAAATAATTAAGCTAAGAGATTTATATATAAATAAAAAAATTATTTATAAATTTTAATTGCTAAAAAGGGTCTTCTTTAATATTTATTTAATTACTAGAAAATAATTTATTATAATTAATTAATTCTAAAAATAGAATTTTTACCTATTGGTAACCTTCTATTATAGGTCAAAAAAAAAAAATATAACCATATGGTTACAATAAAAATGTAACCATTGAATAGTCACTCATAAATATATATATATATATATATATATATATATTTATATGGAAGAGGTTCTAATGGTTACATTTTTATTGTAACCATCATGGTTACATTTTTTTTAGCCATTGGATCAGTATTAAATGGTTGTGATTAATTTGGAAATTAAATAAAAAAAAAATAAAAATAACATGTAACCTGATATTAACCTGTTAATTTATTTCCTTTTAAAACTTTAATTAAAATTAATTATATTTTAAAATTAAATTAAGTATAATTATTAATTAATTTGTTGCAATTTATTATTAAATAAGGATCTTTTAGCAATTTATTTTTTTGCACTTAAATTATTTTAATTTTTACAACAAAACTCTTAATAATTTAAAATTATACACATATAATTTCATAATTAAAATTGCATTATACTTATAATATTTTAATTTAAAATAATTACAGTTTTTTTTTTTTTTTGAAAACATAAAATGATTACATTTATTATATAGAGATGTCAACATTGTACATCATCAATATTGTACTTCTTTTCACATTATGTTCAACGTTCCTTACTCTTTCATTCCCTCAATCTTGCTCTCGAACCCATCAAACCCCTGCGCCTCCAGTTATTATTTTAGAATCTGGGTGGGATAGTCAGGGTTGGGGAGAAACAAGAGTATGGGATAATGGGAGGATGGAAATTGAGGTGACCAAGGCTTCAGGGCTTTCCTGTTCCAATAAATTAAAATTTTTGAAAAAAAAAAGAGTGTAAATAATAAATATTATAATTAAATAGGTTAATTGTTAAAATAATTAAATCAAGGGAATTATATATAAATAAAAAAATTATTTATAAATTTTAATTGCTAAAATAGGCTTTTGTTAAATATTTATTTAATTACTTAAAAAATAGTTAATTATAATTAATTAATTCTAAAAATGGAATTTTTACCTATTGGTAACCTGCTATTGCAGGTCCAAAAAAAATGTAACCATATGGTCACAATAAAAATGTAACCATTGAATAGTCACCCATATTTATATATAGGTATGTTCTTAATG
The DNA here is from genome assembly GCF_029168945.1 of Cannabis sativa. NCBI lineage: Eukaryota > Viridiplantae > Streptophyta > Magnoliopsida > Rosales > Cannabaceae > Cannabis > Cannabis sativa. The sequence continues at coordinate 59,752,023 of NC_083607.1, forward strand.
GGTATTACCCATGTATGGGTATTTTATTCTTCACCATTGGATCAAATATATAATGGTTGATATTTATAATCATTAATTAAATATTGAAAAATTAATATTTCTTATTTTGTTATTCTCTATATTCCTAAAATAGATAAAACTATTAATAGAATTAAAAAATTTATAAATGGAATTGTTATTTAAAAACTAAAAACTAAAAAAAAAAAACTAACAAATTATTTTTTTAATAAAAATCATTTTAAAGATTAAAAAGAAAAAAAGTGTGAATTTATCTTTTTATAAAATTTCTTCAAACTAGAATTCTAAATTGCATTACTGAAAACAAAAAAAAAAATAATAATTTTAAGCTTTAAACTGTAATACATATAAAATGTATAAGATTTTTTTTATCTTTAATTTTATAATAATTAATAATTATTTATATGTTTTTATTTTTTTTAAAATACTTGAGCTCACCAAATCTATAAGAACAAAACCAATGAAGAAAATTTTAACAAAAAAAATGAAGGAAGAAAAAAGTGTCATAAACATTATTGAATAATGGCAATTGCCAACACAAGAATTTCAGCACAAAAAATTATATTTGACCCCTAGACAAGATTATCATTTTCCAATCCTAAAATATAAATAATGAACAACACCTCATTAGTTATTCTAGGACAATGATGCATGGTAATATCAAAAAAATCATTGGATGATAATAATATTTCTCTAATAATGATAGTCTAAGTAAGAACTAAGAAGTATTGTAGCGTTTTATTTTTAAGAGTATGAATAATATTAAGATAATTGGATTCTACAATTAAGCTCTTATTCTCCTAATAAAAAAACACATTAATATACATGTAAATGATTTTTAATTTTACAATAATAAATTATTAATAAACTCACAATTTCATAAAATAATAAAGTAGTAATTTTAATTAATTTTTAAAAATAATTTATAATTTTTTTTAGAATAATTAGCTTTTTTAGTCCCTGTACTTATGACACTATACTATGATGCCCCTTAATTTATAAGTGTAGTTAAAAATACCCCCTAAAATATATCAATTGGAATAGTATAATCCTTCTATCTAATTCTGTTAAAATTGACTAAAGTTGACTGTTAAATTAATAATGTGGCATTATACATAGATAGTAGTTGAAAAATTATATACCATTAGGAAAATAAATTACAAGTCATAAAAATTACAATCACAGGAAAAAAAAATGAAAAATAAAATCCCAAAAAATAGAATATCATTACCTTAATTTTCCAAAAATCCCATGTTCTTTCTAGTGATATCCATCTCTTCAAATACTGTAGAATCCTAATTTTACACCTTTTTCTAATTTGAACTGCTAAAAAACGATTGGAATTATTTTAATAAAATTATTTTTATTAAATTTTTTTAAAAGGTTATGAAATCATTTTTTAATCATCTTTCATTGTCAGTTATTATGCCACCTCATAGTCAATTTTCCCTCTAAAAAGAGATGAAATTACTACTCTATCCTTTGTTATAATACCACATCATCAATACAAACGGTATTTTTAAACAAAATAGACAGAAGGACTAAATGTATGCATATAAAATTATACAAGGACTATTTGTAACAAGCTGAATAGATTAAGGGGCATAATAGTATAGTGTCATAAGTACAAGGGGTAAAAAAGATAATTATTCTTTTTTTTAAAATATTAATTGTAATTATTATTTTTAATTTTATAAAAAATAAATATAGTTTTTTTAAAAAAAATAATTGTTAGAAACTTGCCATAAAAAGTTATTAGATTGTTACCTAATTAATTTTTTTAGTTCCCATCAATGGGTATTACCCGTTAAGAAGTGTTCTATATATATATATATATATATTACAATATTGTTGTTGTTTGTGTGTGAAAAGAGGGTTGTTGCAAAATTTGAAATGAGTGGAAATGAAGAGAAAGCAGTGCAGCTTCTTAAGAAAAAATTGGATCATATACAAGAAATAAAGCCTCTTGAGGCTTATGAGATCGAGATGTTACTCGTAGAAATGCTCATTTACAAGGTATCATATAGACATACAATACTCATTATATTAACTTCTCTTGTACTAGCTAGATAGTGACTCAATAATATTAATATATATATATATATGTACTCCAAAAATACAAGTAAAAATTACATAAAATATGGCTTTTTCTTAAACATTATGGTAAGAAAATAAAAAGTTACTTAAACTTTTATATTTTTGTTTGATTAATTATACATTTTGACTGATTAATTATGATGTACTTTTAGGGTAACTATATGATGGCAAAAAGAAAGAAATGCTTAACTAAACAAAATATTTCTGATCCACGTCCTCCACTATATCAGGTACAACACCAATTAATTTAGCCTTATTATTAAAGATATATGTACGTACCAAAACAACTTGTACACTTTTTTGAAGAAATTAAATTATTCTTTTAGGGTTTTTTTGGGCCCTAAATGCAAGTCTAACCTGACTTAATAACATCTTTATAATAACATGATTAATAAGTACAATCGACTCTTATTATAATATGATATATTTTTAAATAAATGTGGATGTGACATGCAGGCTATTATCTGCATGGCTTTAGAGCCCTTCAAAATAGAGGAAGCACAAGAATATTGGAAGGATTTTATTGAATTAAGAGCCAATTTTAGTGTAGAACCAGTCTTTAGAGAAAGCATGGAAGAAATTGGTATCTATGAAATCATTACAAATTTCCAGGACTTTCAAATGGTTGTGAAGATGCTTTTGGTGGACATCAACAAGGAACATCAAAAGAGGTTAAAGTCCAATTGGTTCGCGATTTGAAGATTTGTATTTCTAGAAGAGTAATGCTAGACAGACACTCGATCATTTTATTACACCCTCGAAATTGATACGCTATTTAAATTTATTATTGTAACGTATATAGTATTGAATTGTAGAAAGCTAAATTGAGCGAAAAAGTAGTCATAGACATACCCTATTAATTTTACACACTCTTCTCGTAAAGAAATGGTCTCAAGTTATAAAATCTCTCATTCTCACAAATGTAAGAAAATTGGGAAAGAAAAAACCAAACCTCGTACAGTTAGTGATTTTATCCCCTGATGAACTTTCAACACATTTGATCATGTCCCTTAAAATATACGACTTGTTAAAAATTACTCAGAAACTCTTATATTTATAGAAATTTAGTCATTCTATTAGGTCAGTTTTTTCATATAATTCTGTTTAAATGCTTACGTAAATTTAGTGACAACATTTTAGTCACAACATAATTAAATTTTTTGTGACTAATATAATTTTTAGACTTTTAGTCACAACAAAAAATTATTTGTGAGTAAAAGATAATATTTTTAGATATAAGTATATTAATTTAGTTTTAGTCACAACAAGTATTGTGACTAAAAATACATTTAGTCACAGCAAATTGTGATATTTGTGACTAATATCTTTAGTCACAAATTTTTTAGTCATAACATAACATAAGAATGATGATTTATAATTAGAGTAATTTGCGACATAACTTCCATAAGTACTATTAGTTTATTGTAACTAACCTCTAATTCTAAAATTTTAGTGATAAAACCGCCAAAACTCATGTTCTGTTAGCAATTTAATATTTTCATCTATTTTTGGGTGTTAAGTGTCATGTTGGAATATCCACGCTTGTACACAGTATACACGTGGCACAATTTAATTGGCTCATGTAAATGAATATTTAAAATTAAAATAATATTTAAAATAAAGAAAAATATTTTAAAAATTAAAAGTAAAATAAATTTTTTCATTCCGACAAAATTTTTTTCTTCATTATTTTTATTTTTCTTGTTCTTCATCTTCTTCACATGATCGACATCCACCATCACCAATCCACCGAAACCATCACTTCCTACCAACCACCGTACTATCCACAACTACCACCAAAACCACCACTAATCACCAACGCCACTACCGTACCCTATTTTTTATATCTAAATCACAAATACACACAAAAAGAAGCAAAACAAACAAAAAAAATAAACTAAATCTGAGAACCCCAGATCTGAAAACACTTTCACGTTCATCCAACCCCAGATCTGAAGCCTTCTCGCGCAATGCATCCACCTCTCCTTCTCTTACCAGAAAACTTGGCGAAAATCTGAAAAATGACCTCCTTCTCCACCTAGGGCTTCTTCAGTCATCGAACGGCTCGGGAAGCCATTCGTGCTTCCATTTTGGCCGTGGATGGACGGAGACAACCCTCCGACGTTGGGCCGAGCTAAACGCAGAGAGAGAAAGAAAGAAAGAAAAATGAGAGAGATAAAGGAATCGAGTTGGGTTCTTTTAGTCATGGGGACTATTCAGATGGTGGTTTGGCCTGGGGGTGGTCGAAGAATGGATGGGTTGTGGCTATGCGAGAATGAACAGAGGGAGAAAGTGGGAGATGCGACTGAAAGGGAATGGCTGAGAGGGAATTAGGGTTCCTAGTTTTTAGGTTTCAAAATTAGGGTTTTAGTTTTTCAGTTTTTAATTTAATTAAGTTTTATATTTTATTTATTTCAAAATTTATTTTTTTTTTCCTAATTTCAAATTTTTTTATTTTTTTAAATAATTATTTATGTGGACTAATTAAATTGTGTCATGTGTACACTGTGTACACGTGGACATTCCAACATGGCACTTAACACCCAAAAATAGATGAAAATGTTAAACTGCTAACAGAATACGGGTTTTAGGGGTTTTACCACTAAAATTTTAGAATTGGGAGTTAGTTGCAATAAACTAGACACTTATAAGGGTTATGCCGCAAATTACTCTTATAATTAATGATCTTTTTTACTTTTATTCACAAGTTTCGTTATAACTAAAAGTAAAAAAAAAAAAAAATTATAGTGAAAATTATCCTTTGTTGACCGAGGTTTTCGGCAACTATTAAAATATGATTATAATAAAGAGCTGTAAGAAAGTGAGATGAAGATTTTTTACGTGGTTGGGGCGTTAATGAGCCTTAGTCCACGAGCCTCTGTTATTAATGGATGTATTTAATACAGATTCTACACTTGAGAGAATGTCTTTCTCTCAAATACAGAGAATGTTCTTGGTGAGTATTTTCTCTTCTTGCTCTTTTGCAAACCAAGATTCTCGACCCCATTAAATGAGCTTTGAGGGGGTATTTATAGTGTTTTGGTGGGGTAATCCCTAGAATTGTTCTTACACATGTATCTGTAAGTATCCATAAAGTTGGGCATTTCCGATGAATATACCATGGGTGATGCATGGTCAAATCCCTAGGTGCTGTAGGGCTTTTATGAAGAATGTCATTTTTGCCTTGTGATTGACATGACTCTTCGCAGAGTAGCCGTCGCTAGACTTAAATGATCATTACTGTAGCGCTGCTATTTGGGGGTTGTGCCGTCAGACTTTATTGCGTGTTACAGTCCCAACACGCTTCCTCCCATGCAGCATTAAATGCGACTTGATTGCTCGGGAGAGACCTGACATATCCCGGAGAGCCTTCACGCTATACTAGCTTCCTGGAGTACCTTGTACTCCGGGTGCCTCCTCCGGGACCCATGCTAACAGCGCTTCCTTGTGGCGCACAAAGACTTATTAAATGTTTACAAGTTATCTGACCCACGTGTCCCCTCTCGACTGGTCCACGTAGTTTGGGCGGGTACGGAGCAACATTTACCCCCCAAGCCTTGTTTACTTAGTAAAAATAAACCAAGGCTTGTTCAAGTGTCTCCGGTTGACTCCTCGTTTCCCTAGCTCAAGCTTCGAGCGCGTGGGGGAAAATTAAATGATGTCATTTAATGCAGCGATTTGCTTTTTGCAGGAATGTCTCCAGCCGCCTCCTCGGTCTTCTGATACGATCTTGGGGCGCGTGGAGGTGCGTCTGATAATGGCATTAAATGTAGCGATTCACTTTTGGAGAGGTCGATTCGTTTCACGCCCCATGATTGATGCGGCGCATTAATGGTGTCAGACGGATACTCAAACGTTTCCACCGCCTTAATGGTAGATTGATCTGATCCGTTGATTTTCAGGAATTCGAATCGTGCGTCTCCCCCACCGTGCGATTGGTAGGTGATGACGCCTGTTCCTCATGCGTTTTTGCCTATAAAAGCCACCACCTTTCCTTCATTTCGGTTACTTTCCATTCCTTGCCATTTCTGCTCGAATTTCCCAGAGAGAAAATTCCTCAAAGTAGCACGAACTGCTTTAATACTTAAACACTTCTTTCAGTCTTCCAGCGTTTGACTTCGCCAGTTCTTCTCAACTTTCACTCAACCACATTCAGTACCCCCAGTTCAACGATCTACTGTAAGTTTCTTGCATCCTTAGATAATAACATGCTTATATTTACTTCGTTCGTTTTCTGGGTTCGTACTTAGAGGCTTCTGGGTGTGTGAGTGTTTAAGTTCTTCGTTTAACAGTTGCTTAGGGCATAGGAAGGCTTTTCTCTTTTCTTTTTCTTTTTACAAAACCACTTTCTGCGATCTCACTGCACCCGACACTTGTTCAGGGATTCTCTCCAGAGTTTCTCATGTGACACGTGTCCGGAGGGGGCCTCTTTCCAGCGGTTAGGGGACCCCCACTCCCTTTTTCTTGATTTAGGGTTTGGTATGGGACCTAACTATCTTGGACTTTTCTTTTTCCCTTTTTGTTTTTCTCGGAACACAAAATGTACGCCACGGCTCAAAATCTTCGAAGAAGAAAGGGAAAGGTATGGCCACGCTGGAGGAGGTTTCTCTGGGACCCGTTGCCCAGGAGGGGTATAAGTCCCGTGCAACTGGTTGGGAAGCGGCCGAGCTTTGATCGACCCTGACTTGTCCCCACCAGCTGGAGAACATTATTAATGTGGCTGGGATCAAACCCTCTACCTCAGGGACCTTCCACCGGCCTCCTCGTGACTCGGAGACGCCTAATCATAACTATGACGGCTTCGGGGCTTGGAGCCAGACCCATTTGATGACCGGTGCCATGCTCCCGCTCCAAGATTACTTTGTTAATTTTCTTGTATTTGTCGGCCTTGCGCCATACCAACTTATTCCTCAAGCTTACCGCCTGCTCTCAGGCTTATTTATTTTTTACACCGCCCGTGGCTGGGGGTCTCCCGGCCGGCGGAAATTTTATATTTTTATGAACTTGTATCCGTCCCCAAGAAAGGGGACAAACTTAAGGATGGTTTTTATGGGTTCCGGATCCACCCTGCTAACGAGGGGGTGGTTCCGTATAATAGGCAGACTCATGTTAAGGAGTACCGCCACCGCTTTTTCTTTTCTTCCGGGTTCAGGGCCGTGGACCACCCGGAGCTTCTCACGGAGTGGGTGCGGATCCCACCTTACCAGCGGACGCTTCCCACTCAGGTTTTCCTTCGAAGGGCCCAAGCCTTCGCCTCCTACGACCACGCTTAGATCTTGATGTCGGGGGCCTGGTTACCACGGAGAATTGCAGAAAGGCCAAACTTATCCTTTCTCATCAATCCGTGGATGACTCCAACCTCTCACGGGTCATTTGCCCCAATGTGAGGGCGCCTGTTGCGGAGAAGGCCTTCCGGGACGAGCTCATTGCCACGGCAGAGAAGAAGTACCAAGATTATCTCTACCGGAAGGCCCAGGAGAAAGCGTACTCTAAGGCCCAGGCTGCCTCTGGTAGAGGGCTTCGCGTGGGGAGTCCGGTGGTGCGAAGGAGCCAAGCCATTGGCGGGAAGTCCGAAGCTAAATTTTTTGACAAGATACTTCAAGAAGAGATTGGGGATCGTCCCGCCAGGAGGCCCCTTCGTCTTGAAGACTCTTCCGAGAAGCAGACTTCCCGGCCTCAGCCTTCAGCCCCCGAACCAAACTCGGGTGCTCCCGGTGCTAGCACTTCCGGTGCCGGCGGTAAGTCTCCCTTGATAATTCGCTATGTTCCTTCCGTTGATGAATATACCAGTCATAGGCCCGTAGGGTTCGACGAGCGTCTTCGTAGATTTAAGATGCCGTTGACCCGGTGGGGGGAACGTTTGAAGGAATTTTATTTTACGAACTTAGGAGATTACCTAGGTCGGTCCCGGATGGGCTCCGGCCCTCCGGAACCTATTCCCTTAGGTCCATCAGCTTACATAGCGTCCAGCTGGTTTCAGCCCTCGGACAGTTATCTTGGAGATGACGCTGCCAGCATTAAAGTACAGGACTTTGCTAGGGCCGAATTAGGAAGTTCGGGTAGGAGTAGCTTATTTGCTGTATCTTTTATAAGCGGTCCCTCACGAACTTCTAACACTTGCTTATTTTTTGGAACAGGTACCTCCATGGATGCCATCCTGGAACAGCTTGCCGGGGTTCATACTCCCGTGGCTCCTCCGGCTTTCACCCCCTCTCCCCCGGTCCCTTCTTTGAAGGTTTCTTCCGGCGCTCCCCCTGAAACCATTGACTTAGTGGATGACGAGAAGGGGCTTCCGGGAGAAGGCCAAGGGAAGAGGTGGGACTTCTCGGAGGAAGCCGTTGAGGGCGCAGGAGAGCCTCAGGCCCTTCCGGAGGTAGCAGAGGAGGACGAGGAGGAGCCTGAAGTGGCTCTGATTCGCAAGCGTAAGGGCAAGATGATTGCCCAGGACGAGCCGAAGAGGCCTCGGAGGGCCGAAACTCCTACCCATGGCCTAGACGGCGGGGTCTCCCCGATGGAGGAAAATCCTGCTCCTCCCCACATCGAGCTTACCCCGATTCCGGGGGATGAGGTGAGGCAGGAGCTTCGCATAGCCAAACACAACTATGCTATGGATGAGTACTCCCGGGGGTATGCCGAAGTGGAGGCCCTTAGGAGGATTCTGCGAGCTGAGGTTGAGGCGAGCATCAACCACCCGGAATACCATGATCCGTGGAACCTTAATCTGGACCCCTTAACGGACTAGTTCCGTCCCCTCCTAGGGCCTACCTTGGCTCCCTTTGCCGCGGAGATGACCGGCGAGTTCGCTTCTCAACTTACACGTTGCGCGCCCAAGCGGTTTGCCACTTGTGCTTCCCTGAACTCCATCTTCCAGGTCCAGGACCTCAGCCATTCTCTCACGGTGGTAAGTACTTTGCAATTTTTGCGTTTCCTCTTTGTTGTTTGTATTTTGTTTTCTTCCTTTGAGAAATTTTTCCTTATACTTCGTTACGGTTCAGCTTGCTGCTGAGGCTGGCCGCCTCTCCAGGAACATCATAAACCATGGCTTCACTCTGTCCGACTTTGGGGACATGAATGACGTCAGGAAGGTCCTCCAAGACCTCACAGCGGAGAGGCAGATCTACCAGGAGGCTGCCGAGCGCCAGGAGGCAGCGGCCAAGGCCAAGGAAGAGGAGGCCAAACGGAGGGAGGCTCAGGCGGAGGCCATGATCCGGGACGAGGCTCAGCGGAGAGACAGGATGGAGGCCCAGCATCAGGAGGAACTAAGGGCTCAAACCGAGGCTGCTGAGAAGGCCAGGGGAGACCTCCAGGAGGCCAGGGAGGCTTTGGATGAAATGGTCGCCAAGGTGAGATCTTTGGAAGAGACTCACCAATCGGACATTGAATCCAAGGCCGCTCTAGCTGCGGAGTTGAAGGAGCTTAGGGACTTCAAAGAACAATCCACCAGGAAGGCCAAGAGGGCCGAGCTCCTTTCTCCTGTTTCCTGCGCCCGGTGCCCGAAGCGCTTTGATGATGGTGTCTATATGGCTTGGGCCACCAATGACCAAAGTATCAAGCTTACTTTTTATCCCAAACCCGAGGAGATGATTGCCAGGTTTCGGGAAAAGAAGAAGAAGCTTGATGCTGCGCTTGAGCCACGGATTGGACCTCTTCTTCCTCCGCGGGCTGACTGAGCTGCCGTATTATTGACCCAGATTCTACCCGTTTCTTTTATAACTCTTTTTTTTTTTTGTACATATTTGCTGCTGCCTTAGAACAATTTACATATAGGCGGCAGCTTTCATTTGAAGGGGAGACAATTATATTTTAAGGCCTGTCCCCGGGCCATTTATATGTATATGACCTGCCCTTTGGGCCAGGATATTTTTTATGCGATCTTTATTCGTCACACTTATATATTTTAACCTGTCCTTTGGCTCAGGGTTTTTACACTTATGCTTTTTATTTTTGTGCATACTTTTTGACCTGCCCTTTGGGTCAGGATATTTAACTTAGTTTGTTTTTGTTTGTCCGTGCGGTATACCCTAGTACCCCCCTGAGTGGCATAGAAACTTTGTTTTTAAGGCACTCAGTTTTATTTAATACAGAGGAGGTATACATTTGGACGGTACAAACCCTTTGAACAAAATCTAAGTTTAATTCGCTACTGGTAATATTTTCTGAGGTGATCGGCGTTCCAGGCTCTTGGGACGGTGGTTCCGTCCATTCTTTTTAGTTTGTAAGTGCCAGAACCGATTTCGTCCTCGATTTCATATGGTCCTTCCCAATTTGGTCCAAGTACCCCCACTCCGGGTTCTTGGGTGGCTGGAAAAACCCTTCTTAGGACCATATCCCCAATAGCGAATTTTCTATTTTTAACCTTGGAGTTAAAATATTTGGTCACCTTCTTTTGATAAGCAGCCATCCGTATTTGAGACTCATCCCGGAGTTCTTCGACTTGATCCAAAGCCTCTTGGAGCAGTGCCTGATTGGTGGCCGGATCATAAGTCGTCCTCCTGTGGGATGGGAATAATGTTTCCACCGGGACCATTGCTTCACAACCGTACGGCATTGAGAACGGCAAGTGACCAGTTGTGGTTCTGGGGGTCGTCCGGTAGGCCCACAATACCCTTGGCAATTCTTCAGGCCAGTTATTTTTACAGGCCAGTAGCTTCTTTTTCAAGGTGACCTTTAGGATTTTATTGACTGCTTCCGTCTGGCCGTTTGTTTGAGGCCGGGCTACCGCGGAGAAGCTTTTCACTACTCCGTGTTGGTTGCAGAAGTCAGTAAATTCCTCGCAATCAAATTGCTTTCCATTGTCTGAGACTATTTTGTGAGGCAAGCCGTATCGACACACTATGTTTTTGATAACAAAGTCCAATGCCTTCTTAGCAGTTATTGTCTTCATAGGCTCAGCCTCTGTCCACTTGGTGAAGTAGTCCACTGCTACTATTGCATACTTTACCCCTCCTTTTCCCGTAGGTAGAGACCCGATGAGATCTATTCCCGAGACCGCGAAGGGCCAGGGGCTGGTCATCAAAGTGATCTCATTTGGAGGGGCTCTCGGTATGTTCGCGTACCTTTGGCACGAGTCACACTTTTGGACATAGTCTATACAATCTTTTTTCATTGTTGGCCAGAAGTACCCTTGCCTCAATATTTTCTTTGAGAGGCTGGGTCCTCCCGTATGATCTCCACAGAACCCTTCATGGACCTCCAGCATGATTTGTCTAGCTTCAGGGTCCGATAGACACCTTAAATAAGGCATGCTGAGTCCTCTCCAGTAGAGAATTTGATCCATCATTACATAACGATGAGCCTGATACTGAATCTTTCGAGACAGTGCCCTCTCTTGGGGCAACTCACCTGTGGTTATGTACTTTATGATGGGGACCATCCAGCTGGGTTCTTGCCCAACCGTTTGTGTGGTCTCTTTTATTTTGATGCTTGGCTCTGCCAAGCGTTCCACTGGTACTACCCCCAGCTCTTCGATTTCGCTGTCCGAGGCTAACTTAGCCAGACAGTCCGCATGAGCATTCTTCTCTCGGGGGATTCGTTCTACTTTGTAGTCCGTGAACTCGTGGAGCAGTTCTCGGACTATTGCTACGTACGCGGCCATCCGTTCGCCGCGAGTTTGGTATTCTCCGGAAACTTGGTTTACGACCAGCTGAGAATCACTGTAGACTTCCACTCTCTTGGCTCCTACAGCTTTAGCCAGTTTTAGCCCTGCTATCAGGGCCTCATATTCGGCTTCATTATTCGAAGCTGTGAAGTTGAATCGGAGTGCCGCCTGGAGCCGCAATCCAGTAGGTGATATCATAGCCACTCCGGCTCCTGAACCGTTCTCATTAGAAGCTCCGTCCACAAATACTCTCCAAGTGGGGATTGGTGGGTCCGGTGTATTGGCTGTTGCCTCGGCTTCATTGCATTCGGTGATGAAGTCTGCCAAGGCTTAGCCTTTTATGGAAATTTGGGGCACGTAATGTAAGTCGAACTGACTCAGCTCCATCGCCCACTTGAGGAGTCTTCCGGATGCTTCAGGCTTCTGGAGAACTTGCCGGAGCGGATGATTGGTCAAGATTCTGATCGGATGGGCTTGGAAGTATGGTCTCAACTTCCTCGATGCCATCAGGAGGCAGAATACTAATTTTTCAATGACCGGGTACCTTGTCTCGGCCCCTACCATGCGCTTACTAACATAGTACACGGGATGCTGAATTTTTTCTTCCTCCCGGACCAGTGCAGCGCTGACCGCATGCTCGGAGACGGCCAAGTAAAGGAACAAGTCTTCTCCAAGGACGGGTTTTGATAGGATAGGAGGTTTGGACATGTGGTCTTTTAACCTTTTGAATGCCTCCTCGCATTCATCTGACCATTCGAACTTTTGGCATTTCTTCAGTATGTTGAAGAAGGGTATGCACTTGTCCGTTGATCGTGAGATAAAGCGGCTCAGTGCGGCTACCTTTCCGGTCAAGCTCTGCACGTCCTTATGTTTCTTGGGAGATGGCATATCCAGGAGAGCTTGGATTTTCTCCGGGTTTGCTTCAATCCCCCTTTGGCTGACTATGAAGCCCAGGAATTTTCCCGACTTGACCCCGAAGGTACATTTTTTCGGGTTGAGCTTCATGCCATATCTCCGGACGACTTCGAAACATTCTTCTAAGTCGCTTGCATGGCTGTTGCATGCTTTGGATTTGACGAGCATGTCGTCTACATATACCTCCATGTTTCGTCCCAGGAGGCTTTTAAACATCCGGTTCACCATTCTTTGATAGGTTGCTCCGGCGTTTTTCAATCCGAAAGGCATGACTAGGTAGCAGTATACCCCCTTATCGGTCCTGAAGCTAGTGCACTCCTGGTCTGCCGTATGCATTTTTATTTGGTTGTACCCAGCATAGGCATCCATGAAAGACAGCAGCTTAAATCCGGATGTGGCGTCTACCATCTGATCAATCCTGGGTAGCGGGAAGCAGTCCTTTGGGCAGGCTTTGTTTAGATCTGTGAAATCTATACAAACCCGCCAAGTCCCGTTCGGCTTGGGCACCAGGACCGGATTGGCCAGCCATTCCGGATAGTATACGTCGCGGATCATGCCACTGGACAAAAGTTTGTCCACCTCTTTCTCTAAGGCCTCGGCTTTCACCGAGTCGAGCGGGCGTCTCTTTTGCTGTACAGGGGGCATGTCCGGGTTGACATTGAGTACATGGGTGATGACATGAGGGCTGATGCCGGTCATGTCTTCTTGGCGCCATGCAAAGATGTCGATGGCGCCCTTCAGTGTTTTTATTATTTTATCTTTTTCCTCCGGATCCAGGCTCTTCCCTATCCGGAGTACTTTGGTGGAGTCGTCGTCGCACACTGGTATTTCTTCGACGTCCTCCATTGGTTCCACGACCCTTTCGGACCCTATGCGAGGATCCAACTCATCCTCTTCAGCCTTCTCTATCTCAGGGGGCCCCCGGACCATGAGTACAGGTAAGTGGGTGGCCACATTGTAACATTGCCTGGCCTCTCCCTGATTTCCCCTTACCGTTCCGACTCTGGCTTCCTGGGTAGGGAATTTTAGGCATAGATGTCGGATCGAAGTAATTGCACCAAAGTCGACGAGGGCCGGTCGGCCTAGGATTGCGTTGTAGGTTGTTGGACAGTCTACCACCACGAAGGTGCAATACTTGAATGTGCTCTGGGGGGTATCCGGGCACAGGGTAACTGGGAGCCTGACTTTTCCCATCGGGATTAGCATCGTCCCGTTAAACCCTGTGAGCTGTGACCCACTAGGCGAGAGGTCCCGGTCAGTCAACCCTAACTTCCATGACCGCCTGCTCTCTTTGTTGGACAAAAAGTCCCCAATCTCGCTTATGAATCGTTGCACTGACCCATTCGGGCAACTCATCAATATCCTCAATATCGGCTACTAATCCACGCTCCATATAAAATTCCCTATTGTCCACCTTCTCGTGATACTTTGTCTCAGCTGCCGGGCAATGAAACTTAGGAATTTCATGCAGTGATTTCTTTTTATTCTTGTTGGCGGTCTTCTTAACTTTGGGCATTTTCTTCTCTTTAAGCTTCTCTTTAACTTCATGAACAATACATTTTCTGGTTTTGAGTTGTTAATTTCAGTTATGAACTAAACTTTTTGAGATTTGGGTGGTTAAAAACCCTTGTATGGACTAGTGTTTTGGCTTTGCAATGATGAAGTAATCTTGTCTTTGTTCAATTAGATGTGATGAAATGTTGAATGAATGTTAATTTTTGGCCATTTTTAACATTTAGCAAGCTAGATCTTACTTGGAAAAGTAAGACCTAGTTGAACCCTTCTAATTGATGCATGATTTTTACCTTTTCTTTTAGGTATTAATTAGTAGTGAAATAGGAATATTTTGCTACCATGTATAACTAAGGATTTGATGCTCTATTGGGCTATTTGTGATCTAAACTGATGTAGGAATGCATTGTGAGATTGTGAATGGTTTATTGCAAGTTTTGGAAAAAGCTTGCTGGTTTTTGTTGAAATTTGTTAACTCTGCCAGGGATTCTTTGAATCATTCTTTGGGACATTGCTGTATCAACTGGGACATACAAGTGGAAATTAATCACCCAAGTCTATTTTCCTAATCTGAAATTACCACCATTTTGATCACTTTTAGTTTCTTATTTTTAGTTTATTTAGTTTAAAAAATTAGTTCTCAAGTTTAGATTCAAGGCTATAAATTTTTCTCGTGAATTAATGTGTGACTTTATTTTATTTTTATTTGAAATTCTTGGAATTACTTTTAGTTGATTTAACATTATTTAGTAAAAAGTCCCTGTGGAGACGAACTTTGATTACTTATCATTGTATTACTTGTTTGTGATTGTGTACACTTGCGCAATTATAAAGCAACAGAATTTTCACAACAAGTTTTTGTTAGGGGAATTAGCTCACAAGGTATATTAGTATGCATTTTTAATAACTTTCTCTTTTCTTTTCACTTGCACACTACCCCAACACAATGAATTTCTTCTTTGTTGCCTTACTCACTGCTGCCCCTTTACACAACAAGAACTCGTACAATGTACTTCACTGTCTCCAACCCACTCTTGTTCAAAAACTACTACTTTTGCCAACCCACACCACACCAAGTAAAATTTTGACACCTTACACACAATCCATGTAGTACTTGGCCATGATACTTCCTCTGTGCAAGTCACTCAATGTCTAATTTATCCAACACCACAAATCAGTTCAAACTTGCACTATTTCTAACATTACCACTGCCAATTCACACCATTTCACTAATTATCACCATAATAAAACCACTGCAGAGAACAATTTTGAAATTCAAATGCACACCAACAATGTCCAAGTGACAACCCCAATTCCAAACGATCAATGTAACCCAATCAACTCCTTTATACCAAAGATATCATTGTCCACGCATCACTCTGTTCACAATCAATACTGTTCTCAAATTCACCAATCTTTCTCAGCCCAATAGTCTTCAACAATTCCACCAAATTCCAATTCAAATCATCCAACTCAAAATTATCACACTACTGCTACCACATTTAAATCACAATGACAATCTCAAGCACCATTTAATATAACACTAGCAGTTCCACGACAGCCACCAATTAAGCACTGTAATCCAAAATAATTTTCAAATGAAATCACCAAATCAGAAATTAGCTTAGATTGGCGGAGAAGCTCGGCTTGACAGAGGACTCTCGGTTGCTGGGCAGTGATTCGTGCAGGTGTGACTGTGTTGAAGTCGACCAAGCGAAGGAGGATGTTAGGGTCGAAGAGGTGATAGTGGTGGTTCGGTTGCTGTGTTGCTGGTGAGGCCGTGATGTTGTTGGGTTGTTGATTTTGGTGGTGCGGGTTAGGTCGAATGGTGAGCTGCTGGTGCGAGGTGGTGGTGAGGTCGTGGTGTAGTTCGAAGGTTCGAGCTTGAAGTCGAACTGGTGCGAGATTTGGGTGGAAGGTGCGACTGGAACTAGGTGCGGGCAGTGTGATGGTGTGGTTCGAAAGGCTTGGAGCTGGGCGTTGGGGTGGTTCGAAGGTTGGGTTCACGGGTTGGTTTCTGGTGGGTTGGTGGGTTGTGGCTCAGTCAAGTGGGCGAAGTGGTGCTGATGGTGTGATGTGATGAGTGAAGGAAAAAGATGATCCTGGCTGGTTCGGCTGTTCAAGAAAAATGAAGAAGATGATCTTGAATGAGGTAGGGTTGAGGGTGGGCTGACCAAAGTATTGGGCTGGTCAAACTAGCTGGGGCCCAGTTGACCAAAGAATTTGGCCCAAACTGAGTTAAATAATGTGAAGTGGGGTCTTTGTATCTCCAAAAATGACTTGGGCTCACTCAATTCAACACTAAAGTACAATTTCAAATAATTGGTCTGAACAATAATAGACCTATCCAATGATTGAATCATGAACAACATGACAATCCCATGTTTTTTCTGACAGACCATTCACTTTATTTTTTTCAAACCCCAGTTCATTTGATCAGCCTAAAACCAAAACACTTCTTGCTAAGCTGTTGCTATAGCAACTGAACAGCAACCTGACACCCCAAACTTAGTGCTTTTGCCCAAATCAAAATTTCTTCATTCCATAGCCTTTTTCACTTGATTCTCTGCACAAAGAAAAGAAAATTTTCAATTTCACCATGACAATTATTTATAGCTAATTATAATATATATAGATATAATTTCTTTTTTTTTTTTTATATTTTTGTTTTTTTTTTTCTGTTGCTTTTCTTTTTCTTGTTTTTTTTTTTTTTTTTCTTCAAGGGGTGCCTTTCACTGAATTTTTTTCTTTTCATTCTTTTTCAAATTTTTTTTTTTTTTTTTAGGCACCCCAAATTACAATGATCAAGCATCTTTCAAAGAAATCGAGGTCTTCTCTCGGTTGACCTCGCCTCTCCAATAGTGCTTCAACCTCTGCCCGTTCACTTTAAATTCCCTCCCGGATTGTTGATCTTTCACTGTAATCGCACCAAAAGGAGTCACTTCTTGCACAGTAAACGGGCCAGACCAACGGGACTTTAATTTCCCAGGAAAGAGTTTGAGCCTTGAATTAAAGAGTAACACTTCTTGTCCTTTTGCAAAAACTCTTTCCTTGATTCTCTCATCATGCCATCTCTTTGTCTTCTCCTTGTACAATTTAGCATTCTCATAGGAAAACAAACGCAATTCATCCAACTCATTCAGCTGTAACTTTCTTGCTTCTCCAGGTGCTGAAATATCCATATTGAGATGTTTTAGTGCCCAAAACGCCTTGTGTTCTAACTCCACGGGAAGATGGCATGCTTTCCCATAAACTAGGCGATATGGAGACATGCCTAGAGGAGTTTTATATGCTGTCCTATACGCCCAAAGTGCATCATCGAGGCGTTGGGACCAATCTTTTCTGTTGGGATTTACAACCTTCTCCAATATGCCTTTAATTTCCCGATTGGATATTTCAGCTTGCCCGTTAGTCTGTGGGTGATAGGCAGTAGCAATTTTGTGTTTTACACTATATTTTGCCAAGAGGGCAGCCAACACTTTGTTCACAAAGTGTGTTCCCTCATCACTTATCAAAGCTCTAGGAGTCCCAAACCTTGTAAAAACATGTTTATGAAGGAACTTCATAACCACTCGAGCATCATTCTTGGGACTAGCAATTGCCTCCACCCACTTTGACACATAATCCACCGCCACTAGAATGTAGAGATTCCCAAAGGATTGTGGGAAAGGTCCCATGAAGTCGATACCCCACACGTCAAACAACTCCACCTCCAAGATACAATTAAGAGGCATTTCATTCCTGGCGGAGATATTTCCAACTCTCTGGCAGCGATCACATTGTTGAACAAAAGCATGAGCATCTTTAAAAATAGAAGGCCAATAATACCCGGATTGAAAAACCTTGGCCGCCGTGCGTTGTCCACCAAAATGGCCACCATAAGGAGCTGAATGACAATGCTCCAAGATGCTTCTAACTTCACCCATTGGCACACATCTCCGCATAATACGATCGGGGCACTGCTTGTACAAGTATGGCTCATCCCAAAAATAAAACTTGCTATCATGAAGGAACTTTTGAGGCTGCTGCTTGGTAAAATCAGGTGGATAGGCACCTCCAACTAAGTAATTGACAATGTCTGCATACCATGGTACCCGTGTTTGCTCTACCACTAGCAGTTGCTCATCTGGGAATGAGTCTTGAATTTGTAATTCTCCCTCTAAGTGGTTGTGGTGATTGTTAGTTTCCAACCTAGAGAGATGATCCGCCACTTTGTTTTCTGTCCCTTTTCTGTCTCGAATTTCCAAGTCAAACTCTTGTAGCAACAAAACCCAACGAATAAGCCTCGGTTTAGAATCTTTCTTGGTTATCAAATACTTGATTGCCGAGTGGTCAGTATACGCAACAACCTTGGTTCCCACAAGATACGATTTGAATTTCTCAAAGGCAAAAACCACCGCTAGCAACTCTTTCTCAGTAGTGGTGTAGTTAATTTGGGCATCAACAAGAGTTTTGCTTGCATAATAAATGGAATGAAAGATCTTATTCTTCCGCTGCCCAAGAACAGCCCCAACGGCAAAATCACTTGCATCACACATGAGTTCAAAGGGCAATGACCAATCGGGTGCTACAATCACGGGGGCCGTAACAAGAGCTGTCTTCAACTTCAAAAATGCTTCATTACATTCAGCGGTAAACTCAAATGGTCTATTTTGTTCTAGCAAGTTACACAAGGGTTTGGACACCTTAGAAAAGTCTTTAATGAAGCGCCTATAGAAACCCGCGTGTCCAAGGAAGCTTCTTATGCCTTTCACCGTGGTAGGGGCTGGTAGCTTCTCAATCACTTCTAGCTTTGCCTTGTCAACTTCTATCCCCTTGCTAGACACTTTGTGACCCAACACAATACCCTCTTGAACCATGAAGTGGCATTTCTCCCAATTAAGCACCAAGTTGGTTTCTTCACATCTTGCTAACACTCTTTCCAAATTCTCCAAACACATCCCAAATGAATCCCCGTAGATAGAGAAGTCATCCATGAATATCTCCAAAATACTTTCAGCCATATCCGAGAAAATAGCCATCATACACCTTTGGAAAGTCGCGGGAGCATTGCACAATCCAAATGGCATCCTCCTAAAGGCAAAGGTACCATATGGACAAGTGAAGGTGGTTTTCTCTTGATCTTCCGGTGCTATAGAAATCTGATTGTAACCCAAATATCCGTCAAGAAAGCAATAAAACTCTTTTCCCGCCAAACGATCCAACATTTGGTCAATAAATGGCAGCGGAAAATGATCCTTCCGAGTAGCATTGTTTAGCTTCCGGTAATCCATACACACCCTCCAACCGGTCACGGTTCGAGTAGGAATCAACTCATTGTTTGCATTAGCCACCACCGTGACTCCTCCTTTCTTGGGCACACATTGAACAGGACTAACCCATGAGCTATCCGAAATTGGGTACACAATACCATAATCTAGCCACTTGATCACTTCTTTTCGCACCACTTCTTTCATGACAGGATTCAATCTTCGCTGATGCTCAACAGAATTGCTACAACCAGCTTCTAAAAGTATCTTGTGTGTGCAAATCGTTGGACTAATACCCCTTATGTCCGCCATAGTCCACCCAATTGCTTTCTTATGCTTTTTCAACACCTCTAGCAAAGCACCTTCATCTTCAACTACCAAGTTTGATGCTATAATAACGGGTAGCGTGTCATTCTCCCCCAAATAGGCATACTTCAGATGGCTTGGCAAGGGTTTCAACTCCAACTTCGGTGGTTCTTGGATGGAGGGTTTTGGAGGCTTAAAATTACTTTCCTTCAACTCCAAAGATTCAAAGGGCTTCTTGAAGTTAGGAATAGGTTGCAATGGCTCCACCCAAGCAACTTGGTTGTCTTCATCTTCACTCAAGTCTTCAAGCTCATCAAAAGAACTTATAAATTTCTCATCCCTCCAAGCTTCCTTGTGAAATTTTTCAGCCACTATCGAGTCAATTACACTTATGCGGGAGCACTCTTCTATCTCATCCGGAAATCTCATAGCATTGAACACATTAAAGGTGACTTTTTGATCATTCACCCTCATTGTGAGCTCCCCATTTTGCACATCAATCAGAGTTCTCCCGGTAGCAAGGAATGGTCGACCCAAGATAATAGGCACATCTCTATCAGCTTCATAGTCTAGGATGATGAAATCAGCTGGAAAAATGAACTTGTCAACCTGTACTAGAACATCTTCTATTTTTCCTTCTGGATGGGCCATGGACCTGTCAGCAAGTTGCAATGTAACAGTTGTAGGACGTGCTTCACCAATACCCAACTTCTTAAAAATCGACATAGGCATGAGGTTGATGCTTGCACCCAAATCACATAAAGCTCTTCCAACATCCCTCCCCCCAATAGAACAAGGGATTGTAAAACTACCCGGATCCTTCAACTTCGGTGGAATCTTACTTTTCAACATGGCGCTGCATCCTTCGGTAAGAGCTACAGTTTCAAACTCCCCCAACCTCCTTTTCTTTGTCAAAATGTCTTTTAAGAACTTGACATAGTTCGGCATTTGCTCCAATGCTTCCACCAAGGGAATATTGATATGGAGCTGCTTCAACAAATCTAAAAACTTCTTGAATTGCCCATCTTGCTGCTGTTTCCGAAATCTTTGAGGAAATGGAAGGGGTGGTTTAGTACATACTGGTGCGGATTGTCGATCGTCGGATTGCCGACCCGATGCCGTATCAACCGGTGCAGTATCAGCAATTTCCTGGGCAGTTTTTTTACTCAATTTTTCGTCGTTTTGGATTGAAGTGGGCTCCCCACTACCCTTTATTTCCTCCTCGGAATTTTTCAGTTGCTTGCCACTCCTCAAGTGAATGGATTTGCATTGCTCCTTCCCATCCCTCCTTGGATTCTCCGTGTCACTAGGCAAAGAACCTTGCGGCCTAGCTTTCAATTCATTGGCCAAATGTCCAAGTTGCAACTCTAAGTTTCGAAGAGAGGCAGCTTGACTTTGTATCACCGCATCATTTTTGGCCATATAATCCCGCATTAGACTTTCCAAAGAACTTGGTTGGGCATTTTGAGCATGTTGTGAATGCCGGGGTTGTTGTGAAAAACCCGGTGGATATGCTTGTCTTCCTTGGGCTGGTGCGGTACTTGAGCTTGCTCCTTGTCCTCCCCAAGACAAATTAGGATGATTCTTCCAAGATTGATTGTAAGAGTTTGAGAACGCCCCATTGTTTCTGTTAAAATTCTGATTTCCCATGTAGCAAACGGACTCCGGATTAGATGGACACTTCTCAAACACATGCCCTTCTCCACAAAACACACATGAGACATCATCACTTTGAATGGCAGCAGCTGGTTGAATATTTTTAGCGTTCCCAATACTCAAATTCTTCAAAACATTCGTCATGGAAGCCATTTGAGCTGTCAAAGCTGTTATTGCATCTACCTCAAGGACCCCCGCCACTTTTCTACTTGTTGGAGCTCTAGTGTTGGACCATTGGTAGTTGTTACTTGCAATGGTCTCCAAAATCTCAAATGCTTCATTGTAAGACTTCGACAAAATAGCACCATTGGCCGATGCATCTAACACCATTCGAGAAGCTGCATTCAAACCATTATAAAAAGTCTCCATCTGAATACAATGTGGAATGCCATGATGTGGACACTTTCGCAAAAGTTCCTTAAACCTCTCCCACGCATCACTTGTGGACTCATCTTCAAGTTGCTGAAAAGACATGATCTCATTTCTGAATTTTGCATTTCTAGTAGGATGAAAGTATTTCCTCAGAAACTTCTCAGCAAGGTCATTCCAATTGGTCACAGAATCAGGCGGCAAAGTGTTGAGCCATGATCTAGCTCGGTCTCGTAGTGAGAATGGGAATAGCTTCAACCTCAACACCTCTTCACTTACTCCTTGGATCTTGAAAGAATCACTCACCTCCAAGAATGAACGGAGATGGAGGTGAGGATCTTCAGTTGGCATCCCGCTAAATTGCCCCACGGTTTGGAGCATTTGAAACATCACTGGCTTGAGCTCAAACTGCGGTGCTTGTATTTCAGGCCTCACAATGCCTGGATTGAGCTCATTAAACATGGGGGCTGCATACTCCCTTATAGCCCTTGCTCGATCATCTGCCAATATGATGGGATTAACAACTTGTTGAGCAACCCCATCATCATCAAAATTCTCAGCCATGATGTCTCGGCCCTTAGCCTTTTGAACCCTTCTTCTTCTTCGGAATGTACGTTCAATCTCGGGGTCAATAGGAGCAAGTTCAAAGTCCTCTTGTTGGTTCATACACTATAGATACCTGAGATTTCAAAGACAAACCAGCAAGATTAAAAGCACAAAAATTCTTAGAATGTCAATTAGTTGATAAAACAAAATTTAGAACTTAAAGTCCCCGGCAACGGCGCCAAAAACTTGTTGTGAAAATTCTGTTGCTTTATAATTGCGCAAGTGTACACAATCACAAACAAGTAATACAATGATAAGTAATCAAAGTTCGTCTCCACAGGGACTTTTTACTAAATAATGTTAAATCAACTAAAAGTAATTCCAAGAATTTCAAATAAAAATAAAATAAAGTCACACATTAATTCACGAGAAAAATTTATAGCCTTGAATCTAAACTTGAGAACTAATTTTTTAAACTAAATAAACTAAAAATAAGAAACTAAAAGTGATCAAAATGGTGGTAATTTCAGATTAGGAAAATAGACTTGGGTGATTAATTTCCACTTGTATGTCCCAGTTGATACAGCAATGTCCCAGCAATGATTCAGCAATCCTGGCAGAGTTAACAAATTTCAACAAAAACCAGCAAGCTTTTTCCAAAACTTGCAATAAACCATTCACAATCTCACAATGCATTCCTACATCAGTTTAGATCACAAATAGCCCAATAGAGCATCAAATCCTTAGTTATACATGGTAGCAAAATATTTCTATTTCACTACTAATTAATACCTAAAAGAAAAGGTAAAAATCATGCATCAATTAGAAGGGTTCAACTAGGTCTTACTTTTCCAAGTAAGATCTAGCTTGCTAAATGTTAAAAATGGCCAAAAATTAACATTCATTCAACATTTCATCACATCTAATTGAACAAAGACAAGATTACTTCATCATTGCAAAGCCAAAACACTAGTCCGTACAAGGGTTTTTAACCACCCAAATCTCAAAAAGTTTAGTTCATAACTGAAATTAACAACTCAAAACCAGAAAATGTATTGTTCATGAAGTTAAAGAGAAGCTTAAAGAGAAGAAAATGATACAAAACGAAGTGGAGAGCAAGAGAGATGAGTGTTGAGCTCAAATCCTTCTTTGAATGTTGCCTTCTTCTCCTTCTTCTCAATCTTCTTCTTCTTTGTACTCTCTTCCTTCTTTGTACTTAGAAACTTTTTTTTCTGCTGTAAGGTTTTTTTTTCGTACCCTTCATTCAAAGTGCAGCCAGCTCCCCTCTAATCATGTCCTATCTTTCTTTTTTGCCACCCAATTAGGGTACCAAAGTTTACCCTAATTGGAAATCCCAATCATCACCCACTTGTCCTTCATTTTCCACATGTTTGTTGAGTCAATAGCCAAATTCCGCCACCTCAGCTCGTTTTTCTTTTCATTAAAGCCGAATTTGGACTATCTGCCAAAATAAACTTACTGGGCTGACAAATTGCTACGCGATGATTGCTATAGCAATGCCAGTCAGCAATAATCATTTTTCTGCTCCTTTTTCTCCTTGTCCCAAACATTTCCAAATACCTATTCTTGTATTTTTTTCTGCTTAAAACACATAAAAACAACAACATAAGTCCATCTAACACTTACTAACACACACACTTCCATTTATTACAAAGACACAACAAACTAAACACAATTACACAATATAGACATTAATTGCTCCACAATTCACATTAAATTCAAGCTTAAAGATATGAAAATAACTCTAAATCTTAGAGTTATCACCCTGTGAGCTGTGACCCACTAGGCGAGAGGTCCCGGTCGGTCAACCCTATTGCAGTGAAGGCTTCTTTGAAGAGCAAATTCACGGAACTCCCATTGTCAATCAGGACCCTAGCCACCACCTTATTTGCGATGGGGGTCTCTATGACCAGTGGGTCGTGGTGAGAAAAACGCACCGTCTTGGCGTCTTCTTCCATGAACGTTATGGGCTGGTCCATTAGCCGGGGCCTTTGAGCCGGGAGTTGAGTAACCTCCCACACCTCACTGTGTCTTGCGGCCTCGGCAAATCTTTTTCGCTCCTTGCGAGTGTTTCCTCCGATATGGGGACCTCCGGAGATCATGGCTACCCGTCCATTAGGCCGGGGCGGTAGTCCGGGGATATGCTGGGTGTCACCTGCGGGAGCAGCTGGAGGCAATACTCCTGCTGTACCCCCTGGCGTTCCCGGAGGCATACCCCCGGCCACCTGCCCTGGATTAAGGTGGGGCAACCTATTCTTGATCCACTCATAGAGGTGGCCCAAACGGATCAAATTTTCAATCTCGTCTTTGAGATTTTTACACTCATTGGTGCTATGACCAATGTCATTGTGGTACTCGCATCTTTTACTCGGATCTCTCCGGGAGCTGTCTTTGTACAACGGCTGGGGCCTCCGGTAGTGCGTATTCTGCCTTGTGGCAAAATATACACGTTCCTGAGAGTCCGTGAGCTCTGTGTACTGGGTGTATTGGGGTGTGTACCCCTTCTTTTGGCGCTTCTCTCCCGTTCGGGTGCTGCCCTTGGAGGACCTTTTGCTCCTCGACCCACAGGTAGGGCCTCGTTAAGCTAGCGATCGGGGCGGCTGTGAAGGAGTTCGTCCATTCACCCGGACGGGTTGCCGTAATGGGAAGATGCGGGGCCAAAGCTTGACTTGGGCGTATCCGGGAGTAGCGGAGAACTGTATGCCACTTACTGGTGGAGTTGCGGTCGGGACAGTACCCGAGGGCGACACTCCTGGCATGTATCCTGCTATCCCGGTGGGATAGTAGCCTTTGTAAGCCACGATCTGGGCTTCTTCGAGGTTAATATATTTTTGGACTCGCTTCTGGAAGTCCTGAAGGCTAGCAGCGCCTTCTTGCTGCAACTCGTTCCAGAAGGGAGTCCCAGTGCGGATTCCTGCTTGGAGAAGCGCAAGCTGTTGTCCGTCGTCGACCTTCTTGGTCTTCGAGGCTTCCTCTCGGAACCTCTTGATGTAATTCTTCAAGGTCTCGGTGGGCAGTTGCTTGATGTTGGTCAAGGCACTAACCTCCAAGTTAACCTTCCTGGCGGCGACAAATTGTCTCCGGAAGTTGGTTTGGAGTTTGTTCCAGCAACCCACCGATCCTGGTTCCAGTTTTTTGAACCATTCCTCTGCTGATCCGCTCAGAGTGAGGGGGAAGCACAAGCATTTGGCGTCATTGCTGACCCGCATGACTGTCATGACTCGGTTGAACCGCGACAAGTGATCACTGGGGTCGGAGTTCCCAGTATATGCCGCCATTTCGGGCATCTTGAAGTTTTTAGGGAGCTCCGCCTCCAGGATATGTTTGGCACAAGGCTCCCGATCCTCACTGTCCGAGTCGGAGTCGTCTCCCTTCGCCGCCTCGGGAGACTCGAGCAATATCTTTTCGAAGTATGGCAAGTTCCGCCATAATCCCTTCGTTTACGCACCCGAGGAGACCACGGGCTGTATCTTTTTGGTCAAGGTGATCCGGAGGTCACCTTGATTCCCATTGATTTGATTTACGAGATCAATGGGAGGACATCTCTGTCCTCTTCTTCCTCTACCCACAGTTCCTGGTGCACGGAAACGCTTTTCCGGTCCCCTCGATCCTGAGGGCCAAGACTCCCTCTTTGGGGCTTGCCCCTCTGCGGACCTTTCCCTTTAGGGAAATCTGAGCGGACCCTTCGCGGATCCTGCACCTTTTTCTTTCGCCCAGGGGTAGAAGTAGGGGTTTTTGTTTGGTTTTCCTCGGCGGGGTGCCTTATAGGGCTAGGTTCCCTAGGTCTTTCTTCGCCGGGAGTTAGGCGAGGACGTCGGCCGGCTCCCGTCGAGCCCAGTTGCCATCGCCTTGGGATGCACGTGAATACCGCCCGCCTCCATGGCTTTCTGCATGGCTAGCATCACTTCCTGCATTTTTTGATTTTGCGCTTTCTGAGCTTCGATCTCAGCTTCATGATCGATAGCTTTTTGTCTAAGGAGCACCAACTCCGAGTAGCTTCCTCCGTCATAGGCATACTCGTCGAGGTGTTCCTCGTAGTTCTCGTCGGGAACTATCTCTTCTTCTTCTTCCTCGGACTCCTCTGCTGCCCTTGAGGCTACATCTTCCTCATTGGGATCTTGAGCGTCCTCTAGAGGGCGAGGATGACGTGCAGCTCTTGTCTCCACCATTGTTGTGAAGTCAAATGCTTGTTATGTAGCAGCTTTCCTCAGCTCTCAATGAAAGCACCAAAATGTTGACCGAGGTTTTCGGCAACTATTAAAATATGATTATAATAAAGAGCTGTAAGAAAGTGAGATGAAGATTTTTTACGTGGTTGGGGCGTTAATGAGCCTTAGTCCACGAGCCTCTGTTATTAATGGATGTATTTAATACAGATTCTACACTTGAGAGAATGTCTTTCTCTCAAATACAGAGAATGTTCTTGGTGAGTATTTTCTCTTCTTGCTCTTTTGCAAACCAAGATTCTCGACCCCATTAAATGAGCTTTGAGGGGGTATTTATAGTGTTTTGGTGGGGTAATCCCTAGAATTGTTCTTACACATGTATCTGTAAGTATCCATAAAGTTGGGCATTTCCGATGAATATACCATGGGTGATGCATGGTCAAATCCCTAGGTGCTGTAGGGCTTTTATGAAGAATGTCCTTTTTGCCTTGTGATTGACATGACTCTTCGCAGAGTAGCCGTCGCTAGACTTAAATGATCATTACTGTAGCGCTGTTGTTTGGGGGTTGTGCCGTCAGACTTTATTGCGTGTTACAGTCCCAACACGCTTCCTCCCATGCAGCATTAAATGCGACTTGATTGCTCGGGAGAGACCTGACATATCCCGGAGAGCCTTCACACTATACTAGCTTCCTGGAGTACCTTGTACTCCGGGTGCCTCCTCCGGGACCCATGCTAACAGCGCTTCCTTGTGGCGCACAAAGACTTATTAAATGTTTACAAGTTATCTGACCCACGTGTCCCCTCTCGACTGGTCCACGTATTTTGGGCGAATTCTGGAGCAACATCCTTCAGTGGAATTATCTTATTACTAAGTGAATAATTTTCTTAATTAGACTTGAAAAATTAAAAACCCCAATGAAAAGTTACCATTCCCATGAAAACATTATATTAATTAAAAGCGTATATGAAAATAATAATAATATAACTAATTAGACTATAATAATATTTCGAATCTTACAAAGCTATACCTTGAATATCATCTTCAATTAGGTAAGCCTAATAATACATTTATATACTTATTTCATAGCATCTTCATCATGTTCTTCTCTTCCTCATCACTTCAAACATGAATTCATTTCCTTCTTCCCAAGATAAGTATTATACATTATTCATCAAAAGAAGTTAAAATAAAGAACAAAAACCCCTCCAAATAGAAATCCCAATATATTGTTATGTATCATATTTCAATTGATCATCTCATGTAGAATAATTCTACTAGAAATATAAGAAATCTATATATCCATGAATTATTCCATCTCAAGTACTTCAAGTACAAAAAATAATCTTTTCGTCTATAAATCACGATACGGTGTATTAGCAGTGGCAACAGCGGTGCCCTTGGCTATACTTGGGGGTGGCGCGTATTTAGCATTTACTTACTTCAACAGTGGTGATTGGTTGTGGCGAAGGAAAAAAGCTAGAATACGAGAAAGGTCAGTTGCCCTAGCAATCTTGCAAGGCGGAGAATTCGCCTTGCAGAGATTAGTTGACTTTGAACAAGCTCGATCCAACACCACTCGCACATTTGCAGCGATTGAGTGCTTGTTGGATGTGTTGCTTGAAAGAGAGTATGTTGATCTTCCAATGATCAAGGTTAACTATTCTTACATCTCTCTAATGTTTTTATGATTAGTTTAATTAGTCTCAAATAAATCCACTCTTATGAATTAAAATCATTGAGTTTTTATAATTTTTCTTTTCTTATTATGAATTTTTTGAAATTGATCAGATTTTATTATCATCACTAGCTTCATTGTGTGTAATTGAAGGTAAGAAAACATGTAGCAAAAAGAAGAATATTGATATGTAATTAATGAATAGTTAATTTTTATTTTTTTTATATCATAATTATTTTATTTATATTAAGTTACTAGGTTTCTTAATTTTTCAAAAGGATATATTTATCTTCTAAATAAGCAGAAATTACACATTGTATGAGTTTATATATAATTCTTCAAAAAAATTATTTTATAGTAAAATCAAGAAAAAGTTTAAAAAAATATATGAGAAAAATTATTTAGGCCAACTAGTAACCAATAACCTCTTTAAGGTAACCAATTAATTTATACTGTTTTTTTTTTCTATATGTTTTATTTTCTACTTTTCTTTAAAAAAAAAAAAAACAAACAAACTATTCTTTTTGCAAACTTTTACCATAAAAGTGAAAATTTACCTTTAAACAATACAAACTATATAGATTTAGAGTTGCACATGATCAATAAACATTAGGGCATTTATTATCATATTTGTACATAAAATGATATTTTTGCAAATTGTGAAACTTTCACTCTAGAAAATATAACTAAGACTTATAAAATTTATATCTAGTCTCATTAATTTGTTTTGTGTTATATATGTATGAAAATTAAAGAGAGTAATTGCAAAGTTTGAAATGAGTGGAAATGAAGCTAAAGCAGTGCAAATACTTCATAAACATAGATTAAAGGCTCGTCATACCAAAAATTTCTATAAAGCTTATGAGATCGAGATGTTAATCGTCGAAATGTACATTTATAAGGTACGTTAATACTATTTTGGATACTGTTTTTTATAAAAGTTATTGATCGATCGGTTCTTTTATTTTAATTGATAATTTAAAAATATGTATTTGTGAAAAAGAATAGAATGATAGCCATAATTTTGATTTTTGTCAAAACGTTTTAAAAGCTAGGATTAGATTATAAATTCGACCACAATTATTAGGGTTAGAGAATAGGAATTTTTAAGTTTAGGGTTAAAAAACAAGTTTGATTAAAATTCGACTTAAAATATTATTATTATTATTATTATTATTATTATTATTATTATTATTATTATTATATTTTGTAAAATATAAAATCTCAATTGTTATTTAATAAAATAGAAATATTGTTTAATTATTAATAACACTTATATAAACACGAGAACAAAAATTGTATTTCATTTTAAATAAAATTATATTGTGATTAAAAATATTATTATTTTCATTTGACACACTTAAAAATATGTAATAAAAAATTACAATTTATTATTGCTAAATATGTTTCTTTGTGGCAACGAATTTCATCACTATGAATTTATTTCTTTTTGAAAAAAATAAAGGTGATATTAATAAATGAAATAGTCAAATATTAGTATATATGAATTTGAGCAGGGTGACTTTGAGAAAGCTTATTTCCAGCTTGAATGCTTCACAGAAAAACATTCATTGGACTCACGTCGACCCTTCTTTAAGGTATGTATATGTAAATATATATACATATATATTTTATGGGCTTTTATTTCTTTAAAAAAAATTATTTTATATAAAAATTAAAAAATATAGAAAAAAAAAAAAAAAAAAACTTAGGGTAACCAGTTACCTCTTTGGGTAACACAAAAGAGATAACCAGTGACCTTTTAGGGTAGTCAAAAGGAGAAACCAGCTACTTCTTTTTTTGGGTAACTAAAAGGGGTAATCAGTTACTTTATTCTTTTTTTTTTTTCATATTTTTAATTTTATTTTTAAATTTTTCTTATAAAATAACTTTTTTGAAAGAAAAAAAAATTAATTTTTGTAAATTTGTACCATAAAAGTCATAAAAATAAAAATTCCTCCTAAATATATAGTATGATACCAATGTTTCTAGCTCTATGTTACCAAATATTAGCATAGCAACCAACTCCATAGATGAATTACTAAGCAACCAAAAAAAACCTCTATCGATATATAATATAACATAGGGAATTTTGATTTTATATACTTACAAAATTAAAAAATTTTATTATTAAACCAAAAACTTAAACCCTAAAAAAACTATACTTTTTTTTCAAAACCCCAAAAATACCCCCCTCACAATTCTCTCTCTGTATCATCTCTCTCTCTCTCTATCTCACATCCCAACCGCCCACCCTCACCACCACCTCCGACCTCCA
This sequence comes from Cannabis sativa, assembly GCF_029168945.1. Classification (NCBI taxonomy): domain Eukaryota; kingdom Viridiplantae; phylum Streptophyta; class Magnoliopsida; order Rosales; family Cannabaceae; genus Cannabis; species Cannabis sativa. Next base: position 59,782,433 of record NC_083607.1, read on the forward strand.
TCCTCCGACCTCCGACCCTCACCGCCACCTCCGACCACCCGCACCAACACCCCGACCCAGCCCCACTCTCTCGGACCGCCCAAAAGTCGCACCCCGAAAGCCCACTCTCTCTTCCTCTCTCTGAAATTGCAGAAAAAAAAAAAAAAAAAAACAAAAGCAAAAACAAAAACAAATTTGCTCCCGGGTACCGATGCGGTCCGACCAATCGGACCCATGGTCCGACCATCGGACCTGGGAGGAATTTCTCTCTCCGAAAACGCAAAAAAAAAAAAAAAAAATTGCTCCCAAGTCCGATGGTCGGACCATGGGTCCGATTGGTCGGACCCCATCGGACCCCATGGTCCGACCATTGCAAATTTTTTTTTCAGCGATTTCAGAGAGAGGAAGAGAGAGTGGGCTTTCAGGGTGCGACTTTTGGGCGGTCCGAGAGAGTGGCCGGGCCTGGGTGTTGTGCGGGTGGCCTGGAGGTGGCGTGAGTGGCCTGAGGCCTGAGGATGGAGGTCGGAGGTGGTGGTGAGGGTGGGCGGTTGGGATGTGAGAGAGAGAGAGAGATGATGCAGAGAGAGAGAATTGTGAGGGGGTATTTTTGGGGTTTTGAAAAAAAAGACATAATTTTTTTAGGGTTTAGGTTTTTGGTTTAATAATAAAAAATTTTAATTTGTTAAGTATATAAAATCAAATTTCCCTATAACATATATATAATATAATATAACATATATATATATATATATGCATGTCTGATACCATATCAAATGTGGTATATTATAAGCAGTTAGCAGTTTTTTATATTATTTATTTAAATAAAAATTATGTAAAATATTATTTTTGGTCAAATATTTACACTTTTATTTTTTTTTAATATTTTTCAGTATTCTATAAAAATATAAAAAAAAAAGTACATGAAAGTAACAGGAAAACAACATTAATATACAAATAAAAAAAATGAACAATAAAATAACAAGAGTACAACATAAAAATATATCAGAAGATTGTATTTTCTATAAATAAAATCTTAAAAACAGTAAAAATATTTAAAATTCTATATAGCTGTATTTTTGTGATTTTTTTTGCTATTTTTATGTATTTATAAAATTATCTTTATATTCAATTCAAATATGTGGAATCTAAAATAAATTACACTAATAACAAATGGGAAACTTACAAAAATACTGTTTTTTTGCCAAATGTTTTCAAAAATACTGTGACACGGCAAATTTTACATTTTTACTGTCCAAGCCCATTTTTATTTCTTTTATACTGTCCATCCCAATATATTTACTTTTATACTGTAAACAGTAACAAACACAAAACAGCACCTCTCCTTTGTGGTTGGGGACGGATAAATCAACACTAGAATCATAGAAACACCAGGAAAAAACCATAAAATCTGGCAAAGAGAAAAAAATACTAAATCAACAACAAATTACTGTTTTGTAGTGTTATTTTACTGTTGTTTTAATATGAAAAAAATGCCACATAAATAAAATATTGTAAAAAATGACGGGACATGGAATCTATACCAGTTCTCATAAAGAGCAATGGACAATGGGAAAAAGAACATAATTATTTAAAGAGAATGTGACAATCCTATAAAAAAAAACACTACTAAAACAACAAAAAAAAAATAAAGAACATAAAAAACAAGCATAAAAAAACTCTGGAATGGTAGTATCCCGATCGGGTGTACTTGGATTCCCATCCTATAAAAAAACATAAGAAAACACTACTAAAACAAAACTAAAATAACACAAAAAAAAAAATAATAATAAAGAACATAAAAAACAAGCATAAAAAAACATTAAAACTAAAATAATGAAATGACACACCTCGATAACCCTTTTCCTAATTATGTTTTCAAACAGATCAGTTAATTGAACAATCTTCACTTGGTATTTACCCTTTCCCTAAGAGTTAACAAAATAAAACTAAAACAACAACAAGACACAGAGTCAAACAAACAGAAAACTATAAAATAGGACTAAAAAAAACATGCAAGAAAAAAAAAAGAAATAGGAAATATAATCAACTTGAAAAAACCCCTAAAACAACACAAGATCAATAGAAAAAAACCTTATCAGATTTGGGAGACTTGAGAACTTTGGCTCAAACTCAAAATTAGAGTCGGAGTTCTCCAACACAGATTGAGGGTATTTTGATTTAGTGTTCTTTGAAGTACCAGAACCTATATTTGGAAGAACAGATTTTAGAAAATTAAAATAAAAAAGTCACTCTTTTATTTCCCCCCAAAAGAGTGACTAAAAATTAGAAAAACTAAAAAAATGAGGAGAAGATGAAGAAGAATAACTGAACAAGAAATAAAATAAAAACTTTATATGTTAATGGAGAGAGTAAGAGAACTTAAGGAGGAAGATAGTGAGAAAAAAGATAATAAGTGTATGGATTTTGAAAAAAACAAAAACAAAAGAAAGAGACCCATGAAGAAGAAGAAGAAGAGAAAAGAAGTAATTAGTATTACATGGTGAGGTGTCGTTGGTTTCTCAAGAAAGCTAACTCTTCACACTTGTTTGTTTATAAATGAAGAGAAGATGATTTATATAAGAAGATGAGTAGTAATATATTGAAAAGTGAGATTTATATAATAATTATTAAATTAAAAAAAATAATAAAGAATTAAATTAAAAAAAAAAAAGAAAAGAAAAGAAGATGTCACTTTTGTCACATCTCACGTCCAATCAATCTCTCTAATAAAACAAAAAAAAAAATTTGATGTGGGGAACACTAACTACTCATTATTTTATTTATTTATTATTATAAAAATTTTTGGGAAAAATAATTGACACAGTAGAAAAAAAAAACAGTATAAATGTAACAATAAACGTGTCACAGTAGAAAAAGTAATAAATTGGGAAAAATTAGTAATGTGTGTAAATTTCCCTAACAAATAGTTTCTTTTGTGATGCTTGACACTTAAAGTGTTCCTTAGGGTTTCGGTTAATCTATAGTGTTAATTTGTTAATGCAGGCTTTAATCTTAGTTGCCTTAGGGCGAGGTCGATATAAAGAATTAGCAAAGCAATGTTGGGAAAACTTCAACGAATTAAGAAAACAACCCATTGATCATGATGAAGGAAACAAACTTGCTATAGTTAGTTTCAATGAGTTTGAGAAGATTGTCAAGAGGCTCAAGAATGATATTTATAAGTCAAATGAAATGAAGAAGATACCAATTGATTAAACTTTAAATATGTTTGGAAACATGAATCATTTGTTGTGTACAAATTATTTTAAAATCAAATCTAAATTTGCCATGAATGAATGTATATACTACCTTTTTATTATCCCCTTATTTTAGCTTTTTTATTTTTTTTTATTCTTCATTTATCAATGTTTTACAAACGCATTTGATATTTATTATTAGATTCGCGATGTGCTTGAGATAAAAGAATTGTACTTAAAAAACGTGCATACCAGTGAGAATGGTTTTAATATGTTGAGAAAAACTGTCTTAAAAAAAGCTTAAAGCTTGTAAGCGAAAAACGGGCTTAGTTGAGCCCACTAACTGAGACAGACAGAGAAAGAGATTTATTGGGTCCACCACATTAGCGGGCTTGGACCAAAATCAGGGCATCAACCCATTTGTGATGTCGTGGAGAACAAGCACGGGAGAGAAAGAAAGCTAGAGAGAGAAATGAGTTTTGCTCTTTTACATTAAAGATAAGTGGTACTGATTCTCAAATTTTAGCTCAAGTTTTAGGTAGTGAATCCTTGCAAAGTGTTCTACCAACCTACTAGTTCTTATTTGGTGATGGTCCTCTCTAAGATGCTCTTCTACAGTACCAACTTGGTGAGACCCAAAAAAATTTCTTTGTGTATCCATCTTTTGAGATGATGATTGTATTGGTGATCCAAGATTGTTTAATCTTGATGTTATTGTGAGCAGGGTCGGCCCAAGCAGTTTGGGGGCCTTGGACAAAAAATTAAATTTGGACCTTTTATTAAAAAAATATTAATTAATACAACATAAATTCAGTTTAAAAAAAATACTTCATAAATTCTAAAATACATAAAAAAAAAATTAGAATCATATGTATTGGGACCACAATATTCTAATAGTTTTTTTTAAAAAAAAAATGCATATTTACTGTTATGAACTTTTATTATGTATATTATACATTATAAAATAATATTTATTATATTATATATAAGGGATGATAATAATAAAATGAGGCCTTTTAATATAGGGGGCTTTGTGCAATGACCCAAGTTGTCATATGCTTGGGTCGGCCCTGGTTGTGAGCCCCTAGTTTTACTAGAGAAGAACTTTGTAATCTCACTATTGAATTTTGGTGATAGTGAATGATTTGAACGGACTACGGTCTCCCAGTTTTTCCCGCATTGGGTTGTTACGTAAAAAATTTAGTGTCTCACTTTTATGCTTGATTTGTGTATTTTATATTACTTGCAGTGCTTTAGTTGATATTTTTTTTTTTTTGAAAGAAAGATGTAATTCATTAAATCAAATCAGCTGTTACAGGAGTACTAAGAAACCTAGGACAAGCATCTGTCCACAAATCAACTCCTACAGAACTAGTAACAGACTTTGCTAGTGCGTGGGCCACACCATTCGCAACACGCGAAATGGCACAACAAGAACCACCACCAACAGCAGCTAAGAGAGAAATAATCTCCTCAACAATAGGTTTATACTGAAAAATTAGAATTCGGAAAAGTAATCCAAGAATTAACAACAGAAGAATCCGTCTGCACTCTCACCAACCAGTAACCCAGCATAGATGCCCACCGCAGCCCAACACGCATAGCCAAAAGCTCAGCAACCACAACCTGAAACTCCCCAACCCCACCCACCGCCCAAGCCGCCCACACCTCACCATCCCCCCCCCCCCCGAACAACCCCCCCAAACCCAGCAAACCCCCTACCCGGCGTAACCGCCGCATCAACAGACAACACAAACTCACCACGCATTGGAGGACACCATCGACGAGAGACCACCGACCCACCATCAACCCCACTCCTCATAGCCGCCCCCTCAACCCCCACACCCGCCCCATGAAATTCAACTAATGCCGCATGCGCAAGCTCGACAATCCCACACAACCGCGATTGTTTATGGCCGAACAAGATAGAATTCCTATCATACCACACCCACCACCACACCATGGAAATAAACTCAAACTCCTCCTTACTAAGCACATCAAACAAATAAACCAGCAACTCCGCCAAAGAACCCATCCGACCCCGGTATAAATGATGCCAAACCCGCATGTTAGTCCAAAGAGGAAATAAAGATGAACAAAACACTAAAGCATGCTCCGGAGATTCCAATTCCTCCCCACACCGACTACACATCGGTTGTACAAGAACCTTGCGCCGAATAAGTTGAGAATTAGTAGGAAGAGCCTGATGATACATCCGCCAAAGGAAGATCTTCACTTTCTGAGGAACCTTTGATTACAAGAAGAAGAGCCTACCCTTTCCGGCCCCCAAGACATCAAGAGCCACCACATACCCACTTTTCACAGTATAAGCACCAGAAGAACTAAAGTGCCAACACCACCGATCAGCACCAACACCACACCCCACCGGAATACCAAGAATAGCATCGATATCCATCTGCAAGAAGTGTTGAGACAAAGCCTGCAGATTCCGACCCCCACCTACATCAATCAAGTCATGAACCCTCACATTAGCTGAAGGAACAGGTGTAATAGGGCGAAAAGTCCTCGGCCGAGGGATCTAAGGGTCACGAAACGCATCAATAGAATAACCATCTCCAACCACCTTCCGCATCCCAATCTGCAACAACTCTAATCCCCAAACCAAACTGGACCACAGATGAGACGAACCTTGGCGATCCTTAGCCTCCAAAATTGACGTTCCTGGGAAATATTTATGCTTCAAAACCCGACCTGGCAACGAATCCGGCGACTGAAACAACCGCCACACTTGCTTCACGAACATAGCTTGATTAAACAGGACTAAGTCCTTAAAGCCTAAACCCCCTTTCACTTTCGGCTGGCAAACATCATCCCATTTCACCCACGCAATCTTCTTCTTATCACCCTTTGTACCCCACCAAAACTGAAGAATGATCGAACGGAGCTTATCACACGTCGTAACCTGTAATCGAAACATACTCATAAGGTAATTTGGAACCGCCTGCAGAACCGCCTTAATTAGAATCTCACGCCCCCCCGCTGAGAAGAAACTCCGCTTCCAACCCCGCACCTGTTTCTGGACCTTGTCACAAATACTAGCAAACGTGCGCTTCTTATTCTTGCCAATAACAGTCGGCAACCCCAAATACTTGTCGTGAGTGGCCACTGAACCCAAGCCTAAAATACCCAATACACTAGTACGATCTGCATGCTGAACATTCGGACTGAATGTGATTGCAGATTTATCAAAATTGACTTGTTGCCCAGAAGCCCTCTCATAACACTGAAGAATCCGACGAATAGACTCTGCTTCCCTACCATTAGCTCTCCCAAAAATCAAACTATCATCCGCAAAAAATAGGTGAGACACCCGCGGACCAAAGCGAGAACACCTAAACCCCATCAAATCACCACTCATCTCAGCCTGCTGAATGAGCATTGAAAGTGCCTCAGCACAGAAAAGAAACAAATAAGGAGAAAGAGGACACCCCTGTCTCAATCCTCGCGAAGGGACCACACTTCCCCGAGGCCTCCCATTAACCAAAAAAGCATACTCAGCCGAAGACACAAAATCCATAATCAAGTCCACCCATCGACTCGGAAACCCAAACCTGGACATGATAGCACGCAAGAAACACCACTCAACCCGATCATATGCCTTACTCATATCCAATTTCAACGCCATAAACCCACGAACACCATTATTCTTCTTAAACAAAGAATGTAGCAGCTCAAACCCCACCATGACACTATCATGAATCGCCCTACCCAGAACAAACGCACTCTGAAACGATGAAATCAACGGAGACAAAGTACCTTTCAATCGTAAAGCCACCGCCTTAGTCACAATCTTATACATCACACTACAAAGACTAATAGGCCGATACTCCTTCACAAACCCAGGCTTACTAACTTTCGGAATCAATACCACATGTGACTTATTGAACTTCCTGACTGATTGCTCCCCATTAAGAATGGCAAGGCACACAGCAGTAACATGAGGACCAACAATATCCCAGTACCTATGGAAAAAGATTGCATGGAACCCATCCGGCCCAGGCGCCTTCGTAGCACCAATAGCTCGAACCGCAGCAACCACCTCATCAGCAGTAAACCGAGCCTCAAGCAAATCCCGCTCAGCCTGAGAAACTCTGGCCCCAATATTACCAATACCCTCTTCCACCTGTTGCACAGAAGGAGAAGTAGAGGAGAAAATTGTACCAAAATAACGCTCAATCTCACTAATAATATCTTCTTCCGTACTCAACCTGCGGCCATCCTCCGTCGTAATCTCCACAATTGCGTTCTTCTTTTTCCTCCCCCTAGCCTTATTGTGGAAATACTTAGTATTTCTATCCCCAAGAGCAAGCCAATTAGCACGCAATCTCAATTTCCAGTAACATTCCTCACGAGTTAAAAGGTCATTCAATTTATACTCAAGACGCTTCACCTCCTCCATACGGACCAAAGGCGCAGACACATTAAGAAGATCATCCAATTCTTTCTGAGTTTCTCGAACCTGTCTAGGAATAGACCCATACTTACTCTTATTCCACTCCACCAACTTATCCGCACACAAGCCAAAAATATCAATAAGACTATCTTGACTAGCTAAAGGATAATCCGTTGACAACCAGGTCCTATTAATAATTTCTTGACAGTCAGGATCCTTCAACCAATGAGTTTCAAACCGAAAACCCCTCTTTTTATCATACTTTTGCCGCCTAGCAACATTCTCCAAAATTGCCACAATAGGTCTATGATCTGAATGAAGAAAGTCACCATTAAGAACCTTAACAAAAGGAAACAAATCATGCCACCTTTGGTTGCAAACATAACGATCAAGACGTTCTTGGACATGCGCACCCCCATTCCTTTTATTCATCTATTTAAAACATTGACCCTCAAACCCCAAATCCACCAAAGAGCACCCATCCAATGCATTTTGGAACTCAGTCATAGCCACCATACTCCGATCAGAACCACCCTTTTTCTCATTTATCGAAAGAATCTCATTAAAATCACCACCACAGACCCATGGAAGATCAAATAAATCCTTAAGTCTACATAATAATCTCCATGATTCAGACCGACACCTCGCCTTCGGGTTACCATAAAACCCCGTGAATCGCCATAAATCCCTACCAGGGCACTTAACCAGAGCATCAATATGACCAAAAGTGAATGACTTAACACTCACCTCCCAATCATCATTCCATAACAATAACAGGCCACCACTCTTCCCAACACAATCAACATGAAAACTATTTGAAAAATTAATTTGTCGCCTAATACCTTCCGCCCAACCACCATAAAGTTTAGTTTCCGACAAAAAAGCTAAACTTGGGGAGAACTTACGAACCACTGCTCGCAAGGCAGTCAACGCACCAGGGTTCCCCAAGCCCCGGGCGTTCCAACATAAAAGACTCATGGCTCCTGGCCAGCCTGCTCTGCAGACATCACCAATACTGAATTCATAACCTCGGAATTCATTTCCGAAATTCCATCTTTTCTTCCCTTCTTGACACAATCATTATTATACTTAATATCCATCTTCCTTTTACCTCCTCCACCCGAACGCGGACTAAGCTTATTTAGGGCATTAGCCACAATAACATGGGACAACTTCGGGCTAATAGGAAAAGAACTAGATTTAGGCATACCTTTTGAACTCCGGCTCACAAACGCTTTGACACGCTTCCAAGTCTTGGTTTTTTGTGCTTTGATAAGAGGTTCAAAAGTATTTTGAAATGCATGGCTAAAAGATAACTCTTGTTGAGAGGAATGATGCAAAATGCCTTTTCCTTTATTTATTTGTTGTATCCGATCATTACTGGGGCCCTCCATTTCAATCTCATGACCACTATCCACCCTCTCCCCAGCCGAAGAAGTACCCACACCAGCCGAGACACGTGGAAGCCTCTCCTTGACATGCAGCACCTCGGTTCCAGCATTTAACTCATCAACTTTACACACCCCAGGAGGCATTAAATCCACTTTTCCATTGTCACATGACTCACCATCAACACATATCACCTTCGGCATAAGCTCCAACTTTCCTATATCAGATGACTCCTCATCTCCACACACTACAGTGGGCACCCTCACCAAATTTCCACTATCACCATGACCACATTCAGATAAATGACCATCCATCTTCCCACTTGATGATCGAACTCGTAGCTCTGTATCACCATTGCCCCCATGTTCAGCAACAACACCATCCATCTCTTCTTCATCTCGTTCCCGTCTTCCCAAAATTGAGGTAGGAGCCAAATGTTCTTGAGTTAGGCTTGAAAATCGTGGCCGAGATCTCTCCACCGCAGAGATGATTTTCAAAGCTTCCCCCATGGACATGATCGGCCTGTTGTTTGGAGACTCCGCACGCTTCTTATTGAATCTGAAATTATCTCGAGGAGGTGATGCTGGGGCACATAACCATGAACCGAACCTCCCACCATCAAACCGTGGATTATCTCCAGCAAAATCTCTAAGAGGACAATCCAAAGCCTTGTGGCCAATGATGCCACAATCATAGAAAAAATCAGGTAAATGCTCATATTGAAAAAGGAGAGAAACTTCATTACCTTGATCATCAATAGCCACCCTCAATCCCCTTTTAAGAGGTTCAGTAATATTCAATCTTACCCTCACTTTCATGGTGCCATTCACAAGCTTTATATCTTCCAGCTTACCAATCCGCTCCCCCCACTCTCTAGCAAAGAGTTTCGTCATGCACGCTAATGGCACATTATTGATAGAAATCCAAAAGGAAGAAAAATCAAAATTCATCTTAGAAACTTCACCCAGACCCATGGGTTTCACAAAGCAAATCAGTTGTTTATCAATAGTCCAAGGACCACCACCAAAGACTCTCTGCCTATCCTCACGACAGCCAAAGAAAAATCAAAAAATATTCTTAGAACTCAACTCTTCAACCTGGAATCTACGGTTAATTTTCCAAACCCCTTTCATTGCTCTCACAATTCCTTCTTTATTAGCAGGTCTAGGGCCAATAACTTTCCCAATCAAACACAAATCAAGCCTCTTTTTACCTTCTTCAACCCCAGCCTTATTGAGAGGAAGAACCGGCCCATCCCCTTCATCAAGAATCAAAACTTCAGCTAGCCGATTCACTAATTCCATATCCATAATCCTATCACTGAGAATCAGAACACACACCAGAAAAACGACGCAAGAAATCGCAAAATTAACCCTTCCCATGAAGGGACTGTTCTTCCCAGGTTGTTTCAGAGGACCGAAACAAACGGGAGACTCTAATTCCAATGCTTTAGTTGATATTTTAGTTGATATTTGATATTACTTATTTTTAGTATGGGATAAGTATCTCTTTTTTGACATACAAAGAGAAAAAATATTATAATTAATTCCAATAAGCTTTCCCAACAAAATCTACCAACCAAATAAAAATTGTAAGTAAATATGTGCATCACGTGCCGACTTAGCCCATATTTTAAAAAGTTTATGAAAATACG